>NC_143252.1:121952100-123202100 GCF_984573655.1 Nuphar pumila | reverse complement strand
GTGTGTGTTTGTGTGTGTGTGTGTGTGTATATATATATATATTGATTATGCTATGAATATAATATGTGGGCTTATGTGTTATCAATTTTTCTGTGAAAGGCTAATAGCATATTTTGTTGATTATACTGAATATGTTATGGATAATTGAACATATATATATATATATATAGTTTCTAGTTATGTATATTTTGTGAAAGCATGTGTAGTTTTGTACTTGTAAGATGAAAACATCTTATTACTAATTGAACTAAACATATTATATGTATATTTTGTATATTTTTTTATTTTAATTGAGGTAGAGACTAGTCCCACCTAGTCCTTGACTAGTCTTTTTAGGGGCCTACAGACTAAGCACCGCCTAGCGCTTTCGACTACATAGATCAATACACCAACTAAAATGGTTCAAATAAAAAATACAGTTTAATTTTTCATAGATTAGAACATATGTTTCTGCAAAAACCAGTTAAGACAGATTTCCAGTGATACTGAAAATATAAATTCCACAAAAAATGAATTTTATTGTCCAGTTTTAACACCTAGCAGATCTCAAAAACCAAAAGCCTTTTCATTTGCTCCTCTAATTCATAATCGCCACATGACAGTGCAGATCATATCATAATCAATGGAAAGCCAGCTTTACCTTGAAATATTGAGAACACACATGGCATTCAACTGGCTCGTCTTTTTGAAGCAAAAACCAGACGACATCATGTTCATCCTCTGCAAAAGAACAAGTGCATGGCATTCAGCAAAATAAACAGAGAGAAATATAGTGTGGATGGCCCAAAGAAACTTCAAGCAAATAAGTTTGAGGTTCAATCTAATATGAGATTACCGCCTTCTCCTCCAGGACATCCAACTATTCTTTTGTTGTAGTAGGATTGCACAATAGCTGGCGCATCCTATAAGGCAAAAAATAATAAAAGAGGAATAAAAATCAAAAGAACCAAAAACAGTCTCGGAACTATCTGTCACTCTCCATTAGGTCATCATATCCACTCCACTGTTTGAGTGGCAAATTCCCTTCCCAGTGTATTACATTACTTCAAACAACATTGAACAAACTTTGAAGTTGAGACAGACAGAATTGAAATATAGGTACATGAAGCTTTTTCCTTTTTCCATTAATCCCTCTGAGAATGAAAATTGATGTTTGAGAATAAAAATTTGCAGTGAGATGGGGGCCAATATATCCCAACATATTGGGGTAAAGGCGGGGCAAACGAGAACCCAAGGGAACATCCCAATGACCAGATGCAAGAAGAACAAACAGAAGCTCAATTTTCCAACCAACAACTGAGAAAGCAACCACAATAATCGCCCTAAAACATCAAATGCTTGGACCTTAAGCATTCCATAGCTATAGTGTTCCATCCTCCAAATTTTATCCTTCCATTGTTTAAACAAAATGCAAGATTCTCCTTGGAAAATTCAACTTTATTACATTGTTAAGGATGATTCATTTATATTGTTGACAAACTGACAGTGGCTGAAATATGTTGTACGTATCTTAACGTATGGTATGGTATGGTATGGTACGCTACAAAATGTGACTATCGATTCAACATTATATGATAATGTGGATCGTCATAGTTTGACACATCGAGTCTGGCTTTATGTCATTTACTTTGCTGCCGCGCTGATGCATGCACAGGCTACTGCTTATGCAATTCATTTAGCCGATGTACAATTTTGTACATCGTGCACTGCTTATACAATTTATTTAGCCAATTTACAGTTTCGTACATCGTGTATAGTTTACGCAATTTATTTAGCTTGATGTGTAGTTTCGCACATCGAGTCTGGCTTTATGTCATTTACATTGTTGTCACGCTGAAATATGCATAGGCTTATGCTTTGATATATATGTATCATATATACATATATATGACTTTGTAAGGGCAGTTTAGCATACTTCTACCTACTTTGCATTACGTTTGCATTTAAAGACGCAAATTTGCACATACTCGCAAAGTCTTTAAAGAAAAAGGGGATTTCACATGCAAGATTCCAAAGCACATAATATTCGTTGTTTTGAAAAGCAAAAACAAATATTTGGCATTGCATATTCGCAACCAAGTCTTTCCCTCAATCCTGCGCAACAAAAGGGCTTTGACTGTGTAGCCCTAAGTAGTACGTACGGTCCTTTGTTTTGATATCCGAAATGACTCGGATATCCCCAACCTAAAGCACGAGACTTTGAGATTTCTAAATAATGTTGGGGTTTCTTTCTGAGAAACCGGTACCCCTCTCATCGTAACGGTACTATCAGACATGCACGGCAAAGTTAGTACTACGATAAATGGATGAGAGGTTTATGGTAACCTCGTGGCGTGTAAATGCACAATGATGAAAAAAAATTACATAAATAGTGATAATCGCCTTCACAGGCAAGATGCTCGAGTTTGTTTAAAAGACTAAGGCATGTAGAATGGGTCGTCAGTTAAAATAGAACCTGACAAATACATTCAGCTTTTTTGTTCCGTCAAGAGAAATGATGGGATGATAAAAAAAAACTCTGATGAAGTGGTTATTAATAACTACACTCCTCGAGTAGCAATTGAGCTCGATGTTCTCGGTCATCAGAGTTAGAAGACTGGGCTACCAAAAATTATCCTAGGTGGTAGGTCTCAATGATTTCTACAGAAGTATGGATGCATCCTCTTGAACAAGTGGCCTCTGGAGAATTCTCTTTCGGTCATTGGTCGTCCCCTTATAAGCGAACTTAGTTAGCTATCTGAGGTATCAAAATACATAGAATAACAAACTCCCGGACAGTCTCAGTTGTTTCTACGTTTCTCCTGTATGTACCCTCAGGACAGCTAATATCGAAACAAGTTTATCATGTTCATTTTGCTTATTTTGAACTGCACATCATGAAAAGATATGTTAGTTTTGTTCTGAATTTTGATATTTATTCATTTACCATATTTTTATCAATCTGACATGTTTCATGGGTACAGGTGATGATTAGGTCGGAACGGTAGGCGATGGAGAGATGATGTGATGATATCAAAATGAGACTTTTTCCCTGATATTTCGCTCATGAGGATACTTTTTTGTAATTTGGTATAAGGGTTTCTTTGAAATTCCACTTTTCGTATAAACTTTAAAACCTCATTTTGAATCTATTTGGTTTCAATGAATGTATGGAGTTAAAAATCCGTTGTGTAAAAAAAAAGTCCGCCTGTAATCTGCCCAAGGTCCGTTGACTTGTTATTTCAAACATCATTTTCCGTTGAACTGCTATTTTAAACTTTGAAAAAGAATTGATTACAAAGCTTTCAAAATTTTCCTAAAAAGTTACAAGTTCAGGATTTTAGGGCGTCACACAATGGCTCTAATACCATGTAATGAAATAGCAAAAAATGTAAAAGCAATGCCACTAAGGGTTTACAAGATCACAATCACAAAAGTGCACAAGCACAAACCAATGCCACTAAGGGCTTGCAAGATCACAATCACAATGTGCACAAGCAAGTCCACTATGGGACAATACAATCGCCAACAAAGGGCAATACAAGAAGGTAAAAAATATAACTTTTATTGAACAAATGCTTAAGTCAAAAGCATTAAAGAATAGGGGGAAGCACACCCATATTTATACAAGACAAAGGAGAGAAGAGGGACAATTGGGAGCTTCCGAGAGTCATATTTCTGACCATTGGGAGTCCCAACGTCTCTATGGTCTTTTTGACCATAGAGCCCCTAATGGCTCTACGAATTACGAAACTAATAAATAAAAGAAAATCAATTATTTTAAATTACAGGTGAAATGACTAAAATGCCGCTATAGGACATTTACCTATTACGAGACTAATAACAATATATATGAATATATGTATGCATATATAGGTATATACATGTATGTATATATAAGTATATACATACATGCATACATATATTTTAGCAGTTTCTCAAACTCTGATTCTTGCCACAGAAAATTTTTGAACAAAGCTTCTAATTGAGAAATAACCTTCTTAAGAAGTTTAAAGGACATAATCCAAAAAATAGGTAGGATAGAGAGAGTATTGTCGGTCGCCGGAAAAGCCTCTTCGGATAATCCTCGCTGATAGAAGGGAGGTGGAGGAGGGAAGAAGGGTTTAACGTTGCCCTAAACCCACCCCTTCTCCCTTCCACAGATTTTAATGTTTCTTTTTCTTTTTTTTAAATGACATAAAACATGTCAAATGGGGCCTTTAAACCCATTTGACCACCTTAAATATGAGGTGTGCGCCTCATGTGTGAGGCGCGCCTCATAACCTCTTGCGCGTTATAGGTGCGCATCGAGGAATATGAGGATGCGTCTCTCTTTGAGGCACACTTTTTATGCCTCAAAGTGAGTTTTTAACAACATTGGTTGAAACAGTCCAAACCGCTTTCAAAAGTCAACTCTAGATGTGTCCTTTTGCAAATCTAAGTGCACAGATATGATCTACATAGACAAAAACCTAAGAACCAGAACTTGGATCAAGTTTTTTTGACATGTAAATAGAATTTTATTATGTAGTAAAAATCAATGGTTGAAATTTTTGAAATTTTTTGGATTATAAAAATCCTATGTGTAATAAAAAACCTTGATCCAAGAGTTGGTTCTTAGGTTTTTTGACCATGTAGGTCACATCTGTGCACTCAAATTTCGAAAAAAAAGAACACATCTAGAATTGACTTTTGAAAGTGGTTTAAACAGTTTGGACCTCTCTCTCTCTCTCTCTCTCTCTCTCTCTCTCTCTCTCTCTCTCTCTCTCTCTCTCTGAGTATAGTGAAAAAAAAAGGAACAAGTCTGCCCCTGCCTAGGCAGGAACTAGTCGTTACCTAGTGGGCCTAATCGGCCTGGGCAGTGACAAATCGGCATTTTGGGCCCTTCTAGGTCTAGGGCACTGAAATGATCAGGTCTAGGTGTTGAGCCAGCACCTAAGTCGACTATGTGCCTAGTTGCCAACTTTGACTACATAGCTTAACAACAACATCAACCTTTACACAAAGCTGCTGTCATAGGAGGAGTATTGGTTTCCAATCATTAGAGGTTCATATTTCTCTAGCCTCTTGCTATATATCCTATTAGGTCATTGAGACCTAACAGCAGATTCTTTTTTTTCAGTCTTACCTATCATGTCTGATTAAACACGATATTCAAAATTGCATGTGGATCATGTACCATAGGATGATTTGGTATGTATTGAACCTTATTGTCCATGACTATTGAGGTGATCTAGGCAAGCTTTCCTTTTTCTTATTGGGGTGCATGAGGAATGATTGTTTTTGAATCATTGAAGGCTCTTACTTTTCATTATGAAAAGGAGGGGAAAATCATTATCAATTTTACCAGTCTATGGAGCAGGAACACTCACCTTCGTACCAAATGGACCACTAGGAGCATCCATGTTAAATCTTTTCTTGCCCTGGAAGAATGAGAAAATAACAAATTATCTAGTTGACAAAAAAGCAAGCTGCATTGCTTTGAGAAAATAAATACAATTACCTCCAATTCAGCCTCTAGCTCCTCTCTCTCATGTCCAGTTGCAATAGGCATTACACCTTCCACCCGTTTCTTCCCCTTAGAGAGGATATTTTCTACATCAAAATGTACGTTCAAAATAAGAGAACTTATGTGTTCTCTTCATTATAATAAATACCAAACATGCACAATCAACTTTATATCCTCTCAATTAAATTTGGACGAAAGAGTACACCAAATCATTCAAGTCCATGAAATCAACGCAGCAACAGCATGTTTAATAGTAGTAGACTACTATAGCACACGTCACATAACTCATAATGCTGACAAAGGACAAAACACATTCATCCACATGAAAAGCATTATGAGTTATCTCGCTAAATTGCGCTGAGAGAACATGACATGAAAACACAAATAAAATTGGTATTTCTTATAAAAATTGTTCTATACACAAGATATGGCCAGCGAAAGTATTTCTTGCATGCCAAACATTATTTGGAAAAAAAGAACAGAGAAGGGTTATGAGGTTGTCAATGGGGTGGCAAGCAAAGCAATGGAAAATAATTCAAACTAAAGAGTTTTGTAAATCTTAGACCACCATTTGCAACAAAAAAACAGTATTCTAATGCAAAGGAATTTATACAATGAACTTCGGAACATTAAAGAAAATGCCCACTGAAACTTCAAAACCAGAAGTTCAAGATCTTTTTGCATTATAAAGTGAAATAAATTTATTAGGTCCAGCAAATTTTCCAATATTAAACATAAATCAAGTTCAACTTTAGATGGTTAGATCTAATTGCAACGGATACCAAAACAAATTCAGAGCAGGTTTATAAAACACAAGTTCCTCAAATTTTTTAGCACAAGTTATCATCATGCGTTGAAACCAACGCTTCTAAACTTCTTCTGGTTGTTGATTTGGAAAGTTAAATTGCTAACAATTTTTTGCTTCTACTGTATTTCCAAAAGGCTATAAACAAACCAAGGATAAGAAAGGAGATCATAGCATCAGTAGGTTTAGAAGGGCAGCCCCTGCACTACCAGTTGTGTGCGCCAGAGTATGCCTATGCACAGGGGTATCTGGGGTGGCCTTCGCACCAGACAGTGAGTATGGCAATGCCGCGCATGCAAAGTTGCGTGTGCGCGCTAGGAGTGTAGTGAGGCTCAACCTCCCCTTCCGACCGTAGGTCGAGTGTCTCGAGCTCTTGAATGGCGAGGGAGGCAGTCGTCTCCTTCGATGACATGGGAAGCCTCTTCGCATACAAGCAAACCGGGGAGAGAAATTGGGGATAGAGGAGGGCAAGAATTAGGGGAAAGAGCGCGCTTTCCTCTTCGAGGGAGAAACCTCCTTTGATAAAACCAAATTTCACTAGGCTAAATAAGTGGAGGCTTACATGCTAATATTGGGTTGAGCCCTACCCTAAATCACTGTTTTTCCCTTTTCACCCATAATTACAAAATTGAGGTCAAGATGACCCCTACAATATTGTAGTGCTGAGTGTCCCAAACTCCCTTATTATGTCGCAAGGTAATGAATCTTCTTGTGTTCCAAGTTCCTGTCGATTTTGAGACAAATTTTATATACAACAAACACATACCTGTCTTTTGATTTCTTTTATATTGAGAGAGAACTTTCTTGGTAAATCTTTTTCCTTATTCCATACTTATTACAATTAGGAAGGCCATATCCAGCATAACCAAGGCCATTAATGCCTTATAAACCACCACCTATGTTGGCACACTGCAGAGGACCACGGACTTGTTTCTTCAGTAAAGTTGTGTATAATTTCTTTACTGAAATTCAAAGCCAGTGGACAAATGAAGAATAGGTGATGACTAGTTTGGACTTGTCTTTAGATTTATGTAGGTGACACCTCTTTGCCATGGAAATTCCAAATTTCATCACCCTATCTTGTGTAAGTAATCTACTATCACAAGTTAAATAAAGTGTCTAACTAGGACTGGAGATGCCCTCTTGAGGGCCTAGGCTAAAGTTACCAAAAGTGCCATATAACTGTGCAACACACACTTCCAAGGAAGCTCACTACAGAAGCACAGGAAACGATGAGACTTGGCCCTGCACCTCCCCAACGGTTGCTCACGCTTCCCCCTTGCTTCCTCTCATGCTTCCTTAATGTTTTTTGCTCGCTTCATCTTGCGCTTTTCTCACACTTGTTGCACAACCTCCAAGTTTCCCAAAGTTGGTAACCATGGTTTTTAGGTTTTAAAATATTAGTTCTTACAAAAAAAATCTTGATTTTCAAGAATAAACCTTGTTATTTTTTGCTTTAATAGAAAATACAATTAATGAAACTATGTTTTATTATTGTTATTTGTCAGAATTGGTAATGTGAATTTTGTACTAAGCTGTCCATTACATGAAAGTTTAGCATATGTTACTAATTATTACTTGATGTATTAGATGCTTGTAATAAAATGTTTCTTGTTAACTGGTTGCATATATGATTCAGTCTTAACTTTTAAGATTATAATATTTTCTACTTTTTATGTTTTAATTTCTTAACGATAACATAAATTATAGAATTTTATTAGTTAAAAAGCAAAACATGAATACATATTCACCTCGATTCCATCTTTCTTCTCATTCACTCCTGTCTAGTTCACATTTAGTTTCCCATTCATTTCCTTTTTTCTTCTGGTTTGGTTCCCAATTCCCTTCTAAGTTATTATATGCTTCCTACTTTCTAAAATTTTTAAAAGGCCTTGCTTCCCACTTTAGTCTTCTCCTATTGTTTCTCACTTCAGCTTCCTAGTCTAACAACTTTGTCCAGACCACTGCCACCAATATCGCCAATATATTGAAAACATTGTGATATCGCAATATTTTTGGGAAAATACTCTTTTTTTATTTTAAGTTTGCATTTCCTATTTTTTTGTTTCTTTTATATTTTAAAACCTTTAAAACATGTTTCTTTATATTTTTGGAAGAAAATAATGCATAACTTGTTACTTTCTTAGCTTTTTTGTTGTTATTTAT
Source organism: Nuphar pumila (assembly GCF_984573655.1). Classification (NCBI taxonomy): domain Eukaryota; kingdom Viridiplantae; phylum Streptophyta; class Magnoliopsida; order Nymphaeales; family Nymphaeaceae; genus Nuphar; species Nuphar pumila. Next base: position 123,193,641 of record NC_143252.1, on the reverse strand, counting down.
GTTTTTTTCAATTGTTTAAACTCCCGAGATTTATCAACTTTTGAAAAACTCTCCAAGAAATTACCTTTAGCGATACAGGTGACTATGGTCCAGACTAAGTGAAGTGATCTTAGTCATTGCTGTTCAATCTATGTAATATGATTACTTCAAGAAGGGTGTCATAGCCATTTCAACATGGGTACTGGAATTGGTAATTCATTATGGATCAGACCAGTTTTGTATCTGACCCAATCCATTACCTGTTCTCATCCATTTTAAGGTGCATAAAGGATTTCCTTTTTCCCATTACCCATACCAATAATTATGTGACAAACGATTCAGTCCAAACCCAAAAACAATGTATCCAACCGGGATTGACCGCATCCAAGTTTTGCCATTTTGACCAATTGATATATTGGATACAGCAGTCACTGAAAACCAGCAGCACGAACAAGCAATACACATACTGCCTAACTGATCCTGCTAATCATTTCCCTAATCTGCTAGATAAAGCACTTTGGCCATTTTATTACTTTCTTATATTTATTAGAAAGCACCCTGAATTTTAATACAGATAGACAAATTAGAAATCAACAGTTACATGTTTAACACAAAGAGACAAAGTAGAAATCAACAGCTCCATGAGTTTGTTTGATTTGTTTTATGCAAAAAATAATGAAACTTCAGAAGTGCAGATTATTCACCTAGACACATCATTATTGTATTACAATAAGGGAAATATCAGTTGCTTCAAATCTCTCAATGTCATTAATGAGTTATGATATGCAATCACCTCAAAAAGATTTGCCAAACTTTGTGGTTTCCAATTAGCTTTTCACATAGTACAGAAGGAACCATACTTTTCACCGATGCAAACAAAAACACAAAACAAAGTCCAAATGGAATCCTGAATGCCTTTTCATCATAATTGGAAAATCTAAACAAAATTAACATAAAATGGATCCACCCTACTCAGATGAGCATAGCACGCTTATCTCAAGTCCATTGAAATAAACGAGTCAAATGTCAACCCCAATCCCTACAATTATCAAACTGAATAAAAAAAACACAGTTACAATGATGTTGACAATGTACAAGCTCATCCCAATTATTCTCATACTTAAATAGTTTCTTTCCTCATCTATCCATCAAACTTTCTCAAGAACTTATTTCCTAAAAGAAACAGGCCTGATGCTAAAGGAGATAGTGTTTCTGAAGATCACAACACATTATACTTCTGTATTCTAAGTGAATGTATCAATAGACTACCATGATACCATCAGCAAGGCAACGATGGTTTATATACAACTCAAAGGAATCCGAACAGCCTCTGACCTTAGGAGTATGATTCTCGAGTTAAATCAGTGTTCAAAAATATATATTAATCATACAAAAGTATGTTAATCGTTTTTATGCTAATTTGATTGGAGCATGATTATCCCAATCAATCAGCATGATAGTTAATTACATGCTAACTAATATAGTTAATTCTGATGATAATTCCAGAGGCACAGTGAAAAATATCAAACATGGAGTTTCCTTGGTAAAATCATCGATCTAAAACATCAGAAACCATCAAAATCCAATCAAAAAATTGAAAAAAAATAAAAGGAAAGGAAAGGAATGAAGGAAATTGAGAAAATAAGAAGGATAGAGGATTATGCGACGCTTAAAATGGAGCAGTGTCGCTTTAAATGGAGCAGTAGTCATTAATTTTGCTTAGCATTTGCTTCTTTAACACCTCCAAACAAAAGCAATGAAGGATTTCGCAAATGTTCTTTGCTACTCATTTATCATTCGCGAAAAAACAAAGTAAATAAAAGTAAATAAGCGGAGATAAAGGGAGGGAGACGATAAAATGTAGACAAGCAAAACAACAAAGGAAAGAAAAAGAAGATCAAATCCGCAGAAACACATCATCCGTTCCTCCTCAGCTTAACCAAAAAAGAAAAACACGTTCTCTCGCGACCAAGCCAAGCAAAATCTAGCAATTTCCGCGATCCCGATCATAAATCCAACAATTTATTCCACAATTCCCAACGGGATCAATATCAAGAAAAGCAAATTTAAGAATAAACGCACATGCACGAATCGGCAAAACGAAGCAAAAGAAAAAGAAAAGGAGACGGATGGGAAATGGAAGCACTAACGAGGAGGATTAGGGTCGGGCGGAATTACCAGCGTCGGAGGTGGTCTGGTGGGCGAAGAGGGGCGAGGTTCTCTGGAACGTCGGCGACGAAGACGACGACTGGAGGGACGAGAACGAAGACGCCACGACTCTGCAGAGGTGGCCATCGGCGAGGGAAGAAGACGGAGTAATCAGGGGGGATCGCGATCGCTTAGAGGAGGCGAGCGCTAGGGTTTGCAGAGAGGACGAGATCCTACGCCACATTGTGTCCCAGGTCGCCCTGATCCAACGACCCTCTGTCTCTCTCTCCCTCTCTCTTTCTCTGGAAAACCAGTAAACCAGAGGGCGGCAGCACACAGCAAAAGAGATGGGAAGAGAGAGTGGCAGAATGGTTATTTGAAGGGGCGGAACGCTCGGGTTTTCCTGGTCAACGAACCTCGCGGTACCGTAAAATGACTATCTTACCCTCTTGACCTTCGGATATATCAGACTCGTAGTAGCACGAGCCGGGTCGGGTCTGATGCCATGGTTCAGGGAGCATGGGACGGTGGATAAATGACGGATCTGGTCGTTGAGGAAAATCTCGGAGAGGAAATTCTTGGTTTTCTTGCGAGATGCTCAAGAAAATATCGGCATATATAACAACCTAAAAAAAAATTTAAAAATGTATTGCAAAGGTTTTATCATGTTATTATTTTCATAATAATGCATTTTTTAAAAAAATAAGTTACATTTTGGAAAATATCAATTTCTCAACTGATAATATTGGCTTTTGAATATATCATGATATTTTCAATATTGTATGCACTTATAACATGTTTAGGTAATGAATTAGGTAGGTGAAGAGGACACATATAGGTCTGTTAACAATCTGAATCATATCCAGTTTTAAGTGCAAGGACTGCGTACCAAGAATGACGTAAACCCATTACCAGATTTGCCAATAAATCTACCCAACTATGAATTTATCTAGGTATGTCTACTAATATCTAGAAAAAACTGGAAATTGAAAAGAATTGCAAGAAGTACTAAGAAATTAACTAAAATAAAAGGAAGGTAAATGATATATTAAATCTCATTCAACCCCAAACTACATGGTTCTCTCGTCTAGTTATAGATAAAGAGATTCTAATCCTATAATATTAAGTTTCCTAATTTGATAAAGATCAATTAAGAAGCATCCTAATCTAATAAAACTAGTAAATTCCGATTTGGACCCCATTACATAAATTGAACATCCATTACAAATTATCCAAAACAAAAATATCCAAAGTTAAAATCTATGAATCTAAAATGATTCAATGGCCTGATTGTGGATCCTTATTTTTTAATAGATTTTGAAAATAGAATTTAAAAAGGATTAGAGTTTTTAGACTCTAAAGGCACATTTGAAAGCAAGAAAGATGTAGAAAAAGCGATGCAAAATGGAAAATCCATACAAATTTTCTTACCCTTACAAACGAGAGAGACTTTTTCGCTGAGAGAGTTTTTCTAAAAAATACACTTTTTATAGAAAACACTCCTCCCAAGGGTGGAGGAATGTTTCCTACCAAAAGAAAAATTATTTTTAGACTTTCCATCACCCGTCTCACCACCATTCACCATCTCACCATCACACATTCCCAACCTCTCTACTCTCCCCTGTTGCTTCTGCTCTCTCTCTCCCACTTTCCTCTCCCTCATGGCTCGCTTCTCAGGTGATGGTGCCTCCATCTGGTGAACTCATAGGTACAGCCTCCATTCAGCGTAGCCTCCATCGCCGTCTCTGGAGAGAGTTTTAATCAGTTATTGTTGAAAAAGGCGAGGAAGAGAAATCGAGAAGAACATAGAGAGGGATGTACCTATCGGAGTGGCCTTTGACGGTCATTTGGCCAACTTCGATGGAAAAGGGTGAATGAAAAAAATGAAAGAGGTGGTGGAGAAGCTCCACCACCCTCCTCTCTCTCATTTTTTCACATTTTTCCAATATGTTTTTCTCATGCTATACAAACAATCAAAAGGATTTATTTTGAAAGACTTCTCATAGGCAAAACTTTTTTTTTCCTACAAGAGTTTTTCTTGCTTCCAAACATGCCTGACAAAGGTTTTGTTCTTTAAGAATATAAGTTTTTCCTCCTCTGGTGAGTAGGGATCAGCCGATTCAGGGGTATAGCTTTTCATCAAACAGACCTTTTGCAAGATTATGACTTTGAAATATTTGGGCCGGGCAAAATGGGCTTAATAGGGTAGTGGATCTAGATGTAGAGGACGGTTAGAGAGCTCAACACGATATGGGTGCAAGGCTTGGATGATCTCTCAATATGAGAGGGGTTCTTCTATCTAGTTCTAGATGAATCAAATGAGAGGAAGAGGACCCTATTTATAGGTTTTCTTGTGGATTTGAACCCTAAATATTAGGATTTTGGATCCATGTATCCAGATCTGCCTCGTATGCAGTAACCTTAATTTGATTGGCTGATGAATTGAGGTGGCAAGATATGATTGACTGTTGGATTTCTTAAAGGATAAGAAATAGGCTTTTGGGTAGGTTGGGAGGATAAGTTTTAAATTATGAAATCTAAGATTTATGAAGGTTTTGTCAAGGCTTATCTTCATTCCTACATGTCTTGGGCTAAATCAGAAAACTTTGTTTGATAAGAAGTGTTTAATGACACATGTTATAGGTCTAATGACAACTGAATTATCGTTAGACTGACAGATTTGGACTCCTTTAATAGGTTAATTTGTTTTGGTCATCTCTCTAATTGTGCATCCTTTTGAGGTGAAGTTTGGTGCTTTGTAAAGTTAACGTACTCTACTTTAAATCATCTTTTGGGTAAAAAATCAAATTAAGTTGATTTAGAGGTCGAAATCAGACTTAAATTGAACCCTACCTAAAATCAAGTTTTTCGAGTAGGCAAACTAATTTGTTTTGGTCATAACGCTGTACTTCAATATCTAAATGACTTGATTGTCATGTTTAAAAGTTAAGACTCTCATTTTGACTTTTTTTTTATAAAAATTTTGAATGTTGTTTTGTAAGCCAAAAATATAATGAAAGTTAGAGTATGCTAGAAAAGACTCAGGGCAATTGGCTTTCAAAATTTAACCCTTGAAACAAGACAATTAGGTCAATTTCGAAGTATTTACATATTTCAAATCTTTGTTATCAAGTGTGCGCAGCTCAATCGATGACAAAGAAGTAGACACTAATTTTGAAAAGAATAAAATTGACTACATTATCAAATCCATTACCAAAAGTTCTTTTAGACAAAGAAGACGATAAAAGTGTGAATTTGTTTCTTAAGTCATGCACGTAGCTTAACACAAGGATCTCTCTATGATGCCTTTATATATAGGTAGAGAGGTCTGGTTCAAACAACATTGTCCCAAAGACTAAGCTATTACCTTAGTTCATGCGAGGGTCTTGCTTGAACTCTGTAGATAAGCAGGGTCTCAGTCGAACGTAAGTCAGCAGAAAATGAAACAAGTGTCGTGTCGCATATGATTGCATGAATAGTAGACAATTTTTGAAGAATAATACTCATTTTGAAAAAGTACATGATCTGAAAGACTTTCTTTAAAAATCTTTTGAAAAGTCATTTTGTTGCAAATGATGATAGGAACTTTGAAAAGCCATGAGTCAATGAATAAGGAATCTCCTTGGCATGAATTTTCATATTTCTCTATCTATCCATGAGCCAACTTATGAACCAGATGTCGATGGGACTTGGTAGGCTTTCTACTAGGTTCTTAACTATGTTACCTGCAATAACAAGTTAGCAACACAGAAAACACATGAAAATTCATGTAGAATACATGGAAAATGCATAAAATGCATGAGAAAAGGATATCAAATATCCAAAAAAAAGTTGAGTATGACAACAAGATAAGACTTGGTCGAATGACAATTCATCAGGAATTGACAACAATTGTTCCAAATAGAATGACAATTAACATGCCATCAGATCTAGAATATGCAAGTGCCCTTTATTTTTTAAAATTTCCTTTTCTTATCGGACGATAAGTCTGAGAACTTCTTTAATATTGTTCAATGACTATTCATTTTCTGCCAAACCTATCTGATGACAAAACAATTTTACAAAAAAGTTTACCTTTTGCTAATAGGGACTAACAATATTTTGAGGATTTCAAACTACAAGACCCCTAGGTTTGATGACAAGTTGACTTGTCGCCAGATTATGAGAGAGGCCCTTTTTTAACCAAGAATTTGTTCAAATTTTCTATAGCTTCTGCTTTTCTTGAGCCTTCTCCCATATCTCTTTGAGGTTGTGAAGATTGCCGAGAACCATGTATTTGTTAGAAAATTTTTAAAATTGGTGATTTTGTTCCCACCAAAAGTGCTTTAATAAGTTTAGTCCCATATCTAAGAGAAATAAGTTTTTCTAGTGGTTTAAATAGAGGGTTTGTTCTTTATTCTTTACTTTGGTAATCCATGTGTCTTGGGGTGGCTTGCGGATTGTTGTGCATCATGCAAGAACGGACGTGTCGTTCACGCACACGCGCACGCGTGTGTGTGCAAGGGTGCTTGAGGCGCAGTGTGGCATTTTGATGGTGCACTTTGCACTTCACGCATGCTCGCAGCGGTGCGAGGTGCGTATGAGGTGCAAAAGCCCATTTTGACCTTTTGGTTTTCGGATTGTCTAGCCTTTTAAAAGGTTTTAATATGCTTTTATGGTGCATTGTGACTGTTGGACGGTTTTGAAGGCCTTTGAGCACAATCAAAGGTGGGTGACCGTTCAGGGACCTTTTTCGTTCTTATTTCAAATTGTCGGATTTATGGCCATTAATCTCATTTATCGTAAAATGTTTTGATCTTTCTAAGAAATCTATAAATCTCTTCCTTCTTCCGTCTTTTGGAGATACGAATTTCTGACTCTCCAATTTTCTCTTTTATCTACTCCCGATTTTGGCTTGCAGAGTTTTGGTGTGGGAGAGGTCATTTGTTCTTGCGAAGTAGTGACTATCTTGAGGTTCAAGCCTAGTTGTATCCTGGGAACTCAGCCGAAATCAACCCCTTTTCGCATCTTCGGAATTCTTGGAGTGGGGCGATTGAAGTTCTAAAGATAGCGATCTTAAGAACGTGCTTCTAGGCATTTTTGAAATTCCTGGAGTGGGGCGATTTTACAACATTTCTCAGTTGTTGCTGCTCATGGAGCTTCCAAACTAGTATAGGGAGTGGGCTACTGATTTTTAGTCTCTACACCAAGAATACCCGAAAGAACTTCATCTTCATCATCTTATGCTTCTTCATGACTTCTAGGTGAATGAGAGGCTCATCAATGCGTATAGCTTAGAACTCTAACACACACCTTGGACAAGACTATCGAGATCCCATGTTTGTTGTCACCCTGTCAGTGAGATACCTTTGAGTCCATTATAGCGACACGATTAGGAGCATCCTGAGACCTGAAAAGAGAAAGAGACGCATAGGATGAACCTCAGACTTCTCACTTGTCCACCGTGAGATTGAGGATATTCTATATATTACCAGAAAACGTTAACTGTTGGTTGTTACAAATTATTCAAGAGTAGATTTTGGTAGCTATATATGGTTACAATTTTATGATACATGGCAAATGAGAAACTTTACAAAGGTAAATAAAAATTTTACAACATAATTGGATAAGAGATGAGACCATTGTGATCTTTCTTAGGATTGCTTTGAGCTACATTTGAAAGGCATCGATGGCATGATTTGTGATATTTGGTAGGTTGGTGATGAGCCTTGAAAAGAGATAGAGTCCACCTCATTGGACTATGTCTGTTGAGAGGATAATGTGTTTGAATTACCATGAGAGTTATTGTTGGCTTTAACAAGACCCTGCAAGTTCAGCATGGGGTCCCGCACGTTAAGCTTGTCATGAATAGCAACAAACTGTGTGAAGGGAAGAGGCTTGGTGAGACCATTGGCCAGCATCATGCTACAAAATGAACCAAACTTGTAGATGACTCTTGTGCACATGATCACAAACAAATTGAAAATCAATCTCAACATGTTTAGTGCGGGCGTAGAAGACTGGATTGGCGGCCAGGTATAGAACCCCGATGTTATCGCACCACAGAATAAGAAGAGCCTATGAGAGAAAGCTAAGTTCATGAAGTAGAGATTTTAACCAAAGTAGCTCGAAGGCAACACACACAAGAGACTTATACTAAACCTCAGTACTCAAATAAGCAATTGTCTTTTGCTTGCGAGAGGACCATGAGATGACATTAGGGCCAAGGAACACAACGAAACCTCCAGTGGATTTACGGTCATTAGGACAATCAGCCTAGTCAACATCTGAATAGACACTTAGCTGAAGGGAGTGAGAACGACGAAGCAAAAGGCCATAGTCCAAAGTTTCTTTTAGGTGATGAAGGATCCTCTTAAGGGCAGACCAGTGGGCATCAATAGGTTGGTGCATATATTGACATGCCTTGTTGGCAGCAAAGCCAATGTCCAAACAAGTGAGAGACAAATATTGTAAGCCACCAATAATGTTGTAGTATAGCATGGGGTCATAAAACTGACTTGAGCCAACTTGGAGAGCTTAGAATATGAGCTCATGGGAGTGGAGATTGGTTTGGTCTCAGCTATGTAGGCACGTTGAAAGAGGTTGAGAATGCATAAGCATTGAGAGAGCAGAATCCCCATGTTCGAGTACAAGATATCAAGACCAAGAAAGTAGCTTAGCCACCCAAGATCTTTGATGGAGAAGGTGAGACCCAACTGAGAAATAATTTGTTTGATCTTCCTAGGACAGTTTTTTGTGATTATGATGTTATCCACATAAACTAAGATATAGATAATAAGACTTTGATGCTTGAAAATAAACAATGAGGCATTTGATTGAGAGACAATGAAGCCATGGGAGACTAAGCAATTGCTGAGATGTTGGTACCATGCACGAGGCGCCTACTTGAAGTCATAGATGGCTCTATCAAGTTTGCACACACGGTGAGGGAACTGAGGATTTTCAAAGCTCGGTGGTTGACTCATATAGATATCTTATCTAAATAATCATTCAAGAAAGTATTACTGAAATCAAGTTGATGCATCAACCATTGAAACAAAACAGCAAGAGACAAAACTACTCGAATGGTGGTAGGTTTGACGATGGGACTGGATATCTCAAAAAAATCCATGCCTTCTTCTTGGTGAAAGTCCTTTACCACAAGCCTGGACTTGTAGCGAGCAACAAACCCATCTGCATGCTGCTTAATTTGAAACACCCACTTAGAGTAGACAACATTAAAATTGGACTAAAGAGGTACAAGGTGCTAGGTATGTTTTTTGATAAGAGTCGTGTACTTAGCCTACATAGCGGATCTTCATTATGTATGATGATTAGCCTGCTTGAAGGAGGTGGGTTCAATTTCTAAAAGAGAGGCACCAAGACAGGTTAAGTTAATGGGATACAAGGTAGTGGCAAAGGACTTGTGTTTAAGAGACTCAGACATGGATCAAGTCACTATGTGGTGAACATGATCAACCGGTTGAGAAGCTGACTGAACCAAGTGAGAGGAGGGAAATGGGTGAGAGTTGGATGGACCAGATGCATGTGAGTCAACTAATAGGGCCTAGTCAATCAGAAAAGGTGCCATACTAGTAGGCGATGGGTATGACTCAGTGATGGAGTGGAGACGTCAGTAGGCAAGCTCGGTGTGGGAGTGGAGGTAGGTACGGATGTAGGGCAAACAGATGAGGCTAGGTGGACAGAAGGATCTAATTGAGTGATTGTAGCGTTGCCCGCAGGCAGGGATAATGAGGAACAAGAATGACCGAGGGAGAGACCCCCAACACTCAAGTTCAAATTGAGAGGGAGAGGTCAATGGGATCAATTCACTATGTGACGAGAAATATAGGTGAGATTGGTATGAGGGTCAAAACAAATGTAACCTTATGATGGGAGGCATATTCAAGAAAGAGGCAAGCTTTGGTTTTGAGTTGGAATTTGTTGGAGTTATAGGGAGTAACTAATGGATAGCAGGGGGGACCGAACACACAAAGGTGTTGATAGTCGGGTGTGTGTTGAAAGATCATCTCATAAGGTGTTTTTCTTTGGAGTACCAATGTCGCCTGATTGATGATATAAGTTGTAGTTTGAAAATGCATCCACCCAAAATTTATAGGACAATGGAGCACCATTTAGTAAATTGAACTTTGTTTCCTCGATGTGCCTATGCTTATGCTCAACCATCATGTCCTACTCAGGCATATGAGAACACAAAAAATTATGCAATATTCAATGACATCATAGGTAGTCCTCAAACTCCCCACTTGTGAACTCACCACCATTGTTTGATTGAAAGGTTTTAATATTAAAACCCACTTGAGTTTTAACCACATACTTGAAGTTTTTGAAGCAGTCGAACACATGAGATTTACTTTTTATGGAAAATAACCAAGAAAATCTACTATAATTATCAACTATTAATAAATAAAAATGAAATCCTTCATGTGATGTTACAAGAGCTAGATCCCAAACATCTTCATGCAACAATTCTAGAGGATGTGAACTGCATGATTGTAAATGCTTGAATGGAAGTTTATAAGTCTTTCCAATCAAATAGTTTTTACAGACTTTTATTTTTAGACCACCTGAGTCAAATTTTGTCTGTCTACCAATCCTTGACAATGAATTCAAAATGGGTGAATTCGAAAACACAAAAATTATCATCAATGAACTAACCCATAGAGAATAAATTTCTAGCAACTTCAGGAACATGAAGGACATTCTTTAATGCAAAGATAGACCCTTTAGATGATAAAGCCAAGTCACTTATGTGCGAGAAGGGTAAAGTCTTACCATTGTCGATCATGATAGATTCATTTCCTTGATAAAGAGCTTTTTTTGAGAACCGCTGATCATCCATGGTTAGATGATTAGTGGCACCAATGTTTGGGTAATAGTAGTCATCAATGTTATGTTGAAGAGTCATGACCCAAAAAGCTTTGGGGATGTCTCAATAGTTCTTGGCTATGTGACCCCATTTTTGCATACTATCAAAAAACATGATTTCTTTAAGAATTTTGGTTAAGATTGGAGAGATTTGGGTTCCTTGGAGGTCCTCTGCCTTGGTTCTATTTGCACATGTAAGATCATGAAGCCTACTTTGGACGTTTCTTGGTGCTTGGGTTGTTTAGGGTGAAGCATAAGAATGTATTTCTCCTGATTCATGAGAAGATCGTATAAATTCATAAAGGTATGACATGAGGATCCAGTGGCAATTTGATGCAGAGCATCCAGCCAATCAGAGCATTGAAGACGAGTTAGATCTTAATCCAACTCTCTGAACCAGATCCAGACATCGTTACCCAAGACGATCCAAACCATTAAGGACATCTTTGGTCCAATTGGATCCTCAGAGTAACTTGTGTTCATCAATATTTGCATTTTGCTATTTTGATTCCATTTTGACAAGTGTAGAATCACATTAGAAATGTTACTCACACTTGATTTCGCGCATTGAGATCCATTTGGATCTTGAATCATGGATCAGCTTCATCGCCGACCCCGCCATCACAATTGATGTGACAAAACTCTCATACTCAATGGGAAGACCATTGATAGCGATTTGCACAAGATCACTGTCTTCAAAAGGGTGATTGGCTATAACTAGGGAATCAGACAAAAGCTTGATTTTGTCCAGATAGGAGATCATGCCCATACTCTCCGTTTTGATAAAAGTGAGATCCTTCTTCAAAGTCATGATTTTAAAAGGTAATTGAGAACCATAGGCCTTTTTTAACATAATCCATGCTTCTCGGTTGTAAACCATTCTCATGCGTTTGTTGGATTAGCCTTTAAAGAAACATCCCCCACCCAAAATGAGAGAGATAGAGGGAGAAAGAGGGGATTTAGCAAATCCCTTCTGCCTCCCACCCACAACGACAAAGAGGAAGAGAGAGAGAGAGAGCATGGAGAACGTACCAAAACCTCCAAGGTCGCTTCGACAATGACAGACAACGATGGTGTCGAAAGCTGCTGCGTCTCGACGCTGATGAGGATTTTGGGGCTGCTATGACGGTAAAGGACAAGGAGGTCATTGCGGCAACGACAGCAATGATGAGAGGGCCGGAGGAGGAAGGCTCGCGTCAGAGGGCTGAGAAAGAAAAAGAGAGGAGAGGAAAGGGATTGGGGGAGATGAGATCAGGGCAGTGGAGAGGGGAGGCTGAGAGAGAGAGAGGCTGAGTCACCCTCTTCTTCTTCTGGTTATCAGAGTGAGAGGCACCGAGATGCCTTTTTCTTCTGTGTTTGTAGATTTCTTGAAAATGCTCAAAAATGGAGATCGGAGAGAGAAGGAGAAGAAGGTTCTCCAAAATGCTCGAAAAGGGAGGGAATGAAAAGAAAAAGGGAGGGATAATGTTTACCGTAAGAAAAAACTCTTTGCTGGCGCAATTTAAAAAAGGTTTTTACTGCGCCAGAGAATTGGGACAATGTTATATTGCGCCGGCATACAAAAGAGTTATAAAAATTCTTTGCTGGCGCAGTGTTATATTGCGCCAGAAAAACTCTGCGTTGGAAAAAATATTTTCAGTGGCGTAGTACATTTTTGCGCCAGTAAATTCCAATGACGCTCCCACTGGCGTGCGCCAGCAAAATCTGGTTTTCTTGTAGTGACACCATGGAGCTCTCATGTGTGATGAAGGGTGGATCTCAATTATTATTCACCATGAGCCCAAGAGTATGAAATGCCCCAGGTAGGGTAAGGATTCTAACGGACCACTTTTATGATTTTTTGGCTTTTCTGACCTGATCTTGATTTAACTTTCCTATGTATTTAGCTGATCTAGATCTGATCCGTTTCCATCCCTATCCCAGGGGCTCAAGGGATCGTCAGTTATTCCTGTACAGCTAGATTAGATAGCATGAATTTGACATGGTCACATTGATTGAATTGAAATTAGATGCACTTGATGATGCCCTTGCAGAGTTTCTCTAAGGGGGGCTGCCGCTATGCAGGTGCTTCTGGTGGAGTGTTGGTTCTATGTGACGGGGCTTGAACCGGTCAGGTCCTCTTCTCGTTACTTTTCCTTAACCTTGATCACTAAAAATGTTTTCTTTCTGAGTTCACATTATATGCAGCGTCGCTGCATGATTGGCATGCAGGAACCTACTTGAGAGCCACCCATCTTGGAATTTCTCGAGATGGGTGTGGTTTCCATCTTGAGGACTGTTGAGATGGATGGTCATCAGCAGTCGCCACTGCATAAAAAGTGAGATTTCCTTGTATGTTTTCTTTTGTGTTGGACTCGTAACTATTGCAAGGCTTTGTCCCACCCCTAGTGCAGTGCAGGGAATTTTAGTTCAATGCTTGGTCCAAAAGACAATAACACTCAAATCAAATGCGCTAAAGCTATGCAGAGGTTTCAAGCTTTTGTAGATCGTTGGGAGTTATTTAACGTGCCTGCCTACTGGAGAGGGGCCCTTTTCTTGGTCAAGTAATAGAGCACGACCTTGCCCTAAAAAGCTAGAATGTTGTTTGCTATCACAAATTTTAGTCTGACGACTCTGACAATTGCATGATTTGGTTTGCTGGATTTGCCTATGATCTATTTCAGATCTTGGGTTCCTAGTTGTTCAAACCATAGTCACAATTACTGTTGAAATTTTCAAAATCTCGTGATATATTCTTGATAAATTCACATAAAGTATTAATCCTGAGGGTTCTCGTATCCATTTCATAATATGCAGAGATTTTTCATCTGTGTATCAAATTGGTGTATAAATGAAGTTTCCATTGTCCATCTCAATGAGAATGAGCAACAAGGTCTTCCAGAGATGAGCTCAAGATCATCCATGGTCTAGTTGATAGACAAAAGGTAGGAGTCTTATACCTCATGGATGTCATGCGAGAGTTTAATGTTGGGCGATACCCTGTGAAAACAAGATGACAGGGAGCGTACCTGGATTCGCCATTGATCGTGTAGGAGGTTCGGCGTTCTCCTCAGCCGGTCGACGCCCACAATGAGCCCAGGCCTTATGTCGACGGTGAGCAGGACCCTATTATGCTTAAGCCTGAATGCAGAATTGAATTTGGGCAGGGATATGTTACGAATTCTCATCAACTTCGTAACCCCTAACCCCTTATATAATGGAGGAATTGAGCAGTTACGTGAATGTGGTCTCTCCACATTCACGTAACTCCCACCCACTATCTCCATTAATCAGCCACTTACGTGACCCACTAAGAGGGTGTCAAACCGGGTCTGACTGTGGGTTGGACCCGTAACCCAAAATGTCCAACATTCTCCCACTTGACCCATTGACACCAAAAGTGTACTAAATCGAGATGTATACTGTTATCTCGATTTAATTCTTCATGTGGGTTCACATGCCACCCTTTATCACAAGGATGAATCGTATGAGTCAAGGATATGAACACCCCTTTATGAAATGTCATATTTCCTTGTACTACACTACAATTCACCTTCAGTGCTTAGGCATGTAAAGAAATTACCTTTATGAATAGGTTGGTCTCTCACTTATTATATTGGTCCTTTAATATTGTTATTCTGCTATTCTCTCTAACCCATATGAGAGATTCTTTATGCAAAATCAACAATAACTCAAAACCTTAGAGAATCAAAACATAAACACAAATGTGATTACATAATGTATTGTCATACATCAGAAGGAATCAAAAAGACCCATCCCCTTTACATGTTGGGAATACAATCCCGGTGCTAGCCCTTTAGTAAGGAGATCTGCAGTCATTTCCTTCGTCCCAATTGTATCAATACATACCAGATGATTCTCAGTCCTTTCTTTAACAACAAAATATTTTAACTCCATGTGTCGACACGATGTTGAGCTCTTGTTGTTATTTGAAAAGGACACGACTGCTTCATTATCACAAAAGATCTTTAGTGGTCTCTCAATAGAGTCCACTATACCAAGACCCATAATGAAGTTTCTTATCCAAATGGCCTGTGACGTGGTCTTGTATAGAGCAATAAATTTCGCCTCCATGGTATGAGCAGCAGTGGTAGACTGTTTTCCGCTTCTCCATGAGACAGCACCACCCGCTAGAAGGAAAATGTATCCAGTAGTGGATTTTCTACTGTCAATACACCCTCCTAAGTCCGCATTAGAGTATCCAACGACCTCTAGGTGGTTCACTTTCCTGTAGGTCAACATATAGTCTTTCGTTTCTTGTAAATAGCGCATGACCTTCTTCGCTGCCTTCCAGTGCGCAATGCCTGGATTTAACTGATATCTACCAAGCATTCCCACAGCAAATGCTATATCAGGTTGAGTGCAGGTCTGCGCGTACTGTAAACTCTCAACTGCTGAAGCATATGAGATAGCATCCATCTGAGCCTTCGCAATATCATCCTGAGGACAGTTCTTCAAGCTCAATTTATCCTCTTTCACTATAGGTGCTGAACTAGGAGAACAATTCTCCATCCCATATCTTTTAAGAACCTTAAGGATATAGGATTTCTGAGATAGGCCAAGGACACCCTTAGTTCTGTTATGACGGATCTCGATTCCAATGACATAAGTGGCCTCACCCATGTCTTTCATATTGAAATGAGAAAAAAGAAAATCTTTTGTTTCATGTAAAAGACTCAAATCATTAGTTGCAAGAAGAATATCGTCAACATATAAAACCAAAATTATGAACTTACTCCCACTAGTCTTAATGTAAATACACTGATCAACAATGTTTTCAGTGAATCCAAAGTTCATTATTACCTAATTGAACTTCTTATACCACTGGCGGGAGGCTTGTTTAAGTCCATAAAGTGACTTATTCAATTTGCAAACTAAGTTATTCGAGTCATCTATACTGAAACCAGGAGGTTGTTGCATGTATACCTCCTCATCCAGATCCCCATTCAGGAAGGCAGTTTTCACATCCATCTGATGTAGCTCTAAATCAAAATGAGCTACGAGGGCCATGATTATCCTCAATGATTCCTTAGTTGAGACAGGAGAAAAAGTCTCATTATAATTAATGTCCTCTATCTGTGTGAAACCTTTTGCAACAAGCCTAGCCTTGTACCTCTTCACATGACCTTTAGAGTCTGTTTTGGTTTTGTAAACCCATTTACAACCAACAGGTCTAACTCCATCAGGTCGAGGTACAAGATCCCACACTTGGTTCTTTGCCATAGAGTCAAGCTCTTCTTTCATGGCATTGATCCAATGTGTTGATCTTTCACTTTCAATGGCTTCTGCAAATGTGAAGGGATCTTCATCAATGTCTATGAAATCATTTGACTCTTGTAAATACACCACATAGTCCGAATGAATAGCAGATTTCCTAATTCTGGTAGACCTCCATACAGGTGCTACAGGTGGTTCAAAATGAGCCTTTGTATCATGTTGTTGTTCTATATCCTCATCAACAACCGGATCTAGTTGGGATTGATGTTCATTGACTGGACTTTCTCTTACATTACTCGAAGGAACAATGATAGAGAAAATCGGGTCATTATCCTCAGCAGGTGTAGAACCTGAATCCCGCAGTTCCTCAAAATCAATATTTTGAGATGCATCTATCCCAACAGAACCATTTTCAAGAAATCTTGCTTTATCTGTTTCCACTATCTGTGGTGTATGAGATGGACAATAAAATATAAAGCCTTTCGATCTTTCTGGATAACCAATGAAGAAACCACTAGTTGTCCTAGGATCAAAAGCTTTTATATGTGGGTTATACAATTTAGCTTCTGCTGGACATCCCCATATGTGCATATATGACAAAGAAGGTTTTCTACCTGTCCATAACTCGTAAGGAGTCCTTTGAACAGCCTTCGTAGGAACCTTATTCAAAATATGCATTGCAGTTCTAAGAGCTTTACCCCACAAGGTCAAAGGAAGGTTTGAGTGATTCAACATCGCTCAAACCAGTTCTTTAAGCGTACGGTTTCTCCTTTCAGCTACACCATTCTGGTAAGCACTACCAGGCATGGTATACTGAGGTACAATGCCTTCCTCTTTTAGAAACCGCGCTAATGGACCTTCTTTTTGTCTCATCTTAGTGAAACGACCATAATATTTGCCACCTCTATCTGACCTGACAATCTTAATAACTTCATCGGTTTGTTTCTCTACTTCTTTCTTGAAGTCCTTAAAAACTTGAAAGACTTCAGATTTTTCAGATAATAAGTAGAGATACATATACCGTGAGTAATCGTCTATAAAAGTGACAAAATACTTTTCACCCGTATAACACGGTGAAAAAGGGTCGCAGACATCCGTATGCATTATTTCTAACTTTTCATTGTTGCGTTTGGCATCTTTCTTATATGTATTAGACTGCTTAGCCTTTATGCAGTCAACACATGGCTCTATATTCGTAAAATCAAGGGATCCAAGGATTCCCTCTTTTACGAGTCTTTGGACTCTCTCTTTCGAGATATGTCCTAATCTTTGATGCCAAAGCAAATAGGATTGATTATCTTTTAGACCACATTTATTGCCAATCATTATGTTCTCAATGGAGTGAGATTCCTGAATTTAGAGTTTGGTTCTTAATCGATACAAACCATCACACATATATGCAGAACCTATATTCATTGAAAATAATAATAAGTTCAGATTTTTCAAATTTAAAAGCAAAATCAAACTTGTCAAGTCTTGAAATTGAAATTAGGCTCTGACTATAAGATGGAACATAAAATGCATCGACCAAATCCAACATGAATCCCGACTCCAACACAATTCTGCAGGTCCCAACGTTCTTGACATGCGAACGCATCTTATTACCTGAGAAGATGCTTCTTTCATGCTCCGTTGGTTCCCTTTTGTTCAGAAATGTCTGCAAAGAGTTGGCAATGTGCACCATGGCACCAGAATCAATCCACCAACTATGCAATGGAACATGAATTAGATTGCACTCATGAGAAACAAATAACTTATTACCTTTATTTTCGAGTCATTTCTTAAACTTCAAACAGTCCACCTTCTTATGCCCTTTCTTTGAAAGAAGAAACACTTTATAGAAGAGCCAGCTAACTGAGATTTGGCTTTCGCCTGAGAGTTTGAACTCTCCTTAGTGGCTTTCTTCCGATTCTTCTTTTTGAAGGAGCTTTTCTTTGGCCTCGACCTCTGTTTATCCTTATGAGAGGCTATATGTGCACTTGGCACCCTCTCACCCTTCAATCTCTCCTCTTCCTCAACACACTTACTCAAGAGGTCATTAAAAGACCAATCATCATTATGTGTGTTGTAGTAGATTTTAAAGGGTTCATACTCAGTAGGTAACGAAGTTAAGATCAGATGGACTAAAAAGGAGTCAGAGATGGCGAACTTCATGTCATTCAGTTGAGTCGCAATATTCCTCATTTCCAAAATGTGCTGTCGGATATGACTGTCACCAGCATATTTCATAGACACTAATTTGGACATGAGGGTACTGGCTCTTGCCTTATTAGAAGTGACGAATTGAGCCTCAATGGCTCCCAGAAATTCCTTCATAGTCCTACAATGAGGAATTGTGCCTCGAATGTTCTTAGCCACCCGAGATTGCAAAAGCAACAGGCTAAGTCTGTTCGAGCGCTCCCACTTCTCAGAGACAGCCTTCTGATCGGTTGTACTCTGCTTTGTAAGAGCGGGAGGTTCGTCAATTCTAAGGGCCAGATCTAAATCCATATAGCCCAAAGTGAATAACACAATTTCTTTCCAATCAGAAAAATTTGATCCATCTAAGATAAGGATACTACTTGAACCGTCGATATGGAAGGAACCTGATAAATCAAGGAACGAAAAATGGAAAGATATTACTATTATTGCTCAGATGAGACTCGTGTTGAAAAGGTAAAAGTGAGACCCTTTATTTTCACCTTTTCTGAGACAAGCATAGTTGAGCCATTATCGTTTCACTTTGGTGAAAACGATAATACTCATAATTACTCTGTCTCTTCAATTCTCAAGGAATTGACTTCAGTTGGTGAAACTAGTAGATCATGAATCCAGAGACAATTCAGCATTGTACCTTTGGGTACGAACATGCTTCATGGGCTGGAATGCACATCTACTATCACACCCTGTGTAAATTTGGAACACAACGACCTACCTTTGGGTAGAACGATGTTTCATAAATTCACACACAATCATAATTACGAATCTTAATATGATCCAAAGAATCCTTAATTAACATGACTCAGATCACTTTGGTGATTACATAAATCGGTTAATCAAAATCTTTTACCGAAAAAACTATTCGTATTATGGAGCACGCCCATGCACACATTTTAATGCATGTATATTCATGACTTAATATCAGTTCATACTTCAACAAATATGCATAAACTAATTTTCATGAATTTAATTACAATTCATGCTTAAAATCATCATGCATAACTTAACCAACGCTAAATGCATGAATTAACATGCATAAGTCATGCATTATTCAAAATAAATACTTTATAAAGCATGAAAAATAATAAAAGCATGCTCATATGGGTAAAACCTAGGGTCCTCATGTAGGAACCGGTCTAAAAACACTCTGAACCGGTCTGAAAGCGCCCTGAACCGGTCATCTAAGGGTCTGAACCGGTTCTTAACCTTATAAATCGATACTTAATATGAACAAAAGTTCATAAAACCCTATAACCGTATGCCAAAATCCCTATATTTCTTTATATTTATGAAAACAGAGTCTCAGCATTTCGGAACCGGTGAAAAACTGGAAAGAACCGGTCAAAAACGGCTCTGAACCGGTTTCAGAAGGGGTCGGATCAGGTTCCTGATCCGATTCAGTCTCAATAGTGTTTGGATCCTGCTTTTATGGATCCAACCCAGTTTTAAATGGGATCCAGGTCTGACCCGACCCATACTTAATATGGGTCGGACCCGGCCCGAACTAAAACCTGGGTTAGCCCCGGTCCGAAACAGGCCCGGGTCGGACCCGGTCCAAAATAGACCCGGGTCGGACACGGTCCCTCAGGGATCCGGGTATGACCCGGTCCAAACCGGATACCGGGTTCGACCCGGTCCAAACCGGACCTGGGTAAGACCCGGTCCAAACCGGACCTGGGTACGACCCGGTCCAAACCGGACCCGGGTTCGACCCGGTCCGAAACGGACCCCGGGTTCGACCCGACTCTTAATGGGTCCGGATCAGACCCGTTCCAAAATGGATTCGGATTGGACCCGATCTAAATAGAGACCCGATCCTTTTCGGATCAGACCCAGATCCGGTCCCATTATGGGTCCGGGTCAGATCCAAAAAATAATAGTAGGCCCGATCCATTTCGGGTTTGGATTGGGCCCTGCTATCGGGTCTTCACTCGAGACCCGATTCGGTCCCCTGATAGAAATTAAACAGAAACCCGATGGGTTTCTGTTTGAAATTTCAGGGAAACCGAAAAGGGTTTCTTCCCTTTTCGGTTCCACGGCGACCCACGTCGCTGTAACGGTGACTGACGTCGGACCCCGGCGACCTGCGTCACCCCACGGTGACGTCGGTCCGGCGACAACCCCCCCCCCCCCCCCCCGTTAAAAGACTTCGCCCCACGGCGACGATCCACGGCTTTGTCGTCCGATGGCTGAAGGGCACAGCCGGAACTGCAGTGCCGGCTAGATCGCCGGTGAACGGCGGATGATTCAGCCGGCATATCGCCCCACGGCGATGGTCCAATCCGGCGACAGCCCCGGCGAAAACCCACCCCCTCCCCGGCGACAGGTAAGGGTTTAAATATATTTTTTTTATAGTCGCCGTCGGTTTACTGGTAACACTGGCGATGAGGTGGGAAAACCTGGGCGCCGGCAAGACTGCCACTGATAGCTCTGCTGTTTCCCGGCAAAAACAACTTGCCTGATGACTGAAATGGAAAACAAAGAGAAAAAGGGTTTTTAAACCCCTTTCGACATCTGTCGGTCACATTTTCAGGCGAGGGCTCACCGGCAGAAGATAAACCCCTCTGCAGCCCAATGGCCACAGACGATTTCGGGTTTTCATCTGCTGGTTATCGGTGGTTGTCGCCCCACGGCGACTCCACCGATGCCCAAAACGTCGATACAGCCTACACGGCCACGCGCAGCGGAAGCGTGGTGGGCCCATAACCCAATGTTGGGCGATACTCTATGAAAACAAGATGACAGGAGCGTACCTGGATTCGCCATTGATCGTGTAGGAGGTTCGGCGTTCTCCTCAGCCGGTCGACGCCCACAATGAGCCCAGGCCTTATGTCGACGGTGAGCAGGACCCTATTCTGCTTAAGCCTGAATGCAGAATTGAATTTGGGCATGAATATGTTACGAATTCTCATCAACTTCGTAACCCCTAACCCCTTATATAATGGAGGAATTGGGCAGTTACGTGAATGTGGTCTCTCCACATTCACGTAACTCCCACCCACTATCTCCATTAATCAGCCACTTACGACCCACTAAGAGGGTGTCAAACCAGGTCAGATTGTGGGTTGGACCCGTAACCCAAAATGTCCAACATTTAATTCTAAGGAGCACCTTCTAAAGGAGCTAAATAAATCCTCTTTCATTCTTATGTTCAAGGATCACAATTAGGGTTGCACACAAGCCGAGCTTGGGCTGGCTCAGCTCATTAGGAAAAACAAGGTGTTCAAGCCATAGTTACTAGAAAATGAAATGGATACCAGAAGTGGTGCTTGAAGCGGAAGCGAGGAAACAAGTGTTAAAAAGTAGTATGAAGGAGGAAGCGGTTATGAAGCGATTATGTGAGTGCATAAAAAAATGAAAAGAAAACACAGAAAACAATATGAAGCATGGACAGAAACAAATAGGAAATAAAGGGTTTAATGAGGTTGATCAGGTTAAATATTTCTTTTTGAGAATAAAGAAAAATTCATTAAACAGTCAATGAAAGATTCGTGGCAAATGCAAAGAGAGAGAGGTGATAAGATTATCACCCCCCATGAAGCAAAACGCTATCTAGAAAGAAACATAACAACATCATAATATATAACAAATACAACAACATAACCTATTTCATACATTAAAGTAGTCCAACCTAGCATATGATCCCCAATCTAGAACCAATATTTTTCGCCTAGAAGGGCAAGGTAACGATATCCCACACCACCAAGTGCTTGGAAGGTCCTCTAGTTTTGGATCTCCAATCCAAATATAATTCTCCAGTTACCTTTCAAATATATTCTTCACTTGTGCCAATTCCATTACCCATCGAATCAAGCAGCCCTTAAACATTTGAGCTCCATAGTTTTTTTCTAAGAAGGGCCAACTTACACCATCGAATTAAAGCTTTATGCAGATCCACTATTAATATGAAAATAGACTCCTTCAATTGAGATGCCAAATGTATAATTTCGTTCACAATTATTGCATTCTCGAGATGGGTGTGGTTTTCATCTTGAGGAATGTTGAGATGGATGGTCATCAGCAGTTTCCACTGCATGATTTCCCTGTATGTTTTCTTTTGTGTATGGACTCGTAACTATTGCAAGGCTTTGTCCCACCCCTAGTGCAATCGCAATAACACTGATAATCTTCCTCGATGTTCTTTCCTTCTTGCAGGGAAATCAAAGATCTTGGACGAGCTGGTGAGAACATCTAGCTTGCTGTATTGGGTTGAGCTCTTGTTGTTTTGGTTCGAGCTCTATCCTTTCATTTGAGCTTATCGTTCTCTTTACAAGCTGGTCATCTGAATCTTCTAGATAACGGGTCTGGATCTCGGGCTTAATGGAAGCAATGCATAAAGCAGAAGCAAAGAAACAATTGTTAAAAAGTAGTGGGAATGCAAAGCATGATACAATTTTGAAGCAATTATGGAAGCACATGTAAAGCGAAAAAGAAAACTAAGATATTTACATGAATCTGTGCAAATTTGTTATAGTAAAACTAAGTTATATTAACATGAAAAACATAAAAACTAAGGGATAAGTAGGTGACAAAAGAGTGAGAAGCGACTTGGATGCACCAAGGAGTCAAAGTTGAGAAGCAAGGGGAAACACGCTTCCCATGTAAGGAGAAGCGAGTTTCCCCCTCTTCAAGGGAAGCATGGCACTTCCTCCTTCAAAATGAGCTACCGAGATTTTAAGAAGCTTTTGATAACTATCAGTTGTTGGTATGATGTTCTTTCATTAAAAAAAATAAATAAAACAAAAAAAGAGTTGTTGGTATGGATGTGGATTTGGAGCAGCCCAAAAACCAAGCAAGTTGTGCAGATCTATCCCACGTAAGAATTAGAAGGTCTACTCCTACTGTTCTGAATATGGTGTTTAATCCATCTAAACCTTGTACGGCCATTTGGATGATAGAGAAGTTCATCTAAGCGTTCTGATGACCTGGTACTGGTTTTTTTTTTTTTTTTTGCAGAGTAGACTTTCTGGTCAGAATTTTTAAGAGACAATTACGTGTCCTCACATTAGGGACGTCAATGAATCGGATTTTATCCGATATCCAATATCCGACCTCGACCAAATTCGATTATGTTTAGTGGCATTTGGTATGTCAAAACCATATCCAATTATAATTGGATGCATATATGGTTTTGATTTTTGGCGATTGAATCCAACAAATATCCAAAATTTGATGGATATCTGAATCGAGTTAAATGTAAAAAAAGTGGATCTTGTGCAAGCTTTTCACCATCCGAATCCAAATCCCTTTAGGTTGTTGGGATGTAACGGGAGATAGTTATCTGACGTGGCACTGAAGATAAGGATTTGGCTGACGTTTGGGAGGAGTTGGAGGGAGGCGAGATTTTCGGCTGGGATCAACCGACTTCAACTCCTCTAAAATACAGATTTGAACTCCCCTTAGAAAGATGAGGTATTTGTGATCACTGGATTCACAAGGATTCCGGTGAGTCCCTTAAAAATCAGATTCGCAGCTTTTACTGGATTCACAAGGATTCCGGTGAGTCCCTTAAAAATCAGATTCACAGCTTTTACTGGATTCACAAGGATTCCGGTGAGTCCCCTAAAAATCGGATTCACTGCTTTTACTGGATTCACAAGGATTCCAGTGAGTCCCCAAACATGGTGAGGAATGAGGAGTAATTGAAAGCCTGAATTCTTGAAGGAGTTGTTTATGCTTCTAAACAAAAGAGAGTCCACAACTCTTCCAAAATCCATTTCTCTTAAAATCCAGTAGTTGTACTCTCCCCCAATTCCCTCCAAACACGGGTCCCCAAACAGAGCCTTAACTGACTTATTATTAGTCGAATGTGGTATTGGTCACATCCCTAACACTGACCTAAAGCATCATGTTTGGAAGGATCAGGCTCAACCGTATGCCATATCATGCAGGTATAAGAATTTATATCATAATTTAGAGTCTGAGTCTGTTGCTGGATCATGCCATATCTGAATCTGAATAAAAATTGTGAACAATATATCCAGATCTAAATCAGACCTGATGAAAAGATTGAAACCAGATCCAAAATATATGTGGTAATATTAAGTTGAGTGAAAAAAGATTGAAAACAAGATCTTTACATGAAAAAAAAATACAATCCAAATTCAAATTAGATCCAACCTAAAATACTGATCTGAATCCAAAAATAATCAGCATTAGCATATTCTGACGGGAATGCGCATTTGGATCTTATTTTAAGAATCGGTATCTGAAAGTAACTAGTTGGATTCAGATCGGATATAGTTCATATGAAATCAAATCCGATCCGTTTGCACCCCTAATTGCTAGGCAGAAATCAAATCCAATTGGGTGTTGGGTAGACTAGGTCAATTTGGGGAAATTCCCTAGGTCAAGAGATAGGTCAACTTATCTGTCCCATATGCATCAGCTTTTAACTCGTTTGACGTGTTGGTATGAGCATATGGGCTTGAATACATGTTCAAGTCACAAGTAACGCATGGAATTATTGTTAAAATAATATTCTTTTGAGATGCCCAATGAACAGTATTATTTATTGAGAGGCCCAAGGAACAGCTCGTGTGGGAAAAAAATTATGATATAAATTAACGTAATATATCCATTTGAATAAGAAACTATGATTTTTTGCAAAAATATGCTGGCTATGGGGTTCGAACCCATGCGCACTTATGTGCAGAAGATCTTAAGTCTTCCCCCTTAACCACTCGGGCAAACCAGCGGGATTTAAACATAGGCTTGTAAAGAAATTTTAAATATGTATAATTACTAAATTTCACCCACCCCCTTGTCTCTTCGTGGAATATTTCGCACGTGCAAATACTTGTCCAAGCTTTGCACCTAACTTCACGTGAATATGATTCTAATTCTCCATCATTCTGACCCTTTGTTAATTTGTTATGCTTGAACGCAAATAGATCAGGTTTTGTTGGACCTTTTATCTGAATCCAACACCATGTCTCTTAATATGGATCCCTAAAACAAAGATCCAAATGTGTATTTAGATTAGATTTAGGTTTGATTAACTGGATTGTTTCCAAAGTTTCAATTTGATAAAAAATATTGCCTACGCTTTTTGATGTAGATCCGGCAAGGGTTGATCCACAATCCATGATTCAAGATCCAAATGAATCCTTATGTATGAAAGCTAAATTGGATAACTTGAAAAATTGATAGTTTTCAATACAGAGGTGTTTAGATCCTGTTGCGCTCCAAATGGAAAGACAATGCCAAAACGAATTCTATAGATGACAGAATCCCCTTTCTTACGATCTTGAAAACAAGAAAATCTAACCACTGATGGTCAAGATACGGTGTGAACACCAGATCGATTGATCAGTGTTCACAGGTGGGTCGGTTGGGATTGTTTAGTATGGACAAGCCAGAACAAGACTATTTCTAATGGATTTGGTTAATGACTCGAATACAAAAGTTGCAAAAAAAATAGTTATGAAATCAGGAAAACTAAAATCACTTAAATCAGACGTCAAATGACTCTGATACTACTCGAACAAGATGACAGACTGATACAATCTTAAACAACCACCTACGAGACCATTCCATTTGTTCTAAGACACTTTTGATCGTAGAGACGATTGATTCAGCAAGTTTAAAGTTTACTTGACATAAAAGTTGTAATGAAACTAATTATTGAATCAGAGCAATAAAAATCACTTGAATCGGAGTTTGGATGACTCCACTAAAAACCAAACAAGGAGTTGAACTGGTTCAGTCCTAACAGTCACTCGAATGACAATTTTCTTCGTTCCAGACCAGTTTTGACAATTAAAATGAATGAATCAGAAAATATACTAAACATATAAGTTGTAGCCACATATGTTAGCTTTCTAACACGCTATAATATAACAATTTTTATGAAGCAAATTTAGAGCTATGCTTCTATTAGTGTGATTGTGTCTGATACACTGACAGTTACAACACTGAATGGTGTTACATGATTGAACAACAAATTTAGTTTAATCCAAATTTTAGTATTAAGGGTTTACTATTCAACCTGCACATATAAACACTTCTAAATGTTTATTCTTTAATGTCAAATCTCTTTCACCTTATACCAACTCTGATTAAACTACGATAAAACTATAAACAAACCACAAGTACCAAACAAACTAGCAAAAAAATTTATTCAATATCCAATGCTTAGAAGATAATCTCTTTGATAAGACAAGATGTAGAAACTAGTTTAAACTGAGGCAAGTTTAATCAAACCTGATTAGCAGACACAAGGTAAGGTTCTAGCAAAATATTAAGAGAGTCACTCAGACACGAACAACAAGGATGCTACTTCCTTTTAACTCAGCAAGAATACCACGGCCAAGAAATTAGCTACAACAGTTGGTATAGATTTTGACAACAACTAAGGACACACACACAACTCTAGTTCACGCCCAGTTGAAGCTATGGTCTGCACCATGATTTAGCTGCAGCAAGCTTCAACAAAAACATCTCAAGGTAGGAGAAGACTAGGGAAGATACACCATCATTTTTCTTTAACAAATTTTTTTTCTACCAATAGAGACCCCCTCAACATTTTTTTGGGCTCATTTAAAGGAGGTATCATGGCCTCTTATTGGCCATGTTGGAGGCCACCTCCTTAATGGCTAATGAGAAGGCCAGATTTAAATTGTTTTGCATTTGGTTGGTCAACGAAGGAAGTATCCTCCTATTGGCCACCTTAGAGGTAACATGGGTTTAGCGAGAATTTAAGTTCACCTCCATCTGCACCAATAAGGAGTTAAGCAACACTCCTCTTGACTTTGGTCAAACAAAATCAAATGGGGTACATATTGGTCTAGCCATCGGGGCACCAATATGAATCTATTTAAGATGAATTGGATCTGATACAAGATCTAATTAGTGTAAATGAATCTCAAACCATTTTAGAACAAAATAAAATTGCTAAAAAAAAATCTATCCTGATACCCCATACACCATTTCGTACCCTAAAATAATCTTACTGAATACCAGAGCTATTCGGATCCGTAAAGTCCGGCACCTGAAAAAAATCAAAAGAAAAATACATAATTGATTTCAATATTCGCAAAAATGAAATCGCCTCATAAGGTAATTTCTGAGAAGCTAAAAGCAAAATTCTCAAAAATTGAGATGTACCAAAAAAGAGTTACCTTAGAGATCCATTTGGACCCGAATGGGCCGAACAGAAATTGAATCTTCTAGGGTATTGTATCATGGATCGGGTCTGTAGAGTTGGATTCACATCCAACTCATCTACAATGCTCTGATCATCTGGATGCTCTGCATCACTTTTTGCATGTAAAAAGTTTATTTTCATTCTTCTTTTCACGGATCCATCATTACCATATGTTTTAGATCCAGATTCAACCCTTCTTCATCATATTCACCTGGATTTAGATGACCTAAATCTATTCCATATGGTTCATTTTTTGTTATAATTCTCCAGTTAATTATATATGGTAAATCCTCTATTAGTATGATTATAACTGGGTTGGGTATACCTGACCCAACCCAATGTTCCAAACCGATTATACCCAACCTGACCCAATTTTAGAAGATCCATGGGTCTAGGTCTGGTAAAAAATATAGACCTATAATAAAAATGGATCGGGCCTTGAGGTATTATAAATAAAGAAACAAAGTTGTTTGGACCTGACCCGTGTCTTATACCCAAATCAAACGGTGCCACATAATATAAAATGAAACTGATCGAAACCTAACTGGATTACGTAGTCGCTTTATTCTTGAACTGGCCCAATTTTGTACCCAAACATGTTTTATATTTGAATTGATTATGTACCCAAACCTACTTTATACGTGAATCGACCTGAACCGAACTCATTGAAACTCGACTTGCTATTAGAACCTAAACTCGTTCTTTAAATATGATATACAATTGATGTCTTTTTATTTTAACTTGAAATGATTGTGTAATATCCGAGATTTTCTCAAGTTTTAATTTAATTTATTTATGTGTGTAGATTTTATTTTATAAGATTCCTTAGTGATTGGTGTCTTGTATCTTCATTATATTGCAATTATTATGACTAAAACACCTAAAGTTGAAGTATTTTAAAATAAAAAGTACATTGGTTATTTTATATATTGAATTGTACATCACAATTTGGGCTTAAATAATCATGTTTAGTGACAACACACTTAATTAAGTGGAATTAGTGTAACATCCAGAAATTTTCAATGTTTAATAAATTCTAAAAACCATGTCTTTATGAATTATGAACCAGTTTGGATATGATTTGATGTCTAAAAATCCTAATTTGAATAATTATTGGATCCAAACACTGATCTGAACTCATATTCAAACTTTTGATGCATCGAAAGAGAGAGTTTTCAAAAGTCCACAATTTAGAGACATACTTGCAAATGATTAAATTCTTAAGAGAAAATGGTAATTTGCCACTCCAATGGCATATTCAGGTAATTTTTCTAAATATACAAGGGTAAAAAAGGTAATTTTTATATTAGGAGCATCTTCAAGAAATTAATAAAATTATCAAGGGTAAAACAATAATTTACCACCCCAATGGAAAGTTCAGGTAAATTTCTAAAGTACTGAAGAGTAAAAAACACACCTACGCACATATTCCTTTTCAAGCCGTCTATGATAGTTTAAAAGAAATCCACACCTCTGCTTAACATGCAATATCTCGTTTCTAAGGGGCCAGGCCATAATCTCCGAGCCTTGAGAAGCCAAAGGAAGGACATTATTGTAGGTAGGGGTGTCAACAGGTCGAGTTTGGTTCGAACTCAGGTAGAACCAGACTTGAATTAGATTTTCAGATATGGTATTGGGGCCGGACCCAGGTCTAATCGGATCCACTATAAGAAAAATCATATCCAAACCCAATAAGAACTATATAAACCAAACGCGAACCATACTCGATAAAACCATATTTTTTATCATTTTTATATTGAAAATTTATGGGTCTTAATTGAAACTCAGGTCAGGTCCGGGTCTGGTATAAAATTTCACAAACTATACTCAAGTCTTAATCGTGTCTTCTTATTTATCACCATACCCGGACCCTATAGGGTTTGGTTCGGGTCAGGTCCAGACACCCCTAATCGAAGGCAAATGGTCCCAAATTAGGGGTGTCAACAAGTCGTGCGTGACCCACTCTAAACCTGCATTGAATCTGGTAGAGTCAGGGTTTGACAAGAAAGCAAGGGATCTGATTAACTATCCAACTCAGACCCATGTGATTTGTTTATTACATGGATCAAGTATGATTTTTGAGATTTAAACCCGAGTCTGACCATAGTTTTGATTAAGATCCTCAAATTTTTAATATAAAAAAACTTATGAAACATTGTTTTATTGAGTATGAACTTGGTCTATTTTATTGAGCATTTATTGGTTTTTCTTATAAAAAAGTTGGTTTAAGTCAGAGCCAGGTCTGGACCCACTGATTGTCAAACACATTGATACCCATACCCTTAATGGATTTCGTTGGGGGCATAGAATCTCGTGAGATTTATGAAAATCTTGCGACATGAGAAATTACCCAAAAGTTAAAAACAGTAATTTCTTGTGATATTTTCAATTTCTCACGAGTTTTTCGCATAAAACACAATATTTATGTTTTTATGGGCTATTCATCATGAACAAAAAAATGTGGTTTTATTTTTAAATGATTTTTATTTATATTTTCTTGTAAAATTTTATTTTTTATATTTTAAATTTATTTTTTATTGCCAGGGTTATGCTAAAAATATGTGATTTACCAACATGCCTTTCAAAGCAGTCCATCTCTCTAAGCATGTTTACGAATATGCCCTTTCAAAGCGGCCACACAACCAATGTGTTAAAAAGTATTATTTTTAGTCACTTTTTCTAGTCCAAACTTTGGCTGCCCCAACTTTAGACTCATCCATTGTACTATAGCACTACACTAAGTAGGTGCACGTGATTTGAGATAAACTACTTATCGCTTAGAGCCAAGAAAAGAGCTATAGAGATCAACGACGTAAGGAACTCACTTTTTCTGTTGGAGACAAGGTTTTCGTCAAGGTCTCTCCAACCAAAAGTGTTTTTCGTTTTTGAAAGAAGGGGAAGCTCAACCCCAAATTCGTTGGTTCCTTCAAGATTTTCAACAAGATCGAAGAGACAACATACCGGATATCATTATCACCTAATATGCTCAAATACATAATGCATTTCACGTGATGATGCTTAGAAAATACGTCTACAATCATTTTCATGTTATTCAACATAAAGATATTGACATCAGAGAAGACATGACTCTGAAAGAAAGACCAGTAAAAATTATGGACCGTTAAAAACAAGTGCTTAAATCAAAGGTCAGCCCACTGGTTAAAGTGAGATGACAACACTTGAAAACCTAAATCCAATATATGAGAGAAGTATCTCGAGCTATTCACGTAGTACTCTTAACAAAATTTTGAGGACAAAATTCTTTTAAGAGGGTAATGATGTAAGACCTTCAATATTCAGTATAAATTTTGAATAAAATTAAGAGGTATTTTATGTAAAACTGTCATATGAACCCAAAATGTGAAACAAATAGATTTCAATAAACCAATTATACTTATGATGTATATATCCTTAAACATATATGCTCAAACAGTTTGGAAGCCATAACTCTTTTCTTGGACAAAATTAGGAGATTTTAATGAGATCACTCGCTTAATTTTGTTGATATAAAGAAAATTGGTGTATTCATATTTTTTTGCAAAAAATATCGGCGAAACCCTGAAAATATGTGAGACTCACAAAAATATTCGATGGACCCCACAAAAATATCTTACAAAAAATATCTTGTGGGACCCATATAAATATCTCATGGAATCATGAGGTAGGACCTACAGGGACATAGAAGTTCTTTTATTACTTTATTCGCAAGTTTGGATCTTGGACCAACTGCCACCAAGCATGGGTAGGTTTGTAGATCAAACAGCGCCCAAGTTCTATTCTTCTTGATATATAAGTATTTGCTTATGCTTTTGAAATTGTTGTTACGTCGAATAGTGCCAAGGCTTCTGCTTTTTGCAATATATATATATATATATATATATATATATATATATATATATATATATATTTGCTTATATTTTTTAGATTATCGTCGCGTTGAATGATGTTAAGACTCCTGCTTTTCGTAATATATATGTATTTGATTATACTTTTGAGATTGTCGTCACGTCAAATGGTGCCAAGGCTCTTGCTTTCGTAATATATATATGCTTATGCATTTGAGATTTCCGTCATGTCGAACAGTGTCAAAGCTCCTGCTTTTCGTAATATATATGTATTTTCTTTCCACAAGTTATTTAGTTTGGTTTCAACAATCGGACCTTATATATGCTTTTACTTACACCACCGTGCTATATTGTATACAGACTCCTGCTTTTACTATATATAGTTATCCATATGTAAGTGTACAAATAGAAATCCACTCTTATCGTCAAATGTGATTCCATATACCCATCATCGATCAAGACTTTGTTTGGCGAAAGAAACTCCTATTGAAAATGTTTTGCTCTTTGTGCAAAACTACTTTTATGTAAACATTTAAATCAGTTGTGTATGACCTAACTAAGGCTTGAATTTTCAATAAACCATGGTAGATGCAAAGTATGTACAATGGTGCATATTTATCCTTAATTAAGTATAGCGCTTTCTCTGTCAAAGAGAGGAGGTGCTGCCAAATTTTTTGAAAGATGCTTACCGAGCTTAGAAAGAGCATATCGCTTTTTTCATCAAACAGAGGAGGTGCTACCAAAATTCTGACAAGTTATTTTATATAAGTAAAAAAGATCATCACGCTTTCTTTGTGAAATAGAGGAAGTGCTGCCAAAATTTTTGACAAAATACTTGCTTGAGCTAGTTTGAATGGCACAATGATGCTCTTGTTGTCTAAACCCTGCCTGAATAGCTCGTTTCACCTCTGCCTGCAAGGATACTGTACTCGTAAGGGCCAATGCGCTAGAGTAGCCATTGTGCCTTGACTAGGCTAGTGCTAATTGCGACTACATACGCCAAGTAGTTGATCCAAAGTGATCGTTGTCTATGCATGCCCATGAGAAACATTGTTATACAAACAAGACTTGTAAGGGCAGTTGTGCTAGAGTTGGTTGCTTACTCAAAAGGGGTGAAGTGTCCATGAATGTTGTAGATGCTGAGAGCGGGGTCTTACATGCATATGAATAAAATATAACGGTAGTCCTTTGACCACACGGGTAGCCCGTGCTTCGAAATATTGAAAGAGGTTGGAGTACATATTTTTTTTGGTATAGAATGCACTGGATTGCCCAATTGACATTCAAAGTTTTATAAGAAAGATTATGCTGCCAAACCCCTTCAAGACTTATGCCCGTCGTGGCAGACAATGATGGTACAACTGCAAGTAACATGAATTATTTATGAACCAAAGAGTTCAAGGGAACTCTCATCAATCAAGATGTTTGGAGGTCGGGTTATCCTTAAGATTTAGGGACTGAACCCCACTACTGCAGTAGAAGGATGCATCCGAACCGGCCGGGTGGGGTTATTCTAGTATGATTTTTTACTACCTCTCTATCATAGACAAGATCATCAGGCTTCTGGGGTATATAAAATGCATAACATAATAAACTCTCATAACGTCATGTTGATGCCAAAGTTCATGCTTCTCCAGCCTATCAGAGAGTGAATGGTTAATATCGAAACAATGCATTAGTTATATGTTCAGCGATGAATAAATAAATAAATGAATGTGCATTATTCTGATGGTTCATGCATAACCTTGTGAAAGTTGTTGATATCGGCATATCTCACTTGATGAAGGCAGCATTGCCCCTCTGTCACATATCTCGTGGATCTCACGTGAGATGTGCAGTGGGGATTGAATATAACAACTAATCAATTATATATGATATGCCTGATTTCCCGACGATGTGTGTAAACTTGAATGAGTTGGCATAGGTCGATCTGTAATTAGATTCAAATGAATTTGGACATCACCATGGTTTGGGTTTGGATCATTCTCATGGTACTAGATCCATCCAAACTTTATGATGCTGGATGTAACCCTTCTTGGGGTCTTTGGGCTCACAGTGACAAACGTTTAAAATGGTAAAAACAATGCCAGCTTTTTCTTAGTGAGAAATTGAAAATTTTAATTTTCTTAAAAAATTCTTTGGGCAAAATTGCAGCAAAATTATATAATTAAAATAGAAAGAAAAAAATTTTAATTAATTTTTTGCAATATTTAATATTTTTATAGACTGGTAAAATATCACAATTTCATCTATTAAAGAAAAAACCAATATTTGTCATGATGGTTGAGATAAGGCTTGACGATTGATGATGATCTAACCTTTTCAAAAATGATCATCTGCTGATACATCATGTTTTATATTACATTTTAACGTATATGGATATGATACCGATATGAGATACGAATATGCATTTTTTATGAAAACTGGTATACGGAAACGTTGTATAAAATCTTTTTGATATTTTAGTGGGAAAAACTGACTTGGGGGCAGTGACCTAGTTGTACTGGTTCAGCCTGCCAGCGTAAAACACTACACCGGGAATGACACCTATAGAATTTTAGTGGGAGAAATTGATATTTTAATTACTTATTATATAAAAACTATATTATTTAGTATATATATATAACATTGTAAAGAGATCGTATCAATCTTTGTCAGCATATGTGCGTGGGCATCTAAACGTGTGCACGTGTGTGAGGGTAGGTCTTTCATTTGGGGCATTTGTACCACACATTCAATGCATAAGTACAATCTTATTGCCTAAAAATGATGATACAAATAGGGGTGTCAACCTGTCGGGTTGGGTTCTGACCCAGCGGTAACCAGACCTCAACTTGAATATCTTAAACCAATTCGCCTAGCCACGTGCGCAGAGCTCTTATGGGCTTGCAAGAACTGATGTTACCGTCTAATTGTCCATCTTTTGGACTCTTAAATTGGTTAGCATTTGGGTTTGAAACACAGGACAAACACCACCCTCCATGCTGCATGGTTGAATTCGTGTTTGCAACGCCCGGACCCAAGTACCAAACGGTCCCCACTTTAGTTTGTCCAAAAAAGCAAGAACAGTACTACCAGTAGCAGAAGGAGAGTGAACAGATCCACAAAGTCTCTTTCTTTCAAATAAATGACGAGTTTGGGTAAGTGCATACCACCAGCTTTGGAATAATTAATTGTTGTTGGTTTAAGCCAAGGCGTCTGTTCTGCTCGACTGCTGTGACCATTTGGAGGTTGGGGTGCACCTTTTTAGATTGTCCAGTAAGAGAAGGATCTTACTTCATCAATTACTCTAAAGATGAGACAAAAGCACCATTTCTACTAAATAAACAATAAGTCTATTCACATGGTCCGATCTGGTTGAGAATGTATATCAAAGCATTATTGTATTTGATGATATGCACATCTATGCTAGAGAGTCGTTTGATATATATATATATATATATATATATATATATATATATATATATATATATATATATATATGCCAAAATTTCCTCGGCAAAGACCTACTTTAATGTCATCATGCAAAGCCCTAATGAGTGCTCTCTCTCTCTCTCTCTCTCTCTCTCTAGCCTGACATGACCTCTCTCTCTCTCTCATGGGTCTTAGACACTTAGGACCTGTTTGGAATTTAGGTTGTGTATGCATTTGGTTGTCCCGAGGTTAAATCTTTGTCAAACTACTTTGGTGGTTCGGTTTGGAATCGCGGGGTTAGGATAAGTTTATGCATTTGGGATGAAAAGTGATCTTCTTTGTATTTACAATAAATCATAAATTTGGCAGCTGCCATTTCTTCTAATGCATAAACTCCGTAAACGCCCATCCCAGCTACATATTAAATCAAAATGACCTGTGCAAAGTTATGGCAGCTTTTGCACAAAGGTCTCAATTTAATCCACTTTTTGTGCTTATGTCAGGTTTTAGTCTTCTTATCTACCATTATATTTTCTTGATTAACACGCTAAGAATAAACGTATGATTTTTTTTTGTTATTGACATTAGATTAGGTTATTTGCATTGCATTTTTTTTATTGACAGTACTTTAGCCTTTACAGTATCTTTCAGCACTTGCACGGCTCTCTCTCTCTCTCTCTATATATATATATATATATATATATATATATCCGTCATTAGATCTGACCTGCGCCGGGGGAGCCCCCGACCCCTCTTACTGCAAAGGCAAAAACTCTGAATTAGGCTCCACAACTTATCAGTTGGACCTATGTTAAAATGAGTGAGTCCTCATGAGGGATTCCAGCTCGGCTTGGATCCTAAGTTACAACAAGTATGAGACCTCTATTTGTCTCAAATCTGAGAAGAGATCTAAGCTACAACATTAAAAGAGAAAATGCACACTGAAAATATTTTTGTCATTTCTTTTCTTTTCTTTTCTTAATAATTGTTTTCTCGTAGTATTGTCTTGGGGTAATCAAATGTAGACAAGGTTCATAGATATCAAAATCAGTAAATATGGTTTGTCATTGTATACAATATATTTGTTAAGAGCCTGGTAAATGAGATCTTTCATAACACTTGAAAAATCAACAATAAAAGAAGAGATAGAGAAACAAAACCTCTCTACAAGACAAGTAACACAGACATCAAATTAATACCAATATAAACCTGATGAATATGATGCTCAAATATCCAAATAAAAATTACAAGTGAAACATTGCAGGGGTGGGAGGAGCATACCTAAATAAGTAGAAGTTGAATAGCGGTCCAACACTTGACATCGCTAATGGCAAGATGCAGGCTATGTTTGCTTGATTTCTCCATTTCATCATCAGGCATGGCTTGATTTCTTTGTTACACCAGCTCTTATGAGAAGAAACATGCTCCAAGAATATAATAAGATTATTGTGGTACCAAGCTGTCTTAGAGCGCCATTCCTCTGCTAACCATGGTAGCCAGCCGCACATGGTTAGTAAGAGAGAGAGAGAGAGAGAGAGATGGGAAGTTGATAAATGATCCACTTTAGGAATTGGTTCAATAGAATCATAACAATGAAGTAGGATATTACATCTTTGCAATATTATGATAGTTTTTTAGTATAGAAAATCACATATTCATGTTAACATGTGCAGTTTAGATAGCTCTTAAGATGAATATCAAATCCATCAATCAAAGCTTAAATTTTGGTGTTCTAACATTTTCACAAACATTGGAGAGAGCATCTACCTAAAACTTGAGATTTGTATGCACCATGCTTAGGATCATAGGGGGTAACTGACAGTGCAGCCAACAATACTAATGATGCCATTAGCTGCAAATCCTTCTGGGTTAGGTTCTTATTAAAGCTTTTTTGAAGGGCATAAAGCTTGTACCAAACATAGGCATGATAAAGATGCTCTCTGAGACCTAGAAGATTTCAATCAACTTGGCATAATAAACAGCCATCAATGATGACTTTGGAGTTTTCTTGATCATGCACATCAGGCCATGAATGTCTTCCTGTAAGGATCAATAAAGGCATCAATTAACTAATGCAAAAATCAGGTTCCAGCAAATGCATGCCTACAAGACGGCTACTTCACTAACCTGCCAGAGTTCAAGTTCAGTGGAAACTTTTAACTGCTCAAACCTGGTGTCTTGATAAAGTTGTAAGCTCTCGGGAGCCGACAAATCAGGTCTATCCACATTCAACAGATTTTTATCAAATTTGGATAACTCCAAATGTACAAAATTGGAACAAACACTAGTTGCCAATTTAGCAAATGAATTCAACAATAGATTCTAACTGTCGATGCATATAAACAAACAAAATATCCAAAAAAATTGTCTAACACAACCACTTAGCACAAACTTACATTTGAGCTTCATAGAAGGGTCAATATCAATCATTAAACATGTCAAATTTAACCCCAATGGGACCCAAAAAATATAGTGGATTACACAGAGAATACCATGGTTTAACCTCATTTTCTTGAGCATTCTATCAAACAATTGGTATGCCTATTCAATGAACTGGTTCAAACCCTAAAAGCAGGGACATTGAACCAGAGCATGTCGAACAGGCCACAACATTGAGCCTAGGCTTTGTTTGGAAACAAGCAAGGATGTTAAACCAGCGTGTTGAACAAGCTACAATCGTTGAGCCTTAGGCTTTGTTTAGAAACAGAAAAGGCGTGAATATAAAACAGAAAAAACAAGCTCTCCCTCTGCGTGGAATTGGTGTCGGTAAATGCCTCCCCGGTTACCTTTTTCCTGCTTTTCCCTCCATCTAAAACGCTTTTGGGGGCAGAGTATTCCACAACACCGATGGCGTGTTTCCAAATAGGGCCTAAAACCACCCAGCAAGCCAGTGCTGCCATAATGTCACAGCCTGTTTTTCCGCCATTCCTGTCTCGCATGAAGCTGGAGTTTGGTAGACTATGTAGGTTGTGTGCGCTCCGGTCGGAAAGATCGGATTTGGACCACAGGCCGTGCTGGTTGCGGAGGCCAAGGATCTGCGACAAGCGGGTGGTACGGAGGTTGCGAGGAGAAAGGAGGGAGGAGGAGGAAAGAGGGAGAGATCGTGCCCTAAATGGGGCTTTTTTATCACAAATTAGCCACAAAAATTTTTCATTATGAAATCCATCGCTAATTTGTGACAAATTAGTAAAAAAAATCACCCCTAACCCGTGCCTAGTTTGCGACATACATTTTCCGTCGTGAATCCGTCGCTAATTAGCGACAGATGTTGTGATAGAAAAAATTTGTCGTTAATTTCAATTTTGGTGATGGCTAGTTTTCTCTAGCTAATCCGTCGCAAAT
Organism: Nuphar pumila; assembly: GCF_984573655.1. Lineage (NCBI taxonomy): Eukaryota > Viridiplantae > Streptophyta > Magnoliopsida > Nymphaeales > Nymphaeaceae > Nuphar > Nuphar pumila. Next base: position 123,155,481 of record NC_143252.1, on the reverse strand, counting down.
TTGTGGCGGCTTTTTTTTGTCGCTAATTAACATTTTTTTTGTAGTGAACTCAAGGAAAAAAAATAAGAACAAAAAAAATCAACAAAATGCCAATGTAAAAAGCCCGCAACTATTGGTCAAAAACACGATAACAAAACCACAACCCACAATGAGACGAACCCTATAAATTCACATCCTCCAATTAAAGAGATCCCATCACCACCGCCATCAACTAAAAACCAGAAACACCCACAAACTCCAGTCCAAAAAATGAGAGTGAGAAAGAGACCACACACCAATTTTCGCTCTCTCGACATCACAGCTGACTCTTGGTTCTTGATCATCCTCCTTTGTCGTTGTTGTGCCGCCTGGTCGACCGGCTTCGATGAGGCAACAATCGCCATGTTGGTCTGCCTTTCTGGCGAGGGGAAAGAGGGAAGAGAGAGAGCCGAAAAGCGATCAACATTACTTAAAAGTGAAACTCAACAAAGTGTTGAGTCCCACAAGCACAAACACGACAGCCAAACATGAAAACACCATTTACACAAAAAAAAAATGAAAAACCCGAACACAAAACAAAAAACTCATCAAGGACCACAGACATCTAGATGAGGATCGGTTGGAGGCAAAGGCAGGTCTTTGAGATATATGCGTAAGATAGCATACACATCAGCCAAGACCCTATGAGTCAAACGGTTAAGGTTGAACGAGACATCCTGAAAAGTAGCATCATTTCTGGCCATCCATATGAACCACCACACTGTAAATAACCAAACTCTCTAAATAGTCCTCCACTTCTTTTCTCATCTAATTATAGCAGGGTCGAGGATAAGATCTAACGCAAAGCAACCCTCCCGCACAACAACTGATGAATCCCTCCAAGTTTTAGAAAATAATTCTCGAAACACTTCACACGACCAAAAAAGATGTTGTGTGGTTTATTCAGCCTGTCGACAAAGCACACACCAACAGGGAAACTAAAACCTCCATCCTCTTGATATTGTTATGGGTTTGTATCCAGTCATGAAGAATCAACCAAGGCAATACCATGGTCCTCGGAGATGGTCCCTTCGCCCATAAAGCATTTTTGGGGATCCAGCCCGGACCTGGAGGTAAAAGAGAATGATAGACCTTGTGGACTTGGAAAACTCCCGCATTTGAGACTGCCCATTGAAGCCAAGATTTGTCTACCCCCATGTCCAAATTTCTGTCAAGAAACAAACGCAATGCCCTAAACCACATTTTCCTCAAATGCAATATATATGGTCCACGAGACTTCCGACGAACAACAAGCGAATCGATTAGACCATATTTCAGCCGAAGGAAGTTTGCACATGCATCCTGTGAAGTATGAGCCAACCAACACTGCTTCGCAGCCAATGCTACACTCCTTTTACGCAAAGCAAAAATTCCTAAGCCAGTCGTAGTCCTTGGCATAACGATGGAGTCCCATCCCACCAAGTGCCTTTTATAAGGTCCATTTACACCACGCCACAAAAAACTTGACAGGACGCGCTTAAGTTGTTGCTCAACGTTGACTGGCATGACACAAACTGATATGAAGAATTCTGAAATCGCTGACAAAACATGCCTGATCAAAATAATTATGCCTGCAAGAGACAAATATTTGGCATGCCAAGACTGGAGCTTAAGACACACCTTGTCAACAATCAGTGCCCGTGATGTTTTAGAGGTTGGCTTGACTTGTAGGGGGAGCCCCAAGTACTTGATTGGCAATGGCCCTAAAGCCCAATTGAATTTTTTTTCCGCCGCATTTTGACTGGTCGAATCGCCATTCAGAAGTGTGATCGAACACTTATTTTCATTTAGCCTCAGCCCGGACAAAACTGTAAAAAACATGAGAATAAGCCTTACGCAAAGCATTTGCTGCAGTGAAGCCCTTTCAAAGACTAACATATTGTATAATATGCCCAGAAAAACCTTAGATATCCAACAATTGTACGAAGCCCCTTGTCTGCGCGCGTCTAAGAACCACTGCAAGTCCTTCTGCCACTGTATTAAACAAAAGTGGAGATAACAAACATTCCTATCGTAGGCCGCGCCGCAATGAAAACTGCTCACCTTTTACCCCGTTAATGGACACCATGGCTTGTGCATTGGCAAGGAGCTCTGACACCCATCTAGAAAAATGATTGTCGAATCCCATGTGATTCACCACTTACAAAAGAAAAGGCCAATAGACAAAATCATGTGCTTTATTAAAATCAAGCTTCAACACGAAGTAAGGAGTACGACTCGCATGCATGAAATAAATGACCTCTAAAGCCGAGACATATGCTTGTTGAACTCTCCTATTAGGAATAAAAGCAAACTAAAAATTAGAAAATAGATTAAATGCCACCAATTTTATTCTTGATGCTAAGACCTTTGGGACTGTATGATACAAGGCTCCCATTATAAAAATGGGACGAAAGTGCATAATATATGTGACAATGCTTTCTTTTGGAATAAGGGAGATTAATATGACATGATACTGCCTAGGCAGTCTAGAGTTACGATGAAACTCATCAAACACTGTATACAAATCACTCTTCACTACTCTCCAAAAAACTTTAAAAAAATCTACAGGGAAACCATCTACTCTCGGTGCCTTCCAACCCGACAAATCTTTAATTACGTTCATGATTTCTACTTTTGAAAACCTACGTTGCAAGGTTAAGACCTGATCCGGTTGAAGAGAAGAAAATAACTCATGCCCAATATTACCCCCTGCATTTGGCAGAATAGAATAAAGCTTCTCAAAGTAGTTAGAGACTGCCGGCACAATATTCTGCCCTTCCCACAACACCCCGTTAATTGTGATTGATTGAAGGATACTTTGTCTAAACCGATTGAAAGCAAATGAATGAAAAAAATGAGTATTTTTATCCCCTGCTGCCAACCATTTCACCAGAGCACACTGCTTCCATTTCAACTCCTCTTTTATCCTCCAACGTTTCAATAACGTTGTCTGATCAGCAAGTCTACTTTGCAACCCCTTCAACTGTGCACCCGACAATCCTTCGTTGGAAGATAATAGGGTGAACAATGATAAAATATTTTTTTCCCATTCAGCCATCTCATGAAACTTACTCACAAACTGCCTTTGAAACCAAAGTTTAATATCCTTAGCTAGGCGCAAAAGCTTCTTTTGATATCGGATAGCAGCCCTGTCTTTATGAACCCTCAAACTCCATGACCCCTCAACCACTGAATGAAACTCTGGTTCAGTTAACCACCACTGCTCGAAAGAAAATCGATGAACTGATCTAAAGCCTCCTCCCCATTGCACGATCACCTAACCATGGTCGGACACGATTGTGAGAATAATCCACATCTTTATATTTGAGATGATTTCGAGTAATCTAGTTGAAATTAAGAGTCTATCTAGCACCCATACAACATGGTCGTGCCCGTCAGTTAGACCAAGTAAACCTTTCTCCAGACAATGGCATGGGGTATAATTGATTAGCGGCAACGAAATCTTGGAATCCTCTGATCGACAGATTGAGCATCACTAAATTGTTCGAATCTTGAATGAACAATAAATAGTTAAAATCTCCCGATAGAATATGGCAATCACCAGCCAGAGTGAGCACTCGAGTTAGATCCTCCCATAACAATAATCTCCTAGAAGCGTAATTTGGGCCATACACCGCAATAAGCACGACCATACGGTTCATATTTTGTACAGTGAAAGTGATGAAAATCGAAAACTGACCAAGGTCCACTTGAGTCGCCCCCAATGAAGACTTTCACAAAATTAAAATACCCCCAGCATGATTAACAACCGCTTTAAAATAGAAACTCACACCTTTCCACAACTCTGAAACCGAAGCAATAGAAACCACTTGCATCTTTGTTTCACAAATAGCAATTACAACCAGATTTTTCTGTCATATCCAATTAGACAAGAATAAGCGTTTTGTCACGCAGTTTAGGCCCCGAATATTCCAGCAAGCCATCTTCATTGGACACAATATGAAAAAATCTGAGGTCTGTGTGTCCGGGGTGAACGATGTGGCGAGACAACATCTCTAATTTGCATGCGAGATATAGTCGTGCTGACATCCCTTCCATTTTGTGTATACCCCAAACGAGAGGACGTTGAAGACACATCATCTGGAGAAGGCTGATTAATGAAACCACCGTTGTAGCACGGACCATAAGATCCTTCGAGATTTTATGTAGTTGTGATTCATATAACTCGATACCCAGTAGTTGTGTTGCCGACGTGACATCAAAGCCCATCACTTGAGAAAGCAATCGGTCATCATCCTCCTTTTCCCCTAAGGATTCCCCTTCATTGACTCCGTGCACAATGTCTATTTGCACCACTTGAGGAGCCGCAAAAAAGTCGTGGTCCCGACTCCCCCGGTCACAAACTAAGGCGGGAGCCATATCCGCCCGATAAGGAAAAACTTTTGTTCCAAAACAAGAAGTGAGAGAAGAGATTCAGGTCATAGGAGTTTCCAAGATGATCTGAAATGGTCTCATGATGATAGATTTTATGTTGTCAACCATCGAGAAAACGACATGGCATAAAAATGAAATATCTATGCATTGGCCGAGAACGATACGTCCTTCAGGGTCTGCTTTCTCTTAAGTTTTCAAAATAGGGCGGGCAGAATACGAAGCGTCAGGGATCACAACATCTAAGTAACCATAAACCTGATCCTCTAGCGTAGAGCGAGTAATGATGTTAACATCTTCATGAAAAGATTTTTTCTTTAAGAATCGAAAAGGGCCCTCCGGTATTATGGGAAACTGTGATGACTGCTCTATTGCGAGTTCACAACGATCATCCACTGAAGAGAGAGAGAGGCCTCGGGCGAGCGACTGGGGTTTTCGGCAAGAGAAAAGAGGAAGAATAAGGAAGAGCAAGAGAGAGGGTCATACTTGGACCCAAAGGTGGGGAGGTCCCCAGAGAAACATTTTTTGTTGTGCTATAACATTCAAACATTATCAACGTCTAAGCCGTCTGATCCACTGAACGGACGTCTCAGATGAGAGTGGTTCAACCCAAAACATATATAAATATAATAACCATGATATATAATATAATATAATATAAAGAATTGCAGCCATGGAGCATGTCATGCGTCACGTTACGATTAGCATTGTCTCCTCTAAACATGTAATCTCATTTATCGTCTCCAATTAATATTGAAGCAGATCAGGTCATGCTGAAAATGAGCGTTTTTGCTCATGCGGACATCGTTGCCGTCTGTTTGCATTTTGGATGAATGCCACGTGGTTTTGTTGACTTTTGAGCTTTTTAAAATGCAAATCGAATGGCCACGATGTCATGAGCAAAAACGCTCATTTTCAAATATGGGATATTCGGATCCAAGATTAACCCAGTTGCCAGCATAACCCGCCATAATTGGTTTGTAAGATCTGGGTTTGACCTAGTGAGATTTAAGCTTGCTCCTACATCATATCCATGGACTTCCAGCTCAAAAGACACGCGTCCGGGTCACGCTAAGGATTTGAGATCCATTCCATCATCATCAACCACACAAAACGCGTGGTGGTTTTAACCGAAGGCAAGAAGATCCAGAAACGAAAAGTCGTTATGGAAAATACTCAAGGATATTTTGGTAACAAAGGACTCAAACAAATCCGTCATTCTTTAAAACTGAGGTATATTTTGATAATTTCCGCATTCCAAAATTCCACGTTTTAATTTTTATCTCTTTCGCTCTCGCTCTCGCTCTCGCTCTCTCATATCCCGACGAGGCCAGGAGGGACGCGGAGAGCGAAACGAAAATCCCGACTATTTATAGAATCCCGAAATTGGGTGCTCGTTTTCACTCTCAAACGCCGGGAAACTTTCTCCTCCGTGTTCGTTCTTCCATGAAACCTCCAAGAGAATCTCTCTCTCTCTCTTGATTTGGTGAGATTTCTGATTCTTTCTCCCTTAGCTTTGCTCATCTCCCCGCAAATTTTTTAGCATTCTTTTCTGAGAATTTTCGAGGTCGGGAAATCCCATAATTCAACTGGGTTTTGTTTGTTTTCTTTGAAACTTGTGCGATTTATTCATTGGTTTAGATCAACTCTTGGTGGTTTTGTTCGTTTTTCCTTCAATAGGTTCGTTTTTGGTTTCGTTGGTTTTGTGAAAAACCCCGTTTGACATGATGGGTATCGAGAAAATTTGGAATCTGTGACGGTTTTGATGACGAGAAGGGTCCTTTTCTGTAGAATGGAACTGCTTTATATTTTTCTTGCTTTCTGTTTTCTTCCTTTTCTTATGAGGGAAGCTTTTGAGCTATTTATTGGTTGATTTTTATGGTTGTTATGGTGATTCGTATTTCGATTTTAACGCGTTTGTTCGCTAGAATACTTGTTACAGCTTTGGCATTTAAGTTATCATTTAATGGTTTGTGTGATTTATTGAGCGATTTGAAGAATGGTTTTTGTGATTGATTTGTTTTATCTAGTTTCTTTTAGTTGGTGTTGATTATTGGATCAATACCTGCTAATTTTTCTTTGAATGATGATTACGTGATAATCTTAGTATAAGGGAAGACGTAATTTTATGTTAGGATGGTGTTTTGAGAAACCCATTTTTTGATCATTGATTTTTTTGCTTGCCTTTAGTACTTGTAAATTTTTGCTGCGGTGGTTGCCTTTTGGCTTTAATTTGTACATTTGGTTTATTTTCTTATTGGAACCTTTCTTGGTTACTTCCTAATATTTCCCTGATTTTTCTTTTTAAATTTTTTTCGTAGATCCATGCAAGAAGATTCAACCAACTGTTCAAATTATGGTTCATCTGTTGAGCTATGTGGATCATTTGATAGTAAAGGATCCCAATTTGTGACCTTTGCTGATCTTACAACTCTATTCTGGTGAGTGGTGCAGCATTTTGTGAATTGTTAAGGATGTGGTTGACATACAAGATTTCTGCATTTATCGGATGTGCACTGCATACCATTCGTTCCTTTTTTGATGCGGTTTTCTAGGGGTGCCTATAGGCATAGAGACATTTTCTTGTTTTTGCTTCCCAAATTTTGTTCCAAAACACTCATATAGAAGCCTTATCATCTAGATGCTCTTTGATGACAAATATTTTAAGCTAGTTCTCTATTTGATTTTACCATAGTAGCTCTTTATGTTTCAAATGTGCCTCCTGACTTATCATTTATTCTATGGAAAACATTCTCATTGGTCAACCTCTTTAGTCTTTAATACGTATCACCATTGGCAGCCTTGTCCATATAGTACTAGATCTATAATTATACCATACTAAATAAGAGGCATGGTTCAATTTAAGAACCCAACAAGAGAGTTATGATGGCCAGGTCTTTTTTTTTCTGTTTTGATTTTCTTTATTCTAGGTTAATAAATTAAATGTGGCAAACAAATATGGTGTTTCTCACTTCTTACTTGGGATTCATCATAGCATTACATGTCATCGATGTGTTTTTCTTTTATGCGTTTCCCATTGGTTAGCCTTCTTTATGGCATTTCTCTCCTAGTCCCTGTTTTCTACTTTGTAAAACCCATCTGTATAAAACTTCTGGTTGGCGGTTTTATTGAAATTTTATGTTTTTGCTAGATCAAGAATTTCTTGATAAATATAATTAAGGTTATGTTTAGAAAGAGGGATTCATTTTCATACATGCAATTGCAAATAAATCTCTTTGCATTATGTGAAAGAGCCTCAGTTTATCATGTTTGTATACTATTGAAACTTGGACTCAATTAGTTCCAAGCATTCTTTAACTTGGATTTGATCTTAGATCTAAATTTAAGTTGGTTGGACTCAAGCATCAAATTTTTATGATATTTTGACATTAGATCCAAATTTAAATGGATCATAGTCAAATTTAAATGTGTTTGGATATTTGATCAAAACCAAAATCAAATACGGACTCCATTTGATATTAGACCAGTTAAGTTGATTTTGATAGATCTAGATTCAACTATAGATACAGGGAAAAAGTAGGCACTAATGGTACATGTAAAAAATTTTTATGGTAAACAAAGATGCAAGGAGGGAGGCGTGACCTCAAATCCCATGTAAACCACTTTGTCCAAGATATATTTTTCCATTGAATTGGGAAAATGGATCCCACGTTAATTTTTTTTAGGGCATGTTTGCTTTGGTCAGAGGTGGGGATGAACAATCACAGCTGAGAAAGTAGAAGCTGTGATTGTTGGTCACAAGGTCAATCTTGTGACAAACTTTCACAAGATTCAAGGCAAAAATAATCACATCTGGCAATCATAACGACAACTTGTACTTTTCTCATGTTTCACTAGCCTTGAGAAACTGTTGTGATTGTGATTTACAATCACAGGATCTTGAGAAAATCCAAGAATCACAAAGCATTGCAAACATGTCCATAATGTTATGTGAGAAAGTATGCATTTCATATGAAAACAAGTCACTTTCTCACTTTCCAAACATTCCCTAATAGAAACCCATGACTTGCTTTTGATAACTATAGGATGTCAGAGTAGATAAATTTGCATACCATTTGTGTGCTGTTACTGTTGCTCTCTTTTAAATATAGTTTGTTTGAATATGTAATTCTGTACCTTTTCTTTCTTATCAATGTTTTTCCCATTTCTTGTTCTAATGCTTCACATTCTTACTTTTATGCTTGCATTTTCAGCGGAAATACATGACTCTGATCTTCTGTGGATGGGAAACATGGATGCTGCTGAGGTTGAAGAAAGCATGTTCGCGGTCAGTGATGCTAAGGTATTGTTACAATTTATAGCTGTGGCTTTTGAAGATAATTCACATAGATAAAGAGTCTGGATTTGTTGTTACAAAAAGATCATAGACCATTTGTTTACTTTCATAGAAAAATGGGCCATAAATGTAAAACTCTTGCATTAAACATCATCCTATTCTCACAAGTGATTTCCTAGTATCATGCACTTCTCGGGATATAATAAATGGTTCATATCAGATTTAGCTATATCTGCATTGCTGTCTCTTAGTATCTATTGCAATAAGTTGGGGATTTTCATGTGTTTCTTGGGTTAAATGCTGAATGCAGTCCCAGGTCATGCATTGTCATCTTGGATATGATCCTTTTCCTTAATTCACTTCTTCTAATGAAACCTGGGTAGCTTATCATGGTACTTAATATGTATACAGTGGTGAGAACATTAGGGTTTTGTCATGGCACTTAATATGTATGTAAGGAATTTTGATGCTTGAGAGGGGTTGGTAAGAACATCGTCAAAGTTATCCATTTTAGTTTCAAAAGATCGGGTTGGTATGCATTGAATTTTTAATCCTTTTAGCTTCATCACTGTATGCATTCCAAGTGAGAGACTTTGGTGGTGTGATCTGCAAGATGCTTCTAGCATGCAATATTGATTATCTGGCATTGACTTTTTAAATGTTTTAACTGCATCATTGCATTTTTCTTCCTTCTTCAACCTTAGATTTGAGAGCTGTTCACAGAATAGGCTGTGACGCTGTGTACAGATTACTAGCATTTGGGAGTTGAAGACATAAAATAAGTGTTACGATGTCCACAAGTTTTATGTGGAATTAACCATGTTCTGATGTGCATTTGCAGTTACATGGAGGGATGTGTAAAAAACTTTCTTCTGTATTGTGTAAAGTGATGGCGATATTTCCAGTTATAGAAGAGGCAAAACCTAGATGCAAATCAGGCATACAGGCATTATGTTCTTTGCATGTAGCACTGGAAAAGTCCAAGAGCCTACTCCAGCATTGTGCTGATAGCAGCAAACTTTACTTGGTATGCCTCTCCTTTCACCATGATCATTTTATATCACTGCAAAGTTTCCTGCCTCGTGAAAGCGTGATAGAGAATATAAACTTTGACATGATATTGTAAATGGGATTGGGCTAACATTCTGAATGGAATTTACTTATTGTTTTGCCTTAGTGGAAGCATCAATTGAAGAAGTTGCAATTAACAGTTACATGGAAGTAGTCATTATCAACCAGGTTCACGTGATTGACCTATATGAAACATTGTTTTGATCTCATTCCTTCAGTTAAGGCTGTAAGCAAGCTGAGGCAAGCCATAGTCTAGGTTGATCACACTCGACACTTGTTGGCCTACACCCAGCCGTGTCGGATGCCGCACCTGCACTGACACCCACAGCCAACAGTGTCAGCACAGGTGCTTCAGGGGTTCAGAAGCACCCATGTTATATAGTATAATTCACTAAGGGTTTAGAAGAGGAGTCATGCTTTGGTTTTAAGTGATATATGATAATGCTGAAGTGAAGACCTTTTGTTTGATGATTTGCCTTATATATAGGCCACTAGAAGATAAGAACTACCATATGAACCGAGTTTTTCATGGGTTTTTTGTTCTTTTCTCCTAAATCTAATCGGATGGATGTGACTCTTGAATCATCCAATTATGATGCATATGTAGGACTTTTTAAGGCTTGAAAACCAACAACTCGGAATGTTATAAATACTCAAGTATCCAAAAATCATGTTTTTTTGTTGAAAATACATGATCCAACAATCAATTCCTAGCAAATTCGCCACGTTGAACACATCTGCATGGTTGATTCACAAAAAAGTGTTGGAAATGGCCAGTTCATATGGTAGTTCTCATATTCTAGTGGCCCTATATATATATATATATATATATATATATATATATATTATATGGTCACTAGAATATGTTAATTGGAAAAATGTGAACTGGAGTGTGAACTGAGCATTTTGGACCTTTTTTTGCAAATCCAACCCTGCAGGTGCATTCAGTGTGGTCCATTTGCTAGGAATCGACTGTTGGATCATGTATTTTCAATGAAAAAATGTGTTTTTTTTATGCTTGAATATTTACTAAAATTCGGAGCTGTTGATTCTCAATCCTTAAAAGATCCTTCTTATGTATCGTAGTCGGATGATCCAAGAGTCTGTTTCCAATAAAACCAAGCATCTAGATCACATCCACATGGTGAAATTTAAGAAAAAAAAAACCATGAAAATCGTGGTTCATACTTCAGTTCACATATTCTAGTGACCCTATATATAATGTGGGTTTATGTTTTGTTCTAATGAAGGTACGAAACTATTGGGCCAGAAATCATAGATGCAAAGTGTATCGGCTCAATCTGATCACATAGATGCGTTCAACATGGTTTGTTTACCAAGAATTGGACCTAGGATCGTGTTTTTTTGATGAAAAAATATGATTTCTTGAGTTATCAAATTTTAGTACGTTGTGGGCCGGTGATTTTTGAAGTCTTTGAAAACCTTGCTTACATGTTACAATCACATGATTCAAAACTCATTTCTTACTAAACAAATGTGATAGATCACATCCATAAGGTCCGATGAAATCTATGTTACATAAGTGTGAGAACGGATGTGAGTGCGAAGGGTGCGACATGATAGTTTTAAAAAGTTTGGGTACTGGGTGCATATATATATATAATCATGTGTCTGCATTTATCTTTATTTATGTATATGCTATAGATAAAATTAAACTTGGTTAAGGTGAACTGAGTTCACATTTGGACAAAAATGGACCCCAGTGCTGTTGACCACACCTGACACTGGAGAAGCCATATATATATAGATAGATAGATAGAGAGAGAGAGAGAGAGAGAGATGGGAACATGCTAAATGGGCTTCCCTACAAAACATACTAAATGAACAAGAATCATCAGATCTTATGTTGATTAGATGGTTCTGGTTCATCCCATATAATAGCCCTTTTAGCAGCCCATCTCCACCTTAGATGCCTCCCTTTGTCTCCCCTATCTCCCTCTCCCTCTTCCGCCTCCCTTCTCCCCTTTAGCGATGACCGCCTTTAGCTGCACCAGAACCAGTGATGACCCAACCCTCCTCTCTCTTCCGCCTTTCTTCTCCTCTTTGACAGAACCATCATTCACGATGACCTAGCCGAGCCTCCTCCCTTTTCTTTGGTGCCAATGATGGTTTGGGTTGTTGTCAGATCGTAGGAAGTCGGTAGTTGTGATGCCAGAGGTGGTGGATCATCATGAGAGGAGAGAGAGAGGGAGGTGGTGAGTCGCCAAATCATCGTCGATGGTGCTGATTAAGTAGGCTTATCGATGGTGTCGCCAGAGTCAAGATCGTTAGGGAGAAAGGACACAATAGATGGTGTTTGTTGCTGGAGAACATAGGTTGCATACGTTTGCTAGAGATGGTTTAGATTATCGCTGCCAGTGAAGAGAGAAGGAAGGCGGGAGAGGGAGAGTGTGAGAGAGGGGAGCAATTTAGCGCTGGAAAGGGCAAGAAAAGGGGTATATTTAAGTGGGCAACCAGAGCTACTGTCCGATTAAAATACAATCGGACAATTCTGGCTCATCTAGCATATTTTATAGGGAAGCTCATTTAGTAGGTTCCCATCTCTCTCTCTCTCTCTAATATATATATATATATATACAGGGAAACTGGAATATGTTTACCAACCAAATATGTTTGCTGGTATGAATCAAGATTTTCATTGGTTATTTTGCAAATCTAACCCTGCAAATGCATTCGGCGTGGTCTATTTTGTTGGGAATCAACTATTGCATCATCATAATCGGATCAAGAAATGTGATTTTTTATGCTTGAATATTTATGAAAATTCTAATCCATCGATTCTTAACCCTTAAAAGATCTTTCTTATACATCGTAATTATATGATCCAAGAGTCTGTTTCTATAAAACCAAGCATCTAGATCACATCCGTACGGTGAAATTTTTGAAAAAATGAAAAAAAAAACTATGAAAATCTTGGTTCATGCTAGTAAACATATTTGGTTGGTAATCATATTCCAGTTTTCATATATATATATATATATATATAGTCACTAGAATATGAGAACTAGAAATATGGGCATTTCCAACATTTTTTTTGCAAATCCAACCATGTGGATGTGCTTAGCAGGGTGAATTTGTTAGGAATCAACCATTGGATCATGTATTTTTGATGAAAAATGTGATTTTTGAATGCTTGAATATTTATGAAGATTATGAGACATTGATTTTAAATCCTTAAAAAAATCTCGTTTATGCACAAATTCGGACTATTCAAGAGTGGGTTCTTATAAAACCAAGCATGCAAATCACATCTGTATGGTTAGATTCAAGAGAAAAGAAAAAAAATCCATGAAAATCGCGGTTCACACATTAGTTCTCATATTTCCAGTTCTCATATTCTAGTGATTATATATATAGGCCACTAGAATATGTCATCTGGAATTATGTGAACTAGTCATTTTTGCAAATCCAACCCTGCAGATGTATTTGGCACTGTCCATTTGCTAGGAACAGACTGTTGGATCATGTGTTTTCAATGAGAAAGAGAGAGAGAACTGCCTACTCTAATTCGTGCCTACCACCAGCCTATCAGGCTTCTTAAGTTTTTTTTTTTTCATTTTTTTCTCAAATATGACTGTATAAATGCATGTTACATGCTTGATTTTATAGGAGTGGACATGTTAGGTTTTTATAAGGTTTGAAAATTGATGGCCTATAATTTTTATAAATATTCAAGCTGAAAAATTCACGTTTTTTTTCAAAAATATGAATTGTCATTTTATAGCAAATCAACGATGCCCAACACATCTGCAAGGTCAGGTTTGCGAAATAGACCCTGAAAACCCCTGTTTGCTCATGGTAGGCTCTTAACTTTCATAGGTAACTACTCCTCTCTCTCTCTCTCTCGTTATACGCATATATATACTATTTTTGATATAATCGACTTTGAATCTCATGATGCGAGTTGTTTTGACAGAACCTAACCTCATAGATGTGTTCAACATGCTCGATTTAGTAAGAATTGATTCTTGGATCATGTTTTTCCGACAAAAAAACATGTTTTTGAGTCAGAAAAATTGATACATTCATATCTATTGATTTTTGGATTCCCGAAAAAACCTGTTAACAGGTTGGATTCCGGCAATCTGAAAGTCGGTTCTCACTAAATAAAACATGTAGATCACATCTATGGTGTTAAATGTGAGAACAAAACAAAAAAAAGGAGGGCCACCACGTTGCCAAGCCAATTGTATTTACACTCGACTGTAGCAAATATATTCCCTATATACATATATGGTGGTTTGTTACCACCATAATATAGTGGTACCATGCCATCATCCTTGATCCAATGGCTATTTTGGTTCCTTCATAAAGGAGTCCAGCCTGGAGATCCTTTATGAAGATAAGCTGGTTGGAGTTGGCTCTTAAGGACTGCTCTTGCCATGCATTAAATTCGTAGGAAACATCTGAAACACTATTATAGGAACTGTGTGTGTGTGTGCAAAAACCTAATATGTGTGCTGCTAAACTTACATAGACTGGATAGTGGTTCAAATGGATTGACTTCATACCAATCCATGAAATATCCAAATATGAGCTCAAAATAATGAAATCCAAATATGAATTTGGATCCATTCAGGTTTGCACCCTGACCCATTGACCCATATGAGTTTATAAGTTTTATTCATACCCAGACCCAAATATGGACCCAAACTCAAATTGGTTCATGTGTGTGTCTAATTTTTAAACTCGATGGAAAGTGGGTCAATTTATGACCCAACTGATTTAGACCTGATTCAGTTTGGACTCAAATCTCTCAAGTCTATGATTTTTAGCCATACCCAAACTCGGAACCAGACCCAACCAATTTCATTTTCGTCTAGGTCTAACTTTGAGACTTCATTAAGAAGAAATAGGTCTGAGATGATTCAACCTGAACTTTACATTATTTCCAAGAAACACCAAAAAGTTCAATTTTTTTGGTCTTTGAAAAGCCTTAACTAGCATGATGCCTGCTGGCTTTGAGCCAACTCTGCCGGCTTAGCCTCACAAAAAGCGGGGGAGGTTATATGTCCCCCCCCCCCCCCGAAGGTCATCTAGGCTGGATGTCTTTGTCTTTATTGATGGAACAAGAACATCCATTGGATCAAGGATAATCCAACGACCAATGATATATTACCACCATAATATGGTGGTACCGAACCACCATATATATATATATATTTTTGGAAGCAGTGAAGCAAGTTTTAATATGAAGTGGGATTCAAGATTCATTTTGGAAGTGATTGTGGAAGCGTGTGAGAAGCGAAAAAGGAAATGTGAAGGAAAAGCAGGAGAAACAAGTTGGAAGCGACGGTAAAACAAAAACCATAAATATTAACATGAAAAACACAAAACATAAGGGAGAAGTGATGGGGAAGCATGGGAATCGAGCGAGAAATGAAAGGGGTGAGAGAAGGAAGCGATTTGAGAAGCGGGTAGGAAGCACACCGCCTGGGCACTTCCTGCTTTGGAAGCATGCTTCCCCCCTAGAGAGGTGCTTCCGGTAACTATGGTATATGGTATTCTTGGAGACTTTTTTGTGTTTTTCCTTTTCAATATGTAGATTGTATAAGATGATTTATGTGGGCCATCACTTCCGGTAACTATGGTATACGGTATTCTTGGAGACTTTTTTGTGTTTTCCCTTTTCAATATGTAGATTGTATAAGATGATTTATGTGGGCCATCCTGCTCTTCATGTTAATCTTTCTTGTTCTACGCATTCCATATGGTATTGCTTTATCTTATGAGTGCGACAATGTGCCATTTCTGAGGTAGACCTTAATCATGAACAAATTGTGTGATTTTGCAGGCCATTACAGGAGATTCTGTATTGTTAAAGTTTGAGAAGGCTAGATGTGCGCTTGTGGAAAGTCTTGAAGGTGTTGAAGACATTGTTCCAGAAGTCGTTGGTTGTCAGGTAACTCACTGGTCTTTGATTTGGTAATCCTTTTTTGTACTTGTTTTGCAAGTACTGTCCAGCTTTTATATTTCTACTGTTAATAGTGTGGACATTCAAAATGCATATTTTTCTAGATCATACAGCTATGAGTGTATAATTATAAATGAAATTTTTAAAGTTCCAGGATGAGGCAAGAGTAGTGCAAAGACATTTTTTGCACTAAATTCATGCAGGAGTAATATGATGCATTTAGCTAAAAGCGAACCATTTAGCTAAGATGCATATCTATTTAACTGACAAGTTGAAGTATTTTTAGCCATGAGAACTATCTTTAAGAAAGATGATAGATGTAATTAAATAAACAATTTATGATTGTGGCTTGTTTTATGTATCCTACAATCAAGTTTTCTTGTGTCAACACATTTTACGTGATCAACTTCCCAGTGTTCTACATGACAGATAGAACAGTACAACAACAACTACGCCTTCATCCCAAAAAAAAATGGGGTCGGCGATATGAACCAAAAAAGAAAATCATTTCGGGTCTTCCACATGAATCCTTCTCCTCCAATCATTTCTATCCAATGTCATGTCCTCGGTGAGGTTCAAAGCATTCATATCCTTTCATATCATTTTCATCCAAGTCTTCTTAGGCCTACCTCGACCTCTTTTAACTAATATATTATCCCATTTCTCCATCCTTCTAATTGGAACATCATGAGGCCTTCGCCGAATATGTCCAAACCACCGTAAACGATTCTCTCTCATCTTATTTTCAATGGATGCAACGCCTACCTTCTTACTTATCTCCTCGTTTTGAATCTTATCTTTTATTGTATTTTCACACATCCATCTAAGCATACGCATCTCAACTACACTCATTTTTTGAATATGATGTCTCTTGACAGCCCAACATTCTGTACCATATAGTAAAGCGGGCCTAATTGTCGTCCTATAAAACTTTTCCTTCAACCGCAATGGCATTCTAATGCATATCCTTGTAACCCAACCGTTATAGGAAAATTGGTTGTCACCCCTCCACAAGTGCGGACATTGGTTACTACTCCGTCGTACATATCTTTAATTATACTAATGTACTTGAGAGAAATGCCTTTCTTCATCATTGACCACCAGAGAACATCCCTAGGTACTCTATCGTATGCTTTCTCCAAATCAATAAAAACCATATGCAACTGTTTGTTCCTCTCTCTATATCTCTCAATAAGTTGTCTAAGAAGATGTATAGCTTCCATAGTTGATCTTCCAGGCATAAAACCAAATTGATTCTCCAATATCATGACAACCTTCCTCAACTTATACTCAATCACCCTCTCCCAAAGTTTCATAGTATGACTCATGAATTTGAAGTATGACAGATAGAACAGTCCATGATTTAATAAACTCTGGATGATTTGAAGTATTTATATGTATAAATTCAATGTGCAACTGATAGTCCACCTGGTGGGTGTGCATCATATGATGAAATAGCAAGTAAATGGAGAAGCAACATTATGCTAATTGGGTGCTAGAAAGAGTCTGAACGTTCTGGTTCCATGTTTGTAGTTTCATAATGTTACGATTGGATGTTCTACCAATCAATATATTTCTTCAAGTATATATATTCCTTTTACTTTTTATCCTTGTTTGCAACAATTGTCTTGGTGCGTCTGAAAATTGGCTTAAATATGGGTCATGTTCATTCTCTTGAATGTTCTTTGTCATCTTCTACTGTGATCCCCAGATGAGCCTATATGGATTTGGAAAGGCAAGCATTACAAGGTTTGGTTTAGATGTTTGCAGTTAGGTGGTCCTTAGGTTTTGAATAGTAATAAAGTGACTGCATATAGAATCTGGAAACAAAGTTAGATTATCTTGCTGCGATTTGTATAAAGTTGGGGTTCTTCACAAGGTATAAAAAGGGAAAAGAGATTGATTGAAAAAACTCACACCTTTACCATTTCACCAAACATTTGTCAGCACTGGTTTTTCAATCATCAAGCTGTCAAGTAATCATTTTCTTGTTCATTTTTTTGTTCAATAAGTCCTGTTCGACTGAATAAGTCCTCTTGGATGCATGATAGAGTTGAACAACCTAAGGTGCTAGATCTTAGTTGTCAGTGCATAGCCTGGTGAGACTAAACTAAATCACTCACTTGGTATTTTGCACTATACCATGAAAATCAAAGGTCTTTGGGTTCAGTATGTTTATGACGTTTAGCTGGTTTGTCTTCTTTGTCAATGTTCTTATTATACTCTCACTCGGTAATTTGCACTATACCGTGATAACATGAAACGGCCTTACTGCACTGGTTCAATACATTTATAATGTTTAGTGGGTATGCCTTCTTTGCCAATGTTAATATTATATACTCTTGGTAATTTTCACTATTAGCATGAAAACATCAAACATCTTAACTGCACTGGTTCAGTATGTTTGTAACATTTAGTTGGTTTCTCTTCTTTTTCAATGTTAATATCATAATCTTGTGCTAACTGTTACAGGTTATGGCAATTGCCAGTGAGCTTCAGGGAACCACTTTCACTCTTGATTCCTTGGAAAAGCAGGTTGGTGATGATGTCATTGCATTGCTCCATCAGGACAGAAATTGTAACAGCAGTGTCAGTGACACGTTTGAACTTGAAGCTTTTCATGAAGCAGCTTCGAAGTTGGGTATCACATCCTCAAGAGCAGCTCTTGCTGAGAGAAGAGCTCTCAAGAGGCTGGTTGAAAGGGCTCGTTGTGAGAATGACAAAAGGAAAGAGTATATTGTTTCTTATTTGTTACATCTCATGAGGAAGTATTCAAAGCTTTTTAGAAGTGAATGCTCAGATGATTGTGACTCTCAGGGATCAACTCCATGTTCCCCGACAGTCCAGGGTTCTGTTGAAGAAGGTGCTGGTTCAGGACAAGCCTTTGATCACCAACTACTGAAACTTGGCTCCTTGAATGATAAGCCAAATGGCAGGAAGTCGGGAAACATGCCAATAATCCCAGAAGAATTTAGATGCCCGATTTCATTGCAAGTGATGTGTGACCCTGTCATAATTTCATCTGGACAGACATATGAGAGAGTTTGTATAGAAAAGTGGTTCAGAGATGGGCACAACACCTGTCCAAAAACTCAGCAGCAACTGTCTCACCTTTGTCTGACCCCAAATTATTGTGTCAAAGGACTGATTGCTAGTTGGTGTGAACAGAATGGAGTGAGTCTTCCTGACCGACCCCCTGATTCCCTTGATTTGGATTACTGGAGATGGACTTTGTCACAATGTGAGAATGTGAACTCCGGATCAATAGGGAGATTCAAGTCTAGTCATGTAAAAGGAGCCAAAGTTGTTCCTTTGGAGGCTAGTTGTGATTTACATGGCTCAGAGAAGCGCAAGGAGTCGGGAATTCATGATACTTGTTTCGGGAATATGGAGATGGATCCAGATCAAAGGTACGAAAGGCTGCTGACTTTGTTGAACGGTGAGCTAGACACAGAAACAAAATGCAGGGCAGCAGAGGAGATACGATTTTTGCTAAAGGATGATGAAGCGGCTAGGTTTTGTGTGGGGGAGAAAGGTTTCGTTGACGCCCTTTTGAGGTTCTTGAGAACTGCAGTACATGAAGGGAATGAGAAGGCTCAGGATACTGGAACTATGGCTATTTTCAACCTTGCTGTCAACAATGACAGGTATGTGTTACACTCTGATTTTTTGTCTGCATGCATGCTCAGTTGTGTGAGTGTTGTTGCATGCATGTGTGCATTCCCTAGTGAAGAACATGCTGTTGTTGGTAGCCAAGCTTGGGGATAGAGTTGGATTCCATCCCGTGACCAGGGATGTCAATAGTTCTGGGTCAGATAGCTGAATGAATATGAATTTCTGTAAACAAAATAAAATCCCATTAATAATAGGATTGGAATCAGCATCTAACATCTTAGCATCATTACATGTAAAAGGCATTTCCAGTTAGCTATTTAAGCCAAGTGGATCCAAATCTGGCAGTAGCTTTTCATGAGTGTGAATCCAACTCCAAATCTGATTATTGTTTATCTGTTTACATCCATATTTTGAGACCTTTGCTTAAATATGGAATGGGTCTACCAGTCCAGCTATGACACTGGACCTGATTGCAAGTTGTTCCTTGATGAGATCATCTTTGCTGCAACCATGTGTTATTAATTATAATCTCTTTACAGCACATTGTCTCTCATGAATTTTTTCCTTTTTGGGTTTCACACACACACATCAATTTTTGAAATAAATATGTTGCTCACCGAAAGGCTTATAGAGTTTTACATTCTCAGTAAAACTTTCATTGTGTTGTTATTTCATTATTTCAGAAACATTTACCTAGGTTCTGTCATGAAGGTATCCATTCGGTCTTCAGTAAAAGAAGTGATATAAAGACTCCTTGCAACAATATATTTGAATAATTAAGTGCTACATGCAGTTCTGTAGATGTCAATTTTTTATTCATAGAGAGCTATCGTCCAAACTTTTGGTGTATTCCATTCTCTTGTAAAGCAAACTAGTATTTTAATCATTACTTGATCATATATTTTGTCACTGACTGAAATTATGTTCAAATGTCCGACTCTCTTGATAGTTATGCTAATATAAAGTTCTTTAGGTTTTCTTTTTTGTACATATAATATGTAAGATTATCTGCTATATATTGCTTTTATTCTTCTGCTGTTTCAGATATTTTTGTGTAATTTGTTTCTTTATATGATCTCATTACGTGTTTGTTGCGTATTTGCTTGTGTAACAGGAACAAGAAGTTGATGATAGACGCAGGAGTGCTTCCACTGCTGGAAGAAATCCAGCAATCAAGCTCCTATGAGGCTGCTGCTGCTCTTTATTTCAATCTTTCTTGTTTAGATGAAGCCAAGGCGACCATTGGTTCTTCTGGGGCTGTTCCTTTCTTGGTCAGTTGCCTCCTGCAGCCCAAAACACAATGCAAATTTGATGCCCTCCAAGCAGTCTACAATCTCTCTACACTTCCAAGCAATATCCCTTGCTTGCTTGCGGCTGGAGCAGTTGCCAACCTCGCCCGCACCCTCAGTGGCTCTGTTAACACTTGGCCTGACAAAGTTATTGCTGTTCTCTGCAATTTAGCATCCACTAAAAAGGGTAGAACAGAAATCATTACATATCCAGGGCTCATAGGCTCCCTTGCATGGGTTCTTGACTCTGGTACACAAGTTGAGCAAGAGCAGGCAGTCTCCTGTCTTTTAACTCTGTGTGCTGGAGACGAGCAGTGCAGTCAACTTGTCTTGCAAGAAGGGGTGGTCCCATCTCTAGTCTCAATGTCTGTAAATGGGACATCAAGAGGAAAGAACAAGGCACAGAAGCTGCTGGTGCATTTTCGAGAGCTGCGAGAGACGCGGGAGCGGGAACCAGGGAATAACACCTCCCAACCAGTGGGAATTGCAAGTGGAAGCACTGGTGAAGAGCTGCAGGAAAGGGAGGTGAAACCATTGTCCAAGTCAAAGTCGAAGCTACTGGGGAAGGCTTTCAGTCGCATGTGGAAGGCTAAGTCATTCTCAGTTTACTAATGTTAGTGGGGCGGTGGCCATGTAAAGAGTGTCTATTTTTTTTCTTTTTTATTGTTTTTTAAGCTGGGCTGAAAGCTATGACCCTTTTTCTTCTTTCCCTTTATCCCTGGGATTCCGGGAGTTGTTAGAAGAGATGCACAGAAATCTGTATATCTGTTCTCTTTCCCCTCGTTTTCAACTTTTGTGAATAAAGTGTGCAGTTCCTTTGTGGTTTCCGGGCGCTTTGGTGCCCTGTGATGCGTATGCAAAGGCATTTCTTCCTTTATAAAGCTCTCTCTCTCTCTCTCTCTCTCTCTCTCTCTCTCTCTCTCTCTCTCTCTCTCTCTCTCTCTCTCTCTCTTTGTGTGTGTGCGTGCGCCTGTGATTGTGCAGATGTGCTACCAGCCTACCACACATTAAGGAAGAAGACTCCCTAACTTGCAAGATAAAAAAGGAGTTACCGTCTTCATGTGCTAGTAGACCTATATAATGTTGTGGTTTTTTTTTTTCAATCTAAGAGACCGTTTGTTTCATGTCCTTTCCTATGAAAAGGCAGGAGGGCCTCTTTAGGTGAAACACACATCTTAATGAGAAATATATGGTAGGGCTTTTATAATAGAGAAACTAGAATATGTAAACTAGCAAAATATGTAAACTAGTATGAACTGATTTTTCCTTAGGTTTTTTTCAAATCTAACCTTGTAGATGCATTCAGCGTCATCCATTTACTTGGAATTTGATTATTGGATCATTGTAATCGAATCAAGAAATATGATTTTGTATGCTTGAATATTTTTAAAAATCCTGAGTCATTGATTTTTAAGCCTTGAGATCTTTTTTATACATCGTAACTGGATTAACTAATAGTCTGTTTTTATAAAAAACATGCATCTAGTGATACTTTAGAAAAAAACTAAAAATAAACCTATGAAAAACTTGGTGCATACCTTGCTGGTTTACATATTCCAGTAAAAAGGCATCTTTCCTTCACCTTTCCCCTTGAGCAAACATTTTTCCTCTCGGTCATCCTTTCAAAGGAAAATAACTATTCTTGGGTGGAGATGTAACAAATGCCTCCTAAAAGAACAATCCAGCCACTTTTGCTTGTGCTTGGTAGGACATTAATTGTGGTGGCCGCTAGTATCACATTTATGAGTAGGGATGCAAATGGGCCGGATTCAGGATGGGGTTTTGCAATTTTTGGCTGTTCGGAATCTTCGATATTTAGCTGTTTCAGATCGGAACCGTTTGCATCCCTATTCATGATCACATAGGAAAGATTCAGCTCCTTTTTGTCTATGCATGATTCGCCACCAAGATACGAGGTTTTTTTAAGACCCCTGGGCATCATTGGAAGATGGCCTAGTTCATGGATCACAATTTTCATTAAATGTGGAAGCAGATATACTAGATTTCATGAAGTTGATGAAGTCTGTCTTGATGCCAAACATACCGTAAATTAATGTATGGACATGTAAGGATGTGCCTAATATAGAAAAAGGTATTATTATGGACTAGATTAGCACCAAGAGGGCACAAGGTACATTTTTATTTTTCCTGATCCCTATTCACAGTCACAAATCTCGTTCTTGGGATTTTCTCCACCAATGAAAATCTTGGGAGATTTTGAACAAGTTAATTTTTCTTGGAAAAATCTGGAGAAAGACTGCAAGTTTAAAACAAAGTCTTAAAGAATGACAAAAAAAAAGTAAAAAGAAACACATTATTTTGCTTTATCACAATATATAGGAAAAATATTTGCTACTAATGAAGGTAAGGAACTAATGAGCTAGAAATCATAGGTGCTTTTCTAATATAAAAATGTGATCTTTGGAGTTATAAAATTTTGGCATACTGTAGGCTATTGATTTTTGGACTCTTTAAAACCCTAATTACTTGTCATAATCACATGACTCAAAACAAGTTTCCAACTAAAAAAACCATATATAGATCACATCCATAACCGTTGATCTAAAAAAATGAATCTCTCTCTCTCTCTCTCTCTCTCTCTCTCTCTCTATATATATATATATATATATATATATATATATATATATATATATATATATATGAAACAACGTAATGTTAAACACTATTATTATCGATAACAGCATGACCATTCAATTTTATTCACTATCGGACAGCCAATGCTAACCCATGGCTTATGCAATTTTCATGACCTGTATATATCATAACAGTTTGATGATTTTGGTGAGCTCTCCACAGATAAGGAGGTTGCCGAGCTTTGCCACCACGAAGGCGGTAGTGGAGACGGTGCTGAGGTTGAGCACCATCCGCTCTCGACGTAGCCCACTGCCTTGTTGGGAGCCAGCCGCTTTAGCTCGTCTTGTGAGGAGGCGTGAATTGAGAGGGTGGATCACCTTGAAGATAATTATGCTGATTGTGTAGAAGAGAGGAGGTGAGTGCATGGGAAGGGGAGGGAGGAAGAGGAGGTGGTGGTGGTGGTGGTGGTGGAGAGGCAAAAGAGGGATGTTATGGCTGGTGATGGTGGTGGTGGAGATTGGTGGAGGGATGCGGGATGCTGAGTTTGAGATGATGGGATGACGGTCTAAAGGGTGGAGGAAGAAGTGTAGCTTTCTTGGGCCCATGGGGTAGGTCTGGGTTCAAGGGTAGTAGGTCTAGGTAGGTTGGCTAGTTTGAAAACATGGTTAGGTTCAATTTGAATTCTGTCAGGTTTTGGGAAAAAGTTCAGTATGCCCAAATTACATAAAATGCTACAAATTTAGGGAGAAGTTCAAGAGACATGGAAGTAGGTTACGTTAAAATATCAGCACCAAAATACACTTGGTTCAAGATTTATGAGCTCCAGACCAGGTTGCAGAAAATTGGGTTCAGACTGGGTCTGCACGGTATTTTGCGTCCAGTAGGGTTCAATACAAAAATTTGGTTCACTCTATTGGGTTGGGATATAAGGCTGATTTTTGTAGGATTGGTTAAGAACACGTGGAAACACTTAAGATTAAAATCTCAGCCTTAGATAAGGTTGAATTGAGAAGATATGACTAAGGAAAGTCGGGTCAAATTTTGCAGTTCACAACAAGCAGAATAGGTTGGGTTTCTTGGAATTGGTTTGGGTCAAAGGGGTGCAGATTTGGGTTTAGGCTTAGGTTAGGGTTAATTTGACTTACTGAGACCTAGAGGGAACTCTTGAAAGAGTCTACTATAGGTTTGAAAGTCCTGAGGGTCGTCTGGATGCAAGATAGTGCAACAGAGGTTCGACCACCACCGAGCTCGGGTCCACCGCCCATGCTTGGCTTGGGCCAAATACCAAGGTACAAACCTACTTGAGGTCTGATCTTGATGCAAAGAAGAGAAGCCTGGGAGAGAGCCTACAGACCAAAAAGAGAAAAGTGAGGAAGTTCTAAGGAGAGAGAGAGAGAGATTCATATTATGTTTTTTCAAAGCTCATTACAAGGGTTTATATAGACTTGAGAGGAACATTTACACCTCTGCACAATTTACCAAACCTTAGTAAAGAGACTCTAAAACTAAGTAAAAAACTTCTTGACTACAACCAAAATTAAGTACACCTTCTAAGACCTAGTCTATTCTAAGTAAATATCTCCCTTGACTTTGCCAGACTAGCCACATTTCTTCTAGCTTCTTCTTCTCCTAACTTAGATTCTCCTACACGCCCATCAAGTTGTTTTCAAGAGAGGAGGCCGACCTCTAGGTGGGCCCCACTAAGGGCCAGTTGGTCTTTCTTAGATTCGTGTAATTCCAAGCGGCATTCAAGTCCTTCTTGCTCTGCTTCGTCCAACCCCAAACTGGATTCAAGTCCCAAATGCAGAATGAGGTAACACCCCATACCAATTTCCATACATAACTGAGCATGTTGCAAATGCTGATATGGTACCTCATGAGTGAGTCCTACTACAAGATGAAACTAGGATCTAAATTTGCAGAAAATGAGTCATTATTGATTGCTTGGACTATGGATCTTGAATTTGGATCTTCCACAACTCGAACTAAGCCTTTATCATTTGACTCTATAGTACTGTTTGGATCCACCCAAATCCCTTGGTATATCAATTTTGGATTTGAGTATGTCATGTTTAGATCTATTTGGGCTAATGAGTGTGGGTCGAGGTCTTCAACATTGAGATCCATTTTGCTTGATTGAGACAATGGATCTAGAGTTGGATCCTCTAGAAATTGGACCATTTCATCCCCTCCCCCTTGACAATTAACTAGTTCACTAGGCAAGGGTTTGCTATGAAGGTTGTCGTCCATCTCAAATGTTGGCAGGATCCTTTGCAGTGCTTCACAGATTGTCCTCCAGCCTTAAACACTATATGACACCCATGCATTCTTCCAATACACGAGCCGTCTGCATTTGTGAGCCTCTAGAGGAAGAAACTCACTTCGTCGTTGGTGGATCCATTTGTGAATTCCACCGGAATCAAAGATAGTGAATGGGTTTAATCCAAACACTATGAACCATACCCTCAAGTTGTTCTCCTTGTTGATGGTGCTTCCATTGAGATACAAACACATGCCTTGATGCAAGCTCACCCTCATGGAGGAGTGATGCCATGGTTAAACCATTCACTCATTTTTTGACATCTTTGAGTTACTCCTCGCCTTGCTCGTCACTTCCTTTGAGCTTCTTAGAGCTTTGGATGCCATTTCTTTCATAAGGCACTTCTGAGCATCGGATCAAGATAAGTCCTCAACCTTGTCCATCTCAGGATAATTATGGGTGGGATCAACAAACCATAACACCTTTATCTCAAGTCAACTCAACTAACTTGTGTCTCCTTCTTCAATACCATGGTGTTGTTATCTGACCTTGACAACCGAAATCACCTTGTTTCTCAAAACTTTATCTTGTCGGTCCATAATCTCAAAAGGGCTCTCTTCCATTGTTAAATCCTCGTGCACCTCAATATTTTTAAGTTGAATAATGCGAAACGGATCACCGACATACTTTCTCAGCATTGAAATGTGAAATACATCATGAATTAGTGCAAAATGTGGCAGTAAAGCCACACGATAAGCTAACACACCTATCCTCTCCAACACCTCGAAAGACCTGACATACCTAAAGCTCAGCTTGCCCTTCTTTTTGAAATGAAAAAATACTTCGCATTGGTGAGATCCTCACAAAGAAGTGATCTTCCACCGCAAAAACCAAATCTTTGTGCCTCCTGACGGCATAACTCTTTTGCCTACTCTGCACTGACAACAACTTTTGATGAATCATCTGCACATGATCTGAGAAATGCTGAATAATCTCTAGCAACTCTAAGGCTCGCTCACCAACTTCACTCCAACATGGTGATCGATAAGGACTCTCGTACAAAGCCTAGATAAAAAAAAAGGTAGTTAAAAAGAGAAGTAGTTAAAGAGAGATAGAGTTCTACATGTATAGAACTCTATTCTTTATTGGGATGGGACTCTAGGGAGGCGTCACCCTTTAAAGGATCCTGATAATTATAATAAATTAAAAAGGAGAAAGAGATAAAGTAAAAAAATCTAAAACAACTTAGAAAAAGGGTTGAGTTTTTCTCTCCCTCTAGAATCGTTATTCTAGAGAAAGAGAAAGAGAGTGAGAAGAGGAAACTCGTGGGAGAGAAAGAGAAAAAAAGAAAGAAGAGAAAAGAAAAGAAAAGAGAGAAGGAGAAGAAGAAGAAGGAAAGGAGGATCATTTCTGTTTCGATCATCCGACGAAGATTTTTCGATTCTTTTTTCATCTCCAATCTAAGGTACGAGTTTCTCTCTAGATTCACATAGGAAGAAAGGGTTTTAAATCATGTTGATGTAAAATATTTGATGGAAATGGAAAAAACTGACCTAAAAGAATATATATATATATATATATATATATATATATATGTGATTAATTTTTTAGATTGTCAATTTCCTTAGAATATCAATTTCTGAAAATATGTATGATCCCAAATCCATAGATGTTGGTTTTTTTATTTGAGATCGAACATGCATCTAAAAAATACTTTTTGATTTCAGATTCATTGAATTTTATTTTCGTATACCTGAATATCTTGATATTGATTCGTGTGCATATGCTGTCTCGGATCAGATTTGTTGAACAACATGCATATGTTGTTTCGAATCAGATCTGCTGAATAACATACATATGTTGTTTCAGATCAGATATGTTGAACAACATGTAGACATGCTATTCTGGATCAGATTTTTGCCGAACAACATGAACATGGACTTATCTGCTTTTTTTTTTACATGTGGACAGATCCGGATAGATCTGCCAATTTGCACATGTCGACAATGATGTCTGGATCTGCCAAATACATGTTCTTTCAAATGTTGATTCATATATGTGCATGCATATATGATCAGAATATTGATCATGTTTGTAAACTTGAATTTATATGTTTATTTGCAAGTCAGTCGGTATATATATATATCAGCTGTTCGGGGTAGTTCATTGTTGCACACTTGTGTAGGCATAGCATGTTGTTAACAACATGTGGCTGGGCACACGTATGCAGCAACAACATGCTGCTGCTCAAGTTCATGTGGCGACAGCATGTTGTGAAATTTATTGTATGCATGAATATCATCATGTGCATGTTTGAGAGCTTATGCGTAAAATGGATCATGAAAGTGTATGTTGCAAGCATCTATTTGCATGCATATGCAAATTATTTTATATGTGCATTCTTGTTGTGTGTGATCAAATGTGCATTGTGAACATGTTTTGAACAACTGTGTATGCATGTTCACTAAGGATTTTGCATAAAATGCATTGATAGTCAGATGTGAACCACTATGTGTTGCTCCAAGATTTGTTTTATGCATTGCAAAATTCATTCTGAAATTATTGACTTCTAATTTAATTGCACTGTTAAAATTGTAGCGGGCCAGGTCCCGTGTTGGGTTTTGCATGTTGATTTGCAAAACAATTCCTATGTAATGAACTTGATTTTTGTTAAAAGGATAAAAGAGATAAATAGTATAATTAATTATCTTTCTTGATGTCCCTTCCACAGTGTGGGAAACCTAGATGGCGATTTTGAAGAAACTGTGAGGATACTAAAACTCCGTGTGCGATTTATCCCTGAACCTGATATGGTGGTTCGTCTTTTCACCACGATTTTAGGGAGATTTCAGCTACTTTGCTTGGGGGGGGGGTGCTGTGACACAACTGTTGTTATCGGTATACCATGAAAGTGGCATCAATGGATGTTGATTTCTCTGATGTCCTGACATTAGATGTTGATTTTTAATATTTTGATAGATGGTGTTGATTCATGATATCGGTCGAGGAACAAGTGTGGAACCCAGTAATAAAATACAAATTATGTATTAAGGTATCACTGAGAACCTAACTTGGACTTCAGAAACTGTTGTACCTGTTTTGAGTATCTATTTAATAAAAAGTGAAACTAAAATTGTGTGTATTTAATAGGAACATGCATGCAAAAGAGAACTCTGATAATAACTTAATAATTTATTCATGCATGTGCATTGAATCATGCATATTTATTGTTCTGCCTTAGTGCATGCATTTTTAATTGTTATGCTTTATGTGAGAAAGTGTTATTGTATGATAGTTGATTTTAGGTGCTTGAATGGTAAATGGTTTATGAGATTGTTGTTGTTATATTCCTCTGAATATTTTGCATAAATTTGATTTATGCTCTTTTCTTTTCTGTTTGAATTTTTAGAGAAAATCGTACAAAGAATTACTAGTTCTTACACGGTGTTTTAAATATTTTTCTCTAGATTTCGAGCTCAGTGATGGGGGTGACTGCCATATGGAGCCTGCGAGATCTCGTAAATAGTTTTTGATATTTCTTAACAATGTGACTCTAGATTTTATTCTTTATTTATTCATGTTCTATGACATTTGGTTTTTTATTAATAAAGTTGGTTATTCGTTGGTTGATTCAATATAAGATCACTTGTGGTTTGATAGTTGTTAAGTTTGTGATACACTAGATCCTTGGGTTTTGGTTTCCGCAATTGTTTTAAAAAAAATCACTTTTCACTAGGATAAGTTGGGGTCGTTACAACTTTCAAGTATGTTTTTGCAAATTGTATCATATTGCATACCTACTGTTAAAATAATTGGTATGCAGGGATTGAGTGCTCAACATGGGGCACAAATTGAATGAAATGATTATGCATTGATTGAATGAAATGATTATGCATCGATTGAATGAAATGGTTATGCACAAATTGACTTTATCGTCACTTACTTTTGAATTGTGCGACATGAACATGTATTATAAATTAATGTAGATGTTAAATTTTGTATGACCGTTGCATGTTCATAAATGAATGTAAAGTTAAAGGAATGCATTGACGTATAAGTATTCCCTTGTATTTAAAGCATGTGCATCCATGAGCCTTGAAGGGGGTCGAATTGTATAAATATGATTCAATTGAGTGTTGCATGAAATCGATGAACTAAGTGAGTTTAAACATGTAATAGTAAACACTGATGCTTACAAGGAGAGGGTAAGCATTATTATTTTGGCTTTGTGGATATCGTATTTGAGTACGAAAGATTTTTCCTCTCCAACCACAAAGATAGAGAAACCCTCCACATTAGACTGTGACGTGGAGGAACAAAATCTCATGAGTAAATTCTGATGCATCATGATGGTGGATGTTGGGAGCTTCTCTCGCTCTTGTCGTCCCTCACCCGACACTGGCGAATGGTGTCTGGTTAGGCCAAAGCCACAATTGTTTGAAAACACTGCTTGCGCCATGACTCTGATCTAGGTTACTGTCTATGTTTGCACACATAGGGATAAGAACTTAAACATAAAGTGAATATGCATTTAGTTAGACATAGCATGCATCATTTAAAAAGAAAAGTTAATTAAAGATGTTAAAGCTACGCATGCATACAATTCAAATTCCGCAATGGTAAGTGCATGCATTTTTAACTGCTCATGTGTATTTTAACGTTTATGGTTAAGTGTTTTCTTTTGATTGAAAGAGTTATATAAATGAATGAAAATTCTGTAAAGCTTTGCACGTATGTATTTATAGTGTGAGTATCAGATAAATCTTTTGCTTGCGTGTTCTAATTTATGTGTAATGAATAGCTTTGCCCTATTGAGGACTTAATTGTTTGACCCTATTATTATTTAATGTTTTGAGGTAGCGAATAGATGATTATGCGATGACAGGAGGTTGTGATTGAGACCAAGCCAGACCTTTTCCATTTTTAGACTTTGTTTTGGATTGCTAGCATTGACAAGTGCTCAAAGACTCTGATATTCATTTAATTTGAAAGGATTGTTATTATTTAATTTAAAGTGTAATGAACATTAATTATTTATGAATGTTTGATTTTAAATTCAAAGTGTATTTGAAAAGAATGTGATCGATATGTAATTCGCCAAAGCTTTTATGGCATTCGAATTTCTGTTGTAATTTTATAAAACCTTTAAAAAAAATACATGATTTTTGAGATAGAAATTTTGGGGTGTTACAATCTTTGTGCAGTGGATCTTTTAGAGGCAATCTACACAATGACTCTGTTACTATAGTTCTTCACAAATTTTGTTTTAAAGTGATTCCTAACCATATGCTCATTTTTATGAGATATTAATGCTACACATTCCTTACATCTATTGTTTTTAGATACCATTATAGATCTCCAAAGGGGTTGCTCAATGTTACAACAATCTATAAATATCATTTCAACAACCATCATAACTGCCTATATCAACCATACAACGTATCACTTAGTTAACAACTCTGAAAACCAACAACCCATAATAAACCACAATACCCACACAACCCCTATTCAATGCTTGTACATAGCCAACCCCAACCACATCCACATCCAACTAATTGAATGCCTCTGCACAGTCAATCCTATCCCCAATCAAATAGAGATAAATATTGACAAAACCACTAACTATTGACAAACAACATACAAAAATAAGTAACTACGTGCAAAAATCCTTAAAGCTTATATAACCTATGCGGTAAATCTGGTAACAAATATTACATGTTTACATAGAATAATATCCATAACAGCAAAACATACATAATAAGTCCACAACAACAAAAAAAAAAGAAAAGGAAACAACATTGTAAATAAAAAAAAAATAGATACATTGTACGGAACTCACCTTAATAGCTAATCAGGGAAGCGGATAAGGATACTACAACCTTACATGAGGTGGAACAAATAACTTTCATGAAAATTGCTGGAAGGGTTGAGGTTCTAGAGGGAGCAGGATTAGGGTTACCACTCTTTCAAGATACAAATGAGAAAAAAAATGTAAATGTGCATTTATATAAGACAAAAATTTGCAAGAAAAATAATTTTACAATACAGGTGCGATGCGAATGAGAAATTTTGCAAGGTACGAGCTTTCGCAATACTTAAAGCAATTTTGTTATTGGTGTCACTATCTTCGAGAAATTCTGTATAAATCTTCACAACAATCATTAAATAAATGTAAAGATTAGAACATACAGCGATAAGAGTTGATTGGATAAGTTTGGGTCATACTTTTCTTTTGCTTGGATACCATTTTTTTAACGGCCCAAATTTTAAGTCTCAAAAAGCATGAAATATTTTTTTTTCTTTTTGAAATACTTTTGAATCTCTTTATAAAATTGCAGCGGGGTAAAATCAATCGAGAGTAAAACTTAGCACATTACTTTTCTTTTACATTCGCATTCAAACAAGCGTTTGCACTTAGAAATTTAACATCCATAATTGAAATAAATGATTTTACATGTCCATCATTAATAATAAAAATCAAGAATTTAAATCAATTTATATATCAGAGTCCTGAGCAAATAGTATGCTCTTATTCACCAACTTTTAGAGGGTTGGGAAATGTATGACTCGGTCCCCGTCGCAACCTCTCGCTATCGCATGTGAATTCAGTCACCTCCTGAAAAACATTATAAATTCATAGAGTTAGACAAACATATCTCAGTAGGGTCGAGTTATACTAAACAAGTAATCTAAAATCCATAAGTAAGAATCTCTTCAGACTTTCATGCATTTACAATTCCAATATAAGAATATTCAACACGCATTGCAAGTATATCAAGTAAGCAGGAACTACCAAAGTTATTATTTATTTGTCCTCTATTCAATTAAAATGCATGAACAATTAAAAATGTATGCACTTACCAATGCAAAAGCCCTTCTTATGCATGAATCAATTATTATCTTTGATTATCTTTTCTTTCTTATGTGATGCATGTCATGCTCATTTAATGCACATACAACTAGGTTTCACTTGTTATTTCTGTGGGTACGAACAAAGGCAGTAACCTGATAAATGATCATGGCTCAGGTATATTTTCATACAAGGGTGGCTTTGGCCTGACCGGGTACACTTCAACAGTATGTGTGCAGGATGACAAAAGCAAGAGAGACTCTCAATATACTTGTGTACCTGATGCATCAGATTTTCCTCATGAGTTTTGTATTCTTTGTGTTGCAGTCTATGCAGAGGCTCCCCCTCTCTTTCTGGGTGGGGAAAGAAGCAACCATCCGTGCTCAAATAGTTTTCCATAAAGTCAGTCAGTACCGCTTACCCTCTCTTAATAAGCTAGTGGTTTAGTGTTATGGTTTCACTTATTTGCATTAATCTTTTACATGCAGTACCATAACCAAGTTTATGAAAGCTAATTTGGTCACTTTAGGACCCCAATTTGCAAGTTTGAATAGGCATTTAATCATCCATTCATACATCTTGCTTAGTAAACATATGCACATATCAGTAACCATTATGATAAGTTTTCATATTTTTGCATGCATATCATCAATTTCAATAACATATCACCATTATCACAATTTGCAGCTTCGGGATTCTGTCAGTCCAATTCTGGAAAATTCACCTGAAATTACAAGATACAAATTGCATTTTCTTAATTTTTTTGTAAATACACGTATCAGGAAAACAATCCAAGAAACAGAACTAAAAATTTGGTTATAAATAAATAAAAAAAAATGGGACTAAATTCTGTTAAGGAAAAATATACGACAGTCCTTGTCTTCTGCAGAAATTATTTCCCGGTTTGGGGAATTTCTTCAAACTTCCAGATAAATCTTTTCACAAAGCCATTTTTACAGGATCATCTTATATATGTTAGAATTCATCCAATTTTTTTTTTTTTTGATTAATTTTGATTAGGTCTTTAAGATCCTCAAAACCGTGGGTCAGAAATAGTCCTAAAGACAGCGCAGAAAATCTATGCTCTAATGCAAAGGACGTTTTGGCCTCAATATTGAACCAAATAAAGTTAAATTCAACTTTGGATGTGTAGAATACTCTAGTATTTTTATTTAAATTAATTAGTTTTATTAATATAGAGATATAGATTTTTTCTAAAACAAGTTGGGATTAAAAACGAGGACAAGAAAGAATAAGATTCAAACTCATGCAAGATTCATCAAGAAAGAACAAGACTCAAGGTAAAGGTCTATATCAATCAACTCAAGATAAAGGTCTATATCAATCACGAATTTTAATGATCTAAACATGTTTTCATCATCATAAAATAAATATTTGCTCATACCCATGCTAGTCTTGTTAAAACAATAATTTATAACATCCTAGAATCATAAACTATCATGAAATAACTCGAATAAGATTTTATCTATGCAGGAATCATAATAAACCCTAAACAATCATGGAAACATGGATTCTCTATACATTCACATGTTGTATAATCATGCTAAACATAAAGTAATCTACCCTATATACTCAAATCATCTTTCTTTAACAAAAACGATCACAAACCCTATATCAAGAGTCTGTTCTTGAACCAAATCTCGGATTCTATGAAAACCCTAACTCTATCCGACTATTATAGAGATTGTAAAAAAAAAATGTACAGTGGACAGACTTAAAAAAAAAATTAGATCATAGAAAATTTTGTCAGCTTTTCAATGCCCCAAACCGTTCATAAAAACTCATTTGTATGAGGGAGATACGAGCGTTTTGATATAGGCCTACACTTTTTTGTTCTAACTGTCACAGATACGTGCTTCTTTTGTGAACAGAGCCTAAAATTCTACAGTATATGCAAAATTTTGTTATCTTTCCAATGCAATAAATTTATCATTAAAACTCTTCTGGACGAGGGAGATACAAGCAATTTACCGGTCAGGTGTTAAGCTAGAAATATGATACCAAATTTTTTTCTGAAGAACCCAAATTATAAAACACGTATTTTCTCAGAAAAAAGACCATAGAAATTCATCATATTTTTACAGAACATTGATATTATTATAATTTACTAACCCAAATTAAAATATTTTGGAAAAATAATCAACTACCATGGATCTTTTACAGTTTTTACAATTTTAATTTCTAAAGAAATTGGTTTGATGGAAAACAATTTTTAGAGGGTTTTTCTTTCAAAAAACCCTTTCAAAAATATGATTTGACAGCCCTAGACCAATTCCACGTGTGGGAAACATGATTTAGGGTTTGTACTCATGAAAGATCGAAGGTATTCATACCCATGAATCTCGTATTACGTATAGAGTATAGAACTCCCTACCTTATTGACGAAAATCAATTTTGTGATAATAGATGGCTCTCCTCGTGCAAACTAGTCATTACACATAAATGAAGGCCTCACTCATGACCTTCTTAAGCTTCTTCCAGGTGTTTGGAAGCCTCCCATGCTGGACCACGTTGAGAAAAACCCAACATTATGGTGTAGGGAAGAAGAATAAGCGAGAGAGGTTTTGGGGAGAGAGAGAGAGAGTGCTAAAAGAATAAGGGAAATAATGGGGCGGGCGTGCAGCCCTCCTTTATTTATAGAGTTTAGTCTTTAGATCAATGGATGGAATTAATTCTATCCCTTGATCTAAAGGCTAGAGTAGAGTACCCAATTTTTTTCTTTTCTTGCTTGCCCAGTAAGCAAGTTGACTAGTAAAAAAAATTAGAGTTCTAATTCTTCTTGAATAGCATGCTTCTTCTTAAACCAGCCCTCAACCCCCACTTAGGACTCTCTAGAGGTGACGCCATCCCTTATGGAACCCTCTAGATGGGCGTCCCTCTCTCAGAAGTTCAAAAAAAAACTTTTAATTGTATTAAATAACTAATTTTTTATTTTAACATTTTTCACTTTTATTTTCATATTATATTTCCAAATCTTTAATTTGGAGTGCCACATAGGATGGGACGGCCCACCTATGGCCTCCTACCATTTATTGAATTCAAATAAATTTCCTATTCCAATCCAGTATATAAAATAAATAAATTCCTCGAAAGAGTGTTGGTGTTACACTTGGCGTCCTCCTCCAGTCGGTAGGTGCCAAACCTGACTTTTCTGCCCTTCGAAACCTCCAAGATCTCAAAGATCTTGGTCAGCTGCCAGATCCCAAGGACTCTACTCCTCAGACCGTTTGCAAAAATCATAAGCATTACAGGGGACATATGCAAAAATGATTTGCGAAAGTCGTACTGTATTTGTGAACATACATCGGGAGTGTTCAATTAAAGAAGTTTTACACAATTTGGGGACATTTGCAAAAATGTTTTGTGAAGGTCATTGGTTATGATCTACGAAGTTATTGTTTTCGGAGTACTGGATAAGTGGGTCCATGCGAACACCCACTTAGTATAGGAGGGGAGTTTTGGAGTTTCTTCGTTGGTTATGATCTACAAAGTTATTGTTTTTAGTATAGGAATTATGGATGATAGCCAGTGAGGACAAGTTCTAAGTGTTTGAGAGCTTCTTTTTTTAGCACTTTCTGTGGATAAGTTTCCGATATTTCTATGGAGACATTGTGGCTGATTATGTCATACTTTTTGTTGATATTACATTCTAACCATGGAAAATAAATTTTATTTATCTTTTTCTTTTTATACCTATTTGTGATAAGTTATTATAAATTTTTTGTGCAGTGTGTGTGAATCTCGTCGTGATTATTTTTATAAAAAAAAGGCCCTCATCACGCACACACATGCACATATATACACACATATTGCTTAAAGGTATGGATTGTGTTTAGGGATTTCCTGTCATGGAGATTTTGTGATTGATATTGTCGATGGTAGAAGCCATAGTCACTAATAACATACATTCTACATAGTTAAAAGTGGTTCTTACCCACGGGGGCTCCGCTTGTCTGGTAACGTTACCTTGTGTTGGGACTTTGCAGGTTCAAAACCCAATGGTGTAGATTATAACTGGTAGGGGTCTGCCTAACCCCAGCTTGCCTTTCAAAAAAAATAAAAGTGGTTCTTAATCATCCTAAGAGGTTTAGTGCCTAGTCTTTCAAGTATATGTGTTGTATTTCAAACTGACAACATAATAAATTTTGAAAAAGAAAACTTTAGAAAATTATAAACACCCCAAATTTTCCTCATTTATTCTCAGACAATCCCCCTCGTGTGGGTGCCAACCCTGGTAGGTCAGTGTAGGAGTCAAACCCCGAGTCTATCTTAGGAAATTACTATTTTACCTATTTTTACCTAAAAATTACCATTTTGCTCTTAGGTCATCCTAGTACCCTGGTCAGTCATAGTCAACCAAGCTCACTCTTAAGTTCAGAACAGTTAGAATGTCAGTCATTTCTAGCTCACATGAGCTCACAGTGAACAAGTCATATTTATTTCTGACCATTCCTGCCAAAATGGGATAATTTCTTCAGAAATGAGCTCATTTCTCACTCAAATCCAAGCCAATTATCTCCGAGTTAGTCATTCTCAATCAGTCATATTCCTCAGAGTCTAGCTTGAGCTCACTAAGGGTCCAAGTGCTCCTGTTTCAGTTCAAAACCACTTTCAAGTGTCTATGAGCCCATTTTAGTCCATTTTAGCTCATTTAGCTGGAATTGAGCTAAATTCAGTCAGTTGAGCTAGTGTTTGAGCTTCGGTTTTAGTTTATCTCAGTATTACTGATCTTTGTTCCAGCTCTAGTCTAAATTCACTTCACTTTAGTGACCATTTCTCGTGATTTCTCTAAAAATGATAGTTTTTCTTGATAATTCAGTCTGAGAGTTCAGTTGAGTCAGTGTCTTGTCAGTCCATTTGAGTGTTGAAACCCTAAAACCCAGCTCAATCTAGTTCATTTTGGTTCAATCCAGTTCAAACCTAAATTTTCAGTGTCACTCTGGCCCGGTAGAACCCAAAAGTCATTTCTTGAACCATTTTGCCCAATTTTATCAAAAATCACCACTTATTGAACTTGTACAGGTATCAATCGAGGTCCAATATCCAAATTTCTTCATTCAGGGTTAGCATTTTACATGGCATTTCATATCATTTCTCATCATTTCATAACATTTCATCATATTTCATTTCATTTTCGAGATCCAGAACTCCAGTTTTGAAATTTTCGATCCAGATTTGAGTTTTAAAGCTTTCAAAAATCAATTTCAAACCTTGGGTTTCCAAAATTGACATTTTTACCCGCAAGATTGTAAATTTGGAAATATTTTTTCGAGAAAATAATCTGGATTTTTTTCAAACTTGGTTTTTCAAATTCTAAACTGGATTTGCTTTGCAACGGGGTATAGAACTTCAAATTCTGAGCTCATTTCAAAAACTGCCAAAAATAGTTCATTTCCTCCAAAAATTTTCTAAGAGACCAGTTTACCCCTCTGGCTTTCAAAACGAATTCCAAAATCGAATGTGGATCCACTTCCAAGGTGGTGCACACTTCAAATGTTTCAAAAAAAAAGAAAATAAATAAAAATATCTTTTCTTTTTCCATTTCTTTTTATTTCCTTTTATTTTTTATTTTTACTCCACCTAGGAGAGGTGGGACCCACAGGAGGGGTCGACCCCCTTTCCTTTTCCTTTCCTTTTCCTTTCCATTTTCTTCCCATTTTCTTTTCTTTTCCCTCCTCTTTTCTTTCCTTTCTTCTTTTCTTCTTCTTTCTTCTTTTCTTTCTTTCTTCCTTTTCTTTTTCTTCTTTCTTTCCTTTTCTTTCTTTCTTCTCTTTCTTCTTCTTCTTTCTTTCCTCTCCCCCTTGGTCGACTAGCACCCCTCTTTCCTCTTTTCTTCTCCTCTTCCTTCTTCCCTCTCTTCCTTCCTTCTTTTCTTTTCTCTCTTCTTTATTTCCTTTTCTTTTTCCCTTCTTCTTTCGTTCTTCTTCTTCCCTTTCTTTCCTTCTTCCTTTACCCCCCTTCCTTCCTTTTCCTCCTTGGTCCAGCTCTGTCCTTATGACCTCATTCCCTTTCCAATTAGCCAATTCAACCACATATGGTGGATGCTTGGAGGCTCCCTCTTCTCAGCCCTAACTCCCTCTCTACCTCTCTCTCTTCACTAGTCTTCTTTGTTGCAGTTGGTTCCAGCCCCTCCAAGCATAACCCTAAGCAGCCATTGCTGCAACCTTTCACCATCAATCAACCTCTCTAGTTGGTGCCTACCTCCAGCCTGGCAGCACCACCGCAAGCCACAGCTCCAGCAACATCTCTATCATCGCCCAACTGCAGCAACCTTGCTCCAGCCATTTGCTTCTTCCCTTCAACTTTGCTCCAGCCGATCCATCTCCAGTACCTCCTTCCTTCAGTTGGTGCCTCGATCTTCCCTTTGCTGCATCCATTACCTTCAAGACACCCAGCCTTCCTTGGTCCAGCTGCAAAGCCTCCTCCAGTGCCATATCCACCACCGCAGCCGATCCAGGCATAAATCCAAGGTGAGCCCATATGTTCCCCTATCTTACTGGATTTCTTGTTTTATTTTGATGAGTTTCATTGCTACCTCATTGGGAAAAATGAATCCAATAAGAAAATCAGTTCAACACTAGATCCATTTTGCTAAAAAGAAAAAGAAAAACTTTTATTTTATGAATAAGTTTGAATCAATGGATCCTTTTATATAAATGCTATACAAGAGAGGCAATTCATCCGATCGGTGGATAGAATTCCTCCTTTTAACAACAAATACTAATGAGTGCATATCCTCCCTGATATTTTTTTGATTTTATTCATTGTTTTAGATAGATTTCATGTTTTCTTCATGATATATTCATTTTATTTCATCGTTTTATGCTATTTAGTATGATTTCATTAAAGTAT
Organism: Nuphar pumila; assembly: GCF_984573655.1. Lineage (NCBI taxonomy): Eukaryota > Viridiplantae > Streptophyta > Magnoliopsida > Nymphaeales > Nymphaeaceae > Nuphar > Nuphar pumila. Next base: position 123,116,304 of record NC_143252.1, on the reverse strand, counting down.
CATTGATAGCATATAGTTTCGATTCTAGGCACATAGTCCAATCATCATTTTATGCATAGCTTTTTGTCACTAAATTCTGAAAAATTTCTTCATGAATGCCTTGGTTTGTCTGCAATCCCCTACCAAAAACTGAAATCAATTTGGGTTTCGGAATCCCATTAAACAAAACGGATGTTACATTGGGTTTTAAACCCTATGAAAACCTGGAATCCTATTTTAGCTGACTTGAGGACCCAGAATCTCCCCCATGGGAGTTTCAAATCCTTCTTTAAAAAATACAATAGATTCAGCGTAGAATCTACTATTTTCATGCAATTTTTGGGATTTCTCTAAAGAGATTTGACCTCTGTCAAAAATCGAATTTTCTAGACCTTAGTGAAAATCTGGTTTTCTGTTTGTTAGGGTCTAGACCAACCCTAATCCACTGCGGCGCGTCAACCAGTAGGTCCAATGCCAAAACCATAAAAAGTGGAGTTGTTCTTAATAAACTCATTTATCTTTTCCTAGAATTTCAGGATTTTTAGGGTTTGAATTCTTAGTTTTCCAGATTTTACACATTCATTAGCTAAATCCCTGATAGTTAGATTTTATTAGAATTAGAGGTTTGATAAACCTCTGTGTCTATCCAATCCGTAGCTCCATTGCAGAAACAGTCAAATGAGGAATTGTTCCTCTGTGTGTCAAGGTAATTCTCCCAAAATTTCAGAGGTTTTGGTCTCTTTTTACCATTTTTTCCCAATTTTTTGTGAAAACCTGTCAGTCTGCCCTAAATTTCAGAGTCGTCCGATTCCGATCCAACTTGTCGGAGCTGTAAAGCTCTGACCATAAGTCAAAACCAAAATCTGTAAAAGACAAAAATCTTTTCTTGACTTTTTTAAGTCACCCCATAAAATTTGATGCATTTCTATGGTAGGTTAGTACCCGAAACCAGGTCATCATTAGGTCAAATTTTGAATTTTAGGCAAAAATCACATAATTTAGAGTTTTTTATTTGAGTTTCTATATTGGAAAATATCAAAATATTAATTTTCGGATTCTATTCTGTTTCTAGGGTTAGTTTAGGTGTACTTGCCAAATTTAAATTAATTTCAAGCTCATTTGCCTTTTATGTTAGTTGAATTTTAAAATCAAAGGCGAAATTCAGGTGAAATTCAGTGTCTTTAGGATATTTTTGCATTTTTAGAGTTTTAATATACATGTCATGATTCCATATCATATTAAAGTTAATTTCCATGTCATTTTTATGTATTTAAATTTCAAAACTTGCATTTTTACAAAATTTATTTGAGAAAACTTTGATTTCAAGGCCATAGTCTTGCTATCAGGGGCATTTTGGTTATTTTGCTTAAATTTCAAATTTCCAAACTTTGATTTTCATATTTTCAATCATATCATATCATATTATGTTTGATTTATTTTCATTTGGATTTCAAAATCCTATTTTTACAAAATATCTTTCTGAAAAACCCTGATTTCAAGGTCATAGTCCTGCTATCAGGGGTAGTTTGGTCATTTTCACCCCAATTTCGAATTTTCAATTATTCTTTGCATTTTCATCATATGTTTCTTATGTTTATATCATGGAGGTATGAATTGGATTTACATATGGATAATATCCGATAATTTCTAATATTTTTGAATAAATCCAGATAAACCTATATTTCTATGCTAACATGTTTTCTAGTTTTGCAAAAACATTCAACAAGAAGACTTTTATTTACTTATTTTATTTAATTGAATGTAATATCAAGTTGTAATAATTTGGAATAAGAGTTATATTTTTTGCTTAGATTAGGATTGCATATAGTTTAATTCTGCAAATTTCAATACCTGATGTATGATTCATGTGCATTTATTTCAAATCCATTGTGGTTGACACGAATGACATGTGCACAAGCTCCTAGGAAGTTGACAAACTTGGTGAAATTCGTATTTATGGCCATAGTCAAAATATGAATGAAACCCAAATTTGTGATTTTCGTATTAGCCACACTCAGCCTACACTCTTAGGCTGACTTCAAAAATGCACTCCATTTCTCAAAAATTCAAATAGATTTTCTCAATTCCTCAAGAAAATATCTTTCAAATTCATTCATTTCATTCAATTTGCATCATTTTCTAACTTATTTCTCAATTTTAATTCAGAAAAATCAATTTTCTTAAAATTTTCCAAGTCTTTCTTAGGAATTGATTTTCTAAAAAACTCTGAGTTTTCCAATGATATTTCAAGCATTTCCCAAGTTTAGATCATGATTTCTCAAGGTTTTTTACATATCAATTCCACTTTCAAATCTCAAAATCGATTTTCCCAAACTCCTTGAATTATCTTTGAAACTGATTTTCCCAGAATTTTCAAGTCCTTTTTAAAAATCGATTTTCTCAGAAAAAGCAGTTCAAATCTCAAAAATTGATTTTCTCAAAGTTTCAGTTTTTTTGAGAATCCATTTTCCATTTCAAAGGTCATTTTCAAATGAAATTCATGATTTTCCCAGGAATTCCTTTTCCAAGTATTTTCCAAGCAAATGTCATACTTCTCAAATGTGCATCTTTTCAAGATTTCATAGCACATGCCAAATTCTTTTTTCATTTTAGGAAAATAGAGCAAAATTTAGATAATTGTACTTAGTCGAGCACACGTTTGATCCTTGGTTCGATTACCCCTGGTAAAGGCATCAGGAAATGTCCAACCTCGTACCGACAGGGGGATCCCAATCCACGAAATTTTCCTGCAATTTTTCAAAACGGAGGCGAGTAATTTTCAAAACTTTTGTCGAGTTTAACTCGCATCTCTCTAACAGAGGGAGGAAAAAATTTTGCGATGATAACAAAAATAAGGGTGGATGGGGCATAAATTTTAAAATTGAAACCCTTATTAGTGAAAGAGTAAAGAAGTGTTATGCTGGAAAAAAACAGTAAAAGAAGTGGGGGTGTGCTGGGGGTGGAGGTGTTTTTAACCATAATCCTCCCTTTTTCTCAACTTTTTACTCTCTCTCTCTCACTCTCTCGACGAGAATAAATAAACTGACCCTGACCAGGTACGCCTCTCTCTCTTTGTCATCCCCCTCTTCTATGATAGGCCCTTCTTCATTTCCTCCCCACTTCTCTCCCTTTCTTCTCTCCACCCCCCTTTCTTCTTCTTCTTTTCCTCCTCTGTTCCCCTCTTCTCGTCTCTACTTCTTTTCCGACCGAGTGAGAGCAAGAGAGATAAACTGAGAAAGAGAAATTATATATGTGTGTATACATATTCTGAAATTCTCTAAAGTATATATGTTATGAATTTTGTGTTAATATATAGCCATATTCTGAAATTTTCTGTTTTATGATCTATAGATCATGTTTTCTCAATGCTTGTATCTCTAAAACCATTATTTTATTTAGGGCATGTAATCATGCTATGAATTTTTGTGTTAGCAATTAGCATATATCTATATTATGATTTTTTGTTATGATTCCTTTTTTAATTACGTCTATATTATGAATTTTGTGTTGGCATGTTTTCGTAAAAGCATGTTTTCGTGAAATTTTTCTGTTTAGCAAATTCTGATTTTTTTTAATACACGCTGATCTTAAAGCATGATTTTTTGTTGTTTACAGCTTACTTGCTTAATTGCTTGGCTGAAAGCATGTGTATCTATTTGATGTATATGTGAATACATCTTAATAAGATGAGATTATTAGTTAAATATATGTTTGATTCTTTTATATATATATATAATAGCATACATGTTATTCTTTGTTTATTCCTTATCATTTATTGATTTTATGTTGTATAAATGTTTGTCATTAATTTTAGCAGTTTATTTTTACCTTTCATGTATTTTTTAATTGCGGTACCGCCTAGTCCCCGAGTAGCCCTTTTAGTCGCTCACTGCCTGGGCATAGCCTACTGCTTTTGAGTACATAGCCTACATTGCTTGAAAATATTATCGTATCTTCAATTTTTTAAAATAAAAGAAAAAAAACCACCAAATATTTTCAACATTTTAGAAAATTACTTTTCTTATGTTTGTATTTGAAGAAAACATTTTTAAGATTTTTTTTACTTTTTATATATCTCTATGAGAAAATAATACTTGATTATATTGTTTTCTTAATTTTGTATTATTTTTTAAAAAATGAAACTCTTATTAGTAAAAGAGTAAAGAAGTGCTATGCCAAAAAAAAGAGTAAAAGAAGTGGGGGTGGAGGTGTTTTTAACTGTAATCCTCCCATTTTCAAGATTTTTTACTCTCTCTCTCTCTCTCTCTCTCTCTCTCTCTCTCAACGAGGAAGAAGAAGGCAACCCTGACCAGGTAGGCCTCTTTCTCTCTCTCTTCGTCATCCCCCTCTTCTAGGTTAGGCCCTTCATTTCCTCCCCACTTCTCTCCACCCCCTTCTTCTTATATTCCTCCTCAGTTCCCCTCTCCTCGTCTCTACTTCTTTTTCGGCCGAGTGAGAGAGAGAGAGATAGCATGAGAAAGAGAGATTATATATATGTGTATACATATTATGAAATTCTCTAAATTATATATGTTATGAAGTTTGTGTTAATATATAGCTATATTCTGAATTTTTCTATTTTATGATCTATATATCATGTTTTTTGAATGCTTGTATCGCTAAAAGCATGATTCTATCTAGGGCATGTAATCATGCTATGAACTTTTTTGTTAGCAATTAACATATGTCTATATTTTGATTTTCTGTTATGATTTTTTTTCTGAATTATGTCTATATTATGAATTTTGTGTTGGCATGTTTCCATAAAAGCATGTTTCCGTGAAATTTTTTTGTTTAGCATATTCTGATTTTTTATTTAATGCACGATGATGTTAAAGCATGATTTTTGTTGTTTACAACTTACTTGCTTGGCTGAAAGCATGTGTATTTATTTGATGTATATGTGAATACATCTTAATAAGATGATCTTATTAGTTAAATATATATATATAATTCTTTCTTTATTGATTTTGTGTTGTGTAAATGTTTGTTATTAATTTTAGCAATTTATTTTTATCTTTTACGTATTTTTTAATTGAGGTACTGCCTAGTCCTTGACTAGTCTTTTTAAGCGCTCACTGCCTCGGCACAACCTACCGCTTTTCAGTACATAGCCTACATTGCTTGAAAATATTTTGATATCTTCAATTTTTTAAAAAAAAGAAAAAAACTACAAAATATTTTCAACAATTTAGAAAATTACTTTTCTTATGTTTATATTTGAAGAACATATTTTCTTATTCCTAGTTTCTTATATTTTGAAGATTTTTATTTTTTTTTTATATCTCTATGAGAAAATAATACTTGATTCTATTGTTTTCTTAATTTTATATTATTTTTATAATTCTATTTTTTTAAAATAAAACCCTTATTAGTAAAAGAGTAAAGAAGTGTTATGCTGAAAAAAAATAGAGTAAATGAAGTGGGGTTGTTGGGGGTGGAGGTGTTTTTAAATGTAATCCTCCCCTTTTCTTGACTTTTTACTCTTTCTCTCTCTCTCTCTCTCTCTCTCTCTCGACGAGGAAGAAGAAGGCGACCCTCACCAGGTACGCCTCTCTCTCTCTCTCTCTCTCTCTCTCTCTCTCTCTCTCTCTCTCTCTCTCTCTTCGTCATCCCCTCTTCTCCCCCCTTCTTCTCTCCACCCCCCTTCTTCTTCTTTTCCTCCTCAATTCCCCTCTTCTCGTCTCTACTTATTTTCCAGTCGAATGAGAGAGAGAGATAGAATGAGAAAGAGAGATTATATATATGTGTATACATATTATGAAATTCTCTAAAGCATATATGTTATGAATTATGTGTTAATATATAGCGCTATTCTGAATTTTTCTGTTTTATGATCTATAGATCATGTTTTCTAAATGCTTGTATCGTTAAAAACATGATTCTATCTAGGGCATGTAATCATGCTATGAATTTTTGTGTTAGCAATTAGCATATGTCTATATTCGGATTTTCTGTTATAATTTTTTTTGAATTATGTCTATATTATGAATTTTGTGTTGGCATATTTTCATAAAAGCATGTTTCTGTAAAAATTTTCTGTTTAGCATATTCTATTTTTTTTTAACGCACGATGATATTCAAGCATGATTTTTGATGTTTACAACTTACTTGCTTGGCTGAAAGCATGTGTATTGATTTGATGTGTATGTGAATACATCTTAATAAGATGATCGTATTAGTTAAATATATGTTTGATTCTTATGTATATATATAGCATAGAAGTTATTATTTGTTTATTCCTTATTGTTTATTGATTTTATGTTGTATAAATGTTTGTTATTAATTTTAGTAGTTTATTTTTATTTATGTATTTTTTAATTGAGGTACCGCCTAATTCCTGACTAGTCTTTTTAAGCGCTCACTGCCTGGGCACAACCTAACGCTTTTCAGTGCATGTAAACACCCCAAATTTTCACTCACCTCCCCCAGCACTCCCATACAATCATCGCAGTATGTCCTCTGAGATCTTCAGAGGGCAAAATGGTCAATTTGTGAACATGGACCATGCAGAAGTCCAAATTTCATTTACAATTCTCAAAAATTCCACATTCTCGGTCAAATCTTCACTTTCAGATGCGGATTTTCAAAGTCTTACTCATATCAGGAGACTGAAATCTTCAATTCTTGTTCAAAATTGAATTCCCCGAAACATGTCAGTGCATGTCATCGCACAATATTTCATACTACTTCACTGCACAACATGTCATTTTGAGGTCCAGAACTCTCAATTTTAAAATTTTCAATCCAGATTCGAATTTCAAACTCTTTTGAAATCAATTTTCAACCCCTGGGTCTTCAAAATTGCCATCTTTTCCTCATTTTAACCCAAGGACTCTGGATTTCAAAGTGTTTTCTCAAGAAAATAATCTGGATGCTTTTTTATTTTCAAAATTTGTAAACTGGACCGATTCTGCTCGAAGAAGAGGACGAGGCACTGAACCTATAATTTCTATTCCAAATTTGCAAAAAGGCTTTGAATTTTATTAAATCTCTTTATTTGCCCTATTTATCAACAATTTCAAAGTTGTTTTGTAAATATGCCTTGAGGAGCCACCTTCTTTCAAAAAAAAATCATCATTAGGTCGAATTTTGTTTCGTAGTTGCTAGTTAGTATAGGTTTTATGAAAATTCCAAAAAGAGGTGTTAAGTTTTGCTTTTTCCCTTTTAGTCTTTGTTTTTGAATTCCAACCAATAAAAAGGTAATGTGGAGCCACCCTGAGGTGGCGCCACATTAGTTCTTCTTCAAAATTAGGTTTTTTGTTTTAGCTTTTGAAAAAGCCTAGAAAGGAGGAGCTTCCTCACTCTGAGGCGGCGCCACCCTAAGGCACTCAAAATTTCAAATTCCAAGGGGGGGGGGCACTCTTAAGGGACGCCACCTTAGATCTTCTTTAAAGTTAGCTTTTGTTTTCAAGCTTTTTCAAAAAAGCCTAAAATTAAGGAGTCGTCCCCTTCTGAGGTGGCACCCCTCCAAAAAAAAGAAGAGATTTTCTTATTTGTTTTTATCATCTCAAAAATAAAAGGTGGCCTCCACCCTAAGGTGGCACCCCAATTGAAACCCCTTGAAATTAGCTAGGTTTTGAAAAAATCTTCAAAAAGCAAAATTGCCACCTTTGATTTCCTTAAAGTTAGGTGCTTTAGCTAGGTTTTAGTAAAAGAAAATAAAAGTTTTTCAAAAAACCAGATTCATCCCCCTAAGGTGGTGCCTCTCCAGAGACTTCTTTTCATTTTTTTTTTCATTTTATTAAATAACAAATGTGGGGCCCCACCTTGAGGTGGCGCCACATTAGGAGCCCCTTTAGAAAAGTAAAAAAAAAAAAATCAAAAATCAAATGGCTCCCTTTGCTTTTCCTACAAATTAGGAAAAGCAAACTTGCTCTTTGCTTTTCCTAAGATGTAGCTCCCTCTCTTTAAGAACCTCATAGTCGACCCCCTAGAGGAGGCATCTAACACCTTTTGAACTCACATTTTTCCCTCTCTTGATCTCTTTCATCACACGCCCCCTTGTGGCCTTCCACTTCTCTCTCTCACCTCATTTCCCTCTTTCTCTCTCCTACCACACGCCCCTTCTAGCTTCCTCCTCCTTTCTCCTCCTTGAGTCCAACACTCAAGTGGCAGCCAAGCATTACAGAGTCAACCTCCATCCCTCCTCCTTCAGCCTAGCATCCATGTAGCAGCCGAATCACCAAGAGAAATATCTCCAACTACCCCAGCTCCGATCGTTGCAAGCCCGAGACAAGAGCGTTAAGGTAAACTCCTATGCATTCTTTTCTCTTTGAGTTCATGTTGTATGTGTCCTCCTTCATATGATTATCATAAAATCTGAGGTGAACTCGATCTTGAATTGGACTCATGTTGGCACATTGCTTATGAAGGTAATAAATGTCGTTTGATATAGAAGATTTGTCCAATCAATGGACCAAATCATTTTCATCTATGGCATATAGCGATCAAAATCCATTCCTCCCTAATTCATTGGCATCATACCATCACTATTATGTGTTTTTTGTTTTAGATGCATCATTTAGGATCATTTTCATAATTTATTTCATGTTATTGTTCACATTATGTGATTTCATTAACATTTCTGTTAATTTCTGTAATACTCTGATTTAGGGGCTCAATCCACTCCTTATTTCATGTTCGTATTTTTTTCAAAAAAACCTAAAAAATCATATAATATGTGTATGTTTGTTCCTGATATCCTACAAAAAATTTGGAATCATTTGAAATCATTTGCTTTGTTTAAAGTTTGAAATACCGAACCGAGTTTTAAGGTCAGGAAAACACTTGATATATCCAGACCCAGATTGTAAATTCAAAATCTCCCTCATGGGAGATCCGATTACTGATCCAAAAAAATGCAGCAGTCTTGGTATTTTGTCTAGTATTTGATGTGATTTTATCATTTTTTTTTTTTGAAATTTTTATTATCTATCAAAAATTGAAGAGCAGAGGCCATATGTCAGAGCCTGATACGAGTCCCTAGAGCTCTGGATCAACTTGAGTCAATCATAGTTCTCAATCTGTGTCTCTAAAGCAGAGGTTGTAAAAGAGGAAGTTCATGTTCAAGGTGTCCACTATTTGAGTCTAAATTTTCATAATTTTTAGAGTAGATTTGACACCTTTCTAATAATTTTAGAATAGTTATTTGGTTTCATTGTTCGTTCTTGTTTTCGTGATTCATGATTCAGTTGTCACATTTAAATCTTCACTGTCATTGGGTCAAAAGCCGAATCTGTAAAAATGAAGATTGTTTATCTGTGTATCATAAGTAAATTTTGGGAATTTTGGTTGCATATTGCTATTTTTCATCTATTTTTTAGAAAATCTTGTTAAATTCATGCATATCAGAATTGGATCTATGCTACAGAAGTTACCGTAGATCGGATCCTGGGGCTGTAAAATCCAAAATTGCTTATTTTTATGTCTGTCAGTAGCAGGCAAAATCTCTGAAATTTCTATGGTGGATTTCTCTGCTATTGTGTTGAAAATTGCATTTGGTTCGCACCCGCGGACAAAATCTAGCACATTTGAAGTTCTATCTAAAATTTTGTGTTGAAATAAGGCTATAAAACATAATTTTGGGTTCTATTACATTTCAGGGAATGATATGACTGCTTGTGCCAAATTTGGCAGAATTTTATACTTGTTTGACATTTGGTTTAGTTGTATCATCAAAACAGAGTTTTCGTAGGATCCCGATTCGCGTGAAATGCATGCAAAATTCAATATTTTGGCTAAATTTTCAGAGATTCTTCTGATTTTATAGTTTTATCATGTTTAGCAGCACGTCATCATGTTCCATCTTCAATTTCATCATCATTTGAATTTCAAAACTCCCAAATTTTATCAAACTCCCTTCAAAAATCCTAATTTCAAAGTCACAATCCTGTTATTAGGGTATTTTCGTCATTTTGACCCTAATTCCGAATTTCAAAATCTTTACTATCCTATTTTCTAGTATTTTCATGAATTCAAATCATGTTCATATCAAGGAGGCATAAGATTGGGTTTATATCCAGATAAATCTGATAATTTCTGGATATTATCAGGAAAATCTGGAAAAACCTACATATCTATACTAATTCAATTTCTAGTTTTTCAGGGATATTCGAAAAGAGGAGTTGAATTTCTTGTCTTTATTTCTTTTATTTTGGTGATGTAATGTAAAATGAATATTAGAATAAGAGTTACTTTTATGCTTATAATAGGGCGCATAGCATATAGTTTACTTTGTGTAATATCCTGATATATGATTCATGCATCTTCTTTGAAAACCACTATGGATGAACACAAATGACATGTGCACCAGCTCTTAGGGAGTTGATGAACTCGATGGAGCCGTATTTATGGCCATAGTAAGAATACAGATGAGACCTAGATTCATCATCTTTGTATTAGCCACATTGAGTCTACACTATTAGGCTACTTTCGAAAATCATTAGCATACTTCACATTATGCAAAATGTTTTGGAATTAAATAAGTTAAATTCTGAACATATTTACGTTCATAGTCGAAATATGTAAAAAATTTACCTTGATTTAATTCTAAAATACACATTTTCAAGAAATTCTCTCAAAATTTTCTAAATATCTTCATAAAGGTGCATTCATCCATTTAAGTTAGCTGGCATCATGGAATTATATTCATTTTTTTTGTCTTCTCACGAAGATCCCATTTTAAAAAAAATGATTTCTCAAAGATTCTACAATTCCTTAAAATTTCAAATTCCTTCAAGGTTCTTGAAAGGATTTCCCATGAATCTCCAAAAGCCAGAATCGATTTTCAAATCCTCAAGGTTTGAATTCCCAGAATCTCGATTTTTCCAAGGTTTGATTTCCCTTCTTAAAAGGACTTTCCATGAATTTTCTATAATTTTCCAAAAAAAAAAATGATTTTCAAGGTTGGAATTCTCAAAAGGGCCTTTTTCTCAAAGTTATTTATTTTCCTCTAATTAGGATTTTTCAAAATCTCTTCCATTTTCCAAAGACTTTTACTCGTTCATGATTTTCCAAAGTGCATTTTCCAAAATTAAGAAAGTCAATTTTCTTTAAATCTACAAAGTTTTCTCAAGATTATCAAAATTGTTAGGGTTTCTCTAATAAATCGATTCCCCTTCTCTCTGAAATATTTCTCTTTCATTTTACATAATATTTTCAAAAGCATCCATCATATTTTTCAACATGCATTTTACAAAATTTCATAGCACATGCATGAACTCTCTGTGCATTTAAGATAGAACATTGACTTTGATAATTAAGTTAAGCTAAGAACTCTTTTATCCTTGGTTTGATTACCCTTAGTAAAGGCGCCAAGAACGGTCGAACCTCGTACCGACAGGCGAGCCTCATCCTACAGATTTTCCTGCTATTTTCAAAACGGAGGCGAGTATTTTCAAAATCATTTTCAAACTTTGGTCAAGTTTGACTCGCGGGATCTTTCCCCTCTCTTCCGCAGGGAAGGAAAAAAATTTTGCGACGATAATAGTACATAGCCTACATTACTTGAAAATATTATGGTATCTCCAATTTTTTAAAAGAAAAAAAAAACAACCAAATATTTTCAACATTTTAGAAAAATACTTTTCTTATGTTTATATTTGAAGAACATCTTTTTTTATTCCTTGTTTCTTATATTTTGAAGTTTTTTTTTACTTTTTATATATCACTATAAGAAAAAAAATACTTGATTCTATTGTTTTCTTAATTTTATATTATTTTATATTTTTATATTTTTTAAAATTTTTAAATGAAACCCTTATTAACAAAAGAGTAAAGAAGTGTTATGTCAAAAAAAAGACTAAAAGAAGTGGGGGTGTGTTGGGGGTGGAGGTGTTTTTAAATGTAATCCCTCCCCTTTTCCCGACTTTTTACTCTCTCTCGACGAGGAAAAAGATGGCGACCTTGACCAGGTACGTCTCTCTCTCTTTCTTTGTCATCTCCCTCTTCTAGGCTAGGCCCTTCTTCATTTTCTCCTCTCTTCTCTCCCCTTCTTCTCTTTAACCCCCTTCTTCTTCTTTTCCTCCACAGTTCCCCTCTTCTCGTCTATACTTCTTTTTCGATAGAGTGAGAGAGAGAGAGAGAATGAGAAAGATATATTATATATATGTGTGTGTATAGATATTATTAAATTCTCTAAAGTATATATGTTATGAATTTTGTGTTAATATATAGCTATATTCTGAATTTTTCTGTTTTATGATCTATAGATCATGTTTTTTGAATGCTTGTATCGCTAAAAGCATGATTCTATCTAGAGCATGTAATCAAGCTATGATTTTTTGTGTTAGCAATTAGCATATGTCTATATTATGATTTTTTGTTATGATTTTTTTTCTAAATTATGCCTATATTATGAATTTTGTGTTGGCATGTTTCGGTAAAAGTATGTTTCCATAAAAAAAATTGCTTAGCATATTCTGATTTTTTTTTAACGAACGATGATGTTAAAGCATGAGTTTTGTTGTTTACAACTTACTTGTTTGGCTGAAAGCATGTATATTTATTTGGCGTATATGTGAATACATCTTAATAAGATTATTTTATTAGTGAAATATATGTTTGATTCTTATATATATACATATATAATAGCATTCATGTTATTCTTTGTTTATTTCTTTTTGTTTATTGATTTTATGTTGTATAAATGTTTGTTATTAATTTTAGCAAATTTTTTTTATCTTTTATATATTTTTTAATTGAGGTATCGCCTAGTCTCCGACTAGTCTTTTTAAGCGCTCAATACCTGGGCACAACCTACCGCTTTTGAGTACATAGCCTACATTGCTTGAAAATATTGTGGTATCTTCAATTTTTTGAAAGAAAAAAAACTACCAAATATTTTCAGCATTTTAGAAAATTACTTTTCTTATGTTTATATTCGAAGAACATATTTTCTTATTCCTTGTTTTTTATATTTTAAAGATTTTTTTTTTACTTTTTATATATCTATATGAGAAAATAATATTTGATTCTATTGTTTTCTTAATTTTTTATTGTTTTTATATTTTATTTTTTAAAAATAAAACCCTTATTAGTAAAAGAGTAAAGGAGTGTTATGCCGAAAAAAAAAAAGAGTAAACAAAGTAGAGGGTGTTGTGGGTGGAGGTGTTTTTAACCGTAATCCTCTCCTTTTCCTGACTTTTTACTCTCTCTCTCTCTCTCTCTCGGTGAGGAAGAAGAAGGCGACCCAAACCGGGCACACCTCTCTCTCTCTCTCTTCGTCACCCCCCTCTTCTAGGCTAAGCCCTTCTTCATTTCCTCCACACTTCTCTCCCTTTCTTCTCTCCACCCCCCCTTCTTCTTCTTCTTCTTCTTTTCCTCCTCCGTTCCCCTCTTCTCGTCTCTACTTCTTTTCCGACCGAGTGAGAGCAAGAGAGATAAAATGAGAAAGAGAGATTATATATGTGTGTATACATATTATGAAATTCTCTAAAGTATATATGTTATGAATTTTGTGTTAATATATAGCCATATTCTGAAATTTTCTGTTTTATGATCTATAGATCATGTTTTCTCAATGCTTGTATCTCTAAAAGCATTATTTTATTTAGGGCATGTAATCATGCTATGAATTTTTGTGTTAGCAATTAGCATATGTCTATATTCTGATTTTTTGTTATGATTTTTTTTCTGAATTATGTCTATATGATGAATTTTGTGTTGGCATGTTTTGATAAAAGCATGTTTTTGTGAAATTTTTCTGTTTAGCATATTCTCATTTTTTTTAACGCACTATGATGTTAAAGCATGATTTTTTTTGTTTACAACTTACTTGCTTAGTTGTTTGGCTTAAAGCATGTGTATTTATTTGATGTATATGTGAATACATCTTAACAAGACGATCTTATTAGTTAAATGTATATTTGATTCTTATATATATATATAATAGCATACATGTTATTCTTTGTTTATTTGTTATTGTTTGTTGATTTTATGTTGTGTAAATGTTTGTTAGTAATTTTAGCAATTTATTTTTATCTTTTATGTATTTTTTAATTGGGGTACTGACTAGTCTTTTTAACCTCTTACTGCCTGAGCACAACCTACCGTTTTTTAGTACATAACCTACATTGTTTAAAAATATTATGGTATCTTCAAATTTTTCAAAGAAAAGAAAAAAAAACTACCAAATGTTTTCAACATTTTAGAAAATTACTTTTCTTATGTTTATATTTGAAGAACATATTTTCTTATTCCTTGTTTCTTATATTTTGAAGATTTTTTTTACTGTTTGTATATCACTATGAGAAAATAATACTTGATTCTATTATTTTCTTAGTTTTGTATTATTTTTATATTTTTATTTTTTAAAAATGAAAATCTTATTAGTAAAAGAGTAAAGAAGTGCTATGCCAAAAAAAAGAAACTGTAAAAGAAGTGGGGGTGGAGGTGTTTTTAACTGTAATCCTCCCATTTTCCCAACTTTTTACTCTCTCTCTCTCATCCCCCTGTTCTAATCTAGGCCTTTCTTCATTTCCTCCCCTGTTCTGTCTCCTCTCCACCCACTTCTTCTTCTTTTCCTCCTTAGTTCCCCTCTTCTCGTCTCTACTTCTTTTTTTATTGAGTGAGAGTGATAGATAGAATGAGAAAGAGAGATTATATATATGTGTATACATATTATGAAATTCCCTAAAGTATATATGCTATGAATTATGTGTTAATATATAGCTATATTCTGAATTTTTCTGTTTTATGATCTATAGATCATGTTTTCTAAATGCTTTTATCGCTAAAAGCATGATTCTATGTAGGGCATGCAATCATGCTATGAATTTTTGTGTTAGCAATTAACATATGTCTGTATTCAGATTTTTTGTTATGTTTTTTTTTTCTGAATTATGTCTATATTATGAATTTTGTATTGACATGTTTCCGTAAAAGCATGTTTTCGTAAAAAAGTTTTGTTTAGCATATTTTGATTTTATTTTGAACTCACGATGATGTTAAAGTATGATTTTTGTTGTTTACAGCTTACCTGCTTAGTTGCTTGGCTTAAAGCACGTGTATTTATTTGATGTATATGTGAATACATCTTAGTAAGATGATCTTATTAGTTAAATATATATATATATAATAGCATACATGTTATTCTTTGTCTATTCCTTTTTTTTTATTGATTTTATGTTATATAAATGTTTGTTATTAATTTTAGCAATTTATTTTTATCTTTTATGTATTTTTTAATTAAGGTTCTGCCTAGTCCTCGACTAGTCTTTTTAAGCACTTAGTGCTTTTTGCACAAACTAACGCTTTTGAGTACATAGCCTACATTGCTTGAAAATATTGTGGTGTCTTCAATTTTTTAAAAGAAAAGAGAAAAAAAACTACCAAATGTTTTCAGCATTTTAGAAAATTACTTTTCTTATGTTTATATTTGAAGAACATATTTTCTTATTCCTTGTTTATTATATTTTGAAGATTTTGTTTACTTTTTATATATCACTATGAGAAAATAATACTTGATTATATTGTTTTCTTAATTTTGTATTATTTTTATAGTTTTATTTTTTAAAATACCATGATTTCCCCCAAATATTAGTTGTTTTGGCAAGTCTCCTAAGGGAAAATCTCATTGGAAAAGGCTGAGACGAATGTCGAGAACTATGTTAGATGCATGTGTTTTTAACATGTTTAACCATATGTTGGCTCTATTGGTAAGCAAAAAAGCCCACTTTTCTTTCCCATTATTTTCATTTGCCCAAGCTCTTATTGATTAAAATGACTTCTCATCATTATGGTGATGCCTTCCCTTTTTGCGATTTTACTTGTGGTAGTATTCTATTGCAGTGTTTGTATGTTTAGATCTCATATATGAGGAATTGGATATGGTGTGGGACCACACAGTGATATGCACTATTCATTTGTTGCTTGTATTCTGGGTAAAATTTGTATGTATCGTACCATATCGTACGATACAATATGATGCATATTGTTACTATGAGAAATATCGATACGATACATACTCGTATCGAGATGCGAGTGTTTATTTTATTTGTATCGTATATATCACATGTATCGGTATCAACACACTTTAAAAAAGGGCCGAATCTTTTTTTTTGCCTTGTTGGGTTTTGATGACCTCTTGGGGGCCAACTCCCTCATTTGTGTCGAAGCCATTAGAGAGATATCCACGCATCTTAGGACTCATGAGAGCGATTTAGGGGCCTACTTGTGTGCAAGAGAAAGAGATTTTGCGGTTTGTTTAAGAGTGCATTTCCACCATTTTTTCACTCAAAAAAGTGGGTTAAGATAAAAAAACTATTTTTTGCTTATTATTAATCTCTTTTAGTGAATATGACATCAAATGATCCGACATGGCAATGGGGCACTAAAGTAATGAGTGAAAATCGAGTGCAACTATTGTCATACTATTTTTGGGGATGGTATCTCTCGGTTGAATCATAGTTTAGCCGAGACACATCTAAATGTTGTTGTGTGCATGTTAAGGAAGTTGTCGGATGCCGTGAAATGGCAACACCAACAATTACTCACTGGTCTGAGAAAAAAAAGACAAGAAAAAGAGATGAGTAAGACAAAAATGGTATGTGCGTAACCTTGGGAGGACTAAGATGAGCTCTCTACTTATGATCTTACAACCCTTCCCTTAATATAACATCAAAAGAAGAAAGTTTTGCAGCGAAGGAGAAAGGTATGACTGGTTCTTATAGTAGTATCCAAGCACAAAAAGAATACTAGGAGAGAGTTCTTCAATAGGAGGTAAAAATAAAGGCTCTATTAGAAGTTTTTTTTTTCCTCCTAAGAGTGTCATTGGGGCACAACCCGACATTCGTACTACTATTATAATGCTCCAAAATTTAGAACTTGTAACTTTTTAGGAAAATTTTGAAATCTTTATAATTTATCCTTTTTCAAAGTTTAAAATGGCAGTTCAGCGGAAAATGGTATTTGAAATAACAAGTCAACAGACCATGAGCGCATTACAGGCGAACCTTCCTTTACACAAATAGATTTGTATCTCTGTATAAGCATTGAAACCAAATAGATTTAAAACAAGGTTTTTAATAATTTAGAGTTTATACAAAATAAGAATTTTCAAAGAAAAACCTTATGCAAAATTACAAAAAAACATGCTCAAGAATAAAATGTCAGAGAAATAGTGGGATCTAAAAAGAAGTCGTATATGGATCTAGATCCATGATGGGTCTGCACAGGACTGACCCATATATATATATTATGTTGTACAGGGCTGGACATAGATCCAAAGACGTAAATGTTGTGTTGTAATTTTGTTCTCTTTTAAAGGGTATTTTTGTACCCTAATGATTGTAACTTTCATAATATATATTGCTAAATATAATACGTCAGGTTGGACCATTCATTCAGTTGTGACCTTCTGCAGCTGCTTTTCCCTATTATTATTATTCTTCACAGCACAGGTAAATCTGGAGTTCTCATTTTAACATGGTATCAGAGTGGTGTTAATGTTGGGTCTGGGATTGTTTTTCCAAAAGGCATGTCTAAGGAGATAATCTGAAAATCCAAGCCAAGAAATTTGCGTCTTTCTTCAACCTGCATTTTTCTTTCCTTCAAGAAATTTGCGTCTTTCCTCAATCTGTTTTATTTTTCCCTTTTCTTTGCCGATTCTAGTAAGAACTCAAAATCTCCTTCTTCCTCTCAGATCTGATTTATTTCTCCATAAAGAACTTGTTAAATCTGAGTCTTGTTCTGAATCGTCTTTTTTTCTATAAATCTGAAACATGTTTCATATTGAAATAATGTTTCTTTCTCTGTTTAATTCTTACCAGCGATCTAAAAAACTTCATGCATCTGAAAGGTAACATCGATATGATCTTCTGCTGATAATCTGATATTTGATCCTGTCTGTTTTTTTTTTGGGGATCTACATCCAATATCTTTGTTGTTTCAGATTGCAAAACCTCTTAACATCATTTTTGTTCAAGGAGGGATTTATCAATTTGGGACTGATTCTGTGTCAAGACTAAACCTCTTATGTTCTCTGATCAAGTCAGAATATAGCATTTCTGTCATAAATTTTTGTAAAAGAAAAGGCAAAATATAAAGTGGTTGATATTGTATATTAAATCTGGTCCAGAAATTCTTCCCTCGTAGTTCAACGACATTCCCTTTATTTTCTTCTTGTGTCCTTTCAAATAGATCCATCTTTACCATAGACATGTCTTTATTCTAATTTCCTTAGCCAACTGGTTTATGAAAAGTTAAATAACTTCAATTTCTTGACTTGGAAAAGATCGATTGATCCTTTTTATAAGGAGCCAAAATCTCTCTGGACATCTGGATAGATCAATCCTGACCCCTCCAGGGTTTATTTTGCAGGAAAAGACAGATGATACAGGGGCGTTCTCTACTATACTTCTCAGAAATCTGAAATAAGTTGCTTGAATGAAAAGCGACCAAGCATTGATAGCGTACATCACATATACGTTGTCACAAGAGGTTTTTGTAGCCATTCCTGATGATTGTCCAGCCAAGGAGTTGTGGGACAAGCTAGTTTAAACATATTCACATATCTCTAAGGTAAGAATTGTGTTTCTTAAGCGAGAATTTCAGATGTTAAAGAAAGATTCGATGTCTATCATGGAGTACTTAAATAAAATGAAGATCATCACGTATCTGGTATCAGAAAAATATTATTTTCGTCTCAAAACTTGTTGATGATGTTAATGCCTCGGTTGAATTTACTCAATCTTCTATTTATGTCAAAAATCATTTCTCTAAGAATATTCTATATTTTCAATGTGATGGAGGATGAAAGTTATCTTCTAGTGACTTTATTAATTTTCTTCTACATAATCGAATAAGGAGAAGAGTGTCTTGCATATATACACCTTAACAAAATGAGATTGTTGACAGAAAGCATCAACATATTGTTGAGAGTGCTATAAGTATGATGCATGATAATAATCTCCCCATTACTTTATGGACAAAGACCTTTCACTCTACAATGCATGTGATAAATCGTCTGGCTATGGTCATTTTAGAAAACAAATCACCACACTATGTACTCCTTGGCACTCATCCCAATTATCATGAATTACGTGTTTTTCGATCTGTTTGTTATGCGCTTATTGACAACTCATTGAGACATAAGTTTGAGGATAAAGCCTTGAAGTGAAGGTTTATGGGATATGTTGATGACTATAAGGGGTATAGATGCTATGATCCTTCGAGTAACTGCATTAAAATATTGAGAAATGCCATTTTTTGATGAGATGAACTTTGATAATCTGCCAACTAACCTCTCCAGCTTAGGTTCTAATGTTGAGGTGTATTACCCATGTCTAAGCTTCGAACTCTTCTCCAATATCAATGATGATTGTTGTAAAACCTGTAAATTTTTGAAAGAAAATAAATAAAGGAATTGCCTTTTTTTAAGTTAAAATTTGTGTTTTTATCTTTTATTGTTAATTTTGTATGTTTATATGCTTAATTACACATTTCTGACAAACAAGGGTAAAATAATAATTTCAATAATTTTGGTAAATAAAATATCATGAAAATATTCAATTTTAACATTTTAATGAGTCCCAAAATCATTTAGATATTTTTATAGGGGTTTTGAACTTAAAGGGACATATTTTAATGGTTCTCGAAATGATTTCGTAAAAAAAGTATTTTAGTCATAAAATAAATTTTGGAAAATATTTTAAGTAAATAGAGTATTATCTTTAAAACAAAAAATTTTGTCTAAAATTTGAATTTTAGTCACCAAATAGTTTTAATTATAGTGTTATTTTATTTACCCATTTCATCATAGAGATTCTTTAGTTTTATTTTACAATTGATTTTTTTTTCGTTCCTCGAGTCAGGCTCGAACCGGACCCGATGACACCCAGATAAAGCCCTAACGCAAAATCCCCTTTTCCATTTCTGTTCACCCTCTCCCTCTCACGCAGCCCGATTTTCCCCTTTCCCGTTCGCAGACCCGCCGGAGCAGCGCCGTCGCCGACCCTCGCCAACCGACGCCCTCCTTCCTCTCTTCTTTCCCTTCCTCCCTTCTTCCCCTTCCCTTCTCCTTTTCTCCTTCCCTCGTTCGGGTGCCGGTCGGGAATACCCCCAGGTTCCGTCGCCGGGACTCGCTTCGTTTCCCAGTTCGGTAACCAACTAGAGGGCAGCCATTCCCTCCTCAGCTGCTGTCGGAGATCCAGAGAAGCCGTCTTCTCCTGTTCGCCGACCGGAGGCCTCCACCACTGTGACCCCCGTTGCTGCTGGCCACTGCGTTTGGCCACCGTTGCATTGACCCTTAGACTCCGACATCTGAAGTCGCAGGACCGCCTGTCCTCGCCCTCCCTGAGCAGCAAACGATTGGCCTCTGCTGCGGCTCCACCACCGACGCCCGTGAACCCTGGTGAGCCGCTGCACCTTGCTTGAATATTTTTGTTGTTTTTCTCTCCTCTGTTCAGCAAAGCGCCTGTTAATCATAGTTTTTGTCCTGGGGTTCGATTTCCCCCATCTGCCCAGAATCCGAGCCACTGTAGGTGGCTTGATCTTAGTTTTTGCCGGAAAAACGACCCCCAGCAGGGGGGACTTCACTGTTTAGTAGTATGCTGTCAAGATTCTTCCTGTTTCTTGCTGACTGACCCTAATCAGGGTTTTCTCGAATTTTTGCATGTTTCCGCTTAGAAATCTGAGCCCCCAACCGATAGAGATCATTTTCTTTTCATGCTGAATTACATATATGCATTAGATTTGATTTCCTATTTGCTGTTTTTCTTTTTTCTCTATGCTGGCCGAGTCCTGCTGTCTTCATGGCATAGCCTGCTCACTCGATTCCCGAAACGGAAAAACCAACACCATATTGTTGTTTAAATGCGAGGTATTCTTGCTGTCGCTGCAACTGCAGCCCCACACGAAGGAATACTAACCTCCTTCAAAACCGAGCGCCCAGTGTTATTAAAAACGCGCCTCAAGGTGCAAAAAGCGTGCCTCTCCTCAAGGCGAGGGGCTTTATGCCTTGAGGCACACATATAAAGCGCAAAAGGTTCAAGGTGTGCGCCTCATACGCCTTGAGGTTTGGGGCGAAATGCGCCTCAATGAGAGGCATATGCGCCTCATTTTGTTGGTCAAATGGGGTCAAAACCCCCATTTGACCAAAACTTAGATGTTATTAAATCAGCCCCGCCCCCGACCCTAAGCCTTAATTTTTCATTTTGTCTCGCAGTCTCTCTCTCACATCTCGCAGTCTCTCTCTCATCTCTCTCTCGCAGTCCCTCACTCGTCTCACTCGCCTCTCACTTGTCTCCCACTTCTCGCCTCGGTCTCTCCCACCTCTCTTCGTCTCGTCTGTCAACCTAACCCGAGCTTGGGTTTCGGAAGAAGAAGAAGAAGAAGTGGAAGAAGAAGAAGAAGAAGAAGGAGGAGGAGGAGGAGGAGAAGAAGAAGCAAAAGGAGAAGAAGAAGAAGAAGAAGAAGAAGAAGAAGAAGAAGAAGAAGAAGAAGAAGAAGAAGAAGAAGATATTTGTATATATATATATATATATATATATATATATATATATATATATATATATATATATATATATATATATATATATATATATATATATATATATTTTATGTTCGGTTGAGTTCTAATCTCCTTTAGCGTTAAAATTTGTAACGAGTGTATATGAGTCAAGCTGAGCCAAGTAGCCATTGTTCACATTTAGCTTGTTAAGCCTCTTTTATGAGTTTGAGTGGCTCAGCTTGTTTCACTGCCCTGCATGCTCAAACTCTTCAAAATGTTCTGATAAAGGAAAAAAGGGGAGATGGGAAGATGAAATACACAAGAACAAAAGTATCAAGATATACAAATTTTATTTTATTTTAATTAAGGTTTCTGTTTCGGAAAAAAATTCAAATTCGATCCATTTGCACTCTTGTATTGATTTTGGTTGTGCATGAAACGCCTAAGCAATAAGAGATTTTACACTTCTTTACAATAGATTTGGTGTGGCCTTGAGGGCATTGGAATGATAAGGTTTCAAACTTAGTTCTGGTTCGGATTTAGGTTGGATATCTAACAAATCCATGTCCAATTAGTAGGATTCAGTAGAGCTAGCAAGTAGTAAATAATCAGATTCGAGTTCAATATGCAGTCTTACATCTGAATCTTAACCAAATCGAAATTTAAACCCATAGGATAATGAACTAATTACATATAGAATGTATCTGATTACCAGTCAATGTGGGCTCCGTATTATATTTTCCCAGCTGACTCTGAATTTGAATTTAAAGTAAGATCTTCCTAGGTTGGATTCTGTAATGCCTACAACAGAGATGAATTTAACCCCTTTGCATCTCATTTTTTTTCCGTATTTATTTGATATTTTATATTTTTTATTGGTTGTTGCTTCATCAATAAAGTATTTCTTATTTATTTATAATTTTAGATCATTTTTATAGTTTTTTTAAGTTATAATTTTTTTTGAGGCTTACGCTCTGCGCCTCGAGGCTTACGCCTCGCCTCAGATTTTGGTGGAGCGCCTCGCTAGGCCTCAACGATTTTCACAACACTACATTTGATTCTATATTGTTTTCAATCTGTCTTCAACCCTTTGATATTTGTGTATTACAGATAAGTCTTACAATCTATATTGAGAACTGCATCACAAAATTTTCAAGCAGGCACAAACTGGTCTTTGGCCGTCTTTGTCAGGTATCTTCAATTTCAGTTAAATCTTTAGCCTTTTTCCTTTTAGAAGAACACATTTTATTGATTGGTAACTGTTTTTAATTAATTATCAAGCATCTGCATAAACATTTTTTTAGCAACTGAATACTAACTTCATAGATACTGCTTCACACAAAAAGCTTTTGCAAAATTGTATTTGACTTGGCTATCTCGTCATCTTTTTTTTTTATGCATTCTGCTAACTGAATAGTATTGGGACATTAAAAATACAGTAACCGTAAAACCCAAGATTTAAAAAAAAATGGTCGGACCTGGGTCGGGTCCAGACCCGACCCGGATCCGAACCGGGCATGCCCCCCACACCGCGGGCCTAAGACCGTTGGGGTTAGGGTTTTCTCTTTGACTGCAAGCCCCCCTCCCCCTTTAGCTTTGCCGCCGCCGCCCTCGTCCCTCTTCGCCCTCTCTCCTCTCCCGTTCGACCTCCAGCCTCCGGCCGACAGCCGTCGGAGTTCCCCCCGCCGGCGACCCTCGCTGAACTCCTCTTCTTCCTCCTCCTCTCGTCTTCTCCCTCCACAACCTCCTCGATCGCTCTCTTCTCTCCTGACCCACGTCGGCGACCTTGTCGCCGGTCGTCCTCCTGTTCTGGTAGCCTCGCTCCACAGCCAACCTGCGGCCGGATCCCCTTTGTCGGTAGTTTGCAGGTATATCACCTTTCTCTCTCTCTCTCTCACTCTCTCTCTGCCGTTGCGGGAGGGGCACAGACGCCTCCCCGCCTCCTTCTTTGCAGGCAGGCACCGCCTGTCGGCCCACTTTTTCTGCGAGGCAGTGGTGGATCCCCTGTCACCTCTACCTTCCCGGCAAGGGGCTTTGCCCCCTGCCCTTCATATTTTTTCTCTCGGCTGCAAGGGCAATGCCCCTACCCCTGAGCATCCTCCGGTAGGCAGGGGCTTCTCCCCTGCCTCTTCTCCTTGTGATAGGCAGGCATGACAAAAGTCTTGCCTCCCTGCCTCGCCCCCTGCCCTTCATAGTTTTTCTCTCGGCAGCAGGGGTGATGCCCTCCCACCTGTGGTTTTTCGGTAGTGCCCCTGAGCATCCTCCGATAGGCAAGGGCTTCTCCCCTGCCTCTTCTCGTTGTGATAGGCAGGCAAGGCAAAAGCCTTGCCTTCGTGCGTCTTGTCAGGCAGGGGCCTCGTCCCCTGCCGCGAGATTTCCCTGTATAGGCAGGGGCGATGCCCCTGCCAGACCCTCTGTCACCTGCGGGCAGAGGCAAAAAGCCCCTGCCCCTCTTTCTCTGAGGCAGACGGGGGTTCGCCCCTGTCTTAGCCACCCTTCCCCCTTTGTCTAACTTGCAAAGATGAGATCCTAGAATAAACTTGCATTCTCAGTCAATGATATTGTCGGAGAAGATTGAGGTGACATCGATTCCACACGGGTGATTTTTTAGCATTATTGACAGTTAAATTTGCTGGACAAGGCTTTCATTGAAGAGTGTGGGGAAGATTTTCAAGGGAGCTAAATGGAAGAGTGACAAGAACAAGATCAAGGCAAGGCTGTCTTAAGAGTGCAGTTTCAGGCAACTCAGGTACCACTAATGAAAATTTTCATAATCAAATTTTGACATTGACTTTTTTTCCTGTGTTGTCTACTTAATCAAACTTAGGAAAATTTTCTCAATTAGCTTTTAGTGTGTTGATCAAGCCATACCCAAACACATTTCCTCCACAATGCAGCTGAACTAATTCTAAGGCCTGTCTGATCATTGTATTTTAAAATTACAGGTTCCTCAATTAGCATGGGATAGTTTGATGGTGACTCTTGTTTCCTCAGAAATTTGGAAGCCAACCGTGAAAAATAGAGTGCACACCAAGTGTTTGTCCAAAATGACCAAGATATCAATTTCCTCTTGATTGAACGTTTTGATAATATTTCTTTAGTTTACTATTTTGATGGTTACGACGTTTATGGGTATTTACTGGGAAAACTAACCATTCAAATTGAAAGTGATACCTGCTTTCAGGATGACCATTTTGAGAAATATCAAGACACTCATCAAAATCTTACCGGTTGCTCGCTACACTCTTCCTCCTTCCTTTTCGTGTGCCTCTTTTTGTTCCAAATCAATCACCCAAATTGCCAAGATTGATGAAATTTGCAGGTTGATCAACGATCACCCATTTCCGGCTGAGCCCCTTGATCCAATCTTTGGTCGAATTGGGCTGCCCGTCCAATCTTTCTTCATTGAGGACGTACTTGGCCGCTTATTTGCTGACCATGCAAATGGCTTTAAGGCTTTGGAGCTCTTCAATTTTGCAAGGAGACACACTGAGTTCAGATTGTCGTCCAATTTGTTTGAGAAGATGGTTCACATCCTTTCACGGATGAGAAGATTCGATGAAGTCTGGGAGTTATTTGATGAGATTCATCAGAAACACTCATCCATAATAACTCTCAAATCAATGAGCATTGTCTTAGCACGGTACTGTCAGCACCGATCATTTGAAGAAACCATTGAAGCATTCGGTCGGATGGAACGTTATGTTGGTGAGCACACAGTTGATACCTACAATGTGCTTCTTTATGCGTTCTGCACACAGAAGCACATGATGGAAGCTCGAGCCATCTTTCGCAAGATATACAGACGGTTCATGCCGAATACCCAGACATTGAATATTTTGTTAATGGGGTTCAAAGAATCCAAAAACCCAACTGCAGTAGAGTTGTTTTATCATGACCTGATCCGGAGGGGGTGTGAACCTAATACGGTGACCTATAATATAAGAATTGATTCCTTTTGCAAGAAAGGGTGTATTGATGATGCACTGAGGCTGATCATAGATATGAAAGAGAGAAAATGTCCTCCTACTGTAGAGACGTATACTACATTGATTCATGGTTTCTGCATCACCCGTGATCCTGTTAGAGCTCGCCAAGTTTTTGATGAAATGGTGTATCATAATTTGAAGCATGATGTTGCAGCATATAATGCATTGCTAAGTTGCTACACTAGAGTGGGGGATCTGAAATCAGCAATAAAGTTGATGAATGAAATGGAAGAGAAGGGAGTTGGGCATGATGATGTCACTTACAATACTTTGTTTCGGGGACTGAAGAGTTCAGATTCGATAGGTGGATTATATAAGCTCTATCGAAGGATGGTTGAGAAAGAATTTCTGCCGAAGATGCGCACAACCGTTATGCTGATGAAGTTTTTTTGTCAGAACGATCATTGTGAATTAGGGATTGAATTGTGGGATTATCTGATTCAGAAAGGTTGTTGTCCTCATGCACATGTTCTAGATCTGTTGGTATCAGGTTTGTGTTCTGGGGGTAAGATGGACAGGGCTTTCAATTGTTTGAGTGAAGCATTGGCAAGAGGCTGCCATCCAAATAAGCGAACATTTCAAGTGTTGCAGGGTTGTTTTCAGGAATCAGGGGATGAAGATAAATTGGTAGTTCTCAGTGGCATGATGAACAAATTAAGATTAGTGTCTGAGTAGAGTTGGGCTCAGATTTGATATAGTCCATTTCAAGTATGGGTGATGACTGTATAGTTCTTGGACTGATCTTCTAATATGCTGAAGATATGATATCAGTTTTATGAAAGAAAGGCTAAGTTTTATTATGAGAAAATTAACCAGATTATACAAAAATTACATATGATGAGGCCTCAACCATTAAAGATCAAAATAAGTCTGGGAATGCTTTGAAAATCGGCCTCAACCATGCACTATCAGATTCTGTTGACAGGGTTGAAGTCATATGGAACACCTGTAAGGATGCGTTTGGTGATAACGTGAAGTCACAATTGTTTCCCGATATGATATCAGTTCAAAAATGTCTTACATTTTATTTTTCTACTGTTTTCCCACATGTTTTGATCATCGTCAATGGATTACTGTAAATTTACATATCAAAACCTGTTTTATTATGAAAGTTTCATACGTGTCAGTAGTTGGAATATATCTGGAAATCTTTCTGGGTTTAAATCACACATATGCAGTGTTGTGAAAAGCGTTGAGGCGTAGCGAGGCGCTCCACCAAAATTTGAGGTGAGGCGTAAGCCTCGAGGCGCAAAGCGTAAGCCTCAAATTTTTTTTAACTTAAAAAAACTACAAAAATGATCTAAAATTATAAATAAATAAGGAATGCTTTATTGATGAAGCAACAACCAATAAAAAATAAAAAATCTCAAATAAATACGGAAAAAATATGAGATGCAAAGGGGTTAAATTCATCTCTGTTGTAGGCATTACAAAATCCAACCTAGGAAGATCTTACTTTAAATTCAAATTTAGAGTCAGATGGGAAAATATAATACGGAGCCCACATTGACTGGTAATCAGATACATTCTATATGTAATTAGTTCATTATCCTATGGGTTTAAATTCCGATTTGGTTCAGATTCAGATGTAAGACTGCATATTGAACTCGAATCTGATTATTTACTACCTGCTAGCTCTACTGAATCCTGCTAATTGGATATGAATTTGTTAGATATCGAACCTAAATCCGAACCAGAACTAAGTTTGAAACCTGATCATTCCAATGCCCCCAAGGCCACACTAAATCTATTGTAAAGAAGTGTAAAATCTCTTATTGCTTAGGCGTTTCATACAACAACAACAACAACAACTACGCCTTCATCCCAAAACAATTGGGGTCGGCGATATGAACCAACAAAGAAAATCATTCTGGGTCTTCCACATGAATCCTTCTCCTCCATTCATTTCTATCCAATGCTATGTCCTCGGTGAGGTTCAAAGCATTCATATCCTTTCCTATCACCTCCATGCCATGTGCTTAGGCGTTTCATGCACAACCAAAATCAATACAAGAGTGCAAATTGATTAGATTTGAATTTTTTCCCCAAACAGAAACCTTAACTAAAATAAAATCAAATTTGTATATCTTGATACTTTTTCAGATTCATGATCTCCGGCCATTCCCTTTTTTCCCAGTTAGAAATTTTGGATTTCTAACAGTTTTGAGATCTCAGAGATCCCCCAGTTGAATGAAGGTCGGATTTGGGGTGGCCTGCATGTCTAGATCGGATCTTGAACCGCAAGCCATGCAGACACACCCTAAGTGTGTTTGTTCTTGTTTATTTCATCTTCCCATCTCCCCTTTTTTCCTTTATCAGAACATTTTGAAGAGTTTGAGCATGCAGGGCAGTGAAACAAGCCGAGCCACTTAAACTCATAAGAGAGGCTTAACAAGCTGAATGTGAACAATGGCTACTTGGCTCAGCTTGACTCGTATATGCTTGTTACAAATTTTAACACTAAAGGGGATTAAAACTCAACCGAACATATGAGAAAAATATATACAAATATATAAAACATGTACCTCTTCTTCATCTTCTTCCGAAACCCAAGCTCGGGTTAGGTTGACAAACGTGACGAAGAGAGGTGGGAGAGACCGAGACGAGAAGTGGGAGACGAGTGAGGGACTATGAGAGAGACATGAGTGAGAGGCGAGTGAGAGACTACGAGAGACGAGTGAGGGACTGCGAGAGAGAGATGAGCGAGAGACGAGAGAGAGACTGCGAGATGTGAGAGAGAGACTGCGAGATGAAATGGAAAATTAGGGCTTAGGGTCGGGGGGGCTGTTTTAATAACATCTAAGTTTTGGTCAAATGGGGGCTTTGACCCCTGTTTGACCAACAAAATGAGGCGCATACGCCTCTTATTGAGGTTCATTTCGCTCGAGGCGTGCGCCTCAAGGCGTATGAGGTGCATGC
Source organism: Nuphar pumila (assembly GCF_984573655.1). NCBI lineage: Eukaryota > Viridiplantae > Streptophyta > Magnoliopsida > Nymphaeales > Nymphaeaceae > Nuphar > Nuphar pumila. Next base: position 123,087,966 of record NC_143252.1, on the reverse strand, counting down.
CTTGAACCTTTTGTGCTTTTATATGTGCGCCTCAAGGCATAAAGCCCCTCACCTTGAGGTGAGGCGCGCTTTTTGCGCCTTGAGGCGCGTTTTTAATAACACTGCACATGTGGAATATTCAATGCAAGGAAAATTATATACCCACTTTGGTGACTTGGCGCAAATTTATGTAAATAGAGTTGTATCTTTCTTTCTCTGAATGGTCCAAGCCTATGAGGTGATGACCAGCTTAGGCCTCTCACAAAAAGCAATTTTAGTTCAAAACCACTAACACCACTAACCTCTTGTCTCGTGTCATAATCTAGTCAGGTATAATACATTGTCAAGGACTTCACAGAAATGCTAGTCTCTGGTGCATATAATTTCAAGGTGCTCTAATCTCATTTATCCATTATCTGGATTGTGGTAAGCAGTAATGTATGGTATCTTCTTCCTAAGCTACTAACACCACTAACCTCCTGTCTAGAGTCATAATCCAGTCAAGTCTAATGCATTGCCAAGGATTTCACAACAATGCACTTAAAGAAAGGATTAATCAATTATTTACAAAAAAAAAATGCTAGTTCGTAGTTGCATGGAAATGCTAGTCTCTGGGTGCATATAATTTCAAGGTGCTCTCATTGATCCATTATCTAGATTTTGGTAAGCAGTATTATATGGTATCTTCTTCATAAGCTTCTCTGATATGGCCATATGCGCGATCACTGCCCTTGCAACATGCCCAGTGAGTTGTTCCTTGACATTGTATCTATCAATCTTGTCTGGTTCAAGGACACCTCCTCCATTGCCTGAAACATAATTTCTTATCTCATCAAGGACCTGGCGGATGCCACAAAATTGAATCTGAATCTTTAGACCAGTACAACAAGCCCAATCCCTAAATTAACTGTATAACTCTTTTGTCACTTGAACATACTATAGGATCACTAAAGCACAGAAGCAACAATATCTTTATTGACAGTATTTTGGTTTATTCTTTAGTCAGTAGAGGCGATCAAAAGCAAAACCTCTAAGATCGATCTGCAGTGGCAAAACACTATAGTATATGCAACAGTAAAAAAATTAGTTTGTTTCCTCCAAAATGCTGCTAACTAATACATTTGACTCTTAAAGAGTAGAACCTGATTGTGGAATTGGCCTCACTAAGACTATTCAAAGTGTCTGAATCCAAGTGGCTCAAGAACCTCGAGATTTTATTTCAGTGAAGATAACCTTTTAATGGGCATAACATGTGTGTCCTTGCAGGAAAATGAATCAATGGTGCGCACAATACCCAATGTATTCAAAACATCCAAAATCTCAAGTAGTTTACAAGGGCTATTTTGAACTTGAAAGGTTTTACATTGCAGGTTGAACACTAGCAAATAGCTAAATAAAAATAAAATGAAATGGAAGCTTGAAACTGAAAAATCTTCATGTTATAGGTTGAACACTACCAAGAAAATGAAATGGAAGCATGATGTTGCAACATATAAAGCATTGCTAAGTTGTACTTAACAGAAATTACATCAAAATTACAACTTGTACTTAAGATTGTCGTATCCCCGGAAGGCTGCATGTCATTTAAATTAGTCCGATGAAGATCAATGGCACTGGTTTGTCTACATGGTTTCACGTCCTTTGTAGTGATCCATTGACCATATACAACATCAATATCGTCTATTGATTGAGACAGTTGGATAATCGACAAAAGACTCACCTCGATAGATGGTGCCTGAGATACATGTACATTTTTCATGCTCATATTTTTAGTTCTCATAATCTAGCTCTCATATTCTAGTTACTATTAGGGGTGTCAATGAGTCAGGTTTACCCGGACCAAACCCTATAGGGTTTGGGTATGGTGATAAATAATAAGACCCTATTAAGACTCAGGTTCGGACTTGAAGGTTTGATTAATACATGGATCCGAGTATAGTTTGTAAAATTTTATAATAGACCCGTTTATGACCTAAGTTCCCATTAAAACCCGCAAATTTTCAATGTAAAAATGATAAAAAATATTACTTTATCGGGTATGGTTCATGTAGTCCTTATCGGGTCCATGTATGGTTTCTCTTATAGTGGATTTGATTATACTTGGGTCGGAACCCAATACCATACCCGAAAATTGGGTCTAAGTCTGGTTCCACTTGGGTCCAAACCAAACTTGACATGTTGACACCCCTATTCATTATATATATATATATATATATATATATATATATATATATATATATATATATAGAGAGAGAGAGAGAGAGAGAGAGAGAGAGAGAGAGAGAGAGAGAGAGAGAGAGAGAGAGAGAGAACTAATGTGTGAACCACGATTTTAATGGATTTTTTGTTCTTTTTTCTTGAATCTAACCTTGTTATTATATGATTTACATGCTTGGTTTTATAATAACTCGTTCTTGAATCATCGATTTTGACACATAAATGAGATTTTTTTAAGGCTTTAAAATTAATGGCTCATAATCTTCATAAATATTCAAGCATTCAAAAATACACGATCCAATGGTTAATTCTAACTAAATTCACCTTACCAAGCACATCCACATGGTTAGATTTGCAAAAAAAAGTGTTTAAAATGCCCATATTTTTAGTTCTCATATTTTATTTTTCATATTCTAGTGACTATTTAGTTATAACTGTTTAGTTAGATTTGCACATCCACTCTGACTGTGTATAACTGTTTAGTTATACACTGCCGGTCCCAAGCCCGGATAAAGGAGGAGGGTTGCGGTAGGCCAGTGACAGCCAACATAAAAACTTAGTTATACCCTATAAATATGAACCAATATGAGAATTTCGTTGGGGCGTTCCCTACTGAGCGGCACACTGTACTTTATAGACCTGGAGGCTGATAAATGGGCAAGGGTTGTTAGGTCGTCGCCCAGAAGCGACGCGTCACACCGGCGCCCGGGTGTGGTGTCAAATAGGCAAGGGTTCCCTCACTTTGTTGGACGGGTGGGGGTAAAGAAGTTAGTCTAAGACCATAAAATTAGGTTACCACTTGGAACATAGGGTCTTTAACTGGTAAGTTGGTAGAGTTAGTAGATGTTATGTGTAGGAGAAAGATTGATATTTTATGTCTACAAGCGACCAAATCGTTAATAGTTGTTATGTGTAGGAGAAAGATTGATATTTTATGTCTACAAGAGACCAAATGGGTAGGTGAGAAAGCAAAATTGATAGAACCTTGGGGATATAAGATTTGGTATACAGGAACAGGAATGGAGTAGGGATTGTTATGAGTCGTGAGTTTATAGATAATGTAGTTGAGGTCCGTAGGAAGGGTGATAGGATTTTACTTATTAAATTAGTATTAGGTACGGATATTATTAATATTATTAGTGTTTATGCACCTCAAGTAGGTTTAGATGATTCCATTAAGCGTCAATTTTGGGAAGATTTAGATGGAGTAGTACAAGGGATATCTTACGGAGAAAAGCTTTTCATCGGTGGTGACCTTAATGGACATATAGGCATTAGTAGGGATGGATTTGAGAGTATCCATATAGGCTATGGTATAGGAGAAAGAAACGAAAGTGGAGAAAGGATTTTAGATTTTGGTTTGTCCTATGATATGATCTTAGCGAACACTTGGTTTAGGAAGAGGGAGTCTCACCTAGTAACATTTAAAAGTGGGGTTAATACAAGTCAGATAGATTTTTTCCTACTTAGAAAGAGAGATAGAGGTTGTTGCATCGATTGTAAGGTTATACCGGGAGAAAGTGTAGCTACACAACATAGAGTCTTAATTTTAGATCTTAGAATTAGACAATGCCGCAAAAGGGATAGACATATGATAGATCCTAGAATTAAGTGGTGGGCACTGAAAGGAGCTAAACAAGGAATGTTTGTAGAGCAGGTAGTTAAGGAAGTGATTGATGTCTCGAGGAGGATTCAGGTGACATGAGAAAGGTGGCTAAGGAGGTATTGGGTAAGTCTAAAGGCAGTGCACCGCTAGGTAAGGATACATCATGGTGGAACGAGGATGTCAAATTAGCTATTAAAGTTAAAAAAGATTGTTATAGAAATCTAAGTAAGAGTCGTGATAATGAGAATTTGGAGAAGTATATGATAGCAAAAAAGAAAGCTAAAAAAGTAGTTCGAAACGCGAGGGATAAGGTATATAAGGAGGTTTATGACAAGTTGGATACCAAAGAGGGCGAAAAGGAAATTTATAGGCTTGCAAAGATGAGAGATAGAAAATCGAGGGATCTGGGTATGGTTAGATGTATCAAAGATGAAACGCAAAGGGTTTTAGTCAAAGATGAGGAGATTAAGGAGAGATGAAAAGATTATTTTGATAAGCTATTTCATGAGATGAATCGTGACTTCATGCGCAAGATTCAAAAGAAAGAAATTGCAGAGGCTTTGAAGAAAATGAAATCAAGAAGGGCTGTTGGCCCAGATGGTATACCTATCGAGGCTTGGAAATGCTTGGGAGAGAAATGTTTAGAATGGTTGACAAACCTTTTTAACAAGATTTGGCGGACAAATAAGATGCCTAATGAGTGGAGGAAGAGTACTTTGGTGGCTCTATATAAGAATAAGGGTGATATATAAGATTGCACAAACTATCGTGGTATAAAACTCATGAGTCATGCTATGAAACTTTGAGAGATGGTGATTGAGTCTAGGTTGAGGAAGGTTGTCATGATATCGGAGAATCAATTTGGTTTTATGCCTAGAAGATCGACTATGGAAGCTATACATCTTCTTAGACAACTTATTGAGAGATATAGAGAGAGGATCAAAGATTTGCATATGGTTTTTATTGATTTGGAGAAGGCATACGATAGAGTATCTAGGGACGTTCTCTGGTGGACAATGATGAAGAGAGATGTTTCTCTCAAGTACATTAGTATAATTAAAGATATGTATGAAGGAGTAGTAACCAATGTCCGCACTTGTGGAGGGGTGACAACCAATTTTCCTAAAACGGTTGGGTTACATCAAGGATCTGCTTTAAGCCCTTTCCTATTTGCTACAGTGATGGATGAACTTACGAATTCAATTCAAGAAAATGTGCCGTGGTGTATGTTGTTTGCTGATGATATTGTTTTGATTGATGAGTCTAAAGCTGAGGTTAATGCTAAGTTAGAATTATGGAGAAAGACATTGGAATCAAGAGGTTTTAAGTTGAGTAAGAGTAAGACAGAATATATGGAATGTCGGTTTAGTAAGCAACAAAGTAGTTATGGGAGTGTAGTGAAGCTTTGTGAGCAAGAAATATCGGTGGATAATTGTTTCAAATATTTGGGATCTGTCATTCAAAAGTATGGAGAAATTGATGGAGATGTAAATCATAGGATAAAGGTCGGGTGGATGAAATGGAAAAGTGCAACTGCAGTGCTGTGCGATCATAGAATGCCATTGCGGTTGAATGGAAATGTTTTATAGGAAGACTATTAGGCCCACTTTACTATATGGTACGGAATGTTTGGCTGCCAAGAGACATCATATTCAAAAAATGAGTGTAGCTGAGATGCGTATGCTTAGATGGATGTGTGAAAATACAATAAAAGATAAGATTCGGAACGAGGAGATACGTAAGAAGGTAGGCATTGCACCCATTGAAAATAAGATGAGAGAGAATCGTTTACGGTGGTTTGGACATATTCGGCGAAGGCCTAATGATGCTCCAGTTAGAAGGATGGAGAAATGGGAAAATACTTTAGTTAAAAGAGGTCGAGGTAGGCCTAGGAAGACTTGGATGAAGATGATAGGAAAGGATATGAATGCTTTGAACCTCACCGAGGACATGGCATTGGACAAAAATGATTGGAGGAGAAGGATTCATGTGGAAGACCCAGAATGATTTTCTTTTTTGGTTCATATCGCCGACCTCACTTGTTTTGGGATGAAGGCATTGTTGTTGTTGTTGTATATTCTAGTGACTATATATAGGAAAATGAAAACCTACCAAACCTACCCACTAAGAAACATTTTATCAAATTTTTTTGTTTTTTTTTTTCAAAATTTTGACCTTACAGATGTGATCTATGCACTTATTTTTATAAGAATTAGTTCTTGGAGCATTTGATTCCGATGCATGGATAGGCTTTTATAAGGTTTCAAAAATCAAAGGCATACAATTTTCATAAATTTTCAAGACTCCAAATAACATTTTTTTATCCAAAATATGTGATCCAAGTGTCAATTTCTTGTAAATCAATCATGCCGAGCACATCTGGAAGGTTAGAATTTTGAAAAAGTACCTAAAATCTGATAAAATGTTTCTTAGTGGGTTGGTTTTGTAGGTTGTATGGTGGATAGGTTTTCATTCTTATATATATATATATGTATATGGAGAGAGAGAGCACTGGTGGTAGACATCATTTTTATAGATTTCATAGTTCGATTAGGCTTCCACCCAATTTGGATAGAAAGAATTATGCTTTGTGTTTTCAGAGCTTTGTTCCGTGTTTTGGTGAATGAAGTTTTGGAGAAATTTTTTTGGGGCTCTCGAGGTATAAGGCAGGGGGACCTTTTGTTCCTATATTTGTTTTTAATTGTTATGGAGATACTCTTCGGGAGGTTGAATTTAGGTTAATATCAAATTACATTGAGGTTGTTAACGTCTCATACCTTTTTCTTAGGACATCTCTCACCTTTTCTTTAAAAGATGATGTATTGCTTTTTCGCAGTCCTTGAAAGGAATAAGTGTAAAAGGTTAAGAACATTTTTCTAAAATTTGAATATGTGTCAGGCATGAAAATAAATAATGAAAAATCAGTCATTGTGCCTTTAAATGTAAGTTCAGAAGTAGCTTCTCAAGTTTTTCGTTTAACAGGGTGACAAGTTGAGTTGTTTATCATTGAAATATTTGGGTTTGCCGTTATATATGTGCAAGTTGAATTTTTCTTTATTTCAATCACTTATTGCTGAAATTCAACAAAGGTTGAAAGCATAAAAAAGCCATGTTATTGTCTTATGCAATGAGGTTACTTCTAATTCAAAACACTCTTATTGTAATTTTTATGTTTTGGATTTTGGCTTTTAAGGTGTCTAAAAAGGTGATGGTTCATTTAGAAACTATGTTGAATTTTCTTTTGTTGGATTGTTAAATTTTAATTACTTTTAATTTTTCTTTTAATGCAATAAAGAAATTGCATTGTTTGAAATACGAAGTTAATCAAAACAATTTCCTGAGTTCGACCTAGTTGTCACACGAGTGAGAGCTGGTTTTTATTATTTGGTGGCTAACTTTCACAAATATTTTCATCAAAATACATCTTTAAAATACATTTCATAAAATAACCACCAAGCGGTTGCGATAGAGGGTCCTCCACCACATCCAGCAGTGATTGACGCTCGATGAAAGGGATCTCCTCCACCCTTTCGACAACTCTACCTCCTCTCTCGATGAATACCACCATTGTCGCCGCTTCCTCGTCTGAGAATCACTACCACCGCCGGCACGACCACCTGACGCTAGCATAGGAGGTTCTCCTCCTCCTTGTTGCTCTACTGTCTCCTGCGGTTTGAGATACAAAGAATACGATGAATGAATGTAGGATACCTGATGGGGTAAAGGCCCTTCCTAGCATCTGCAAACAAGCATTCTTGTCAATAGGTCCCAGCGTCTTACAAATATCGATAAGTTTCCAACCTTCATAAGAACAATTTCTACCTGCAATAACCAAACAATGCCTTAATGACACACAAGACGACATGCCTTCTTCATTGATCGCATGATGAGATGAAAAGCTACTCACGCTGCCTTAATGGCACTGGAAGGAATGTTTGTGAATGATTGCTTTCTACCATGATGCTTAACGACAACAAAAATGAAGAGAAGACACTGAAATGTTTTGTAACGCAAGGCAGGCACGAGAAGGCGACAGTGTGTTGTACAACAGGATAAAAAACAAGACGGAAAGCTCGACTGGAGACGAAGGAAAAGTTTTGGTTGATAATGGGAGCAACTGTTACAACAAATGGCGCAGGAGTTTAATGAATAGGGAACGTCTCCACTTTAAATGGTTAACATCAAACTTTCTGGATGGAGGACTTTTTTGTCTTTTTATCGACCCATCGTTTCACAACTTTTGAATGGAGGATATTTTTGTCATTTTCTCGAACCGTCATTTCAGGGCAAGAAAAGCAAGGGTGATTAAGTCTTTGCAACAACACCAGAGTCCGATGCAAAGTTATGTCAACATACACGGGAATACGAGCCCCATGTGCATGAATACGAGGCGTCGACAAGGCCAGACTCTCTGAGATGGCTGTATTCGTTCTGATCTCGTGTCCTCCCTGGAGAGGGAAGGGCGGTACAAGCCTTGTGGAACATGTGTTTTCGAGGGTTGAAGGCGCTTTTTGTCATCGTCTTATGGAGGTTAAGGGACATGTATACTAAATGAGTCCTAGGTGGTAGTACCACAGCTCGACAGAGTTAAAGATGCATACCCGATTTTTCGTCGACAATTTTGGTTTGGCGTACGCCAAGACCTGGGACCATGGGTCCGTTCTCCCAACCGCTGCATTATAGGGTTGAGTCGTTGGAGAAAGAACTAGTTAGGCCATAGGAGGGTTAATAAAATTTATAGAATAATAAATACTCGTATGGTTGTTTCTAGATGTCTATACCCTCTTTTGTACCAGATGAGTTTGAATAAGCAAGAGAAACAATTAATTAGATTTTTTAGGAGAACTGCTTTTCTATGCATAATCATATATTGTGAACATGTAGAGACTTTTAAGGTTTTGCATGATTATTGCACATGAATTTGTTACATGTGAATGAAAAAAACATGTTTATGTTTAGTCATGTGATTTGACCTGTTGATACAAGCCAAGAGCTTGGTTGATGCACGTGAGGTGCTTGTATATATGTGGCACACAGGAAGGGTCGAGATAAGACCTGTTCCATTATTATATTTGAATGCAAAGTGCATAAATGTTTTGAAAATTGACATGTGAATTTATAATTGAAATAATGCATGCTTTAGTCATAAGTTCGACTTGAGCATGTTTCTTTTGAGCATAAAGAAAATGAATGATTGCATTGCATGATATATTGTATTTTTACTTCACTTTGGAGTATGCTATGGATTGTTAGTTTCATACATTTATGCAAATGATTATCATGGATATGAATGGTTATGAAATTGAATGCCATGAGTTAAATTGAGAATGATTTTGAATTTTCATGCATACAAGTGATGTAATTATGAATGCCATGAAATGAATGATGGTTTATGTGATTGAATATCATGTTCTTATATTGATGTGAATTCCCTTGACTCTCATTTCTAAAATGATAGGAATTACAGTTGATTGCGTTATTTCAACTTGAATTGCATTCTTCAAGTCTAGTTTTGGTTTCTTATGGGCACATGGTTGATGCCTTACAATATTACAAATGACCTCGTAGAGGAATGAAGCGAAGCACGGGTTGCTGCGCATATGAAGGCTCGACTCTTACCTACTACAATTCCTGGAGGGATCAAGCCAAGGTTGGATTTTTGAGGGACATTATAATTGTCCTTTAGATTGTAGTAAGAAGGAAACATGTTAGGAATCAACAGAGGCATCACAATAAGAAGAGGCTGTTGCGCAATCCTCGAAAACAGGTAGGTATAAGGGTATTGTCTACACCCGACGTGAGAATGAACCTTCATCCGTCCCCTATCCAGATCTTAATGCTCCTTCTACTTCCTCACAGACGTTGGGTGTTATAAGATCTACTTGGCCTCGACACCCGCTTGATAGATGAGTGAGCTATAAAAACTTTTTGTTGGATTTTCAATTGTTTTTGACGTTCATAAATAAAGAAGATTTGCCTCTTACGTTCTATCAAGCCACTAACTCTAGGAAGTGGATTGAAGCAATGAATGCGGAAATGGAAGCCTTACATGAATGTGGTACTTGGGAGGTCGTTCCCAGACCACTCAACAGAAATGTGGTTGGGTCGAAATGGGTGTACAATATCAAATATAAATCAGATGGGAGTATTGAAAGGTACAAGGCCATACTTGTTGCTAAAGGGTTCACACAAGAACGAGGGTAGGATTTTGATGAAACATTCAATCCTGTTGTAAAAATGGGGACCATTCGAATTGTGTTGAGTCTAGCCATTGAACATGGATAAACATTGAGCCAGCTAGATGTTAAAAATGCCTTTCTGCCTGGCGATTTAAATGAGGAAGTTTATATGGAGCAACCCACTGGATATGCAGAGCAAGATGTTAAACAGTATGTGTAAATTAAAAAGATCTATTTATGGTTTAAAACAAGCTTCCCGTTCTTGGTTTGAGAGTTTTTCACTTGAAATACAAAGACATGACTTCACTAGGTCCCTCCTACATCATTCACTATTCATTTACAAGAAGCAAAATGTGGTCACTCTGCAAAATGTGATCACTTTCCGTTGATATTTTCTTGGGGTGGAAGTGGACAAGACACGTGATACTCTCACTCTCACTCAACACAAGTATACGATGGACATTCTCGGTAGAGCAGGTATGAAGAATTGTAAACCTTTGGCAAAACCAAGTATCATCCATCAGAAATTGAGCTCTAAAGAGGGGGACTTATATGAAGATCCCACCAGATATCGTAGCATTGTAGGTATGTTGCAATAGCTAACTTTTACTCGACCTGACATAGTATATTCATTCAATCAGGTATCTCAATTCATGCATGAACCCCGTACACCACATATGGAGGCTGTTAAGAGAATACTTAGGTATTTAAAAGGTACACTTGGTGATGGATTGGTGTAAGGAAAAGTGAACTAAATCAAGGTGCACATGAGATCATTGTTTATGCTGACGCTGATTGGCTAAGGGACCCAGATGAATGACGTTCAGTATCAGGTTATTGTAGCTTTATTGGATCCAATATGGTCTCTTGAAGTAGCAGAAAACAAAAGGCCATTACTAGGTCGAGCATAGAGGCTGAATACAGATCAATGGCTGCCGCAACTGCAAATGCTACGTGGATAAGATACCTCCTCACAGAGATAGGAGAACCAATTGCTTGATCATTTCTGTTATGTGACAATCAAAGTGCTATCAATATGTCACATAATCCTATTTATCATAGTCGGGCAAAACACATTTAGATGGATCAACACTTCGTCAGACAGATGTTTGAAGAAAAAGAGATTGAGCCTATTTTTGTGCGAACTAAAAAACAAGTTGCATATATATTTACCAAAGGATTAATGAAGGTCAGGTTCTGGATGCTAAAAGGCAAGTTGTTCATGGTCTAAGACCATGCACAACTTGAGGCAGGGTGAAAAGAAGTCGTATATGGATCTGGATGCATGATGGTTCTGTGCAGGACTGACCCATATATATATATATATATATATATATATATATATATATATATATATAATGTTGTACAGGGCTGGACCCGGATCCAAACACATCAATGTTATGTTGTAATTTGGTTATCTTTTAAAGGGTATTTTTGTACCCTTATGATTGTAACTTTCATAATATATATTACTGAATACAAGACATCAGGCTGAACCATTCATTCAGCCGTGACCTTCTGCAGCCTCTTTTCCCTATTATTCTTCGTTTTCTTTGTGCAAGTAAATCTGGAGTTCTCATTTTAACAGGATCTTGATATCATCACGCCTTTGCTTGTCGTACCAACACCTGTACCCCATAAAACAGGCTAAACTTATGAAAATCTGGTAGGTGCATAGTGCGTTGAAACAAAACTAACATATGCGTTGTTCCTTTCGTAACGTGCAATTCAGAATAAGTAAAATGAGCATGATAATCTTGTTTCGATACTAACTATCCTGAGGGTACACACAGGAGAAACGTAGAAACAACTGAGACTGCCCGGAGGTTTGTTATTGTATGTATTTTGATACTCCAGACAACTAGCTGAGTGCGTTCTTAAGGGGATTGTCAGTGATCGAGAGAGAATTCTACAGAGGCATTCATGGCAAGCTATGTCACATGGGTGCGGGTGCGGGGATGCGGCACTTCCAAAAAACCCGAGTGCAGGGGTGCGGCATGGGCAAAAATATAAAAAAAAATTATATATATATATATAATTTTGAAGTTTTAACAATTTAACATTTAACAGTTAACATTGTCATAATATGATTCATCATGCATGCAGTATATCAACCTAAATATCAAATTATCAATCAAATAAGTAAAGCAATTACATAAATCGACCTAAATATCAATCAAATAAGTAAAGCATAAAAGAACTAAATTATATACCAAAGTTTATCCTGATGAAGTAATGGATGTTAATAATTTTCTTCTTCATCATCAAATGCATCATTAGAAGGAATTAGAAAGAATACTGGGCTCAGCTAAATCCATGTTTGTTATGTTGAAATCATGTTCTCCCTTGAAGTCACACTGTTCTGGGTTTACATCCCAAAATTTGGATGTTCCTTGTCTGCGTTACAAACCTAATTTGAAAATGTTAAATACAATACAAGTATATTTAAAGGAAAACTAAAAAATAATCAAATAACTAAGAGAGCAAATTAGTACCTGTATTCATCATTGCTTCGCGAAAGTAATCGAAGATTTGAATGAACATATACTAAATCCTCTGCACGCTTACTGGTGAGTTTGTTTCTCTTCATGTTGTGAATTTGAGAATATGTGCTCCAATTTCTTTCACAACAAGATGAACTACCAGGCTGCGATAGCAATCTTAATGCAAGATGTTGGAGAAGAGGTGTTTCTGATCCGAATGTTGACCACCATGTGATAGGATCTATATTATCTTCTTCTCTCGCGAATAATGCTGGTCCATATAATCTCGAAGGTGAAAATTTTTCAAACTCTTGTGTAACCACTTATTTGCATAATATTTTGGATTAAGAGAATGTGCCATGCAATGCAAAGGAGTGTTGCTCTTATCCCATCTTCTGACTAAAATTGAATGAATATGATTAAAAAAATCTGAATCATCCAATGCAGGATTTTTTTCTTCATGCTTGAAAACTATAACTTGTATTTTTTCAATCATATTATCTCACATTTCATAAACTCTGTGAAGCATGGGCTCATCCTTATCAACTTCTCTTAACATTTCCCAAATAAGTTGCGTAAATTGAATGAAGTATACCACTCTGTCCCAAAACTCATCATCAAGAATGAATTTTTTAATTTCTTGAGCCTTGATATTATCATCAGCATGATAGAATATCCAATTTTCATCAGTTACTATGTTGATCAAAGCATTCCTCACTCTTTTAATCCTCTTCATCATCACAATGATGGACGCAAAACGTGTTTCAACGACCTTCAACAATTTCAAATCAGAATGCCTATTAAATGTAACATTAATACAATGGTGGTTAACAACAAAATTCCTAATGCTTTTGACATTTCTTTCTAAATCTTCAATCCATGAACATAAAGCATATGCTTGTGAATTTTCTTCTTCTTTGGGTTTGCAGATGCTCTTTAGGGTTAGATTTAAGCTGTGTGCTACACAGGGAGTCCAAAAAATATGAGGGTACTCACTCTCCAAACTCAACGCTGCACTTTTACAAACTGAAGCGTTGTCTGTAATGATTTGTACCACTTTCTGATCACCCACTTTTTTTATCACTTCTATAAACAATCCCTTCAAATACTCTGCATTTTTATATTCCCCAGATGCATCAACTGCTTTCAAGAATATTGGGCCACTAAGCGAACAAGCAATGAAATTGATTAATGGACGCCTTTGAATATCTGTCCATCCATCAGTCACAATAAAAACTCCATTTTGCTCTCATGAATATTTTTTAATCTCCAGCAACCTTTCCACATTTGCCCTCTCTTCTGGAAGAAGTGTGGTTCCTATTTTTTCTGAACTTGGAGGCACATAACCACTTAAATTACAATTTGCCAAGGATGTTACTAAATCCTTCCAATAAGGATTTCTAGCTGCATTAAATGGGAGTGAACCAGAATAAAAATACCTCCCAATTTTCTATCAAATTCTTTTCTTCCATATGTATTGAATGCTGCTTGTATCGTTCCTCTACCTCCTACACTGACTTTTTTTTTTTTTTTTCAGCATCTTCTTGGTGGCTTGCAAATGGCAGATTAACTGCACAAGAATCGTCCATTGCCTTCCTCTTCTCATATTCTTCTTGTATTTTCTTGTATTGTCTTCGCATTGCCTCATCAATTTTTCTGCAAGCTGAAATGCCATGTCCTGTTATCTTCAACAAATGAGCCTTCACTCTTGTGTAAGACCCAACAAAATCTCTTTCGCAGAGCTTGCATCGAAATATCTTGTTTCCACTACCTCCTTCTCCAGTTTTTGCAAGTTTATCTACATCTACCCATAGTGACCCCACATCATCAATCCCAGTGCAACTATCAACAAAACTAGCAGCAAAATTCACATGTTGGGATGAGGATGACGCAAGTCCTTTCCCTTTATCCGTCATTTTTATCCTGAAAACACAAAAAAAAATACATTCAAATTTTCAAATCAATTATACTCGACCCCCTCTCCCTGTCGAAAACACAGGGAGAAGGGGGGGCTCAGCCCTTCCTCTGCCGACCCAACAAGAGAGCGAGAGCGAGGGAGGCTCGGCCCCTTCCCTGCCGAAAACAGAGCGAGCAGGGGGGGCTCAGCCCCTCCTCTGCCGATCCAACAAGAGAGCGAGAGGGGGGGCTCGACCCCTCCCCTGAAATCAAAGGGAGTAGGGTGGGGGTGTCGGCCCCTCCCCTGCCAAAAACAGGGAGGGGTTCAACCCCTTCCCTACCGAAAACAGAGGGAGCAGGGGGTGCTCAGCCCCTCCCCTGTCGACCCAACAACAGAGCGAGAGGGGGGGGGGGGGGGTGGGGGCTCGGCCCCTCTCCTGCCGAAAACAGAGGGAGCAAGGGGGGCTCAGCCCCTCCCCTGCCGACCCAACAAGAGAGCGAGAGGGGGGGCTCGACCCCTCTCCTGAAATCAAAGGGAGTAGGGTGGGGGACTCGGCCCCTCCCCTGCCAAAAACAGGAAGGGGCTCAACCCCTTCCCTACTGAAAACAGAGGGAGCAGGGGGTGCTCAGCCCCTCCCCTATCGACCCAACAAGAGAGCGAGAGGGGGGTCTCGACCCCTCCCTTCCCGAAAACAGAGGGAGCAGGGGGGGGGGGGCTCAACCCCTCCCCTGTCGACCCAACAAGAGAGCGAGAGGGGGGGGCTCAACCCCTCCCCTGCCGACCCAACAAGAGAGCGAGAGGGGGGGGGGGGGCTTGGCCCCTTCCCTGTCGACCCAACAAGAGAGCGAGAAGGGAAGGGGGTGCTCGACCCCTCCCCTGCCGACCCAACAAGAGAGTGAGAGGGGAGGGGGGGGGCTCGGCCCCTCACCTGTTGAAAACAAAGGGAGCGAGAGTGGGGGCTCAACCCCTCCCCTGCTGACCCAACAAGAGAGCGAGAGGGTGAGGGGGGGCTCGGCCCCTCCCCTGCCAACACAAGAAGAGAGCGAGAGAGGGTACATACCTGCGGAAGGAGAGGAGGAGCCTGGGAGGTGGAGCTGGGGCGTCGGTAGGAGAGAGCTCGAGCTCAGGGGGAGAAGAGAGGAGAAATTAGGGGCAATTTTTTTTACCCTAATCCTCCTTTTCATCGGGGATTTTTTTTAATGCCAAAAAGTGGACAAAAATGACCCTGGGTGCGTTAACCGCACCCAGGGTCATGTTGATCGCACTCGGTGCTGCACGCGCACCCGCGTCGCGTCGATGCGGGTGCGACACTTGTTTTGCCGAGTCCCTGTGACTTAGATGGCAAGGGATGCATCCAACTTTCATAAAATCTATGGGATCTACTACCTAGGATAATTTTTGGTAGCCTCATCTCGTAACTCCGATGACCAAGGATACCGAGTTCAATTGCTACTCGAGGCGTGTAGTTGTTAACAACCTATCCATCAGAGTTTTTATACCATCCCATTCTCTCCCTTGACGGAACCAAATAAACGAATGAGTATGTCAGGTTCTATTTTAACTGACGACCCATTTTACGTGCTCTGGTCTTTCAAACCAAATCGAGCATCTTGCCTGTGAAGGCGATCATCACCATTTATGTGATTTTCTTTTAATCATCGTACATTTTCACGCTACCAGATTACCTGAAACTCGCTCCAGAAGCGCGATACTCCTCGCTTCCGAAACTTCATGGGAATCTCAATTTCCCCACTCTTCTTCTATGCTTCCCACACACATGGTATATGTTTCCTATATGCTTTTCTAATGATTCTTTTCATGTTTTTCATGTATTTCCTCTCGCACTTTCACTCACTTCCCATCTATTTTATCTAAATTGGTAACCATCAATGTTAGATTTTGACAAAAATTTAACTCTTTTACTGAAAAATCATGAAATATAAGAATAGTCAATTTTATTTTAGGTTTTATTAGCATCTTGTTTGATTCCTATTAAGTTACCATATTGCTTCATTTTTTATTTATATTTTGCTTTAAAGTTGATACTTCGCTTCCCGCTCCCTGTAAATTTCAAAATGCCTCACTTCTAGCTTCCGCTTCCGCTTCCCGTATCATTTTCCACTTTCGCTTCCTAGTTTGACAACCTTGCACCAAATACTTGTTTTTGCTTTTCAAGACAACGAATTTTACGAGGTTTGAAATCTCGCATGTAAAACCCTTTTTAAAAAAAAAGACTTGGTGATGATGCACAAATCTGCGTCTTTTAATGCACGCGTAATACAAAGTAAGAAGGAGTACACAAAACTGCGTATTTCACAAAGTTATATATATATATATATATATGGAATACATATATATTAAATCATAAGCCTGTGCATATTAGAACGCGGCGGCAAAATAAATGACATAAAACAAGGTCCGATGTGTGAAACCACACATCGAGCTAAATAAACTGCGTAAGCGATGTACAAAACTATACATCGGCTAAATAAACTGCGTAAGTGATGCACGATGTACGATGTACAAAGCCATATATCGGCTAAATAAATTGCGTAAGTGATGCACGATGTACGAAACCGTATATCGGCTGAATAAATTGCGTAAGTGATGCATGATGTACGAAGCCATGTATCAGCTAAATAAATTGCGTAAGCAGTAGCCTGTGCACATTACAACGTGCTGACAAAGTAAATGACATAATTTAAATGAACAAGAATATGCAAAACTGCGTCTTTGAGTTAAAAGCATATATATATAATATTACGTATAAGTTAAAAGTATTCTGTCATTTGTTCTCGTATGCAACTTTTCTCTACCTCGGAGATGGTCAGACTCGCTGATGATTCTGAGCGTAGGTTTTTAAGGGCTCGTGCCTTGGTAAGCATGTCACATCTTTTGCATCGATGTGGTGCGCTAAAAGATATTTTATTGTGCTGCGAAACAATGATGCAACAAATTAAATTTAACAAAATAAGTGATGTTTGTGTCGTAGGGGTCGAACTCGAACCCAGTTCGAGCCGACCGGACCGAGCCTGGTTGAACGAGGCATAAAAAGTCAGTTTGATTCAGCAGGGAACCGTGTTGACTAAGTTTTACAAATCCAGACTCAATTTGATCGAGCTGGGCTCGGTGCTAGAAATTGGTTTGAGCTGAGCCAAGGAGGCAGCCTGATGCTGCCTCCTGACTGAGTCACGCTTCGCTAAAACAACCCGGGCTGAGCTGAGTTTGGTTCCAGCCAAACTCAGCTCAAAGTCGAGCATGTAGCAACAACAATTGTTGTTGCTGCTCGCATGAATAGGGTAGTATAGTGGCTGGCTGAGCCGATCCTAGCCCCCCCCCCCCCTAATTAGACAGGACTGAGCCTGGGCCACTGCGGCCAGCCTAGGGTCCTACCTACCTCGGGTGGCACGATAGGATGCTGGGATCCTGAGACCAGTTTGGGTTCACCATACCAGGTAGAAGGTAGCACAAGGGAAAGCCTCCCTTGCGGCAGCAGTGGTTGCCTTGGGCAGCCATAGAAGAAGGGGAAAAGGGGGAGGAGGCAGGCGCAGGTGGTGCCTGCCCTCCGGTCAATCAGAGAAGCAGGAGGTGTTCGGTGGCATCCAACGAGATGGATTACCATAAAGGGAGATCCTGCACGTAGGTGACTTCCATTGAGATGGGGCGATGTGGGGTCTAGTGAGGGTTTTTTGTAAAGGGAGGCGAGGTGGGGACATCAGTGGCAATGTGTGCATCAGTGATAGCAGGGACAACGAGGGTAGCAGGAGTAGGCTGGGTATCCATGGTTGCTGCAGGCCGACGACCTTCAGGGGTCCCTTGTGCAACAATGAAACCGAGAGAGCTGGGTGGCCGTCCGACCACCTGGTTCCATGGCGGAAGAGGAAGAGGGCTCCAACAGAACCAAAGGAGAAAGAAGGGGAGGGTGATCAAGAGAGAAAGAGAGCAGAGGGAGAGAGAGCATACCTAAGGGGGGAAGCAGGCCTCCGGCAAGCACGATCGACGAAGGGGGGGCTCCGGCGTGAACATGAGAGAGACGAGAGACGGGAGGGGTTTCGGGGTCCAGGAGAGAGGGGGATTCCGGCGGGGGGACGGTGTACTCGGCGAGCAGGGATCAGCGGGGGGTCGGGCTTCAGGTGAGCAGGGATCCAAAACATCATTTTTTTTGAAATGCATGAGTCTTACTGCTATGACTCCTTAACATTTAGTTGAGGTTGGTTCTATGATGCCTGCATTCCTTTCAATGCTTCATATATGATTTTATGGTTGTATTTTGTGCAATTCATCATTGTTTCGTGTGATGTTTTTTTAGAATTTTTGTTAATTTTTTTCTGATTTTTTTGGAATTTTCAGATTTTTTTATATTAAAAAATTATGATTTTTTATGATAGGATATGATACAATACACATCTTATTTTGGACCGACCGATATGGGTAACAATACAATACTTACAACCTTGGGTAAAACTAGTCGATTGCTGACCCAACCTTAGTTTTTGGTCAAAGATGGGCATGATTTAGATCCCCTCTCCTAAATCCTTCTTTCAGGATTTAAGAACAAAGGCATTCAAAGACACCCTTAGAGTTTGACCTCAGGGGAAAAGAAGTCTCATATTTTTGGCATATTTTGTAGGAATAACCTTTCCTCAATATGTTCCTATGAACTCTTAATCTTGGTGATTATGTACGTTAATTTATTGCATCTTATTCTTTGGGCTTCTGTTTTTTACTCAGTTGGAGATTAATGGCACATTCTTACTGTTAAGTTCTTATTGTTTTATTTACCTGTAAACGCACATTGAAGCCACTGTCTTTTCTTTGTTGTCATGTAGTTGGTTGCATAATTAAGCATGAGTTAAGGATGACTTCTCTTCACATCAATGCTTGCTCACCTCATGTGAGGATCGAAGGTCCTGTGTGCTTCTTTTCTGCTTCAAAGTCACTCAGGTATGCAACCAAACCCATCCACGTTCTTAAAGCTCAAAGAAGACTAGTTTTTGATGCATCAAGGAGCCAGAGATGCACACCAGTATGTGTGTTTGGCCGTGGAGTAAATCCAGGGAAAGAAAATGAGGTATTTTTTCTTCATATACCCTTATTGTGATCGACTTCCTGTTGTGAGAGATGTGTGAGTTTGTAAAATAGCTATCTGGAAGGTATTGCCTTCAGTGAAAGTGTGTTTTCTGCTGACCTATCATATCATCATTCAAAAGATTACCATGCAAGGACCTTATTGTAAAATGGTTTGAAGTTTTTGTTGTGTAAATTATTTTCCTTAAAAACAATGAGTTGTTTTTATACAAACCAAGCCCACAGTCTGTTGTTAAGAAGTCAGGCAGTTTCATGTGGAGGTAGTTTTCTGTGTTTTGTATATCTGATTCACAAATTCTTTTAGATAAATGCTGATGTAAGAATAAAGCAAGGGATATTGTTTTTGCATTGCGATCTTCTATGATCTTGTATAATGTGTTGTTCATGCTACTGTTGAATTGCTATTCTTCTTTAACAGTCTATTTAATGTTGTCATTGTGGGTGATCACAATTCTTGTAGTTCATGTACATCATACTGTTTATGTGTTTAGAAAACTCAATTAATTTATTATCTGATTCCCAGCCATGTTGTAACATTAATTCTGAAACAGATTTTAGGATTTGGTTTTCTGGGTCATAGGTTGAATAACAGATTTAACAGATTTTATGATGAAATTGCCTATGCTTAGTTTCTACTGGTTGAAAGCTTCCCTCTTCATTAATCTTATGATTTGAAATTGCTTTTCAGGCTTCTCCATTCAAAGTGCTAGAAAAGTTAATGGGTAGGTTCAAGAAGGAATTGACTGTGCAGGATGTATTAAAGGAGCAGAAGAGGATGAAAGAGATGGAATTTGGAGATGATGATGGCGGTGATGGAAAGGGAACAGGCGGAGGAGGTGATGGTTCTGGTGGACCAGAGGATGAAGGATTTGCAGGGGCTTTTGCTGAATTTCTGCAAGTGATCCTCGCAGCTCTTGGATTTATGTTCTTGGTAAGCATGTGCTTCATTTGTTTCATGACCTATTTGGTCCGCTTGCTAGTATTCTACTACTAATGACATAGTTTTAGGTCTAATTGAGATGTAAAAATCAATAAATACTTCAAATTTTTTTTGACATAGTAGACACTTACCTTAAATCTGGAAATAAAGAAGGCTTCATTGGTTTATTTTAATTACACAATGCAGCCATGTTCATAGAAGGATTACTTCTCAGAATAGCTGAAATTGCCA
This sequence comes from Nuphar pumila, assembly GCF_984573655.1. Lineage (NCBI taxonomy): Eukaryota > Viridiplantae > Streptophyta > Magnoliopsida > Nymphaeales > Nymphaeaceae > Nuphar > Nuphar pumila. The sequence continues at coordinate 123,067,346 of NC_143252.1, read as the reverse complement.
TTCTTTCCGAATACTTCTTGGTGATTTGAGTTCTAACCAATTGGGTCAAATTTGTTGCGGGATCAGAAGAGCCACCCCCACCATAGAGATCTTACAACTGGCCTACTGTAGCTGCCCAGTTGGTCTCAGATGTATGTGGGCCATGAGTTTGAGCTTTCACTGGGTTATGTAGGCAAGACTTTATGAAGACTCATGCATCCAGGGTCTAGCACAGGGTTACCAAAAGCGCCTATAGGAGCGGGGAAGCGCACTTCAAAAGCATGAAATGCATCGCTTTCGAAACGTGTGGCGAAATGCAAGTTTCATTTGTTAGGCCTAGCCTAACGGTTAGTCCAGAAAGTCATAAATACCCCTCTCATAAAGGGGTAGAAAACAAATAATAAAAAACAAAAACAAACAAAAAATACAATTATCCTAAACTACATTCTACAATATATATATATATATTCTCATGAATATATATAAATATGTGAGACCACCCAGAGTTTGCTAAAGAGAAAGGAAAAGCGAGGCACCGACAATGCTTTGATGAAGAACTGCAATTTGGAATTATGTTCACATAGGGAAGCTTAAAAATGCCTCTTAGAAACTCTTCACGAACATAATGACAATCCATCTCTACGTGCTTCGTACGCTCGTGGAAGGTGTGATTGCTAGCAATATAGATAACACTTTTGTTGATGCAACACATCTTCGATGGAGTAGAGATGATAACACACATATCTTTTAAGAGACTTCTCAACCAAATAATTTCTGAGATTATAGTTGCCATTAGTTAGTACTCAACTTCGGTGGAAGAGAGCGACACCTTGTGTTGCTTCTTGCACCTTTAAGAAATGATCAGAGTATCCAAGAAAGATACAATACGACCATTAGGATTGCTTCTCCAATCGAATTTGTATAAGCAATTAGATTTAAACAAGAAGTGGATGAAATAAATAATCCTTTATTTAACCTTGATATATCGAATGATCCACATAACTGCACTCGTGAAGTGAAGTGGGTGCATGCTGAAACTGGTTAATACTGTGTACAACACATGTTATGTCTTGTTGAGTAATAGACAAGTAGTTAAGTGATGCAATCAACTCTTTGTAAAGTGTGGGATCTTCTAAACTAGTTCCATCATTGATCCTCATTTTAATATTGATGACTTTTGGAGTATCCACAACCTTTTTATCTGACCTAACAACAATTTCATATGCTAATTTCATTTGGGACAAAATATACACTCGGGAGGAGTACACAACCTCAATACTTAGAAAGTATCTCGAAAACCCAAGATCAAACATATCAAAATTATTTTTAAGAACATTTTTAATAAATTTAACCCTTTTTTTTGGCACTATCATATAATAGTAAGATGATGATACCTAGTCCTGCACTCTTTACAAAAAGAGCAATATTAGTATAGCATGATATAAAACCAAGATCAGTCATGACTTTGCTAAAATTATCTTACCATCCTTTAGAAACTAGTTTTGAGACTATACAATGCTTTCTTGAGTTGAAGAACTTTGCCTTCTTCAACATCAATCCCATGAGGAGGGTCCATGTACACTTCATTTTGATTCCCATTAAGAAAAGAATTTTTGACATCAAATTGGTAAATTGACCATTTTTTAATAGAAGTTACAACTATAAAGATCCTAACACTTGTCATTCTCGCTGCATGGGCAAAACTTTCTTCGTAGTCAATTCCATATTCTTGAGTATATCATTTGGCTACTAACTTAGCCTTATATTTTTCTAAATTTTCATCACTTTTGGTTTTAATTTTGAAGATCCATCTACATCCTATGGTTTTCTTTCTTAAAGGATACTCATAATTTTTGAGGTTTTGGCTTTATAGAGGGCATCTAACTCAACCTTCATAGCTTCTATCCAATAGGATGATCTTTGGCTTTTTTGTAGGTAGATGGTTCATGAAGGGCATGAATGGCTAATAAACAAACTCTATACTTTGGGGTAAAAGACTTATAAGACATGAACTTATTAGGGGCCTTGGATATGTGTTTTAATCCCTTAAGATGGGTTTCATCTATAGGTTGATTTTGCATATATTTCTCAAGTGCACATGGGTGGTCCTCATTAATACACCGAGAATAAACCTTAAACTCTTTGTCAATAAGCCTTCATTTCCAATAATGTTTGGAGAGTCATTTCCAACATTATCATTACCACCTTCATCATTACTACTTGGTTTATTAGCAATGCAATCATCATTCTCATCGTTAATGTTAGATGATTCATTTATTTCTTTTGACAATAAATCAAACAAGAAAGAATAATCAATCTTTCTTAGTCACATCTTTCTCAAAGCCACTTTCTTCTTCAAGGTGTAATGAAATATGCGAAAATACAAAATGAGGGTCTCTAAGGGCTTAGAAGATCATAAAAACAAAGTGTACATGCACGTAGATAAGTCCAACTAAGGGACAATACAAGAGCACAAAGGCACAAGCACTAAGCACAAAGGCACAAGAACTAAAGAGAAGAACACAAAACATAAAAAATATTCATTTTTTTGGCATGAATACTTAAGAGAAGCATTAAGAAATGAAAGGGGATAAAAACCCCTATTTATACACATACAAGAGAGGGAAACCTCAATAGAGCTGTTGGACTGTTCCAACAACTATATTGACTAGTCAACTCTATATTGACTAGTCAAACAACTGTATTTGGTATTTGACCAAATAGTCCCTATAAAATAGAAAAGGACAAAAAGAAAAGAATAAAGTAAAAGTACTAATGTGCCTCTAATGGGCACAACCTATTACAAAGATTGAAATGACCAAAATACCACTAATGAGTATTTACCTATTACATCATTATATATATATATATATACACACAACTTAACACTCCCCTTCAAACTTACGGTGTGATATACCGAAAGTTTGAAAATGCAAAAAGAATCAACGAGAAGGATCAAAGTCTTCAAGTGTCTTCATTGAAAGTCTCAATCCTTGTGTCACATCAGAGAATTTTGCAAATATAAGTCTCTGTATGTCTTTATTGGTGATCGTCCCCAAACACATTCATCAAATATCTCCATCTTCATTATATGATGCATCAAATATATTCTTTTCTCAATCCATCACATCTTTAAGAACTTGCAAAGCGAACAAAACAAAGGTTTCAATTAAAAAAAAATATCCTAACCCAAAAGTTATAAAGTTTTAAAAACAAATATATTTTTGAATAAGAGAAACATTAGATAATCATTAAGAAAGATAGGAGGAGCATACCTCAATGATAATTTTTTTATAAAATCAAACCATAAACCCAAAATCAACATATTTTTTTTTCAAGAAAAACATAAGTATTGATCATAATAGAATTTGAGCACTAAAGGACATATAAATCACCATGAAGAGATAAACAATTATGCATAAATAATATCCCAAGGATTTTTAGAAAAGCATTTCAAATAAAATAACAAATCATCACCGACAACATGCATATAAAATATAACAATTCAAAAGAGCCCTCAAGAAAAGAAGAGATAATTAAATTCATGCATACAACAATGTGAACAAGATAATTAATGTTAAATACATATAAATCCAACATGCAATTAAAACATATTTATTGCACATAATAAAGAAAGAAAACAATTTCATGAATCACAACCGACTATGATTCATTCACACAACCTAGAATGGGCTTAAGCACAAAGGACCAAACATGAATCTTAATATATATATATATTATATTATTAATGAAATGCACATAAGATGCATAAAATTTTATCAATAAATATTTTTTCATAGAAGTAGAAAAAAGTTTAATTTTTTTGGAGAGATTTTAAAAATCCCACTCAACAAAAGGAATGATATTTGCAAATCTCAATAATAATTCGACCACCACAAGGCAAGCACCTCACTAGACCTTAAAACCTCAAAAATCAAGTGTATCGGCTACTAGAACAAAAGCATGATTACAATGCCATTAATGGTCTAAAAAACACGCAAAAAGTGTCAATAACCAACATCTCTTGTCTATATAAAATGACACTTAAACATGTGTATCATCTACTAGAACAAGAGCATAATCACAATGCCACTAATGGACTAAAAAACAAACAAAAAGTGTGAATAACTAACACATCTTGTCTACATAAAATGACACGTAAACAAGTGTATCAACTACTATAATAAGCGCATAATCACAATGCCACATATGGGCAAAATAAACACATAAAAAATATGAATAACCAATGGGTGCACACAACTCACTACATTTGAAAAACATCTCTTGTCTGCATAATGACAGCTAAATAAGAGGCATAATAGGAGGAAACACACAGGGTAAGAGAGCGTGTAATGAAAACAAACTAGTGTCATCAAGAAGGTAAGAAAAAATTTACAAATCAATGCAGAAATATTAAATTTCACAACCTTTCGAAACACGATGGTTTAAAAAATAGATAGCCATCGCAAATAAATATAATTATAAGCATCCATAATACAAATGGCCAAATATCCAAGTGAGTGATACAATACTCTCATGGAACCAAAGATCAAACAAATGCCAATTAGATCTAAACTATAAGCCGATAATCTAAATTGACAAAACCGAAGTGCTCACAACTTACCCCAACAAACAACTTTGGTTCAACATAAGCAACAAGGCCAAAAACAAAAGAAGCATCATATAAAAGATTTGTGATGGACAAAACAAATGCCATAAGAAGGCAATAAATACTCACGTAAATCAATTTTCAAATAAGTGAGTTCATGTATAATAACCGATTTGAAAAAACAAAGTTTCAAATCAAATCTAATAATGATAGATGGAAACTTAAAATGAATATAGTGCAATCATATGCATGGTCAATATAAACAAGTTATATATAGAGATAACTCAATCTAGATTACAAGTCTCCTATAAGACAACAATGGCATATAACATTAAAGATTGCCAAAACATATATAGAGATTCTCAAAGAACCATATATATAACTAAGTGCATACACAAGTACAACTAATCATGGATACTCACAAAGAGATAAAAAAACTCATTTATATATAACAATCTTAATAACTTAAAACCATATACCTTATACAAAAGCTATGAAGAACCACATAAGAACACATTTAAGCATACATGCAAGTGATACATTAAGGCACTAAGGATATACCAAAGAGGCCACAATATAAAAATAATATTTTATAAATAACAAGTATGAAATGAATCCAGAGTCTTTAATCAATAACACATGCTAAAGTGAACCATGAGGGAAACACTTATAACACCCACAAAGGGCAAACACAAATAAGTTTCTCATAATTCTCAACTTAGTATTTATTAAAAAACTAAGTATGCAATAGAAACATAATATTTAAATCCCCTGCAATACATGTAAGATAATTTTCATTAAAAAGCCATGAGATAAGAAAATAACATAATCATAAGGACCAACAAGAGAAACACCTGGTAACATAACTATTGTCCCACAAAAGTATCACAAAAGACATTTATTAAAGTGAATGACTTCATAAGAAATCATGCTCAATACCTTATGCGCGAATAAACAATCTCATTCATCATGTAAGGCAATCACAAGTGCACAAAAATCAACTATCAATATAAAAATTATTTATTCATAAGCTAGGTCATAATTTTTAATACTTCATAAGCTACTTTAAGTTTCACGTAAGAATACACCAAGAGTAAAGAGAGAGAAATTAAATACAAGTTAAGCAAAATTTTATAAGATCATGCTTGTGAAAGACAAACAACACCATTTCAAATTATTTTAAAATATATGATACAACAACAACAACAACTACGCCTTCATCCCAAAACAATTGGGGTCGGCGATATGAACCAAAAAAGAAAATCATTTTGGGTCTTCCACATGAATCCTTCTCCTCCAATCATTTCTATCCAATGCCATGTCCTCGGTGTGGTTCAAAGCATTCATATCCTTTCCTATCAACTCCATCCATGTCTTCCTACGCCTACCCCGACCTCTTTTAACTAATATATTTTTCCATTTCTCCATCCTTCTAACTGGAGCATCATTAGGCCTTCGCCGAATATGTCCAAACCACCTTAAACGATTCTCTCTCATATTATTTTCAATGGGTGCAACGCCTACCTTCTTACGTATCTCCTCGTTCCGAATCTTATCTTTTATTGTATTTCCACACATCCATCTCAGCATACGCATCTCAGCTACACTCATTTTTTGAATATGATGTCTCTTGGCAGCCCAACATTCCGTTTTTAAATTATCATATTTTAAAATATATGATAATTTAAAAAAAAGTTTAATAATGTAACACCCCTAAAAAATTCAATCTTTTTAAACTTTTCCAACCCAAAATTTTGAAAAAAATTTAAAACTTTTTTATTCGTTACAAAGTTTTGTATGATTCTTGAAAGTAATATCTCAACGAGTTCATCTATGACCACATTCCAACCGTTCCGAATACTAGACGACCCACCTGAGCGCAAACACGAATGTATATTAGCCTCCCTGTATCAGATTCAGTACAGAATCATCCATAAATACAACTTGATTGAGGTTATTACTTCAGGGATTCTCACACGTGGAAAAATACAAAAATACAGAAGATGAAATTAATTTAAGGTTTAAGACCGTTGAGGAGTTACGTAAAGATTTAAAATTTCTAATTCATAAGCACAACCATTGCATAGGTGAAAAGACAAAATTCAGAAATATTCTCATTCCAAAATATTACAATTCTTCGAACATAAAGATCGAGATATAAAAGAGTTAAATTGTTACAAGTTTATAACCATAAAAAATTGTTTAGATCCTCCAAGGATCATAATAGGTAAGAGTGGAGCCTTTAGCTGTGCAACAACCCGCACTTCGCTTCAGTCCTCCCCGATGTTATCTGTAGTGTTGTAGGGCATCAACCATTTGCCCGTAGGAAAACCCAAAACTAAACTTGAAAAATATATATAAAGTTTGTAATGGTACAATCAAAGTGTGATTCTTATCATTTAAAAAATGAGGGTCAAGGAAATCCACATCAAAACATGCATATAGCATTCAATTACATTTATCATCATTCATTCCATGGCATTCATAATTGTGTAAGTTGTATGCATAAAACTCAAACTCACATTCAATCTCATTCATAACATTAAACATTACATTCATTCATATCCATGACAGGTGTTCACATACATAAATGAGAATTCACAATTCATAGCATGCTTCAAAGTGAAATAAAACATAACAGTCCATGAAAATGTAAACTTTCACTTTTTTTTATCCTAAAAAAGAGCATATTCGTGTCCAACTCATGACTATGATATGCATTATCTAAATTATTAATTTTCATGTTTATTCTCAGAACATTAATGCACATTTGCATTCAGTTATATAAGGAACAAACCCTTATTCGACCTTTCCTGTGTGTCTCACACACACAAGCACCTCACGTACAACAAACAAGCTCGTGACTTGTGTCAACAGGTCAATCACATGGCCATAAACATGTATTTTTCATTCACACGTGAAATTCATATGCAAACCTTAGTAGTCTCTACATATTTACATCTATATGTTTATGCATACGATAGTAGTGATTCTAAAAATCTAATTCATTGTTTCTCTTATTTATTCAGACTCATTTGATACAAAAAAAGAGTATAGACATCCATAAACAATCATAGAAGTATTTATTATTCTATGTATTTTATTTGCCCTCCTATGTCTTAATTGGTTTTTTCCCAAGCGATTCAACTCTGCAATGTAGCGGTTGGGAGAACGGACTCACGATCCCAGGTCTTGGCATACGCCAAACCAAAATCGCCGGCGAAAAATCGGGCATGCATCCCTAACTCTGCAGAGTTGTGGTATTACCACCTAAGACTCATTGGTTTACCTGTCCCCTAACCTCCGTAGGATAGGGACAAGAGGCGCCTTCAACCCTTAAAAACTTAATATATCCTACGAGACTTGTATCGCCCTTCCCTCTCCCGGGAGGACAAGAGATCGGGACGGACCCAGCCATCTCAGAGAGCCTTGTTTCACCGACTTCTCAAATGGACTCATGATTATCTTTATTATTAAGTTATAGGTCACAGTGATAACCCTCTCATGCCCTCATGCATGAAATCAACAAAGGCATAACACAAGCTGTAAAGCCCGTGAAAAAAAAAATCGTGTTCGACTCGTGTCAGACACGTGCCCCGCACGTGTCGGACACGAGTCAGGGTCTGACCCCTGCGTCGGGCCCGGATCCGGGCCGGACCCGAGCTCAACCCGGACCCGGGTTCTCGAACTCCCGAGAACCTGCGTCTTTTAAAAAGACGCAGGTGTCTCGGGCGAGGGGCAAAACCCTCGCCCCTTCTCTCTCTCCTCTGCTCCGCCTCCCTCGAGCTGTCGCCGGCGATCGGAGACGCCGACGAGCGGCTCCGTCCGGCCGCCTCCTCTCTCGGTCCGGCGGGCCTCCCGACGACGTGAGCACCCCTCTGCCTCCCTGACGACCGGCGTTTCCCCCCTTCGAGCTCCGGTGAGTCCACGATCGCCGCCGACCTTCAATAGCCGGCATCCTCGCCGCCGACGACCGACGATCCTCCCTGCGGCCACCTCTTCTCCTCCCCTCGGAGTTTCGAGCGACCCAGTGGCCTCCGAGCACCGACGACTCGCCGTCAGCCTCGGCCGCCGTCCTTGGTGCTGCAGCCGCCGGCGATCGTCGCCTCCCCCTTGTTCTGCTCCCTGCGCCGGCCACCGACGGCCTTTTAGCTCCGGCAGGAACCCCCCTTTTTCGTTCCCTGTGTCGTGGGAGCCGTCGACGACCCCTCGAGCGCCGGTATCCTGCAAGCACGACCACCACCTCTTCGCCCCTTCCACTCAGCTCCTCCCCTGTTGCTGTCGTTTTCGGAGGTAAACCCTCCCCTTTTCTTCCTTTGTGCAGGTGGGTTTGACAGGGGGGCTGAGCCCCTGTCAGCAGTGCTGCTAGGCAGGGGGTTTAAAACCCCCCTGCCTCCCTTTGTTTCTGGTCGACAGGGGGCTGAGCCCCCTGTCGTTGGCCCTTCTTGGTAGAGGGCTCCGCCCCCTGTGGCTCCTTCCTGTTTGGTGTGGGTCGACAGGGGGGCTGAGCCCCCTGTCGCTTGTTTTTGGCAGGGGGTTACCCCCTGCCTCTTTGCTGGTGGGTCGGCAGGGACCGAGTCCTTGCCACCACCCTGGGCTTTCGGAGTGTGTCGGCAGGGGCCGATCGAGCCCTGTCACCCCCCGTCTCTTCTCGCTTGTTTGGGTTGGCAGGGGGCTCCGCTTCCCCCTGCCATTTGTTTTGTTGACAGGGGGTTCCTCTCCCCCTGTCCTTTTTTGCTGTTTGCCTGCAGGGGGCGAGCGAGGCTCCCCCTTCCATTTGTTTTCTGGCAGGGGGCGAGCCCCCCTGCTCCCTTGTTGGTTCTCGGTAGGGGGAGGGCCCCCCCTGCCTTTGTGTTGCTTGCCGGCAGGGGGTTAGCCCCCCTGCCTTCAGTTTTTTTTCCTGCAGGGGGTGGAGCCCCCTGCACCCTCTGTTGTTCCTGGCAGGGGGCGGAGCCCCCCTGCTCTTTTGTTGCTCCTCGGCAGGGGGCTCTGTCCCCCCTGCCTCTTGCATTGGGCCGGCAGGGGGCGGCCCTCTGCCTCCTGCGTTGTGCCAGCGGGGGGCGAAGCCCCCCCTGATTTCTTGTTTTCGAGCAGGGGCTTGCCCCCTGCATCTTTGCTGTTCTTCGGCAAGGGGCTTTGCCCTCTTGCCTTGTTCTTGCTGCCGGCAGGGGGCTGCTCCCCTGTCTCTTGTTCTGACAGGGGGTGTTACCCCCTGCCTTGTTGTGGCAGGTGTGGCAGGGAGCCCCTGCTCCCTCCCCTGCCTTTCCTTGTGCTAGCAGACAGGGAGCTCCTGCTCCCTGCCTCTGCTACTGTTGCCAAGCAGGGCTGAGGCCCCTGCCTCTGGCACCCTTGTCTGCAGGATGCAGAGCTCCTGCCTCTGCCTTCTGCAGGCAGGAGACCTTGCTGTGTTTGCTTCTCTTTTCTTATATGGCATATACTAATGTTCTGAGATCTCCAGGTTGAACGGTGGATCCAACTCGCCCTCTGTGGCTCGAGCTCTTGCTTGCCTACGCTGCATGCGTACGAGGACCCGCAACCCCTTAAGGTAGGGGATTCTTGCGTGAAAGGACAATGAACTGATAAATGCTAAAATAAGAAAGATAACTAAAAGAGGACGATATATGTATACGTATAATATATATACGTATGTCTTTACCTTCAAGGACGCGGTTTCGCGATCCTTGTCCTCTTTACTTTTCTGCACTTTCCTTTCTGTCGCCGCCGCGCTATATGTGCCTAGGCTTTACATTCCATGTCTTTTAACTCAAGGACGCGGTTTCGCGATCCTTGTCCTTTTTACTTTTCCGCACTTTACTTTCATGCTGCCCCGCGCTTTGTGCCTTGGCATTTACTTGCTTATGTCTGCCTTGTTCTCCAGGATGCCTGGTCCTTCTTTACGTTCTTGCACTTTACTTCTTGTTTTTACTTGTTGCCCTGCGCTTTATGCGCCATGGCTTTGCTTCTGCTTTACTCTTCGTATTTTACTTTCATGTGCTATCGTGCTTGCTCTTGCACTTACCTTTTGTATGTATTCGTCTTTACCTTGATGCTGCGCTTCATGCATATGCCTTGTTCGTGCATGTATCCTATCTTTGTCGCATGCTCCTTTTCTTACTTGCGCTTATTGATCTATCGAGGTGTAACCCCATGCCTCGTGAGTCGTCCTTTACACTCGCGTGGTCAGTATATGATCTCTTACCTCACGAGTTGCTTACGTGTTTGCCTGCTTGTGCGTTACGATGATCGAGGTATGATCTCATACCTCATGTGGAGATTTAGCGTTCTACCCTCGCGGTACGGTTTCGCCCACTGAGTCTTGTCCCTCGTTTTGCCTTTGTATTAGTATGTGCATGCGTTTGCCTCTTGTCAGCTTGCACTCCCTGCGTGCAACTTCGAATGTATAGTGTATATCGTTTCACTTGGCTTACAAGCCACGACACGCACTTATGCACTTCAGTTCTCAAAAGACATTGTCCTAGGTGCGATCCTATTTTCAGGAATGTATAGCTTGTAAAGTGATAGCGGCCAGATCTCCCAAATCGGTGCATTCGGGATAGGTGTGTTACAACCTTAGTTCACCTATTCGATTTGACTCAGATAGCCTGGTTTAGAAGCCTATGCACGAGTAGGGGCGGGAATCCTGACGAGGTACTTGCGCCATCGCTAGATCGACGCTACCTCACCTTTGATGCGAGACCTAATTTCTAGGCTTTCTGGTTCAACCATGATTGTGGTGCTTTCCTTCGTGAAGGTATTGTTGGATCTTTTACGAAGGATCCATGTTCCTCCTCTTATAGTTGTACCCTTAAGTCACATACGATATGTTTGGGCTACGAGAGCAGAACGAGAGGTCTACAGTAACCTATGTTGTTTTCGCCTAATAGGCCAATTGCTCGCGATTGTCTAAAGGACCCGAGCACGATCAGTTGGAACTGAAATAAGTTCACTGCGGGTTTCTATAAAGTAGAAGCTTTGGGATTTCCTGCGAGAGATCCATACCCCTCTTATCGTGGTTGTACTTTTGAACAGGTACGTTTCGTACTACGATGAGTAGGATGAGAGGCCTATGTCTGCCTCGAACATGCAATGGCATGTGTTTGAGATCACAAGAGTGATGTTTCTACCCTCACTGAGGATTGACCCCCTTTTCATTGTGATTGTATATGTGAATAGTTACGATGCGTACTGCTGTTTGTAAGATGTGAATTGTGTGCTTGTCTCGAACGCGCAATGGCGTGTATAACTCACCTAAATAATAATCATGCGCCTTCACAGGCAAGATGCTCGATTGGGTTGAAAGACCAGAGCATGAGAATGGGACGGCGGTTAAGAAACCCTCCGTCGCGCTCATTCGGAACGGTTCATCAAGAGAGAGGATGGATGGTACAAAACTTCGATGGACAGTCATATATGGCAATTTCGGGCAAAGATCCGACCTTCCCCAGTCATCGGAGGTTAGGGGAAATCCTTCGGGCCACTTCTGCAGAAGTACGGATGCGCATCCATTGGGCCTTTGTTTGCCTTTGGGGATTTACTCTCTTGGTCACAGACCGTCCCCTTAGGAAGCGGACTCAGTCAGTCATTCGGGGTATAATAAAATACATAGCATAATGGACCCCCTAATCGATCTCGGCTGTTTCTACGTTTTGCCTTGTGCGTACCCACAACGGCCTGCTCAGTAATGAGACAAGATATAACTTATGCACATGATCTTGAGATATGCATATTGTGACGTGCATTGCTTGCTTGCTTGTTAGCTCGATAGTTAGGTATGCTACTCGTGGAGCTAGGTACGCCGGTCGAGGCGTTACCCTTATTGGATAAACTGCTTACGCAGTTCTGTGCTTGGTGATAACTAGTTTCTCATACTAGTTGATTGCTTATCTTGTGTAGCTTATAATTGCTTGTGATGCAATAGCTTGTGCCTCACGATTAATGTAGCTGCTGGCCGATAGGCTGAACCATATTATGGTACTTGTATTTATTTCGAATGTTGTTATGAATACCTGTCTTTTGCAATTGCTTTTGCTTGGTTGGTGGATAGAGTTAGTTACTCTTCACCTATTATATTTGTGAGGTTGCTATAGTGGTCTGTTCAAGCACTCTGATCCTTCCTGCTCTTTTACGTAGCTGTCTGCTTTACTAGAGCTTTGCTTACTCCACAACACATTTGGTTAGATCTGCTAGTCTTGCTTGTTCCTGCTTGAGCTAGCGTTTATCTTACTTATTGCAGCTTCTGCTCTTTCTTGTCCTTTGCACCCCTACTAGTCTGTTGTGTGACTGACTCATTTCCATGGGCAGGTGGTGAACAGGTTGAGACAGCTTGCGATGGCATGATGACGCGATGCACTCAAGGCAATGCCCTTTCCTGACGTTGCGCTCCTGGGGACTCTTTTGATAGACCTGGTACAAGGTTTCTTAGAAAACATCTCTTTTGATTAGAACTCTGGATTTCTAAATCTGTATTACCAAAATGTGGTTCTTCTTCTCATTTCAATAAAATATATATTTGAATTGCAAGTCGGTTTGTAAAAGGAAAATCTGCTTTTTGGTTGTAATGTGCCCAAGGTCTAGGGACTTGTTGTTTTGAACCTGATCTTCCACTGAACTTCTGTTTTAAACTCTGATAAATAATTGATTTCAAAGCTTTCAACCTTTTTCATAAAAGGTTTCAAGTCTACGATTTTGCGGCGTTACACAAGCACTAAGTGCATTCAAGGCATTAAAGAACTAAAGAGAAGAATACAAAACATAAAAAATACTCATCTTATTGCGTATGAATGCTTAAGAGAAACATTAAGAAATGAAAGGAGATAAAAGCCCCTATTTATACACTTACAAGAGAGAGGGAGACCTCAATAGAGTTGTTGGTTTGTTCCAACCAAGATTGTAAGTAGTGTATCGTTACCTGTATCGGTCGATCCAATAGTGACTCCGTATCGTATCATATCGTAAACGTATCCTAATTTTTTAATAAAAAATTCAAAAAAATTAAAAAATTAAAAAATAAAAATCAAGAAAAATCAGAAAAATTCAGTAAAAATTGTAAAAAAATAATTTCACATGAAATAATGATGAATTGCACAAACTACATACATATTACGAAGCATGTCTCTATTACATATCATAAGTCATACTTTCATATTACATAAACAAAAACATCTTACAAGAACAAGTCTTTTAATGATCATCTTCATTATCTTCTTCTTCTCCTTCTTCGACATCCACATCGTTCCCATGATACTTGGGGTCTTCATCATCTACTTCTTGTGCTCCTTCCATGTTAATCCATTGAATGTCCTTTTCATTCAAAAGAGCCTTTGCTTCTTCTTCAATCCATGCATCTAATTCATCAAAATGTTTAAACTGATGAGATCAAATTGCTTTTTGTGCTTCCTTGCTGATAACTTTTCAATTTGCCTAAAAATATGACATGAAAAAATTAAAATTAGTTTAAAAAAATAAAATTAGTTCAGTTTTGAATGAAAATGACAAATAAACTTTAGAATTTTATATACCTCTGCTTCAATCGTAATGTGTAGCGAACGTAGACAAAGTCATTGAGTCGTTTGTACTCCGATCTGTTTCTTCCTTCGGTATGAATTTGCTCAAATCTGGATGCATTGTGGCACGGTTTTGCACTGTTGTAAGTCTTACCATATCATACAATGCATTATCATAAGTTTACATTTCCTTATGAATTTGATCTTGAATGCTATAATCAGGGTTCAACCTTTCGATGCAATCCAAAAGGCCTTTGTTGACTTCTCTGTCCATTTTAAAAGTAGGGGAGTATCTAAATACAAGATTTACATAGTATGCTGCAGCATGAATAAGTTGATGAAGTTGTTCAGTCCAACAATGATCAATGATGTTCTATATAGGTACGTAGAATTGTTTCCTCTTTTGCCTTATCCATGGCCTTATAGAGATAACCTATACCTGGTATATTTTCATTGTCAATCAATTAAATTACCTTCACCAAAGGTATAGTTATTCTCAATAACTTCACACGTGAATCCCAAAATTCACTTCTTAATACAATATGTACAATTTCTCTGGGCTTTCTTTTAAGGCATGGGGATATGCATTTCATTCATATGATGAAAACATTTTTTTTGTTGCAGCTTTATTCTGTACTAAACTTTGCACTATTAAAAAATTTGTAGCAAATCTGGTAACTGCACTATGAATCAACTCAACACTAATGTACTTTCTCGTTATGCTTAAAACTCATGCATGATTTCAAATAAATTTAGTAATTTCTTACTAGCATTCAACTGTTTGATGTACCTCATAAATGGTGCCAATGTCCTCAAGCATGAGGTCTATGCAATGGGCAACACACGAGGTTCGAAACAATGACCCAAAATTTTCTGCCAATTCTTCACCTGTTGTCCTATAATTTGCTGCATTATCAGTAATAAATTGTACAATGTTTTGAGGCTGAACCTCTTCGACTACCTGGTAAAAAACCCTCAACAATACATCTGCTCTCCTGGGCGTATCAGACAAATCAATTGATTTCAAAAACATTGTTACTTTAGGGCAATAAATAAGAAAATTTATCAAGGTCCTTGACTTTGTATCTGTTCACCCGTCTGCCATGATGCTACACTTGATCTCTCTCCATGATTGCCCCATCTCATCACAATAAGCCTTCACTTCATTCATGTTAGCATCTAAAATCTTTCCTCTTAAAGTATGATATGATGGCATCTTGTATCCAGTCTCGATACTGGTTATGGCATCTGCCATGACCTGAAAATAAAAGGAATTTGCCGCATTGAAAGGAATGCATGCGTTATAAAACCATCTCCGAACCGTGACATTAGTCTGCTCGATTAAATGCTGAAGAGTCATAGCAGTACGAATGTCGGGATGCCCTCAGGTGCAGTCCTAGGAGGGAAAAAACTCTTAATAAAGCCTCTACCGCTACCTCCTAGTCCTCCTCTTGAAGAACTTCCTCCTGTTCATCTTCTTTTTGTGCCTGCACCACTATTACTAGCACCAGCCACACCTTTTTTCTTTACTGCAGAACTTCCTAGTTTTGATCCTATGCTATGGGCTGTAGGATCAGAAGTAGGGAGATTATTTTCGTAATAGACATTCTCCTAAGGCTCCTTGTTAAAAAATGTAATATCATAATGTAATTTTTTTTAGTTTTTTACCTTAGTTATGTATTCTAGTTAGAAACTAGTTAGGTTAGTTTTTAGCTTTTATTTTTGGACCCTTTTAGACTTTACTTTTTGACCAAAGTCAAAAAGTAAAGTGTACTAGGGAGTCGTTGGACTCCCAACGACTCTATTTAGAGTTGTTGGGAGCCCAATGACTTCCACTTGAAGTCCTCTTTGTGTATTATAAATATGGGGCTATTTCCCCTTGATATGTATGTCTTTTGTAAGGGTGTTTTACCCATTCAATAAAAATTTTTTCTCCCTTTATTGAATACCTCTTTTTTGGGTATTATTGTATGAACCCTTGTGGTTCTTGTGTGTGTTCTCTTTTTTCGGTATTTTGGTTGAAGCCATTTGAAGCTTCTTTTGGTGATAATCAAAGAACTCGTCTTCTTACATGGTATCAGAGCTTGGTGATCAAGCTAAGTTTGTTTTCAATGCATCGAAAAATGCGCCACTCAATTTTTTTGGAAAAGGAGTGAAGTTCCTTTCAAAATCGTGATCGTCTAAAGAGCTTGGAGCACTTGTACTCACTATCGGTGGTGGAGTACTTATTATCCTCTCTTTTCTCTTTTCCTATCGTTATTCTCTCTTTACTCTTTCTTTCCTAAAAAATCGTGTAAAATGAATGACAATGATAATATCACCATTAAACCCATCAAGCTTAATGATTCCAACTATGTTACATAGGCTTCAATAATGATGCACTTCATTTGGGGAAAGGGGTTGCAGAGATTAGTTGATGGAACCGATTTGGAACCTAAACTAATTCTTACAAAAGTGGAAGGAGAGAAAGGAATACTTCTTACGAAGGTTGAGAAAAACAAAGCCATTACCACTTACGAAAAGAAGTGGAAAGAATGGAGGATGGGACGTGCCAAGATTATGTCTTGGCTCATAAGTAGGGTTAACATAAAAAAATGTTCAAGCCTTGCAAAGTTTGAACATACTAATGACGCTTGAGATTACCTTAAGAGAATGTATTCTCTTAAAGACATTACACATGTGTGCAAACTTCAAGACAAAGTTCGTAATATGCTTCAAGGGGACAAGAGTATTAGAGAATATTATAATAACTTGTCCGAGTTATGGGAAGAATTGACTCTTCTTGAACCAAAGTGGCATTGTCCACAAGTCATAGAACTCTGCCAAAATTAAATGAATGCGGAGCACTTCTTTTAATTTAATAATGAGTTAAAATCGGAGTTTGAATCAACCAAATCCGTTCTTCTTCATCAAAGAAAGGTTCCTTTCATAAAAGACACAATAAAAGAATTAAGTATGAAAGAGAATAAGCTCAAGAAAAGAATCTGTAAGAGTGATGATGACTCGGTTCTAGGCGTATCTAGACTGGTAAATTATGTTCGTACATACAAACCTCCACACCTTGGGAGGACAAATGATGAAAAACAAGGAAATGAATTTGAAAAAAGAAAAGTCATTTGTTACTATTGCCGAGAACCGAGACATGTAAAGACTTACTTTCCAAAATTGAAGAAATCCTATGAAAAGGTCGCTACGGTTGAATCCCCGAAATAATCAAGTGAGTCATCTATTGGAAGCACGTCTCTAGCACAATTGGTGGATGCGCTTTAACCACTTCTCAAAGGAGCATCCTCATCCACCAGAGTCGCTGTTTCTTTCGTTGGCATTTTCGATCTCGGTAAATCTCTTTGGCTCCTTGACTCAAGTGCTTCTTTTCATATGACACCAAACATAAATATGCTATCTGAATGTCATAACTCAAGTGGGTCAAATGTTTTTACCGCGGATGAAACATCTTTTGAAATCAAAGGAATAGGAAAATTTAAAAATATTTCTCAAAATTCAAAAGGATTTTGTATTTTGTAAATTAGATATATTCCTAAACTCAACTTAAATCTTTTATCTGTCTCTCAGTTAACTGACCATGGGTATAATGTTTCCTTTTCCTCTCGTGATTGTCGAGTGCAGGATTACCAGTTAGGAAATTTGATTGGGGAATGCCATAAAGAATGAGGCTTATACTACATGGATTTTTTGGAAATACCCAAGAGTATATTATGTTGTAATGTTCAGAAAATAGACTTGGATCTATGGCACAAGAGACTTGGTCATCTTAGTATATCCAAGATTCAATTTTTTTCAAGTATGGAAGTTTTGTAATTTTGAAGCCTTTATGTGTGAAAAATATATTCTTGGAAAATGAAGACTACCTTTTCTAGAAAGAGCCTTTGTTTCTTTTCGACCACTTGAGTTAGTACATTCAGATGTTTGGGGACCCACACATGTTTTATCAAAAAGTCGTTTCATGTATTATGTAATTTTCGTAGATGACTTTATACGTCATACTTGGTTTTATTTTCTTAAACATAAATTCAAAGTTTTCTCACATTTTCAAATATTTCACAATCTAGTCAAAAATCAATTTAAGAATGATATTTCAATATTTTGCATTGATTCAAGGGGAGAGTTTTAATCAAAAGAATTCAAAGATTATTTGAACCTATACAATATTACACATAAAAAATCATGCCCCTATACTCCTCAACAAAATGGTTTAGCATAAAGGAAACATAGGCATATTATAGAAACAACAAGAACTTTACTCATTACACATCAAGTACCAACAACTTTTTGGCCGAGCCACTTTAATTGCAGTTTACCTTATTAACAGGATGCCCTCTTCCTCACTAAACAATATTTCTCATATTGAAAAACTTTTTAAGCAAATTTTAGATTATTCTAGGTTGAGGGTTTTTGGGTGCAAATATTTTGTTTTTACAGATAAAAATGATAAACTCTCTCCACGAGCGATTCTCTGTGCCTCCTTAGGGTATACGAGTCATCAAAAAAGGTACATGTGTTTTGATCTTAAAACTAAAAAATTATATGTATCGAGAAATGCACCCTTCTTAGAAAAGGAAAGTTTTTTTGAAAGTGAGAATCCTACGAAAATAGATGAGTATTCTTTCTTGTTGGACTTAGTTCCAAAAATTAATGAAGGTGTCATTGATGAGAGTCAAGATCATCAAAATGATTTAACAAGTACAATATCAGTTGATGGTAATCAAAATTGTATTCAATATTCTAGTCAGGGAAATTTAGAAAAACCAAGTGCTTTTGAAAAATATATTAAAGAACATGACAAAATATCAACTAGAAAGTCATCTAGAGCCTCAAAAGTTCTTGGAAAATTTGTGTCGTATGGGTCGTTTTCACCAATGTATCAGGCCTACATTACCTTAATACACTCCTATGAAGAGCCTTCTAACTATGCTGCAACTAAAGAACAACCTGAATGAGTTAAAGCTATGACAACAGAATTAGAAGCCTTAGAAAAGACAAATACCTGGACTATTCAAGACATTCCATCTGACAAAAAACCTATTGGATGTCGATGGGTGTACAAAGTTAAAACCAAGAGTGACGACACTCTTGAGAGGTTTAAAGCTCGATTAGTTGCCAAAGGCTATTCTCAAGATTTTGGAATAGACTATGAAGAAACTTTTACCTCAGTAAAGAAATGACATATTTATCAAATGGATGTCAAAAATGCATTTCTCAATGAAAGCCTAGCTGAAAAATTTTACATGGACCCACCACCTGGTATCAATATTCTTAAAAGAAAAACTCTTCATTTAAATAAGGTTTGTATGGACTTGAGCAAGCCCCAAAAGCCTGGTATGATAAGTTTAGTCAGGTTATCTTGATTTTGGTTTTCAATTTTGTTTTACTGACACAACTTTGTTTGTTAAGAATTCTGATGTAGGTATTATTCTTCTTCTCCTCTATATTGACGACATGATCATCATTGGAAGTGATAAATAGGGATTTAACAATATTAAAAAGTTTCTCAAAACACACTTTGAAATGAGTTATTTGGGTTTTTTAAAAAAAAATTTTGACATCGAAGTTGCGTACTTCTTTAGAGGCTATTTGCTAACTCAATTTAAATTTGCTCTAGATATTGTTGCCAGGTCGGGTATCTCAGATGGAAGACACGTTGACGCTCCCGAAGTTGTAAATATTAAAATGAAGATTAATGATGGAGAACTACTGGAAAATCCAACACCTTACAGACAACTTGTCGGGGTACTATCATATCTTTCCATTACAAGACCAATTTGAGCATGCTCATACCACTGTTCATATGAGAGTTGTTTTATGCATTATTAGATATATTAAAACTTTCATTTTTAGAGATCTTTTTTTGTCTGCTTCTTCCTCCTTAGATTTAACTGCTTATAACGATGCAGATTGGGGATGTGATCTCAATGATCGACACTCAATTATTGGTTTTTGTGTATTTTTAGGTGAATTATTGATTTCATAGAGGTGCAAGAAGCAACAAAAGGTCTCTCTCTCGTCAACTAAAGCGGAGTACATGGCGATGACTACATCCACTATGGAAGTAGTCTGACTAAGGCGCTTGCTTCATGATATGGGTGTTGAAAGTACATAAGCATCAAGGTTATGCTGTGACAACAAAAGTTCTATTTATATTGCCAGCAACCGAACATTCCACAGACACACCAAGCATATTGAAATTGATTGTCACTACGTGCAAGAGAAATTTCTACATGACACCATTGATCTTTCCTCAGAATATCAACTGAGAGACTTCTTTACCAAACCTCTCGATGCTCCTCAATTTCACTTTGTCTTGAACAAACTTTCGGTTATTCAACCATAAGTTTGAAGGGGTGTGTTAAAAAATATAATATCATAATGTAATTCTTTTTAGTTTTTTACCTTAGTTATGTATTCTAGTTAGAAACTAGTTAGGTTAGTTTTTTAGATTTTATTTTTCATCTTCTTACACTCCTCCTACCCCATTTCTGCCCTATTCATCTCTCTTGTCTTTTTCCTTTAAGATCATCAAGTAATTATTGACATTGGCATTTTACGACATTCGATAATTTCCTTGATGTGCATTCGTGCACATTATGATGTGTCTCGGCTGAATGATGCTTCAATCGAGAGATGCCACTCGAAAAACTAATTTGGCAATAGTTGCATTTAATTCTTAATCGGTTTCCACTCGTTACTTGAGTGTACCATTGTCATGTCGGATCTTTCGATACCATCTTTCCTCAAAAACACTCAATAACAAGCAAACAATAGGGATTTTTACCTTAACCCACTTTCATAAGTGAAAAAATTGGTGGAAATGCACTCTTGAGAAAATCACTAAAGCACTCTCCCTTGCGCACAAATAGGCCCACAAATCGATCTCACAGAACCTAACCTAGGGTGCATGGGTTCCTTGTAAGAGCCTCTACACGTGTAGAAATCAGCCCTTAAGAGGGCTTTTAAACCCAAAACGAAAAAGACTTGTTTTTGGGTCTTTTAAAGTGTGCCAGATCCATATCATACGATACATGGCATATCGTACAATACAGGTCAATACAAGGATGTATCGTACGATACACCCGATACTGGTACGATACACCAATGTTGTGAAAAGCGTTGTGGCGTAGCGCTCCACCAAAAATTGAAGCGAGGCGTACGCCTCAATTTTTTTTAAACTTTAAAAAACCCTTTAAAAATATTTGCGAATACAAATAAATAATAGAAATGCTTTATTGATAAAGTAAAAATCAATAAGAAACAAAAAATTGCAAATAAATAGCGAAATTAACATTTTTCTTCTTCTACAGAAAATTGCAAATATAAGTAGTTTTCTTTCCTTTTTTCTTTCTTTCTGTCTCTCTATTTCTCTATTTCTCTATTTCTTTTTCTTTCTTTGTTTCTTTTTCTTTCCTTCTTCCGTTCTTCCTTTCTTTTTCTTTCTTCCTTCATTTTCTTTCTTTTTTCTTTCCTTTCTTTCTTTCCTTCTTTTGTTTTCTTTCTTTTCCTTTCTTTTTTCTTTGTTGCGCTATTTACCTGCGCCTTGAGGTGCAGAGGGCCTCGCCTCAAGGTGAGGCACGGTATTTGCATCTTGAGGCGCATTTTTGATAAATATGCCACTCGTATCGCGATACGAGTGTGTATCGTATTGTTAGACTAAAAAATAATGATACGTATCGTACGATACGAACAACCTTGGTTCCAACAATTATAAATATAGTTGTTTGACTGTTCCAACCGCTCTATTAACTAGTCAACTCTATGTTGATTAGTCAAGAAAACCCCAAAAACTCTATTTGTTATTTGACCAAATAGTCCCTATAAAAACAGAAAGGGACAAAAAGAAAAGAATAAAGTAAAAGTACTAATGTGCCTTTAATGGGCACAACTTATTACAAGGATTGAAATGATCATCATACCCCTAATGGGTATTTACCTATTACATTATTATAACTAAAATATATATACATATGTATGAATATATATATATATATGTACAATATGAACCAAAAAATATATATATATATATATATATATATATATATATATATATATATGTATGAAAATACATACATGTACAACTTAACACAAGCAAGGTTACATTTCTTGATATATAAAGTTTTTCATTTTTTAATTATGACATCTATAACCTTTTTTATTTTTCCCATACTCAAGAAAAACACATTCAATGGCCTTATGTGAAAATTTATCATTTCTTTCACAAAGCACGAAACCCTTACAACAAAAAACTCAGTATTTTCAAATCCGGTTCAATATCAAAAAGCTTTGCTAACGAAAAATATTCTTCAAAGTGAAAGATGACATTTTATTTATCAAATAGACTACAGTGAGAGTGGATTTGACCCAAAAGCTTTTAGGAACATTTTTTGAAATAAGTAATGTTCTAGTAGTTTATATGATGTGTCCATGTTTTCTTTCGGCAAGGCCATTTTATTGGGGGGTTCTTGGGCAAGATCTTTAATGTAAAATTTTATTTTCTTTCAAATAACTTTTGAACTTATATGATGAAAACTCACCTCTCGAATTTGATCGAGACATGAATATTAGTTTGAAATTGATTTTTAATCAAATTATGAAATCCTTTAAAACAAGAAAAGATTTTCGATTTTTGCCTAAGAAAATACACCCAAGTATATCTAGTATGATTGTCAATATGTATAATATAATAGGAGAATCCTTCTTTAGACATGATCGATGCGGGTCCCTACACATCTTAATGCACCAACTCAAAATCTCTTTTAGTCACATAATATTGAGAAGGAAAAGAAAGAGTTTTCATTTTTTCAAGTATACATTCTTTGCATACAAATTCTTTCTCATTACAAACTTTTTGCAAAAAGGAAACAAGAGAGTTTTGATACACTTGGACGGCCTAGTCTTCTATGCCACGTTTCAATATCTTTTTTTGTGGCATAGTTACAAAAAGAGTTCCTAGGAATACATAAAAAATTCATATAGTATAAATCTCCTCTTCTATGGCCCTTTCCCAATTAGCTTTCCTCACTGACAATCTTGCACGAAACAATTCTTAGATGAGAAGGAGATTTCATACTTATAATCGGATATTTGATAAATAGAAAGCAAGTTCAAATTTAATTTAGGAATAACTTAAACTTTTGGAACAACAAAATTTTTGAAATCATTTTTTAAATCACCTATGCTTGTGATTTCTAAAGAAGTGTCATTGGGAGATTTCATACCCATGATCGGATATTTGAGAAACCGAAATCAAATTAAAATTTAATTTATGAATAATTCTCTTCTTCTATGACATTCCCCAATTAGCTTCCCTGATTGGCGATCCTGCACGAAATAATCCTTAGATGAGAAGGAAATTTCTTACCCATGATCAGATATTTGATAAATCGAAAGCAAGTTCAAATTTAATTTAGGAATAACTCTAACTTTTGGAACAACAAAATTTTTGGAATCATTTTTTAAATCACCAATGCTTGTGACTTCTAAAGTAGTGCCATCAGGAGATATCATACCCATGATCAGATATTTGAGAAACTGAAATACAAACAACAACAACAACTACGCCTTCATCCCAAAACAATTGGGGTCGACGATATGAACCAAAAAAGAAAATCATTTTGGGTCTTCCACATGAATCCTTCTCCTCCAATCATTTGTATCCAATGCCATGTCCTCGGTGAGGTTCAAAGCATTCATATCCTTTCCTATCTTCTCCATCCATGTCTTCCTAGGCCTACCCCGACCTCTTTTAACTAATATATTTTCCCATTTCTCCATCCTTCTAACTGGAGCATCATTAGGCCTTCGTCGAATATGTCCAAACCACCATAAACGATTCTATCTCATCTTATTGTCAATGGGTGCAATGCCTACCTTCTTACGTATCTCCTCATTCTGAATCTTATCTTTTATTGTATTTCCACACATACGCATCTCAACTACACATTTTTTGAATATGAAGTCTCTTGGCAGCTTAACATTCCGTACCATATAGTAAAGCGGGCCTAATAGTCTGTTAAATTATATATCTAATCATTCAATGTAATATATATATTTTATATATATAAAGTAATACATATACATATATTAATATATATGTATATGTATCTACTTATTATATATATAAAATATATATTTCTGTTTTGTTTAGCCGTAGGGGTAGATTAGTCTTTTTCTCCATTTTACGCACATTCAATTTATGAATGTGATTGTAATTTATTTTCTTTTTCTTTTTCTTTTATTTTTTATTTTCTTTTATGTAAAGTACCAAAAGGTACCTTGGGGGCCCACTAACATAGACGTTGGGCCCTCTCCAACGGTCACATTTGTGACCGTTGGAGGGGCTCCAACGTCTATGAGTGGAGCCCCTCCAAGGCCCCTCTTGTGTTGTTATAAATAGGGGTTTCACCCCTTTGTATTTTTCATGGCTTTGAGTCAAAGCCCAAGTTCTCAATAAATCGATTCCATTGTTTTTATGCCTTTGTGCATTTGTGAGTTATTTGTGGATTGTGCTTTTTGTGCACAAGTGTTCTAAAGTGTTCTTATTGTGCTTTCGTGGTGGGTTTAATATCAAGAATATTAAGGTCTTGATATTAGTATCTTATTAGAGATACTTTCACATGGTATCAGAGCCTCGTTGGAAGAAAGATGATCGTGCATCTCGTCTCTTGTGAAGTACCTCGAAAAACGTGCCCTCAAGCTAGTGAAGTTTTTGAGTGAAGCATTTACTTTGGGCAATATTTTAGAAGCAACTTTTGTCAAGAAAAGGTTGAAAATCCGTTAAGGTACGCATTATTTTTCATCTTCTCTTCTCTCTAATGGGTGAAAAAGACTCCCATTTCTCTCTTGGGTTTAAACTTAGTGGTTCGAACTACCATGTTTGGGCCGGCAATATGGAAGCCCATATCAAAGGGAAATGCCTTTGGGGTTACGTTCAAGGCTCCATATCGGAACCCGAACCCAAGCTTTCTGCTATAGAGAAAGGGGAAATTAAGATTCTAGAAGGAGAAGATAGACAAAAGGCCTTAGAAGAATATTCCAAAAGGCATGATGAGTGGGAAATGAAGAACTTCAAAATATTGTCTTGGATTTTTTCGTCCGTAGAAACCAAGATCAATGCCAACATCATTAAGTTTAAAAGGGCCTCCGAAGCTTGGTTATACCTTGAAAAAATGTATACTTCAAGGGACTTGTCTCACAAATACTATCTCCAAAAGAAAGCCTTGACTCTTCAACAAAATGATTTATCTATTCGAGAATATTTTGCCAAATTGTCATCTATTTGGGACGAGCTTGTCATGCTCGAACCAAAATGGAGCGGAGAAGCTATTGAATTAAGACACAAACAACTACAGGAAGATCGATTTTTCAACTTCCTAAATGGTCTTAGACCCGAATTTGAGCAAATTCGGTCCTCTCTTCTATCGGCTTTCACCTCCCCATCTATTGAAGATGTCATCACCAAGCTAAGTGGTGAGGAAACACGTATGGGGATTAGTAAAAATAACCCAAGCATCCTTGCTACACCTTCTCAAAGTGACTATGAAGTGGTTAATGCCGTGTCAAGACCCGGAAATAATTTGAAGACCTACAAACCGCCGCATTTCAAAAATCAAGGGCAAAATGATCGGTATGGCAAGAGAGATTATAGCAAATTAACTTGCCATTTTTGTAAAGAACCGGGACATGTCACACCCAATTGTCCCAAATGGAAGAAATTTCTTGCCGCGGCTTTAGCATCCCAATCGGAGGAACGGCCTTCAACTTCGAATGAACCTCTTTCGCTTCATCAAATTATGGATGCTCTTCAACCTCTTCTCAAAGGAGGCATTTCTGGAGCCGCTATGTCATCCTCTTCCTCTCTTGGTAAGACATCTTGGTTACTTGATTCCGGTGCTTCGTTTCATATGACTCCAAGCTATTGTTTTCTTTCTGATTATTCTAAAAATTGTCTTCCATCTTTTGTCTCAACGGCGGATGGAACCCCTCTTGAAATTAAAAGAATGGGCAATTTTGAAAAACAAGACTTTTTTATCCCAAAAATTCGTCTTATACCAAAACTAAACTTAAATTTACTTTCCGTTTCTCAACTCTCGGACTGTGGTTGCGATATAAAATTCTCTTCTAATAAATGTTGGATACAGGATCGCCAGTCCGGGAAATTGATTGGGGAAGGCTCTAGGAGAGGAGACCTCTACTATGTTGATTTTCTTAAAATTCCCAAGAATCAATTTTGTAGTGTTGCTCAAAACAAAGATATTCATGTATGGCATAAGAGATTGGGTCATCCCAACATTGTTAAAATCTCTTATTTGCCTTTTATTAAGCATCTTTGTAATGAAATTTTTGTTTGTAATGAATGTATTCTTGGAAAAATGAGAAGTCTTCCTTTTCCTCAAAGATCCATGTTTACAACAAAACCTTTTTAAATTGTTCACTCCGATGTATGGGGTCCGGCTCCAGTGATATCCAAGGGAGGTTTCTCTTACTATGTTATCTTTGTGGACGATTTCACTAGGTTTAGTTGAATATTCTTTCTTAAACATAAACATGAAGTTTTTTCAACATTTAAAACATTTCATATGATGGTTTTAAATCAATTCAATGGAAATTTAAAATTTTTTAGATCCGATTCGGGTGGTGAATACCTTTCCAATGAATTCAAAAGCTATCTTGAAAACCATGGAATTCTACATCAAAAGTCTTGTCCCAAAACCCCCCAACAAAATGGGTTGGCCGAACGAAAACATAGGCATATTATTGAAACCACATGAACTTTGCTCATTTCCCAAAATATTCCGAAAAAACTTTGGGCGGAGGCCACTCTTACTTCTATCTATCTCATAAATAGACTTCCATCTAAAAACTTGGACAAGATTTCCCCATTTGAAAAATTATATGAAAAAGAACCTGATTATAGCAGGTTAAGGGTTTTTGGATGTAAATGTTTTGTCCTTACTGATAAAAATAACAAACTCTCTCCTAAGGCCATTCCTTGTGCCTTTCTTGGTTATTCTGAAACTCATAAAGGTTTTCGCTATTATGATGTTAAGAATGATTAACTATATGTTTCCAGAAATGTAAGCTTATTGGAAAATGTTAGTGGTTTCGAAAAACTTGAAACCAATGACGAGAATATTGACTTTTTTTTTTGTTTGATTTCTTAACTGAAGATGATGATACTAGTGATGATGAAACTAATCAAAATGACGAAACTCATTCTGATCAACACATCAATGAAGAACCACATAGAGATCCTATAACCTACTCTCATAGAGATAGGAGTACTTTTAGAAGTGCCCTCGAAAGATATGATAGTGAGTCTATCCCTCCAAGTGAAGGAAATCTTCGTAGAACCGAAAGATCAAGAAGTCCTCCTTCTAGGTTCATCTCATATGAGTCTTTTTCACCAAAATATAGAGCATGTCTAAGCGCCATTCACTCGTACATAGAACCTAGGGATTTCGAGGAAGCACGAAAATGCCCGGAATGGATAGTTGCTATGAATAATGAACTTGAAGCCCTAAAGAAAGCAAAGACCTGGGAGTTTCAAGACCTTCCTAAAGACAAGAAAGCAATAGGGTTTAGATGGTTATTTAAAGTCAAAACTAAGAGTGATGGGTCTCTTGAGAGATATAAGGCCCGCTTAGTTGCAAAAGGATATGGTAAAAAATATGGGATTGATTATGAGGAGATTTTTGCCCCCGTTGCTCGGATGGTCACCGTTCAATGTCTTATAACCGTTGCTTCTATCAATAAATGGAACATCTATCAGATGGATGTTAAGAATGCGTTTTTAAACGGAGATCTAAACGAAGAAGTATATATGGATGCTCCTCCTGGAATGGAATATCCTAAAGGAAAAGTGCTTCGTCTTCGGAAAGCACTTTACGGTTTAAAACAAGCTCCCAAGGCTTGGTATGATAGGTTTAACTCCATAATGTTAGAAAATGATTTCTCATCCTGCTTTACTGATACTGCTTTGTTTGTTAGAAAATCTAATGCAGGGATTGTCATTCTACTACTTTATGTGGATGACATGCTTATAACTGGGAGCGACTCTAAAGGGATTAAAAGTATAAAGTCCATTTTAAAGGATAAGTTTGAAATGTCTGACTTATGCTTCTTAACTTATTTTTTGGGTATTGAGGTAGCTTACTCTCATAGAGGATATTTTCTATCTCAAACTAAACTTGCATCTGAGATTATTGACAGGTCCGATATTACAGATGATAAAGTTTGTGAAACTCCTGCTATAGTAGGAGCTAAAATGAAGATTGATGATGGTGTTCCCCTCTCCGATCCTACTCCATACAAGCAACTAGTAGGATCGTTGATGTACCTAAGCATCACCAGACCAGATATCTCACATACGATGCATACGACAAGTCAATTTCAGCATGCATCAACTTCTGTTCACATGGGTGCTATCTTACGTGTCGTAAGATATCTAAAGCACACTATTAATAAGGGAGTTTTTTTGTCTTCTTCTTCTGAGTTAAGATTAATTGCTTATACTGACTCTGATTGGGGAGGTGACCCGAATAACCGTCACTCCACCACTGGTTTTTGTGTATTCTTAGGTGACTCTTTAATCTCATGGAGATGTAAGAAGCAGCAAAAGGTGTCTCTATCATCAACTGAAGCAGAATATCGGGCCATGGCAACTACTACCATGGAAATTGTTTGGATTCATCAGTTGTTGGAAGACATGGGGATCACTATTGAAGGGCCTACCAAGCTTTGCTGTGACAACAAAAGTGCGATTTATATTGCTAAGAATCACACTTTTCATGAGCGGACCAAACACATAGAGATGGATTGTCACTACGTTCGGGAGGCGTACCTCAAAGGAATCATTGACCTTCCATATGTCACGTCCGAATATCAATTGGCGGACTTCTTCACTAAAGCCTTGTGTGCTCCGCGTTTCAACTTTCTTCTTAGCAAACTCTCGGTCATCCTGCCCTAGGTTTGAGGGGGGGTGTTAAATTATATATCTAATCATTCAATGTAATATATATATTTTATATATATAAAGTAATACATATACATATATTAATATATATGTATATGTATCTACTTATTATATATATAAAATATATATTTCTGTTTTGTTTAGCCGTAGGGGTAGATTAGTCTTTTTCTCCATTTTACGCACATTCAATTTATGAATGTGATTGTAATTTATTTTCGTTTTCTTTTTCTTTTATTTTTTATTTTCTTTTATGTAAAGTACCAAAATGTACCTTGGGGGGCCCACTAACATAGACGTTGGGCCCTCTCCAACGGTCACATTTGTGACCGTTGGAGGGGCTCCAACGTCTATGAGTGGAGCCCCTCCAAGGCCCCTCTTGTGTTGTTATAAATAGGGGTTTCACCCCTTTGTATTTTTCATGGCTTTGAGTCAAAGCCCAAGTTCTCAATAAATCGATTCCATTGTTTTTATGCCTTTGTGCATTTGTGAGTTATTTGAAGTGTTCTAAAGTGTTCTTATTGTGCTTTCGTGGTGGGTTTAATATCAAGAATATTAAGGTCTTGATATTAGTATCTTATTGGAGATACTTTCACATAGTCGTCCTATAAAACTTTCCCTTCAACCGCAATGGCATTCTACGATCGCACAACACTCCAGTTGCACTTTTCCATTTCATCCACCCAACCTTTATCCTATGATTTACATCTCCATCAATTTTTCCATACTTTTGAATGATAGATCCCAAATATTTGAAACAATCATCCACCGGTATTTCTTGCTCACCAAGCTTCACTACACTCCCATCACTACTTCGTTGCTTACTAAACCGACATTCCATATATTCTGTCTTACTCTTACTCAACTTAAAACCTCTTGCTTCCAATGTCTGTCTCCATAATTCTAACTTAGCATTAACCCCAGCTCTAGACTCATCAATCAAAACAATATCATCAGCAAACAACATGCACCACGACACTTTTTCTTGAATTGATCTCGTAAGCTCATCCATCACTATAGCAAATAAGAAAGGGCTTAAAGCAGATCCTTGATGTAACCCAACCGTTATAGGAAAATTGGTTGTCACCCCTCCACAAGTGCGAACATTGGTTACTATTCCTTCATACATATCTTTAATTATACTAATGTAACACCTTTCTTCATCATTGTCCACTAGAGAACGTCCCTAGGTACTCTATCGTATGCCTTCTCCAAATCATTAAAAACCATATGCAAATCTTTGTTCCTCTCTCTATTTCTCTCAATAAGTTGTCTAAGAAGATGTATAGCTTCCATAGCTGATCTTCCCAGCATAAAACCAAATTGATTCTCCGATATCATGACAACCTTCCTCAACCTAAACTCAATTACCCTCTCCCAAAGACTCATGAGTTTTATACCACGATAGTTTGTGCAATCTTGTATATCACCCTTATTCTTATATAGAGGCACCAAAGTACTCTTCCTCCACTCATTAGGCATCTTATTTATTCGCCAAATCTTGTTAAAAAGATTTATCAACCATTCTAAACCTTTCTCTCCCAAGCATTTCCAAGCCTCGATAGGTATACCATCTGGACCAACTGTCATTCTTGATTTCATTTCTTCAAAGCCTCTGCAATTTCTTTCTTTTAAATCTTACGCATGAAGTCACGATTCATCTTTTGAAAAAGAATGGAGAAGTCTCCGAGATCCTGAGCATGACTTTCATTAAATACTTTATCAAAATAATCTTTCTATCTCTCTTTAGTCTCCTCATCTTTGACTAAAACCCTTTGCGTTTCATCTTTGATACATCTAACCATACCCAGATCCCTCGATTTTTTATCTCTCATCTTTGCAAGCCTATAAATATCCTTCTCGCCCTTTTTGGTATCAAACTTGTCATAAACCTCCTTATATACCTTATCCCTCGCGTTTCGAACTACTTTTTTAGCTTCCTTCTTTGCTATCATATACTTGTCCAAATTTTCATTATCACGACTCTTACTTAGTTTTCTATAACACTCTTTTTTAACCTTAATAGCTAATTTGACATCCTCGTTCCACCATGATATATCCTTACCTAGCGGTGCATCGCCTTTAGACTCACCCAATACCTCCTTAGCCACCTTTCTCATGCCACCCGCTATCTTATTCCACATTGATTCTGAATCCTCCTCGAGACACCAATCAGCTTCCTTAACTACCTGCTCTACAAACATACATTGTTTAGCTCTTTTCAGTGCCCACCATTTAATTCTAGGATCTATCCTATGTCTATCTCTTTTGCGATATTGTGTAATTCTAAGATCTAAAATTAAGTCTCTATGTTGTGTAGCTACACTTTCTCCCAGTATAACCTTACAATCGATGCAACAACCCCTATCTCTCTTTCTAAGTAGGGAAAAATCTATCTGACTCGTATTAACCCCACTTTTAAACGTTACTAGGTGAGATTCCCTCTTCCTAAACCAAGTGTTTGCTAAGATCATATCATAGGACAAACCAAAATCTAAAATCCTTTCTCTTCTTTTGTTTCTTTCTCCTATTCCATAGCCTCCATGGATATTCTCAAATCCATCCCTACTAATGCCTACATGTCCATTAAGGTCACCACCGATGAAAAACTTTTCTCCGTAAGATATCCCTTGTACTACTCCATCTAAATCTTCTCAAAATTGATTCTTAATAGAATCATCTAAACCTACTTGAGGTGTATACACACTAATAATATTAATATTATCTGTACCTAATACTAATTTAATAAGTAAAATCCTTTCGCCCTTCCTACGGATCTCAACTACATTATCTATAAACTCACGACTCATAACAATCCCTACTCCATTCCTATTCCTGTATACCAAATCTTATATCCCCAAGGTTCTATCACTTTTGCTTTCTCACCTACCCATTTGGTCTCTTGTAGACATAAAATATCAATCTTTCTCCTACACATAACATCTATTAACGATTTGGTCTCTTGTAGACATAAAATATCAATCTTTCTCTTACACATAACATCTACTAGCTCTACCAACTTACCAGTTAAAGACCCTATGTTCCAAGTGGCTAACCTAATTTTATGGTCTTATTTGAGAAACTGAAATCAAATTCAAATTTAATTTAGGAATAATTCTAACTTTTCGAACAATAAAATTTGTGGAATCATTTTTTAAATGACCAATGCTTGTGAGCGACACCAGAAGTGGAAGAATGTATTGCCTCCAAGTGTCGTTATAGAGCCGCGACCAATTGTGCAATTGAGAGATCTTTAAGTTCTCCTCCTTTGTTGATATCATTGCTTACTTTGGTGGAGTCTCCAAAGGAAGCCCACCTTTAGCTTTGGGCAAGCCGGCTTTATGTGACCCGACTCATGGAAAAAGTGAAATAAGTTTTATAAAACCTCCATTGTTTTGTCTTCCAAAATGTAGAGGTTTATATGTTTTGATAGTGGCATCGGGTTTGGAGGCGGGAAGAACAGTGTCACTAGCTTTTTCTTATCATCTTTCAACCTTCTTTTCTCCATGCTCAATTCAGTAAGGTTTCTTGGAGAGAAGAGATTTTGGATTTATGGAGCATCATCATCCTTACTCATTCGAATTCAAGCCTTAAACCATTGAGGAACATAAACAATTGCTCACTCTTTAGTTGCTTGTCTAAGGCGAAGATCCTCGGTGGTCTCCCACTTGTGCTCCAAGACGACAAGTTCCCTCCATAGAAAGGTCATCTCGTTGTATTAGTCTCGGATAGACTTGTCACCTTGTTTGAAGGACATAATCTTCTTATGAAGGTTCTATTAGATTGGTATACAAGAAATAAGGAGAGAGAGAGAGAGAAAGAGAGAGAGGGAGAGAGAGAAGTCACAATGGCTGGGGCGGCACACACTGCTCGACCACCGAAACCCTAAACATTAAAAGGTAAAAACATGTACAACGATATTACAAAAATGCCATTAATGAGGTTATATGGCATGTGTTCATACAATATGCGTATGGATCTGGATCCAGATCCATACGCATATATCCATATTGTATTCTAACACCCTCCCTCAAGTTGTACGTGATTTTGGAGCATGTACAACTTGCTCTTCAATAGCCAAAATTGACGTCCTGTTAATCCTTTGGTAAACAGGTCTGCCACTTGATCTTCTGTTCGAACATGACGTAGTTCTATCTCCTTCATCTCGACTTTATGCCGTATGAAATGTTGATCAATCTCAATGTGCTTCGTTGTGCTATGCTGGATAGGATTACATGCAATGTTTATTGCGCTTTGATTGTCACATAAAAGAAATGATCGAATAATTGTCTCCCCAAGATCACTCAATAAGTGTCTAATCCATGTGGCTTCTGCCGTGCCTGCAACCATCGATCTGTATTCAGCCTCTGTACTCGATCGTGCCACTGCCTTTTGTTTTCTGCTGCTCCAGGACACTAAATTGTGCCCAATATAAACACAATATCCAGAGACAGATCGTCTCTCATCTGGATCCCCTGCCCAATCTGTGTCTGTATAAGTGATGAGTTCATGTCCTCTATGCAGATTATCGTTCTTGCGATAAACAAGTCTGTCTCATATAGTTCCTTTTAAATAGCGTAGAATGCACTTCACAACTTCCATATGACCCTCCGTTGGAGCATGCATAAACTGGGATACCTGATTGACAACATAAACTATATCAGGTCTGGTAAAGGTCAAGTACTGTAACATCCCCACGAGACTTCTATACGTTGTAGGGTTGACACAAAGATGACCATCTTCAGAGCTCAGCCTTTGATGTAATACACTAGGAGTGCTGACTGGTTTGCAATTCGTCATCCCGGCTTTTTCCAGAAGGTCGAGAGTGTATTTTTGTTGCATGAGTGTCAACGTGTCTTGTTGTCTGTCAACTTCCACACAAAGAAAGTACCGCAACTCCCCTAAATCTTTCATCTTGAAAGTTTTCATTAAAAACTGTTTCACGTCTTGCACATGACTATCTGAGCTCCCAGTGATCACAATGTCATCAACATATATAAGAAGAAGTATAACAATGTCCGCCTTTTGGTAAATAAAGAGTGAGTGATCCAAAGAGCATCTTCTAAAACCATAACTCTGAATCTGCATAGAGAAACTTTCAAACCAGGAACGGGACGCCTGTTTCAACCCATACAGAGATTTCCTTAGTTTGCACACCCAGGCAATAGGATCCTTCTCGGCATAACCAGGTGGTTGCTCCATATACACTTCTTCCTTTAAAGTTCCATGCAAAAAAGCATTTTTAACATCCATCTGGCTAAGGCTCCAACCTTTATCAACTGCTAGGGATATGATGATACGAATAGTACCCATTTTGACTACGGGACTAAAAGTTTCGTAGTAGTCTTCACCATATTGTTGTGTGAATCCTCGAGCAACAAGTCGCGCCTTATATCTGTCAATACTTCCTTCAGGCTTATATTTTATTTTATAAACCCATTTTGAGCCAACTACATTCTTTCCTTCTGGCCGAGAAACTATTTCCCAAGTCTGGCATTCATTAAGAGCTTCCATTTCTTCATTCATAGCTTCAGTCCAATGACGGGATTGAAGAGCTTGATTAAAACAAGTGGGTTCATCCTGTTTTGTGAGCTGAGACACAAACAACTGGAAATCAAGGGAGAAGGTCTCATAACTCACCCATCGTTGAATAGGATGCTTAATGCGTGACGACCTTTGAGCCGAAGCATTGGCGATGCTTTCCTTCACATTCCTCGGCTCTGTATTTTTGTCTCGTCTAGTGTATATCTGCCCAGAGAAGCGTTCTACTGGGGGTGGCTCAGCTGGAGACTCAACTGAAGATAATTCAACATGCATTTGTGAGTCATTCAACTCCCTACTCAAGCCGAAGGAAGGACAATTTGTCTGACATGTTTCTCCTGTATTAGCAAAAAGATCTGCGCTCATCCATGGATCATATACTTCTAATTCTCGAGATGGTAACGCTGCAGAGTCATTGACTTGAAAATTTCCTTCATCAAAAACAACATTCCTGGAGGTCCTAATACGTTTTGTAGTAGGATCATAGCATCAATAACCTTTGTATTCATCTGCATACCCAACAAATCTGCACTTGACAGCCTTGTCCTGAAATTTATTTCGCAGAGATGAATCAACATGTACATAACATACACAACCAAAAACACGCAGCTCATCGTAAGAGGGATGTTGCTCGAATAAAGTATAATAGGGAGATTTCCGATCCAAAAGTGTCATAGGAAGACGATTTATGATATGAACAGATGTATGAAAAACTTCTGTCCAGAGACTAATGGGCATATTGCTGTCATGTAGCATGCTCATTGCGCTCTCTACAATATGCCTGTGTTTCCTCTCCGCAACCCCATTTTGTTGAGGAGTATGAGGGCAAGAAACCTGTCGACTTATTCCTTTATCCCGAAGAAAGGCAATAAACTCGTTCGATGAATACTCTCCTCCACCATCACATTGTAAATGCACAATATCACAAGCAAACTTTGTTTTGACCATCGAATGGAATTCCCGAAATATTTGAAAAACTTCATGCTTGTGTTTTAAGAAATATATCCAAGTATAACGGGAATAAGAATCAATAAAGATAACATAGTAGCGACTGCCAGAAAGAGAAGGAATAGGTGCGGGTCCCCAAACATCAGAACAAATAATCTCAAATGGCTTTGAAGCTCTTTTATTTATAATATGAAAATGAAGAACATGACTTTTGCAGAGTTCGCATGAAGAACATTTATTATTATTATCAAAAAATGAACATAAACTAGACTCTGGAAGGAGACCATCAGATACAAGGTTTTCAACGAAACCCCGACTACAATGTCCCAAACGACTATGCCAAATATTTGACTTATTACAATGAGATGAATTAAAAACTTTCAATGAAGGAAAAAACAAAGACTCTGAAGGTGAAGACACTGAAGAATGCTTGGACGACTTCAACTGGAGAACTGGGACTGAAGATGAAGACACTGAAGAATGCTTGGACGACTTCAACTAGAGAACTCGGACTGAAGATGAAGACACTGAAAGAACCTCCTTGAAGACGTACATGTTTCCTTGTCGCTCCCCCTTAGCGAACGTCTCCTTCATTCGTAGATCCTTAACATAAACAGAAGAGGGAGTAAATTCGACGAAAGAATTCATATCGTCAACACGTTTAGCTACAGAAACAATGTTCTTTTTAATATTAGGAGCAAGAAGGACATTGGACAAGTGAAGTGAGGACTTTGACATAGGGATATGTGCACTGCCAGTATGACTAATGGAGTGATAAGTTCCATCTCCCGTAACTATACTACCTTTTTCAAAATAAGGCAATAAGTGAGATAACTTACCCGCATTACCCGTAACATGTGTGGCGGCACCTGAATCAACATACCACTCGCCTTGTTCATTTTGCTTGATCGTCATCTGTGACAATGCTGATAACAAAAGTTGTTGCACATCTGTGGATGGCCCTTTTGTGTCCATAGGAGTAGCTGATTTATGCTCAATTTTGTTTATTTTTCCTCTATTCTGTAGATTAAACCAACAATCAGCTTTCACATGTCCTATTTTGTTGCATAAGAAACAAGTGGGCACTCTCCTCTGATTTCCTGTATTAAAAACCCCTGAAATATTAGGTGTAGGCAAAATACCACATCCTCCTTGCCCAAAACGTCCGCGGCCTCTGCCTCCTTGATGCCCTCCATTCCCTCGTCCAAAACCTACAGAAGTGTCCATGGCCAATACTGAATGAGGACGAGCAAATTCATTTCCTTCTGCCCGTTGTTTCATAATCATCTCATGCTGGAGAAGCTTCGCTTGAAGATCGTCAAAAGTGGGCAACTGCGGAAGGCATGATAAAGCCGTGGTAAGCATGTCAAAATCAGGACCCAATCCATTGAGAAGTTGTTGAACTTTATCTTTATCTGCAATAACACTTCCAATAACCGCCAATTGATCGGTAATACTCTTCAAGCGGCCTATGTATTCCATGACTGTCATGGAGCCTTTCTTCAAACTTTGAAATTCATTTTTTAAGTACATAACTCGGGCTTCTGATATCTGAGAATATGTCTGAGACAACTTACTCCATAGATCAGCCGCAGTGCAATCATCTGAAAGAGTAACCAACACTTCTTGAGAGAGTGTTGACGTAATATAAGCAACCAAAGACTGATCCCGCTTCCTCCAAGCTGTATACTCTGGATTCTTAATAGAAATGGTAATTGTGTCACCCTTCTCATCTTTGGTTTCCTGCAAAATAAGTCGTGATGGTATAGGAACTAAACCATCCAGATGTTCATCGAGATCCTGACTCCGTATAAAAGGAAGGATTTGCCTCTTCCAAGTCAAAAAATTAGAATGAGTAAGTTTTTCTGTAACGAGCTGACTCAAGAAATTTGCAGAGGGACCGAATGACGAATGGAAATCCATATCAATGGGACAATGAATAAGCAAACAAAACGAATGGAAAGAAACAAACAGGTTTGAGATCACTTAATCAAGCAGGAGAACCTCAACAAGACATGTACCTGTGCTACCGATATCTGGAAATAACCGCCTTTTTTTTTTCAGTTCAGAATCGAGATTGTAAACAGTTACAATCTGCCTGTAGGCGTTGCACAGGGGACACTAAAATAGCAATAAAGGAAGAATTTCTGGAATCAATAAAAAATAAAATGAATGAAACTGACAGACGTTGCACAGGGGACACTAAAATAGCAATAAAGAAAAATTTTCTGGAATCAAAGAAGTTCTGGAAATCAAAGAATGAATAAAAAGAATAAAAAAATTTCTGGAATCAAAGACGATTAACAGATGAAGAAGATAAATGATTAACAGAGAAGATGAAGAAGATAAATCATTAACAGAGAAGAAAAGATGGATGAGCACGCTGAAAGGAAAAAGGGGAAAAGGAAAGTACCAACTTTCAGATAAAAAAGATGATCACGCTGGGACCTGTCCACGCTGGGGTTGCTGTTCACGCTGACGAACCACGAGATGATCACGCTGGAACTTCTTCACGCTGGGGTTGCTGTTCACGCTGACGAACCACGAGATGATCACGCTGGGAGCTGGGGTTGCTGTTCACGCTGACGAACCACGAGATGATCACGCTGGAAGTTCTTCACGCACAGGATTAACCTGTGTGCTCTGATACCATATTAGATTGGTATACAGGAAATAAGGAGAGAGAGAGAGAGAGAGAGAGGGAGAGAGAGAAGTCACAATGGCTGGGGCGGCACACACTGCTCGACCACCGAAACCCTAAACATTAAAAGGTAAAAACATGTACAACGATATTACAAAAATGCCATTAATGAGGTTATATGGCATGTGTTCATACAATATGCGTATGGATCTGGATCCAGATCCATATGCATATATCCATACTGTATTCTAACAGGTTCCACCAATGCGCCATGTCTTTTATATTATACATATCCTTTAAGAACTCCCAAGCTTCCTTGGCCACTTTAAATTGGGTCACACTACCAAGGATGGAAGCATCTACGCTACTTACAATCTATGCAATGATTTTTGCATTGTCCATCTACCATTCCATGTGTCTTCTTTCAAACTCAAGAGTGGCGATGGTCTTTTCCTTGTCTTCAAGGAACCTCAAGTTCCCATGCACAATCTTTGTGAATGAGAGTTGTGGTTTCAGGCAATCTCTCTCGATCTACTTGATGAGGCCTTTGGATAATGTGATTCTCCATAGTAAAGACCCAAGTACAATAGTTGGATCCATTCAATTTGATGGGCATGACGTATACAAATTCTTTCTCCATAATGAACGAGAGAGAAATATGATGGAACGAGAGAGAGTTGATGAAGATTCAAAGTTATGACACATTCTCTAAGAAGCTCGATAACCACGAAGGTCCACCAATAGGATTAAGAGCCTATTGGCTCTGATACCATGTAATGAAGAAAGAGTGCATGCACAAATCCAATGGGATAAAGCACATAAACTAAGGGCTAGAACAAACACTCAAGATCACACACAAGCTACTAATGGGTTTCCTGAATATAGGAACCACGATTTCCATTATGGGGAATCGAGATTCCCCTACTTGGAAAACTTGATTCCCCTTATTTTTTGCATGTGATTTTTCAGTTTTAACCTTTTATACTTGTGTTTTGACCAAAAAGAAAAAAGGAAATTTGCGTTTTTAAATAGAAAAAAGTACTTTTACAAAAAAGTTATAAAGAGCGCATTTGCGCTGGGGTTTAGGTTTTTCTTCTCTTTGCAAAGGGCCCCGACTCTTCTCTCAATGAGTTGGCTTCCACACGGTCACTCCCAACACTTAGATTATGGGGTTTTTTACAAGGTTCGTAGTTACTCCCTCTCTCTCTCTCCTAGTTCTTTTTTCTGTTCTTTTTCTTTTTTTCTGTTCTTTTTTCTATGCTTCTTTTTACCTGTTCTTCTTCTTCTCCTTTTTTCTGTTCTTTTTCTTTCTTCTTCTATTTTCTATTCTTTTTCTTCTTTTTTCTGTTCTTCCTCTTCTTTTTTCTATTCTGCTTCCTTTTCTTCTTTTTTATATTCTTCTTTTTCTCTGTTATTTTTTGCTATTTTTCTTTTTTTCTGTTCTTTTTCCTGTTCTTCACTTCCCTATTTTTCTGTTTCTTTTTCAATTTTCTTTTTTCCTGGCATTTTCATTTGCTTTCATCTGATGGAAACAAGAAAAAAACAAAAAATGTGAGACATCAACGTTAGAATTATGATTAAAATTGAATTAGATGAAAAATTCGTGCATTTTTTTGTATTTGGTATTCTGGTAATTCAAAGTTCAAAGCTCAAAGCTCAAACTTCAAAACAATTTGGCATGGTCAGCAGATGCTAAAGTTGAGATTGGGAGTATTGGGACCAAAATTTCAGTCAAAGATATAGAATATGAATTTTTATTTATTTGTACTAAGTCAGACATCATGATACAGTGGAGTATGTTACTAGCTATTCATTGATGTACCAAATGCTTGCAAAAAAGATGCATCTTGTTAAGCTATGTCACATAGGTGCTGGTGTGGATGCGGCGATGCGGCACTTTAAAAAAAACTTGGGTGCGGGGGTGTGGGGAGGGTATATATATATATATTTTAACAGTTTTAAGTTAATACTAATGAAATAAAAATAATTATCATATCATCAATTCATCATGCAATAAATCAAATTAACAATCTACAATTGTTATTCATCATCAATACACACACACACACACGTGTATGTGTTCATTTATGTATTTATATATATAATATAGATACAATTGAACTTGGTTAAGGTTAACTGAATCTACTTTTGGACAGAAATGGACCTCAGTGAGGTTGACTTCACATGACACAAAGGAAGCCGTGTCCAAGCATCGCACCCACATGGGCGCGGGTGCGATGCGGGTGCAGTGCCCTGTTAGAAGAGTCTGTATTACATAGTTGTTAAGTGATTGCACATATGATTCAATTTTAAGATTAATGGTTATAATGCTTTTGATTATTCATGCTTTCCTTTATCAATGATAACATAAGTTACATGTTTGATTAAGTTGGAAAAATATAAATACATATACGCTTCTCCTTTCGCTTCCCATTCGGTTCCCTCTTCATTTCCCTTTCAAATCCTTTTTCGCTTCTGGTTCAATTCCTAAGTGACTTTTGGTTTGATTCTCTTGTTGCTTCTGATACGATTCCCGGTTTGCTTCCAAGTTCAACGCTTCCTACTTTCTAATTTTTTAGGAGTGTCTCACTTTCCGCTTTTGCTTCCCGTATCGCTTCTTGCTCTACTTCCTTGACTGACAACCTTGGTCTAGCATGACCTAAACTTGGTGAAACTCATACAACTCAGCTTAATTTTGTCCAGTTGTCTGTGTTTTCTAAGTCATGGTTGGGTAAGAATCAGAATCCTTTGAACTACTACTAAAGTGCGAAGCTGAAAAGTCCCTGAGATTATGTCACACAAACACTTCACTTAGCATGCATATCTCATTTCAACACGATATGACACTTCGACACTTCATGGGAACGACACTATACTTCATGGGCACAGTCAAACCAGTTTCACACAGTCAACATTGTGTCATTTAACTTTATCTATTTTCTTTTCCTATTTCATATTCACCTGATTTTTTTTCTTTTAAAATTTGTCATCAATTATATTACATTTCATTTTCAATTTACTTTCATTATTTGATGTTCCTAGTTATAGCAATTTAGAATTGTTGTTTTATACAGACACACACATACATACATCTATGTGTGTGTGTAGCCCTGTCCTTGTATCCTAATTATTGAAAATTATCGAATTGTAACAAGTGAATCCCCATTGTGTCCCGCTCCCGCATCTGTATCCATGTGACATAGCTCTGTGATGACCTTGGAGTGCTAGAGATGAAAGAAAACAAGTTATTGGGAAGCATAAGATGAATCCAACTGGAAATATTTGAGAGCATGAACGCAAATCAGGTGAACAATATAGAAAACCATTATAGATGCCAACTTGTAAGGAAAGGTAGATGAGATTACAAAGGAGAACATGCCTTGAAGTAAGTCTGTCTTGCTTTGAGGGAATCTCAATCCTTTAAGGAGAAGCAATATCTTCAAAACAATTTCCAAGTATGGAAAAATTGATCCGAAATACTGTGCTTTTCATTTTGAAGTACTTGCTCTTTGATCTTGTTCATGTTTGTGTGAGATATTTTTTCTATTCTTAGGAGCACTTTGTTGTACCAATGCAGCAGCTGCAATACTATTAACACTAATGTTGCTTTGTACCTGCTTATCCTTTGTGCAGAAAAATATTACTTGTCATAATTGAAACCATGTATTTGCATCAGACTTGCTTCCATTCTAAGTTCCTTTCCTTCGTTCTTCAACACCAAACCGTTGGGGCTATGTTGATTATATTTTCTGAAACTTCGACTTTTTGCATTCCCCTTATATCCAGATAGGGGTACAAAATACTGACTTTTTCATGGGGTGTCATGGAGATATCTGGGATCATTGATACAGCTGTGCATCATAAGATGCTCCTCTAAACAAAGATTCTGCTGTCTTGGCCCGGGGGAGTAAACTGGGAGTATTGATAAGGTCTAGATTGATGTGCCATGCCACTAAGCCTAGCCTTACAATTTTGATGTTGTTAATATGTGCTTCTATTTATGCAGTATTATTACATCATAAATGGGGAGGAGTTCAGCAGGCTTGTAAAAGATTATATCCGGTTTCTTTTTGTGCGAAGAAAAAGCATCCGGCTAACACGAGCCATGGATAGATGGGAATCATTCCTTGAAAACTTCAATAGTAAGGGAGAAGCCAGGAGTGATTGGCTTGAGCAGGAAATTCTTGCAACACCAACTTGGTGGTATGATCCGGAATGGCAAAACCAGGAAAAGTTGCGCCGGAGAATGTCCTCTTCATAACTTGCTTTCTAGTAGATTTTGAATTCTCTTAGTACATTGCAAATCTGGATGGGGCTTTTGGTAGGCAAGTTGCCAACTTTTTATGCTTAAAGAATTATGTTTCAAATTTCACAGTCCACTTTGCTTTTTTCCTTGCCATTTTCTAAAATCATGTGGAACCTCCCATTTGATTGTGATCGCTGAAGGTTTCGTAATGACTGCGCATGAAAACATTAGTCACTCCTGTAAAGGACTATGAATTCATGTAAGATTGAAAAGCGCATTGGCATCATGTTCAGATATTTTTTGTTGCACTTGCTCCCTAACGAGGCATGTAGCCTTAAACCCAAGATTGTATTTTAGCATAAGGTGGCACACTGGCATAGAATGCTGTTTAACATGAAAACAGTTGCAGACTTCAGATAATCACACTGTTGATGAAAGGTGGCCAAGATCCAACCACCCATGAAGTACTGACCAAGCCCAGATCTGAAACCTGATTCAGATGGCTACTTTTCTTTCCAAGATTTACTTCAGATCCTTGCTGTTGATGAAAGGTGACCAAGATCCAACCATTCCTCGGTACTGACTCACCCTTTGTCTAGGCTTTATACCAAAATCTGTTCATCTTCATTCATTTGGCAAGCAAACGTGACTTCGCAATAAGCTACAATGGGCATTACGATTTTCTGAACTGACATGGTTTTATGCAAATGGTACTCAAACAGGTTAGTTAGCCTTCTGAGCCCGGTTAGCCTGAGATACGTGCACTTAGTAAAGATTTTGAAACTAGAATGCATATATAACACTGGATGCTCAGGTCGGACTAGTGTAAACTGTTGACAGCATGCGCGATCAAAGCCCCACATTTTTCTTCTGCCCAAAGGGCCTTTAGCGGCAGTCACCACCGCTGCTAAAGCCTTTGCGAGTGGCTGCATGTCTGCTTGTTTGATGAGAAGTATAGTTGTCCAATGTTACTCCTATATATATATATATATATATATATATATATATATATATATAAAGAGAGAGAGAGAGAGAGAGAGAGAGAGAGAGAGAGAGAGAGAGAGAGAGAGAGAGAGAGAAGCTCGCAACAGTGGATGAGCAAATCATCTACTTTTATCGTAACATTATCTGCTCCTGATCGTGCATGGATCAATGGCATACACTTTTTTTTTTCAAAAAATGACTACAGGTAATTTGATGTTTTTTTTTTAAAAACTATAATTTTCTATATTCTCTTCATGTCTAAAATTGTAAATATTTGAATTAAAAAAGACTTTTTTACCCTTTGCATATGCGAACTTTTCCTATATATGTGAACTTTCTTTCAAAAATGTGATTCTTTTTTACAGAATATTTTTTATTATCATATCTTTATCTCTTTCATTAGATGTCGAAAACTTGTGTTTTTATAGTTATTCGAAAGCTGAGGCACAAAACTGTAACTTTCATATTTTGAGTGAGATCAGAAAACCTCTTTAGTGTTTTCATTT
The DNA here is from genome assembly GCF_984573655.1 of Nuphar pumila. NCBI lineage: Eukaryota > Viridiplantae > Streptophyta > Magnoliopsida > Nymphaeales > Nymphaeaceae > Nuphar > Nuphar pumila. The sequence goes on along the minus strand of NC_143252.1, from coordinate 123,023,409 downwards.
TTAAGTTATAAAAATAGAATAGAAACATGCTTTGCACCCTTAAGGGTTGTGCATTTTTTGTTTCTTCTATGCTATTTTTTGGCTACTTGCAATAGAAATTGAGAAAAAAAGATCACCTTGATCAAGACATAAGCTTTCCACTGCCATCAAGATCACCTTGATTTGTTGGAAAGAAATGTCATATGAAAGATAGACTATTCTTCTTAAACATGCAAACAACGAACATAGGCAAGGATGAAAAGTCTACATAAAATATATAGGCGAACTTGAGGAAGTTCGCATAAAATATATGTAAACTTTCTCAAGTTCGCATAAAATATATGCAGACTTTCTCAAGTCTGCCTATATTTTATTCGGACTTCTTCAAGTCCTTATATATTTTGTGCAGACTTGAGGAAGTCCACATATATTTTATTCGAACTTGAGGAAGTATGCATAAAATGTGTGGACTTCCTCAAGTCAGCATAAAAATATATGGGGACTTGAGGAAGTCCACATAAAATATATGCAGACTTCCTCATTGTGTTTAAGTTTAACAGGAAGTTTCACAAAAAAATGTGCGGACCTCATTTTATGCAAAAATTATCTTTAGCAACGGTTGCAGTCACTAAAGACCTTATAATCATATTGTGTTATAATTGTAAGGCCTTTAGTGCAGCCACGATTGTCGCTAAAGGCCATATGAGCGGACGTGCAACACGTCAGCTAGTCCGACACAATAACTTTTCGACGATACTCCTGGTTCTCTCTATATATAGAGAGAGCTTGGATTGCTGAGAGCTCTCAAGTACATACTTAATTAGCAAGGTTTGTGGCATCAGAGTCTTATCTGGTCCTGCAGGCCTAGGACTAAGGCCAATCATGGGTATAAAATGATCGTACTGTACAAATAATTTGACCCAATTCTCTAAAAACCTTATAATTTTTTATATTCTTTCGATGTTCAAAATCACAAATATCTAACATCGTTAGAATTCTTTTACCCTTTGGAACTTCGAACTTATGCCTTATTGCGATGAAATTGTATTGTCTGTCAACTAGTTTCAACTCTCACTTAAATCTAGAATCGCAGGTTTTTTATGTGGAAACTCATACCTCACGAACTCGCATAAATTTATTTGTGAATTTTTGGACAAAGAGGCACTCATGAACATATATCTTGTTCATTTGTTATTTTGTAATAATCATTGATTAAATTGAAATTGCTACTATATATGAATGCAATTAATTAGTTTGTCATGTATGGGTGAAACATGTAGAAATTCATTGCAATTGATTGATTTCATTGATTAAATTGATATATATATATATAGTAGAACGTAGGTGCTTGAACGTTAGGTGGTTGCGATACATGCTTGATGAGTTTTTTAGTTTTTTTTTGTTTTGCTTTTAAATTCTGACCATACAAATGTGATCTATGTACTTGACTTTATAGGGATAAGCTCTTGAAGTCTTCAATTTGACACATGGTCCAAAATCTTTGTAAAATTTTAAGGCCCCAAATATCATTTTTTTCATTGAAAGTACATGATCCAAGTGTGGATTCCTCATAAATCGACCATGCCAACCACTATATATATATCGTAGAGCATAAAATCAAGCACATATAAAAAAATGATATATATATATATATATATATATATATATATATATATATATATATATATATATATATATATATATATATATATATATATATAGTAGAGCGTAGGTGCACGTATCCAAATATAGTTGACCTTATGGAGAATGCAAATAAGGTCATCGAGAAGCTATGACCATGGCAGTCACAACATCCTTAACCATAAAAATTCATTTGATTTTTTTTTGTATATATTCGAAAATTAACATTATAACTCATTAATTTGTATATAAAGTCATTTGAATGTTTCTATAAATGAATTTTTATATAAAGTCATTTGCTTGTCATTCATTTGTATATAATGTCATTGATTGAATGTTTAAATGATTTGAATATAAAATTGAAACCACTGTTGAATGTTTAGATGTTTAAACTGAAAGCACTATTAAATGTTTGAATAATTTGAATGTTCAAAATGAAAGCACCGTTGAATGATTTGTATATAAGGTCGTTGTTTATATGTTTTCAAATCATTTAAATGTTTAAATGATTTAAATGTCTGTATTGTTATTTGGGTTATTATATATGAAAGTCCACTTTAAAAACTGAAACCACTAAATCACAAATACTATATAAATTCGCTTAAATATATGTCCACTTAAACTCAAACCATTAAAATTGCATATATCATACTTTTTTGCATATTAAGTCACAAATTCAAAAAAAAAAATATTTGCAAAAATCCTATTGATTCTCACAAATTTGACAATTTCACAACAATCCTATTGTTTCATGTAACTGCTGAAACAAATGAAATTGTAAATAACCAACTTATTTGCGAAATAGAAGGATTTTCATGAAATAGTAGGATTTTCACAAATATGTTTATGCACAATTGTGAATTATATGCGAAACAATAGGATTTTAGTGGCTTTAATTTAAGTGGAGTTTCACAAATATTTTTATGCAAAATATTGATGTATATGGGAAGTAGTAGGATATTTGTGATTTTGGTGGTTTCAATTTCACCAAATAATTGTAAATAAATTTATGCGAGTTTGTGAGGACAGAGTTTTTGCTTTAAAAAGCCTATGATTCTGGATTTAAGTGGGAGGTGGAATTAGTCGATGGGTGGTACATTTTTATATCAATAAGGCATAAATTCACAGTTGCAAAAGGTAAAAGGGTCCTAACGATGTCAGATATTTGCAATTTTGGATATCGAAAGAAATATAAAAAATTATAGAGTTTTTAGGAAATCAGGTTAAATTATTCGTACAGTACGATCATTTTCTGAATCATGGTTGTCCGCTCATTAGATCTTCTATACCTGACAAAAACAAGCCTTAGATCCACTAGGCCCAAGTGAGTCCTATTAATCTAGCAAACCCATGAAAATATTGGCTATCCTCAAGTGTATCATACCTAGGGTTGTCAACGGGTCGAGTTTGGTTCGAACCCAGGTAGAACCAGACTTGAACCAATTTTTAGGTCTGCTATCAGGTCCAGACCTGGGTCTAATCAGGTCTACTATAAGTGAAATCATACTTGGAACCGATAAGAACTACATGAACCAAACCCGGGCCATACTCGTTAAAGTAATATTTTTTTATCATTTTTACATTGAAAAATTGTGGCTTAATCAAAACTCAAGTCTGGTATAAAATTTCACAAACTATACCCAGGTCCACGTATTAATCAGACCTTCAGTCTGCGTCTTAATTGGGTCTTTCTATTTGTCACCAAACCCAGACGCTATAGGGTTTTGGTCCGGGTCAGATCTGGGTAAACCCAACCCGTTGACACCCCAATCCTACCCTATAGCAGAAACTACCTATTCCTTCTTTTTTTGTGAATCAAGCCGTACCTATCAATATGATCTACATGGATTGCTTAGTCAAAAACATGTTTTAGATCATCCGAACATGTTGTACAGGCAAATTTTCTAAGGGCCACGAATTCCAACAGTATAATGCCTTAAAATTTCAATGTTAAGAAGTCAATTCCTTTGAGTTTCATTCTTGCTAATCATATTTTTTCATCAAAACCACTCAATTCAAAGTGCAATTTCTGGTAAAAAAAATAATTATCTATTTTTCATTGTTGGCCCTGATCAAATATAGAAAACCACTGACCTACAAAAGCCTTCAGGCATATGGTTTCACATTTCTAGTATTTGTTCCATTCATCAGTTGCATGTATCACCTTTTCCTCTATGATCCTTTCTTTTGATTCCTGTTCAATTATGTTTGGGTTCTTAGATTTCCCATGAAGATTCCTTGCAGGCTATTTTAATGATTTATCTGGCCATAGTGGCTTCTCGTTGAGTGATGGCTCATAAGGAAATATCGTTGTCCTTGAGCTAGCCATGGTTTCGCTGTTTGACTTTTGGATAAGATTATCAGTCTTGGTCACATTCAGATATTTTCTCGATGCGCCAACTCTATTCAGATAACGGGTGGACTAATAAGTCCTTTGATATGTTGCCTGAGCTATTGCATGAAGTTTTTTTTGTTGGTGTATAATTACCTAAGGATTATTATGAGATGAAAAAAAATATTAGGAAACTAAGATTGAATTATGAATAATAGATGCATGTCCCAGAAATTGCATGTTATATTGGAAAGAAGACAAAAAAAAGGAGAAATGTGTGCACTATAAAATATCAATATGGAGAGAGAGTGAGGGTGATGTGACACATCGCAAGGAAGTTACCAATGTTCTTACAAAGACTTTGCAGTATTTTGCTTTGATTCAGAGGTTGCAAAAGTTGTTTATGTCAACAAAGACTGTTTCGAAAATGAGATGACATGATAAAGTATGCGTCAAAGATGACAGTTTAAGGCATCCTGCTGACTTATATATGAAAATCTTTTGATCTTTCACATCCATCATTTACAACTGACAATCATAATGCTACACTGAGATTGGCAAGTGATGGTTTTAATCCTTATAGAACTTTGAGTACCACTTACAACATAGTCAATCATTGCATACAACTTGCCTCCATAGATATGTATGAAGCAATCTTACATGATGATGTCATTGCTTATTTTTTTACCATAATCTCTTGAGAAATACATCTATGTGTTTTTGCAACCTCTTATGGAGGAGTTAAAAACATTATGGGTCAACGGTGTTTGCACTTATGATGCATCAAATAGTAAGTAATTTCAACTATTTTCCTGCATGCATAGATCTATTAGGATGGAGTAGAGAAGTTAGCATGCCTATTATACCATAAGGACATGTGTTCTATGCGGCTAAAACACAACAAGAAAATGTGTTATATGGGGCATCGCTGGTTCTTGCCCATGGATCATAGATATTGGCAGAACAAACATGCATTCGATGGTACCGTTTAAATGAATACATCTCCAACTCCTCTTTCAAGCACAAGCACGTTGCAAAAACTAACAGATGCACATATCTCAGTTGCCAATGAACTTACTTTTTTATGGAATTGGAAGAAGAACAATAAATTTTTTTTAATTACCTTATTGGGAGCATAATTTGCTTTGTTATAACTTGGATGTCATGCACATTTAGAATAACTTATGTGATAACATCATTGAAACGTTAATGAATATGTATAAGAAGTCGAAGGATCATCTCAATGGTCAGTTTGATTTGTAGGCAATGAATATAAGACATACACTTCATCCACAAAGGCATGTTAATTCTACTCAAATGTTTATACTTGTAATATGCTTTTTTATGAGCAAGAGAGAGAAAACTATATTTTGTAAAGTGTTGAAGAATATAAAAGTTTTATATGACTATTCAGTAAACATGTCACGATGTGTACTCACGAAAGAGCATAAAATTTTTGGCCTGAAGAGTAATGATTGCCATGTGTTTTTGCATAAATTTCTTCCTTTGGCGCTAAGAAAAATGTTACCCAAGAAGGTCAGTATAGTGCCTATTGAGTTTTGCATGATTTTTAAGGACTTATGCTTAAAAGTTGTGAACGAGGATGAGCTATCACAACTAGAACAAATTGTTATTTTGATATTGTGTCATCTAGGGAAGATTTTCCCACCCTCATTTTTTGATATTATGGTGCATTTACCAGTTCATCTAGCATGAGAGATTAGGTTGGGTGAGTCAGTTGCATACCAATGGATGTATTCTATCAAAAGGTACAAACAAAAATACTTTATAAATGCAATACTATTGTGATTTTTAACCAGCAGTGTATTATCAATTATTACAATTGATGTGTACATATTCTAGGTACTTATGCAAGCTGAAAGCATATATGCACTTCATAAGTGAGCCTGAAGGCTCAATCATTGAGGGATACCTGACTGAAGAATGTTTAGCATTTTGCTCCAGGTATTTACATGGTATGAAGACAAGGTTTAATAGGCCAGAAAGAAATTATGAAGATGTTGGTATTCCAGTTGACAATAATTCAATGTTGCGAAGGGGACATACATTGTGTGCAAGTGAATTGTTTAGTCTCTCACCATCAACATTGAACCAAATCCGCACATACATTTTATTAAATCATAAATATGTATTATCGTATCTTTAGTAAGATTATGGTTGTTTTTAAATTCAATTATTATTTGCAATTTCTTTAAATAAGTTTTTAATATTTGAGCCAAATTTTATACTTGTAGGCAATACTTAATATCGCTTCAAAGTCAATGTGAACTTGAGCCCATTCATAAGGCCAAATTTGTAGATTGGTTTTGAAACCATGTAAGAAACTATTATATTGTCCTTTCATGCACACTTTTTATTATGTTCATGAAATAATATTTTTATTATAATAGATTCATCAACTATGTGATGGAGGTACTAGCAATGAACTTCAGAATAAGATAATATAGCTTTCTCAGTATCTTCAAAAAGTTGCAAGGAGATACATGGGTTTTGTCATAAATGGTTTTTGGTTTCATACAAAATGACACAAAGAAATAAAGAAGACCAAAATTAGTGGTGTCATTATCAGTGCCCAAACTTCAAGTTATTCAAGTGCAAGAGATAAAAACTAGATAGTCAGTGATGCCATCTATTATGAATACATTACTGACATCATTAAAATTTAATCTCGTGGAGATATGCGATTTATTTTATTCAAGTGTGAATGACATGATGTCCTTAGTCCTTGTGCAAAGAAGATAAAGAAAGATGAATTTGGTTTCACACTTGTCAACATGAACTTGTGTTGCATGGATGGCAAACTCTATGTATTTGCATCTTAAAAAGAACACATCTTTTATGTGAAAGATCCTACTAATGCATATTTCAGGTTGTCATTAGAACAAAACCATGACATTTATTTGATATACACAACAAACAAATAGGTGAATTGCATGTCATGAATGCCGGTGAGCTAGAACCATATTGGGATAGTAAACCACATGCTATTGATGTTGTCTAAAGTATAAATGACGATGTTGATATAAATTAGGTCACGACAGATATTCTTAGAACAAACATTGAAAACCCAATTGACACACCCATAGAAGAATGTCTACATGATAGTGGTATGTTTTCATTTATTTGATGATATATTTATGATTTTTATGATATTCATATTTTTGTAATATATTGATTAAATGCATTCTAAATCAATTTTTTTAAGTATGATTTAAATTTTAGAGGTTTGCATAATAATCCATATTTTTTAGAATTTTCGTAGTTAATGCATGCTAAATCTATTTTTTTTCTCATGTATGATTTAGATTTTAAGGGTTTTACATTATAATCAATATTTTTGTAATATATTATTGAATGCATGCTTATTTTTTATAAATGTTAACATATTATTAAATTTTTAAGAGATATTTCCTAGACATGTATCATTAGAAGCATTGATGTAGAGACAAAAGCATAAGGTTGACATTAATATGTATGGGTAACCATAGGGTGAGAGGCACAATACCTAAGTAGCTTCATAGGAACAATCTTACGAGATCATAACCACATACCTTTACATTTTTTTTGACATGCATTACCAGATTCTTTCAAGAAGGATGCTTGGACTTTAGTATTGGTAGGTATATTCTTTATTTATATAATATAATTTTTTGAATTTTAACATTTATTCATTCATCTATACGTAAGATACATATATTGTTATTGAAGAAAAAGTTTAACATTCTTGAGATAATGAAATCATTGGTGTTGGAAGAATATGCAAATGCCTGAAGAAACTTCAGGTGCGAGCTTAGAAAGATCTTCAAGCAACGTAGTACTCTCAATGAGCGTCTGACAACATGTTCACCTTACATCCATTCTCATTAGTAGTTACATTTGAAATATAAAACTTCTGGTTATGAAATGTCAGCATTTCTTTATTTCATGAACTATAAAATTGTTTGTACATATTTGAAACAAAACTTGTTTCTTTTTAATTAGCTAACATTGTTTAATATGTTAATTTATGATTTTTTTAATATTTTAAATGTAAATATTTGAATTATGAAGGATTGAAGGAAGAAGTATATAGTTGTGTGTGTATGTATGCTTTAAATATTGTGTTTTTTATAGAGCTTCAAATATAAATGTTGGAGTTACGGATGTTCAAATGTAAATGTTGGAGTTATAGAGGGTTGAAAAAAGAAATGTATATTATGTGTGTATGTATGCTTTAAATGTTGTGTTTATTGCATGACTTCAAATATAAATGTTGGAATATTTATGGAGGTCTAAATGTAAATGTTAGAGTTATGAAGGGTTGAAGGAAAAACTATATAGTTGTGTGTGTATGTATGCTTTAAATATTGTATTTATTGTAGGACTTTAAATGTAAATATTGGAGTTATGGAGGTTTGAGTACTTATGAAGATTCAAATATGAATGTTGGAGTTATAGAGGTTGAAGTTATAGAGGGTTAAAAGAATATATATATATATATATATATATATATATTATAAAATCTCAAAAATTTGGGTAATTTCAATAAAATAAATACGAGAGAAAGGATGATTCCAAATAAGAAATATCGGAATATCGCAAGGGTTATAGGTTGGATATTTTGAAAATCAAGATGGCCTTCAAAAAGAGACCCACTAGAACGCCATATATACTTAAAGGAATTAATGTCAACCAAAGAGTCAACATGAGACGAAGTAGCGACGTGGCGCAACGCCGAACGAGGAAACAATCCAAGTTTGAAACCCCATAGCACAAGTAAAGGGCGTGCGAAAATAAACGGTAAATGTCATTTTTGAAAAAATCTGCCAAACGGCTACAAGAGGTTAAAAGAATTAACGTTGAAAGAATATGCAACGAAATTGAACATAGCGCATTGGTGGGGTTCATTTTCCCTTAGAGAGGAGGACTCATGTCCAAATTCCCTTGTGCGTCGGTGTTTTTGCAAAAACACTTTTGGTTTTCAATCAAAATTTTTGTAACTCCTCATAAATTTGAGATTTTAAAGAGCATATTTTCAAGGATAGGAGGCTGGCCGAATTCCCAAATGGGAAACCCAATCAAAATTTATTAAGCAACAAATGAAAAGATTTGTTTTTTTCTCTCTTTCTTTCTCTGAATGGGCCACCTCATAAAAGGTTAAGGGAAAACCAAATAGAGAAAGCGGCATTCACGTTTTTCCTTCTTTGGAAGGAAACCCTAAGCAATAAAAATGATTTTGAAAAAAAGGAGTTACAGGAAATAATGGCAGGGAGGGGGGGGGGGTCAAGAAAATTTAGAAAGACTTTAAAAAAAATGGGTGGAGGAACCAGCCCTTCCCTCTTCATCCGACCCTTTCCCTTTCTATTTCTTTCCTCTCTCCAACCACTGCTACTCCATTAGAGGTCATGAAACAAGTTTCCCTGGTTACCTCCGGGCTGAACGACGCAAGTGGGCGTGCAAACCATGTGAGAAGTAGAGCACTCTCAAACTTAGATTTTTATCTTCAACAAGGTAGGGGTACAATTTCTTTACACACATGTGCAGCGCCATTGGATACTGTAGGTGTTTGAATACCTATTCATACCACATTATGTATAAGACAATCTTTGTTTCTGTTTATATGCATGTAATGGTGCTTTCTTGTTTTTTTTTTAAATTTTATTGAATATCGGTGTAGCACTGAAAATGTAGCTATCATACTCCATATGCGTACAAGCATCTCAAAGATTTTGTTTTTGTTGATATTTGACTCATGTTATTGGGTAGCAATGAAAATGAAAATACAGTGAGATATTATATATAGTTTACAATATATATATATATATATATATATATATATATATATATATATATATATATATATATATATATATATATATATATACTTATAAGTATTGGATTATGGATCCACGTACTCCAGCCTGCATATCCATGACAAAACTTCTTTGTCTGTGCGCACCACTGAACTTCTGATTACAGATGCGTATGAGGGTCACCCTCTAACTATGAGAAGGCACAGGTCGGATCAATCAACCTGTACGCCTTTGATTGTTGATACGCAACCACCATTGTGAAAATTTGAGTTAACCTATAAAAGCTTAGTTTCACGTCTTGAACTACATGAGTTCAATTTTGATTTCATAAAGTTTACAGAGTGTATTGAGACAACATTATCTATTTAATAGACAAACTAAATATATATAGACCAGCATCAAGATCTAATACATAATGCCATAGGCCAAGCTCCTAAATGATTCAACGTTAACCTATAAAAAGTGTAATGTTTGGCTTGCCATTATAAGACTGTTGAATCATGCAAGAACTGGACTCATTAATTGTTAACACATATGAATATTCACACACGGTTTTCAAAAAAAAAATGCTTAGACCTGATCCTAGTGGTCAGCGTGACTGATCGTGGGTCAGCATACCTGGGCTTACAACTGTAGTCGTGGCAGCAGTGACCAGCCTCTGCAGGTACTCCCGGTTGTTGTTCACCTGGGAATGGAATAGGTGGATAGCCTGCTTCACAACCAGTCTCGGTTGCAGCCTGCAAATGGTTCCACAATAGGTTCGCTCACGCCCCGCCGAGTAATAGTGGCTGGAACTTTACTGCAGCGGCCACGGTGGGTCCTACCGGTTAGCAAATTTCTACTTGGACCAACATAAAATCTGGTATTGATCCACAGTCAATTGGGACTAGATCGTTGGGCTGATGGTTGTCGCTGCCGTACCTCTATATCTTTTATTCAATAAGAAGGAAAACCGGCAAAGCACATCTCTTTGCGGTAGGAACGACAGGTAAGCGTTGCCTTACGACTGCTACTTGGCCATAACCAAACCTCTTGGTTATGCATCGATACATATAAGCAAGAACGTATATGATATCAGAAAAAAAATATTGGCACTCAGACCACCACGACAGGAAGGTTGATGCCCTATCAATCACGAAAATAACAATTGAACATTTAAAAGAGAATAATGATGTGAGATTTGGGTATACCGGGAAATGGTATATGTTACCAGTTTTATCGGGATTCTGGGTATACTGAAGCAGTATATCTTACTGGTTTCCCAGGGTTTTGGGTACACCTAAACGACGGTGTATGTTACCAGACCCATGGTCCACCTCGAAGAGGGTGGATGGTATAAGATCAGTGAAACATCTTTGTTTTGTGAGAGCGAGACGTCTCACCCGGTCTTCAGTCCTCGAAGTTAGGGGACCAGGACTACCGATGCATCCTAGGTGGTAGGTCCAAGTCTTCTGCATAAGTTCTATTGGGTGCATTCAAATTTCCTAATGTTTGCCATATGGGGAATTCTCTATCGATCGTGCACAGTCCCCTTTGGATATCCGTACGACTAGTCATACGGGGTATTAACTAGAATTGCATAATAGACTCCTGTGTGATCTCGGTCCACTACGATGGAGAATGCCTGTGCGTATCCACAGGGTTAATAAAAAGAAAAGGACAAGAAGAGAATAATTTAGAAAAATAACTAATCTGATTGTTCTCACATCATCATTTGTCTAGTTTTGGTTTCACACTCGTGATGACGAAGTGCATGATTGATAATTGATTTTCATTACTAAGAATGTCTACTTCTTTATTTATGCCATTACATACTTTGGTTCACATGACAGTCCACACTTGTATATTGAATTTGTATCGTCTACTCAGACAATGGTTTAGTCTGACCCTTGGTGGCTTATCATTTTTCAGGTGAAAATTAAAAGAAGCATGCATCAGAGTGAAGGCAACGTTTTTCTCGATGGAGTCATGATACTACACTTCGTCTTTGTCCTGAGGAAATAAAAGGAGGGTTTTAAATCCCTATTTGTAATAATGCTGTATTGAACTCTGACTGTTGAAATGATATTTAAGTTTATGTATCCCTCCATTTATTTAACTAGTAATGCATCTATCCGTTTCTGCTGAAATAAAAAAAAATATATTTTCTCAAATTTTCTAGTTAATTAATTAGGGGCATTACATATATAATTATAGTTATGTGTATATGAATGCTTTAAATATTGTGTTTCTTGCAGGACTTCAAATGTGAATATTGAAGTTATGAAAGTTGAAGTACTTATGGATGTTCAAATGTGAATGTTGGAGTTATGAAGGGTTGATTGAATAAATATATATATTTGTGTGTATATATGCTTTAAATGTTGTGTTTCTTGAAGGGCTTTAAATGTGAATATTGAAGTTGTAGAGGTTGGAGTTATGAAGGTTCATTATTAAATAAATGAAATGAATGAGAAAGATGTTTTAAAATGAATGAAATGAATGAATGTATGAACTAATTTAAATAAATGTATGTATGCATGCATGTATGTATGTATGTATGAGCAAGTTTATTTTTTAATATATATATATATATACATATATATATATATATATATATATATATATATATATATATATATATATATATATATATATATATATATATATGTGTGTGTGTGTGTGTGTGTGTGTGTTGATTTGGTGATGAATGAATGAATAATGTTAAAATTTGGTTGATATTGAATGCAAAAAAATGAATGTATGTATGAGCATGTTCGAGCATATTTATTTTTAAATGAATGAAATGAATGACATGCTCATTTTGAATGAATGAATGAATGAATGAACGAGTTTATTTTTGGATGAATGTATATATAAGCATGGTCATTTGGTGATGAATGAATGAATAAATAATTGTAAGAGTTGGTTCATAATAAATGAACAAGTTCATTGCAAATGAATTATGAACTGGTTTATTTTTAAATAAATAAATGAACCAATTAATGTATTCATTTTAGAATGAATGAATACACAGGTTCATTATTGAATGAATGCATGAGCAAGTTATATACGAGAAAAAAATTAAATTAATGAGAAGAAAAAACTATCACTAACATTAAAATGGTGCTAGAAAAAAAATTGACACTGAAATTGCCAAAAAAATACATTTTTTCTTGAGCTAAAAAAAGCGCCATAAAAGGCATTTTTTCTAGCATTGTTTTAGCACCAGAAAAAGATATTTTCTGGCACTATTTTAACGACAGAAAAGCCATATTTTTGGCACCTTTTTAGTGCTAAAAAAGTTTTTTTAGCATTATATTAGCGACAGTAAAAACCCATTCACTGATGCTATGCATTAGCGCCAGTAAATGCACTACCAACAACATTTTTATCGGCAAAACTATTGGTGCTAGGCAGACTTTTACTGATGCTAATTTAGCACCAGTAAAGGTTAGATTTCTTGTAATGCATATACATCTAATATATGAATCTCTAGGGTATCTTCAAATGATGAATAATTTTCAAAAAGTTGCCAAAAACAGTTCCTCTGCTTCATGTCCATCATTTTGCGTCAGCACAAGAAGTGAGTCTGTGACTTAACATGCATAGTCATCTTAAATCCTATTCAAAATTCATGATGTGGATCATGGATCAGACCAGAATTAGGTATCAGATCAATTGATTGTTTCACAGTAACCTACTGATGAGCCCGCAAGTCATCTTAAATCCTGTTCAAAATTCATGATATGGATCATGGATCATACCAGAATTAGGTATCAGATCAATCGATTGCTTCACAGTAACCTACTGATGAGCCCACAAGGGTTCTTTGCCTTTCTGGTTAAGGGCGACTGCAGTTTGTCACCTACATGGGTGTTATATCAATTGATTGCTTCACAGTAACCTACTGATGAGCCCACAAGTCATCTTAAATCCTGTTCAAAAATTCATGATATGGATCATGGATCAGACCAGAATTAGGTGACAGACCAATTGATTGTTTCCTACTGATGAGACCACAAGTCATCTTAAATCCTGTTCAAAATTCATGATATGGATCATGGATCATACTAGGCGACTGCAGTTTGTCACCTAAGATGGGGCGACTGCAAGGTCGACGCTAATGTGTTTGGTAGTCGGCAGTGAGGATCTGAAGTATTTTACCAACCATAGCCAACATGTGGATGGGAGAGTTTCTTCTTATCCTTTAAAAAAAGAAGGCAGCTATGACCCTTTTCTACATCTTTGAGGGATCTGGAAGGCCTTTGCACACCTGAATCCTGAGCACCAACCCTCACTAGGAATACTGAGTGGCTGAACTCATAGAACTCAGCCTAACAGATTCAGTTGGGTTGGTCCAGTTTCAACCAGGCTAGGTTGGCTCTTGGACAATTATTTTACAACTCACTTTAGAGTTTAGAGTGAGGCGTGGTTAGGTGATCGGGCCGAACACTTTACCCTTTTAATAGGGGGAGGTGTGCTCGGCCCCCTTCTTTTTAATAGGGGGCATCCACTGATGTGGCAGTCAGTGGTTGGGGCCAAATACTTATATAAAGTGTTCGGCCTTGATCACTGGATTGCTCACGTTTAGAGTTTACTCAATTTCACCCAAACCAGCTATTTTTTTTCAGAACATAAACATGAACCAACCAAGATTCATAACCACTTCATCCTTGAATTATATTTGTGTTTTGACATTAAAGCACCATAACTTGTTCCTATATCTATGTGGTCTAATAGAGTCAAATAGTTTGCACCTATGATTTCCAGTAGAACAGTTCAGTACCTTCGTTAGCACCACAAAACATTCACACGTGTGTGTGTCTAGCATTTCCAGCAGCACTCCAATGTCAGATTAACTTGAAAGTTGAAACCAATTGGGTGATGCTTAGGGCTGTCAACGGGTCTGGCATGTATCGGGTATCTGACCTGATCCGAACCCAAAATCCCACATATAGGCATGGAAAATGCTGACCCGAATAATGTTCAGGTTGACGAGAACCTGACCCGAGGAATATATGGGCCGGGTTTGGGTCATGATTTTTGCCAGGTACCCGACCCGACAGTCTTTAGACCGTACTCAGATGCTATGTTCCAAATGTCTGTTGTTTGATGATGCTGTGCGTACTTGGACATTCATGGATAATGGATCGAATTACTTCATTTTGGATTGTATGACCCAATCCCTCCAACATTTTACATGTTTTAATAAGATGAAACACAATTTTTGTTTGCAACATGCTTTTAAATCACAAAGAAATGTGAAATTTGATTGTTGTGCTTCGCAGATCAAACACACCTTTAGAGAGTGAAATGGGACAAGACTTCAGTTTGCAACATCCTTTTGATTTACAAGTGAGCCAACTTCAAGTACTGAAATTTCAGCTTAATTTGACTTAGCCAACAAAACTCGATGCAGCCAAATTGAATCTAGAAGGCTTAAACCCATTGACAGACAAACTCAGTTCCCTCGTGAATGATGTTTGTTGCTGACTTGACCAACTTTATCAACGGGGCTCAGCTTGTCTGGTAGGAGTTGCTGGTTCAAAACCCAATAGTATAATTGTTTAACTGGTAAGGGTCGGGCTAACCCCTGCATGCCTTTCAAAAAAAACTTTACTTTAGGTTGACTTAGCCACACCAGAATAGGTCAACATTCAAGTTGGCCCCAATATGTTCAAAGATTGTCTTGTCTTAGGCACAACCAGAATGAGCTACATTTTTAGCTTGCAAGAAAAACTCAATGTTTATGTTAAATTCAATTACAGGCATTCAGTCATTAAATCTAGATTATTTTTTTTTCAGTTTAGGATGTCTTTTTCCCTGGGTAGTTCTTAAACACTGAGTTCAACCATTCATAAATATTATTACATGCTGAGATTTGCAAAAAAAACTATGATACAACACTATGCCACATGGGTGCGGGTGCGGGGATTCGGCACTTTCAAAAATCCCGGGTGAGGGGGTGTGGCAGGGGAAAAAATGTAAAAAAAAAAATTATATATATATATATATATAAATATATATATATATATCATGTATAGTCTATATGTATGAATGTATGGTATCTGTTAAGGTCCATGACATTTATGCCCTTACCATTTTTTTATCTTATATGGTTGTCCCCAAAGATGAAAGTGATGAGTTGTGGAGTTTGATTAATTGTTTTTGCCCTTGCAGGAAGGGGGGGGTCCGAGGGCTCCCCCCGGCGCGGGGGTCGGGGGGGCCACCCCTGGCGGGGGGTTATAGGGGGGCAGCGCCCCCCCCCCCCCCCCCCAAAGATTTTTTTTTAAATTCCACAGCCCATTTCATAGGGCAAATTTTATTTTTTAAAAAAAAAATCCAAAAAAATGGACAAAAATGACCCTGGGTGCGGTCAACGCACCCAGGGTCGGGTTGACCGCACCCGCACCTGCGTCGAGTCGCATCGACACGGGTGTGGCACCCTGCTAACCGAATCCCTGTGACATAGATACAACATTATAATCAAATAATACACCAAGAAAGACATACATATATACAAGGGTAAAATGCTCAAAGGATAAAAAAAAATGCCATTGTTCCATTCAAGTGAAACCACTTCTTTTACAATTACCAACTTGGTAAATGGTTCCATTACATGTTCATGTTATAGATGACCAGTAGTGAATCCATTCTTTAAGAACAATGAACTCACATGACCATTGCTTGAAATTTTAAATTTACACAATCTTACAAATTAAGAAATTCAAATATGTAAACCTTATAAGGTTCAGTTGCTGGCAAAGCACTTGGCACACATGTTGACAAGTTCTCCCCCAGCATTGTTTGTTCTTTAAGAAATGCCTCCAACTATAAATTAGAAAATTATATAAGCTTGATATTAAAAAATACTATTTCCATGGAAGTGAGCATTGCTATGTTTTGAATTTTCTTATGTTCTCTTTGGTACTTTAGGGACATCTTATTGAGAGTTGAAAAAGAAAAAAAGTTTGTTTGCTCCTTTCTTCACAATTGATGTTTTTCTCATTGCAAGATATTTTGAAAGGTCTGCACTTTATATCCATATGTATAAAGATGACAATAGATTTCCTGGCAACTGCTTGTTAAATTTTCAAAATTTGCATCGAATTCTTTCATTCAATACTAAATAATTATTTTGTTTCTATTATGCTCATTTAGCAGTTGGTCATTGTGCATTACCGCAACAGCCGCAGTATCAACACAGAAATCTGGAGTTCAGGAAAAAGTTTGGGCTTTTTATTCTTTTTTCTATTGCCTCTTTCTAGTCACTGAAGCATAATATTCAGCTTTATGAAAGATTTTTCTCTAGGAATATTTTTTTATAAGATGGCAAAGCCATCAGCTTCAACCTTAAATTCCACAAGTCAATCTGCAATGTATTGATTCCTCTAGTTAAACAACATTTTCTTGGGTATTTTGTAGGTTTCTTTCTATTTTTTCATAAAAAATTTGGTGCTCTCATATTTAGAGATGTTTTCAGTTTGGTGAATTATCAAGCATGTTGGACGATGTAGAAGCCTTTTGAAAATATTAAAGATGTCCAAGAAAATGGTGAAGTACTCATACTTCTTGCTATAGCATTGGATTGCTTCACTCACATGAGGAAAACAATTTGTTTTTTCTTTAATAGGTGATTGGAGATCAACTAAGTGATTAACCTGCCAAGATCCTGCAAGGAGAAAAAAACACCATTGATCATTATAAACTTCCATCAACACAAGTACATATCTCAAAACATAATCGAAGAACAACAATCAGGTACTTCAGTCTTACTAAATTTAGCAAAATTAGTGTTAGCCCAAGTATCATTCTCACCGCATTGCCAAGAAGGGAATCAAGATGGCGTTGGTCAGTATTTTCCTTTGCATCAAATAGTGACTTAGTAACTTGTCTTATAATCGAATTAACAGAATCTAAGTCTGCACAATTTGTTTTTTAAAAAATCACATTATCCTATCAAGTGTATAGAGATAATTTGGGAGGAGACCACTTCACTACAACTAGACAGTGAATACCTTGAACATGAGATGGGTTCTTCTTATCCTGGCTTCTACACTTGTCACTTGAAGATGATAAATCTAATCTTTTACAAGGAACCTTGAACTCCACCGACCCATTCACATTAACATGACTCCTTCCACCAGAATGCGGCACCATCGAGAACTGTCCACTCCCAGTATACTTCCACGATCCATTCCTCCCACACTTTATCCATTCATGGTATGACTTAAGAGCCAGGATGCAATCGACGATCTTCCCAGAAGATCTAATGGCTTCTAATGTGCCCTAACGAAACATTACCCGCATCAGAAGCATAAATGGAAGCACATGCATATGCATGGAAATGTAGATGAGAAAAAATTTGTATACCCTTTCGAGAACAGATGCTTCAAAAGTAGGTAATTTCATTGCCTCTACAACTTGTGTAAAGTTCATCACATTCTCAAAGTACTGATAAACAGGCAATGGCGATTTCTCATATTCTGATGGAATCGAAGCCAAATGACTCTCCACAACCTAACATTTTTTTCACAAATAGCACACCCAGAAAATGACCCAAAAAGTCAATTAATATTGCAAAACAAAATCGTATCAAAACTCAAAGTGTAAAAGCTAATCCCAACAACCAACTAATTTGATGAACAACTTGAATAAGAACAAGGCGAATCAAGTATCACCACACTGAAATTAGTATTAAAGGAACCCCAGAAATGAACGTTTTGGCACATATTATGTGAAATAGAATAAGAAAAACCATAAACCTATAAAGGAAACGATTGAAAAATAAAAAATCATTAAATCAAGAAACCTTAGAAACAGCTCCCGGATTTATCTTGTTGATGGCATTGCAGAGGACCAAGCCATTCCTATGGCAGGAGAGGAACTCCTCCTCAGACGGCTGCAGCGAGATCTTCAGCGACCCACCGAGGATGCTCCTGAGCCACGCCCCTGCATGGAACATCCGCGTGGCAGCAAGAAGATAACAAGAATCAGAAACCAAGAAAAACATAACCCTAATTCCTCTATCCCCTCACATCGATCACAATGAATAAAAAAGAATGAGCACAGAGAGACAGAGAGAGGTTGAATCTACCAACTTCCTCAGTCTTCCTTGAAGCCAAATGGGAGTCGCTCAGTGTTTCTAGGGTTTGCCTGATGCAGGGATTCTCCATTGCGAGCTCCCTGCAAAACCCTAGAGAGAGAGAGAGAGAGAGATTCATGGGAGAGGCATTTTTTTTTAACAAAAAAGACACTAGATAATGGACGCGGCGGATGCGCCCATGTTTGTTAAAAAATGTGAGTTTTTTTGTGATTTTTGTCCTGCACGACGCGCGGGACATCCCGTCAAAACATACCCTTAAGTCCTATGTTACCGGGACACGCTATTTTGGCTGTCCCTTGTGACACGTTCGGAAGTGCTCACACAGATACAGACATGTACGACATTATTAAATAATATTTTATTATTAAAATATTCAAAAATAATATTATTGATTAAAAATTAAAAAATTCTGTATCCTCATGTCCCATTTTTGAAAAAAAAAAATGAACTTTCGAGTTGAATCCAAATCCTGTGTCCTCGAGTACACGAATCATTGTGACATAGGTTAAGTCACGGTACATGACCGAGAGGTCTGGAATTCAAATCCGTAGGGGTCATTCTAAAACTTGCCTCTATAAAAAATAAAAAGTGAAAAAAAAAATACTCCAGCACAATTGAGAACTCGATTGTTATGACATGCCCAACAAGATAGTGATATAGTTCAACTAGCTAATTGGATCGAACACATAACCTGGGTCTTACTCTTACTTGAGTCCTATCTAAGATTTACTATTTCTCAATGTAAAAATAGTAAAACCAATAAGATTAGACACCGACCCATTCTATCTACAATCAAACCTCTTTCTCATTGTGCCTAAGTCAGGTCTGGTAGGACCTGGACTGGGTCAGGTTTGTACCATCTGTAACCATACTTGTTGTGCCTAAGCCAGGTCCGTATGATACAGATCCGGACCTGACTAGCACCTTAAAGTCAGATGCAGATCCCAAACCACTGGGTCTGGCATGGACCCAACCCTTTAGCAGCCCTATGCCCAAACCCGTTTGTGTCCAACATTAATCTGGACCTGAATGAACTATACAGGTCTGAAGAAAATCACATGCTCCGATCCAAACCCGACCTGTTCAAATTGGTTATTCTTAAGTAGGGATAAAAATGGTTTCGATCGGATCGGATGCATCCGATACCATATTCAACTAATCAGATGTTGGCTAAACGGATTCTAATTCAGATTTGGATGGTGAAAAGTTTCATACCAGATCTGTTTTTTTACATGTAAACGGATTCGGATATCCGTCAAGTTTAAATATTTTTCGAATACGGTAGCAGAAAATCAAGACCATATTCACATCCGATTATAATAGAACATGGTTTTGGGCCTTTGGCTTACTAAATGCAACTAAACCCAATCAAATTCGGTCGCATATCGGATTTTGACATCCCTCGTTTAAGTCCAAAACTCAGAACCGACTGAAGAAACCCGAACCCACTTAGACGCCCCCAAGCCCGCAATATATAGACGAAGCCATCCCTTTGCCAAACCCTAATTCTCTCTCTCTCTCTCTCTCCGGTTGACGATCAGAAGAAGAAAAAACACCTCCTAAGCGGAAACACGACACCTCACTCACGGCCTTCCTCTTCTTCTTCTTCCTCCTCTTTTGGTATTGGAGGAGAGGTTGAAAGAAGGCTGTGAAATCCCTGCAAAGCCCACTGATTTTGAGATTTTCCCCATAATGCTTCCCAAACCCTCCAGCAGAAATGGTGGTGCTCATGTTTTTCAAGGGGTAAACCCTTTCTCCTAAATAGGAATCCTTTCTATGGATTTGGTTTCTTTTGTTGTGATGAGGGAAAAGTAACAGAGATTAGTTTTTTTATTTGGGCGATTTGTGAATGCAAGGCTTTTTTCTCCTTTTTTTCTTTGTTGGGGTGGGTAGTCTTATTATCTTTGGGGCTTATTTTTTGATTTCTTACTGAATGGTTTTCATTTTTATGTGTGATTTGGAGTTTTGTTTTGGTTGGTTTTGAAGCAAACGCACTCTGTCCCTAGACTACTCGAAACTATGTCTTGAGGCAATTTCTACGTTTGCAACAGTGAAACTTTGAGCCTCCAATTACTCATTCCGGAGTCTTGATTCGCTAGACTTTGTGGACACATGATTGGAGCACATTTCAGCCCCATTTTTTTTTTTTTTTGTATTTCACCTTTCCTCTCAAATCAAGAGAGAGAGAGAGAGAGAGAGAGAGAGAGAGAGAGAGAGAGAGAGAGATTCACCAAGGAAACATGAAGTTCCTGAACTTGATCATGTTTGGTTACAAGGGATTTTCTCGGTTTACACATTAAACTGGTATGATTAGACCAATGCATAGAGGCAATTTTTTTGATACACCCAGTTTTTTTAACAAGGCTGTGAAAGTGGAGTGCCCTGATAGTGAATGAATGCATGAAATTGTGTTGTGTTAGGGTATAGAGGTTCAACTGCTTTGGGTTTGAGAACGGGGGATCCACAAGGCTTAAGTGTTTTTTCTTTTTACTCGGAGAAACCGCTCCAGTCGCAGAGGGCTTCAGTGGGTTTTGATTCAAGACGGGTCCATTTTTAGGTTCAAGTGTGGGTTGAGATTTGGATTGGTTTAATTTGGATTTCGGTACTTAAATGGGATTTGTTACAGGTTTCCATAAGAGAAATTTAGATCCACTAAGTAGTTTTGGATCCAAATTTTCTTTAACTAGATTTGGGCATTTGCTAGGCTCTAGGGGAATTTCCTGCTCTAGAGATGTGAATGTTACACACCTCAGATTGCAGAATATGTAAGATTTAAGTTCATAAATATACCTGGCTATTTGCTTATCAGTGGTCTCCTGAATCTGGACTTGTAATGTTATGCGTTGAAACTCCTCTATATACTCTTGCACTGATCTGGAGCATTGATAGAGACAGGCAATTTCAACTAGCGAGACTCACTTTTGATTTTGGCATTGGATCTCCACGTGTCTCATGTGGATATGGATCTACTGCATCATCTCTATGATTACGTTGGACCTTCGTAGAAGTGAGGTTTGGGAAATGTAAGTTACTTTGTGTTTGAAATAAGGTTGGGGCTTATGGATCTTGGGTTAGGTTAGTGTAGATATATAGGATAATAGGTTGGAATGGGATTAAGGGTGTGAACAGGTTGGGTTTACCTGGACCCAACCCGTACCAAACCCTATAGGGTCCGGGTATGGTGATAAATAAGAAGACCCGGGTTCGGATACCAAGGTGTGATTAATACATGGACCTGGCTATAGTTTGTGAAATTTTATTCCAGACCCAGGCCCGACACGAGTTTCGATTAAGGCTCGCAAATTTTTAATGCAAAAATGCTAAAAAAATATTGTTTTACAGGGTATGGCTCAGGTCTGGTTATGGTTTCTCTTGTGCTGGGTCTGACTAGACTCGAGTCCGGACCAGATACCATACCCAAAAAATCAGGGTCAGGTTTGGTTTCACTTGGGTCTGAACTAAATCCACTCATTGACAACCTTAAATGGGATTCAATTGGTTTGGGTAAGAATTTGGGCCACATTTAGGCGGTTATGTTGGATTTTGGTTGGAATATGGATTCAAAACTATATTATGTAAGCTGAAATTAGGTTGAAACGGATTTGAATAACAAGAACTGGGTTGTTGGAGTAGCTCAAAAGTAACGTGAGAGGGATGGGGTGCACTGAATTGGTTTGACCTCCCCCATGAGGTGGTTTCCCACAAACATTAGGAGAAGGAAAAAGAAGGTGGTGGGTTAGGATTTTTACACCCACCCTCCACAACGCACATTAAGGAAACAACAAGTAGGGATGCACAATGAGCCGAGCTAGTTCAAGCTCGACTCGAACTCATTCGAAAAAATAAATGAGTCGAGCTTGAACAAGGGTTCAGGCTCAATACACATAAACGAGTCGAGGTTGAATAGGCAGTCCAACTCGAATAAGCTCAATAAGCTTGATTAAGTTCGGCTCACATAGTTATAATAAAAATAGATTTATATATGTATGTATTTTATTTGTAATGTTAACACAAAGAAGGGTCTTATTCTAATGGATAAGTTATTCAGAAGTGGGTGGGGTTCAAATCTTGATATTTTCCTCTCTTTCAATAAATCATTTTACACGATTTTTAAAACATTTAAAATATTTTTTAAATAAAGGTTTTCAGCTCGAGTCGAGCCGTGCTCGAGCTCAACTCGAGCCGATCTCAAGCCATGGTTGTTCAAGCTTGACTCAGGCCTGACTCATATGCATAGGGTGCCCGATGGGTTGGCCAACCAAGGACTGACCTACTCCCTACCAGTGATGGGAGGATGGTGGTGGGCAATGTAGGAGGAAGAAGATGGAGTTGAAAATGAGAAAGGAAAGTGGAAAATGAAGGAAGGAAGAGAAGGAGAAGAAAAGGAAGAAGGATGGGGGTCAACCATCGGGTTGCCGAACGACTAGGGTTATTGCCCATCCATGGTTGTCGATAGTGAGTTGGTGGTGGTGTTATTGGGTGTAGGAGAGTACGAGAATGGAAGTGGTGTTGGTGGTAACGGGGAATAAGTGGGTGGTGTTTGTGGTGATAAAGAATAGGGTGAAAGGAAAGATGGTGGCGGTGATGATGCTATGATGGATCAGACGACCATGTAGTATAATTATTTTGCTTTGGCAGCCTTGGATTGTCGTGATGGATCACGCTGTCACTCGATATCCCTTGTCAACGACCATACTTTCCATCGATTTGGGTAGTACATGTAATACCTATGAATTTGATTTATTTTAACTTTTAAATTCAAGCGAAATTTAGGTAAAATTTGAGAGTTTAAGTTGAACTAGGACTCTAGTTAGGTCCGTTATGAGCCGTAAATCTCGTAAGAGATCAGATTTGGTGATTTTGGTTATGAGTTGGTTCAAAAAATATAAATTTTAAAATGGACTCACCTTCATTTTGGATTTTTCAACTTAGATAAGGTTCAGAATTTGGTTGTTTAAAATTGACCAGACTGTGTTTTGGACTCCAACTAGGTTTCTTATGAGACCTAGAGGGTCACGCCCAGCCCAATGGGGTGCCATGTGCCAACGTGGTTGTCCACAGGGCTCGGAGGTGGCCAATGGCTTTTATGGATCTTAGTATTTGGATCCAATATTGATTTGGACTTCATTTATGAATATGAACTTTTAATTTGAGTGTTGGATTTGAAATTAATGTTTGGTACCTAGATCCAACCCCTTTGGAATTAGATATGGTCTAGGGTTTTCAGATTCGGATCACTTGGATTGGATCCAAGTGGGGCACCACCTAGGTGAGGGCCACTGTAATACCCATAATTTTTGAGAAATTTTCATAAATTTTTATAATTTTCTTTATATGTGATAAATTGAAAATGATAATTTGTACTAAGTGTCATACCATAAGTTATGTAAGACTTAGAAAAAAAATGAATGTATGAAATACACCCATACGCCCAAGGGTTCTATCGACCCTAGAGAAATTCTTCTTTCAAAAATTATTTTTGAAGAATTCAAATTATGTTAGAAAAAAAAGGTAAATAAAAAAGTAATTAATATAGCCAAAATTTTAGTAGAGACATTCACCTACATTTGAGCCTAATTTGAATTTCATTTAGAGTCATTTCACTTAAATCTAAATTCTAGCTTTAAAATAATTGAAATTAGGTGGAATGAAAAATGTGATTTAACCAAAGTTAATAAAATTGTAGGAGCCCATAGGTGGGACTTCCCATCCTATGTGGCACTCCTTTCTAACTTTAAAAAGTTAAAATCAATTTTGAACTTTAAATTCATAAGGTTTTTAAAACTTACTAAAAATCAAGACATGTTTTACAAAGTCAAAACTTGTCATTTCAAAGGAAGCCTCCCAAGAAGGGGTGGGGGGGTCCCATCCTAGAGCCTTCTAGGATGGGAAGGCTGGACCAAATAAGAAGAGAGGAAGGTAACCATGGAAAAAGGAAAAATAAATAAATAAATAAAATAAAATAGATTTTTGACTAGTCAAACTTGCTTGCTTGGCAAGCAAGTTTGAAAGTCTTGAAAGTTTAGGAATATGAAAAAGTTGAACCCATGGGGGTCGGCCAACCCATATCCCTTCTCTATTTAATATGATATACTATATATAATGTGACTTATATACATGTAATATATATTCTAAACTAAACTAATAGAATACTAATATGAAGAAAAAAAGAGATAAATTAGAAAAGAGAAAAGGAAATAGAAGAGGTAGGAGAAAAGGAAATGGAGTATGGTTAGATCAAGGGTTGAGATTTAACCCAACCCTTGACCTAATCTCCAATCTCTATAAAAGCATAGGAGGGGCCCATACCCCCCCACCCCCTATTTGACCCTTTTGAGACTTGTGCCCTCTTCCCCCCCCCCCCCTTATTTTCTCTTCCTTCTCTTCTCTTTTCCCTACATCCCCTTGTGCTCCCCCTCTTGATTCAACTAAGAGGACATTCACATGCATGTTTGGAGCGTGAAGAGTACGTTGGCGTGGGTACCATATGTAGTGGGTGGCCAGTTCCTGTATGAAATTTATTTTTGCAACCCAAGGAAGTGTTTTCGGGAAAGAGGTAGGGGGTTCTATTATCTACACATAAATCGAAACTCATAGGCACGAGTTCTTCCAATTTTTCATAGGAACAAACCCTATACCATGCCCTCCATATCTGGGATTGGCGTGAGGTTTGTAAAAAAAAAAACAATTTTAGTAAAATTATGTTTTTGAACCCGATTCAAACTATTGTTAAAAAGAGGATTTTTGTAAGTATTCAAATTTAGATTTAAAAAAAGGCACTGATTTTGATTTCCCTCAGAAGAATCGATTCAGTGAGACATACCGGTTTTTGGCCTAATAATTGCGAAAATGAGATTTGTCTATGATAGATTAGTTAGAATTAATGTGATATTATTTTTTAAGTTTTATTTCATATGTTCATGTAAAAAAATCGAAAATATGAATTTGGGTGGCCTGTTTTGGCCCACTCAAATGCATATTTCTTGTTAATACATATTTTTGGCCTCACATCCGACCGGTAAATCGTTTGTATCTCTCTCATTCAGATGAGTTTTTATGAATGGTTTGTTGTATTGAAAAGCTAAAAAAAATTTATAACTGTAAAATTTTGAGCTATGTTCATGGACTAAGTATTGAATTGTGACAGTCGAAACAAAAAAGTATAGGTGTGCACTAAACTGGTCGTATCTCCCTCATCCGGAGAAATTTTTATGAACGGTTTGTGGCATAAAAAAGCTGACAAAATTATCTGCAAATTATAAAATTTTTAGCTTTGTCTGACGATTGCAAATTTTTCTGTAACGGTTAGATAAATTTGAGTTTTTATAAGTTTGAAACCGGTTCAAGACCCAGTTAGCGTATAATTGTGAACTATATGCATTTTTGTGTATTCTTTTGTCAATGAATATCATATAGTTTATGCATTGTTAAAAATTAGTTTTCTGCATGGAACTAAGTGCCAATTATGAGGCATGAATTAAATAACGTGCTAATGCACTAGTTTGCCTTCATGGCCTCTCACTAATGAATGGAACAAAAGGGCCTGCCTCACGAATCAAATGTGAATGTCAATGGACCATAAATGTTGTTTTTATGTGATTGACATGTACATGATGATGTTGTGATTGGTTTGATGCATTTAGTGGAAAAAAAAGTCTTTGCTTTATGTTGCACATGTATCTAAGTTTGTAATATAAGAAAAATATGTGTAATGATGTTATGAAACCTATGTTTAAAAAAAATATGCATCCATGGGCCCTGAAGAGGCTGAATCCTTTTAGAGGATTCATACGTGAGTATTGCATGAAATATAATTAATTTAAAAAGTTGAACACGTAACACTAAAGATTGATGCTTACAAGGAGAGGGCAAGCGGTATATTCGGCTTCGTGAAAAATGTTTTGAGCACGGAAGATTTCTCATTCTCAACCACGAAGATAGGGGAAACCTCTGCATTAGACTGCAACGTAGATGATAAAAACTCATGAGTAAAAAATTGATGCATCAGGATGATGGTGTTGGGAGCGCTCTCTCGAGAAAACCGATGCATTCTTTTTATCAATTATCTTTTTACCTTTTACGAAATTTCTTTTATTTTTTTGGGTTTTCATGATATTAACTTTAGGATAACCCTCTTTAGGACTTGAATTCTTTTTGTCACGAAGAAGAGTCTCCTTTTCAATTCGGATGTTCTTAAGAAGACTATCTAAAGTGATTTTCTTATTTTTATGTTTTAGGTGATTCCTATATTCTTTCTAGGAATCAAGTAGTTTGTTAATAATGACTGCAACTTGAAAGTCATCATCAAGATATATATCTTCTCCCTTGATCTTATAAGCCAATATTTGCATCTCATGAATTTGAGCAAGTATAGGCTTATTACAACAATAAAAAAATTAACATATTGGTCTAAGATAAATCTTTTATTTTCATTATCTTCTGCATTGTACTTGATCTGTAGAGCATTTTATAATTCTCTATCCGACTCCAAAGGATAATACAAGTTAACCAAAAAATCGGCTAAAGTGTTTAGGATATGCCCTTTGCATCAATAGTTGTCTATGTGCCATTTCTCTCGCTCTTTCATATGTTCTTTTGTCTCAACTTTTTCAGCAACAATAGTCGGACACGACTTTTTGAGGACATAGTCAATATGCAACTCAAACAACAGGAAGGAATCCTTTGATTGCCACCACTTAAAGTTTGACTCGTCAAATCGATCAAGTTTCTAAACCTCACGGCTCAGCAGGTTGATGGAGTTGTATGTCGAACCAGAGGCCATATTAAAGTTCTAAAATTGTTGGTACAAATGGTGACCAAAAAAAGATTTTGGAGACTCGAGATCCCAAGCCTACAAACACGTTTCTAAGATTGCAGCCATTAGAACTTTAATCTTTCCACTTTAAGATTTCTGAAGATGCAAAAAGGGTTTGTTTGAGGCTGAGTTTGTAGGATACAACTAGGCTTGGACCTCAAGAGTGTCACAGCTTCGCAAGATCAGGTGACCTCTCCCACACTTGAACTTGGCATGCCAAACAAAAAACAAAAAAAATAGGAGTGAAAGATTGAGAATGAGAAAATCTGATGAACCAAACAAAAAAAATAGGAGTCTATAAATAAAGAAATTTATAGACTTTTGGAAGGCCAATACATTTTTATGATAAATGAAATTAAAGACCATAAATCTACTTATTTGAAAATTGGACAAAAATGACCTTAAATGATCACTCGCCTTTGACTAACGATCAAGAACCTCCAAAACCATCCAACAGTCAAAAAGCCCCATAAACGCTATGTAAATGCATTTTTAAAGTCTATTAAATAGCCAAACCATTCGAGAAAATGAAAAGTCAAAGATGGCTTGGTTAAAGTGGACCTCGGCACCTCACACGCGTTGATGCGAGCGTGCGAAGTGCGCCTCAAGCACCCTTATGCGCACGCGTGTGATCAAACAACGCATTTATTGTTGCGTGAATCACAATAATGTCCGCAAGTCATCCTAACATACAAGGTTTACCAAAGTAAAGAATAAGGAACAAACACTTTATTTAAACCACCAGAATATTTTTTCCCTCTTAGATATGAGACTAAGCATTTTCAAAGCACTTTTGGTGGAAACAATAAAACATGAAAACTTTACAAAATGTATTATATTTTAAAACTTTTTCCAGCAATCCCCACTTATTTCAAAATATATTTGGCTTGCGTAGAAAACTTATGCATTAGTGAGATTGTCTGTAAGACTTGAACCCCCACTTAGTGAAAGAAAATCTAAATTAACCAAGGTGCTAAGTGGACCTACCTTAAACATAGCTCTTTATATTGTTAATCGTGTTTTCAATCACACATAGGTTTTCAAAAGTTTAATTATGTGGATTTCAAGTTGGCACATCTAGAGATTTGTGATTGCTTGGATTCATGAGAGCTCTAGAGAATTGCCAATTATCTTAAGAAGTGGCTCACACTTCTACACACACATGGGTAAGTTTGTCTAGTTGTTTTGTTACACACACCTTAGCCTTAAGACCTATAAACTCATTAACTTCTATTAGCTCAACCCTCACATTAGTTATAACTCATGAACACACATTAGGAATGGGCTCAAATAAATGTGTTCAATACCTGTCATTCATCAATTCATTTTTCATTGAACCTAGGCATATGGGTTCTACAATGCTCTAGGTTGGGTATCCTTAGACGATGACTTAAGTAGCTTAATTCTCATTCTCCTCGATATTTTTTAATGATGACGGCTCTCAAAAGACCTTTAATAAATGGGTCTACCAAGTTTTGGCATGACTTCATATATTTCAAAGATATAATATTGTCATCAATCATTTATCTTATAAAATTGTGTCTTAGACTAATATGTCTAGACTTTCCATGATATTTCATATTACATGTTTCACATATAGTTGATTGGCTATCACAAAATAACGGGTATGAGCTTCACACCAAGTGAAATATCTACTAGCATATTCTCAATCCACTCAGCTTCTCTACATATCAGTTAGTTATTCATGTTAGTTTTAATCCCTTTCTTAAATTCAGTTAACTTTTATTTTCTTGATTATTAGTTGTTGTTGAATTTCTTGATTATTGAGTTAGTTAGATTCTTGTTAAATTTAGCATATATTAGTTATTTTTTGTTTAATTACATATTTAGTTTATTTTCTTTTTAGTTATTAGATAATCTAAATAGTTAGTTTTTAATTTTAAAATAATCAAATTTTCAATTAGTTGATAATTTTAGATTAGTTATATTGTTACCTTAATTTATTATTCCCTCAATTCTAGGTCCCTCTATTTATTGAGTAACTCTATATTTTCTTTATTTAATAGAATATGATAGATTTCTTTTTTTATATTACAGGTCCCTACTATGCTAGCATAAGGAGGAGGGTAGGCTAAGGTGGATACACAAGAAGAGGATTATAAATGTCTCTCTCTTAAAGCTCCCTGAATATTATCTAAGGGCCCGAGCATATTAGAATCTTTACTGTTTTTGTTCTCTTTTGTTTTCAGTTAGCTTATAATAAAGAGGTAGTGTAAATTTTCTTTCCCTAGTTATTAATAAAGTATAGTTTAATGAATTATTTTTGCCAAAGTTTTGTTTCCTGTGGAGACGATCCGATTTGCTACTCTGCAACAAGTGCAAGAACTGATTTTAAATTATTATTTGGTGCGCAGTTCTTGATTTAAAATATTGTTTTCAAAACTGTCACCAATCTAATTGGTTCAAATAATTAAGTCTGAGGAGTGCTCTGCACTTGGTGCCCTAAGGTCGTCTGATCTGGGAGCCATCGGCCTAAAGCTTGCTACATGGATCATGTAGAAAGCCTAAGGAACACTGACATTGCACAAAGCATGGGGGAAGCATATGTGGCAAAAGAAAAGGGTCGATGTGTGATTAGTTGACATCGAGGTGTCTATATGAGGAGCATATCTAAAACTACTTAAGCATTCAATTGTATTATGATATCCATGAATATATGATAGATGTTGATTTTAATTACATGTGTCTAAAGGTTTGTGTTGTGGTGGCTAGTCATTATGTTCAACAAGCTCCAATGATGAATAAGATGAATGATGGTGTAATGTGTACTCTATGGGCCTATGTTTTAAATCAAGTATATATAAGGCATGGATGTTTATGGGTAGCATAACTGCAAACCCTCATGAGACCTTACTCATCCACTAGGGTAACTTGGAGGTTTAAAGGACTTGTTGCATATGCTAAATACAACCATAATTCCTACGAAAGTGAGTTAGGTTAGTTAGTTGTTTTGATTAATTTATTTATGCTTTTTGGTCGTTTAGAGTAGTTTGCTTGAGGACTGACAAACATTAAGCATGAAAAAATTTGATTATACATAAATTACATATATTTTTATATAATGTATGCATGAATTTCATTGATTTTAATGTTAAAATATTCATTGTTGAGGAATTTTGGTATTTTTTTTGTGCAAGAAGTTTTTGGTACGAATTTCATCTAAATCGAGTGCAATTCATGCATTCTAAAGTTTTTTCAAAGTAGTTGGAGTGAAGATCCAGAGTCAAGATCCAAATCTTACACACTCTAATCTCAAATCTATCTGGGCAAAGGTTAAAAAGTCCAAAGTAGTCCTTCATAGGGGGCACTACCTTAAAATTATTATAAAATAATGGTATTTATAGTGTAGTTTTAAAAATAAGTATTACTTTTGAGTGTTTTTTAAAATAGGAATGTTAGAAGTATTTTTTAAAATTTAGAAATTATCTTTTTAGGTTATCATTATAAATAGGTTAAGAAACCTAAGAAGAAGGGATCTTCTCCTTAGGAGTTGCCACCCCTCCCCTCTTTCTTCCTCTTCTTTTCCAACGTGGGGAACTCTCTCCTTTCTTCTTTCTTCTTCCTTCTTTCCTTCTTCCTCTCTACATGAGTTTCATGAGCAACAGCCATCTGGCATCACTCCTGATGTTGCGGGCAGCCTTTGGGATGCAACACCATCATAAGGGAGATCCGCTCTTTTTTCAACCAAATCCAAAACCGGAAACCGCCGCTGATAAGTTTTGTCTTCTACTTCTTCTTTAGATTTCTAGGGTGTCTTGCATGTAGATCAATTTTCATTTTATTCTTGCATATTTAGATCTACTTTCTGTGATTTTTGTGGATTAGGATTGTTTATACTCATTGTTTTATGTTTTAGAATTTTTATTTTTGCAGAAAAACTCTTTTCTTTACCGACTGAATTTTCTGTGTCAGACCTAAATTTTTTTGTCAGATAAATAGACTATTTTGGTCGATCCAAAAAGAGTTTAAGATTGAAAATTTAGTATGTATTAGTTGTACGTGTTTAGAGTATTTTATCCATATTTTAGCTCAATCTAACCAGGGGTTGGGATTTTACGACCATTTTACTAAAACCAATTTTCTGGCTAGAATTTCTCTGACATTCAATTTTGGATTTTCTCTGTGATAAATAGACCATTGCAGTCGATTCAGAAGGAGTTTAAGGCTAGAATTTTAGTATGTGTTAGTTGTACGTGTTTAGAGTATTCCCTCCAAATTTCAACTCAATTCAACCTAGGGTGGGGCTAAAGCCGATTTTCTGGCCTTATAGAAATTCGACCTCCGGTTAGTTGCAACTATTTTTGGAAATTATTTTTATTTTTATTTTTTTGTAATTAAGTGTCTTGGAGTGTATTTGGTGAGTTTTTGGTGTCTTAATTAAGTTGCTTTGTATGAGTTAGGTGCTGGTTTTTGTTAGAAGACCAGAACCTAAAATTAGGTTGTGAGTGCTTAAGTTAAGTCTAGTTGAGTCTTTGTGTAACACCCCAAATTTTTATTTTCGAAAACCATGATTTTTTTTAAAATGCTTTTAAATTTCTTCATGAAATTGCAGTGGAAAATCAAACAGGAATAAAACTTAGCGCGTTACTTTTTCTTTACATTCACATTCAAACATATATTTGAACTTGAAAATTTAAACATCCATAATTGAAATAAATGATTTCACATGTCCATCATTAATAATAAAAATCAATAATTAAATCAATTTATATGTTAGAGTTCTGAGCAATTGATATGCTCTTATTCATTAACTTAAGGGGTTTGAAAAATGTATGAATTGGTCCCCATCGCAACCTCTTGCCATCACACGTGAGCTCACTCACTTTCTGAAAAATATTATAAATTCATAGGGTCAGACAAACATGTCTCAGTAGGGTCAAGCTATACTAAACAAGAATCCAAAATTCATAAGCAGGGAATTCTTCAGACTTTCATATATTTAACAATTCAAATGCAAAAAAGTTTAACAAGTATTGCAATTATCTTAAATAAGCATACAAATATAAAAATTGATATTTTATTCATCATTCATTCAACTTAAACAAGAACAAATGCATGAATAATTAAAAATGTATGAACTTACCAATGTAGAAGCCCTTTATATGCATGAATCAATTCTTATTAGGAGTGTTTTCATATAAGGGTGACTTTGGCTTTGCTGGGCACCTTTCAACACTCCAAGTGCGGGACGATAAGAGCGAGAGAAACTCTCAACACCACTAACCCAATGCATCTGATTTCTCTCATGAGTTTCATACCCTCTATGTTGCAGTCTTTGTAGAAGTTTTTCCCTATCTTCGTGGGTTGGGAAAAAGCAACATTTCGTATTCAAAACATATTTCTACGAAGCCATTAATACCACTTACCCACTCTTTACAAGCCATTGCTTTAGTGTTATGGTTTCACTTATATGCATTAATTTCTTACATGCAATACCATAGTAAAATTCATGAAAGCTGATTTGGCCACTTCGAGACCAATGAATGCAAGTTTTGAATATGACATTTAATCACCTACTCATACTTCTTACTTAGTAAACATGTGCACATATATATAACCATCATGATAA
Source organism: Nuphar pumila (assembly GCF_984573655.1). Lineage (NCBI taxonomy): Eukaryota > Viridiplantae > Streptophyta > Magnoliopsida > Nymphaeales > Nymphaeaceae > Nuphar > Nuphar pumila. The sequence goes on along the minus strand of NC_143252.1, from coordinate 122,990,151 downwards.
ACTTTCATATCTTTGCATGCATAGCATCAATTACAATTAAGAAATCATACATATCACATTATATAGTTTCAGAATTCTGTTAATCTGGTTGTGAAAAATCCATTGGAAATTTTAGAAACCGAATTGCACTTTTCCAATTTTACTATAAATACACATATGCCTCAAAAAAACAATCCAAGAAATAGAACTTAAAAATTTGTTATAATAAAATCAAGAAAATGATGAGACTAAACCTTGTTTATGAAAGATATAAGACAAACCCTCTCATCTGCAAAAAAAAAAATTGGAGTTGGATAATTTCTTCAGACTTATAGATAAATCTTTTCATAAAACCTTTTTTATAGGATCATCTTATATATATTATCATTCACCCAGATTTTTCTTGATTTATTTTGATCAGCCTTGGCTAGATCTTTATAACCACCAAAACCGTGAGTCAGAACTGTTCTGTAAATAAAGCAGAAAATCTATGCTCTGTTGCAAGGGACATTGCCTCAATACTGATCCAAACTAAGTAAAATAAGTTTCTAAATTCAAGCCCTAGAGGTGTAGAACACTTTAGTATTTTTATTTGAATTTATTGTCTTCATTTTCACTGAGATATCGATTTTTATCTAAGACATGTCAGGATAAAAAATGACAATAGGAAAGAACAAGATTCAAGCTCATGTAATATTCATTAAGAAAGAACAAGCCTCAAGGTAAAATTACATAAACTCACAAATTCTGATGCTCGAAACATGGTAACATCATCATATAATGCATACTTGTATGGATTAATGCTAATCTTCGCTAAAACAATAGCATACATTAATCAAAATCATAAATCCATCAAGAAACATATCATACATACTTACATCTATGCAAGAATCATACAAAACCCTATTCAATCATGCTAAACATAAAATAATCTACCCTATATACTCAGATCATCTTCCTTTAACAAGAACATCTAAAACCCCACATCAATGATAATTTCTTGAACCAGTCTTGAATTTACGAAGATCATCAGAAATTTTGTGAGCTTTCCGATGACGCAAACCATTTATAAAAACTTATCAATATGAGAAAGTTACGAACGTTTTAGTGCAGACCTATACTTTTTTATTCCGATTGTTACAAATCCATGCTCAATCCATAAATAGAGCCCAAAATTTTATAGTATATGAAAAGTTTTGTTAGATTTCCAACACAATAAACCACTCATTAAAACTCCTATAGACGAGAGAGATACAAGAGGTTTACCAGTCGGGTGTCAGGCAAAAAATATGATACAATTTTTTTTTTTTGATAAACCCAAATTACAAAACATATGATTTCTCATGAAAATGATCATAGAAATCTTTCAAATTTTTACAAAACATTAATATTATCATAATCTACTAACCCAAATCAAAATATTCAGAAAAACAATCAAGTAACATGCATATTTTATAGTTTTTATGATTTTATTTTATGAGGAAATGGGTTTTAAGAGAACCATTTTTAGAGGGGTTTTCTTTCAAAAACTCCTTTCTATCACATGCATAGACCACCCTAAGCCAAACCCACGTGTGGGAGGCATGGTTTAGGGTTTGTACTTATAAAAAATGAAAGAAATTCATACTTATGATTTCTGAATTACACATAAAGTATAAAACTCCCTACCTTAATCAGGTTCTCAAATGTAAATCAGCCTTTGTCTCCTGTCTTCAAACCTTAAAAAAGCTTCAATGACTGCTGAAAAATGTTCGAGAAGGAAGAAAGAAAGAATATGAAGAAGAAAAAAAAAGAATAGGAGAAAGAGGGAGAACTAACCTTGTTAATCCTCCTTATGATGACCTCTATTTATAGATGAGCTTAGGTAAGTGTCTCATCTCTAATATAAGAGGTTAATATCTATTAATTTTATTTATTAATAAAATAAGTAAATAAATTATGGGTCTTAATTCATTAGATTTCAAAATTACTTAAGGCATAAAAGAAAAGTAAGAACTTTTTGCCCTGGCTTGGGCTTTAGTAACATGGTAACCTTTTGGGAGGCTTACAAATCAAAAGACTTATCAGAATTTGACATTTAAATAGTCAATTCGATAGCTCTCAAAACGTAGATCATTGTAGTGGTATTAGATTTAATCATACGTATACAGTTCGATAATAAATATTAGTCAATGTTTAAAAACATTAATTTTGACTTACAATTAGGCATAAACTTCAATCGATGATAAAATGCTCAAATCAACACCAATTTGGGCATATAAATAGTCAATTTCAATGCTCTTGAAATGAGAAACTTCAAGATCAACTCTGATTTAATAGATAAGTCATTTATCAACTAACATTTTTGTCGAAACAATAATGATATTTTTCAGAGCATCCGACCCTATGAGTCCAATTCAATAATATATGATTCAAAATATCCTGAGTTATATCTAATGTAATATATCCCTAAATTGATCTAAATGTTATAGATTATATCCAACTTAATTGAGTTTGATCCAAATATCATTAGTTAAATCCTCTACCTAATTTAAGGTCTAAATCCATATTAGATATAAATGCTAGGATTTAGATCCAAATCTAATATCCATAATCTAAAATGTATAAATTATTTACTTTTTTGTTTAGTTTATATATTTAAATTTTATAATTATTCTTTCAATATTCTTCATAACTTGAGACTTAATTTCATAATAATTCAAAATCAAGAAATTTAAGAATTTCAAGAAAACCAAGAAATTACTTTTTCCAAACTTGAATTTAAATTTTATTAAGTCTTAATTTAGATTTGAATCAAACTTAAATCTAATTATAATATTTGAGACATATTTATTAAATCCAAATTCAAATTCAAACATGATTAAAAATTGAAACCTTGATTCAGAATAAATTCTCCAGTATAAATTTATTCTAAATCCTAATAAATGTTCAATTATAAATTAATTCTCATCTTAATCTCAAATAATATTTTTAGCCTTAATTTAATATTATTTTTCATAAAATATCAAAAATTTGTGAGTTTTACACTTTGTCGGGTCACTAACATAGTATAGAAATAGTTTTGTCTTTTGTGTTTTCGTTTCGTGTGATTGCAGGTGGTGGACACACTGAAGTTTCTTGCACAAAGATTGAAGGAAGCTAGCTTGTGGTTATATTTGGAGTTTTTATAGTTAGGGCATTAAGCCATTTCTATCATTTTCGTGTTGTAATCCATTTAAATTTTATTTTTGCTCATGCTTTTATAATAGAATTTGTGTGCATTTGCTTTTGTATTTGTTTCTATTATTGAGGCAATAAAGAGTATGATTTGTTTGAAATACTTGTTCTTATCCTGTGGTTCGACCCGAACTTCACTACTTTTGTGTGAGCCGATTATTTAGATTTGGTGTGTGATTTACACTTGATTTTTATCGAAACCATATTTTAAAATATGTTTTAAAAAAAGTAGACACTACTTCACATTGCTTCCAATCCAATTTATCATGAGCACACCAAACATATCAAGATTGATTGCCATCTCATGCGAGAGAAAATTCAAAGTGATTTAATTTAAACTCGATTCATTCCCATGCATTCCCAATATGAGGACCTTTTTACCAAGGCGCTCAACACCGATCATTTCACTCACCTCAAAACCAAGTTGGGCATTCTCAATATGCACGCTCCAACTTGAGAGGGAGTAAAAGACTCTCGATACACGTGTACATTTTATTTTATTAATAACCAATGGAAATGGTTATCGATATTCTCCTTATCATTAACCTTGTTATCTTCTTATCATTGATCTTGTTATCAAGAATAAAGATAACGATTAGGCATGTTATCGATATCAAAGCCCCATCGATAATATATTGATAATCTTGTTATCGATAATCAAGGATATGGTTAGATTATCGACAATCAAGGAATAGCATCAAATGTACACCAGTTAGATTATCGATAAATGGCTAGACCTAAGGTCGGTTGTAACTTCTTTTAATTTTAGTTCTATGTAATATATAATGTACAACATGCTGCTAATTTGAAGTGTTCAATAATTCAATAACATTCTTCTCATATTCTCTATTTTATTTTCTTACGGAGAAGGAAAGGAAATCATGATAATTTTGAAGATATTTCCGAATAAGGATTTAACATGTTCACATATTGTCTTTAAGAAATCAAAACGACAGTAGTAACCTGGCGTCCTGTAAGGAGCTCTAAAAAACAGAGTTGTTAATCTGTTTTCCTGTTTTTCTGCAGCTGCTGATTGTGGCTCTGCAGTTTCCATGGACTGCAACTGTGTTTTTCCGTTTGTTATATGTTTTCCTGTTGCAACAAATGCTTCCTCATCACCTGCTGTAGGATTGTAATGTCTAATTCTTCCTATTCTTTCAAAAAAAAAAAGTAAATAGTACTACATAAACTATAGCTTTGTGACAAAAATTGGAGTCGAGTCTCAACTTTTCTATGGTGCAGTTGCAAACACTAGAAAGTTGATGCCACTTTTCCTGTCCATGAAACAAACATGGTGTTCTAATTCTTGTTGAAAGCAAATGAAATGAACCAAAATCCTTGAAGATTTGCTTTCTTTGAGGATTCAGTTTCTTTGACAACCAAAATCATGGTGTGGTTTCCTTCGTGGTAAAAAAAAAAAAAAGTAATGATAATAAGACGAAATTGTTCGTTCAATGCACATGCCAGCACTCGAGATGCATGCACAATATGTAGATATTATAAATGCACGCAGCACAAGTAGGCGCACACGAGATATTCACATGCATACGCATAATCACACCATGTGCTGCTCATGGATACGCGTAGCCTTGGTGGGATCCAATTCCAGATCGGCCCAGATTTTTTGGACGTTATATTTGTTTGGACCAACTTTTTCTGGTTTTTTTATTCAAATTTGGCTCTAAATCCCAGAAGCCGAGACTTAATCGGCTATTTTTAATAAATGTGAAAAATACTAAAAAATAAATTTTTATATTATTTTAATAGTTTTAAAACGTGTCATGTTATGATAGAGATACATATTATTTTTTTGGCCGATACAGAACGCTATTCACTTGAGTATCAGTATTCGGCCTTTACAGCTGAATCGGTGGCCAAACGATTCAGGGACGATACCGATAATGACAACATTGGCCTGGACCATACATTTTTTGGCTTCTTACGTGGAGAGACAACTTAATCGTGGTCAGTTTGGACCATACCCAATGAGCTTGAAATTAGCCTTATTTTCTGACTATTTCCCAATCAGTATTTGGGTGCGTGGCCCGAACCCAAGAAATGCATAACACGTGAAACGGCAAAAAGTTCAATAAAAAAATCAATATATGATTAATAATGTTTTCCATTCAAAAAGACAGATGGAAAAAATGGCATAAGTTTAATTTATATAAAAAGTGTCAAATAATATATACAGATTTAATTGGGTTTTAATTTTTATAAATCAAGTGTAAATAGAAGGACCTGTTTAGGAGTTTTTTTTTCTTGGAAATCAAATTAGGGTATAGAAACTATGGGTTTGAATCCAAATTTAGACATGATTTAACTCCAAGGTCTGAAAAAATTGGTTCATATTAGAGCCTTTTAAAAAATATTTCTTAATATAAACATTTATAAACTTTTCCATCAAAAAATGAGGTGTTTTAATGTTTTGAAGAAGGGGCTTCATCTACTTTTTGGTATTCAGAATTTTATCTGAAAAGACAAGCTTTAAACAGAGTTTTGCTAACTATGGATGTGGTTGGGTTTGCAACACCCACCAAAGGTGCAGTTCCCTGTCTATTATGCCATCTTAGATATTAGAACCTTTTGTTAATCATGAGTTGGGTCTTTAACCATTAATCCCTCATGGACCTTTGTTTAGCCTGCAGTCATGGACGTCCACATTGGTGAAAAACCTGATCTTATGATCCAAAAAAAGTATCGTACATTGTAGACCGTTGATTTTGATGCCATATAAAAACACATATATTTCTCACACAGGCTATTCGAAAGCCAACTCCCTCTAAGAAAAGCATTCAGTTTCATGAAAAACAACTAAGAAAAGAAAGAAGAAAAAATGTGTGTTTGTACCTTATTCTATTGCCATATGATACAATATATAATAATAAGATAATATTATAGTAAACTTAATAACCAAGTTGGTCAAATGTAATTTATATCAAGTGATAGGTATGGATGAGATGAAATATGACCAGCATTAATGTCAAGGACTTTCGTCCTAAACCGAAGCAAGACCATGAATTCCTAAAATCATGGTATTAGCTACACAATTCGCCACCCAAACAGTACATCCCAAAATTGATATTGGCATGTTCCGTCTTCCTACTTTCCAAGAATGTTTCAGTGCATCTGATGCTGGTGGTCCGGGAAACATTGGGGTCCATGATCTTGGCCACATTTCACATGCTGCCCAAACGATATATTCTCTAAGCTCAAGATGACCTCATTGGATTGGTCGGACTGCACCATTCAAAACCCTTACTCAGTGAGACTTTAATTTTTGTCGATTCATTAATAATACAGACAGTCACTATAAGGAGGAGGGTCAATAGAGATGACTTTTCTCGCCGCTATTATCTTATTTATCAATTTATAAAGGTGACAAAAAATGGCCATGGCCGCCAAGTTTTGGCCTGAGTTGAGTAATAATGATGACATTTATACGTCGTCGTTGTTAATGTGTGACTCAACACCGGAGAAAAATCGTAAGCACCAATAGCTATAACGGCAACATACCTATAACGGTCACATCTTTGTGGAGTTCATAACGGCAACATACCTATAACGGTCACATGATTTGTGCAAAGCCTTATTTGATCTAAATATTATAGACTCAAGGAGCACCTGCTCAAACTCCTCCAGCGCCAAACTCATTTATACCTAAACCATGTTGATTTTATGAGTTGAGAGAATATTGCACAATGTACGCCGTTCATTTTTCACACCCTAAAAAATCATGCCTACATGACATAATTGGACGATCTAAGAGCCAATTTCCACCAACCTAAACATGTAGATCATATATACAAGGTTAGTTACATGAAAAATGATAAAAAAAATAAAACCCATTTGTAAGTAACATTGACAACATGACCAAATGTTAATATATATAATTCATATTTTACATATATATTTTCATGCATCCTTCTCTTTATTTATGTATTTTTTGCATTTTTTTTGTATATTATACTTAAAATATATATTGCATATAAAAAAATACATTTTTTTTATCTATACTGGCTCACTGGAGCTGAATATTATTCGGAGTCGACTTGTTTAAGCTAAACGAGCTGCTTTTAGATTGGCTTGCCAGTTGTATGAGTCAATCATGAACGAGTCAGTGACCGAGCCGAGTTACGAGCTATTTAGTTCATTCGCCAGCCCTACCAACGATAGACCGGCGGTGGTCCTCACTTGTTGGGGAGTCTGTGTTCTTGACCACGAGGGGGACCATGCACGAGTATTTGGAAGTAAATAATTATTTAATATGGTTTTGTTCATGCCAAGGTAAAGGAGACTTCTAAAGTAAATTATGATATTTAAATAATTAAAAAATAAAATAATTCCAGTAAATAAGTGGGGACTGCGCAACATGGCGACAAATATCAGTGATATTTTGAAAAATATTGCTAAAAAGTGCGATATATGATCTTACCATTTTAAACTTTAAAATCTCATGATATTTTCAAAAATATCGCTATGTTTTCAACAGAACCTAAAATATCGTTTTTTTATCATAATGTTATGTTTTTATCATGAGATTTAAAATAAAAAGAAAACCTTTATTTTGCTTTAAACTCATTTAAAATGCATTGAAAAACATTATTTTAAGTGAATAAATTCTCATTAAACTATCTTCTAAGTCATCTCTCTCTCTCTAGAAATAAAACTTCCTCTCATCCATCAAACATAAAGACGATTTTCTAAACAAGACAGCATTATTGAAATGTGTTGATAATATAAAACGGTTTTCTAAAATCTATCTTGAAAATTAAAAGCTTTAAATGCATTGAAAATAGGAAGGTATCCTAAAGTTTCACATGTAAATTAAACCCATATTTTGAAGTTTTAAATGAATTTACTTAGAAGTTTCAATTTCGGACAAGACCTTAAACCCATATCATTTTTTTTAAAGTTTTATTTTGCATCATATTTATTAAATATTAATTAATTTATTTTTAGCCGGTACTTTCTCGAAAAAAAAAACTCGAGATAAAAAATTTTCAAAATCTCACTAGAAAAATCTTGACGATGACTTGCCGCTTTAAACATTTGTCGTTATGCTTGGGCAGGCCTTACAGTACAAGCGAAAGGCTCAAGATTAGGCAAGGTGCCACATCAGCAACGGCCGACTAATCTCCAGCCTAACGTTCGGAAGGACGGACTCCATTGGAGGGGCATTCTTGGGCCTTGACTTTTATATGACAAATATACCCTTCACATTGCTGGCCATCCACGAGGGTCATTTTTCATGCAGCGCTGCACTATGCTGCAGGGCCTACTTAAATTTCGGTTACATCTGCCAGCGAATTGGGTCTGACTCAATCATGGTCTGTGCCAAGGCCGAACCATGTGGGTACTTGGGTGTGAATAGGGTATCAAAGGGTAAACCCTCTCGCTAAAATGAGTGAGTCCAAACCGGATCTGCCTAAGTGATGCGAATAATATCTGATTTGGATTCGAGTCAGATAGAAAATTTTATAAAAAAAATACTTTGATAAGAATTACTATAACCAAACCCCAGTTTCATACTCGATAAAATAATTTAAGTTTTTTTACATTAAAAATACAGATTGTAATCGAAACTCTGATCAAACCCAGGTTTGACATAAAAATTTCACAAATCATACTCGACCCATTTAGTATTCGACTCTTACGAGTTGGACCCATATAATTAATCGAACCCCTTCTTTATGACCAAATCCTAATCTTATAGGATCCGGTACGCGTGGGGATTGAGTTATGAGAGACCTTTGAAATTTATGCGGTCTTATTAGGTGGCTTTGCTTTCAATGGTTGGTTTCTTTTGGCCAGCTCGTACGGTAACGACCAAATTTAGAATGAAATTACATAAGTAACCCTTAGTTCGTGGTTAATTATTTGAAAAAAAAAAGCCCTGAGAGAAACAATTCCCATTATCAATCTGATGCTCATTCATTAGGAACCGTCAACAAATTTTTTTTTTATTTGGCCATAAACCTTTTGTTTATTATGTATATAGCTTAAGCAGATTATGTCATAGTTTCGGTTCTCTCGCTCTCTTCCCTTCGTTGAAAAAGCAAAGATCCACGAAAAGAAAACACAACCCCATTCTTTTTCTCTCTAGAGACCAACTTTCTCTCTCTAGAATCCATGGGGTTGCTCCAAAGCCCTCAAACAAGCAATTTTCTTCCCCTTCTCCTCCCTCTCCATTGATAAGCACACGCCAAAAACAGACTCTCTCTCTCTCTCTGAGCCATCTTCTCTTTCTAGAGTCCGTGCTGATTGCTGCGCAGCTCTATTGGTCACTCCCTGCCATTGAAAAAGCTTAGCAAGAACCCATCTCTATCTCTCTCTCTGTGTGTGTGTGTGTGTGTGTGTGAAGAGGAGGAGGCTGGGAGACCATGTATTCGAGCCAGTCGCAGATGTCGAGCGGCCTGATGCGGTACAAGTCCGCACCGAGCTCGTTCCTGGAGAGCCTTGTCAACGAAGCAGGTGAAGAATTCCATGCCGAGAATTTGATGGGGAGGTTCTTCTCCGGCGACTCCTCCTGCATGACCTCCGAGTCCAGCTGCCGGGTCACCGCCTCGCCGCCTGCTGCCACGCCGGATCTCAAAGAGGTGGAGGAGGACCCGAAGAAGGGCCAGCCGTATGGTGGTGGGAGCGGGTTCTGTGAGTCGCAGATTGTCTTTCAGGGTGGTGGTGGTGGTTGTGGTCGTGCTAGTGACGGTGGTGGTGGTGGGTTTTCCACCTTGGGCCATGTGGGTGTGGGGAATTTTGCAACGTCTAGTAGTAATTTCAAGGGCTCCCTCACAAGGCACAGTAGTTTTCCTGCTGGCTTCTTGTCCAATCTCCACCTGGAAAATGGTAAGGTCCTATCCCATCATTGTTTGATCCTTTTGGGAAATTAGCCTGTTTAGTTTGTTGGTGTTCTTGCTATTGTTGGGAATTGGGATTGCCATAGATGATAGATTTCCTTTCCCATCCTTTATTCTAAATTCCTGTGTGGTGGTTTTTCTGCTGTGTTGGGGATTGTTATAGATTTGCCCCTTCTTCTGGAATACTTGGTTGGTATTGCTTGGTGAATGAATTCCTTTTTTTTTTTTTTTGAGGGGGACCGGTTTTATTTTTTTGTAAAAAGAAGAAACTTCTCCTAGGCTTTGGCTTTTGAAGTCACGTTTACTATTCATTTGTTTCATTTAATTTTCCAATTTATAGAATATGATATTGGATAAAAATGATTGGAGGAAAAGGATTCATGTGGAAGACCCAAAATGAATTTCTTTTTTGGTTCATATCGCTGACCCCAATTGTTTTGGGATGAAGGCGTAGTTGTTGTTGTATAGAATATGATAAATGCATACTTTGGGGTTCAGAACCAGTTTGGTTCTGGTAATGACAAATTTATTATGTCTTCATTAAATAAAATACTGAATAAAACTCTTAATCTTTATCAATCTTCAGTTTTGAAATGTTTGAAATCATGACCTTTTTGTCATTTATTCTTATGGTTACTCTTTGTTAATGTCATTATTGAGAGGGGGTGAGTTTAGACCTGGATTACCAGGAAAATGGTGAGCTTTACGTTTGCGGACAAAGCTTGATATGGAGATTGGTTAATTGTTGTTTTTACCAGAAAATAGCATAACTTTGTTTTTGTGGGGAATCACAGTAAATGTGGGGTTAGGGTCGTCTGATATTCTTAATAAAGTCCATGAGTGTTGTCATTTATATAGAGTCTGGACTTTCTTAAATGACCATTATATCCATGTGTGACCAATGGGAAGACTAGTATTTGAATTTTAAATGACGGTTCTGACCTTGATCTAAATCAAATGACCAAAATACTCCTCTATGTGCCTGTCGAACGTATCAATAGTCCAATAATTTGATAAGCTGGGCCTGGGGATTTGGACATCTAGCAGTGAAATACATAGGTACAAGCAAAATTTCCTTTGGAGGCATGGAAATAGAAAATATGAAAATCAATGTGTCATGTGTGCCTCACGTGCTAAGCTTCCGAGTCCACTCGATGTGTGGGACCCCCTTCCATTTATCTTTCTCTGTCATAATCTCATTATGAATTTGTGGATCATCATTTATGGGTGCATGCATGTCTTTGTATGTGGATGCATGTACCTATTTATGTGCAGCTTGCCTTTATGACAAGGATGCCCTCTTTTACTAGAGGACATACATGGCCGTAAATAATACGAGAGGTGCTAAGACGGCATCACTTGTGCCTGTGGTGTTTGTGTTATGGTTCTGTTCGTAAAAATGACACACTAACCTGTCTTAGTGTTTGAATAAGGGTGCCTGTAGGGTTTGTTACTGCATTTAATGCTGTTGGGTGTCATTGGAATTAGTTTGATCTAGTAAAATAAGCATAAATATGTAATGTAGCTGTTTGTTTAACTTCAATATTACAGATGCATGATTTCATGTTTACGTTGTCATGGTTTACATATTTGATGATGATAGTCACATCTCTCTCTCTCTCTCTCTCTCTCTCTCTCTCTCTATATATATATATATATATATATATATATATATATATATATATTGAGTAGGGTGTATCGTTAAACACCCAAAATGTCCGACGCTAAATCAGACTAATTTGCTCAAACACAGTTTTTAGCAGCAGTCTAAAACTGCTAAAAACTCTGTTTTTGGAATTTTTTTGGACACGCAGCACTCAGCCGCCCATCCGACCTCGTCTGACGGTAGGCAAAGGCGTAGCTAGGGGGGGAAGGACTGGGCTGTAGCCCAGTCCTGCCTCCCGAAACAGTTAATTTTTTTTTTTAAAAGCCCAGTCCTAGCCCAGCCCTGATTCCATATGAAATAGATTTTTATCCATTTTTGTAGCCCAGCCCAGCCTTGACTGCAGCAAATAGTTTGATTCGTCCATATGAAATAGATTTTTATTAATAATTATAGCCATTTTTTATTTTATCTCAATTTTTTTTTCGGGGGCACTGCCCCCGAACCCCCATCTATCACACAATTTTTTTTTTTTGCTACACCCCTGTTTGCCCCCCCCCCCCTCACATGAATCCTAGCTACGCCACTGACGGTAGGGGCATCCAATTATATATATATATATATATATATATATATATGAGAACTAGAAATATGAGCATTTCCAACAAATTCTTTGCAAATCCAACCATGTGGATCTGCTTGGCATGGTGAATTTGCTAGGAATCAACCATTGGATTGTGTATTTTCACTGAAAAAATGTGATTTTTGAATGCTTGAATATTTATAAAGATTATGAGCCATTGATTTTAAAGCCTTAAAAAAATCCCATTTATGAATCAAAATTGGACGATTCAAGAGCGGGTTCTTATAAAACCAAGCATGCAGATCACATCTGTACAATTAGATTCAAGATAAAAGAACAAAAAATCTATGAAAATCGTTGTTCAAGCATTAGTTCTTATATTTCTAGTGACTCTCTCTCTCTCTCTCTCTCTATATATATATATATATATATATATATATATATATATATATATATATATGAGTGGCTTTTCTTATGGCACAGAAGATTGAAATGAAAAAAATCATTTAGGTAGTAAGACTTCTACAGACAAATTCATGGTTGAAATGTTCAAATGAAGTTTTGGTCTATCCATTAGTTCCTTAATCAAGATAATTTGGAAGTTTGTTGATGGATCCAACCCAGATGGGAGATTTCTGACAACCTAACTAGCCTGCCCTTTCGTAGATTTTTCTGCAAATTTGAAGTAGTTTCAGTATTCACCTCCAACTCTAAGAAAAGTTCAAAAGAATCTTTGCAATTTTGTAAAAGAGAAATGTATTAAAATCTCAAAAGAAGAAAGTTACATCCTGTTAATGTTTTTGCAATAATATAAAATAAATATGTTAAAAGTTCAATAAGGTGGAACAAAATGAGCTGTCAATTAAAAACTTTGTTGACATTGAATTTAAATAAAAAAAAATCAAAATGCAAAATTTTCTTGATATTTTCCAATATTTTGTGATCTTCTTGGGATGTTTCTAATACACATGCGTGCATGCCTTTGCCTGCACAGACTATGCTCCGGTGCTATTTGGGATGCATCACTTCCATATTTTTATATGAAAAACAATGTGTAGCTTTTGCATTTGCATGTAGGCAGATGGTGCTCACTCTCTCTCCTCTCCACATCTATTCACAGGGTATTCTTTGCCTGGTGGCATTGGAAGTTTTAGCTTGGAGAATTTCTCTAATGGACAGCATGGAGTGGCACAAAGGAGGTTGAAGTCTCAGTTGAGTTTCTCGAGGCAGGATTCTCAAAAAAGACTCATTTCTCAATTATCAGATATCAGCATGCCAGATGTTGGTGAAAGCATAACAGGCAACAGCAGCTCTGATGATGGAAGCTTAGGCTCTGGAAATGTAACTAAGTCTTACATGTCTGGTGGCTTTCCAATGGGCACATGGGATGATACACATCCAATTGTGTTTGGTTCTGCACCTAGGAAACATGCTAGAGATTTGAACGGGGATATTATTCATGGGCTTAGTGATCCACAGGTAACTTGTAGCTCCCTTTATGTATGTGTGGATTTTCTAATATGACTGCTGATGACATCTTTTCTGCAGATCTTTTGGCATGATGTCTGAATTGCCATTGATCCCAGTTTACCACCTTGTCTTGTAAATATTTTAAAAATAGTCTCTTTTTATTGCTTTATCAGTTCATTTAGCAGACTTGATTTGGTAGTGGAACCAATAATAAGTTATTTGATTAACTAGGAAACATTTAGATATTAAGGTTTTGTGGAAGTTGAGCCAGTCCAAGATGTGAAGTTTACAGGTTATCATCGCCCCAAAGTGATATCTTTTCAGTGCAATTGTTTAATCTAGGAGATGAATTCCCCTTTTTCTAATGCACTTTTCCAAAAATTGAAAGTGTGTTACAGAGTTTGCTTTACATCTTATTCTTATCCTTGGAAGGCCCTTGAGTTTAGCATTTAGCATTTAGCAGAGTAACATGCTTATTGGCATCATTATTTAGAATACTTTATGGCATATTTGCTGCTCTGTGTTTCTGGATAAGCATTATGGTTTCCTTTATATTTTGTTTAATGTAGTTTATGAATCTAAGGTTTTTTTTGGAAGTTTGAATACCTCATATGGACACAAGGAATTAATTCAGATAATTGAAGAGTTGGAAAATTTTGCCTAGATATTGAAAATTGACAACTGAGCCTCCAAGTGAACAAAAGCTATGATACTGGCACGACCTGAAATGTGAGCTCAAAAATATTTTGAAAAATAAGATGACACGGAATTTTTAATTTTTTAATTAGTTCTTTGATATTTGAATGTATAAAAATATATTTTATTGAAATATTATAGAAGCATTAAAAATTTGCTAAAAAATATTAAAATGATATCTGTATGTAATGTGTCTGACTTGTGTCATCCATGACATGCATGTTGAAAAGGTTTCAAAATATTCCTTATATTATAAAGTTTTGGTGCTTTATTGCTTCCCACCAAAAAGTGCTTTGAAAAAGTCTAGTCACATATCTGAGAGGTGAGATATTTCTTTGGTGGTTTAAATAGAGTCTTTGCTCTTTATCCTATACTTTGGAAACCCTTGGTTCATAAGGTGGCTTGTGGACATTGTTGTGCTTCGCATAAGAACGGATGTGACGTTTGGGCACACGCACGTGTGGGTGTGTGCGCAAGGGCGCCTGAGGTGCAATGTGGCGTTTTGATGGCACACTTTGCACTTCGCTTGCAACAACGCGAGGCATCAAGGTCCGCTTTGACCGCACCTTAACATTTGACCAAGCTGTCTTTGACTTTCTATTTTCTCGATTGGTTTGGCCGTTTGAAAGACTTTAAAAAGGCATTTATATGGTGTTTATGGGGCGTTGTGACTGTTGGACAGTTTTGGAGGTCCTTGACTATTGGTCAAAGGTGGGTGACCATTCGGGGTCATTTGTGTTCAAATTTCAAACCATTGGATTTATAGCCTTTAATTTCATTTATCATAAAAAACGTGTTGTCCTTTCAAAAGTCTATAAATCTCTTCATTTTCGTCTTTTGGCTCATCAATTTTTTTGTTTCTCAAGCTCTTTCTTTTTATTCTTTTACTCTCGTTTTGGCTTGTTAAGTTCATGTGTGGGAGAGGTCACCTGATCTTGCGAAGTAGTGATGCTCTTAATGTCCAAGCCTAGTTGTATCATGGAACTCGGTTGCAAACAAACCCTTTTCGCATCTTCGGAAATCCTGAAGTGGGGCGATTGAGGTTCTAAAGATAGTGATCTTAAGAACGTGTCTAGGCTTGGGATCTCGTTTTTCCGAAATCCTGTTTTTGGCCACCGTTTGTACCAACAATGCAATGTAGTGACATGTCACTGTGACATAGAAATGATTCAAAGGACTCTAGATTTTTTAAAAGCAAACTAGGTAAACTCTCCGGTTACCTTCAAAATTTGTTCCTTTAGTTATTATAGACATCAGGATGAAACTCAGAAGGTGTAAACAATTCTTCAAATTTCCCTTTCTGACCACCGTCAATCAGCTAGTCACACTTTCTAATTCTTAAGCATGTTGAGTGGTCGATTCATCATAAAAAATATTATTTTTTGGTACTAAATTTTGGCATACCCATTAATTTTGATTGCGCTGCAGTTCCATTACTTTTTTGCATCACTGGTGCATCATTATTTAAAGTTTTGTGTCAGTTTGGCCTGGCTAACGCATCACTGGACATGACTTCCATGGAGAAATTTCTACAAATTCAACAAGATTCAGTTCCATGCAAGATCCGTGCAAAGCGCGGTTGTGCCACCCATCCACGAAGCATTGCTGAGAGGGTTGGTTATAGTGTTTTATATATATTTTATGCACATACTATTATGAAGACATGCATTTGTTAGTATGCCCATATAGGGTTTAAAAGTTGGTGCTATTAAAGTCACGGAACTAGTGAGCTGGAAATCATGGGTTGAAGCTTTATTGACTCAATCTGGCCATATAGATTGTTCAACATGGTTTGTTTACTAAGGATCAAACCTTGATCATGCAATTTTATCTAAAAATATGATTTTTTGAGTTGTCAAGTTTTAGCGCATTTTGGGCCATTTATTTTTTAAGCCCTTAAAAACCTGCTTGCCTGTCACACTCACATGATCCAAAACTCTTTTTCTACTAAAAAAACTTGTAGATCACATCCATAAGGTCCAATTTAATATATATATATATATATATATATATATATATATATATATATATATATATATATATATATATATATATATGAAATGGGGGTGATTTATACTCAATAGTTCTGTGCCTTCAATAGCATCAAATATTATCTCATACGCATGTGTCCATGTGCATGTATGCATCTGTTTGTGTGCAGTGTGCATCAAATGTGAGCATTGCCCCTTTGTGTTTAGGAAAGAAGAACAAGGATAAGTGAAAAGCTGAGAAAGTTACAGGAGCTTGTTCCCAACATGGACAAGGTAACTTTTACGCTTCTGGCTTATGCATTTACTCACCTATACACAATCATTAAATTTTCCTTTTCTGGTCACCGTTGCATCATTCAATATCTTATCTATTTCCATCATTTGATAGCTTTCTTGTTCCTTTTATATCATCTTCAAGACCAGTCACTACATATACACAATAGACTAGAATGTTGGCTTCACAACTCAATCTTTTTCCCTTCCACCACTCAAGGAACCATCTCATAGAAACTATGATCAACATATTTGGTGGAATTTATAAGCCTGATATCTGAACCGGCACAAAAAGTCCTTAAGAACAGGACTCTGTGAGATGCAGGTTTGACAAATTCTGTGAGATGCTGGTTTCCTTGAATGGCAACTCAGTAAATTTTTCTCTTACACATAATAATAATGCCTTTATGCATGTCAACTGGCGATTAGATAATTGCATCTTCTTTTTTTCTCTTTGTACTTTATGCAATTGATTATTCCATTAAAACCTGAAGTACTTTGGTGGTTTGTGACAGAAAAACAATGGAAGTTCAAGATGCCTGTTACTGACCATAAAGTATATGAATGTAGATACAAGACAAAGAAGAAAGGCATTAATCAGTTTATTCAGGAAGTGATCACAGTAGGCCATGTTTACTTCCAAAATATAGGAAATATATTCAACTTTTCTTCTTGAAAAACCAGAAGGTTTTGCTAGAAATCTTAGAAAATTCTAGGCTTTGTATTTCTGGAATAGCATAAACCTCCTCAACTCAAAAGCGTACTGAGGCTGTATGGATATGTTTATTCATTAAATTTGGAAATAAAATCCAAGATTACATGGATTTATGGTGTTTATCACCTATTAAAAGTATCCTCATCTGGTTGTATCTCCATGGATAGAAGATTAAATAAACAGTTTGACATTATAGAAAAAGAACAAAAAGGATGGCAAATCACAAATTGTCTTTTATTTTGTATGCCACTATGTGCAAAATTTTACAGGAGTAGGAAATTTGCTTTGATTATGTAAAATAGTAATCCCACCTTTTCTTGTTTATAATTTTTAGGAAGTTGTCAGGACAATATGCTTTGAATCTGGACTGTTCTCCTGTGAAGAGGTAAAGTCAAGATAAGTTGGTTTTTCTAGCTTAGGATCCACTTCAAAGGAGGATCCAGATCCATGAAACCCAAATCTCGAAAAAGAACAATACTTTCACCCAAACGAAATTATAAGAAACTAGTAGAACCCTGTCCAAAGGACAGGCACTGACACGGAACTGTATATCAATGTTATATATATATATAATAGTTTTCGGTAACTAATTATTTGATTTCATTATATTTTTATATTATATTTATACTATTTTTAAGGAAGATATGAGAGAGGGAGTGCACCTAATAGTTTTAGGTAACTAATTATTTGATTTCATTATATTATATAACTTTAGCAAAATTTCAAATAATCAATAAAAAACAATCAGCAAAAGACGTGTATAGTAGAAAGGTAACGAAAGGGAAGTACACACATATATGTGTTAAATTAAGAATATAACATGTATATCAATTAAAAAAAATTAACAAATATGAGAGCGGCCAAGTCAAGGATATTCAAACACTTTTATTGTGTGCTTGGTAACCTTGGTGATTAGTGATTAATATGTCTGTTGTTTTTATCTCTTTTTTAACATAATATAGCATTATTATAATTTTCTTTATGTCCAAATAGGTAAAATTCCTATTCATAACTGTAGCCTATCTTTTTGCAAGAACCACTTCCCCAAAGGCCATAATTAGGCTATTTGAGTACCAACATAGCACTTAATGCATTAGGTCCGATCAGCTAATTAGATCAGACTTTGCAAGAATAGAATAGTATGCCCGGTGGTTTGTGATTAGGTTTGAACTGAGATCTAATTAAAATTCAGATTTTAATATAAAAATATACATAAAAATAAAAATTTAAATGGTCTTATATCATGATTTTAATTGAGACCAAAGCTGGTCTTGCGTCACTGATTTGAGTATATCCTTATTTGCTCTGGCATGTTTGAGATAAGAATAAGTAATGGCCTTCGAATAACAAGCAGTGGTAAGTTGCTATCCAAACATGAGGTAACTCAATAAGCAATTTTGTTAATTATTGATATGATATTGCATTAGCAGGATCAGTTGTAATTATATTGCACAACAATAACGTGCCTTTGCACATAAACACTCACTACCTGTTGTTGGGGCGTACAAAACTGACAACTGACAACGAACCTGTTAAATCATGTGCGCGCACAGGCTATATTGGACAGATGGCTGGTGGTTATAATCAAGTGCCCTGTTAATTGCTATATAATTGGTCGTTACATTTTTTTGTGGTTAATGATGATTGGATCCCATTACTGCTAGGAGTTGGATATAATTTAATCACATTACACAAAAGCAATTTGCCACTGCACCTTAGCGCCTTCCATCTTCTCAACATAGCTTGTGATTATACATAATCCTTCTCACTGCTGTGAGGGACCTCCCACCAAAAGCCACTCATGCTTGCTATAAAAAATATTTTTTTTAAAATTAAATAGCAGATATAACAGCAAACATACCCATGTAGTTGGAATGAGGCTTGATGACTGATATAACAGTATAATCATGATAAAATTCCATTATATAAATGTTAATATCAAAATATTATGATACTTTGGTCATTTAAAGTGTGACCAACATATCACTTTTTTTTCCACCGTGTTTTCAACAATCTTGCTAACTTGTCACAAGATAGTATCTATAAAACCTCAAAGCTATGCCGAATAGAATATCCCAGTTAAAGAGATTTTGATAGTAAGATTTAAAGTCAGAGCTCCCTCCATGTGACTTCAATTCACATGAAAGATCTTCTTTCATAATTTGTGCTCTCTCTCTCTCTCTCATGTAGCATCTAAAAAAAAGATGGACTGCAGTATGCAACAATCAAGATAAAATTTGGCATCACTCGGTCTGAACAAAAAGCTATCCTTTCATTTGGCAGAAAATCGGTGATAAGAGTACATGACCCAGACCCTACAAATGATCCACATCTGAATCATGATAGGTTATCTAATGGGCTGATTTTGACAAAATCTCTGAATAGTAACAGCATTCAAAAATCAACTTTCTTAATAGGATAACCCACTTTGATTGTGTCCCTTTCTTTTGATGACCTGTCTTAATTCAGACCTTGGTTATTCATTGGATCTGGGTCTTGAACCCTTAGCACTGATGTTTTGCCATATCAAAGGGTGGGAAGGCCCAATAGAGAAAGATTGTTCTCAAATCCACGTTTTATGATTTTGTTGGTCCTATTATGAGGTGAACCAGAAAAAAGGGAAAAAAAAGAATCATGAAATGAAAGATGCAAGGGGAAGCATCCACAACCAATAAAAGGACAGTTTAAAAAAGTACCAAATATCAATATGTCAGCCAAGCTTTAGTATTGATAGAACCTCGAAACCATGCAGTTCATCTTATGCAAATCTAGTCGTGGTCTTTAAGTTTTGGTCATATTATGAAGTGAACCAGGGAAAAAAATCATGAAATAAAAGATGCAAACAAAGTTATATTATGGGGTCAACCAGAAAAGAAAAGAATCATGAAATAAAAGATGCAAACAAAGTTGTGTGTATCTTAGAGTTTCACCCTTGAGTGGATGCCTCTAAACAACAAACCAGTCATGGCATCCTCCAGCTTGACTATCAAAAAGTATAAAAAAGAGTTCCGACCCCAAAGTTAAAGCTGGTAAACAACGCAAGTTTGTTGAAAAGATTGCTCAGTAACTACCTTTTATTCATGGGTTCTAATTTCACATTTCACCTACTAAAATCTACCATCTCACATGGATCCATTCTATTGACAATCTTATGCCTAAATTACTTCAAAAAAATATACAGCCTAAAACTTATTCAGAGACAGTTAAAAAAAATATACAGCCTAACACAATCTTGTTCAGAGACATAGAGAGGAGAAGAGAGTATGTAATAATTTTAGGTAACTAATTATTTGATTTCATTGTATTATATTATGTTCATACTACCTTTAAGGGAGATATATGTAGAGAGAGAGAGAGCATGAAACACTTGTTTTTTTTTTACCTACAGATATTTTGAAAAATTTTGTAATTACATTCCAAAAGAACATGGCATGAGTGTTATTTTAAAAAAGATTATAAAGAACATAAAATTTAGCATTGAATACCCCTGCATCTGCTTTTATTGTAAGAAAAAACTCAAAATACTCTTTAAGAAACTAAAGTAAACTAGGGAAATGAAATGGATCCAAGGCATATATATATATATATATATATATATACCTTGTATTGCTCGATAGGGGCATTTTGATCTTTTCGCTTGTACAATAAGTTGTTTATTAGAAACAACTTATTTTTATTTTCATTTTCTTTTTTTTATCCTTTTTCTATTCTTTCTTTTTGAGCATTGGGGCCCCCTTATGACCGTTGGGAGCTCCCCAACGACTCCAAGAGTGGGGAGCTCCCAATGACTCCCTTTCCTTTTTCTTGTATATATAGGGGTGTTCCCCCTTCATTTGTAATTTGTTCTCTCTCTCTCTCTCATTCTTAATAATATTTATCTTTTTGCCTTTTGGCATTATCCCTTTGCGGATTTATGTGTGTGCACTTAAAGTGTTGTGCTTGTATACTCTCTTTGTTTCTTGTCCATTGTTGGATTTGTAAGTGTTTTACACTTGATATTTGTATTTTTGCTTACTTAATTACATGGTATCTGAGTCATTTGGGTTCTCTTGATCTTGAAAATCTTTCTTGTGGTATTTAAAGATCGTGAGAAATGTACTATTACTCTGTTTGTCTCAATCTTTTTCTTATTGTTATGGAACATGAATCAAGAGTGAAGCTCTCCTTCTAGCTTAATGGATCAAACTACTTGATGTGGGCATCGACCATGAAAAATCACCTTAGAGGGAAGAAACTTTGGGGCTTTGTGATGGAAACCTCTCTTTAACTATCATTGAAGTTCACCAAAGTCGAAAAAGATATTGAAAAAGCTCTCATTGGACAGGATCGCGTTAAAGCCATTCATGATCATCAAATAAAGGTAGAAGATTGAGAAAGTAACTACACTAAGATTTTTGCGTAGTTTATGAACAATGTTGATATAAGAATTTGTGCCAACATTGTTAATTTTAGAAGAGCCAATGAAGCTTGGTTCTTGCTCAAGGGTATGTATACCCAAAAGAATCTTGCTAGTTTTTGTCAAGATAAAATTAGATCCACTAAGCAAGGGGACATGTGTGTCCGTGATTGCTTTAGTACTTTGTCCTCTCTTTGGGATGAATTAGCTCTTCTTGAGCCTAAATGAGTGGCTCCTGGAGATATTAAAATGAAAAGAGAGCAAATTGAAAAAGCGCATTTTTTTCAATTCCTTCATGTTCTAAGACCAGAATTTGAACAAGTGAGGGCATCTTTTCTTCAAATGAGCAAGGCTATGCCTATTAAAGATGCTCTTGCCGAAGTATGCCAAGAAGAAACTCGTATTTGCATGACTCATAAGAATAATGATATTTTGACCATTACTAGGCCGTGTTATGTAAAAACGTATAGGCCACCTCATAGAAGCAAGGCTATGCCTATTGAAGATGCTCTTGCCGAAGTATGCCAAGAAGAAACTCGTATTGACATGACTCAAAAGAATAATGATATTTTGACCGTTATTAGGCCGGGTTCCAATGTAAAAACATATAGGGCACCTCACTTTGCAAAAACTAATAACTATGAAAATAGACCTAACTATAATAGTGGTTATAGGAAGGGTGCCACTTGCCATTATTGTAATGAACTGGGACATATTAGACTGGTATGTCCTAAGCTTAAAGGTAAAGTTGCTTCTGTTGGTGAAATCACACCTAAGAAAGAAGAAACAAGCAAAAATGAAAGAAATATTAAAGATACGCTTAATCAAAACTTCTCAAATCATCTTTAACTTTGGGTGTCGCCATTGCATCATCCTCGTCTCCTCCAAGTATGTGGATTCTTGACTCAAATGCCTCCTTTTATATGGCACCTCATAAGAATGTTCTTTTTAAAGTTTATTCTAATCCTTCCTCATCTTATGTTTCAACGGCCGCTGAAATTTCTTTGAAAATAGAAAGTATTGAAACACTTTATTCAAAACATTCTAAAAAAAATTTAGTTCAAAAAATAAGGGTGGTTTCGAAAATAAATTTAAATCTCTTTTTCGTCTCTCAAATTTTCGTTCATGGTTGCAAAGTGTCTTTATCACCTAAAGATTGCATCGTGCATGATCTCAAGTCAGGGAAGTTGATTATGCAAGGCCATAGGAGAGACAATCTTTATTTTATGGATTTTTTGTCTTTTCCACCCAAGTCATTTTGTAATTTTGTAAATGTCAAAAGTATTGATGTTTGACATAAGAGACTTGGTCACCCTAGCTTTTGAAAGATGTCTCTCTTTTCTCTTTTTTGGAAAATACATGTAATAAAAAAGACATAGTTTGTAAATATTGCATTTTTATAAAAATAAAAGCAATTTCCTTTTTCCAAAGGACTTTTGTGTCTTCACGGCCATTTGAATTAGTAGATTCAAATGTATGGGGTCTCTTACCTATCATATCAAAAGGAGGTTACTCATATTATGTGATTTTTGTTGATGATTTCACTAGGTACACATGGATTTATTTTCTAAATCATAAATCTGACGTGTTCTCTTTTTTTAAAGAATTTCATATAATGATTAAAAATCAATTCTTAAGCAATCTTTCTATTCTAAGATCAGATTCAGAAGGAGAATATATGTCTAATGATTTTCAAAGCTACTTAAAAAAAATGAAATTTGTCATCA
This sequence comes from Nuphar pumila, assembly GCF_984573655.1. Classification (NCBI taxonomy): domain Eukaryota; kingdom Viridiplantae; phylum Streptophyta; class Magnoliopsida; order Nymphaeales; family Nymphaeaceae; genus Nuphar; species Nuphar pumila. The sequence continues at coordinate 122,966,645 of NC_143252.1, read as the reverse complement.
AAGGTCTTGTCCTAGAACTCCGCAACAAAATGGGTTAAACGGAAAGAAAAGATAGACATATAATAGAAACCACTAGGACTCTTTTAATTTTCAAGAATATTCCAGAATTTTTTTGGGCCGAAGCCATTCTAACTTTAACTTAATTAATAGAACTTCTTCAATTTCATTAAAAAATGTTTCTCTATTTGAAAAACTTTTTAAAATGACTTCGAATTTTAAAAGACTATGAATCTTTGGTTGTAGGTGTTATGTTCTTACCCATAATAATGATAAACTTTCTCCAAAAGCCATTGAGTGTGTGTTTTTGAGCTATAGAGACAATAAAAAAGGACACTGATGTTTTGACCCAATAAATAACAAACTTTATATTTCAAAGGATGTTACTTTTCTTGAAAATGAAAATGAGTTTGAGAGTAACGAATCAAGAGAAAACATTGATTATTCATTTCTATTTGATTTATTACCAAGAAATGATAAGTCTAACTCTATTGAGGTTTTTGAATCTTTTGACAATGGTTCTAATAATGAACATTCTCTTGATGATAAGGATAGTAATCAACATGAGAATTTGAATGAACATATATCAAGTCCTACACATGTGTATACTAGATGGGGAGAAGTTTATCATGTTAAAATGTAAACATATAATATATATATATATATTATATATAATAATAAAACAATAATATAATATTTATTTATTTTATTCTTCTTTTTTCCTTTTTTATTATTTTCCTTTTTGTAGTTCAAATTGAACTACATAGTCAAGATCTCTTTAGATATTGACTAAACCCATAGTCATTGGACCTAGTCCAACGGCTAGAAATAGACTCGTTGGACTAGGTCCAAGGACTCTATTGAAAGAGCTCTTCCAAACCCTCTTCCTTCTTGTATAAATAGAGGTGAACCCCTCCTTTGTAAAGTATCATTTTGAATGCTTCTTAAGCATTTTTATTATCAATAAATGTTTATTTATTTCTTGTGTTCTTCCTTTTATACCCTTTTATGGGTTTGCTTGAAGTGTCTTTATAGACATTCTCTTTGTGGATTCAAGTGCATTTGTGGAAGACCACTATTTCATTACATGGTATCAGAGCCGCGGAGATCGTAGATCTTGAAGTGCTTCTACCTCGATTTTTGTGCCTCGGTTGCAAAAGGTGTTTCATCACCTTGTTCTTGGCTCAAGAAGATTTGTTTGAAGAAAGGAAGACTTGCCCTACAAAGATTTATTTCTTTCCTCTCTCTTACTCTCTTATCTACTCTTTTTTTCTCTCCCTCTTCTCTTATCTACCTTTTTCTTAACATTGTACAAGATGGATGCCAATGATAAGATCACCATCATACCCATGAAACTAAATGACACCAATTATGATGTAATGTGTGTTTCGATTATGAAGCACTACATTTGAAGAAAATGATTATGGGGTATAGTGGATGGTTTTGATTCAGTACCTAAACTATCTCTTACCAAGAAAGAGGGTGATAAAGAGGTTCCTTTAACGAAAGAGGAGAAAAGCAAGGCATTAGTCACTTAAAAAAAGAAATGGAAAGTGGAGGATAGGGCATTAAAAAATTATGTCATGGCTAATTAATAGCGTAGACATTAAAAAATGCTCTAGTCTTGCTAAGTTTGAGCATGCCGATAAGGCTTGGGAATACCTTAAAGATATTACACATGTGTGCAATTTGCAAGATAAAGTTCGGACAATGTCTCAAAAAGACAAAACTATTCAAGAATATTATAATGAGTTGTCCGAATTTTGGGAAGAGTTGGCTCTTCTTGAGACCAAATAGTATTGTGTCAAAGATATCGAGTTTCACCAAAAGCAACTCGATATGGAACACTTCTATCAGTTTGTGAATAGTCTAAGACCGAAGTTTGAGTCCACCAAATTGGCCTTTTTATATCGTGAAAAAAATTCTTTTATTGTTGATATTATAGAAGAGCTCATTATAGAGGAAAATAGACTTAGAAAAAGTAATCCAAAAGTTGATGATGACTCAGTTCTAGATGTGTCTAGACCAAGAACTTATACTCTACTTACAAGCTGCCTCATTTTAGAAGGCAAAATGGTAACTTTGACAAAAGAAAAGTCATTTGTCATCATTGTCATGAACCAGAGCACTATAGGTCTCAATGTCTGAAGGTAAAAAGAATAGAAGAAAAAAGAGTTGCATCTGTTGAATCTGAGTCAAAAGATCAAGATGCACCTGTATCTATGGCTCAATTGATGAAAATTCTTCAACCTCTTCTCAAAGGGGTATCCTCCTCAACTGAAGCCTCAATTGGAGCAGCTATTGCATCTTTATCTCGTCCAGTTAACTTTCTTTGGCTTTTAGATTCTGGTGCTTCTTTTCATATGACCCCAAATGTCAATAGTTTATCTGAATGCTTTAAAAATAACTCTAAGTGTGTCAAAAGTTTTTAGAGCCGATGGCACATCTCTTGAAATAAAAGGAATATGATGTTTTGAAAATTTTCAAAAATCTAAAAAAAAAATGATCTCAGAAGTTAGATATATCCCTAAACTAAATTTGAATCTCTTATCTGTTTCACAAATATCCGACTATGAATGTAATATTTCCTTCTCTTCTCATGGTTGTTGGGTACAAAATCGCTAGTCAAGGAAGCTAATTGGGGAAGGCCATAGAGAAGGATGACTCCATTACATAGACTTTTTGGAATTGCTCAAGAATGCATTTTGTTATAATGTTCAGAAATTGGAATTGGATTTATGGTACAAAAGACTTGACCATCCTCATATGTCTAAAATTCAATATTTTATTTTTTTAGGAGATTCACTAATTTTCTATAGGTGCAAGAAACAACAAAAGGTATCTCTATCATCAACTGAAGCCGAATATCGTGCCATGGCTACAACAACAATGGAGATTGTATGACTTAAAAGTCTTTTCAGTGATATGGGTATCATCATCTCAAATCCATCAAAGATGTGTGTGACAATAAAAGTGCAATCTATATTGCAAGCAATCATTACCTTCCATGAACGCACCAAATATATTGAGATGAATTGCCATTATGTTCGTGATGAATATTTAAGAAGAACTATTAGTTTGCTATGTCACCTCAGAGTATCACTTGGCCGAGTTTTTCACCAAAGCTCTTTCTACTCCTCGTTTTCTCTTTTTTCTTAGCAAACTTTCAGTTCTTTCCCCGTAAAGTTTGAGGGGGAGTGTTATATATATATATATATATATATATATATATATATATATATATATATATATATATATATATAATTCCTTGTATTGCTCGATAGGGGCATTTTGGTCTTTTCACTTGTTCAATAAGTTGTTTATTAGAAACAACTTATTTTCCTTTTTTTATCCTTTTTTTATTCTTTCTTTTTGAGCATTGGGGACCCCACCATTGGAGTCGTTGGGCCCCCCTATGACCGTTGGGAGCTCCCCAATGACTCCAAGAGTGGGGAGCTCCCAATGGCTCCCTCTCCTTTTTCTTGTATATATATAGGGGTGTTCCCCCTTCAATTGTAAGTAGTTCTCTCTCTCATTCTCAATAATATTTATCTTTTTGCCTTTTGGCATTATCCCTTTTTGGATTTATGTGTATGCACTTAAAGTGCAGGTATACTTTCTTTGTTTCTTGTCTGTTGTTGGACTTGTAAGTGTTCTACACTCGATATTTTTATTTTTGCTTCATTATAGTAATACCTTTTTTTAGGCTCTAGGGTCTATTTAGCTTTGGTGCCAAAAAGCTTGGTATTTTGTCCAAGAGGGTCCCCTTTTAAGGTGTCTTTGGTGATCTAAGAGGATTCCCTTAGAAAGCTGGCCGCACTTCCGCACGGTCTTCCCAATTTGATGCCTCAATTTGTATAAGCTTCTGATCTGCTAGATTTTGATAGAGATAAGGAATTTTTATGAGTATTAATCCTGAATGGCCGGTACACATTTATCTAGCCAGACGTGCTTCTAAACATGTCAAACATGGATAAGTATCTGCTTGGAGTGTGTTTTTTAAACATCCGGATTAAAAAGACTTTGCCTTATAGGGGCTGGACAAAAAATATCCTTGCCATCAGAACCATGTGTTGGATGGCAAACAACCTTGCCGTCCATATGGTAACCCTCGGTTGGACTGCAAACAGCGTTGCTTCTGGGTGTTAATCTCTTGTTGTCAAACATTTTTTGGGTTAGGTGGTAACCATATGCTAGATGGCAGACAACTTTTGTAACACTTGTAAATTTTATCAGCTAAATATACTTGAATTTCATAGTCAAAATTTGGTACAAGGATATTCTTATTGCTTTTATTTTTATTTTTATTTTTATTTGGATCTTGGATATCCTATTCAGATCTTCGATATCGGATTCCTAATACCCTATCCGAATTTTCGATATTGGATCCCGAACATCTTAATTGGATATCTAATAGTAGATTTCAGTTAATGGTTCGGATCCTTAATATCTGATCATCGATATCGTGGTTAGATTTGATATTCGATCCAAAGCATATTATGTGGATCCATGAATTTTTAATTGGATCTTGAATGAGAAAAATCTTATATGGAATCCATAGCATTGTATTTGGATCCATAATAGTCTACCGGATGTTTGGATCCACATTACTTTATTTGGATCTTGGACATTGAAAATTTCGATGTTTTAATGTAGATTTTATATCGAAAGTGTAGGGATCCAATTAAAATTTTGTATTTTGATCTGTGGTGATTTATTGGGATCCATACCGAAAGTTTTTTAATCCTTGTAATTTAATATTAAAAAGGTTCGGATCCTTGGATGAAATCGGATAACCCAAATTGGGACCCAAAACATAATGGATCGCGGGTCACCGTGTAGGAGAGTACAGGGGGGACCAACGGGAGCTCCCAATGGTCAGAAATATGACTGTTGGGTGCTCCCAACGACTCTATTGGGAGATCCCAATGGTCCCCCTCTACTCCTTAAGTTGTATATACAGGGGTTTGTTCACCCCTATTCTTTAATGCTTGGTGCTTAAGCATTTGTTCAATAAAGAGATTATTTTTATATCTTGTGTTCTCTTAAGCCTTTGTTGGCTCTTTGTATTGTCCCATAATGGACTTGTGCTTGTGCGCATTGTGTTTGTGCTATTGTATGCCCTTCGTGGTACTTCCGCTTACTTCATTACACCTCCCCCTTCTCTTTGGGTGCCTTTTATCAACATGATCATGTATTCATTCATGAGATTAATTACTGTTATTAAAGTTCTGGAGTATTACCTCTTATTACATAGACTTACCAATAGCACCTTTGTATTCTGTCTTTTAGTTATGATCACACTATTTATGGTGGCCTTTTCCCTAATTTAACTGTATTACTCTATTGCAGCAAACAAACACAGCAGACATGTTAGATTTGGCTGTTCAATACATCAAAATACTTCAGAATGATCTTCAGGTGAGTGTATGCATCTTCATTTTATGTGGTTCATTATGATAAAATATCTCTTGCAAATGAGTGTGTTAAGATGAATCCGAGGAGCACACCATTCCTTGAGCCCATGAATAGTAGATGATGCAAGATTTATCATACATAAGTCCACACTCAAAGGGCCAATCGGTAGCTGAGTTTGTTGAGAATCAGAAAAACTTGGTTGTGTGAGAAGCCTCGGAATTGTAGACATGGGGAAAGTGGTTCACATCTTACTATGTAGGCTCTATTATCTGTCAAAGAGTGGTACATAATATGACGATTCTCACTTTGGAGTGTTAAATTGATTCTATGTACAAGATTGAAGTTTGACGAGATCTACTTGACCAATGTCTACTGACTTGTTAGAAATTTTATTTTGTTGAGCTTTTTTTTTAGTATATATCTATGAAAAGTGGTACATATTTTAACCTGAATAGAACTTATGTCCATCATGTCTTGCTGGCAGTTATACAAAATTAGTATTGTTTGTGAAATTAACACAAAATTAAAAGGGATTTTAGGAGAAAATTTTGTAACTGTGCAGGTGGCAAGAAACAGTTGTCAAGGCTTGTTAGATTCATTGTTGGTTTAGGGAATCATTTTATTTTACAAATATTGAGGCTCAACAGGATTTTCTAATGACTTTGTCAATGTTGTGAAAAGCAAATTGTAACATGCATCAGGAAGGTCGAAGATGAGGATTTGTTGTACATTGTATTTAATGACAATAACCATATTTCAGGCCAATCTGCCATAAGAATTACCTTATCGTTTATCAATAAATGAACAAAAGTTCAAGACATTAATAAACTGCATAAACATGTAAATAAATCATTAACAATTAAGTAGAGAAGTATAATTAGTTTTAGGAACTACAATACATAAAATGATGGCAAACAAGTTCCCTGTTCCTTATTGATTGATTTTACAATCACAATGAAATTTAAAATGAAAAAAATGCTTATTCTAGAAAGATTTCCTTTCTTTCTTGTCTGGTCCTACATATTCATTATCGCAAGTTAGAAAGATGGTTCAATTTTTTTGCCTGGTTTACATATACGGACAACAGCAAATTAACAGTCTTATTTGGTTAAAATGTGTAGTCACTTTATTGTGGTTCTGGGTTTTGAAAGAATGATATGAACAGAAAATTTGAATTTTGAAGACATTTTTATTTGTAACTCAGAGCTAGAGGTCTTAGCAATATAGTTATTCACTGGTATTGTTTTCATGCATTTTCTTAGAAATTTTAAAGTAATCATACGTGTTTAACGTATGTTCTCGCTTCATGGTTTTTGGAATTAGTTAGCAAGAAGTGCACTGACTTCATAGGTTGAATCTCAGAGTCAGTTTGTGCGTAGTGATTTTACTTATCAGTATAGGACTGAGACTTGACAAGGACTCGTGATATCAATTGTTTGACATTCTATGACTGAAATAAGTAAATTGCTAATTAATTAATGATGACACAGTCCTGTGCTTTGGCTCATACTCCCCCGCAAGTGGATCCTGCTCTAATTTCTCCAAATAAATAAAATACATGTATTATGATACGAAAGCTTCTTATTTCATATCTTTTCTTTGAGCTGTACCCATAGTAGCTAAAGTGTGCATGCTCAACTTGATGAATGTACAAAATGATGATATACATAGTGTTATTCTAAGCACACTTGCATCATTTTAAGTACAACTTCTTGATGATTGTAGAAACTCACGCAAGAATGTGCCAATTGCACTTGCTCAAGCAAGCCAGAAACAAAGTCATAGTAGAAACAACATGAAAAAGTAAATTCAAGCTCAGTTTTTTACTGTAAACAAGGTTGAAGTTGGATAAGGTGAAGATTGTCACGGGCATGAGACATGTATTTGAAGCATTGGTAATTGACTTCGCATGTGTACATACATGGATCTGATCTTGCTTCCTGATTCTGAAGGTCTAAGAATTTTGGCTTCCACAACAAATTATTGGTCATGTGCTCCCACAAATGCATCCCTGCACAAAGCAGGCCTTGTTTTATAACCATATCTATTTAGAGATTTCATCAGTAATGATCTTATCATCTGAGTTGTGAGTGGGTTCTAATTGGTGGTCATTATGAAACAAACTTGCTCTTGTCCATTCTGGATAAGTAGGCAAAAGCAATTTATTTTGGAGTTATTTCAAAAGTTCCCTATTGTTTTTCATCGTTGTACCTGTGTGTGTGTTTGTGTGGAGAGAGAGAGCATAAAAATGAAATTTATTGCAGTTTGGATAATGAACCTTGATAGTTAGAACGCCACTTAGTACTTGCTTCTTTTCCTGTCAGTTTTTTATCTTATATATATACATATATATATATACATATATATATATATATATATAGAGAGAGAGAGAGAGAGAGAGAGAGAGAGAGATGGTCCTTACACCTTTTACTTAGGACCTTCCACAAATGGTACCTTCAAGTACTTTTTGCTCAATTTGTACCATTAGATATGTTTATCATTATTTACTCCATAGAGAACATGTATTTGATTAAGATTTTCTATGCTTATACGTATATTTTGAAAAGCTAAAAAAAAATCAATGGTTGATATTATACTTAAATTCGATTATAAATTTTTTTTTTATTTAAATCAATTTGAAAGAAAGCTTGTTTTTTAGTGAATAAGTTATGATAAATACATCTAATGGTTCATATCAACTTTGATTTTTGGAAGGTTCTAACAATAAAGAAAGACCATTACCCTTTTCATATATATATATGTGTGTGTGTGTGTGTGTGTGTGTGTGTGTGGTAGCTGCCTACCACTTGCGCAATATAGCGGTCGTCCATGCATGAGTTGTAAAGACAACATTTAGCAGGTGTCCGCTGACCGCTACTAAAGACCAAAAGGGCTTTAGCAGCAGTCAGCTAAAGACCTGGGCAGAAAACAAATGCTAAGCGGACATGTGTCCACTTGTGTCTCATTGAGAAGGTGATAGTCTGCTACCACTTTATATATATATATATACATATATGGCAATTGTGTTGTTGTTATTATTGCAAAACTTTACTTTTGCAAGTCAAACTGACATTTGAAAAAGATTTTAAAAATAATTCGCCTCCGTTTTAAAATGCAGGATAATTTTGAAGAATGAGACTCGCTTGTCGGTACGAGGTTCAACCGTTCTTAGCACCATGACCAGGGTTGAACCAATGATCAATCTGGTGTTTTGCTTTACTCAATTTGTCTAAATCGATATTCTAGTCCTAAATGCACAAAGAATCAGACATGTGCTATGAATTTCAAAAAATATATATTGAAAAATATGATGTTTGCTTGGAATACTTGGAAATTCTTGGAAGAAGGAGATACTTTGAAAATCGTGAATTGCATTTGAAAAATATTTCTGAAGAAAAGAAAAATCGATTTCTGCAAAATTTTGATGCTTTGAGAAAATCTATTTCTGAGAAAATTCAAAAACTTTAAGAAAATTGTTTTTTATGAGATAGGATTTTGAATTGATCAAAAGAATGGGCGCGCGGCCCTGTGAAATCTTTTTATGATGCAATCTAACCTAGATAAATGAATGAATGCAATTTGCAAAAATATTTTCTAAAGAATTTGAGAAAAATCTTTGAAAAAAAGATTTTAGTATCTTATAGAATTTAGATGAAATAAATTCTTTACATATCCATGACTATGAGCACAAATATGTATTGGATATAGTTTATTTGATTCTAAAATGATGAAAATATTTGAAAAAACTTTGAAATATGCAGTGATTTCTGAAAATGCCTAAGAGTGTAGGCCATTTGTGGCTTAGAAAAAAGATGATAAATCTGAGTTTCATTCGTATTCTGACTATGACTACAAATACGAAACCCACCGAGTTTATCAACTCCTTAGAAGCTAGTGCACGTGCCATTCATGTAGACCATGGTGAATTTGAATATGCATAAATTATCATTCATCACACATTAACATCATTTATTAAAAAACAAACTATATCAATGCAGACCTATTCTAAACAGAATATTAAATTCTTATTCCAATATTTTTTACAATTTACATCAATAATAAATTAAAACAAAAAAAAAGAAAATACAGTCTTGAGTGTCTCTGCAAAACTAACAAACTTGTTATTGAAGATATGTCGGCTTTTTAGGATTTATTCAGCAATATCTGGAAATTGCTGGATTTATCTGAATATAAGCATTTTTTCATGTTTCTTTGAGATAAAATAATATAAAAAATGATGTATGATTTAAGAAAAGGTAAAATTGAACTTGATTTGAAGATTGAAATTTCGAAATTGGGGTAAAAATAATTAAAATACCCTTAAAAGCAAGACTATGACCTTGAAATTAGGGTTTTTTCAGAAAAGATTTTTGTAAAACTTTTGATTTAAGGATCAAACAGGTTCAAATCAACACCAAATCGGGTATGAAGCACCCTAGCATGATTATAAATATGATCAAACCCTAAAAATCTAAAATTTTCATAAAAAAATAGAATATCATGAAAAGAGTAATTTTTGCCATTGTTTTACTCGAATCCGGATTTTGCGGGCATCCTGTTTTTGTGATTTAATTAAATAATATATCAAATAAACTCAAAAATTAACAAAAATTGACATAGATATTGCTGATAAAAATAGAATAAAAAACAAGAATTTTGGTATTATTTTAATATAAAAATTGAATAAAAACATAAAATACACAATTTTGCTCGTGTGCACGTATCTGTCATAATGTTAGACTCAAATTGAGTATCAAACTACCATAGAAATTTATAAAAATTTATAGAGGGATATTAGATAGATAAATAATTTTTTTTTTTTACAGATTGGAAAAATCATCTCTAGTTAAAGAGATATTGTTTCGGCAATATACGCTTGATTTGGGCTTATACGTAACGAGTTGAAATAAATACATCCGGTAAATATATGAAACTGTGCTAAAAAATTCTAAAATTTTAGAAGATGACAGTAAACACACAGATGAAGATACTTTTTTTTGCAGATCATCGATCAGATTTTTGGTGATGGAGATACAATCTACACAAGTTAATCTAAGGTTTAGACAAAGCATAACGGGTTTTGTAAAACATGTTTTGATTTCTCACAGAGGAAAAATATTAAACAAATATATAAAAATCTAAAATTTTTACAAAGCATACTAGACATGATAACAAACACACTACAACTTACAGATCATCGATCAAATCTTCGATAAGGGAGATATCGCTTCGGCAAGCTGTTCTTGAATCCACACAGCATTTTCACGGTTCAAAAAGTATAATTCAATTTTTTATTTTTTTGACAGAGTTACAAAACCCAAAATAATCTAATTTTTTTTATAAAAAATTACTGACAAACGCATGGATCAACCCTAAAAAAATCACATTTTTTTGACAGAAAATCAAACATAAAATAACATGGTTTTTGCGTACTCTGGATCGAGATGCACAATTTATCGATAAGGCATGAATATACCTAATCTAAACATGAAAAATAATAAAAGAAAAACAATAAATAGTATAATGAATTTGAATTTGATGCTCAAACACATAAAATACGCATTAATACGATGAAATAAAATAAAAAAATCAGAGAAAACATGGTTAGAATTTGATATAGCCATTAAAAGAGGGATTCGATCATCGAACTGTCGAATATCATCTTTTCTTTGGCATAAACATAAAAAATATTAATCTAATTCATTCTCATGGATTAAAAATGTAAAATACATCATAAAACAATATTATATCAAGTTCTTCAATCAACTCCATGATTCTTGAATGCAAAACAATGTTTGAATCCAATGCAAGAGGGGCGACAATGGCTAAAATATTCGAAATAAGTAATAAAAATAGTAAAAAAGTATGAAATAAAATAAATAAAACTCACCTTGGGGCTGCTGCAATGGAGGAAGGCTGCTGAAGGAGAAGATCACAAATTTTTGAGAGGGAGAGAAGGTGAGAAAGCATGGGTTGGACCCCTTCAGGTGCTCCTATTTATAGCTTTTTTCAAAGTTGCTTAATTAGGGTTAATTAAGAGCATTTGATTTTTTTGAAACTCTTCCCAACTGATCTAATTAAGGTGGATGACTCGAAGAATCCTAATCTATTCCAACACTAATTAGTTAATTGAGTCCTAGTTAAACCCTAAAATCAATCCAAATATTGTGCCAACTCCTGTAGGCCCACATTTTGTTTTTAAAAGCTTAAATTTAAAAGTTAAAAATGAGGTTTGAAAACACTAAAGTAAAATGAAGTTTTAAAATCAATTTGGACCTTTTCAAACTCCTAACCTAATTAGGACACTAACTAACCCAAACACTCTTAAATGTGGCGCCACCCAGAGTGGGCCCCAGTTGGTTTTTCAAAAAATGATTTTAAAACTTTAAAAACAAAGGGGTTATAATGATTTTTCTCAAAAACTTTAAAAGGGAACCTAAACTAACTAATATATTTTTTGTATTTTTGAAATATGGAATATGTAAAATGAAATGAAATTAAAAATTAGGGTTTTGCACCCCTATAGGGTGAGCTCCGCTTGAAGGAAGTCAAAAACTGGTTTGAAAATCAAGTTTTTGAAATAAAGAGTTTTGAAAAGAAAAGCTTTTTAAAAGAAATTTTGAAAATAAAACCGAAGTTCTAAATCAACTAGAGTCCTAAATGGATTGAAACTCTTCCAGATGTGGCGCCAACTATGTGGGCCCCACATCAAGGTTTTGAAAAAGTTGAAATAAAGACTGAAAAGGGTTTTGAAACAGAGTTGAAATCACCACATGAGAATCAAAAGTTTTAAAAACAGAGTCCTAAACTAACAGAAACTCTGAAATAGAGTCCTAAAATTTTGAAATTCTTAAATTTGGGGTTTTGAAGTAAAACAAAGAGGTTTTGAAAGATCTTTTCAGAAATTGGTGAAAATGAACAAAATACGAGACCAGAGTCAGAGTCCTAATCAACCGGAACTCTAAGATAGAGTCCCAAAATTTTAAAACTCTTAGAATTGAATCTGTTTTCGAAAAATAAGTGAAATAAAAGTAAAATGATGAAATTAGAGTAGAGTTTTGAACCGATTGAAACTATGGGGTAGAGTTCTAAAATTTTGAAACTCTACAATAAAGTCATGAAATTTTATTGTTTGAAAGATAAATAAAAAAGTTTTTGAAAGATTTTCTAAAAAATAAAGCCAGGGTTAAAGTCTTAATCCAACTGAAACTCTAGAACAGAGTCATGATCTGACTAAAACTCTAAAATTTTGACTTCTTTTGAAAGATTTTAAAAGATTTTCATGAAAATATGTAAAAATAGAGGTAAAAGATAGAGTTTGGATCTAACTAAAACTCTGAGATAGAGTCCTAGTCCAACTAAAACTCTGGAATTTTGACTAAAATAGAAGATTTTGATAAATTTTGTTGAAAACAAGTAAAAATAGAGATGAAAGACAGAGTCCTAGTCCGACTGAAAATCTACAATAGAGTCCTAGTTCGACTGAAACTCTAAGATTTTTGTTTTTTTTAAAGTCATATGAGTAGGTTTTTAAAAACAAGTGAAAAATATGAATAAAGGATGAAATCGTGAGAGAGTCCTAATCTGACTGAAACTCTGCGATGGAATCCTAGTCCGATTGAAACATTAAGATTTTGACCAAAATGCAGGAAAATGACTAGGAATAAGACTTATTCTGATTTAAAACCAAAATAGAATTTTAAAAATGTCCAAAAATGTAAAAAGATAGAGTCCTGATCCAACTAGGACTCTAAAATTTAAGAAATTTAGATGAAAGAAGAGATCATGAAGTGACACCACCTAGATGGGTCTCATCTGAGAATTGAGATCAGTTAAAATTGAGTTTAAAAATAAATCGAGATCACTTTCTGAGGAAGATATTTTGAAATATAAGATCCTGGGGGTTGATAAATGATGAATATCAATATAAAAACCCAGGTTTTTAAAATTGATTTCCAAAGAAAGGTTTTTAAAATCCGAATCTGGATTGAAAGATTTTGAAAAACCAAAGTGTTGGATCTTAAAAATGTCATGCAATGCAATGCAATGAAATGCCATAACATGATATGAAATGATATGGAATTTTATGAAATGATTGCAAAAGGCAAACCCTGGATAATGGATTTGAAGTTCCAGACCCCTGGCAGAGATAAAGATTTGAGCATTTATGTTTGAAGGCAAAAATTGATGATTGAATATGATCCAAAATAGAGATTGAATCTTGATTGCAGGATGAAATATTGAAATTTAGTGCAAATTTTAGGCTTTGGATGGCCATGGATCAGATGTCGACCAACTGATTCTCTGAAAGCTTCAGAGGGTGGGCTCTAGTGGCCAGAGGCAAATGTTTATGAATGAAGGTGAAAGTTTGGGGTGTTTACAGATGCCCCTCTTTGCTGCTAAGCCGGTTGAAAGCCGAACTTAGTGGCAAAGAAAAACACCAAATTTGGACTATAAAAATGCCCCAATTAGAAGATTTGACTGTGTATGAAAGAATTTAGCTTTGGTGACTATGGTAGGTATAAAATGAAGAATAAAGAAGAAAATTCACCTCATCATAATGAAGCTCAGGCTTAGCCCTTAACCTGGATGGGACGAAAGATACCTCACAGAGGAGGCTCAGGCATAACCCTTAACCTGAACGGTAAAAAATAAAATGGAGAAAAAAATTCACCTCATCGGAATGAGGCTCAGGCTTTGCCCTTAACCTGGATGGGACGATAAATGCCTCATGGAAGAACAAAGTTTAGGCTTGACCCTTGACCTGAACGGGGGAAATAAAATGGAGATGAAAATTCACCTCATCGTAATGAGGCTCAAGCTTAGCCCTTGACCTAGATGAGACGATAAATGCCTCATGGAAGAATGAGGAGCTGCAAAGAAGGCAATGAAGATGGGGTTCCCTAAAAGCTTTTGGAAAAGGGAGTTGATCTTGGGCGTCTCATTGCTGAGATTGAATAACTTTTGAAAAATGGTCTTTTTGTGGAAGGTGGTTCAGGTTTAACCTCTTATCCTAAGAGGAAAAAAAAATGGAATCCTCGAAAGAAGAAACCATGATGGAACCTTCAGATTTTGCACAATAAATCTGAGAGGGGTTCACAAAAGGATAAAAATGGGGTTCCCTAAAGCTTGAAAAAGGGGCTTGATCTTGGGCGTCTCATTGCTGAGACTGGATGACTTTTAAAACAATAACCTTTTGCAAAAACAATTCAGGTTTAACCCTTACTCTGAATGGAAACTGTATATGGTGGGACAATGAGGAACACATGAAAGTGTGCAAATTTGAGAATCCAGGTGCTCAGATTAAAAACAAAAGGAAAGGATCTTAAAAACTCCTGTTATCAAGTCCTAAAGAGGGATAATAACAACGCCAGGATATATCAAAATAGACATCAAGTTCTCACTTCATGTCGGGGTAGCTTGGAAAGATTGCCAGTAAGATAAAAATTATAGTTCATTCAAGATAATTGAAATGTAAGCACATTTCTTTGAAAGATATTCCCTCTTCTACCTAGAGTATTACCTCCAATCGGGCTAACTCTGTAGGATCCAAAATAAAAATCAAATTATTTCTGTTGAGTTTCTTCAAGGAAGCTATCCATTTCCTTGATATGAAAAGAAAGGAATTTGTTCTTAGTATCATGAAAGCCATTTATGAAAATGATATTGATGAAAAAATTTCACATGAATAAAGATGATTCTTGGCAGTTCGGTCAGTTTGATATTTGGGGTTTACCTTGATGATCTTTTTGCACTCTTTTGAGACGTAAAAATTGAGTCCTCTTGGGGTTTGGCGAGAATTTCATTGCATCAACCTTCAACTTGGTGGTGTTCTGGTTTTCTCTAGAAGGACACGTCACATACTCCTTCAACTTGGAGATGATCTGAGTCTTCTTTAGTCTTAAAAAGTATATTGATAATGTTGTCTCTTTAATTGAAATCTCTTGATAATCTTTTACACTCTTTTGAGACACAAAAAACAAGCTCTCTTGGGATTTGACGAGAATTTCATCGCATCAATTTTCAACTTGGCGATATTCTGATTTTTCCTGGAAGGGCACGTTACATACTCCTTCAACTTGGAGATGATCCGCGTCTTCTTTAGTCCCAAGAATTATATTGATAGAATTGTCTCATTGGATTGAAAATCTCTTTATGATAATAGTGATTAAATATCTTTTAGGGATTGGCGGGAGGTTCATCACATCAGCCTTCAACTTGGCGATGATTTAAACTTTCCCTGAAAAGGCACATCACATACTTCTTCAACTTGGAGATGATCTGAGTCTTCTTTGGTCCCGGGAGTCTAACTTGTCCATCAGTCTTCAACTTTATGATAGATGATAGATCCCTTTTGCAGATAGTTGATTGTAGCTTGATTGATTAGAGCGATATTCAAATTGAGTGGATTCTTTTTCACTCAGAATATTTCTACTGCCTTATTACCAGAAGAATAGTCTTTAAAAATGTGTCATAGTTATGATCAATATCAGTTCACTTATGACTTTTCAACATCATTAAATTTTTCTTTACTAATCATATCGAGGATTTCTCTTCATCCTTTTAGTTGACCAACAGATAAAGCTTGAATTTTCTTCTTTCTTTACAAAAGTTTTATCCTTTTGGAAAGAATGCTGAAGGTAATTTGAGGTAATTTTTTTATGCAATAAAAATTTGAGATCAACAACTATTTTTCTTTTATGACAAATTGGCAAAATATTCTTGAGATCCTTGGTGAAAGAAATTGCTTGATATCCGATTGACACATCTGTGACTAAATTTTCCTCTCCTTTCCCTAAATGAGAGACTCAGGCTTGGCCCTTACCTGAATGGGTAATAAAAAGATCCTCCTCTCTTCCTTAAAGAGGAGGTGTTTGTAAAACAAACTTTTGAAGATAAATTAAGTTTTTGTCAAAACTCCCTAACTTTAGGCTTCTCTTGTGGAAATGTGGCCGATAATAAAGGTCAAGAAAAATATCATAGAGAAGCGAGTCCATAACACTCTCCCTGGAAAAGGTTCCTCGATGACGAGATGACCTAACAAAAAATATTGGGGGGTCACAAGGAAAACGATCTTCCGTCGAAGCTCTCCCTAGAAACAGGGTTGTGATAATAAAAATTTGCTTAGCAAATAGTTTGCGAATACACGAGTCCCTTCAAACTCTCCATAAAAAGGGGTTCAGTGAATGAACAATAAAGACATGTAAAGGAGCGAGCTCCCTCGAACTCTTCCTAAAAAAAAGGTCCTTCACAAGAGAAATAATTAATAATTGATTTGAGCCAATTGGCAGAAGAGTTCGACACAAAGATCGAATCTTGAACGATCATGATTGGCGGCTGCAACCCGAATGTTAAAAAATAATGACTTTAATATAATTGATAACCCAAAGGTTTTCTTGATGAAAATTGGTGACCTAAAGATCGATCTGGCAAAGTTGATAAAGGGGCAACCATGGAGGTCTGATTGATAAAAAATGATGATAAAAATTGATTGATAAAAAATGATGACCAGAAGGTCGGTATGGCAAAAATTGATGACCCGAAGGTCGGCTTGATAAAAATCGATTGACCCAAAGATCTGATAAAGATTGATTGACTCGCAGGTCTAAAGATTGGCATTGCGACTGACCCCTGATGCGAGACTAGCATTTAGATTGAATTTTGGAAGAGCGACCAACATGAAAACTGGATTTTAAAAAAGTACTAGCACAAACACCGGGTTTTGGAAAAGTATCAGTATGAACACCAGATTTTGAAAAAAAGTAACCAGCATGAACACTGGATTTTGAAAAAGTACCAAGCACAAACATTGGATTTGAGAAATTATTAGCATGAACACTGAATTTTGAAAAATTACCAGTACGAACACTGGATTTTGGAAAATTACCAGCATAAACACTCGATTTTGAAAAGGTACCAGCACGAACACTAGATTTTGAAAAAGCACCAGCATAAACACTGGATTTTGAAAAAGTATCAGCACAAACACTGAATTTAAAAAAAAAAGTAAAACACGAACACTGAATTTTGAAAATATACCAACACGAACACTGAATTTTGAGAAATTACCAACACAAACACTGGATTTTGAAAAATTATCAACACAGACATTGGATTTTGAGAAATTACCAGCACAAACACTGGATTTTGAAAAATTACCAGCACGAACACTGGATTTTGAAAAAGTACCAGCACGAACACTGAATTTTGAAAAAGCAACAACACAAACACTGAATTTTGAAAAAGTACCAACAAAAACAGTGGGTTTTGATAGAGTACCAGCACGAACACTGAGTTTTGGAAAAGTACCAGTACGAACACCGGATTTTGAAAAAAAGTAACCAGCACGAACACTAAATTTTGAAAAAGTACCAGCACAAACACTGATTTTGAGAAATTACTAGCACGAACACTGAATTTTGAAAAAATACCACACAAACACTGGATTTTAGAAAATTACCAACACGAACACTGAATTTTGAACGAGTACTAGCATGAACACTGGATTTTTGAAAAAGTACCAGCATGAACACTGAATTTTTTTTAAAAAAAAGTAATCATCACGAACACTGAATTTTAAAAAAGTACCAGCATGAACACTGGATTTTGAGAAATTACCAGCACTAATACTGGATTTTAAGAAATTACGAGCACAAACACTGGATTTTGAAAAAGTACCAACACGAACACTGGATTTTAAAAAAGTACCAACACAAACACTGGATTTGGTGAAAGGACCAACGTAAAGCTGGGTTTGGAAGGAAAGTTTGAATCAAAACTCGAGTCTTCAAAAGAGAACTACATAAATTGGATTTGAAAGATGATTCAAGTTAGAACTCGGATCTTCTAGACCAATTCTTGAATTTAAAAGAAGGTTTGAGTAGAAACTTGAATTTTCAAAGAACACTAGATGAATTGGATTTGGAAGAAAGTTTGAGTTGGAACTCGAATTTTCTAGACCAATTATTAAATTTGAAAGAAAAAAAATTAGATGAAATGAATTTAAAAGAAAATTCGAGTCGAAACTCAGATTTTCTAGACCAATTATTAAATTTAAAGGAAAGAAAATTAGATGAATTGGATTTAGAAGAAAATTTAAGTCGGAACTCGGATCTTCTAGACCTATTATTTAATTTGAAGGAAAGAAAATTAGATGAATTGAATTTGAAAGAAAATTTGAGTCGAAACTCGGATCTTCTAGACTAATTCGTAAATTTAAAAGAAGGTTCGAGTAGGGACTCGAATAAACCAAATTAGGAAGTTGTGAAACTTGAGACGGGGCTCAGATCGTTGAAGGAAAACTGAACCAACTTGAAAGTTGGGTTCAAAAATTGTCTTAAAAGCCAAATTTTGAAAGCTCGATGAGTGCGAAGACTGAATTTTGGAATAGTTTGACCAGTTTAAAACTGAATTTTGGAATAGTTTGACCAGTGTGAACTGGATTTAGGGAGTTCGACCAGTAAAAATCGGATTTAGGAAGTTTGACCAATGAAAATCGGATTTAGGAAGTTTGATCAGTAAGAACCGAATTTAGAGAGTTCGACCAATAAGAACTGGATTCAGATAGTTCAACCAGTAAAAATTGGATTCAGAGAGTTCGACCAGTAAAAATTAGATTCAGAGAGTTCGACCAGTGAAAACCGGATTTAGAAAGTTCGACCAATAAAAATCAGATTTAGAGGGTTCGACCAGTGAAAACCGGATTTAGGAAGTTCGACCAGTAAGAACTGGATTCAGACAGTTCGACCAGTAAAAACTGGATTCAGAGAGTTCGACCAGTGAAAACTGAATTTAGGAAGTTCAACCAGTAAAAATCGGATTTTAGAAAAGACTCGACCCGAAGGTTGATTTTGGCAAGATTGGCGAAAATGGTTTTGATAAAAGACTCAACCCAAAGGTCAAATTTGAAAAAGACTGGTATTTTAAGAAGTGCTTATTGATTTATGACGAGAGATTTTCAATCTTTACCCTCACGATGACTTAAACAATTGTTGGGAGTCTCAGGATTATCCCTTATCCTGAATGGGTATTGATTCGATGCAAATGAATGCAAATGGATGCAAATGAATGCAAATAGATGAATGTAAATAGATACAAATGAATGGTGAGCGACTTTGTTTGATCTTGCCTGCATACATGACGCTTTTAAAATGAAGTCAATTTTTTTAAAAAAAATGCCTCAGTATAGCTAGGGAGTAAGGCATTGAATAAAAGGATAAATAATGGATATTTGAAGAACGCTTTCTAAAGATAACAAGGAAAAAATTGACGATGTACTTCTTGATTGATTTGGGAGGCACTCTGAAAAAGGTCACTCATTGCAAAGTAATATTTGGCAAAGAAGGAGAAATAAAAAAGATGGCGCCAAACTATTAGGAAGATTGATAATTTTATTGATGAAAAAAATGAGACCACGTCATCCCTACAAAATGATAAAAGCAAAATACAAGAATGAGATAGTATGACCATGTTGCTCTTAGGGTGATGATGAGCTGACCGCTTTGTCCTCTTTTTTGCCTTCCATCAGGAGATTTTTATCAATATAGTCTTGAATAATATTATTGAGAACAAAGCAATACTCGGTATCATGCCCCATTGCCAGATGAAACTTGCAGAATTGACCTTTAAACCTTCCTCTAATGATAGGAGGATCGTCGACTTTTGGAAGCTTGATTATCTCCTTGGCCAGCATATACTCAAGGATTTCTTCACGTGGCTGATCCAGGGGAGTAAAGTCACGGTTAAAACTTCAATTGTCGTGCTTCGACTTTTTTTGAGTTTTTGATTTCTGATGAGAGCTTGGCTGGAGAGGCCCGTCGTTCTACTTAAAGATATCACTCTTTTTGCTTTCCTTGTCACTTCTAGTTGTATTCATGATGATAGGTGCCTTTTTCTTGGTATCTTGACAACTCTTTGAGAGCGTGAGGCTCTCATATACACCATTCTTCATCCCCATTTCGAGCCATTCTGCTCATTCTATAAATTCAATGAAAGATCACGATGGGGAGGTAGAAATGAAGTCCCTCAGAGGTTGAGAAAAATTATTCAGAATGATTGATAATGCATGCTCCTCTGATATTGAACTCCTCATTTTGTTGCAGGTGGATCTCCACCTGTGAATGAAGTCCCTGGCCTTTTCATCTTCCTTCTGCTTGAGGTTGCAAAGATGACTGAGGGTTGGTAAAGCTTTAGTATTGAAAAGGAATCGCTCGATGAACAGGTTAACCACCTTATCGAACTCTCGCAACTCGATTTGATTGATGTGCTCGGAGTACCATTTAGCTGCGGAGCCTTCTAAGCTGCACAGAAAACATCTGAATAAGGCGTGATTGTCCCTCTTGAATCAATTATATTCTGCAAAGAACATGGCTATATGAGCCTTTGGATCGCCAGTCCCATCGAATTTGACAAATTTACGAGGGAGATCTTCCAGACTATCGTCTCCTTCAAAGCCATCGTAAAGTCTTCACTTGTATAGACCTTTTTGCCCTTGTCACGGGCCTGCAGATCCTTGATCATTTTAACCACATCTTTGAGCTGTGTTTGATCCGGATTATCCACAGACTGATTCTTGGATTTGTAGGCCGACCCTTGCCCTTGAATCAACTTTTGAAGTGCCTGTTGAGTTTCATATTCTTCATCGGTATCACCCACTGATTCGGCTTCATCAGAGGTGTGTCTTTGTGGTGAATCTACTTTTTTGAGATTTTCATATGCTTTTTCAATGTTCGACCCTTAGCCTTCTTCTTGGCTTTGCGTGACCTAGCCTTTGCTTGCTCAGTCAACATCTTTTTCATCATCTTTTGGAATAATGTATATATCTAAGGATCCACATCATCATTGTTCTGCTGGCTTTGTTCCCTGGAGGATCGGGGAGACGACATTTCTTTTTCAGATGCGGAGGATTGATCGATATGCTGGATAGATGCGGTCTTCTTGTCGGACCTTGTCTAAACCATGTAGGGTTATAAATGCTCTTTGTAGAATAAAATGGGCAATTAAATTTAAAGAATGACTTTAGGATAAAACCAATAGGGGAAAATATCTAATGAGAATTAGGTTGACAATTTAAAGGACATCTCATTACCAGGGATTGGGTCATCGTCGGAATCACGACAATTGCGTTGTTATTCTTGTAAAGGAAATAAACAACTAAAATATGCCTTGTTACCTAAGCGAGGTCGTCAAACCATAATAAAAAGATCAATTGTTGAAGAAGAATGATTTTATTTAATAATAGACATGACAAAGAGGGTGTGGACAAACAATCTGCCACCACTCATGGTAGTCAGAAGATACTCGAGGATCGAGAAAAACAGTAAGAGTGACAAAAGAATCTCAGTTATGCTTGACAAAATAGTATGTTCTGAACCATTGAACCGACTTCAAATCGAACTCTAGCACAATTCCTGACAATAATGGAGCCTTAATGGGCTTTTGTCTCTGTGAGAACTGACTGACACATCGCTCTGGCTGGTAATAAACTGAAAAGAAAGGTCTGAGTAACTTGAATCACTTGCCATATGCATAGGTGTGCATAGGTGTATCGAGGGAGAGACTCTTGACGGTCAAAGTAGTCCCACATGATTTCTTCTTCATGGAGGTTCTCGATTAAGAATCTGTACTGAGAAGTAGGCAGTGGTTTCTTGTTGTTATATATGAATGAGCTGGCTCGAGTTGGAATATGCTGGAGGAACCTAGACTGTAATGCGTAGATGCACCCTTCTACTAAGATCGAATCTTTGAGCATGAAGCGGGTCAATCCACAGTATAAGAAAATAAGTGCGGCCATGACAATTGAGAGACAGTTGGTTTGCCAACTTTCCCATCTTTGCAACAGCTGTACTATTCTGAAATCAATATAATTTTGTATGTCCTGAAAGAAGGCTAGTCCTACTGTGCACAAGGTCATCGCATGTTGAATCCTCTCTTGTGCTACTCAGGATAAAGAATCGACTTCTTCAAAAGTTCCATGCTATCGGTATAGCTCAAATAAGTCGACACACTGAGTCTCATAGATCTCTACCAGCAATCAAGATCTGCATTTAGACATATGAGCTAGAGCATCTCAAGGGTCAAGTCCCTTGACATTGATAAAAAACTGTTGCTCTAATAGATCCTCAGGCTAACCAGTTGGCTCAAGTAAACCCATGATCTCTGAAAATTTATCCAATAATAGAGTCATCTCTCCCCACGGGAACCAAAAGGTACATGTGTGCGGATTCCACCGCTCTGGTAATGCTTGAATCAAATTGCTATTGATGATCTGCTCTCCCACTGATGATGCCAGTTTCAATCCGCAGTCACTCGGATGGTCTGTGAACATACGAGATAAAATCTTGAGCCAAGAATAGTACCATCGGATAATGAAAGATTCAGTGTTTAGAGTCCGATGATCAGGTAGACCTTGCCACATCTCATAAGAGATATGACCCTCAAGAAAGACTGAATCAAGTTGACTGGATGCCATCAGGATAGGCTGGAAAATAAAGAAGAAGTAAGGACAATACTTGAAGAGTATACATGATTTTTGAAAAAAAAAATACAGGTAGGATAAAAACAAAGCTGAAAATTTGAGATCCAGAGGAATCAGAAGGATAGAAAATCGCCTAAAGTTTTGAGGAAAAGTAGAGAATTTTTCTGAAATTCGTCTAGGGTTTGAAAAATAAAAGAGAATGTATGAAAATAAATGGAAAATAGGGTATTTTGAAAAATCATCTAGTATTTTCAGAAAACTTATGAAAAAATGTAAGGAAACAAAGTGAATAAGAAGAAATAACATTCAATCACATTCTGCACAATCAATTATGCATATACAACATTCTCTAAGAAGTTGACTCTAGATGCACAAGTTTGAAATAACTGTAGGACCCTAACCCTAACTCTAAAGCTCAGATCATCTGTGTCTGATCATGCTATGCCGATATACAGGAGCAGAGGCTTGATGCACGTGGCATAAAAGATTTTTTCGGTTCTAGGCTCATGTTTTCCAACATTCTTGAGCGCCTGCCGATATACTTTGGACTATGACCCTCGGTACGTGGTAGGGGGGATCAACCCAAATAGGTGACTAGTTGTGAGTCTTTGTCTCAAACTATTATTCTGGAAGAAAGCCCAGCAACGTGGTGGTCACGTAAAAATAGGTAAGGTTGTTTCTGAAATATGATCAACATGTAAGAAAACAGAAGGCTCTAATGACTTAAAGAAGTAGAATTTTGAAAAATTTATAAGAAGCAAACCTTGTTTTCAATCAGATCCTAGATTGAGGAGGATTGTATTAGACCTAGGTCTAAGTGAGGATGAATAATGCTTCCTCAATCGGTCCTACCAAACCATGCCTAAGTCTACATGAAATCTATGTCAGTTGGGTTTGATTCTAGGCTCCTAGGTTCACATGAAATAGAGGTGACATTATAGAATATGATTTTGACAAGTTAAATAGAGCAAAACACAAGATTGATCAGACGATGACAAGTCTCATCACGGTCGCCAAACCTGTTATCATTGCAAAATTTTACTTTTGCAAGTCAAACTGACCTTTGAAAAAGATTTTGAAAATAACTCGTCTCTGTTTTAAAATGCAGGATAATTTCAAAGAATGAGACTCGCCTGTCGGTACAAGGTTTAACCGTTTCTGGCACCATAACCAAGGGTAATTGAACCAAGGATCAATCTGGTGCTTTGCTTTGCTCAACTTGTCTAAATCGATGTTCTAGTCTTAAATACACAAAAAATCAGGCATGTGCTATGAATTTCAGAAAATGCAGATTGAAAAACATGATGTTTGCTTGGAATATTTGAAAATTCTTGGAAGAAGGAGATACTTTGAAAATCGTGAATTGCATTTGAAAAATATTTCTGAAGAAAAGGAAAATCAATTTCTGCAAAATTTTGATGCTTTGAGAAAATCGATTTATGAGAAAATTCAAATAACTTTGAAAAAATTGATTTTTGTGAGATAGGATTTTGAATTGATCAAAAGAATGAGTGTTTGGCCCTGTAAAATCCTTTCATGATGTAATCTAACCTAGATAAATGAATAAATGCAATTTGCAAAAATATTTTTTGAAGAATTTGAGGAAAATCTTTGAAAAAGATATTTTTGTGCTTTATAGAATTTAGATGAAATAAATTCTTTACATATCCCTGACTATGGCCATGAATACGTATTGAATATAGTTCATTTGATTCTAAAAGGGGGAAAATATTTGGAAAAACTTTAAAATATGCAGTGATTTCTGAAAATGCCTAAGAGTGTATAGGTCATTTATGGCTTAGAAAAAAGATGATAAATATGGGTTTTGTTCGTATTCTGACTATGGCTACAAATACGAAACCCACCGAGTTTATCAACTCCTTTAAAGCTAGTGCACGTGTCATTCTTGTAGACCATTGTGGATTTGAATATGCATGAATCATCATTCATCACACATTAACATCATTTATTGAAAAATAAACTATATGCAATGCAAACCTATTTTAAGCAGAACTTTAAATTCTTATTCCAATGTTTTTTATAATTTATATCAATAATAAATTAAAATAAAGAAAAAAAATACAGTCTTGAGTGTCCCTGCAAAACTAGCAAACTTGTTAGTTGAGATATGTTTGTTTTTTGGGATTTATCCAACAATATCTGAAAATTGCTGAATTTATCTGGATATAAGCCTTTTTCCATATTTTTGTGAGATAAAATAATATAAAAAATGATGTATGATTTAAGAAAATGTGAAATTAAACTTGATTTAAAGATTGAAAATTTGAAATTAAGGTAAAAATAACTAAAATACCCCTGAAAGCAAGACTATAACCTTGAAATCTGGGTTTTCAAAAAAGTTTTTTTGTAAAAGTTTTGATTTAAGGATCAAACAGATTCAAATCAACACCAAATCGGGTGTGAAGCACCCTAGCATGATTATAAACATAATAAAACCCTAAAAATATCAAACTTTTCATTAAAAAATCAGAATATCATGAAAAGAGCAATTTTTGCCAGTGTTTTACTCGAATCAGAATTATGTGGGCATCCTATTTTTGTGATTTAATCAAATAATATATCAACTGACCTAAAAAATTAACAAAAATCGACATGGATATTGCTGATAACCCTAAAATTAACATAGAATCGAAAAATAGGATTTTTGGTATTATTTTAATATGAAAATTGAATAAAAACATGAAATACGCAATTTTGCCGATGGGCATGTATCTGTCACAGTGTCAGACCCGAATCTGGTATCAAACCTTCATAAAAATTTATAAAATTTACAGAAAGATATCAGACAGATAAACAAAAATTTTCCTTTTTATAGATTGGAAAAATTATCTCTGGTTAGGGAGATATCATTCTGGTAATATACGTTTGATTCCGGCTTATACATAACGAGTTAAAATAAACACATTCGGTTTCAGGTATTGAGAAATATATCAAACTGTGCTAAAAAATTATAAAATTTTAGAAGATGACAGTAAATACACAGATGAAGATACTCCTTTTTACAAATCATCGATCGAATCTTCGGTGATTGAGATACAATCTAAACAAGTCGATCTAGAGTTTAGAGAAGGCATAACAGGCTCTGTAAAACAGGTTCTGATTTCTGACACAAGAAAAATATCAAACAAATATATAAAAATCTGAAAATTTTATAGAGAATACTAGACATAATAACAAACACTGCAACTTACAGATCATCAATCAAATCTTCGATGAGAGAGATATTGCCCCGACAAGCCGTTTTCGAATCCACACGACGTTTTCATGGTTCAAAAAGTATAGTTCGGTTTTTTATTTTTTTGACAGAGTTACACAACCTGAAATAATCTAATTTTTTTATAAGAGAACACTGACAATCGCATGGATCAACCCTAAAAAAATTATATTTTTTTGACAGAAAATCAAACATAAAATAATGTAGTTCTTGCGTACTTGAAAAATCAATCGGGATCGAGATGTACAGTTTATCGATAAGGCATGAATATACCTAATCTAAACATGAAAAATAATAAAGGAAAAGCAATAAATAGTATACCGAATTTGGATTTGATGCTTGAACACATAAAATAAGCATTAATACGATGAAATAAAATAAAAAAATTTGTGAAAACATGGTTGAGATTTGATATAGCCATTAAAAGAGGGATTCGACCATCGAACTGTCGAATCTCATCTTTTCTTTGGCATAAACATAAAAAAATATTAATCTAATCCATTCTCATGGATTAAAAACGTAAAATACATTATAGAACAATATTATATCAAGTTCTTGAATCAGCTCCATGATTCTTGAATGCAAAGCATGCTTGAATCCAATGCAAGAGGGGGGCGACAATGGCTAAAATATTCAAAATAAATAATAAAATTAGTAAAAAAGTATGAAATAAAATAAATAAAACTCACCTTGGGGCTGCTGCAATGGAGGAAGATTGCTGGAGGAGAGGATCACAAATTTTTGAGAGGGAGAGAGGGTGAGAAAGCATGGGTTGAACCCCCTTCAAGTGCCCCTATTTATAGCTTTTTTCAAAGTTGCTTAATTAGGAGCATTTGATTTTTTTGAAATTCTTCTCAACTGATCTAATTAAGGTGGATGACTTACTTGAAGAATCTTAATCTATTCCAACACTAATTAGTTAATTGAGTCCTAATTAAACCCTAAAACCAATCCAAATATGGCGCCAACCCCTGTGGGCCCACATTTGGTTTTTAAAAGCTTAAATTTAAAAGTTAAAAATGAGGTTTGAAAACACTAAAGTAAAATAAAGTTTTAAAATTAATTTGGACTTTTTCAAACTCCTAACCTAATTAGGACACTAACTAACCCAAACACTCTCAAATGTGGCGCCACCCAAAGTGGGCCCAGTTGTTTTTTCAGAAAATAATTTTAAAACTTTAAAAACAAAGGTGTTAAAATGATTTTTCTTAAAAAATTTAAAAGGACACCTAAACTAACTAACATATTTTTTGTATTTTTGAAATATGGAATATGTAAAATGAAATGAAATTAAAAATTAGGGTTTTGCACCCTTGTAGGGTGGGCCCTGCTTGAAGGAAGTTGAAAACTGGTCTGAAAATTAAGTTTTTGAAATAAAGAGTTTTGAAAAGGAAAGCTTTTTAAAAGAATTTTTGAAAATAAAATCGAAGTTCTAAATCAACCAGAGTCCTAAATGGATTGAAACTCTTCTAAATGTGGCGGCAACTATGTGGGCCCCACATCAGGATTTTGAAAAGTTGAAATAAAGATTGAAAAGGGTTTTGAAATGGAGTGAAAATCACCAGATGAGAATCAAAAGTTTTAAAAACATAGGAACTCTGGAACAGAGTCCTGAAATTTTAAAAATCTTAAATTTGGGGTTTTGAAGGAAAACAAAGAGGTTTTGAAAGATCTTTTCAGAAATTGTTGAAAATGAACAAAATACGAGACAAGGGTTAGAGTCCTAATCAATCGAAACTCTAAGATAGAGTCCCAAATTTTTGAAACTCTTAGAATTGAATATGTTTTCTAAAAATAAGTGAAATAAAAGTAAAAGGATGAAATCAGAGTAGAGTTCTGGACCGATTGAAACTCTGGGGTAGAGTTCTAAAATTTTGAAACTCTACAATAAGGTCATGAAATTTGATTGTTTGAAAGATAAATAAAAAAGTTTTTGAAAGATTTTCTAAAAAATAAAGTTATGGTTAGAGTCTTAATCCAACTGAAACTCTGAAACAGAGTCCTGATCCGACTAAAACTCTAAAATTTTGACTTTTTTTGAAATTTTTTAAAAGATTTTCATGAAAAAAGGTAAAAATAAAGGTAAAAGATAGAGTCCTGATCTGACTAAAACTCCGAGATAGAGTCTTAGTCCAACTGAAACTCTAGAATTTTGACTAAAATGAAAGATTTTGACAAATTTTGTTGAAAATAAGTAAAATTAGAGATGAAAGATAGAGTCCTAGTTCGACTGAAACTCTGCGATAGAGTCCTAGTTCGACTGAAACTCTAAGATTTTTATTTTTTTGAAAGTCAGATAAGAAGATTTTTAAAAACAAGAATAAATGATGAAATCGGGATAGAGTCCTAATCTGACTGAAACTCTGCGATGGAGTCCTAGTCCGATTGAAACTATGAAATTTTGGCCAAAATGCAGGGAATGAACTAGGGATAAGACTTCTTTTGATTTAAAACCAAAATGAAATTTTGAAAATGTTCAAAAATGTAAAAAGATAGAGTCCTGATCCAACTAGGACTCTAAAATTTAAGAAATTTGGATGAAAGAAGAGATCCAGAAGTGACACCACCTGGATGGGTCTCATTTGAGAATTGAGATCAGTTAAAATTGAGTTTAAAAATGAATCCAGATCACTTTCTGAGGAAGATATTTTGAAATATAAGATCATGGGGGTTGATAAATGACGAATATCGATCTAAAAACTCAAGTTTTTAAAATTGATTTCGAAAGAAAAGTTTTTAAAACTCGAATCTGGATTAAAAGATTTTGAAAAGCCAGAGTATTGGATCTAAAAAATGTCATGCAATATAATAAAATAACATAAAATGATATGAAATGATAGGGAATGTTATAAAATGATTGCAAAAGGCAAACCCTGGATAAGAGATTTGAAGTCCTGGACCCCTGGCAGAGATAAAGATTTGAACATTTCTGTTCGAAGGAAAAAATTAATGATTGAATATGAGCCAAAATAGAGATTGAATCTTTATTGAAAGATGAAATATTGGAATTTAGTGCAAAATTTGGGCTCTGGATGGCCATGAATCAGATGTCGACCAGCTGGTTCTCTGAAAGCTTCAGAGAGTGGGCCCCACTGGCCAGAGGCAGATGTTTATGAATGAAGGTGAAAATTTGAGGTGTTTACAACTGTCTATTTTTTTGTTAGGTAATGTTAGGACTCTCCAAAAATGATAGTGTGAGGTGTTTTATGCTAGATCTGAATCGTTAAATATGTTTATCATTGCTTATTGATTAATAAACAAGTTTTATTTCAAATGGATTTGATGTAAAAATGTGAAGAGAGAGAGACTACCTTGGTGCCACAGATTGCAGTGAAGCACAGGCAAGTCTCACGAAGGGTGCTCAATATCATGGGTTGGAGCAAGAATTAGGGTGGGAACTCTAAACAGAGAAATCAGGTGTCTTGGAATTCCTTTTCTCACAACTAAAATTGAATCCAAACATAAGAATCAGATGTAGTAGAGAGCCATTAGGAGATATGAATTCTTTTTTATGAGAATTCACCTGAATCCAAATGCATCCTTAAATAGCACCTATTGTAAAAATGCAGATATGATAAGATAGAGAGTTCCTATCCTTGTCACTGTTAACAAGGTTTCACTGATATTGCATGGCTGCAGCCGTCTTCCAATGCTATCTCTTAAAAAAACCTGCGAGTTGATTTCTCATCTATTCCTGCCACTAATTGATTCAGTATCATCTGTTTTTCGGTTCCACTCATCCCTCATCTTCGTACCTCTCTTAAATCTTATGATGCAAGTTGTTTTGATCAAATCTGACCCTATAGACGAATTCAGCATAGTTGATTTAACAAGAATAGACTCTTAGATCATTTTTTTCAATGTAAAATTAATTTTTTAAATCATAAAATTTATGTTTTGTCAACCATTGATTTTAGAATCACCAAAAATCTTACATGAGTGGGATTTTGGCGATATAAATGCTGATCTTTGCTAAATGAATGATCACGTATGTGGTGTCCGATTTGATCAAAACAATATATATATATATATATATATATATATATATATATATATATATATATATATATATATATATATAAAGACTAGTCTGGTTGCCCGGACTTACGCCCAGGTAAGCCAGAAGGCACTGTGACAAATCTTGGTATTTTTTTTAGATCACAAAAAAAAAAACTTGAGAAATTGCCCCAACATTTTAAACTTTTTTGTGATATTTTCAAAACGTATGTTTTTTATCATAATATTTATAGTTTTAAGTTTTAAATAATTTTATTTTTATTTCGTCAAGACACTATTTTTATTAAAATTTTAGTTTAACTATCGTTGCCAATATTTTGCCAAAAAATACAAGATTTTCAAACAATTTCTATTGCTCACCACATTTTTGTTATCGTTATTTTGACGCTTTAAACACTTCTCACAGACCCGATTCCAAATCGTGGTTATTCAAACCCACTAATCTATATTGCTTTATGTTCTAGAGCTATACTTCCACTTGAACCCAAACCTGAATTAGAATCAGTCGGGTTTGGGTCTGACTTTTAGAGCCAAAACATATGTGACTGCATCAACACGTGCCCAATTGTGTTTCATAGCCAATGTGACTTGAACCCAAACCAATTATATACCGTAAGCCAAACTCAGGAGTGTCAAAATTGCTCGGGTGCTTAAATTATTAGATCCGATTAGAAATCAAGTTTGTTCAAGACCCGACCCAACCTGATTTTAGCGGACCTATGGGTTTGGGTAGGGTTCAAAATATAAACCCGTAATAAAAATAGGTCGGGCCTTGGATATTGTAAATGAAGACCCAAACCCGTTTGGATCTGGCCCATTTTTAATACCCAACCCAAATGGTTCTCCTTATTGTAAAACCGAGCCGAGCCAAACCCAAAGCTATTATATACTCAAACTTGTTTTATATTGAACCAAACCCAAACTTATGATATGATACATTTTGAATACGATATATCATTGATGTCTTTTGATTTCAACTTCAAATGGTTGGTCGGTATGGAAATATTTATTTCATATTTAGATTTTGGCATTATTTAGAATAGTTAATGAACTACTCATTTGTTATATATATATATATATATATATATATATATATATATATATATAGAGAGAGAGAGAGAGAGAGAGAGAGAGAGAGAGAGGTTCATGTTAAATGGTTGTGGTGCTAAACATAACTTAACCATCTTGGCCGTTAGATCTCAATAAGATCCAACGGCTAAGAAAAAAAGCATTTAAAGCCTTCTTTGCAGCCCCTGCAAGAATGTCTCCTCTCCTCTCTCTCTCTCCATCTCCCTCTTCCGCTCTCCTCTCCATCGCCCACCCCTCGACTCCCCTCTCTATCGCCTCTTCAACTGTGCTGCACTACAACACCCTATAATCTCCCTCTTTCCCCCATTTCGCTGTCGCTTTCCTTCCCTGCAACCATCGGAGGACTCACCCATTGCCTGAAGAAACCCCGGTGGCTCATCATTAGAGCGGCGACACCCCCTCAACCGATGGAGGTCATGTGTGCCCTTTCCCCGAGGTCATGTGTGCCCTTTCCCCTCTATCTCCCCCCCCCCCCCCCTCTTTCTCTCTCTCAATTGTGCAACCATCCTTATCAGAGGTATTAGACAAATGAACGATCAGAGGAAGGTGTGCAACTGTAGATCTAACCAAACTGTGTGGGTGTATTCGATGATTCAACTCATTAGAAGAGGTAAGGGGCCTTATAACTCTATGCTTGTGTCCGATGTTATGTGTTCATACCGACCAGTCTCGAAAAACTGGTTGGATCTCCCACGTATCTCGATAAAAAATCTCAAACAAAGACTTTATCATAATCTACACACTCTGTAATGTCCCAAAATTTAACTCAAATTTTGAGTTTTTTTTATATAACAACGAAAATATTTAATTTAAACCAGGTTAAGCATCTTAGGCACGTCACAAAGAAATCAAAGCAACTACCATCCATTTCATTTCTAATAACAATTAATAATAAACCAAGTGTTCTAGACATTCTAATAACAAAATTGAAACTAACTAAACTATTTTTAAACATCCCGGGAACATCAATAATTCATGCAACACGGCCCATACATCATCCTGCAACCGCTCTGATTAATCTATTTTTCACCTAAAAAATGATAAAGTAAATTGAATCAGACTACAACCAGTTGAGTAGTAGGAAGATACTATGATTTTGCAGATGTACTTTATAACACACATGCAATATAATTGAATATTCTATGAGAAGTAAAAGTTGAGATATAACATAACAAAATTAGAAGAGTAATATAGAATCATTCAATTGCATATCACATGACTAGCATGTTCAAATATATAATCCCACAAACTTTCATATGACTGAAACACATAAAGAGTTTAATTTAAGTTTCTCTTGAATTATCCTTCAGTTACTCGCAGGCCAAAGCAATCATAACATAAGAGAACATTCGAGGGTATATTATGCTTAGTGTTTTATTAATTCGAATGTCTAATTAAAACTGAAATCCTAATAGAGCGGTTAAATAACCGAGAAAACCTTCCGAAAGCCAAACAACACGATGCATCCCTAACTTTTGTAGAAGAACATGAAACTACCACCTAGAATAAATTGGTATTCTGAGTCTCCTAACTTCGAGAATTGGGGACCAATGAGCCATTTTCGCTCGAACCTAAATAGCACATGTCTCCGAAGTTGTGTACCACCTATACTCTCCAAGGTAAGCTCGAGTCTGAGTGGGTTGCTTATCTTAATAATTTTGTTATCTGATTTTTCATATTTTCTCCCAATCTGAACCCAATAGCTCAAAGACATTGGGATTCACAAAAATTATAAATCATATTACAGTAGTAGTATATTCTCAATCATTCATACCTTAGATAGGTATGCTACCAATTTTATCAATTTAGTTGTGCAGTCTCACCCAGAATGCTTCAGTACCTTTAAACCAGATAAGCATAAATGCCCCTTATACCTTCAAACCAGATAGGTAGAAATTATTATATTTTAATATACTTGTGTATTCATGTTAAAACTCAAGGATCAATATGAAACTCTCTATAGCCTGGCTTGGCAACTCATGTGCCAGCATCAAACTGACCCACAGGCTTGGTTATGAGTTCATTATTTAAGAATTGTGGGTACATTACACTTCCAAGTGAATAACATAACAGTAGATTTAAAGCCTCATGCCGATATCTGATAAACAAGAAAGACACCAAATTGTGGCTCATTCAATGAGTCTTGCTATTGATGGAGTTTGATTGTAAGATTCAAGACAAGAAAGGAAGTGAGAACGTAGTAGCCAACCATCTCTCTAGGCTGATTGTGGATTCCTCAAAAGATCAGAAACCAATCCTTCCTCCCATATTTATTTCTTTTATGTTCTTAGTTGTGTGTCAGTATATGCATGTTTGCATTCTTTATATGCCACTAGGGACAATGTCATTCGTGCATGGGTGAGATGCATTGTAATACCCATAATTTTTTTATAATTATTAAGTATTTAAATAACAAAAACAAAATATCTGATAAATAGCCTTAATTAAACTTTGAGGTCAATTTTTTTTTAAGTAGGGAAGGATGTAAAACCCATAAATTTTTGATATTTTTTGACAAATAACATTGAATTAAGTCTAAAACATTATTCAAAATTAAGTTAGAAATTTAATTATAATTCAAGTATTAATAAAGATTCAGAATAAATTTCTAGTTGAGAATTTATTCTAAATCAGGATTTTGATTTTTAATGAGATTTAACTTGGATTTAAGCTGAACTTAAAATGAAATTTAATTTGAGTTTCAATATTAGTCAGGATTTGAAGTCTTATTGAATTTTGATTTTGATTTTTGAAGTTTTATCAGTTTGAATCCCGATTTGGAAATTTGAATTCAGATCACATTTGAATTTGAATTCAGATTTAACAAATATGTCTCAAATATGATACTTAGATTAGAGTTTGATTCGAATCTAAATAAAGACTTGATTTAAATGTCAATTCAAGTTTGAAACCTAATGTACGAAACTAAAATAAAATCAAATAGTTAGTCGACAATGGGTCCCGCCGACCCTGGTAGGGATTCTAAACTGATATGGGTGGATTGAGATCCATATGCACGAGCATACTTCAAAAAAATATCATTATTGAACCCGTATTTCAGTTCTGATAAAGTTAGGACTGATATTGGTTCAAATTTAAAATTAGATGATGTTTTTTTATGTGATCACGGTTCACCCGTATAGGCAACCACACATGTTTCATCATAGCTAATGGTCATGTGGAGTCACTAGTGTCTTGATTATTAACCTTATGTTTTTCCATCATTATTTCATGATGCCTTTCTCGTTAACTAAAGAATTTTGATATGGAGATTTTATCGATTTTCAATAAAGAGTATCATAGCATATTTTGGACATGCATGTAAGTTGTACCATGCTTACATGGCCATCCACCATGATAACTATAAATATAGTGTTGTGGCCATGCACACATAGTGGATTGTATTCTATTTTATAAAATACGTTAGACGTTTGGGTCTCATTAAAGTTATTTCATGGATTACTATTTACATTTGAAATCATGT
Source organism: Nuphar pumila (assembly GCF_984573655.1). Lineage (NCBI taxonomy): Eukaryota > Viridiplantae > Streptophyta > Magnoliopsida > Nymphaeales > Nymphaeaceae > Nuphar > Nuphar pumila. The sequence goes on along the minus strand of NC_143252.1, from coordinate 122,931,929 downwards.
TCAACTATTTGTTAATGTGTTAACAAGCTGTTCATAGTAAATTATAGCTTTATTGGATTTTTCACTCACGCATATGCATGCCAATAATTATGCCCACGCAATATATATATGGTGTAATCTTGAATCCATGGTTCTAACTGATTCAGACCTATTCTAAAATACTGAAACGGGTCTCATCAGTCCTCATTGTGACCAGGTTTGATCATTTTTGTTAAACATATTTAAGTATGCCAAAAAAAAAGTTAACTACCTTACGCATAGTGGATTTGACCTTCAGATTGATTTCTTTATCAACTTGCTTCTTGTGTTATTTCCAAAAACCATCAGTTCAACGACCTCAACAATTGAACACATGGTTGGCTGGTCATATGTTAGGAAATATCTGACATGAGCAAAATCCCTTAGAAGGCATTATCTGCACAATCCTATCACTTGGAAAGATATTATTCCTACTAAGAAAGATTACCTTCGTAGAGTCCCATATTCATATATTCATGATGCGAATAATTTTGTGTAAACTGTCTATAGAATATTATGTATTAGGGGGAAAAAATAGTAAATTATATGCACGTACATTCATCTGATAGAAAGGCAACATAGAGTTCCATTATATTCACACTTGTTCTTCTTAAAAACTTTTTTTTATAATGCAGCTATAACTAATCTTTATCAGTCTTTTACTAATTCACACCATGGTGTGCTTTGTAATAAAGTCACAACCAAGGTTGTTAAATGCGATGAGGCGAAGCGAGGCGTTGAGTCTGCGCTTCGCCTCTAAGGCGTACGCCTCAGGTACTGAGGCGTACGCCTCTCACAACGTGAGACTCTCAATTATCCGTGGTATATCTAAAATATCGTAAAAATATGTGGCATTTTTGTAGGGATGTTAATGGATTGAATTTAATGCGTATTCGACTGCATCAGAAGTTCAGAACGACCAGTACCTTGAGCGTGCGCTTCGCCTCTGAGGCGTACGCTTCAGGTACTGAGGCGTATGCCTCTCACAACACTGGTCACAACCACAGGCAAAGAGAGCCTTCAATTTAATAAAAAATTTAAAGAATACATTTAGAACTATCAGATAATGACTAGCTGCCAATTAATTGAGCCGGCCATTGTAGTCTCAATAAAGAATGTTTATTTTCATATGAATGAAGAATTCTTACAAAAAAAAGTATAAAAATAATAAAAAGCCTTACCTACATAGACCTTTCTCATTAGCTCATACGTGAACTAATAAGAACCAAACAATCACCTCTTTTTTTATTAGTATATAGTTTTCAAAAAAAAAAAATGGGTTGCTACCTTTTATAAAGAAAGGAAAAAAATAATGATTTTTTAAAAAAAAGATAGCAATAAAAAATTTAGAATAAGTAGGTTTCAATTTTTATTTTAGAAATAAAGGGATTAGGCCAGCCCATATAAGGGTTGGGGAAGGGCTCACGCTCCCTCCCTTATTTGCTGGATTTTTATATTTCCTCTTTCTCTCATCTCTCTCTATTCTCTTATTTTCTCTCTTCTCTTTTTTCTCAATTGTCTTCCCTCCTCCCTCTATTTATTTGAGATCTAAAACTCCATTAGAGGGAGTTCAGCCAGGTGTTGCAGCCACTTCGAAGGAGTCATTGACCTAAATCTCACTACATAGGTCACAAAAACCTGAAAATTAAATAGTACTCAACTAAAAAAAAGAGAAAAAGTAGAAAATTAAAAATTGAAAAAGAAAAAGGAAGAAAAAGAACAAGAGCTTAAAGAAAATTCATTGCTTAGAAATAATTGTGAAAAACTATACAGAAAACATACAAGTGATGATAAATGGGCAATAACATGATTGTACTTGATTTTATGAGAAAAAAACATAGATAATTGCAAATTTTAAAAAAGTGAAAGAAAAAGTTTTTCTACTGTGGAGGCATGCAAAACTCTAAAAATGTTGTGAGAATATAATTGTATAAAATATTTGTTTAAACTAATTTCTTAATTGCTTAATGCTTTTTGAAAAAAAAATATCTTACTTATAGATGACATAAATATTTATGGGTAGCATTACTGCAAACCCTCACGAGACCGTACTCATCCACTAGGGTAACCAAAGAGTTTAAAGGGCTTGTTTCATATACCAAATGCAATCGTGATTCTGACAAAAGTGAGTTAGGATTTATTTATTATTTACTTTTAAATACATGCATTATTTATTTCTAGTTTCTTGGCAGAGTAGTTTAGATTTAGTTTGCTCAAGGACTAGCAAACAAATAAGCAAGAAGGCATTTGATAATGCAGAAAAATCATATCATATTATCATGAAATTATATGAATTTTTATAGCTTAAGTACCTTTGTTTATATTGTTTTAGGTACGAAAGAGCTGCGGTTCGAATTTTATCAGAATCTAAGTTAAAACAAGAAAATTAGAGAATTTTCTGGAAAATTGAATTTGTACTTATGCGAAGTGGATCCAGATCCAATCTAAAATGACATAAATGGACCTTCAGATCTTATCCATATCTCAATCAAACCCATCTCCATAGATCCAACATGAAAATATCCAAAAGCCCCTTTGAAAGTGGTGCATGTGTTTTTTAGTAATTTTTAAATATTTTAAGTATTATTTTGTAAATAGTTAAAATATGCCCTTCTTTTGTAATTTTATAAAAATAGTTCTATATATAAGAGACATCCAACCTTGTTGTACTTGTCTTTGCCTAGGCTTTCACAACACCCTCTCCAGATCCTTGCTTCCTTTTTGCTTTTTAGATTTCTTCTTCTCCCTTGCTTCTTTCTTGCCTGCAACTTTTAGCTTTCTTCTCTTCCATTGTATTGCGTGTTTCTTTTTCTTATGTGGTTTTGTATTTACTATAAGTACCCATGGCAGGAGACTTCTAACTTGAATTTGGTGTGAACCACCATCTACCTTCATAATCGGTGGTCGAGAAATCTCCCCCTGCAATCGACCGATCTCTTTTCTTTCACCATTGATCTCCCTCTTCATTAACTCAGTCTCCAACGTGCTGCAGCCAAAAACGGATTTCAGCAACAAAAAAGGATATTTGTGGCATGAAAACCAAGGTATAAGTATGCTCTTTTCTACTCCCACACTTGTCAGGCAGCCCTTGACGTGCGCCTTCCTCTCATTCTCTACTTTTTTACCTTTATTTTCCTATTTTTTCAAAGAACTCGAGTCTTGACCCTTTTTTTTTACGTTTAGATTTGGGTTTTAGATATTTTATAGTATTTTGTGTCTAGAATACGATTCTATGGTCTGATCAATTTCTCGATGATGTTTTTATCGAGTCTTCAATCATTTTTTGACAAAACCCTATCCGAAAAGGCTAGCCGACTAGAGGTATTTTGTGAAAATTGTGTATGTGTCTTGGTCAGTCTTTTATTTTATTTTTTATTGGTTAGTTTAGGTTAGTGGATCTCAGATATGATTAGTTTTAGTTTTTGGTGTTTTTAGATTCATATTTTTTAGAAAATAAAAATAGATTATATTAGTATTTGCCAATTTTCTTGATTTTCATGCATAATAGTATTGTTTTAGTTAAATTGTTGCATATAGATTAGATTAAATTCTTTACGTTATTTTAAATCAGTTTAGGTTCAGATTTAATTTAGATTAATTTAGAATAGGTTTTTAATATTTGGTATGTGTTTAAATTAATTAATTAAATTTATTTTTAATAGTTGATTGGTTTTTTTTATAATCTATTTAATTCTTTATTATTTTTAGTAGTTAGATTTGAATATTTCTTGATTATGTTAATTAATAGGATAGTTTTTTTATTGACTAAATCATGTTATTTTTTAGCATGTTAAGTAGTTTTAATTAATTTTAATTGTCGATTATAGTTATTTGATTAAATTAGATAAATCGGTAGATAGAATAATTAGTTGTTTAGCTTTTCTTAATTCAGCTGAATAGATTAGATTTATTTACTATTCTTATTAGCTAGTTAAAGTTAATATTTAGTTCCAGAAATTTAATTTTAGTACTTAGATTAGATAATAGTTGTTTTATTGTAATTATCATTTTTAGATATATTTAATTTCTAACTGATTTAGATAATAACTAATTGTTCCTTTTATTTAGAAGTTTTAAATTCCATTAATCCCTATTTTTCCAGCAATTATATTAATATTGAAATTATTTCCTAATTAAAATATATTAGATTAAATTTTATTGGTTTAGATTAAAATCAATTTAACTGATTTCTTTTTTTTCCCAATTATCATTTTTTTTAGCTTAGCTTAGATTATTTTCTTCAATCGTGTTTTTTGTAGTTAATTCCAAATTGAATTAGTTAATTAGTTAGTTTAAATTAAATTAATTCATGTTAGTTTAGCAGTAGATTTAATTGTTATTCTGTTTTAGTATGTATTTAATTTAGATTAGAAATAGAAGTAGATTCTTGTTTCCATCGATAATTGGATTAGATAATTAATTTAGTTTATTTTTTTATTTTTCAGAATTCATTACGTAGTCTAGATTCAGTTTTATTTACTCACGTTGGTTCAGTAGTTAGTTTAATTTACTCTAGTAAATCATTTAGCTTAATTCAATTAATAGCCAATTTTTTTGTTTTATTCATTGTTAATTAGATAGGTTATTTAGTTGAGTTCTTTATTTTCAGATTTGATAGATTTAGTTAGTTACTTTTGAATTTTGTATAGAATAGTCGGTTAGTATTGTTTTATTGAATTTTTTGTCAGTTAGTTAGTTTGTTATTTAGTTTTAGTTAATTTCGGTTAATAACTTTTTTTTCTTGTTTCTTAATTACTGTAAGTTAGTTATTGCTTTTATGGTTAGAGTTAGTTAATTAGTTTAGATTAGTTTCTTGATTCTTGTTGGTTCATGTTCAATTAGTTATTTTACATTTTCATCATTTAATTGCAGTAGTTTATTTTAATAATTTAGTTAATAATAGAATAATCAATTTTTTTCTTAGTTAATAATTACCCTCTTTATTTCGTAGTTTAGTTTAGTTGATTAATTTTGATTGTTTCCTTAATTTAATCCCTGTGTTTTCTTTATTTGATATTTCTTTGTTTATTGTCTAGAATAGGGTAGTCGTTTCTTTATTTTTTATATTACAGTTTCCTATTTGAGCGTCGGAATAAGGAGGAGGGTGAGCTGTGGTCAAAATATTTTTATAAAGCTCATTGGATTTTGATAGAGGGCCCGAACTTAGTTTATAATTTTTATTAGTTTTGTTTCTTTTTATTTTAATTATCATTGTAATTAAGAATAGTGTAATTATTCTTTTTTTTTAATTATTAATAAAGTGAAGTTCGGTGAATTGTTTTGCCTAAGTTTTGTTCCTTAAGAAGACGTTCTGACTTGCTACACTAGCACAAGTGCAAGAGCTGACTTTAAATTATTATTTGGTGTGAAGTTTTTGGTTTAAAAATATTGTTTTCAAAATGGGTGACTAAGAAGCACCTTGGAGTGCTGGTGCCATTTTTGCTCCTCCCAAATGCATTATTTCTTAATACAAGCAATCAACTCCTTTTGCATGGAAGCGTCTCCCACACTTGACCGGTCAATCGGGTTTTCAAAGGCCACAAAACTCAACGAGCAACATTATAACAAAAATTTTACAATTAGAAAGTTCAGAATTTTTCTTGGAAAAACACTATCCATTTGCGGTTCCCAGCAAAAGAATTATGTTAAACAAATCTATGGTATCAAAAATATATTTTCTTTTGATGAAAAAATATATTTTTGCATAATAACATGAATGTCTAATGCAAGCATCCAATTGAGGCATCCCATTCTCACAATTCATGGAATCATAAAATTATATTTTCGTATTATCTTTGGTATGCTTCTTCCCACATCTTTTGTGTATATTTTTTAGCAAAACACTGTACTTTTAAAAGATTCCAAACTCGTATTATACAATGGGCCATCACTCATTTGTTGCATAAGAGAATTCTATGATTTATTTTTTCAAACAAATAGTGAACTTTTTTTTCTTTTTTTTTGTTTCTTTTGAGGAGTCTTTTAAATAAAGGAAGTCCTGGCGGTTCTCTTTTGGCTTTTGTTTCTCCTTTGCACTGTTTGCTTTCATAGTCCATTTACTTTGGTCATCATCTGTCATTCTTTATCTTTTAAATTTTCATTTTCTTTATTGTCTTTAATATTGTTGTTTTCTTTGATATTATCATAAATTTTTCAATAAATTAGACATGGTCACCAATTCAATGTTGTCAGAATCGTGCCAATTCAGGAGAATCGGCCGATATCCGAATCGGCTAATTTTTAACTAGCAGACAACACGTGCCACAAAATATTAAAAAATAATTTAAATTGTTTTTAAAAAAAATTAAAAAGTATGCGTTAGTTTCGTATCGGTTTCTGACGGATATGGTACGAATCGCCCGATTCGAAACTATAGTGACAACATTGTCAATGGTCATCATGTTCCATCGTACTAACGATGTCCATGATCCATCAACATGCACCTCAGCTTCACCATAATCATCATCATGTGTGCCATGTAATTATCCTTGAACTTCACGCCAAAACGTCGACATCGTGCCATAGATCACTAACATCAACATGATGACATCATGTGCCGCCAGTCAATCGCTGAGATTTCTTGATGTTTACATCAAAGGTAGGCATGTTACAGTTTTCCTGCGAGTAATTCACTTAGGGCCACTAACTATTAGTTATTTACAGAGGCCACCTGACATTTCAATATTGCTTTTAACAGCCTAAATTACAGTTTTAACGCCTTTGCTTGATCTTAAAATTATTTGGTTCGTCTTTGCAAATAAAGTGAATCTAATGGGTCGGGTTTGGTTTAGATTCAGGTAGAACCAGACTTGGACGAGATTTTCTGGAATGGTATTGGTTCAAACTCGAGTTTAATTGGGTCTATTATAAGAGAAGCATACTCGATAAGAACTACATGAACCAAACCCGGATCATACATAGTAAAATAATAATTTTTTATCATTTATATATTGAAAATTTATGAGTCATAATTGAAACTCTTGTCAGGCCTGGTTCTGGTATAAATTTTCAAAAACTATACTTGGGTCCATGTATTAACAGGACTTTTGGGTTCAGACCTGGGTCTTCTCATTTGTCACCATACCCGAACCCTATAAGGTTTGGTCCGAGTCAAGTCCGGGTAAAACCGACCCGTTGACACCCCTAACTAAAATATCTTCACTGTTGATTTTCATTACAAAATATCGAGAAGATAAAAATGATACTCTAAAAGTCGGGCAAGTATTTGACATGCAATCAAATAAAGTAGGCAGTTGCATGAAATATCTTAAAATTTATGCGGTTTTCTTTAATAGTATTACTTTAGTTAATTTTAGAATAGGACACTGGGAACGAACACGTGGACCCCAAAGTTGGTTCCGTGTGGTGGAGTTTGGGCCAGGATTTGTACCATAACGGGTTCGGTACGGGACCGACACAAAATATGGGGCCCGAAAATTATTAGACACAGGTTCCCGATTCAGGAGCATTAAGTTGGATCTGGTTTAGTTTTTGCAAGGGGTGAAAGTAAATGGACCCGATCCAGTCAATGGACCAAAACAACAGTCATTATGGTTTAATCGGATCTCATCATGGACTGATCTAATTAGTATCCAAAATTCAATTCAATGATTTAATTTTCAAAATAAACCCAAAAATGAAAAATCCAAATAACAAAATTGGATTCAAATATATCCTGTAAGCACTTGCACGCGTCTCTCACCGAATATGTATGCATCAGGGTCCAATTCAGCCCAATCCAAAACTCACCGGATATTACTTCTCGTATCGTGCTCAATTGCACACCAAGCAAAACTCAACATGTGTCAGCACACCGATATAAATCCAACCCTCATGAAATAAAGCACCATAATCTTAACCACAATACCTCTATTCATCCCGGTCTCTTCGACCCACCCAGACATAACCCCCATCTAAATCCGAATCCGAATCCTAATCCAGAACACAAATTGAAATGTTATCGATTTCCACTCTTTCAGTCTGGTATGAATCCAAGATCCAAAGTACCCAAACCCACAGAGTCGGTCACTCTGTACTGTATCTCTTTTAGGGATGCAAATGGGTCATACCCACGATGGAGGCTTCAAAACTTTTGGCAGTTTGGATATGATTCTAATCCTAATCTGATATATTTAGCTGTTCATAATCCTAATCGTTTGCATCCCTAATCTCTTCTGTTAGAAGGTAAAATTACTGTGTAACCCCAAGCCGACATGTTCTATAACTATTTCTTAGTGGGTGTATCAACGGGTAGGGTGTACTGGGACCAAACCTTATAGGATCCGGGTATAGTCACAGATAAGAAGACCCAATTAAGACTCGAATTTGGACTTGAAGGTACATGGAACTGAGTGTGGTTCTTTAAATTTTATACCAGACCCGGGCCCGACCGAAGTTTCTAGTAAGACCTTTAGTTTTTGTAAAAATTATAAAAAATATTATTTTACCAGGTATGGACTGGTGGGTGTGGTTCATGTAGTTCTTATCGGGTCGGGTATGGTTTCTCTTATAGTAAACCCGACTAAACACGGGTTCGGATCCAATACCAAAACCGAAAATTTGGTCTAAGTCTGATTCCACCTGAGTCCGAACCAAACCCGACCCGACCCGTTGACACCCTATTTCTTAGTCATCGATGCGTATTCTGGACAGAAAGCTCCTTACCCATTTCAGGAATCCCAAAAAGGTACACGAGGGAGTGCAGGTGACGTCGGAACAAAATGGTCAATTGATATTTTGAATTCTGACGTCGGTCACAGTACATTGACAAATGAGAGGGAAAAATGTAGAATTTTAGAGATAATAAAAAATAATAAAAAGGGAATGACATCTCAGTTTTTTTCTAATTAATAATTTATTTATTTTGGGGGCCATTCTGGGGTTGCGATGGCGGGGTCAGAATCGACTGAGAGCGACTGCTGAGCGAACAGAGCCGACGAAGATTGAAGAGAGAAGGACGGTGGCAGAAAGACAGAGAGGTACGGTCTATTTTCTCTCTCTCTCTGTCTCTCTTTTATTTCCTCTTCGGCTTCGGAAATTGCTGCTCTTTTTTTTAGTGAGGGAATTAATGTTCGCACTTTGCCTCTCCAACAATCTCAGCATTGATGGCGGAGTTTTTTTTGTCTCCCGTTCGGATCTGATTTCTCAGGGATTCTCTGCTTTCCGTACCTCCCTCTCTCTCTCTCTCTCGAGATTCTGATGGCCGTGGTTTCATTCATTAATGCATGATATTTTTCTTTTTTTTAATGAATCGAATGCTTAGACGAGACTCTGTGTGTGTGGTTTTGAAATATTTTGTAGTTTTTTGGCGACTTCAGTATTTTGATGAATTTATGTAATTTCAGCGATTTTTTTTTGAGGAATATTTCAGCAAATTCTTTGACTCCTAGATAAGTTAATTGTGTGTGTGTTTCCTTTTTCTTTTTAGATTTTCTAGACCTAAAAAGGTGTGACGTATCTTAATAAATTCGTTCTTCCTCCTGTTTTTTGTTTGAATTTATGCAATTTATGTTGTTGAGAGGATTTTTTTTTCATACTTTTCACGATTTTTTGGCTACTGGATGATCTAAATTCCGTGTATTTTTTTTTTTGTGCGTTTGTGTAAATCTACTGCTTCTTTTCGTGATGATTTTGAATCTTGTCCATGAATAGTAAAGGATTTAGTTCCTTTGTTGGTCGAGATCATGTCTTATTGCTTTAGTTTTCTTTTCTTTTTTTGTTTCAGCCAGAAAAATCTGCTTCATTTTTTGTCTTCTACAAGAGTTTGCGGCCTTTTTAACCATGAATCTTGTGCATTTATTTATATATTAGCTACTTGATGAGCAGAAAATTATACATCGTTGATCGTTTGTGCATGCTGAGTCTTTGCATTAGGTTCAATTTTTTGTTTCTTCTGAGAAGATTCAATTTTTTTAAAGAAAAATATTTTCTATTGGCCCCTCTATGAGTTTATATATTACTTATAGCCGTTTCTTACTTTCTTTTTTCTATTTCTGCGTTTGGGTTCATATATGAGTATATGGAATACATTCACATTCCTTTTCTGCTGTTCAATAACTACTCATCTTCTCTTTCAAAAAAGAACTACTCATGTTAATTCTTAAACGCATAGAGGAGAAGTTCTCTCTCCCTCCTCCCCCCCCCCCCCCACCCCCACATAAAAAACAGGATCATCTTTAATGATTTATAAGTTTGTTTGCTTCGGTTTATTAAACAAGTAGAAATATTCCTCATTCTCTATGACTGAAATCTAGTTTTTTTTGTAACCGAGCATTCTTTTCGTCAAACCAACTTATTAGAACTCTTGCATTCAGCTGTATTAAGTTGTGATTTTGTAGTTTACACATTAATCTTCTGGTCATCTCCTTTTTTCTTTCATTAATCACTGAAAAGGTTTCGGAAATTCCACAGCATATTTTATATCTGGTTACTGATAAGCGAGAACACTTTGGTATCTTCTCTTCCACTGTGAGGTGAAACTGGGATCTGTTGGTAATGATGTCGAATGGCCTGATAAGTTTTCTGTATATGCTTGTCATTTTGTAGCACTACCAGCAGTCATTGTTTCAGTTTTAGCGCATTTAAGCAAATGTCATGCTATCTAATTCAAATCTTGATTCTTATTCTCTTCTTACTACTGAGTTTCTAGTCCTTTAATTCAGGCAGCATTATCAATTGCTTTGAGTTGAAATCCGAAGTTTGAAGTATACCACCAAACTATATTCTGCCCTTTTACCAGAAGCACCGTTCAGCCATGGTTCTTGGGCTACGAACAAAGACCAGAAAGGGTACGTCTGTCCAGGTTGAGTATGTCATTCATATAGAGGAGATCAAACCATGGCCACCTTCCCAATCTTTAAAATATCTGCGCTCGGTGTTGCTCCGATGGGATAATGGAGAACGACATTCTGGGTCTACTAAAACAGTTGTACCTTCCATTGGATCTGGTTCAGATGGCAAGATTGAGTTCAATGAGTCCTTTAAGCTCCCGGTGACTTTGTCACATGAGTTGTCTGCAAAAGGTGTTGAATTGGAAACATTTCAGAAGAACTGTTTGGAACTGAATTTATATGAGCCTCGCAGAGACAAGATTGTAAAAGCACAGCTCTTGGGAACTACTGTGATAGACTTGGCTGAGTATGGAGCGATCATGGATCCTGTAAACATAACTGCTCCTATGAACTGCAAGAGGAGCTATCGGAACACGTCGCAGCCAGTTCTCTACATGAAAATTCAACCATACGAAAGGGATATCAGCAGCTCTTCATCAAGAGACTCCCTGTCCCAGGAAATTTCTGTGGATAAGGAGGGTAAGGAATCGGTTTCTGCTCTTATGAACGAAGCATTTGCCGAGGAAGCTGAAATTGCTTCCTTTACTGATGATGACATTTCCTCCCAGTGCTCCCAAACATCGATGCCCAAGTCTCCACCTTATTCGGAGGAGAGTGCAGATTCCCTGTCCCTTAAGTCCGATGGTTCTGGTTCTTGGGGTGTCAGAAAATTGGAGGAGGTATCAATCTTTTACATTCATCTTTATGTACTATGTTGTTTGCTCCTCTCTCTCTCTCTCTCTCTCCACATTAACTCCAAATCACAAATTGCTTGCAAATCTCTAGTGACAGTTAAAGTCATATTATATTTGAGGAATGTATTGTTTGAAATCTGCACCTACGCTCTTTCTGGAAAAAGAAAAATTCCTGCATAAAAGTTTATGAATATGACATGAAATTTCTGAATGTTGAAAGTCACTCCCTTTCCAACGGGATATCGCAAGAGGGGTGGGGATGTCATACTTGTCGTCTAACGACTATTTTCATGGAAAGCTTCCATTGGATGCAAAATCACCCTGAGTTAAATATGCCGATCCATGTCTGTAGAAAAGGCTGGCAATCATATGCCAGTATTCAGCTTCATTTGGTGTCTCTGGTGTAATGAAACAGAGGAAGCAAGAAATACATCGTGCACAAGCATATACACTAGTCCACTAAGGGACAATACAAAGGCACTACACAAGTACAAAGTTCATACAAAAGCTTTAAAGAGCTTAACAAGAACCCAAAGAGCTATGTCACACGGACTCTTCTAACAGGGCACCGCACCCGCGTCGCACCCGCACCCAGGTGGGTGCGACACTTGGACACAGCTTCCTTTGTGTTAGGTGAAGTCAACCACATTGAGGTCCATTTCTATCCAAAAGTAGATTCAGTTAACCCTAATCAAGTCCATTTTTATCTATATTCTATATATAAATACATAAATGTACAGACATACACAGTGTTTACTTAAAACTGTTAATATATATATATATATATATATATATATATATATATATATATATATACCCTCCTCCCCGCACCCCCGCACCCAAGTTTTTTTAAAGTGCGGCATCGCCGCACCTGCACCCGCACCTATGTGACATAGCCAAAGAGATAAAAATATTATTGTATTGATCACTAATATGCTTAGCAAAAGCGTGGATTACAAGATAGGGCAAACAGCCCCTTTATATACAAGTAAAGGACCTTAGGGAGCTCCCAATAGAGTTCTTGGGAGCTCCCAAGGACTCTATGGTCTTTTATCATAGAGCCATAGAGCCCTCATACAATATCTAAAATATATAAAAAATAAATAAATAAAATAAATACAAAAGACCAAACTGTCCTTAATAGACATAACCTATTACAAGAGTGAAAAGGCCAAAATGCCACTGATAAGCAATACAAATTATATAAAAAAAATATATTTATATATACATATATATATATATAAATATATGTAACTATATAGATACATATTTTAACACTCTCCCTCAGACTTATGGTGGGATTACCGAAAGTTTGTTGAGAAGAAAAATGAACTAGGGTGAAGAAATCTGCTAGTTGGTCCTCAAAGGTGACACGACAATTTGATAGTTCCACGTAAATATTCATCACAGATATAATAGCAGTTCATTTCTGTGCTTTATACGCACATGGAAGGTGTGATTGCTCGCAATGTAGATTGCACTTTTATTATCGCAACACATCTTTGATGGTTTTCAGATGACAATTATCATGTCTTTGAGAAGGTTTTTTAACCATACAAGCTCCATTGTTGTCATAGTCATCGCCTGATACTCAGCTTCAATAGAAGATAATGAGACCTCCTGCAGTTTCTTGAACCTCCAAGAGATCAAAGAGTCACCTAAAAACACATTCAAACTAGTGGTTGATATCCTATCATTAAGATTTCCTCCCCGGTCAGCATCAATATAAGAAAGTAAATCTAGTGAGGAGGATGAGGATAAAAAAAAGCCCTTTGCTTATTGAATTTTTAATATATCTAATGATCCTTAATACTGCACTCATGTGCACAACGGTTGGTGTATGTTGGAACTGACTGAGTGCATGAACTGCTTGAGGAATGTTAGGTCTAGTAATGGACATGTATGCGAGAGACCCAATCAATTGTCGATATGGTGTGAGATCTTATGGCAGTTTCTCATTTTCAAGCCTTAACTTTACATTGACAACTTCAGGAGTCTCCACCTTCTTATCGTCTAAAATCCCTAACTTAGCAGTTAGTTTTATTTGTGATAGGATATAACTTCTGGGAGAATAGGTGACCCCAGTACCTAGAAAATATCTAAGAAAACTCAAATTAGATATCAAAATTTTCTTTTAAAACATTTTTAATTTGACTAACTCCCTTTTTATTTCCTGTAATTATCATATCATCTACATACAACAATAATATTACGATATTTGTACTTGTATTCTTAACAAAAAGCGCATTGTCAATATAACAAGATAAAAAACCCAATTTTTTCATAACATTACTAAATCTGTTATACCAAGCCTTAGGGGCTTCTTTAAGACCATATAATGCTTTTCTTAGTTTTAAATTTTTTTTCTTTTCAATATTAAATCCCGACGGAGGATCCATGCATACTTCACTAAGATCACCATTAAGGAAAATATTTTTTACATCTAATTCATAAATAGGCCATTCTTTAATGGATGCAATGGTTATGAGAGTTCTAACACTAGTCATTAGCTACACAAAGGTTTCTTCGTAATCAATTTCATATTCGTATGAGTAACCTTTGACAACTAATCTAGCCTTATATATTTTGAGAATTCTATCACTTTTAGTCTTAACCTTAAACACCCACTTGCAACCTATGAGTTTTTTTATATTTTCAATTATGAGCCTTACAAAGGGCTTTTGATTCTATATTTATAGCTTCAACCTAATGAGGACTATCTTTGTCTTCGTTATAATGAGAGGGTTCATAATAGGAATGAACAACTAGTAGGCATGCTCTATAGTTTGGTGAAAAAGTTTCATAGGATACAAACCAATTTGTTGGATTGGAAGTTCTATGAGATTTCCTAAGTGTGGTGTTCTCTAGAGACACATCTTGATTAAGTGTTTCATTTATTGAAAGATCTTGAGAATATTTTTCAAAAGCACATGTTTGGTCTCCATATATCCTCCAGGTATAAACTTACATTTTGAGAAGGGTTTTCTATTAAGTGGTCATTAACAAAAGTCAATTCTAAAGAACCACTAGTGTGACTCTCATCAAGGGCATTATTATCTAACGCATGTTCACAAACATTATCATATCACAATAATTTGATTCACAATAATCAATTTCTTGCCTTGGCAAGAGATCAAACAAGAATGCATTGTCTACTTCTTTATTATTCTCTTTATCGAATCCATTTTCATTTTTCAAGAAGGCTACGTCTTTGGACACATAAAGTTTATTGTTTTTAGAGTCAAAACATCAATACCCTTTTTTATTGTTACCATATCAATTGAAGACACATTCAATGGCCTTTGGTAATAACTTATTCCTTTTGTGAGAAAGGACAAAGTATTTATAACAAAAAATCCGTAGTCTTTTGAAATCGGGTGACATTTTAAACAATTTTTCAAATGGAGAAACATTTTGCAAAGAAGAAGAAAACATTCTATTTATCAAGTATGTTGAAGTCAAAATGACTTTGGCCCAAAATTTCTTAGGAACATTTTTAAAAATAAGTAGGGTTCTAGCGGTTTCCATTAAATATCTTTGTTTTCTTTCTACTAACCCATTTTGTTAAGTTGTTATAAGGCAAAATCTTTGGTGACAAATACCATTTTTTCTCAAATAATCTTGAAAATCATTTGACATATACACACCTCCCGAGTCGGATCTAAGAATTGAAATATCACTTTGAAATTGATTTTTAATCATCACATCAAATTCTTTAAAGAAAAAGAATACATCCAATTTTAAATTAAAGAAGTAGACCCATTCATATCTTGTAAAGTCATAAACAAGAACAACATAATAAGAGAAACCACCCTTTGATATGACCAGAGACGGTCTCCATACATCCGAGTGCACCAACTCAAATGGTCTCTTTGAAACAAAGATTCTATGAGGAAACAATATAGATTTCATTTTTCCAAAAATTCAATCTTTACAGATAATATATTTTTCATTCCAATAAGTCTCTAAAAAAGAAAGAAGATGCATCTTTGAAATGCTAGGATGTCTAAGTCTCTTATTCCAAATTTCAATATCTTTTTCTTGGATATGCTTACAAAATGACTTAGAAGGAGGAATAGACAAAAAATTCATGTAGTAAAGATCTCCTCTCCTATGGCCTTGCCCAATCTGCTTCCTGGACTGGAGATCCTGCATGGTGCAACCTTTTGGTGAGAAAGAAATTTTGCATCTATGGTCGGCTATTTGAGAAACTGAAAAAAAAAAATTAAGTTGAGTTTGAGAACTATTCTAACTTTTGGAAAAAAAAATTTGAGAAGTTTTTTAGTCTAAAGTTTCAATACTTTTAATTTTTTAGGAAGTCCCATCGGTAGTTGAAACATAAGAAAATTGAGTTGGTGCATATATCAAAAAAATAGTTCTCATGAGGGGTCATATGAAAAGAGGCTCCCGAGTCAATGATCCAAGAACACATACCTGGAGGAGAGGAAGAAGCAATGATGATACCCGATGTAGATGAGGATTTGAGAATTTATTGAACTGCCTCCGTTAGTTGAGAGAGAGAAAGTATTTTTAAGGTTTCCTACTTTTTTGCTTGTCTCCTCCATCTTGAGTGTGGATTCCCTAATGGAAGCCATTTTGTTCTTGAAAGTACCATTGAGTTTTGGACATTCCTTTTGATGTGTCCCGACTTATTACAAAAGTGCTAAATAACAATTTTTCTTTCACCACAGTTATTTTGCCTCCCATAGTATGGAGTTTTGTAGGTCTTTAGATTGTTGTCGGGCTTAGAAACCGTCAACACTTCATCTCCAATTTTTGTCATATCAAGATGAGTCTTCTCTTGGCATACTTCGGCAACGACATCCTCAAGAGGTAAATGAGAGGATTTATGAAGAAGTAATGATTTCACTTGTTCAAATTTGGGGCGAAGCCCATGTAAAAATCAGAAAAAAGTATTTTTTATTTATTTATTCTCTTCTTAGATTCACGTCTTCACTTGCAACCCACCTGGGTTTAAGAAGTGTCAACTCATCCCATGGAGGGGATAGTGCACTAAAATAATCGCGGACACTCATGTCCCCTTTGTTTGATGGTTTTTATTTTCTCTTGTAAGAAAATTTGTCTTGCAAGATCCTTTTGTGTATACATTTCTTTCATAAAAGTCCAAGTCTCATTGGCCTTTCTAAACTTTGCAATGTTGGTACGTATTTTAATGTCAACATTGTTTATAAACCATGTAAGGATCTTGACATGGTCACTCTCCCAATTTTCTATTTTGGCTTGATAGTCACGAATGGATTTGGCACGACAGGCCATCTCTTGATCTCCTTCTACTTTTGTGAGCATAAGAAGTTAAGGTTCGGGGATAGTGCCCATCACATATCCCCAAAGCTTCTTTCCTTTAAGGTTGTTCTCCATGGCGGAGGCCCATATCATTTAGTTTGATCCATTTAATTTGAAAGATTGATAAATCTTGGAATCGTGCTGCATGAGAAAGATTAGAAGAGAGAGAAAAGAGAGAAAGATAGAAAAAATACGTCCTCTTGGGCACCACAATCACCACTCACCACAACCTCACGAACACGAGCACGTGATAGTCATGACCACTTCAAAGGTCGAAGAGCACTATGACTATGATGCCATATAATGAATCAAGCGAAAACAAGAAATACAACGTGCACAAGCACATACACTAGTCCACTAAGGGACAATACAAAGGCACTACACAAGCACAAAGTGCATACAAAAGCGCTTAACAAGAACACAAAGAGATAAAAAATATTATTGTATTGATCAATAAAAAATATTATTGTATTGATCACCAACATGCTTAGCAAAAGCATGGATTACAAGATTTGGCGAACAGCCCCTTTATATACAAGTGGAGGACCTTGGGGAGCTCCCAATGGAGTCATTGGGAGCTCCCAACAGTCATAAATACAACCGTTGGGATTGCTCCCAACGACTCTATGGTCTTTGACCATAGAGCCCTCACACAATATCTAAAAGACATAAACAATAAATGAGAAAAAAATAAATACAAAAGATGAAACAGTCCCTAATGGACAGTACCTATTACAAGAGTGAAAAGACCAAAATACCCCTTATGGAAAATGCAATTTACATAACAGAAATATAGTTATATATATACATATATACATATTTATAAATATATATATATATATATATATATATATATATAACTATATCGATACATATTTTAACATCTCGTAGGTAAATATCCAATGAAACCTTACTCGTTCAAGCTTATATTACTATTTAACATGTAAACACATAACTAAGGTGATCATGTTCTTTGTATCAACTGATAACAATGGAAGTTATTCTTGTAAAGATATACAGAAGTTTTCTTCTGGAAACTTCTGTATTCTCTTATGTCGTGTCCATTTCTTTTGCAAGGACTAAATTCTGATCTTGCTTGTATTGTTGAATTATCATGGCCTCGGATTGCCTGAATTAAGCTTCTTTGGCTTTGGATTTTTCCTAGATTCTCTTCTTTCCTATTGTATGACAAATTTGGGATTCCTAAATATCTCTGGTTCTTGTATGACCTGATAATGAGATTTTTTGTGCAAACACAGAATTCTCTAGGAGCTTTTAAGGAGGACTCTGCAAGTGCCAATGGAAAAAGTGACTTGCTTGGAAATGAAGTGCTAGTAAAGTCTGATGTGTATCCAGCTATGGTGGTAAATGACTTGGCCAATTCAGATGAAGTTATTGTTCAGGACATAAAATCGTCTCAAATGTCACTGAAAGAAGTATCTTCTGGTACTGGGAGTCCAGAAATTAATGAACCTTCAAAATCTGCACATTCAAAGCAGAAGGTGACTACAGTTTCAGATATATTATTGGCTTTGTGGAAGGGTTCTTCCTCTTTATTGTCAGATTCTGGGCATGCAGATGATGAAGTTAGGTTGGATAACAATACAAATGGCGTCAGCACAAAACTGATGGCGCAGGAAGCTCCAAGGTGCAGTAGTGAGATTGATTTAGGTGCCACAGAAGTACGGAAAAGTTATGATTACACAGGTGGAGAAGGAACTCTGAGCACTGATACAGAGGTGGCAGACAACCAAATTACTGTAAGTATGGGTAATTCTAATGTTGAAGAAGTGGCTGAGGAACACAAGGAAAGAAATGCAGTAGTGGGAGGTGAAACAAAAAAAGATTTTCAAATGTCAGCAGAAGTATCTTCCAATACTGGGAATCCAAAAATTAATGAACCTTTGAAATCTGCACAATCAATGCAGAAGGTGACTACAGTTTCTGATATACTATTGGCTTTGCAGAAAGCTTCATCTTCTTTATTGTCAGATTCTGGGCTTGCAGATAATGAAGTTAGGGTAGATAACAATTCAAATAGTCTCAGCACAAAACTGATTGCGCAGGAAGCTCCAAGGCGCAGTAGTGAGATTGCTTCAGGTGCCACAGAAGTACAGAAAAGTTATGATTACACAGAAGGTGGAGAAGGGCCTCTGAGTACTGATACAGAGATGGCAGACAACCAAATTACTGTAAGTATAGTTAATTCTATTGCTGAAGAATTGTCCAAGGAACACGAGGAAAGAAATGCAGTAGAGGAAGGTGAAACAAATAAAGATTTTCAAATGTCACCAGAAGAAGTATCTTCTAGTACTGCGAGTCCAGAAATTAATGAACCTTCAAAATCTGCACATTCAAAGCAGAAGGTGACTACAGTTTCAGATATATTATTGGCTTTGTGGAAGGGTTCTTCCTCTTTATTGTCAGATTCTGGGCATGCAGATGATGAAGTTAGGTTGGATAACAATACAAATGGCGTCAGCACAAAACTGATGGCGCAGGAAGCTCCAAGGTGCAGTAGTGAGATTGATTTAGGTGCCACAGAAGTACGGAAAAGTTATGATTACACAGGTGGAGAAGGACCTCTGAGCACTGATACAGAGATGGCAGACAACCAAATTACTGTAAGTATGGGTAATTCTAATGTTGAAGAAGTGGCTGAGGACCACAAGGAAAGAAATGCAGTAGTGGGAGGTGAAACAAATAAAGATGTTCAAATGTCAGTAGAAGAAGTATCTTCCAATACTGGGAATCCAGAAATTAATGAACCTTTGAAATCTGCACAATCAAAACCGAAGGTGACTACAGTTTCTGATATATTATTGGCTTTACAGAAAGGTTCATCTTCTTTATTGTCAGATTCTGGGCTTGCATATGATGAATTTAGGTTAGATAACAATGCAAATGGTGTCAGCACAAAACTGATTGCGCAGGAAGCTCCAAGGCGCAGTATTGAGATTTTTTCAGGTGCCACAGAAGTACGGAAAAGTTATGATTACACAGGTGGAGAAGGACCTCTGAGTACTGATACAGAGATGACAGACAACAAAGTAACTGTAAGCATAGGTAATTCTAATGTTGAAGAAGAGGCCAAGGAACACAAGGAAAGAAATGCAGTAGAAGAAGATGAAACAAATAAAGATTTTCAAATGTCACCAGAAGAAGTATCTTCTAGAACTGGGAGTCCAGAAATTAATGAACTTTTGAAATCTGCATATTCAAAACAGAAGGTGACTACAGATTCAGATATATTATTGGCTTTACGTAATGGTTCTTCTTTATTGTCAGATTCTGGGTATGCAGATGTTGAAGCTAGGTTAGATAAGAGTGAAATTGGTGTCAGCCCAAAAGTGATGGTGCAGGAGTCTCCAAGGGTCTGCATTGAGATTGCTTCAGGTGCCACAGAAGTACAGAAAGGTTATGATTACACAGAAGGTGGAGAAGGACCTCTGAGCATTGATCTGGAGATTGCACACAACCCAATTACTGTAAATATAGGTAATTCTAAAGTCGAAGAAGTGGCTGAGGAACACAAGGAAGGAAATGCTATAGAGGGCGGTGAGACAAATAAATATACACAGCTAGGGGTTCTGGAGCATGCAGAAAACAGGAATTTTAAAGATGAAGACACAGAAAATGCTGATGAAGGTAATAAACATTTGAAGAAAGATGGAAACACTTTCCATATGGATGAAAATTCTGATGATGAAGAAGTAATGGGGGACCTTTGGGATCCCTCCAAAGGACCTGAAGTCACTGGAGAACCAGGTGTTGGCACATATGCAAATTCTTCAGTAAAGCACATGGAGAGGGAAACATCTATTAGTCAACAACTTAAATTTTCAGAAGAAACTCAAGGAAAGCAAGTGACTTCCTGTACTGGCGGCGTGCAGGCTTTCAGCATTGGTATTTTGGGGTCAAAGTTCAGCAATGTTATTAATGAGAGGCAAAAGCATGGCAGTAAATCTGTCAGGTCAGTGCTTGGCAATTCAACGAGCATGGCATTAGGGAACAGTAATCTATTTGTGGATGAAAGGAAAAGATTTAGTAGTCTAAAACAGTCCAATGACAATACCAGAACATTAGCACAAATGCATAGGAGATTGGATGTTACTGAAGTTAACATTTCTAGTGAGGCATGTGAGATTGTTTCTGATAGTAAAATCCAAGAATTGGACCATAGAATTGAGAAACTTGAGTCCGAGTTGAGAGAAGCAGCAGCAATTGAAGTTGCACTTTATTCTATAGTTGCAGAACACGGAAGTTCAGTGCATAAGGTTCATACTCCAGCTCGCCGTCTTTCAAGGATGTATATTCATGCTTACAGGAACTGTTCTGGGGAAAAAAGGGCAAGTGCAGCTAGAAGTATGGTTGCTGGGCTAGTCTTGGTTACTAAAGCATGTGGGAATGATGTCCCGAGGTATGAAAAATCCTTTCAGTTATTTGCATTCATAGTTAATGACTTAAGGCTCTGTAGGTATAACCTTTTATCAGTAAATGCCTTTAATTTTCATGGCATGGTGACCTAGTATCTATTTGTGATATCCATGTAATCAGCATGATCCATCAGTGTTCGTCAATCTTTTGCAAATTCTCCTATCTGAGAATGTAAACTTCTTTGGGTGCATCCACTTTTAGATTCTTTTAGCGTTTTTTTGCAGCTGTAGGTGAAAGGCATCCTTATTTATGCTTGACCAAGCTGAGATCAAGGGAAACTCCTGATTTCAGTTAGAAACCTTATTTGGTTTTCTTTTATATTAGTGACGGTAATTGTTTCTTTAATTTTGACAGTTGTGGGGGGTAATATTTTGATGCTTTGTATCAAAGATTGCTTTCAAACATAGAGAATGTAAATCATACATAGAGAATGTAAGTAGAGCTACACAAACTTGTAAATCTAGAATGCCCTTGTGAAGCGATTCTGCTCCTTTTGATTCGTATTGCAGTTTCTTCTCTGTGATTGTCTATTAAAACTGTTATGCATCAGCATCATGTGCTAGTTGAATTTTGTGGCATCAGAATGGTCAATTTGTCATTTGCATTTTTCATTTCTAGATTTTTCAATCATTTGTACAATTCTTCATCCAAATAATCAATTTTGAAGTTTCTTTCATTTTTTTCCTTTTCTTTTTTATTTTGTTTCTACCTAATCTGAGGTTCTAATCGTCATACTGAACTTCAGTTTCTATCTATTTGTACATGGTGATGAATCAGTCGTTATTAGTTTCACAATTGCTTATTTTTGTCTCTTATTATTGTTAAAAATATAAAAATGTAATTATATATAATATAATATTTTATTTATTTATTATTAATTTTATTTATTTTATTTTTATCTTTTATTTTTGTCTAGTTCGGTTTTATTAGACTTTTAAACTAGTCAAGATCCAACTAGATCTTAACTAATTGTATAGCTATTGGAGTTAGTCCAACGGCTATAAATAGAGACTCTTTCTCCCCCACTCTCTACTTGTATAAATAGGGGTGATCCCCTCTCATTTGTAATCAATGTTTCTTAAGCATTTTCATATGAAATAAAAGATTATTATTTTTATCTTTGTGTTATTTCTTTTATACCCTTTTGTGGAAAGAATGGAGGATAGGGCTTGCCAAAATCATGTCATGACTAATTAATAGCATTGACATTAAGAAATGCTCTAGTTTACCCAAATTTGAGCATGCCAATAAGGCTTGGGAATATCTTAGAAATGTGTATTCCCTTAAAGATATTGCACATGTGTGCAATTTGCAAGATAAAGTTCGATTTTTGACTCAAAAAGATAAAAGTATTAGGGAATATTATAATAAATTGTTCGAACTTTGAGAAGAATTGACTCTTCTTGAGCCAAAGTGGCATTGTTCTGAAGATATCGGGCTTCGCAAAAAACAACTTGATATAGAACATTTTTACCAATTCATAAATGGTTTGAGGCCAGAATTTGAAACAACAAAATCCAACCTTTTACATAGAGGAAAAATTCTCTCTATTATTGACACCATTGAAGAGCTAACTATGGAGGAAAATAGGCTCAAGAAGAATACTCCAAAGAATGAAGACGATTCTGTTCTAGTCGTATCTAGACTGTAGAATTATGTGTGAGCTTATAAACCACCTCATTTTGGTAGAAAAAATAATGACTATGATAAAAGTAAAGTCATTTGCCACTATTGCCATGAATCGAGACATTATAGGCCTCAATGTCCTAAATTAAAGAGAAGAGAAGAAAAGAAGGTTGCATCTGTTGGCTCATCACAAGAATCAAAGGATAAGATCAATCAAGATGCACCCGTATCGATGGCTTAATTAATGAAAATCTTTCAACCTCTTCTGAAAGGAGCATCTTCCTTAACTGAAGCCTCAACTGGAGTCGATGTCTCATCTTTCTCCGATCTAGGTAACTTTCCTTGGCTTCTTGACTCTGGTGTTTATTTTCATATGACTCCAAACATCAATAATTTGTTCGAATGCCTTAACAATAACTCGGGTGTGTCAAATGTTTTCACAGCTGATGGTATATCTCTTGAAATAAAAGGGATAAATTTTTTTGAAAATTTTCAAAAATTCAAAATTTTTTTTATTCCAAAAGTTAGATATATTCTCAAACTAAATCTAAACCTTTTATCTATCTCTCAAATATTTGATTATGAGTGTAACATTTTCTTCTCTTCTCATGGTTGTTGGGTACAGGATCGCCGATAAGGGAAGCTGATTGGGGAAGGCCATAGAGGAGGACCCTATTATATAATTTTTTTGAAATTACCTAAGAATACCTTTTGTTATAATGTTCATGAACTAGAGTTGATCTATGACACAAAAGGCTTGGCCATCCTCGTATATCTAAAATCCAACACTTTTCAAGTTTAGGAAAAAATTATAATTTTGAAAGTTTTGCTTGTAAAGATTATATTCTTGGTAAAATGAAAAGATTGCTATTTATCATTTAATGATAGAACTTTTGTTTCATCTAGACCACTCAAGTTAATACGTTCAGATGTTTGGGGTCATGCATTGGTCATATCAAAAGGCGGATATGCATATTGTGTAATTTTTGTTAATGACTTCTCTAAGCATACTTGGATTTACTTAAGCATAAATCTGAGTTTTTTTCACATTTTCAAACATTTCACACAATGGCATAAAACAAAATTCAAAATAATATTTTCATTTTTCGCACTGATGGAGATAATTTATGTTAAAAGAATTTTAAATACTATCTCAATGTATATGGCATAATACATCAAAGATCTTGTCCACACATACCATAACAAAATGGTTTGGCCAAACGAAAACATTGACACATTATGAAAACCACTAGGACTTTATTAATAGGAAATCAAGTTCCAAAAGAGTTTTGGGCAGAAGCCATCCTAACTGCTACCTATCTCATTAACCGAATGCCATCTTTTTCTTTGAAAAATATAACTCCAATTGAAAAACTTGTCAAATTATCCCCTGATTACTCTAGATTAAGAGTCTTTGAATGCAAATATTTTGTTTTCACCAACATGAATGATAAACTCTCCCCCGTGCCATTCCTTGTGCCTTCTTAGGTTATGCAAATAATAAAAAAGGCTATAGGTGTTTTTTATTTTAAAAATGGAAAATTGTATGTATCCTTCTTAGAAAAGGAAAGTTTTTTTTTTATTTTAAAAAAATCAAGAAAGTAACCGAATATTCTTTTTTGATAGATTTGACTTCGAAATCTAATGGATGTGACCATGAATACGATTTAGACGCTGGCAAAGGTATTATTGATTCTAAACATAATGTTGCTAAAGAAGAGCAAACTCATAGGGACACCAGTTTATAATACTCAAGACGTAGAAAATCCAATCTTCCATATGCAATGGAAAAATACTTAGAAGTACTGTTAAAATGTAAAACTGTACATATATGTATATATAATAATATTATATTATTATATATATATAAATACATTTTTCATTTCTTTCTTTTCTGTAATTTTTTTCCTTTATTTTTATTTTTTGTCTTTATGTCATCTAGTTCAGTTTGAACTAGAATGACTGTTGCTAGTCAAGTCCTGTCCAGACTTGACTAGCAATAGAGCTGTTGGACTGACACATTCCAACAGCTGTTGGACTGTGCCCAACAGCTCTATTGAGTCCTCTTTCAGCTGTGTATATAAAGGGGTGCAGCCCCTCTTGTATTTTACTCCAATGCTTCTTAAGCAATTGGTTTTTCATATCAATAAAGAATACATTTTTATTTTTATTTTGTTTCCAGTTATACCCTTTTTAAGGGTTATGCTTTAGTGTCATTCTTGACACTTGCTCTTGTTAATCTAAGCTCGTGTTTCGAAGATCCCCATTTCATTTCATGGTATCAGAGCCGCGGAAGTACTAAATCTTGAGGAAAAGCTGCCTCGGTTTCCGTGCCCATTTGCAAAAGTGTTCGCCACTTGAAGAGAAGTGTTTTATCACTTCATTGGAGAAGATTTCACATCTTGTTGTATTGTTTTTTTTTTTCTTTTTAATTTTCCTTCTTGTTTCTCTTCTATCCCTATTCTTTCTCTCCTTGTAATCGATGGATGACAATGATAAAGTCACCATCATGCCTATGAAACTAAGCGATACGAACTATGTAACATGGGCTTCAATCATGAAGCACCATATATGGGGAAAAGGCTTATGGGGGATTGTGGATGGTTCCGATTCGGAACCTAAGCTATCTCTTACTAAAAAGGAGGGAGATAAAGAGGTCCCTCTATCGGAAGAAGAGAAAATCAAGGCTATTGCCTCATACGAGAAGAAATGGAAAGAATGGAGAATATCTCATGCGAAGATAATGTCATGGCTTATCAATAGCGTTGACATTAAAAAATGCTCAAGTCTTGCCAAATTTGATCATGCCGATAAGGCATGGGAATACCTTAAGAATATGTATTCCCTTAAAGATATTGCACACGTGTGCAACCTCCAAGAAAAAGTTCGAATGATGACACAAGGAGACAAAACTATTCGTGAATATTACAATGGGTTGTCCGAACTTTGGGAAGAACTTTTCCTTTTAGAACCAAAGTGGCATTGTGCCGAAGACATCGAGCTTCGTCAGAAACAACTCGATGCTGAACATTTTTACCAGTTTATCACTAGATTAAGGCCGGAATTTGAAACCACTAAATCGGCCCTACTTCACCGGGGAAAAATTCCTTCTATTGTTGAAACTATTGAAGAGTTAACAATGAAAGAAAATCGTCTCCGGAAAGGTTCTTTAAAAATTGAAGATGATTCCGTTTTAGCCGTGTCTAGGCCAGGGAATCATGTTCGATCATATAGGCTTCCTCACTTTAACCGACAAAATGGTGACTATGATAAGAAGAAAGTTATTTGTCATCACTGTCATGAACCGGGACACTACAGGCCACAATGTCCCAAACTTAAGGAGCTGAGAGAAAAAAGAGCTGCAATTGCTGGATCGGAGCCTAAAGATCAGGATGCACCAGTTTCCCTGGCCCAACTAATCGAGATTCTTCAGCCTCTCATCAAAGGTGCCTCTTCCTCATCTGAAACTTCAACCGGCGCAGCAGCCTCATCTTTTTCTGATCTAGGTAAAATTTCTTGGCTTCTTGACTCTAGTGCATCTTTTCATATGACCCCAAATAATCAAAGTCTATCCAAATGTGTTAAAAATAAAACAAGTGTGTCAAAGGTCTTTACTGCTGATGAGACTTCTCTTGAAATAGAAGGAATAGGAAATTTTGAAAAAATTTATAAAACAATTTTTTTTTTATTCCAGAAATTAGACATGTTCCCAAATTAAATTTAAATCTTTTATCTGTATCTCAAATTTCTGATTATGGGTGTAATATTTCTTTTTCTTCTCATGGTTGTTGGGTACAGGATCGCCAGTCAGGCAAGCTGATTGGGGAAGGCCATAGAGAATGAGGACTCTATTACATGGATTTTTTGGAAATGCCGAAGAAAGCTTTTTGTTATAATATTCAAAAAATAGAGTTGGAACTGTGGCATAAGAGACTTGGTCACCCACATATAGCCAAAATCCAACATTTTCCAAATCTAGGAAAATTTTGTAACTCTGAATCATTTGATTGTAAAGATTGTATTCTCGGCAAAATGAAAAGATTACCATTTCAGAACAGAACCTTTTTCTCTTCAAGACCACTTGAATTAATACACTCGGATGTTTGGGGTCCTGCACCAGTAATTTCTAAAGGAGGATTTGTTTACTATGTTATTTTTGTCGATGATTTCTCCCGACATACGTGGATGTACTTTCTCAAACATAAGTCTGAAGTATTTTCATACTTTCAAACTTTTCATAATATGGTTAAAAACAAGTTTCAAAATGATATTACTATTTTTCGCACAGATTCAGGGGGAGAGTTTTTATCCACAGATTTTCAAAATTATCTTAAATTGCATGGCATCACACATCAAAGATCTTGTCCTTATACACCTCAACAAAATGGACTGACAGAACGAAAACATCACCATATTATAGAAACCACTAGGACTTTATTAATAGCAAATCAAGTCCCGAAAGACTTTTGGGCAGAAGCTGCCTTAACTGTCACCTATCTCATTAATAGGATGCCATCTTCTTCGTTACAAAATATCACTCCCATTGAAAAACTTATGAACATTTCTCCAGACTACTCTAGACTAAGAATATTTGGGTGCAAATGTTTCATATTTACTGACAAAAATGATAAACTTTCCCCTCGTGCGATTCCCTGTGCCTTTTTAGGATATGCTGAAAACCAGAAAGGTTATAAATGTTTTGACTTCAAAAATAATAAACTATATGTGTCTAGAAATGTTTCCTTTCTTGAAAAGTAGAGCTTCTTTGATTTTAGAAAATTAAAAGACGTCACTGAGTACTCCTTTTTGCTAGATCTAACATCAACATCTGATGAATATGACCTTGACTGTAACTTTGATGATGATCAAAGAATTATTGATCTTAATGTTGAAAATGAAGAAGTTCATAGAGATACTAGTATTCAATATTCCAGGCGACAAGAGTCTAATCCTCCATGTGCACTTGAGAAATATTCTAACATTCCAACTAGACAATCAACCCGAATCTCGAGGCCTCTAGGAAAGTTTGTATCATACGAGTCTTTCTCACCCACATATAGGGCAGTTATTGCATTAATTCACTCATATGAAGAACCATCCACATATTTTCAAGCAAAAAATGATATTAAATGGTTAGAAGCCATGAAAGCTGAATTAGATGCACTTGAAAAAGCTTCTACATGGAATATTCAAGATCTTCCTCCAGGGAAGAAAACTATAGGATGTCGATGGGTTTATAAAATTAAAACCAAGAGTGATGGTACTCTTGAAAGATATAAAGCTCGTTTAGTAGCCAAAGGTTATGCCCAAGAATATGGGATTGATTATGAAGAAACCTTTGCTCCGGTGGCTCGTATGACTACTGTCCGAACCTTAATTGCCTTAGCTTCTATCAAAAAATGGTCTATTTTTCAAATGGATGTCAAAAATGCTTTTTTAAATGGAAAGCTAGTTGAAGAAGTATATATGGAACCCCCTCCTGGTCTAAGTATTCCTAAGGGTAAAGTCCTTCGCTTAGAAAAAGCTCTTTATGGACTTAAACAAGCACCAAAAGCTTGGTATGATAGGTTTAGTCGTGTTATGATTGATATTGGTTTTCAATTCTGTTTAACTGACACTGCTTTGTTTATTAAGAATTCTGATGTAGGGATCATTGTGCTTCTTCTCTATGTGGATGATATGATCATCACCGGAAGCGATAAACAGGGAGTTGAAACAATCAAAACACTTCTTAAATCTCATTTTGAAATGACTGATTTGGGCTTGTTGAGATATTTTTTAAGCATTGAAGTTGCTTATTCTCCTAGAGGATATTTATTATCTCAGACTAAATTTGCTTTTGATATTGTTTTCAGGTCTGGTATTACTGATGATAAGAAAGTCGACACTCCAGAAGTTGTTAATGTTAAAATGAAGATTGATGATGGAGAACTTCTTGCAGACCCTACTCCTTACAGACAGCTTGTCGGGGCACTTTCCTATCTATCCATTACCAGACCAGATATAGCACATGCTGTTCATACAGCAAGTCAATTTCAACATGCTCCTACTTCTGTTCATATGGGAGCAGTCATGCGTATTATCAGATACATCAAGTCCTCTCTTTCACGAGGACTTTTCTTATCTTCCTCCTCTTCTCTTGATTTAATTGCATATACTGATGCTGATTGGGGAGGTGATCCCAATAACAGACACTCAACCACTAGCTTTTGTGTCTTTTTAGGGAATCATTAATCTCGTGGAGGTGTAAAAAGCAGCAGAAGGTATCTCTCTCATCCACCGAAGCTGAATACAGAGCCATGGCAACCACGACCATGGAAATAGTTTGGCTCCGACGACTGCTTGCTGACATGGGAGTTGAAGCAACAAAGGCTTCACAAATGTGTTGTGACAACAAAAGTGCGATCTACATTGCCAGTAACAGAACATTCCACGAACGCACCAAACACATCGAAATGGATTGTCACTACGTCAGAGAGGAATATCTACACGGGATAATTGATCTGCCATATGTCACTTCAGAATATCAGTTAGCAGACTTCTTTACAAAGCCTCTCGCTGCTCCCTGATTTCACTTTCTCTTAGACAAACTTTCGCTTATTGTACCATAAGTTTGAGGGGGAGTGTTAAAATGTAAAACTGTACATATATGTATATATAATAATATTATATTATTATATATATATAAATACATTTTTCATTTCTTTCTTTTCTGTAATTTTTTTCCTTTATTTTTATTTTTTGTCTTTATGTCATCTAGTTTTCTAAACATAATGTTGCTAAAGAAGAGCAAACTCATAGGGACACCAGTTTATAATACTCAAGACGTAGAAAATCCAATCTTCCATATGCAATGGAAAAATACTTAGAAGTACAAACCAGGTCATTTAGAATTTCTAAACCTTCCAGAAAATTTGTATCCTACGAATCCTTTTCACCCACATATAAGGCATTTATTGCATTAATACACTCATATATAGAACCTTCATCCTATACTCAAGCCAAAAACTATACAGAGTAGGTAACTCTTGAAAAGCATAAAGTCATATTAGTGGATAAGGGGTATTCTCAAGAGTACGACATCGACTACAAAGAAACTTTTGCTCTAGTTACCCGGAAGACCACCGTCAGGATACTAATAGCCTTAGTATCTATTAAAAAATGACCCATATTTCAAATGGATGTCAAGAATGGTTTTCTCAATGGAAACCTAGTTGAAGAAGTTTATATGGAAGTACCACCTGGTATTAGTATCCCTAAGGGTAAAGCTCTTTATTTAGAAAAAACTCTTTACGATCTTAAACAGGCACCAAAAGCCTACTATGCCAGGTTTAGTCATGTTATGCTTGATATTGGATTTATAACTTATTTGACTGACATTGCTTTATTTATTAAGATTTCTGTGTGGATGACATGATTATCATCGAAGGCGACAAACAGGCAGTTGAAAACATTAAAAAACTTCTTAAAAATCATTTTGAAATAACTGATTTAGGTTCATTGAGATATTTCTTAAGTATTGAAGTTGCTTATTCCCCTCGAGGGTTTTTATTATCTCAATCTAAATTCACTTTTGATATTATTTTCAGGTCTGAAATTATAGATGATGAGAAAGTGGATACTCTAGAAGTTGTCAACATCAAAATAAGAATTGATGATGGAGAACCTCTTGATGATCTCACTCTTTATTAGAGCACTTTCCTATCTTTTCATTACTGGACCTGATATGGCACACGTTGTACACACAACTAGCCCATTTCAGCACGCTCTCACTTTTGTTCACATGTGAGTAGTTTTGCATATTGTTAGATACATTAAGTCTCCCCTTTCACACGGTCTCTTCTTGTCTGCTTCATCTTCGTTGGATTTAATTACTTATACTAATGCTGACTGGGGAGGTGATCCCAATAATAGGTACTCAACAACTGGTTTTTGTGTTTTCTTAGGTGAATCCTTGATTTTAGTGCAAAAAGTAGTAGAAAGTCTTTATTTCGTCCACCGAAGCTGAATACTGAGTCATGACCACCACGATAATGAAAATTATTTGGCTCAGATGTCTGCTGGCCGACATGAGAGTTGAAGTTGCATAAGCTTCACACATGTGTCTTGACAACAAGAGTGCGATCTATATTGCCGGCAACCGAACATTTCATAAATGCACCAAACATATTGAAATGAAATGTCACTATGTTTCTTTACCAAACCTCTCGTTGCTCCTGTAACGACCCCAACTCATACCCCATAAAAATACAGATTTTTTTTTTTAAAATCAATTGCGGAAATACTCCCAGATACCCGGGGCCTTTACAGTTTCACTCTCAATTGGATAACCAAACACACCACAAGAACAACTCATTATTTATTAATCACGAAAAAAGAGTATTTAACAATAATTGCAAAAGACATATTAGAGTTATTTAAATGACATAAAAGTAAATAAAAGAAAACTGAGCCACACCGTCTCTCTGTGAAATGTCTAGTAAAAGTGTGACACTCGTAGCTCTCTCGGAAGCTAGTCGCTTCACTGATCTCCTGCGGCTGCGAAAACCACAAAAGTAAGAGTATCAGAAATTCGAGAAATTCTGCGTACACGTACCTCTAATAAAATAAATGAGCATAAAGAATACAGATAAGAATTCATGCAATAACTTAGAGGTACGCAATTATGATAAATTCATAATTCAATTAAGCATTCATGCAATAAAGAACAACTATTAAGTATGAGAAAACATTTAATAAACAACAGAGATCACCATTTAAGCAAAACAACCATTTAAGATGCTTTAGGGAACAACATTATGCATTCATCAACATTTAACAGTTAAGGGAACAGGTAAACATACATGATCTAATGCATAGCAGGCTATGTCACAGGGACTTGGCAAACTGGGTGCCACACCCGCGTCGATGCGACGCGACGAGGGTGCGTGTGCGGGTGCGACACCCGGTGCAGTCAACAGGACCCTCGGTGCGAGGTCATTTGTGTCCCGACTTTTCTTCCGGTGAACGCAGAGAGAGAGGGGAAGGACGTGGCAAGGGGCCGCTGGCCTTCCAGCGAACGTAGAGAGAAAGGGGGAGGGCACGACAAGGAGCCGCCGGCCTCCTGCCGGCCCTTCAGCAAATAGAAGGAGACAAAGAAGAAAAGAAGAAAAAGAGAAAAAGAAGAGAAGGGGAGAAGAAGGAGATGCGTACCTGAGAGAGAGCCGACGTCATCGGCGTCGGGGTTCGGTCGCACGCTTGGAGCGAGAGAGATTACACAATCAAGAGGGAGAGGAGGAGGAGCGCAGGGGTGAGGGCTTTCCTCTCACCCTTGCGTGATTTAAAGGGAACAGGAGGATGTAAATCGGAAAACCCCAAAGGGGTTTCCCTTATCAGTAGAGGGGAAAAAAATGACCAGTAGGGTTTTCCTTTATCAGCGCGAGCGTTAAAATTTTTTTAAAGGGTTTTCCCGGGACTCGGTTCCGGTCCGGGTCCGGGTCCATTTTTTTTGTAAAATCGTGGGTTTTCCTCGGACAGATGAGACAACTGTCCCTGGGTGCGTTGACCACACCTAGGGTCATTAATGTTCAACTTTTGGACTTTATATATATATATATATATATATATATATATATATATATATATATATATATTATTTTTGCCGTACTTCTGCACCCAACTTTTTTTAAAGTGCCGCACCCCTGCAACCCGCACCTGCACTCATGTGACATAGATAGTAGGAATATGCACGACTTTAATGCAATGCATGAGTAAATTATTATCTTTCATTATAGTTTACTTTTATATGCATGTTCCTATTAAATGTACACAATTTAAGTTTCTCTTTTTAATTATCGTTGTTCGTGGATACACCAAACAGGTACAATCTCTCGAGGTTAAGTAGGGTTTCCAGAGTAATTTAGCACACAAGTTATATTTTATTACTGGGTTTCAAAGTTAGCCTTCGACCGAATCATCTTCGAAACATTAGACCTCTATATCTAATGTCGGGACACTAAGGACCTCCACATCTAATAGTGTTATTTTCTTGGTATACCAAAACAACAGCTGTGTCTAACATACCACCCCAATATCAAGTGACAGACTCTTCCTAAAACCGTAGTTAAGAGAAAGAACCTCAATATCGGGTTTAGAGGTAATCATTAGTGCACATAGAGTTTTTGTATCCTCGTGGTCCCTCAAAACCGAATCTCTAAGATGCTCATTCTTTCGATGGAGATCTCAGAACATATATTACACTGTTCTTATTCATTATCTTTTTATTAAAAACCAATTATTAAGTTTTGCAATTCAGCATGCAAAAGCAAAATCAAAAGCTCGCATCTACCCCTGCGAAAGTTATCACGGGACTCCTGCCCGTTGAAACAGTGCAATAAAAATAAATATACTTTTTGTGATGCATTTAAAAGTAAATAATGAAGGAGCATCTAGTGTTTAAGGCTCTTCAGGCCTGCGATGATTTATTTGGATCGTCGATACACCATATGCAAAAACCATAGTAATGTGACATATATAACGCAAATCACATGTTTCAAATGCACAATAATATATGCAAACCTTCATCATGCGTATGGAGCAAAGCATTTATAAGCATGTATTTACTTAATTCATATGCATAATTATGTCAAGTGCATTATTTCTTTGAGTGTAAGTACTCATGTAAATGCCTATTCCCTTCTATCGTGCATGTTCATGTCAATTGCATGATATCAATAAACTTGCATATACATGTGGATGCATGTTTCCGTCATGTGCATACATACTTGTCCATGCATGTTTTTCATTGGAACAAACATAAATGCACATTTTACCAAGTGCATATGTAACTATCAATGCACCGTTTCCATTTAAGATAAACATCAATGCATAATCTTTTTCTTCTTCAAGCGCATATATAGCTGTACATGCACTGCTCCATTTTGAAATGCACGTACACACCTCGCAGTACATACTGTAAATAAACTGTTTCTCACTGAAATGAACATCACTGTCTACACAGCACATGCAGGAAGCTTTTTTTTTTCTCTTCAAGAGGTTTACCTGGGGATCCAATGTAACGCCCCAAATTTCAAACTTGCGAACCTTTTCAGAAAAACAGGCAAGAGACTAGAAATATCTCTTTCCTTCAGAGTTTGTTTATGAAATCAGCGGAAGATTTTTCTTTGATAAATCATAAGGCAAGCTGACAACTTTGGGCATGTTAGCTAAAAGAACCGAAACTGACAAGATTCGGATATCCTAAGGGAAATCCGATACAAACCCAAGCGTCCAGGACGCGAGCTAAGAGCAGGAAGAAGAAGTCTTGAAGCCATCTTGCAATCGCGCCATCACCCGTAGTGTACCTAATAATCACCTGTACCCATGGAATGTGTTAGTTTCGCGAAAAACTAGTAGGTGCACAAGAGAGACTACAAGGAACTGAATTAAGTACATTTAATTCAGTAGGCTACGCAGTTTAAAGCAGATATGCAGTTAAACAGGTAAGCAATACAAGCAGGTGAATAGTACAAACACGTAAGCAGTACAAGCGAATAAGGCGTGCGAGCGAGTAAGTAGTGCAAGCGAGTAAGCAGTGCAAATGCGTAAGTAGTGCAAACAATAAGCAGTTTAACGCAGGTAAGCAGTTCAAAGCAAGTAAGCAGTGCAACTGACCAACGCAGCATACGATCCATTTGATCGTAAGCTGAGAACTACTACGCAACAAGCTTGTCCTCGTTCCTAGAACGAGGTCTCTGCATCTAATCACCATCAGGACATCGTTTGTCGCTCACTACTTCTAACAAACGCGTCGTCCTGAACAACCTTAACCTATTCTCATCTCTCAAAGTCTTACGCGGCTAACCCTCACCGGTTATGACGCACTAAGGCGTCATACTTCCTCAGAGAAGCTCACCCTTCCGTAGAAGGTCCAAAACATGATCACTAACTCAAATCACTAACGATCTGATTCTCACATCTGAGTCATGCATGTAATCATGCTAAAACAGAAAGCTGAAACTATGAATTCATAGTTGGCTATCACAAACAATCTCAGAAGATCGACACAGCTCACCATAACTTTTTATGGTAAGCGAAAACACAAGATCCACGTCGGATCGTTTGGTCCAAGAGATATACGACCGGACAAGGAATTACCGCCCTAGAGGGTATACCTGATCTTGGACCCTACACTTCCTCACAGGAGTTCACCGTCTTTGCAGCTACCCATTCGTGGACAGTGTACATTCTCACAGAGATCTCCCACTCTAGCCGGGTCACCCGATCTGGGAAATGTATAACCTCACAGCGAAACCTTTGGGAAACCGATCCCCAACATATGCCATATCCAATGAAAATCATTACGATACACGCATCAACACAAAAGACCGCTCTTGGGGTCGATAGCTACTAATACAACAACAAGATCAACGCCGGATCACCTGGTCTGGGAAATGTATAACCTCACAAGGAATTCCGCTCTAGATGGTATACCTGATCTTGGACCATACACTTCCTCACAGGAGTTCACCGTCCTTGCGGCTACCCATTCGTGGACAGTGTACATCCTCACAGAGAATCTACCACTCTAGCCGGGTACCTGGTCTTGATCATACACGCCCTCGCAGATAATCCTTTGGAGATCAGGTGCTCGTCAGACACCCTACTCGGTGATACACGCGTCTATACAATCGACTGCTCCGAACAGTTGACTGCTCTCGAGGTCAGTAGCCACAATATGGGCACAAGCATGTATATCAGCAATATGCATTGTATCACTCCGTGCAGAAGCATATAATCCTACGCATCGTATGATTGCCACGAGGAATATTACAATCCTCAAATAGGCCCTCAAAGCATGTGTAAACGACACATGAGAACGCGCAGATATGGCAATTCAGTTGATTCTATGGGCGAAGGGTAACTAACTCTACCCGTCAGCCAAACAAAACAACTGAATAAGACAAGCACTCATGACAATGCTCGTAAAACATATAATTACCATAGAATGGCTCAGTCCATCAACAAGTAATTAAATTAATCGTAAGGCATAAACCATTACATCACAAACCATTCATAAGCAATCATACGGCAACATTTATATCACAATATGTAAGCAGCTTATAAGACAAGCGGCCACATCAATCCTAGTTGCCACCAGTTCGTAGATTACGAGCTGTATGCAATCACATCAATCATAAGAGATGCAAGCCGACAAGTGCTACGCTACAATAAGCACCAAACAGTTCGACCAAAGGATAAAGCAAGTCACATGCTAATATGTAGCAACTGGCATAATGCTACTATTATAAGCATTTAACTAGTATGAGAAACTCCTTATTACTCCGCAAAGAACTGCGTAAGCAGTTTAACCAACTAGAGTAACGCCTTGACAGGCGTACACAGCTCAACGAGTAGCATATTGAACTATCGAGCAAGCAAGCGAATTAGTAGTGCAGGCGAAGCAGTAGTGCAAGCGAATCAGTAGTGCAAGCGAAGCTCACGACTCAACGACCAGTGTGAACAGACCTTATGTTTCGATAATTACGAACCTGCGGGTACGCGCAGGCAAAAACGTAGACCCAACTGAAACTAGTTCGGGCGTCTGTTATTCTATGTATTTTCGATAACCCGAATAGCTAGTTGAGTTCGCTCCAAAGGGACGGCTTTAGCCGAGAGAGGATTCCCCAAAAGAGGTTGTGACACGGACGCATCCAACTTCTGCAGAAGTGTTGAGCTAACTAATGTAGCCCCTTTCCCCTAACTCCAATGACTGGGGAGGCCGGATCGTTGCCCGTAGGGTGGTTGTTAACAACCTGTCCATTGGAGTTTGTACCGCTCTGTCCTCTCCCTTGACAGACACAAAGAAGCGAATAGGTACGTTAGGGGTTGCTTAACTAACGACCCATTCTATGCTGTGGTATTTAAACCACCCGAGCATCTTGCCTGTGAAGGCGAATGTGAGGCCATTTATGTGATTACAACATTTTGCATTTAGCGTTGTTCGAGGTCGCACGACCGTCTCATCCGATCATCGCAGTACTAGACGTGTCGTGCACGACTACAAGTACTCTAGGATGAAGGGGGGTATAGCTCCTCAATTGAAGCCTCAACAGGAGTGTTTCACAAAGATGTAAAGTTTATCTACTTTACTTTATCTTTTGAAACAACAGTACCTTGTGCCAACATTATGCATGTGATTATCTCGAATCACATCCGCTATCGGGGTATCTACATGTCTCGCATGACTCGATACCGGCCTCGATAAACGGGATACGGGTTTCTCAACAGAACACCCGCTAAGAAGTTCGCTTGAACCCCCAATTCGGGATCACCCGAGATATGCCAAAAAGGCGAGCAGAACCAACCAGTCGCATCCTTCCAAATGCTTCGATTTGGAGCAGTCTTTGATGCTTTTGCGCAGCTCCCTGAAACCTCAAGTCGACTCTGCAAGACTGCACGCACGAAGAGCCAGGATCCTTGCGAGGTATCCCTCTCCTTAGACGAGGATGTATCGCCAACTCCCAACTGAACTCTTGTTGCAAGAGTGAGTGATAGATATCTCTTGCATCCTCCACGAGGATGCCTTTAAGGCATACGCAAAGAGCAAGAACCTGCACATCATCTGCAAAAGCAAGGCAATACCAACGCATATGCAAAGGCAAGAGCTTAAGCGCCAAGCGCGACGATAAAGTAAAGGTGGCAATCAGAAGTGCAACGCAACCCCCGGCACAACGCGCAACGGCAAAGTAAAGACCGTAAGCAGGAGTGCAACGCAGAACCTTTGCGTGATGCACGACGGCAAAGTAAAGGACAAGGATCGCGAAACCGCGTCCTTGAGTTAAATGCGTACTCGTATAAATATATATGATATATATATATATATATATTCATATATATTTATTTAATTGTCTTTTTTAGTTAATTGAACTCAATTCAATTGTCCAAGTCTTCTTTGCAATCTTTCCCTACCTTTGAAAGTTGCAAGCTTGTTGTCGTCCGCGGATGTACGCGATTGGCGGCTCGGGTCGCAGAGCGCGAGCGGGATCCGTCGTACGAGCTGCAAAAGTAACGATCTTAGCAAGCTAATACCAAAATAGAAAGTCAGAGGCACCATCGCCACCCTGACGTAAGGGAAACAGAGGCAGGGGCATCGTGCGCATGCGCACCTGCTATAAGCGCAAGAAGCCGAAGCAGGGGCTGTGAGCCCCTGCTGACTTGCTGTCAGCGGACTCCGAGGAGGCAGGGGGTCGCACCCTTGCCCGAAGAAGACAACGAGGGAGGCTTCGCCCTGCCAGCCAAGAGAGCAAGGAAGCGAGGCCCTTTCCCGCAAGCCACTAAGGGGGAAGCAGGAGGCCGCACGTTGCCTTTCAACAACGAACGGAGGCCCGCTCGATGCCAATGAAAAGCAAGGCAAGGAGGCTTGCCCCGGCCTGCCGAAAAACAGCGAAGGCAGGGGCGATGCCCCTGCCTAACGAGAAAAGAGGCACAGGGAGGGCTCGCCCCCCTCCCTTGCCGTAACAAAGAGCAGGGAGGGGCTCAACCCCCTCTCCTGTCAAAACAAAAAGCAGGGAGGGGCTCAGCCCCTCCCCTACCGTATCACGAAGCAGGGAGGGGGCTCAGCCCCTCCCCTGCCGAACGAAAGGGCAGGGAGGGGGCTCAGCCCCTCCCCTGCCATAACAGAGAGCAAGGAGGTGGCTCAGCCCCTCCCTTGCCTAAAAGGGAGCAAGGAGGGGGCTCAGCCCCTCCCCTGCCTAAAAGGGAGCAGAGAGGAGGGGTTCGGCCCCTCCCCTGCCATGACAGAGGGGATAGAGAGGAGGGGGGCTAGCCCCTCCTCTGTCGTAACAGGAGGCAGGGAGGAGGGGCTCGGCCCCTCCCCTGCCGTGACAGAGGGAGCAGAGAGAATAGGGAGGGGGTCGGGCCCCTCCCCTGTCAAATGGAAAAACAAAGGGAAGGGGTTATGCCCCTTCCCGGATATCGGCGAGCAAAGGGAAAGGGGCGCAGCCCCTCCCTGGCCAAAAGAGGCAGCAGGGAGGGCTCGACCCTCCCCTGCCGTCAAAGGTAGCAGGGAGGGTTCGACCCTCCCCTGCCGTCATGAGACGCAGGGTGCAGGGAGGGGAACTCGACCCCCTCCCCCATAACAGCACATAGGGAGGGGCTCGACCCCTCCCCTACTAACAGAGGCATCGGGAGGGGCCTGGGCCCCTCCCTTGCAAAACCCATCGCAGGGAGGGTGTCTGCCCCGCCCATGGGGTTTTAAGGCAGCAAGGAGGGGGCTTTGCCTCTCCCTTGCGATTGAGGGAGGCAGGGAGGCGGCTCAGCCCCTCCCTGCGCAACAGAGAAGTGAGGGAGAAGAGACAGACGAAGAAGGAGAAGAGGGACGAAGGGAACATACCTGGAGGGGGTCGCCTGAGGAAAGCTCGTCGGCGTGCGAGCGTCGCCAGCGAGGTCGCAGAGGGGAGAGTCGGTCGGGGGAGAGAGACCGAGAGAGGAAGAAGGGGGGCGGGGGTTATCTTTGAAACCCCTGCCTCCCTGTGTTAAAAACACGGGAGGCGGTGCCTCCCTTTGGGTCCGGGTCCGGGTCCGGATCCGGATCCGACCCGAATCCAAACTATTTTTTTTGTTTATTACATCCAAACAGGCCCAGCCGACCTTAGTCGGCTGGGTCTGGTCTGGATAGACCCTGGCCGGGCTTGGCAGTGAGCTGCCGGGCCTGTCACAGTCCTGCCCAAGGCAGGACTGGGCCTGGCAGGACCCTGCCAGCCCCGGACTAGCCGAGCCTATCAGCTGGGCCTGACAGCCCGTGCACAGGCCCAACCCGGGCCTGTGTGAGTGCTGTCAGGGCTGGGCAGACCTCCCAGCAGAACACAAAATTTTCTTTTTACAATTTTTTTTTTGAAAATAGGAACCCATCCCCTCTTCTTTGACCTGAGTCGGGCTCAGCCTAGTGGCTCGGCTGAGCCCTGCTACTTGGCAGACCCTGTCAGGCTGGCTGGACCCAGTCCAGCCGAGCCTGGCTGGTTTGCCAATACTCACCAGGTCTGACCAGACCTGGATGGCCTGTCTGGCCAGACCGTGAGGTCTAACAAAAGGAACAAAGAGGTCCACTAGCAACCCAATTTCCTTTTCTTTAAAACAATGCATATGTATATGAATGAGAAACATGCTTTTAAAACGTTATCAGATTCGTGAGTGTCTGAGTTTACAAATCCATGACCCACATGTGCATGTTTAAGCTGGAATCTCATTTACATTAGGTCACAAACAAATAAACCCATGTACATGCTAAATAAAACGTAATATGGGTATTAAGCCTACTCATGAATACCTATGCAAGAAGGCATGTAGATTTCAATGTTTTCAATAAACATGCCATTGCATACATGTTTTTTGAAAAATATATGCATATAACACTATTCCCACGCCTATATGTATGCATATACACAGCCCACATCAAAATCCACCATTGGAAATCAATATTTAGCATAGGGGTCCCTCATAGGACCACTCTTTTCATGAATAAAAATTCTGTTATACATGGACATAATTTTTATTTCATGAAAAGGGGTAAAATACACAAAAATTCAGCCATGATCGTCCTCCATGGGTTCAAAGGAAAGCATGCACTTACATGTTTTTCCCATAGATTTTCCAACCAAGATATTGCATCGAATCCAACCGACATTTCGATTTCTCACTTAGGATCAAAAGAGGAGACCTATACCTTGCGTGGGTCGGAAAAAACGAGAAAAACAAAGAAATCGACGGTGGAAAGAGGTTGATGGCTGGAGAAGAAGAGCCCTCTTCTTCTTCTTCCTCCTTCCTCTCCTTCCCTATCTCTCTTTCCCTTTCCCTCTTTCCCTTCTTTCTCCTCTCTCTCTTTTTTTTCTTTTTCTTTATATAAAGAGGGTGAGAGGGGGTGACGCCCCCACTTCTCCCGCCCTTTCTAAAAGAGTTCCCAAAAAGGGACTCTTTCCCTACCTTGTTTCCAAAAATGTATATTTTTTTGAAACTCTTTAAAGTTGACTTTTTCTTTTTAAAACTTTCAATTATTTTAAAACTCTCTTTCTTAAGTAAGAATAAGGACTCCTTTAAAGAGTCCCACTCAGCCCAAAAATAAAAAAATCGAAATTAATATTATTTATTTATTTATTTATTTATTAATTAATTAAAATTACCTAAAAACTTTCAAAAATAGCCAAATTAATCCAGAAGGCTCCCTAATCTTATTAAACCCCAAATTAAAGCTTTATATTCAATTTAAAGCTGGAAAAATTATGCGACTTGGATTTGGATCCGGATCTACAAATCCAAATTGTACCCAAAATGAAAATGGTTCAAGATCTAGATTAAATCCAGATTAAAGTGGGTCCTACGTAAGATCCAAATCCATAATAATTCGTATCTTATGCATTGGATCCAATCCAATCCAACTTCAGGTCCGTTTCGACAAATTGCTCAATTTTTTTTTAAAATGCGATTTTTGGGTCAACCGAAACCCGAATTCAGGAAAGTAAAACATCGCTGCGCTCAGCATTCCGAGACGCATCCAACGACATATTACACGAATATTAAATTCCGAATTTTGCCCAAAAATAACCCGATTTTTGCTCGAATTTAAAAGTCGAAAATAAAACTCTTTCTCACGCTTCGTTTGGCTCGCCTTGACCTTGTCGATGAGACCTGGGTCAAGACCAGACTCAAAGACTTTAGTCTAAAAATCGAGCCTCAAACGATTTTTCTCTCCTTAGCCAATTTTTTGTCAAAATTATAAAATGACTAAGTACCAAAATACGCTCCTAAATATCATTTCCTCTTAAACAAACTTTCGCTCATTGTATCGTAAGTTTGAGGGGGAGTGTTAAAAATATAAAAATGTAATTATATATAATATAATAATATAATAATATAATGCAACAACAACAGATAGATTTTTTTCAGATAGATTTTTTCCTACTTAGAAAGAGAGATAGGGGTTGTTGCATCGATTGTAAGGTTATACCAGGAGAAAGTGTAGCTACACAACATAGAGCCTTAATTTTAGATCTTAGAATTAGACAATGCTGCAAAAGGGATAGACATAGGATAGATCCTAGAATTAAGTGGTGGGCACTGAAAGGAGCTAAACAAGGAATGTTTGTAGAGCAGGTAGTTAAGGAAGTTGATTGGTGTCTCGAGGAGGATTCAGAATCAATGTGGAATAAGATAGCGGGTGGTATGAGAAAAGTAGCTAAGGAGGTATTGGGTGAGTCTAAAGGCGGTGCACCACTAGGTAAGGATACATCGTGGTGGAACGAGGATGTCAAATTAGCTATTAAGGTTAAAAGAGAGTGTTATAGAAATCTAAGTAAGAGTCGTGATAATGAGAATTTGAAGAAGTATATGATAGCAAAGAAGGAAGCTAAAAAAGTTGTTCGAAATGCGAGGGCTAAGGTATATAAGGAGGTTTATGACAAGTTGGATACCAAAGAAGGCGAGAAGGATATTTATAGGCTTGCAAAGATGAGAGATAGGAAATCGAAGGATTTGAGTATGGTTAGATGTATCAAAGATGAAACGCAAAGGGTTTTAGTCAAAGATGAGGAGATTAAGGAGAGATGGAAAGATTATTTTGATAAGCTATTTAATGATAGTCATGCTCAAGATCTTGGAGACTTCTCCATTCCTTTTCATGAGATAAATCGTGACTTCATGCGCAAGATTCAAAAGAAAGAGATTGCAGAGGCTTTGAAGAAAATGAAATCAAGAAGGGCAGTTGGCCCAGATGGTATACCTATCGAGGCTTGGAAATGCTTGGGAGAGAAAGGTTTAGAATGGTTGACAAATCTTTTTAACTTGATTTGGCGAACAAATAAGATGCCTAATGAGTGGAGGAAGAGTACTTTGGTGCCTTTATATAAGAATAAGGGTGATATACAAGATTGCACAAACTATCGTAGTATAAAACTCATGAGTCATACTATGAAACTTTGGGAGAGGGTGATTGAGTCTAGGTTGAGGAAGGTTGTCATGATATCGGAGAATCAATTTGGTTTTATGCGTGGAAGATCAACTATGGAAGCTATACATCTTCTTAGACAACTTATTGAAAGATATAGAGAGAGGAACAAAGATTTGCATATGGTTTTTATTGATTTAGAGAAGGAATACGATAGAGTACCTAGGGACGTTCTCTGGTGGACAATGATGAAGAAAGGTGTTTCTCTCAAGTACATTAGTATAATTAAAGATATGTATGAAGGAGTAGTAACCAATGTCCGCACTTGTGGAGGGGTGACAACCAATTTTCCGATAACGGTTGGGTTACATCAAGGATCTGCTTTAAGCCCTTTCCTATTTGCGATAGTGATGGATGAGCTTACGAGATCAATTCAAGAAAATGTACCGTGGTGTATGTTGTTTGCTGATGATATTGTTTTGATTGATGAGTCTAGAGCTGGGGTTAATGCTAAGTTAGAATTATGGAGACAGACATTGGAAGCTAGAGGTTTTAAGTTGAGTAAGAGTAAGACTGAATATATGGAATGTCGGTTTAGTAAGCAACGAAGTAGTGATGGGAGTGTAGTGAAGCTTGGTGAGCAAGATATACCGGTGAATGATTATTTCAAATATTTGGGATCCATCATTCAAAAGTATGGAGAAATTGATGGAGATGTAAATCATAGGATAAAGGTTGGGTGGATGAAATGGAAAAGTGCTACTGGAGTGTTGTGCGATCGTAGAATGCCATTGCGGTTAAAGGGAAAGTTTTATAGGACGACTATTAGACCCGCTTTACTATATGGTACGGAATGTTGGGCTGCCAAGAGACATCATATTCAAAAAATGAGTGTAGCTGAGATGCGGATGCTTAGATGGATGTGTGGGAATACAATAAAAGATAAGATTCGGAACGAAGAGATATGTAAGAAGGTAGGTGTTGCACCCATTGAAAATAAGATGCGAGAGAATCGTTTACGGTGGTTTGGACATATTCGGCGAAGGCCTAATGATGCTCCAGTTAGAAGGTTGGAGAAATGGGAAAATATATTAGTTAAAAGAGGTCGGGGTAGGCCTAGGAAGACTTGGATGGAGATGATAGGAAAGGATATGAATGCTTTGAACCTCACCGAGGACATGGCGTTGGATAGAAATGATTGGAGGAAAAGGATTCATGTGGAAGACCCAAAATGAATTTCTTTTTTGGTTCATATCGCTGACCCCAATTGTTTTGGGATGAAGGCGTAGTTGTTGTTAACAACTACGCCTCCATCCCAAAACAATTGGGGTCGACGATATGAACCAAAAAAGAAAATCATTCTGGGTCTTCCATATGAATCCTTCTCCTCCAATCATTTCTATCTAATGCCATGTCCTCGGTGAGGTTCAAAGCAATCATATCCTTTCTTATCATCTTCATCCAAGTCTTCCTAGGCCTACCCCGACCTCTTTTAACTAATATATTTTCCCATTTCTCCATCCTTCTAACTGGAGCATTATTAGGCCTTCGCCGAATATGTCCAAACCACCGTAAATGATTCTCTCTCATCTTATTTTCAATGGATGCAACGCCTACCTTCTTACGTATCTCCTCGTTCCAAATCTTATCTTTTATTGTATTTCCACACATCCATCTCAGCATACGCATCTCAGCTACACTCATTTTTTGAATATGATGTCTCTTGGCAGCCCAAC
Organism: Nuphar pumila; assembly: GCF_984573655.1. Lineage (NCBI taxonomy): Eukaryota > Viridiplantae > Streptophyta > Magnoliopsida > Nymphaeales > Nymphaeaceae > Nuphar > Nuphar pumila. The sequence goes on along the minus strand of NC_143252.1, from coordinate 122,887,369 downwards.
ATTCCGTACCATATAGTAAAGCGGGCCTAATAGTCGTCCTATAAAACTTTCCCTTCAACCGCAATGACATTCTACGATCGCACAACACTCCAGTTGCACTCTTCCATTTCATCCACCCAACCTTTATCCTATGATTTGCATCTCCATCTATTTCTCCATACTTTTGAATGATAGATCCCAAATATTTGAAACAATCATCCATCGGTATTTCTTGCTCACCAAGCTTCACTACACTCCCATCACTACTTCGTTGCTTACTAAATCGACATTCCATGTATTCTGTCTTACTCTTACTCAACTTAAAACCTCTTGCTTCCAATGTCTGTCTCCATAATTCTAACTTAGCATTAACCCCAGCTCTAGACTCATCAATCAAAACAATATCATCAGCAAACAACATACACCATGGCACATTTTCTTGAATTGGTCTCGTAAGCTCATCCATCACTATAGCAAATAGGAAAGGGCTTAAAGCAGATCCTTGATGTAACCCAACCGTTATAGGAAAATTGGTTGTCACCCCTCCACAAGTGCGGACATTGGTTACTACTCCTTCATACATATCTTTAATTATACTAATGTACTTGAGAGAAACACCTTTCTTCATCATTGTCCACCAGAGAACGTCCCTAGGTACTCTATCGTATGCCTTCTCTAAATCAATAAAAACCATATGCAAATCTTTGTTCCTCTCTCTATTTCTCTCAATAAGTTGTCTAAGAAGATGTATAGCTTCCATAGTTGATCTTCCACGCATAAAACCAAATTGATTCTCCGATATCATGACAACCTTCCTCAACCTAGACTCAATCACCCTCTCCCAAAGTTTCATAGTATGACTCATGAGTTTTATACCACGATAGTTTGTGCAATCTTGTATATCACCCTTATTCTTATAGAGAGGCACCAAAGTACTCTTCCTCCACTCATTAGGCATCTTATTTGTTCGCCAAATCTTGTTAAAAAGATTTGTCGACCATTCTAAACCTTTCTCTCCCAAGCATTTCCAAGCCTCGATAGGAATACCATCTGGGCCAACTGCCCTTCTTGATTTCATTTTTTTTGAATCCTCTGCAATTTCTTTCTTTTGAATCTTGCGCATGAAGTCACGATTCATCTCATGAAAAGGAATGGAGAAGTCTCCCAGATCCTGAGCATGACTTTCATTAAATAGCTTATCAAAATAATCTTTCCATCTCTCCTTAATCTCCTTATCTTTGACTAAAACCCTTTGTGTTTCATCTTTGATACATCTAACCATACCCAGATCTCTCGATTTCCTATCTCTCATCTTTGCAAGCCTATAAATATCCTTCTCGCATGCTGAGTGCGGCCGTTTCAGGAAAGACAACCGGGCGTTATTCATTTGCTTTCCTCGCAGCCTAGAGGGTGTAGCGGCCAAATGGTATGCGGACCACATTAATCCTATCGAACTATGAGAGTTCGATAAGGTTGTTAACTTGTTCATCGAGCGCTTCATGTTCAATGTTGAAGCATCACCAACTCTTAACCATCTGTACAATCTGGAACAGAACGAGAATGAGAAGGCTAGCGAATTCATCCACATGTGGAGGAGCACCTGTAATAGAATGAAGGTTCCCGTCCCAGAAGAGTACGCCCTACAGATTATTTTGAACAACTTTGTTCTTGTTGCTTTGCTTCTGACTAAGGTGCTGGCTGGACGGGCTGTGGCTTAACAAATTTTTCCTTCTGGACTGCTGAGTTTGTCCTTTCGGCCCTGGAATGCCCTGAGTTCTTGTTGCGGTTTTTCTTGCTCTTCTTACTATTAGAGCTACTGCCATGATCTGAAAACTTTGTAGAATAGGCGACGTGCGCCTTCTTCTTTTGATCAGGATTCCCTCTGACAAAAGGATATCCTTCGTACAGACCATTGTCTTATTCCACATTGATTCTGAATCCTCTTCGAGACACCAATCAATTTCCTTAACTACCCGCTCTAAAAACATTCCTTGTTTAGCTCTTTTCAGTGCCCACCACTTAATTCTAGGATCTATCCTATGTCTATCCCTTTTGCGACATTGTCTAATTCTAAGATCTAAAATTAAGACTCTATGTTGTGTAGCTACACTTTTTCTCGGTATAACCTTACAATATAATAATATAATATAATAATTTATTTATTTATTATTATTTTCTTTTCTTTTCTTTTTGTCTAGTTTTGTTTGAACTAGACTTTTAAACTAGTCAAGATCCAACTAGATCTTGACTAGTTGTATAGCCGTTAAGCTAGTCTAACGGCTATAAATAGAGTTGTTAGACTTGCTCCAACGACTCTTTATGAAGAGTTCATTAAGTGCTCTTCTTCCCCCACTCTCTACTTGTATAAATAGGGGTGATCCCATCTCCTTTGTAATCAATGCTTCTTAAGCATTTTCTTATGAAATAAAAGATTATTATTTTTATCTTTGTGTTATTCCTTTTATACCCTTTTGTAGGTTATGGTTGTAATGTTTTTAATATACACCGATTACAAGCATTTTCACTTTCGTGGAAGATTCTCATTTCCTTACAATTATGTCTATTAATTAAATTATTTCAACAATGTTTTGGTACTTTAATCCTACTTTATGTGGATACTGAACTGTGGGAATAAATGGTAGCTTAAGAATATTGCAACATGTGGCTAAGCTGTTCTACTTTTGTTATGCTGGATTATGACAATATATATGATTGTATATGCATTGTGACTTTTGACTGCTTTCTGTACCATATAGTTGCTAACTTGGGTTATTTGGTGCTTCTCTTCTCTCGCCAGGTTGATGTACTGGTTTTCAAATTTAGTTGTCTTAAGGACAATCATTTCTCAAGGCTTTGGTGATTTGGACTTGCAAAATCAGAGTGGACCATATATTGAGACTAATGGCAATGAAAAAAGGAATAGAAGAAGAAATTCTACCTTGAAATGGAAGGAAACCTCTGCTGAGAAAAAGAAATATGTTTCTGGATTCAGCCCATTGTTGGTAGATTGGCAGAATCCTAACACGCTTGCTGCTGCCATAGAGAACATTGAATCCTGGATATTCAGTCGAATAATCAAATCTATTTGGTGGCAGGTTGGTCATCCCAGTTTTTTATTTTTTTATTATTTGGTTTGTTAGTCACACACTTCAATATGTTCAGTTATTGTCTGTATGATTCTAATTTGCAAATTACTTTTTCTGTTGCTTCTGCTACCAGATTTTGACTCTATACATGCAGTATCCTACTGAAGAGGGAAGTGTTCAACTGAGAAAATCTTTTGGAAGTATGTCAAGTTTAGCACATGATCTGAGCGGAAACTTCTCAATTAACCTATGGAAGAAGGCTTTCCAAGATGCCTTTGAAAGGCTTTGTCCTGCTCGAGCTGGAGGTCATGAGTGTGGTTGCTTGCCAGTGCTGGCAAAACTGGTATGGTGTTAATCTTCTTACTCACGTGTAGCCCTTACTAAACCTACAAAAGATTTGGATGAAAACTCTCTCTGATGGTTTCTAATGTTTTTCCTTTTCTGTTGCAAACCCAACTACCAAATAAGACAGAGAAATTGGCATTTTGTTATCAGAAGATCCCAAAGGATTATTTGCCATTAAGTTGGTTTTGGATTTATTACTTGATGGTATACATTTGACGTTATTACGCCAAAAGAATTATATGGAAATTTCAAATATTGATTAATCTTTCTCTTTAATTTATTTTGTCAGGTTATGGAACAATGTGTGGCTAGGCTGGATGTAGCTATGTTCAATGCCATTCTGCGTGAATCAGCTGATGATATTCCAACTGACCCTATTTCTGATCCAATTACTGGTTCCAAGGTTCTTCCAATTACATGTGGGAATTTAAGCTTTGCTGCGGGTGCACAACTGAAAAATGCTGTGAGTAATGTCTTACATTTGTCTGTTACTGATTGTTGAATCACATTGTTCCTGTTGGATTGTTATCACTGTTTCATTGTTTTGTTACAAATTTTCATTTCTCCATTTTCCCAGTGGCCCCGTCTGTCTGACTCCATGTGAATTTTCTTTCAGTACATCTGGTAATGTAATGAAAAGTAAGTGCATAAAATATTTAACCAATTGACACACAACTAAAAGAACTTGTACTTGTCAGATATCTACTGAATAAATCCTCAGTCGTTGCAGAGAAAATCTGTCATCTTTAACTTTTAGGATTTCATGCTTTTGAAGCTAGAAATAATAATGTGACACTTGATGAAAACATGATGCAGACAGCCTGTTGGGAAACCGCTGTCTCATTCTCTCTTGAAAATATTCAATGGATATGGGTGTAGGAGAAAATGTTAAATTACCTAATAAAATAAAATCTGCCTGTTTTCATATTCTATCATTTTTTTCTTTGATGGTTGTCTTCTTCAGAATGTGTGAATTTATCAATATCTGTTGTACAGATTGGGACCTGGTCTAGATGGATGACTGATCTTTTTGGTGCCGATGCTGATGATTCTCTTGAAGATAAGAATTGCTATGATGGTGAGGGACAGAATCCTGAAACATCATTCAAGTCTTTCCATCTGCTTGATGCCTTGAGTGATATCTTGATTCTTCCAAAGGATATGCTTTTGGATGAATCTATTAGGAAAGAGGTTTGTCTCTTGTTTGTGGTTGCTTTTGTTCTCAGCCAACCAACCCTTATTGAACTTCACTCATCCAAGTTTGATCATCTGGATGAAGGTATGTCCCACATTTGCTGCACATCTCATAAAACGAATTCTGCGGAAATTTGTCCCTGATGAATTATGTCCTGAACCTGTTCCTGAGGCCATTCTAGAAGCACTTGATTCGGAGGTTAGTATTTTGTAAATTACCCGCTTTATTGGCTTTTGTTCCATTCACGTTTTGAGTGCAAAATCTGTTTTCTCCTTGTTATTTCTAGAAGCTAAATGTTTGTCGACTTGTAACAACTGGCACTGCTATTGAATATTATTCAAATGTTATAAAAAACTCTCTATTGGCTCCTTAAGAATGTACTTTGATGTGCTTGTTGAGGTCCTACACTTATTTAATAGCTCTTACCAAAACCAAGAAGGAATTCCATATTTTGGAGGTACTTGTGAATCAATCAACATGATCATTCGTTTGTTATCAGATGATTGTTTTCAAGATTGTCTAAACTACACCAATTCATCCTTAGGATGGATGATTTCTTTAATCCTCGATAGAGCTCATGCTGTATGCTGAACAAATAGTTGCAGTTCATTGTCTTCATTTTCTTGTTAGCTACTTTTTTATCTTAGTAGTTATGATTTTAGAGTTCTTAGAATTATCCTCCAATGGTCACAACTAATTCTGTGTTAATTAATTTTTCTGTAAAATGTGCAGAGTTTTCTTGATCATGTTCCACCTGCCAGAACCGAGCCAACAATCAGCTACCCATGTACTGCAGCTCCAATCAAGTACTCACCACCTCCAACACCATCAGTATCCTACATCATTGGAGATGTACAAAGCCACATAAAACTGAGAAAGAACTCTTCTTTGGTTCTGAGAAAATGCCAGATAAGCGACGATGAGCTCGATGAGCTCGATTCCCCACTCGCTTCCATCATTGATAAGATGCCAACTTCACCGTCGCAGATGAATGCCACTGGCCAAAGTTTACAGGAAGATATGAGCATTAATGATAGGGGGAATGCTATCAGGTACCAGCTACTTCGTGAAGTATGGCTTGATGGGGACTGAAGAATTCTTTTTATCCTTTGACATCCCTTCACATAATTTTTGGTATCATATTCCTCTTCTCGTTTGATCTTTGTGTGTTATATGTCTCTTTATGGAAATAATTGAGCTGTAGAGAGATGGGTCCTTTTCTGCCTGTTCGGTTGATGCGTTGCCTTGGCCTATTTTCTTGTATAGAAGGAGAACACCAATTAAGAAGGGGAAAAAAGTATTCAAAGATACTTTTTTGGTTCATGAAATGTCCTTGCTTCTTTACATTTTATTCATTTCTTCCCAAGATACCAACCAAGATGATTAACGTTGGATGCCGTTTTGTGTTCTGATACAAGGAATAAAGATCAAGGGGTAATTCATGTCATTCTCGAGGGCCTTTTCCTGTCCAGATCATAGATGTGAAGCCCATGTGGACGGCCCATCTCGATGATGGATGATCCACATGATGTGTGAAGGCCAACCATTGGGACTGATAACACTGCAACAATCTTTTTTTTTTTGCTAGGTCAAGGGAAAACCCCCATCACCAACTGCACATTGGCTGGCCTCAGGTTGGTAAAATCCTTGGGGCCCCCTTACCCACCAGAGTACATCCAGCCTCAACCTTCCTACAAAGGGTGCCCCCTATGGGTTTCGAACCCATGACATCCTGTCAACTGGGTGACGGTCACAAGTCGCCCCTACCTGATGAGCGGAGCCCTTTTGTCACCTCTCTGCGTCAGTTGTCCAGTGCTTAGTTGCACATTCTTTTCTTGATACAGTTCTTGAAAAAAATGGTATACAGTAATAACATTTTGGTATTCTGCAATTCCTAGCAAAAGAGTTGATAACTTTTCAGCTACATGGTTGGGGGATTAAGGTAATACGGGGCCAATAATGCCGAACAAATAGTAGGCTTATTTCAATCATCCATGAAACAGATTGTTTACCATAGTCAGTAGTCACAGATATTGGTGATATTATTGAAAATATTGTGTTTTGTTTTTAAAATAGATATTTTCAAAATATCATCTATTTTAAACTGATGATTTTATCACAATATTATTATGTTCAAATACTTTTTAGTTTTCTTTGTGTCGTTTACAGTTTATACAACCGTGTTTCTTTATATTTAATTTGCCACGAGATTTCACATTGCCAAGGAAATCCTTATACGGAAATTTGCAAGATTGCTGCTTAGAATGAGATTGGAATTCACTCTCCATTTGCATCTGTTAAATTGCAGTGTATAATGTGTGGGTAACATAGGCAAATTAATTTATTCAAAAAATGATTGTATTGTACGACAAATTTGATGTGTTTTCTAAAAACCTCACAATTTGCCAAAATCCGCTTGATGACTATTCTCAACTTTTTAGGACCTTTTTACGCACTCGTCGAACTCTTCGATTTTCATGTGTTACGTTACAATGCTCTTTTGATCTCGCTAAATCTCACTAAAAATGAAATTTGCACAATATTTTTGCAGAAATCACATATTTCACATAAATAGTACAAAAATTACGACACTTGCAAAAATCCCTTGTGAATTTCATCAAAAGTTTCGTGTTGATGGTTGTGATCTGTTTGTTAATGTAGAATTCATTTTTTGCCGAATTCACACTTTCACATGCAAAATTCTGTTTTAGCGTACGAATTTATATGTACATATAGGCGATTAGAGTACAAATTTCATTAAGAGTTTCACGTATGTTGCGAAAATCTACTTTCGATGTGAAATTCATAAAAATTTGGAAGAATTTATGGATTTTTACATGTTGACTTTAAGCGATGCAAGATTTTGTTTTAACATGCGAATTTACGAGTGTATATATAGGCGATTAGAGTGTAAATTTCGTCAAGTGTTTTGCATTGGTAGTTATGAAAGTTTGTCTTTCTATGCAAAATTCTTAAAAAGTTTGCAAAATTCACAGACTTTCATATGTTGTTGACTTTAAGAGATGCAAAATTCTATTTTAACGTACAAATGTACCTGTATATATAAGCATTTATGTCCATTTTTTTTTATGTTTGTATGTAGAAAGAGTAGTAACACTTTTCTCTCTAGAATCCTAACCCTTTTCTCTATACCCTTGTAGTGATTCCTAAAGTCTTTTCGCTATATTCCAACGCTCATCGACTTCTTCGATTAGTTTGCTCTATTGTAGCGACTACCATTGTTTCTGAATTTTTTTTCTTTCTATAGATATGAGCAGTTAATAGATATGGTTGGGGTTGATTGTGCACAAACATTGAATATGTATTACGGGGGTTATTAGTTTTCTGAGTGATTGTTAACTTAATGATACATTGTGTGGTTGGTGTAGATAGTTATAATGGCTTCTGAAAGGGTATGATTATTTAAGTGTAGCACTGATAAACTTATATATATATATATATATTAGTTTCTAAAAATAACAACTATACAAAATTTATGGCATTGATGTCTTATAAAACCTAATATGCAGAAGAGTCAATGATCCTCTAGTATAAGTGTTGTCTAAAATTAGATAGTCAACAAATATAGATACATGTCTTGGACGATGATGATATAAAATCAATGTTATATAGAGATGATGTTTACTTAGTTGCTAGTAAAGATAATCAGAAAGCCATTGTTTGCAAAGTTAAACAAGAAGTTGTTGGTTGCAAAGTTATACAAGAACTAGTCGAAAGTGATATACAAGAAGCAATCAGAAGCGATCTATAAGAAGCAGTTAACAGATGAAATGATGAAAATCTTGTAGATAATATGCATCTATCTCAGACACATTTATGTATTGGGCTTAGTCCTTTGGAGAACATCTTACTGTCTCAAACAATTAACGATAAGAAGATCACTACAAAGGATGTGGAACCACGTAGGCAAACCAGTGCTGGTGATCTTCATCATTGTACGTTGGATGACACCTAGCCTTTTAATGAAAATGACAATTTTAGGTAAAAGTTGATGGACTTTCTAATTTATGCTTGAGTTGAAGGTGTTATTTTTATTGTTAATATTGAAAGTTGAAAATGCAAGAATGTTGCATGCATCAAAGCAAAGGGAATGATATATGCATTAAATTTTGATTTAGCTTGTGCAGCTGATCACTTCATTTAGGGTAATAGCGACGATGACCACAATAGAGAATTAGATGATAACGATGATGATGACTACACCATGTCGACTGAGCAGGAATCAGAAACGATATGAGAGGACTAAGACAATGATGATATAGGACAAATAATAGTAGGTGAGAACGATGCACATATGACATTTGAGAAGACAAACCCTTGGTTCTCGTTCAATGGTTATTCATTCAATGAAGAGCAATTAAAAATCATTGAAGTAGAGGCATCCAAGTTGTATGATGAGTTGCATAACAAACAACTCAATGATTGTAAATAGTTTCATGGGCTAACAACATACTCAAATGATGAAAAAATTGTTTGCGGTAAAAGGTTTAATGATCTTAAGCATTGTCATAATTTTTTGAGAGATCATGTGATCATGAATAACTATAAAGCAAAATTTGAAAAGAACCGCAGTAAAAGAGTTATTGTCGTATGAATGAGAAAGAACTTGCAGTTTATGAATGGCCTTGAAAGATCCACTGCACAAAGGTATGTGGGACATCGTTCTTTCTAGTGAAGAGATATGAAAAGGAGCACATATATGGTGGAACAGTGGGCAATCTCATAGTGAAAAAAGTATCTTTCAAGTGGATTTCATGTGTTATTCACGAAGGCTTGCATGATAACCCGAATATGAGTCCAAGACAAATCATGAATGGCATAAGTCGTACGAAAGGCATTGAGGTTAGTTACAAACACGCATTGCGTGGATAAAATTTGACTAGGGAGGCGATATATGGTTCATTCAAACAGTCATTCAGGATGCTTCTCGCCTATTGAGATCATTTGATGACGACCAACTGAGGATCGTTAGGCCTCATCAAGATTGATTTCATACCTATTCTTATCCTTTCGTCCATGCATCAATGGGTTTTTGAAATAATGTTCTTCAATTCTTAAGGTACACGACACATTCTTAAAAGGAAAATATATGATTATATTGTTGTCAGCCCATAATATTGATCTTAGATATGCGATATTTTCTGTAGCATTTGCAATCGTAGATAAGGAGTCAAAGGAGTCATGGACATAGTTTTTTAGGCTTTAGAAGGCAGAATTCTCATGTTTCTTCGATGATGATAAATACAAATATAAATTAGAGTTGACAGTTGTTTGAGATAGACACAAGGGGCTTCAGTATGTTGCCCCCCACACATGGCCTAGATGTCATGTTGGATTTTGCATGAAGCACCTAACCAAAAACTTTTGTAAGAAACTTGGTTCACTACTCAGTTTATTCTTATAGAGCGCTACCTGAGTAGCCATGAGAGAATAATGCAATTATTTTATAAAAAAGATCTAGGAGTAAGATAAAGTTGCATACTTATATGTGACTCAGAAAGTGGTTGAGAAACATTGAGCTAACAATCACTTTTCAGCAAGAAGGTATGGGTGCATAACCTCTAATATAGCAGAGAAATTTAATTCATGGATTCTCCCCATATGTGACAAGCCCCTAGTGCCTCTTATTAAGAGAATTTGTTTTATGCTAATAAAACTTTATGAGAAAAGAAAGATTAGCAGACAAAAAATATCAAGCATTGTTGTGCCTGAGGTAAAAGAGAAGCTAGATAAACTTAAGAAAAAAAGCACAACTATGATGTGTGCAAGTAGTGCATTACCTCCAATGTCGGTATGAAGCTTGCAACCGATCTCATGGCTACAATGTTGATCTTGAGAAGCAGACATGCTCTTATCAAGAGTGACAGGTTAGCAAGATTGCATGCTTACATGCAATCTTATATATATTTGTACAAGGGCATGCTACTACAGGATTACTGTGATAAGTTGTTTACAATTGAATCATATCGAGCTGTACATATCCATTCTTTTCAATGGTGGATAACGTCTCACACATCGTGCCTCTGACCCTTATTCATGTGTATCCACCAATAGTAGGATGTAAAACAGGATGACCTAAGGTTAAAAGACAACATAACACAAAGATGTGGCACCATACAAGTGCAATGTATGTGGTGAGGTTGAACACAACAAGCAGAAACACTCATAAAAGTATGTAGGAGTATTCTATGCTTTGAAAAAGTATTTATATAGTGGTTATTAATGAATTATTTTTTTATAATTTATATAGAGTTTTTCAATGAATTGCTCCTATGGCTTATGCTTGTTGCATATATCACATTGTTTATAAATTTTTTTGAATAAGGAAGAACTAAACTTACTCAAATTTGATGAAATTCTTTTGAAATTATGAGGGATGCCATATACGAGTCAAGATCGTCCTTTGCCTGAGGAAAAGTTAAAGCTGAGACAAGTTTTTTCGATCTCTGTAGCCTGATTTGAATCATTGAGACACTTAGATATGCAAAATAAATCAAAGTGTATTAGTATCCATTCTTTAAAATAAAGAAAATCAAGACACAAATGAATGATTCAAAATCACCTTCTTCAAACTCAGAACCCATTAAGCTTTTACATTCTCTTTCGATCCTTGCTATGCTTCTGCATTAGGATGGAAAAGGTTGCAGCTTCGACAATACTTCAGCATAAATAGGTTGATTCATGAGAGGATGATATGAATAGGATAGGGCTCGTTCTCTATAAGATCAAAGTATAGATAGGAAAAATCTAGATGCTTGGATCCTAGGGGCCATCTCCTTTATATAGGACTCAAAATAGATGTGGATCACTCATCCAAGAGAATCTTCTTGAAAAGAAGTTCTTCCAAAAAGAGTCCTCCCACCCTAAGAGATGCGCAAGGCGGTTGGGAGGAGATAAGGATAATCCATTTGACTTATCTATACGTTCGATGCAACAGACGACGAAATGATCGTGTTGTCCCATAGCAGACGACATTACATTCAACCATCCAGTAGTAGACAACATAACCTTCTATCATCCTGTAATAGACGGTAGTCTGGTCAGCCATCCTTGAGATGGATGACAAAAACTCATTTGTCGTCCGACTATAAGGGTGGCCTATTCACGCTTAACACCTGCAAAAACACTTGTCTTAAAGATGTTAGTAATCATAAAATTTTGGTGTCTACAAATGCCCCTCTTTGTCATTAATCGATGTGATTTGATGTATGATAAACAAGTAGATACTCAAGGCTTGAAACACTAGGTCGTTAGGACTAGATTCAGTCTTGTTGAATGAGGTCAGACTAGTGTTTGAAAAATCATTAAGTTTTGAGGATCATTTGGATCCTGTCGAATAAGGTTGGGTTAATGTTTTTGGAAGAAAAACTGGGTTACCAAGACTATGATTGGTCTCGCCGAACGAGGTCAGGCCAATATTTTTGAACAAAAACTTGGTTGTTGAGACCATGATTAGTCTCGCCGAACGAGGCCAGACCAACATTTTTGAAGAAAATTGGGTTGTTGAGATCGTGATTGGTCTCACCGAATAAGGTTGAGCCAGTTTTGAAAAACCACTGGGTTTTGGAGATCGTTTGGATCCTGCAAGACAAGGTCAAGCCAATGTTTTTAGAGGAATGTCTCTACGAGGGGTCCGGGACTTCAAATCCCTCATCCAGGGTTTGCCTTTTGCATCTTATTTTATCTCACATCGCATCATTTCATGTCATTTCATTGCATTGCATGGCATTTTCGAGATCCAACACTGGTTTTTCAAAATCTTTCAAATACAGATTCAAGTTTTAAAACCCTATTTCGAAATCAATTTTAAATACTTGGGTTTTTAGATCAATATTTGCCTTTTATCAACCCCCAGGATCTTATATTTCAAAATATTTTCCTCAGAAAGCGATCTGAATTTATTTTAAAATCAATTTTTAACAGATTTCAATTCTCAGATGAGACCCATCTAGGTGGTGTCGTTTCTAGATCCCTTTATTTCTCAAAATTGTTCAAATTTCAGAGTCCTAGTCAGATCAGAACTCTTTCTTTTTACCTTTTTGAACCTTTTCAAAATTCCATTTTGGTTTTAAGCCAGAGGTAGTCATATCCCTCATCAATTTCTTTCATTTTGGCCAAAATCTCAGAGTTTCAGTCAGACTAGGACTCTATCACAGAGTTTCAGTCGGACTAGAACTCTATCTCGTATTTTTATTTTCATCTATTTTTAAGAAAATCTTTCATTTTGGCTAAAATTTTAGAGTTTCAGTTGGACTAGGACTCTGTCTCAGAGTTTAGTCGGATTAGGACTCTATCCCGATTTCATCCTTTATTCTCGTTTTTCACTTATTTTAAAAAACCTTCTCATTTGACTTTTATTTTGCTCAAAATCTTAGAGTTTCAGTTGGACTAGGACTCTATTTCAGAGTTTCAGTCTAATCAGGACTCTATCTTTCATTGCTATTTTTACCTATTTACAAGAAAATCTTTCAAAATCTTTCGAAAGAAGGCAAAATTTTAGAGTTTTAGTCAGATCAGGACACTGTTCCAGAGTTTCAATTGGATTATGACTCTAACCCCAACTTTATTTTTGAGAAAATCTTTCAAAAACTTCTTTATTTATCTTTCAAATAATCAAATTTCAAAATTTTAGGTCTTTATTGTAGAGTTTCAAAATTTTAGGACTCTACCCCAGAGTTTCAATTGATCCAGAACTCTACTCTGATTTCCTCTTTTTACTTTTATTTTACTTGTTTTTCAAAAACCGATTCAGTTCTAAGAGTTTCAAAATTCTAGGACTCTATTCTAGTGTCCCAGATGATTAGGACTCTGACCCTGGTCTCGTCTTTTGTTCATTTTCACTAATTTTTGAGAAGATATTTCAAAATCTATTCATTTGTCTTAAAAAAAACAAACAAAAATAAAGAGTTTTAAAATGTCAGGACTCTGTCTCAGAGTCCTAATCGGGTTAGGACTCTATTCTGAATCTTATTTTCACTTTCAATTCTACTTATTTTGAAAACCTTTTCATTCGTCCTTCAAAAATTAGTCCATTTTGAAGAGTTTCATTTGATTTAGGAGTCTATTTCAGAGATTTGGTTGATTTAGGACTCTAACCCTGACTTCATTTTCTGACTTATTTTGAGAAAATCCTTCAAAAAAATTTTTGTTTGACTTTCAAAAACCTAAATTATAGAGTTTCAGAATTTTAGGACTCTATTCAGAAGTTTCGGTTAATTTAGGACTCTAATTTTCGTGAATAGAGATCTTTAGCATCAACTTATTGGCTTGCAAAACCAAGTCCTTGACCAATATATAAAAAATTGTGATGCGATGTTAAAGGAAGAACATTGAACCAAGTCAGGTGTGCATGGATCTCGAAGGTCTTTTAGGCGGTATGACTCTGATTGTGGGGCTGACATGCATTTATATTCGTATTTAGGTAAAATTGTGAATCCGCCTAGGAGATCCAAATGAGAATCTCGTGATCCATATTCGAAGTTGAATTATGTGAATCCATCACAAAAGGGACAGAGGCAGAGCACTCGTGCACCCTTTTTATTGTTTAGTCCCCAACCCAACCCCACCTTATTTAAATATGTTAGTGCTAGGGTTAAGATTGAGGATACCTCGTATGTGAGTCGTGAAATAAAAAAAACCCATTTCTTATGACCTATAACCTCAGAAAATCAAAGAATTCATAGGAGAGAGTAAGGATTTTAAAATTGGTTTAGATTTCAAGAAAGAGTCCCAGTGCAAAGAAATTAATCGCACTCTTGTTATCTTCACAAAGGATCCTCCAGAAGAGCCTTTTTATAAAATTTTTGGTGACCCAATCTTTGATAAAATTGATGAAAAGGAAACCACACTAGAATTGAAGGATGTTCCTATATGTGAAATTGTTGATGAACCTATCTTAGAAAAGATGTTTGAAGAGATGTCCCAAATTTCTTCATTTTGTGAAATATGACCTCTAGAAGAACTTTCTTGTGTCATTCTTGTTAACTCGATCTTTGAAAAATTCTATGAGCACATAGAAGAAGTCTTTTTTGAAGAGGTGACTGGCATTATTGTCAACAATGACTTCCCAAGCCTCATTAGTGAATTCACCTTTGAGGAAAATGTCAAAATTGAAAAGCCTTATCATAGTATTGAAAATTCTATCAAAATGTGTGTTAATGACCATTTGGACATTGAAAATTCTCTTATTGAGTTGTTCGAGAGTTTAGAGACTCATGTTAGTCTTGAATGTGAATCGAGCACGTTAGGAATGGCAAGTATGACAACCCCAAAATTTTTTTGAGATCATCAGGTTTTTATTGATAATATAAAACATTTTGCTTATGTATCATTGACAAACTCATATAGTAAATTTGAATTCTTGTTATACTGTGTGGCTCATCTTCAAAACAAATTGCTATCTAATTATCATGATCTTAGTATAAAATTTGCTTTTTTTCTAGCACAATATATCAAAACATTTTATATGTAAATGATCCAAATTTTGTTGAAATCGTTAAGGCTTTTATGCAGAGCAAAGTTATTAAACATCATGTCCTAGATAATTTTGTGCTCTAATTATTTTTTTCTGAATTATATTTTGCAAGGAGTGTTAATTTGCAAGTTTTTTATCGAACTATAAATATTTGTGAGAATCAATATGAATATTTGAGTAAAAACCCAAATATGTTTGCCTTGAGTGATAAAAATATCAATGTATTAATGACTGATGAAACTTTACAACATTTGCAGTGCATACATAATTATTCTCTTATATATGTGATGTTGTTTGCATTGCATAATTCATTTTTTATTCTTCAGGATAGTTCTTGCATTGATTTTATTTTGAATTTTTGCATAGATTATGAAGCTTTACATGAGAAGAACAAGGCTTCAAGGATGAAGCGTTTTGATCCCGGAGGGGATAATGTAGAGCATCCGAATAATCAATTTAATGAAGATGAGTTGGATCCAAATCCAACTCAACAGACCGATTTGAGATACGATACCTTGTAGATCCAATGACATGCAGGACTATCCAAGTCCAATTGGATCTCTAAGATCTATTATGTTTGTCAAATTTCAATTTTTGAGATTTTTGCTTTTACCTTCTCAAAAATTGTATTGTTATTTTTTATTTTATTTTGGCAAAGTTAGGAATCATATTAGACATTTCTTCTTTTTTTATTTTATTTTTATTTTTTATTTTTATTTTTATTTTTTTATAGGTGCCAGATTTTACGGATCCGGATAGTTCTAGTGCCCTATAAGTTTTTTTTGTGGCACTAAAGGGTGTACGGGGTAATTTGATAGTTTTTATTATTATTATTATTATTTCACAACTTTAATGTTGAATCCAAAGTAATATGTGTGTAAAGATACAATTTAAGTATTAGATCTTGTAAGAAGATCCAATATTGTCACCTGTATCCATATCGGTGTCCCTAGAGCTAGACTAATATGGACCTGGGTCAATAAAATTCAAAGCTTCCCTTGAACAACCACATCAGTCCATCATCATTGGGCGTGATTGAGGTGCCGCCCAGCTGGTCCAATTAATTCAAAATGGGTGTGGTGCCATTGGGCCAACTTGAGGTGCAATGAGAGTTGAAACTTGTTTGAAATAAGCTCCCTCATTGGCCTCAAGGGAGGCTGCCCTCATTGGCCTCAAGGGAGGCTACCTCTCACGTGGCCAATGAGAGACCTTGTTCTTTTTAAAGTCCCTTAAATCCCAGCAGGAAATTTGGTGAGGCAACTTTTGTTGTTTTTTATTTTTTTTTAGAAAAGAATGAAAGAAGGGGAGAATAGAATCGAAAGCATGGAGAGAAAAAACGTAACCTTTTGGGGAGGGGTTTGAACCTTGGTGAAGAACCAAACTTTTGGGTGAGGATTTAGAGCTGTTGGACACCAACCTATTGCTGCGTGCATTGGAGATGTTGGAGTTGTCGAGAAGCTCACGTGGAGCTGCACTCATGGCCACACTTCCAGATATTTGTTTCTTGCATTAAAATCCTTTAGTTTTTTTTTCATGCTTGAATTGTTGAAGGTGTTGAATCCATGTTAACTTGTTGTTCCAAGTGTTAATTGAGTTTTCGTCTATTTCTATTTCTAATCAGAGTTGGGATAAAGGAGAAAGAGAATTTATTCATGGTGAATGAATTCTAGAAGTGTCTTTGTTTGCAGGTTGAACCTTCAGTAAAACTAATCGGCGTAAGAAAGAAAACGTTTCTATTTTCAGGACTTTGTAATAGTCGGATGCGAGTGGCTAAGCCCTCTAATAGAGTTCAGTATTTTGGACCGTTATCCTAAATGGCTAAATAGAAAATTACAAGATTTAGCTTGTTGGAAAGCTAACATCTGACTCTACAACTTTTGTGTCTATCATGTTTGCTGAATCTATTTTGTGACTCATCTCAAAAGATGGGCAATTTCTATTATTTGAATGTGATTTGAGTTACAGAACTTCTTAATACATTTCCTGACAGAGTTTCGTAATTTGGTCTATTCTCCTAAACGGTTGGACAAAAAATTATGAACTTTAGCTTGTTAAAAAGCTAACATCTGAACCTATAAATTTCATGTTTACTATTTTTCTTGAATCCAAATCATGCTATGCTTAAGTAGCCAGACAATATTTTCCTGTTTGACTGTGAGTTTTGAACTGCTTAATACATTTCCTAATAGAGTTCAGTGTTTGAATCATATCTTGAACAATACTGCTTTGTTTGGCAATCTTTTTGATGTTTTGGAAAGATAACATAGAAAGTCACAACTTTTATGTTTTAGTAAATTGGTGAATCATCTCTTTGCTATTTTAAAAGTTAGCTTGTTTATTGCATGTCAACCAACTTAATCGTTATTTCGGATGTACTAAAACAGAAAATACTTCAACATATTTTGGGCATAATTTCCTGTGGTTTTACTTAAAAATTCTAATTTTTGGCTCATCGAAAAGATAAGACAATTTTGAACAACTTTCCTGTTTTGAATTTCTGCAAACTCACTCATCGGAGGATCCGAAAATCCTTCCGAAGTCAACAGTCTGCCATTGGTTGGACGAACAACGAACTGTTTGTCCTGTCCGTGAAGTCCTGGCCAGAACTTCCTCAATCCGACAATTGTCCAGTCTGATTTCATCCGTTCTGGGTCTGTTGGGATTTTAACTCGTGTCTAAAAGTCCGTTGAACCCAATTAGAACCAAGCCGTTTTGTTCAATTCCCGTGAGTTGGATTCGTCCATCAAAAATATTCGCTTCTACGCATTGAGATCCATTTAGGTCCCAGATTGTGGTTCGTCTTCGTCGCCGACTCCGCATCAGTTTCCCTACTTTCATACGAGTAAATGATTTCTCAACTTTGCTATAGGTTGAAAATCAAACAACCAGCAACTGCCTTGTGCATTGAAATTTTTTCTGAAAAACCTCGCACCACCAACTCATGCAAGTATGCCATTCAATTTCAATAACTGTCAAGAGAATGCTCGATGATTGGTTCTGAGTCATGCTAGCTGTTGTGAAATGTGCCAGCGATTACTCCCAACTGAGAATATGGCTGGACTAAGGTTTACATGCCCGACGCAGCACCGCTGGACAAACAACTCATACTAGCTTTTTGCATTAACAAACTACTCACACTCGGGGGCGGCGGCTCAAGAAAAGTTGAGGCCCTAGCATATTTCTTCATATTTTTTTTTTCATTGGAGGCCCTCAGTGGGCATTGAGCATGTGTTCGAGGCCCTCAGCATGTGAAATATGAACGTTATATATATATATATATATATATATATATATATATATATATATATATATATATATATATATATATATATATATATAGAGAGAGAGAGAGAGAGAGAGAGAGAGAGAGAGAGGCCCTAAGCGGTGGCCTCAAATCTCAAAGAAGCCAGCCGGCACAGATCACACTAGTTTTTGGCATTGACTTATACTTAAAAGGCAGACATTTTTTATTGATATTTTATCATCCTCATCACCGCTGTCGTCGTCATCATTTTCACCATTATGCGGTCATTGTAGTCGTCTTCTTTGAATAAGTGATTTCAATCAAACTTGCTTATCTTCGAGAAGAATGTCATTTATTACTATTTTATGACTGAATTAACGTGGTTTCAGTAGGTTTTGCTCCACTTTACTATATAGTTAAATTAAGACTTTTTAATTCATAAAAACTCAGGGACAGCTGCAAAGTGAATGTGCATGACTTGACTCCAACATTCCACTATACTTTTTATATACCATTTAGATTATAGTTTGTTTGTTTTTAACAAAAAAAAATGGTTTGTTTTTTTGACAAAAACATAGCCCGTACTCACATTGGAACACTTTCGTGTTTTGACTGAGACCCAAAAAATATGACAAGCACAGCCAATTCATGCTAAAATTATGACAAATCTGTCCAATTGATTTTTTTCTTGAAGGTTTTACCCTTTTGTCACCTGAAAAATTAGTCACTTTGATCAAACCATTTGCCTATGTTGTCTCCAAGTGCTATATAAGTTGTCGCCTAAAAAAATCAGGTGTCATATAAAGTAGCGCTTAAAAAGTCAAGCGCCATGTAAGTTGCCGCATAGAAAATTGGGCACCATGATTTCAACCAAAAAAAACATGCAACACTGTCAAGAAAACAGTAAATTGGCCATGTTTGTTATATTTTGGAGTTCATGGTCAGTTATGATACTGTGCTAAACATTAGAGTCATCCGTGTTTTTTTTTTTTTTTCTAACCTTTTAATTAGAATTACAACCATTGGATAAGATCTCTTTTGCAACTGTTATTTTGACAAATACTGTTAAAGTCCTTCATAGGTTCCATAAGAATGAGCTCTCTACTTGCTAAGAACCATAACGAGCTCTATACTTGCTAATTAATAACTATAACTATAGCCACACTTCTCTAAAAAAGAAACTATAACTCTAGCCACACTTCTTGTCGTTTGTCATAGAACCATCATGGTTCTAGAGGTGCCCTTTTCTGCAAAGTCAAAACTGGGTATACTCCCATAGGACCTCAAGGTTATTACCAACTGTAGGCTCGCCATTGTGCGGTTTATATGGTGTTTTTACTTTGGCCTAACCAAAAACAAAAAAAATAAGTTACACTTATAACATTTCTTGACTACTTTAACTTGTGGTCACTAAGCTGAAAATTATTATAGTGATGTTCTCTTTCCTAGCTTTACATAATGCTCTTTCCTCTCTCTACATCATGGAAGCATGCATCCCAATACCACCAATGAATGCACCTTATTCTTTGTTTTCTTTTTGTTTAGTGTTTTAAAATCACATGATTCTAACTTTCATTTTGTGCTTTAATATAAAGATGCAAGTCAAAAGCTAATCTGTTTTTATATACCTATTAAAGTCCTTAGACTAGACCTGTTTTAATATTGTTGGTGCGACAAAAAATAGAAACATGGTTTGTATTGCTTTTAGCATGTTTCCATAAGAAGTGAGGTTGGCCACTAGACACTTCAACTGGCTCTTTAGCTGCTTTGGACAAATTAACATGTAATATTTTTTTCACGAACATGAGACAATTCTATAAACGGGTCGGTGTTCATCTGGATCCGATCATTTGGCTCTAGCTGAGAAGTTTCAGGCTTATTAAAATGTTGTGATCCATGAATGGATCTGCATTTGTGTTTGGTGAAAACATTCACACAAAAAGAATGAAGGAGACGATTAATGTGGTTCGGTGTATTACCACCTACATCCACAGGTCAATGCAAGCACTCAGCACTCTCACCCAGGGTGCTCTATTTTATTCAAGAGCACACTGTTTAACAACTGTTCAATCTCTTTTTTCGTTTTTTTTTCTTTTGAATAGATTTTTCTGACAACATTACTTTCAAGATTATCGCATTTTGTTTTGGTAATAATGTTGTTGTTGTTGTGATTAGATTCTCTGATTAAAAAAGAATGTTGATGGCTTCTCTCTTGCTTTTTATTCTGGTCCTGCACTTGCCTTCATCAGAATCCTGTTGCACACACTTTCCTTTATCAAAATCCTTCACATACTTTCCTTCTCCTTCTTTACAGCAGCCTCCCTCACGTAGAACCTGCCACTCAGGCTCAAGCCTTCCTTTCTTATGAGCAGTCTGTGCAGGACGTCCAGACCTCTTTCCATTATCAACCCCTCTCAAACTGGGCGTGGGAGGATCCCATAGACCAAGTTTGTCCTGCATGCGCACAAGATCCTGCCTGGGTAGAGCCTTAGTAAAAATGTCAGCAACTTGATGTTTGGAAGGAACATACTTGGTCTTTTAAGGACTCACGAGCAACCTTTTCTCTGACAAAATGATAATAAATTTTGACATGCTTTTTTTGAGAGTGAAAAACGGGTTTGATGGATACATAGAGAGCAGATAAGTTATCACACAACAAAATTGGGGTTTTTGATAAATATATGCCCAAATCCCATAACAAAAAAGTGAGCCACATGAGTTCTGCGGTAGTTGATCCATAGCTTTGTATTCAGTCTCTAAGCTAGATCTAGCTACCGAAGTATGCTTCTTAGCACTCCAAGATATACAATTTGCTCCAAGAAATGTACAGTATCCAATGGTGCACTTTCTAGTAAGAGGACACTCGGCCCAATCGGCATTAGAGAAGACATATAGCTCTAGAGGTGACTGAGCCAAAAGACGGACCCCAAAATCAATGGTTCAATGAACATATTGTAGAATTCTTTTAACCATCTAGAAGTGAAAATTGGTAGGATTTTGCATAAACTGACTTACGTAATCGACACTAAATGAAATGACAAGGTCGAGTGAATGTTAAGTATTGCAATCCTCCTACAAGACTTTGGTACAAAGTAGGATCAGAAAACTTAAGCTCTCTAGACTTAGTTGGTCGAAGATTGAAAACCATTGGAGGGGACACTGGTTTGGACTCAACCATTTGAGCTCAATCCAGAAGTCCATATAAGCATACCTTTTTTTATTTAAGAAAAGTCCACTTGAGAATTTATGAACATCTATGCTAAAAACAAATGAAGTAACCCAAGATCTTTCATACTAAACTCTTGACTACCCGTATCAACAAACTCTTGAAGGAAGTTAGGATTGCTCCTAGTAAGGATAATGTTGCTAATATATAACAACAAAATCATAACTCTCTTGGTATTTTGACAAATGAATAGTGATGAATTAGCAACACTTTGAAAAAGAACCCATTGAAAGTAAGAATGATCCAAACCTATTATACCACACTCTGGTTGCTTATTTGAGGCCATAAAGAGCTCGTTTGAGTTTGTAGACCCAAGTAGCTTTCTTTGGATCAACAAAACCAAGTGGTTTCTTAATGAATATTGTTCAATGCAGATGTCCATGAAGAAAAGCATTTTTTACGTCAAGTTGCCAGAGTTTCCATTTATAAACCAAAGCTATGGTGAGCACAATCCGGATTGTAGCAGGTTTAATAACTGGAAAAAACATTTCAAGAAAATCGATTTTAGGAATTTGATTAAATCCCTTTGCCACAACACAAGGCATGCTTTGAGGCATTCTAAACTGTCATCACTTTTGAGTTTGGTTTTGTAAACCCACTTAGTTTTTATCACATTCATATCTAGTGTTCTAGGAATGAGATCCCAAGTATCATTTTGGTTGAAAGCATCTAACTCATGTTTCATAGCTTGGACCCAACCAGGGTGTTTTAACGCAACTTTAACACTTCTTGACTCAAGGGGAATTGTCAAGGCTAAGAAATATTTTGGGTTGGGCTTGACAATTCCTTCTTTGGACCTTGTGACCATAGGGTGTATATTTTCAACCTGACCATCCTGATTCATATCAGACCTACCAGAATTAACATGAGGAGCAACCTCAACTTGTAACGAGCTCCCCTGCTGCCCAATATCTGTATCATAATCACCATATGATTCAGACGTTTCTAGAGAATGACTAACGTCTGAATTATATTGGTGAGAATGAGTTCCAGCAGACCCATTTAACTCCTGGTTGACTTGTAGGTCTAACGCATTCAGCATAAGCTCATAAGATGAGTTCAGAGTGCTGGTTAGATCGTCCCCTGTGTTCTCAATGTGACCAGACTTGTTTCCAACACCAACACTGTATATTTTATTATTTTTATTAGCATCATTCTGAAAATTAGGATGATGGTTTTCCTAGTCCCATTCCTTAAAACTGATCACTTCACCTCTGGTCTAAATCGAGGAAAATAATTGGCCAGGTTTTTTGTAAGGAAAAACTGATTCATCAAATGCGACAAGACGTGAAATAAATACATGTCTTGAAGGAGGGTAAAGGCATCTATAACCCTTATAGATCTCATCATATCCCAGAAAAATGCATGACACCGATTTTGGGTTCAAATTTACTGTTGTTGTAGTCTTTCAAGAATGAAAAACTTCTACAACCAAAAATCTGTAGGCTACTGTAATCTGGTTTTTTTTAAACAACATTTCAAATGGAGATTTCATTTGAATATTAGGAGAAGGTAATCTTTTTATCAACCAACAGGCCATGGTAAATGCTTCCACCCAAAAATGAGTTGGAACTCCACTATGAAACATCATAGTCAGTCCTAATTCGGTGATGGTTGTGTGTTTTTTCTCTGCCATCCCATATTGCTCTGGAGTTTTAGGACACACCTTTTGATGACAAATCCCATTGTCTTTAACATAAAACTCAAGTTCTATATTATTGAACTCTTCTCTTTCAACAGTTTGAATTTTTTTATATTTTTCTCAAATTGATTTTTTATCATCTTATGAAATTCAACAAACTTTGAAAAAAGTTCAGATTTATCCCTTAATGGATAGATCTAAGAAAATCGAGAAAACTCATCCACAAAAATAGCATAAAATAAAAAATTTTGCATTAAAGAAACTGGACCTGCCCCCCACAAGTCACAATGTATTTTTCCAAAAGGTTCATGACAATGATATTTAACTAAAATAAATGAGAGTCTGCACATCTTCCCCATCTGACAACTAACACACAAATGCCTTGCTACTCGAGGAATTTATTGAAATAAATCTATTACTACTCAAGAAATCAACTACCTTCATGTGAGGATGCCCAAGTTGTTGGTGCCATGCCTCCTTATTAGCTGAACAAAAACTAGTTAAAAATAAAACTTATTTGGCAACCTATTTGAATCCATAGGGGTCCTCGATTCTACTGCACATTATTATCACCTTGTTGTTGTCCTTCTCCTTAATTACAAAGCCATCAAAAGAAAACTCAACAACATATGGCATATCTGAAGTTAACTGACTAATAGAACTAAGAATTTTCTTCATTTTGGGAATAACAAGAATGTTTTCTAACACTAACAACTTATCACCGCATTGCAGGTTAGCTAACCTTACATGCATGATGTCTAACATACTCCCATCTCCTATCATCATTTTTTCATGACCTGAATATTTTAAAAAATTATCGAGCTTACTTGGATCAAAAGTAACATGAGCAGAGACTCCTGAATCTGGGAACCATGTATGATCTTGACCTTCAAATTTTTTTATAGCTGCAAGCACTTGAGGTATGTCATCATCTTGGAAGGATTGATTAAACCTGTGCCAGCAATTTATGGTACGATGGTTTGGTTTGTTGCAAATTTGACATACAACTCCCTTGTCCTTATTGGATTTTTGTTAATTTGAACCGGTCTGATTTTTTCAAATGATTTAAATCCACTAGTCATTGATTCTTGCTAGTAGATTGCCCAACCTGAACGAATTCACATCCCTTTGAACTGAATTGATGGTTCTTGTTAGGAAATCAATTTTTTTTTTATTTTCTATACGCATCCCAAAATAAGTAGCATGTTGGTTGATGCCTTCTTCTTCTGCGTGAACATTGCATCGGGTCCCGTGATTTTGCAACAAGGCCACAACATGATCGCACGACTGCCTAGAAGTTTTGATCATGGCAGCAACAAATGATTCATAACTAGATCCAACCTCATTTAAGAGCCAAAAACACTTTGCTGTCATCCTCAATTGGTTTCCCAATAGCTGCCAACTCATCACATATATTTTTAAAATTTCTCACGTAATCATTCAAGGAGATTTTTTTTTTTTGCGAAAAGACTGCAAATTTTGAACCAATAGGAATTCTCTTTCCTGTGATTTGTGAGGAAATGTAGTAGTTAACACGTTCTATACCTGTTTTGAAGTTTGGAGTCCGACCACAAGACCAAGAACCTCTTCTAAGAGGGTTCTTGTTATCTAACCACAGAGAAGATGATCTTATCTCCTCCAAGCAATGAAGTCCAGATTTAGTTCAATAGTTCTTTGCCCACCCTACGTTTGAATTGTTTAGTTTGACATAGGATAGTCTTTGTAAACAAATCCCACCATGTCTTGGTTTTCAATAAGACCAAGTAACTATGTCTACCATAGCAGAAAGTTTGTATGATTGCGCTTTATCGATACGAAGTTTACAACATTAAGGCTAAAAGGATATAGATACTTCAAAATGGTTGAGGTGGCAACCGAGATTGATGAGGCCATCGAAAAAACAACACTAGAAGCTACCAGGATTGTAGCTCTGATACCATGAAAACAATCATACCGAAAGAATGAAGGAGAAAATTAATGTGGTTCAATGTATTACCACCTACATCCACAGGCCAATGCAAGCACTTAACTCTTTCACGCAGAGCGCTCTATTTCATTCAAGAATACACTGTCACATAAATGTTCAATATCTCTTTCTTTTTCATTTTTTTTCTTTTGACAGCATTACTTCCAAGATTATCATATTTTGTTTTGGTAATAATGTTGTTGATGTGATTAGATTCTCTAAATGGAAAGGAACATTGATGGCTTCTCTCCTGCTTTCTATTCTGGTCTTGCACATCCTTGCCTTTTCTATCAGAATTCTGATTTTACTACACACACTTTCCTTCTTCATTTAAATCTTGCACACACTTGCCTTCTTTATTAGGAATCTTGATTGGTGATGATTTTGAAAATAATATTTTTAAATAAAAAACTGCGCACCAAATAATAATTTAAAACAAGTTATTGCTCTTGTTGCAGAGTAGCAAGTCAGATCATTTCCACAGAGAACAAAATTTAGGCAAAATAAGTTCACTGAACTTAACTTTATTAATAACTGGGAAGAGAAAATTACACTATTCTTAATAACATGCTAACCAAAAAACAGAAGGGACAGAAACAATAAAAATTCTAATATGCTCGGGCCCTCAGATGAATTCGAGAGAGAGTTATATAATCTTCTTCTTTTGTATCCACCTCAGCCCACTCTCCTTATGTTGGCACATTGTAGGGACCTGTAATATAAAAGAAAAACAAAAAGGGACCTACCATCTTCTAACAATGTATTTTAACTAAATAAGGGATGATAGTACACTGCTGAAGGGGAACAATAAATAAAAAGGGGGCTAAATTAATAGGGGACAAAATTTTAGAAAACTATCAAGATTAATCAACTAACTAAGAAATAAAAAGGGCACTTAATTGAAAATGAAACAATAAAGAATTAAATTAACTAAACTAAACTATTTAAATTAACTAAATAAACAATAACGTGAATTCAAGAAGCTAACTAACAATTTAAAACTAAAAGACAAGAATCAATTAATCAATCAAGAACAATAACAACTAACCGAATTTATCAAGAATTGCAATTAACTTGAACTAACTAGCTAAAAGACAAAGAAATAAATAACAAATTAACTGATCTAACAAATAATCTAACACTATTATACGGATTTAACAACTAATAACAAATATGTTGCTAACTTACTATTTGAAATAAAGAACTAACTACGTTATCTAACTTACTATTTGACAATGAATTAAAATGACAAGAATAGGCAACTATGTATTACTTAACTATGCAGGGCAAATAAATTGAATCAAACTTAAAACTAACACTAAATGAATGAATCAATTTAAAATTAATTGAGTAACTAATTCTTGAAATTCACTTTTAAGCTACAATAATTACGTTCTAACTAAAACTATTATCAACTACTAAAAAAATGATAATTGGGAAGAAGAAATAAATCGGCTGATTTGATTTTAATCTAAACTAATTGCTAATTAGACTAAGCTAATGACTTTAAATTAATTTAACAAAATTAACATGAACTGAAATTAATAAATAGCCATATACTAGCTATTCTTAAATCGGCTAAATTAAAGCTAATTAACTAAAATGATAATGGAAATAAAACAACTATTTCTAATGTAATTACTAAAATTAATTTTCTAGAAATAAATAACAATCTAACTAACTAATACATAACAGGAAGTTAAAGTATTCTATTCAGCTAATTAAAAGAATATCTAAGTATTTAATCTATATTATTTTATCGATTTCAAGAAGAAAATTAATCAAATAGCTAAGAATTAACTAAAACTATGTAACACGTTAATTAATATGATAAAATAATGAAAAGAACATGAAGTAACTGAGCATAAACTAACCTAGAACAAGAAATTATTCAAGAATAACAAGATCTATATACCAAAATTCACAAAGATTCAAAAAGATAAAAAATCTAATCGGCTAATAAAAAAACTAATTAATTTATTAAAATACAAACGCATATCAAAAACTGGTTTTAAATTAAACCTACCCCAAATCTAATCTAAAATTGAATGAAAAATCACTAAAATATGAAAATTAGTCTATGCTATGTCTAACAATTTAATTAAAATAATATTATTCTACACAAAATTCAAGAAAATTGGCTAAAACTAAGTTATTCTATTTTATTTTCTAAAAAAAAATGCAAATCTAAGAACATTAAAATCTAAATCTACTCAGATTTGAGACACGATGACCTAAACTTACCAATACAAATAAAGACTGACAAAGACACATACATGATTTTCGCAAAAGACAACTAGTCGGCTAGCTTTTTTGGCTAGGGTTTTGACCGAAAATGACTCAAGACTCAACGAAATCGCCATCAAGAAAACGATCAGACCCTAGAATCTGATCCTAGACACAAAATACTATAAAATATAAAAAGCCAAACGCAAAACAAAAAAGAAAAGGGGTCAAGATTCCGCTTCTTTAAAAAAACAAGGGTTTAAAGACCAAAAAGTAGAGAGGAGGAAGGCACACCTCAAGGGCTACCCGACGAATGTGGGGGTAGAAGGGAGCAGACTTACACCTTGGTTTTTACACTACAAATATTATTTTTGCTGCTGGAATCTATTTTTGGCTGCAACACGTTAGATACCGAGTTGACGAAAAGAAAGATCGATGGTAGAAGAAAAGTGACCAGTTAGTTGCAGGAGAAGATTTTTCGATCGTCGATCGTGAAGGTAGATAGTGGTTCACACCAAATCTGAGTTGAAAGTTTCTAGCCGTGGGTATCTGCAACAAAAATAAAGCCAAACAAGAAAAAGAAACACGCAAAATAATGGAAGAGAAGAAGATCGGAAATTGCAGGCGAGGAAAAACAAGGTTGAAGAAGAAAAAATCAGAAAGCAAAAGGGAAGAAAGGGTGGCATGAAACCCTAGGGAAAGATAAAAAGATCAGGGTTGGACGTCTTCTTTTTATACACAAACTTTTTGAAAATTATAAATAACGGCCCTATTTTACAATATTTATAAAACAATACCTAAAATATTTTAATTTTGCTAAGAACCACTTGTGCCATTTCAAAGAGGAGTTTTTGGATATTTATTCATGTGTGGACCTTAGACTTTGGGTCTGGAGGACGTGTGGACCAGATTTGATATCCATTTGCATAATTTTGGATCAGATCTGGATTTGGTTTGAATCGGTATGGATCCGATTTCTTAGAAAATACTCTAATTTCTTTGTTTTAACTTTGATTTTGATGAAATTCGAACTGTATCTCCTTCACAGCTAAGACCACATAAACACAAGTGTTTAAGCTATAAAAGTTCATATGAATGCATGATTTTGTGATACTATGATATGCATTTCATGCATTATCACTGATCCTGCTGCAGACACTTTCCTTTTTTATCAAAATTCGGCACACACTTTTCTTCTTTACAATAGTCCTGATCCTGCCGCACATACTTTCTTTCTTTATCAAAATCTTGCACATAGTTTTCTTCTCCTTATTTACAGAAGCCTCCATCACATAGAACCTGCCACTCAGACTCAAGCCTTTCTTTCTTATGAGAAGTATGTGCAAGACGCCCATACCTCTTTCCATTATCATTTGGATCCTGAGCTTGGATATGGTAGAAAAGAACCATCCTTTATGTGCAGGCTAAATGTGAAATGTGTTTATTTGAGCTTAAGTTTATGTCCAGGATATAAATGATCAGTTTCAATCAAGATTTAACTTGTTATCCAAATCCCACCAATCCTCTAATTATATAAATGCATGTGTATGTGAGAGTTGTATCTAGTCAATATGACCTTAGAGATGTGTTTACCATGGTTTGTTTGATAAAAATCACACTTTGAATAACATATTTTTATGTAATATATATATAGTAGAGCTTAATTAGGTGCTTGAACAAAAGGTGCTTGTGAAATGTGTTTGATGGTTTTTTCAGGTTTTTTATGTTTGATTTTTAAATTCTAACCATATAGATGTGATCTATGTGTTGGATCGTATTTCGGATCACACAGTTTCACAATCGTCATCATGATATAAAACACGATATTAAACAGGAAATACAGCAGTGTAAATAACATGATGAACATATGATCGAAACAACAACAGGGTGCAGGCATGTCGGTTTCCACATACAACCAAAATCCAGACTATAGCATAAGAGCAAACAGATGCACAAAACATAATGAAAACAATAGAAACATGTTTAGATTATGTAACAGGCTAAGGCGTACGAAAGTACTCTCCTTAGAGAAGATTCGCCCCCACATACAGTGCAAATCAGGGTCTGGCGTCCTTCCCTCAGGATACAATAGCCACGACGAACCGAATGGTGCACGTCGACGGATGCTGCAGATCACCCTTTTGGGATAACTCAGGAAAGAGAGAGAGAGAGCAACAGGGGAGATGGGAAATCGCAGAGCTCCAGAAATGCGTCTGTCCTAGCCTGTTCGTAACCTCAGCCCTCACCATGCTTTGGATAGTTGGATTCTGAGGAGACGTGATCCGTTAACGGACTTTGAAATATCGAGATCCGTTACGGAATCCGAAGAGCCATAACGGGCACGGAATACGAGGAGTCGTGACCCGTTATCCTTTCCCATAACCCGTTACAGAATCCAACTATCCAAAGAAACTTTGGGTAAAAAGGTACTTTGTCTTGATTGGATATGGCCCTAAAGGGCCAATTACCCGAACTGAACTGAACCGAACCAAACCGGCTCGGCTCGACACGACATGGCACGGCGGGCGGGCGCGCGTGTGTGTGTGTGGTGGTCATCCCACTCTCTTGTTCTCAAGAACAAGTGTATGAGTTCATATGTGGCTTATAAAGCCCACAAAAAACTCAAGCACAAGCAATATGGGACTATTCCACCTCATCAAGACCACTTCCTCTAAATAACCCAGTTTCTCCTTTGAATTCTCTCTCCCTTCCTTCTTACACCTAACACTATGTACTTGATTTTATAAGGATCAGCTCTTGAAGTGTTCGATTCCGACACATGGATGGGTTTTTATAAGGTTCAAAAAATCAGTGGTCCAAAATCTTTGTAAAATTTTTAGGCTCCAAATATCATTTTTTTCATCAAAAACACATGATCCAGATATGGATTCCTCATAAATCGACCATGATCAACACATTTATGGGCCGAAACTGCAAAAAAACACCGGAAGAGCAGAAAAACTCATCAAACACGCATCACAAGCACCTAATGTTCAAGCACCTATGCTCTACTATATATATTTGGATTATAAAATTTTGGTACAATGTCGACCATTTATTTTTGAAGCCCTTGACAAAACTACTTACAGGTTGCCAACCGGCTATCCAAAACATGTTTTTGACTATAAAAACTATGTATTGCAGCTCTAAACAAAACTTACTTTATAATCCAAAACTTGCTTTATAATAAAATCTTTTTCGCTCTTCTAAAAAAAAAGACTAAACAAACTATGTAAATCACAATTGTTAAGGTTAAACCCACAAAGAATTTGAAGAAAATGTAAATTAATAGTATTTTCTATTAAATTGTATTACAACCAATTGTACACCAGTATGCACGTATTCCCCATTAAGACCCATTGGATCTTATCTGATCCAGCGCTTAGGTAATGCAGACAAAAAAAAACATGCATTCCTTTAATTAATTACATGGAGCTTTCAAACTCTTAGCCTCATCAACCATAACATATAAATGCAAGCGCGCGTGGCAGCTCTCATAAATTCAATGCATGTGCATATTCTTCGTATAAAGAAATACAATGAACTAGCAAACATTGTGAAGTCAAGAAATTAATTTAAAATCTATATTTAGCTACAAACCCATTAAAATGAGATGAAGTGGAGATTTCCACTATTGAATGCCATACTTGTACGAGAGTCCACAAAGACAAATGTTGGAAAGGAATGCCTAAACTCAAAACCAACGAACCAAGACCAATGCACCAAAGAAGGAACAGGAAAAGGAATCAAATTGGAGAAATGGCACAAGCAAAGGCCAAATGAGTGGGTAGTAAAGGAAGTGCCTATAGACTATGCCTACTAGAGCATTAGGCAATAGCTCTTGCTTTAAAAGTCTTAAAATATGTTCAACTACGTGAGCTCTAAAGGCTTTTTATCTTTTTGCTACCACAAGAGAGAGAGAGAGAGAGAGTAAATTAGTAAGTCCATTAAATAGAATGGAACAGACAAAAAAGAGGCAGCCCATAACAAGTTTTTGCATCCTTATAGCAGCCTTCATTAAGATATGCATGATGGGGGCCCCATTACCTAGAAGATGTTTGATTAAATACACAATCATATATGTTTGGCTTTATCATGCTAACTCCTTAAGGTACATTCTGTAAACGGAAAATAGTCAACACCACCGTCACTATTGAGCATTTTATATAGTTTATTTTTTCCTGTTTACAAATTTTTCAAATACTATCTCTGTAGTGGTTAACTTTGGTGCATGATTTCTAGAAATTATAAACCTGTTTATTGCTAGTCGCTAGAATATGAGAATTGCCATGTGAAGCGTGATTGTTATGGATTTCTGCTTCTTTTTTTCTTAAATTTGACCAAACCGATGTGTCCTACATGCCTGGTTTTACAAGGATCAGCTCTTGAATCATTCGATAATGATGCATAAACAACAATTTGTAAGGCTTTAAAATCAATGGCTCATAATCTTCATAAATATTCAAGAGTCATAAAATCATATATTTTTTATAAAAAAATCAATATCTAATAATTGATTTCTAGTAAATTCACCATGCCAAATACATCTACATGGTTCTATTTGCAAAATAAGTGTTGGAAATTCCCAGTTCACAGGGTAGTTATTATATTTCTAGTTTTCATATTCTAGTGACTGTTTCTTGCATCAAATAAAATTTGGATCAGGATGTTGGCATTTTACATTTTATATTCAAGAAATTAATTTGCCTTGACGTGTCTTGTAATTACTTTGTATAGGCATCTGAACATATAAAAATCCAAGAACA
The DNA here is from genome assembly GCF_984573655.1 of Nuphar pumila. Classification (NCBI taxonomy): domain Eukaryota; kingdom Viridiplantae; phylum Streptophyta; class Magnoliopsida; order Nymphaeales; family Nymphaeaceae; genus Nuphar; species Nuphar pumila. The sequence goes on along the minus strand of NC_143252.1, from coordinate 122,855,199 downwards.
AGACAGGATATGATGTATTATTAGGGAATGTTTGGCTAGTGTCAATTTTAATTTTGTGGTCTCTCATGGAGCAAGACAATGACTCGTGTCATTTGGTCGGTCAATGGAAGGCAAATGAACAAATTATTCAACAAGTTATATATATATATTATCGCCAATTATCTGTCATGTGATTCTCGCCGAATATCCAGAATAAGGGATTAAGGATGCAAATGGATCAGATCTAGGTATACCCAAATCTAATTTTATCAAACCAAGTATAACCGGACTCGATTCATAAAACTCTTGCCAGATCAATTCTCCATTCTACAAAAGAAAACTAATTTACCCAGAGTTGAATCTTAAGTGAATTTTTAAACTATAGAATAGCCTGAATTAAGACAAGAAAAATGGGGGCAAGGGGTAAGCCCACGGAGTTTTACGCTGTCAAGACAGCGACCGTATTTACGGCTGGTAAAACCAGCGTGACTACGTCTCTGATCTTGGGGGAGTGGTTTCTTCGTGTAAATATCAAAAAAGACGAAAAAAAAAATAGAAGGCTCAAAGGAAGATAACATACCCCATATACATTCTTCGGCCAAAGGCCTACGTCTATGCGAAAAAAATCACACTCCCTCTTCCTTTTTCCATTTTACTCAATCTCTCAAATCACATAATTGTACAGGTTTATAATACAAATAAAGAAATTTCACTGATAAAAAATATAGGAACTAATCTCAAATACCATAATAAACCTTTCTCAATCTCAAATACCAAATAAAGAAATGTCATCTAATCTAATCTTGGAAAGGCTAGAACTGAAATCTTGCTCACGATTTGGACAAACCGCTTCCATATTCCATAAATTCTAACATGAATTGAGAAATATATATAATAATTTTCACCTATATATAGATGGGAAAATATAATGCGGTTTTTTACCATGACATCATACTGTGGTACATACTCTTGATTGTATGGATCTAGTAATCAAATGGTAGATATAACCATACATGTGAGATTAGCATGTTTGTTTATTATATAAAAAAGTTTTATCATGTCTAATATATCAAAAGATCTTACTTTTAAAACAGTGAAAATCAACAGCTTAGCAATTCAAGAAAATAAGGGTGGTCTAGAAATGATATAAAACATCATATTTCAGTCAACTTTAACACATGAAAATAGTAAATACATGTTAAGAACGATCCAAATGTAAGATTTTGCATTTTGAGCACAGATCTATGTAAATTATTTGTTTACCACCATAGAATATATATATATATATATATATATATATATATATATATATATATATATATATATATATATATATATATATATATATATATATATATGAGGAAGGTGACTGTCCAACCAAAGGAAGCTACAAACTGTCAAAACCACTTTCAAAAATCGATTTTAAAAGTGTTTTTAGGCAATATGGTCGTACAGATGCGATCTCCATGTTCAAAAACCTAAGAACCAGTTCTTTAGCAATTTTTTTTGATGTATACGTAAAATTTTATAATGTGCTAAAAGTAAACAGTTTAAAAGTTTTGAAGTTTTCTCGATCATAAAAATTTAAATCTATGCATAAAAAAAGTTCGCAATAAAAGTCAGTTATTAGATTTTTTATCATGAACACATTCATGTGGTCAGATTTGCCAAAAAACACTTTTGAATGACTTAAATATATTTATATTTTTATGTTTATATTACCACTAGAATTTGAAAACTTTTGTATGAACTCAGATTTTTATGAGTTTTCTTGTTTTTGCCCTAAAAAGATTTCACAATTTCTTTCTTACCATACCATCTGCCAAGCACTACTAACCGACAATGCCAAATGTTCACCCACTTCGAACCCATCTTTGCATTTTCTCTTCTAAGATCAATTCTTTTCTTGTAGTAATTAGATATATCATAGCTTAGACTTTTGTCAATCTACACAAGTTTGCTAACCCTTGAAAGGATAGTTGCTCTTATAAGAAAAAATTATTGATTTTCCTGATAGTTCCAAACCCTGTAGTTGAAACTCATAGGGAAGGTCATTTTGACCAAATCTGGCCCACTAGATGCATTCAACATTGTCAAAATAGTAGAATCAAACCATAGATTGTATTCTTCTGACATAAAATTACTATTTTTGTTTACTTGAAAATTCAATATATTGTTGTACATCATTGATTTTGGAACCCTAAAAACCCCAACATACACACCTGGAAAAACATGTTTCAAGGTTGGTTTCTACTAAACCAAACATGTGGAGACTCAAATATGCAAAAAAAAAAAAAAATCCTTATAAAATGGCATGTTTCCTGAAATGCCTACCAATCTGCCAATATCCCCTGCATATCCAGCATCTTTGATTCTTAACTTTTTAGGATATTTTTTTCTTTAAAAATATAGTATGACCTTTGCAAAGATAACGGTGAACCTCCTTTAAGTACTCCTTAAGGAAGTCCACAAATGTGTGCTGACATTCATAGTCACCTTTTGTGAATGTCACCGACATTGGCACTCCCATTCGAGATCCACACATACAGTACGACCTTCACAAATATGATATAATTTTTGTGAAGAAAGTATGTGAACCTCCTTTATCAAAATATTCCTCACATACATATGCAAATGTTGTTGACATTCACAAATACCTTTTGCAAAGGTCACCACTTATTTGTGAACATCCTTATGATGTTCACAAGATAATTCGTGAACATTCTCTCTATATGTGGATCTTCTGACCTCATTTGCAGGCTTGTCAAACATTCACACATTAGACATGAGATTCATAAATTTTCTAAAGACTTTAATGTGAATTTCTCCATCTATGAATGTCCATATGAACATTAAATATGACTTTTCATTTTTTAAAAAGTGATGGTTCACATTTGAGGGCTATTTTTATATAAACTAGGGTATTTGTGGTCCCCAGTGTGTTTCCCCCAAGAAATATTTTTAGCGACTATTTTTTATGAATCTTTGGCGCAATTGCTTACTCTTCATCATGCGGCGACACTTCATCAATGTCTTTTTGAGTGTCTAGAACATCATCGACAACAAGATATTCTAGTAAGCATATTTTTCATGGCCGAATCAGTTATTTTTTGAAAGAATTGCATGGTTCTCAAGTTATCTTTGCATGTTCATTTTCATTTATTTATTTGTTTAATTCATTTTTATGTGAGTTTGTTTCTCACTTTGTTTCCTACATTGTTTGCCTTTGATCATTAAATTTATAGAATATAGTTCTTTCTGAGTGTTATCATTGCAAAATTTTACTTTTGCAAGTCAAACTGACATTTGAAAAAGATTTTAAAAATAACTTTTCTCTGTTTTAAAATACAGGATAATTCCGAAGAATGGGACTCGCCTATCAGTACGAGGTTCAACCATTCGTGGTGCCGTAACCAGAGGTAATTGAACCAAGGATCAATCTTATACTTTGCTTTGCTTTGCTTTGCTCAACTTATCTAAATCAATGTTCTATTTCTAAATGCATAGAGAATCAGACATGTGCTATGAATTTTGGAAAATGCAGATTGAAAATGTGATGTATGCTTCAAATTTTGGAGAATTCTTAAAAAAAAATGCTTGAAAAATCGTAAATCACATTGGAAAAGTATTTTAAAGAAAAGGAAAATCGATTTCTGGAGAAATCCTGAGTAAATTTTGAGAAAATTGATTTTGAGGAAAAACTAGAATGACTTTGAGAAAATTGATTTGTCTGAATTGAATTTAAGAATTGATCAACAGGATGGGCGTGTAGCCCTGTGAAAACTTTTTATGATGCACTCTAACCTAAATGATGCATGAATGCAATTTGAGAAAATATTTTTTTGAAAAAAATATGAGAAAAATCTTTGAGAAAAAGAATTTTTGTGCCTTATAGAATTTAGATGCCATAGATTATTTACATATCCCTGACTATGGTCACTAATACGTATTAAATATATCTCATTTGATTCTAAAAAAAAATATTTGGAAAAACTTTGAAATATGCAATAGTTTCTGAAAAAGCCTAAGACTGTAGGTCATTTGTGACGTAAAAAAAGATGATAAATCTGAGTTTCGTTCGTATTCTGACTATGGCCACAAATATGAAACCCACCGAGTTTATCAACTCCTTAGAAGCTAGTGCACGTGTCATTCATGTAGATCATGGTGAATTTGAATATGCATGAATCATCATCCATCACACATTGACATTATTGAAAGAAATAAACTATATGCAATGTAGTCTTATTCTAAGCAGAAAATTAAATTCTTATTCCAATGTTTACAATTACAATTTACATAAAAAGAGAAAATGAAATAAAAGAAAATACACTCTTGAATGTCTCTGCAAAACTAGAAAACTTGTTAGTGAAAATTTGTCTGCTTTTCTGGATTTATCCAATAATATCTGGAAATTACTGGATTTATCTGAATATAAGCCTTTTTCCATATTTTCCTGAGATAAAAATAATAAAAGCTGATATAAATATGAAAAAATAATAAATATAAACAAATTTGAAATTCAGAATTTGGAGAAAAATGACAAAGATACCCCTCAAAACAAGACTATGTCCTTGAAATCAAAGTTTTCAGAAAAGATTTTTGTAAAACTTTTTATTTAAGGATTAAACGGATTCAAATCAACAACAAATCGGATGTGGAGCACCCTAGCATGATTATAAACATGATCAAACCCTAAAAATATAAAACTTTTTATAAGAAAATTAAAATCTCACAAAATAATGATTTTTGCCAGTGTTTTACTCGAACCGAGACTCTACGGGTACCCTATTTTTATAATTTAATTTAATAATATATCAAATAAATTCAAAAAACTGTAAAAATTGACATGGATAGTTTTAATAACCCTAAAATTATACTGTAATCAAAAAAATATATTTTTAACATTATTTTAATATAAAAATTGAATAAAACCCTAAAATACATGATTTTGCCCGCAGGCATGTACCTGTCACAGTGTTAGACCCAAATTGGCTATCAACTTACCATGGAAATTCATAAAATTTTACAGAGAGATACTAGACAAAAAACCAAAAATTTTCTTTTTTACAGATTAGAAAAATCATCTTTGGTTAGGGAGATATTGCTCCGACAATACACAATTGATTCTGGCTTATATGTAACGAGTTGAAATAAATACATTCGGTTTCGGGTACAAGGAAATATAGCAAATCATGTTAAAAAATTATAAAATTTTATCAAATGGCAGTGGATACACAGAAAAAGATTTTCTTTTTTATGGATCATCGATCAGATCTTTGGTGAGGGAGATACAATTGATAAAAGTTGATATAGGGTTTAGATAATGCATAACGGTTCTATAAAACCGATTCTACTTTTTGTCAAAGTAAAAATAAAAAACAGATGCATAAAAATTTAAAAATTTTACAAAAAAATACTAGACATCAAGACAAAACCATTAAAACTTACAGATTGTCAATCAAATCTTTGACGAGGGAGATATCACATCGGCAAGTTGTTCCCAAATCCATGTAGCGATTTCACAGTTTAAAAAGTAAGATTTGGTTTTCTATTTTTTTGACAAGGTTACAGAACCCAAAATATTCAGTTTTTTTTACAGAAAATCACTGACATAATCACAATTTAACCCTAAAAAAAATTAGATTTTTTAACAAAAAAATATGCATAAAATAATACTGTTCTCGCATGCCCGAGATTGAGGATTGCATATTATCGATAAAACTTAAAACACCCTAATCTAAACATGAAAAATAATAAGAAAAACATGCAAATAATATCACGAATTTAGATTTGATGTTTGAATGAGTAAAATAAACATTAATATGATTAAGTTAAGAACAACATTGCTTCAACTAAAAATGACATCAGTTCAATTAAGAACAACATAAATTCAATTAAGAACAATATAGGTTCGCTTAGAACAACGATTTTGAGAAAATGAATCAATACGAGGATTGGTTTTTTTTAAAAATGGGTTTGGTCTAAGATTGACAATTTTGGAAATGACCCAGTACTAGGACTAGGTTTTAAAACAGGATTAATGAAAATAGTTCTTAATAAAATGAGTTTGATCCATAGATTGGATTTGAGAAAGACTGGTTTTGCTAAGAATTTAACTCACAGGATAAATTTGGTAAAAAGATCAATGCAAAGCTTGATTTTGGAAGGAAGGAAATTCGAGTCGAAACTCAAATTGTCAAAGAAAAACTAGACGAATTGGATTTGAAAGAAAATTTGAGTGGGAATCCGGATCTTCTAGACTAATTCTTGAGTTTGAAAGAGGGTTCGAGTAGAGACTTGAATCTTCAAAGGAAAACTAAACGAATTGAATTTGGGAGAAAATTCGAGTCGGAACTCAGATCTTCTAGACCAATTCTTGAATCAGAATGAAGGTTCGAGTAGGGACTCGAATCTTCAAAGGAAAACTAAATGAATTGGATTTGAAAGAAAATTCAAGTCGGGACTCGAATCTTCTAGACCAATTCTTGAATTTGAAGGAAAAAAAAATTGAGTCGAAACTCGAATCTCGGAGAAAAAACTATACCGATTAGGAAGTTGGGTTTGAAAAATGGCTTGAAAGCTCGATCAGTGCGAAGACTGAATTTTAGAATGGTTCGACCAGTGTAAAACTGGATTTTAAAAATAGAATTAACCCGACGGTTAATTTTGACATGACCAACAAAAATGGTTTCGACAAAAGATTCGACCTGCAGGTCGACTTTGAAAAAGACTGGTGTTTTGAAAGTGCTTGTTGATTATGATGGGAGATTTTCAATCTACCCCCTCACGATGACTCGGTCAACTGCTGGGGCTCAAGATTTATCCCTTATCCTGAATGGGTAATGAATTTGATGTAAATAGATGAATGCAAATAGATGCAAATGAATGCAAAATATAAATAAATGCAAATAGATGCAAATGAATAATGAAAGATTTTGTTTGATCCTGCCTGCATATAGAACATTTTGAAGTAGAGATAAATTTTCAAAAAAATGCCCCAGTGTAACTGGGGAGTAAGATGTTGGACGAAAGGATAGACAATTGACGAACGCTCTCTGAAGATAACAAGGTGACAGATTGGCAATACACTTCTTAATTGATTCGAAAAGCACTCTGAAAGAAGTTACTCCTCGCAAGAAGATATTTTACAAAAAGAAGATGGTATCAGGTTATGAGAAAAAAATAGATAATTTTATTGATGCATTAAAGAAAGAATAACAAATCAAGGAAAGAAATGAGACTACATCATCCCTTTAAAACGACAAAAGCAAGATGGGAGAGCATTGGCATTGTCAATCTAGATTAGATATTTTAGAAAGACCAGAGTGTTGGATCTCAAAAATGAGATAAAATACAATGAAATGATATGAAATGATGAGATATGACATGAAATGTCATGTGAAATGCAAACCTTGGATAAAGGATTTTAGGTATTGGACCCCAATCGATAGTTGTATCAATTTAAAAAATGATAAAATTGATAAAAATGAACAAAATGATTCAAGAGATGGTTTTTGTCCCTGCAGGACCAAGAGTGACACTAAAAATAGGGGTTTTTAACTGGTTTGAACTGGAATGATTTGAGTTCTAGGGTTTCGGAACTCAAATAATCTGACAAGACACTGGCTCAACTAAACTCCTAGACTGAATGATCGAGAAATGATATCATTTCTTATAGAAATGGTGTGAAATGATCACTGGAGTGAAGTGAGTTATGAACAAAAACTGAGTTTAAGCTGGAACAAAGATCAGTAATACTGAGATGAACTAAAACTGAAGCTCAAACACTAGCTCAACTGACTGGACTTAGCTCAATTTTAGCTAAAAGGAGCTGAAATGGGCTAAAATGGACTCCTAGACTGTGGAAAATGAATTTGAACTGGAACTGCGCTACTTAAACTCCTGGTGAGCTCAGGTTAGACTCAGGGGAATAGGGTCGACTGGGTTTGACTAATCCAGAAATAATTGACTGGGATTCAAGTTAGAAATGAGCTCGTTTCTCACGAAATGAACCCGTTTTGGCAGGAATGGTAAAAAATGAACATGATCTGCTCATCGTGAGCTTAGGTGAGCTAGAAATGACTGACATTCTAACTGTTTTGAGCTTAAGAATGAGCTTGGTTTACTCTGACTAACAAGGATCTAAGGTGACCTAGGGGTAAAATGAGAATCTTACTGACAGAATGGGGGTGAAATAACACTTAAAAGGGGACAGACCTAGGGTTAGACTCCTACACTGACCTATATGTTTGGCATCTATGGCAGGGGGTGTCTGGAAGTGAACGAGGAAAATTTGGGGTGTTTACATTGAGGAGTGACTGATAGATTTTAAATATTTTCATGCTTATGAGCTTATACTTTTTCATAGAACTCCTTATAAAAAAGTTTACACTAGATGTTATCCCATTCTCTTTTTTGTGCTTTTAATTTCTTCACTATGGCCATGTCTTCTATTACAAAGTGTAACTTTTCTGTGAAATCTGACTAACTACTCTTGCTTTATTATGAATGGTTCTTGTTTGTTAATTTTGCATGCTTTGAATATTTTAATGTAAAGAGTTTATGCCTATTTTTATTTCTTTTATTTTAATAGTAATTCTCTCTTGGCAATAAACTCTAAAAGGTTTTTCTTATCATATAACAGGATCACCAGCTTACTGGTATAAAATATTGTTAGTTGCTATGAATATAAATTTTATATGGATCACTAGCTTCTCCATTTTATTTTTATAAAAAAATTTATTTATTTATTATAAAATAACGATTAAAGAGATAGCCATGAAGGTAGAAACACCTACACCAACACCTATTGATAGAACATAGCAAACATAGTAACAAATAAATGATGCACTGACTGATAAGTCCTACTATGGAGTATAGAAGAGGTTTGACACATGGATAGAGAAGGAACCTGCTTTGTGATCAAAAGTATGGGTGGTCGACGTATATCATAATAAATACAATATCACTAAGCAAACACCTAGAAAACTCCACCTCAAATAAGAATCAACTAACAACTTTAGTGGCAACAAGAAGAGCAACTAGAGTTGCACAAATGGTTGACACATATGTAGCTAACCTAATGTCTCTCATCCTAAAAACATCTAAGAAGAGGGATTCATGTGTGCAATCAGTGATGATGTTGAAAGAGCTAGTGACTGAGTTTGAGGTTGTTGCTAACCTTGATGTCTAGCTAGAGAAAGAAGAAAATGTGGCCACTTGAAGTGGCAATGGTGAGATAGAGAAAAAAGTATGGATATTGTGAGAGTGAAAAAAGATGGAGGAGGTACCTCAGTAAGGAAAGGATACCAAAGCTGAGGTGTTGGAGAGTGAGCGTCCTTAGGGGGTTGAGGTGAATGAGAGTGAGGGTTCTTTGGGGACTGAGGTAGAGGAGAGTGAGGGTCCTCAGGGGGTTGGTGTGGAGGAGGTTGGAGTAGAGAGTGCCCAATAAGATAATCCCTTGGAAGAGAAAGTACATACTCAAAGGAAGAAGTTGCAGTAGCAAACACGGTCCAGTGCTTATGAACAAGTACTTTCTTCATTTATTATTGTGTGTAATACATTTGTAAAATGTTTGTAATCAATTTTAATATTACAATGAATCATTGATTAAATTGTCATATAGATGTGTTTTTGTTGATTCTTGCAATTCAATCTTTAAAATGTAATATGTGTGTGTACGTGTGTTTGAAGCATGTTTATAAGATAACTATTTTCAATATTATAATTCATTGATTAATTTATCAGATATATACAAAATATATTTGTAGGATAACTAGTTTGAATATAAACATACATTTATTAAATTATTATATGTGTGTGAAGCATATTTTTAAGATAACTAGTTTGATTCCTATAATTCAATATTTAAAATGTTATATATATGTGTGTGTGAAACGCATATAAGATAACTAATTTGAATATTGTAATTCATTAAATAAATTTTTAAACATGTGCAAATCACATTTTTAGGATAACTAGTTTGAATATTACAAGTGAATGATTAATTTTTTTTATATGTGTGTGTGACAAGTAGTTTGAATATTACAATTCATTGATTAAATTTTCATATATGTGTACAACATGTTTTTAAGATAACTAGTTTGAATATTGCAAATCAATGATTAATTTTTTTTATATTTGTGTGAATTTAAATTGAGTATTATATTCAATAATTAAATTATGATATTTAACTGATTTCATACAAATTTTATTGTGTATAGGATCTGTAATCTCAAAAAGCAAAGGATCCAACAAGCCTTATCAATCAGTTCTATTGGTTTCAAGTACATGAGTGATTCTTAACACTATCAGAGAAAGATGATTGATTGGATCAAATGCATTTTTAAAAATTCTTGGAGCTCACACTATGAATCATTGGTCATAGTCTCATAGATTCTATGGTACAGTTATGGAACAACCAATACATTTAAGTTCTTTGATTTTGAGATAACCATCACCTTGAAAAATGCGGTATGCATTACATGATTGAAGTGTCATGGGTAGCCAATGAATGCACCTCAGTTTGGAGACCTTAAGCGCCTATATCAAGTTTATTTGGGTGCATCTGAAGCTTCATTTGAAAGTGAAAGGTTGAAGTTGTCATGATTGAGGAACAATTTTGACAGCAACAAGACGAGGAGAATAAAAGAAAAGTTAGCTTATGTTAAAGGGAAGGTTGGTCATAGGCTAGAGGAGTTGAGGTAGTTTTGCTCTACTTCTTTGTCATCTATATATTAATTGACAATGCGAAGTAGATCCATACATCATATATGTAACTAGTGGAAGACTTGGATTGCATCAATAATATGCATGTGGAGCAGCTTCACTAGCACACCTGTATGCAACTTTGAACCAAGTGAGACGTGAAAAAAAAACTTAGCTGGCATGTTGGTGTTGTTAGATGTATGAATATTGATTTGATTTGATTGATATCAAAACATGATTTTGTTATCTTTATATATTATTTTGAGTAGTAATCCAAGTATTGATCTTTGCAAGTTTGGATATGAGAGCACATATCTATTAGAAGGCCCTTTAGACATGATCTGGTCTTTAAATTTCCACATATTGTTATGTGAAGTAGGTCACGCGATGAAGAAAATATAGTGGAGGAAGAGGAGGAGGGAAATACTGAAAGAGAGACGAGTTCTCGGTTGGGAAAGGCCCTTTGCATTGCCAAGTTATGCATGCTGACCAAAGCACATTAAGTGTACGTGAAAGAAGTGATTATATTTTTATAAATAATGCAATAAATGACTCTAACCATGAATGAAACTTCATTATATAGATAATGTGGTCCTCCTACAGAGAATATATAGTGAAGGAAGATGTGGTTCTTCAAATCATGAGCCTCACAAGGAAAGACATTTGGTTGTACAACATAAATGAAGTTGAATGCCAAAATGGTCAGCCGAGTTGTCTGATTGTTTGATTATGCTCAACAATAACCCTGTCACCCTTGAGTAGTTAGTAGAGATATCTCAGCTTGTTTAAAGGATCAATCCATGAAATATGTCCGTCAAGAGAATGTAACTACTAAGGAGGTGGGGTTGCCAAGCAGTTCTAATGCAAAGAGGGGCATTATGATGGTATTGCACTTATACATATATTAACTTTGTTTATAAAATTACTTTAATTATAAATTTATTACCTTGTACACATACATATACTTTGATTACAAATAAAAGGAGAATAAGTAAAGTGGGGTGAAGAGAACGAAGCTTATAAGGACTAAAAGTAGAGTGGATCTAAAGTTAGCTCTTAAAAGAACTAAAATTTGTAAGCTATAAGATATGCTTAAAGCAAATGAGGTCAATATATATAATCAACAAGAGCTTTTGCAAACTTAAACATCATTGATTTCTAGTCAGAATAGAGAACTTTAAGAGTTAAAAGCACGAGGAGGACATGCAACATCCTCAATAGTCACAAGCCATGGATTTCTTGTGGTTGTGATCAGATTCATAACTAATTTTTTATTATATAGATACATTAACAAACATTTATAATTTTTATATACTTTCATTTGTATATGCTTTTGTTTCTTTGTTTGAATGAATAAGTAATGAATGTGAATATGTTATAAATTGTAACAGTTTCTTTTTACTAAGAATGTGTGAATGTATAGATGTATTATAAATTGTAATAAGTTTTTATATAATGTGAATGTTATACATTGTAATAGTTTTTTACTATAAATGTGTGAATGTATAGATGTATATATAAATTGTAACAAGTTTTATTCCAGGTTTTTATATACTATGAATGTGTGGATGTTATAAATTGTAACAATTTTTTTATAGGTTTTTTTATTATGTGAATGTGTTAATGTTTAAATGTATATATTGTGGATGTGTGCATGTATATATAAATTGTAACATAATTTTTTTTACAGGTTTTTTTATTCTGTGAATGGGTCAATGTTTGATTGTATATATTGTGGATGTATGGATATATATACAATTTATAACAATTTTTTTACTGTGAATGTATATAATTAATAGGTGTTTAAACGGTATTCGAATGATGAAATGATTTATATATGAGAGTATGAACATGAGGACATTCACACATTGGAGTTTGTGAATGTCCTCATGTTATTCACATACTCTCATATAAAGTTTAATAATTGAATGACATTCACACATCAAAGTGTGTGAACCTCAAGACATTCGCAACCAAGGACTTAACCTAATTAATGAATGACATTCACAATGCTAAAGATGTTCACAACATGATTTCAATAACATATTTGCGAACATGGACCAGTACTTGCAGATGTCAAGGTTATACAATGGAAGGTTAGGACATTCACATCACATATTTGTGAACTTAGGCATGTATATACAGATGTTATTTTTCAACTATTACTTAAAGGAGATCTGCAATTAATATGCAGAGGTCCTCATTTCTGCAAATTTGTGATGCGAACATGCAGTCCTCCAGTATCCTTATCACGGAGTTGCAAAGGTGAAAACATTTAGATCACATATTTATGAAAGTAGACATGTCTTTTATAGATGTCAATGCTTGATAATTGCAATGTGAATGTTGTTACAAGTACCTGCGTGAAAACTAGTTCTATGATTTTGCTCAAGTACTGTGTGTACAATAAAATAAATATACCACAATTAATCTTGTAACAATCATATACAAAGTCAATAACATGTACATGTAGTATTGAGTTAACAAACATGTATAGAGTAATAACATGTTATCTTTGAGAAACATCATGCACAATAGATGCCATCCAATCAAAGTAAACATCATAGCCAAACATCTCGGCCAACAAAAAAATGGAACTCAACATTAATCATACCTAATATGAGAGAAAAATAAAGATATTACTTAATAAGTAATGAATTCGTATTGGAGCTTTAATGTTTTCATCTACATGAGTTGCAGTCCTTTTTTAGGTTCTTCATCACTATACACAATTCATTTTTGAATAATTTGTCGCAATAATCCTCCAATAGCTTTCCCTAATATAAAATGCATGCAATCGCATGTTCACATGAAATCTCATTTATTTGCCAATATTTACAAGAGCATTGCATATTTTCAAGATCAGCATTGTAACCATGAAATTGATCATGGGCCTTGTACAAACATCAATGACAATGTACGCCAACCACACATAATTGTTGTGTCTTTCTCTTTCGTATGTCTACCTTTTCTTTTACCTCAAGCATAATTTTCTGCTCGATATTCCTTCTTTTTTCAAACAGTGTCATCAACAAAAGATTGAATAGGGGTTTGTCATGTATAGGGTGAATCCATGAATTGATGCACTCTACTATAGTAGATGTCAAACACCCATATCTTTTTTATGAAAAGAAAAAGTAAGATATAGATCAAAACTTTCAGATTTTTTCAAGAAAATATACGCACTTTGGTTTTGTGGTTGCTCAAGCTGCGCTCTACCAAAGTAGACTAAGTGGTGAACCAATTTTTTTCACAAAATTCTCTATCAAGTACTTTATGCAATATCCAACATGTTGATTCATCTATAAGTCATTGCATTTTTTTTGTTTTTTTTTGTTTCTTATTAGAAACCTAACCCTTTTACCTCTTGAACCCTAACTCTTTTTCCTTTACCCTTTGTAGTGATTCATATGAAATTATCTTACAGCATTACAATGAGGTTGCAACATCCTTTTGGTCAAATTTTCATCTTTTGGTTAGGTTGAAAAATGAGCTATATATATAATTATTATTTTTTTAGGTGTATATATTTAATATGACCTTGTAGTATTTGTGTTTGGTTATTATCATAGATGATTTATGCATATTTTTTGTCTTATTTAATATTTGACATTAGATTTTTTGTTTAGGGTTTACTATGTTTAAAGTTTTTTTATAGATATATACTTTTTAGTGTTGTATACGATTTATATTTATTTTCTTGTCATTTATTTAATATTTAGTAATTTTATCTTGGGATAATAGGGTTAGAGTTGACTATGCACAAACATTCAATTAGTGTGATGGGGTTGAGATTGACTGTGCACAAGCATTTAATAAGGGTTAGGTCTTTGTCGGTAATTGGTTTTTCATAGTGGTTGTTGTAGGTGGTTTCGTTAATTGAATATATGAAGTTTATATGAATAGTCTTTTGTAACATGATATTTTCATTTGATGAATGATATGTTGTGTGGTTGGTATAGGCTGTTAATGATAGCCTTTGAAAGAGTTAAAGTACACTACCGTACCATTGATCACTCTTCTTGGAAATCTATATTGCTTTCAAAAAATTATAGTTGTAAGAAATTTATAGCTTTGATGTCTCGTAAAACCAGATACATGAAAGAGTCATTGAGCCTTCGATATAGTTATTCTGTAAACGTTGATAACCAACCAATATGGATAAATATTTTTTACGATGATGACGTAGAATTGATGTTATTAGTCATGTTTTTTATGCTAAAGAAGCAGTTGATGGTGGGGATGATGAGAATCCTATAAAGAATATGCATCTATCTTAGGCACCATCTAATGAGCTTAATCCTTTGACAAGCATCCAACTGTTCTAAACAGTAGGCAATATTGATGTTCTTAACATGCATGTGGAGGGCATGCAGTTGCCCGAACCAATTAGAAATATAAATTCTCAATGTATAGACAATGAAGAACTTTCATGAACAATTGATGTTGTACATTATCAGAGGATGTGAAACTACATCAACAAACCAATGATTGATCTTTATAACAATAATTTAGATAATATCTAGCCTTTTAGGGCAGATGAAATAATTAGGTACAAGTTGTTGGACTTTATAATTTATGCTTGAGATATAGGTATGATGATAAATGTGTTATTTATATGCTTGAGATATAGGTATGATGATAAATGTGTTATTTATATGCTTGAGATGCAATGTCATGAGTTTTGGAAAGATCATGTGATCAAGAATAACTATAAAACAAGTTGTATGTACGAGAAAGAACCTGCAGATTATGGGTGATTTCTCCTAGAAGTTTAAATAAACAAAGGTACAAACATACAACTGAAATTTGTGAATATCAGTAGGCATTTGCAAACATGCGTGGGCAGTATTTAGTCAAAGGAGGTTCACAGGTTTTGTTCGTGAATGTCGTATCATATTTACGAAGGTCGTACATATTTGCGGAGGTCGAATCAGAGTGTGAATGTTGGGGACATTTACAATAGGTGACTATGAATGTCAACACACATTTGTGGAGCTCCTTGAGGAGTATTTACTTAAATAAGGTTCGTAGAGTATCTTTGTTAGGGTCGTCATACTGTATTAATGAAAGTCATACTATATTTGCGGAGCTTCAAAAATATTTAGTTAAAGGAGGATCACATGATCTACACACAAATTTTGGGACAGTCGCAAATGCATGGGGCAAACCTAGTTGCGGATGTACGTTGAGAGTATTTAGTTAAAGAAGGTTCAAACATTTTGGGTGACATTCGCATAAATCATTTGTGAAAGTAGTGTTGTATTTGCGGAGGTATATGGGGAGTGTTTAGTTAAAGGGTTTGGGTGACATTGTCAAAATTGATTTGCGATGGTCGTACCTTGTTTGCATAAGGACAAAAATGATCTAAAAAATGAGGAATCAAAGATTTTGGATATGCGGATGATATCGGCCAAACCACACGAATTAAGCACTCTAAGGAACGCATACCATGTTTAGGAGTGAAACGGTGAACAAATGTGCAAACACAAAACGTTATATCAATTGACTGCCCACCATGTAATTAAACGACAAAGAGCATATAATTTTGTGATGATGGATGGGAACATGTATGTGGGTTATTTTGTTTTATTAGGCATAGTTATTTGATTTGTTTTCTATTAGAGACAGAAAACATCTAATCTAGTCACATACTTTATTCTAAAACTTACATGCACTTAATTTGAAAAGTTTGACAAGTCATTAATTATGCAATTTACAAAACTTTCTTACTATAATGAATTGTATCAGGTACATATTCGCATTGCTTTTACACGAGATCAAGACAATTGCAAACAAAGCTTAAGGAGATCAAATGAGTCATTACAGAGTGGGCCATATCTATTATTAGAAAGTGCCAATACACTTCCTGTTGGTTATTATGCTAATGAGCCTGCTAACTACATTTTTTTCAAAGACTCTAGTTGAGTCATCAATTGGACCATTACCCACATGGTCTCATAAAGCAAGAACAGACCTTGACTCACCTATTCCACCCAACACTTTGTCTGGGAATCTCAGCTATGATCAACCAATTAGGCTTGTCTGGATATGTAAGGTATGATCCAGCCCAATGCCCCATCAGTTTGGACACTTATATGGTGATTGGTCATACCATGAACTGTGCTAGGATTTCAAGCAACCATCCTTTGATAGTCTGCCAAGTGGGACAAACCGAACAGAACTTTAGCAACATGCTGCATTATCTATGAGATTGGCCCTAATTGCTTACAACCTAAAAGGCTGGAACCCGTGCAAGGTGCTAACTCAAGTGGCACAGTTCAGAACAAGGCCCCATTGTACACCAACGGCAGATCAGATGCAATGTTATTGCACAAACAAACATTGTGCAGCCACATGACATGCAATTAGTGCCGGTAAACAAACTGAGCAGCTCATGATTCAGCTCGGTTCGGCTTATCATGAACTCGTTCATAATTGGTAGGTATAGCTGGTCAGCTGAGCTGATCGCAGCTCAACTCGGGAGAGCTTATATATAAGTGTAATATGATGAAAAAAGAATGCATAAAATATATATACAATGAGAATGATGCATAGAAAATATATATGTAAAATATGATCTATTAAGTATACTATATATATTTATATGTGTATATTTATATTTATATGTGCCATGTATAAATAACATGAAATGTTTTACACGAGCTGGTTCTTCTCCTCCAGAACTTGAGTTTGGCTCAGCTAAATACGTACATGAGCAGAGTTATGAGCTCGATCAATCGGTACGAGTTGAGCCTGAACATGGCCTATTTGATTCGTTCTGCTCGTTTATCAGCAATGACACCTCTCCAGATCAGCTCAGGGACTAGTCAACTTTTGTGGAACCCACAATCAGAACCAGACAAGTATCATTACGTGAAATGGGATAGCATATTTTTTGTGCAATCACATTGTACCTGATCTTTTTCTTTTCTTTTTGAAAAAGTGACCATAATACATCTAAGAATAATGGCATTTCAAGTCTCCATAAAATATCACAATATTCCTAGGGTAACCACCCATTCATTTTTCATTGAATTTGTGGCATTTCTAACAATTTTACCCTTTCACTGAAACATACAAGTGCCTTATGTTGATGTAATGAAACTCAAATGCGATAGAATAGCAAGACTCGCTTATGATAGAATAGTGAAGCTCATTGCAATAGAATAGCAAACTCAGTTGAGGAACCTAGTCGTCATATAACTAGTGAATCTCAGTTGCAATAGAATTGATGAAATGCAATTGTGGTAGAATATCAATACTCAGTTATGAAACCTAGTTACCATAGGACTAGTGAAACCTAGCAATGGTGGTGGTGATGATGATGGGAGTGGTGGTAATGGTAATAATGATGGTGGATGGAGGTGGTGGCAATGGTGATGACAGTGGTGGTGGTGATAGTGGTTGTAGATGGAGGCCATGACAATGGTGATAATGGTGATGCGGTGATAATTATGATGATGGTAATGACAATGGTAGTGGTGGTTGTGGTAATGATGTGATGGTGGTAGCGACAGTAATAGTGATGGTAGTAGAAGTAATGGCAATGTTGATTATGGTGTTGTAGTAGTAATGATGATGTTGGTGGTGATAATAGTAGAGAAGTGGTGGTGGTGATGATAGTGGTGATGGTGACGGTGACGCTGATGATGAAATGGTAGTGGGTGGGGATGGTGGCGGTGGAGTGGAAGAAAATAAGTAATTGTAAAAAAAGTAGGTCTCAAAACTAAGATTTGCCACTTGTGAAAACATAGATATCACAATTTGGTTTTGTTATTCTATCGCAATCGTGTTTCATCACAACTAAGTTTTGCTAGTAATAACGAAATTCACTTGTATGTTGTAGCGAAAGGGTAAAATTGTCAAAAATGCTATAGATTCAGCCAAAAACAAATGGATGGGCATGCAAGGAATATTGTGGTATTTGGTAAATACACTGTGAAATACCATTATTCTTATGGATAGTACGGTCATTTTATTTTTTTTAGACAACATATTTTTTTGTGCAATCACATTGTGCTTGATATATATATTTATATGCCACGGTACACTAGCCTACTCGCACATATAAGAAATCATGGTTGTAGGTTGTATATTCTCAATTAAACCTTATGGATGTACTCAACATGGTTTATTTGATAGGAATCATGTTTTTTTGACATAAAACTATAATTTTTAAGTGAAGACTTTTTGATACATTGTGAGCCATTGGTTTTTAAAGGTCTTAAAAAACATACATATATGTTATAATCATGTGATACAAAACTTGTTTTCTACAAAATAATACTTATAGATCATATCTATAGAGTCTGATCAACTAAAAAAAGTTTAAGAAATTTGACAACCTAAAGCTTCTATTAGGTGAGAGTAAGTACTTTATAAATATATATATGTGTGTGTGTGTGAGATGCATAAGTGCCCAATCAATAGGAGTGCAACCTCAAGCGCAATGGTGCTGGGCACCAATTGCGAGAGTAAGGGACGCTCAGCAAATACACGCAAAAAATGCTGTTCAGCGTTAAAATCATGCAAAAAATACCTTTAGTGTGGTTTTCAACTGCTGCTAAAGGTCCAATTTTCCGTTGGGACCTTTAGTGGCGGTCGAAACCGCCGCTAAAACATCTTTTTAAAAATGACACACATCCCTAGGGGTGTTAGAGGTGGTTTCGACCACCACTAAAGGTCCCAGCGGAAAAATGGACCTTTAGTGGCTGTTGAAAACCGCCTCTAAAACATCTTCTTAAAAATGACATGCACATCCCTAGGGGCGTTAGCGGTGGTTTCGACCACCGCTAAAGGTCCCAGCGGAAAAATGGACGTTTAGCAGCTGTCAATAACGTTGAACAGCGTTTTTACTGGAAAAAGACGCTGAGCATCCATCGACCCTCAGCAGTGTTCCACTCATAAGGGTTGCGCAGCTACCACTTTTTGTATGTACACACACACACACACACGAGAAAACCCTGGTTCACTCGGTGGGGGCAACTGGGGCTATCAATGCCCTGTTGTATTGCCCACGCCCAAGCAGTTAAAACCCTTTGTTCACCATAGGACCCGCTTTAAGGGACGCACGGCCAGATTATGGAATTCCTGATGTCCTTCAACTTGAATGCTAATAGCTCACTCATTTAGCCAAGTGTTCATAAACCCTATGAGTGTTTTTCTTTTATGAAGAAGAAACGTGCTAGAATGTAAGACCATGCTATGTGGATTTGTACTCACTTTGAATCGTCCCAAACCTTGTGCAACTAGTTACCTTATCTACTATGAAAGGGCTGGATTTCCCATATGATTCCTGTTCAAAGACTTGAAAAGGCCATTGTAGGCCATAAGGCCAACATTCTCCTCCTGCAGCACGCATGCATGCATGCAAGTCAGCAAAATACACCTAATTTAAAAATTTTAGCTTTCATTTTCGTTTCAACCTTTTTAATTTTTTCCTCCAATGTGACCCCACACGTCTTCGGTGAACCCAACTTCGAATTAGGACTACTCTCAATCTAATTCTTTGGATATGGCTAGGTTTCCGATCAATTTACATTTAGCCGGCAAACTTATGATGAATTTACATTTTGCTTCAGGTTTAAAAATTTTAAGATAGAACAAGCTTTTCAAGAGATTAATTTAACGGGGATTACAACCTATGGTACTTTTTGTTTACATAACTCCAGTTTCTTTGGATTTTACCTTAAAATTATGTTGGTTAGGTAGGTTGGGAGTTATCGTTGTCCATTTATTAACCATCATTTACCTATGTTAACCCTTTTACTGGTAATAAGCAAAATAGGGCCAGCAAAAATAGAGGATTTTGGCATGAGAGAGAGAGAGAGAGAGTCTGCCAAAGGGTGTGAAGGATTTTTTTAAATGCTGAATTACAAGCGCACTTTTTATGTGCACCAGAAAAAACTCTTTTTTTCTGGCTCATTTCTTTGTTTTGGTGGAAAAAATTATTATTACTGGCGCATTTTTTATGTGCGCCAGAAAAAGTTTATTGTACTGGTCATAAAATCTAGCATCAATATAACCCACTTTTTTCACAAGCACTAAATAAAATAGCATAAGTCAAAATGCTCTTTTACTGGCGTGCCAGGAGGGACGTCCGAGTAAAAGCGCTTTTTCTTGTAGTGTTTGGAGGCAACTCCACTACTTTCAAAATAGTTTAGTCCCACATAAAAAAAAAGAATATCTTACACATGGGTTTATAGAGTTAGAGTTGCTTTTATGGGCAAAGACCATTAGAGGCATGTCATTTGAACTTTGGACTTCTGGGCGTTGGGCTTGGGCTTAGGCTTGGATTTGCAATGTATTTCGGTTTCGGTTCGGTTTGGCTCAGCCCGACTAGATTTCTTGCATGGGTCATTTAATGGTCTAACATTTTAAGAACCACCCTTTTAATAGCAGAACGCTTAACTGTTGACCATGCCCCATGTTCTGGATGTTCTTGACTGGGATAGGGTCATTTTGGGCCCTTACCTTACCCATTTGGTCCCTTCATTGAACCCAACTGCATGGTGATACCGTTTTGACTAGCGGTTTGGGGCTAGCCATTTTCCCAACCCACACCTTTTTTTGTTAGTTGTTGGGTTCAAACCTATATATATATATATATATATACCCCAACCCTCTCTCTTTTCTCCCTCTCTCCTGAATTAAGACATTGACTTAGTCAAGAGAGTCAAAGTAACCCAAGAAGCCAACAATTCATTCCTGAATACATTAGGTGTTTGTCATAAGTATTTGAAACCAAAGGCAGCTGAATGAGAAATGTGCTATAAATCAGATACCGATATGTGAATTACTCATAAGTTTTTTTTAGAGAGAGAGAGGCCTTGGTCGGTTTAAACGAGTGAAAAAAAGCAGAAGTTCATGGTTTGGAAAAATTGCCAAAAGCAACCATATTTGGAGAAAATGATGCATATAATATATTTGATAGGGATTTGCACCCACAAATTTGTTGTTATCTTTTTGGTCACTTGCATAAAGAGCTTCCAGTCAATGCTAATGTCTTTTTTGGTATTCAATGAAATTGGATAAGCACATGAATGGGGTTTGGCAAATAATAACTTTTTGACTCTATTGTGGGGGCAATTTTTTGCGCGTCCGATGACCTGAAGGAGCAACATAATAGGTCATGTCTGACAAGATGCTGAAGTGCACCAATTTATGTATTAGAATTGATAAGAGTACTGGTTACCAGTTTTGTAAGTAACAATCTCATTTCTGCGGAAACCTTGATGGGATTTTGTACAGTTACAAGAAGATGTTCAAGCTTTTGTTATGGCTTCCTGATGTAAAAGCCTTCAATTATCCTTCTCTCACTAGCAGAGGAATCAGTCGATTATAGACTAGCTTCTTATTATAGTCTTAATCACCCATAAGCCTTTAAGAGATAAGTCTTCTTTACATTTCTCATCATACATGTTCTGTTAAGATCCTATATATGTGAATCCTCTTTTTTAGAAAATCTCAAGAAAGTATCAGCATATGTAGAATTAAAAAATTTAAGAAATATAAAAGAATAATAAATATGAAAAAAACAAAATGTTACAATCATGATTATTAGAAAAAGATGACACTTTGAAAACACCAAAACTTTAATCACGATTTCTTCTTTTTAATGTCACAGTAAAATCACAACTGATCAATTTTGGTTGGTGGAAAATTTGTATTCCGATCTAGGAGGCCTTATGTTAGTTTATTTAAGCCAAGTTTTAGTTCCAAGAATTTTTCAGCTTATATGCCATTTGGATTTGAGATTGTTTTGAAAATTATTATTTTCAAAATATAGCTATTCAGAGGAACAACAACCCTATAAAGATGCACGCTATTGGCGGTCTTTTACTCTGTCTTTTTAGTAAAGATTCACGCATGGTTTTCCTTTTTTTTTTTTTGCTTTCTTTTTTGGCAGTTGACTAGAATCGAACACTACAAATGTGGTTTAACATTTCAATGGAAAACGATGTCCATATTTTGAATGAAGACATGAACGCTATGCATAGGATAAAAATAGAATGAGATTAAAAAATTTATGTCTATATCAAATTAATTAAGCTGTATAATAATTTGAAATGGCATATCTTAGTTAACAGTAAAATTTCTACTAAATCGAAAAGAAAATAGCTTTCCATAGTAGTAAAATGAATGCACTCATTCCTATTCAATAGCATTTAGTGCTTGTTTCAGTCCTAGCTAATAACTCTTAGTACAAGAAGCTTCCATTATTAGTTAATAGCTAGAGTATTGAGAGGAAATGCTAGAACGCATTTATGTTTCCCATAATACATATTTAACTGGGGTATTATTTGTTTAATTTGGGAAACTTCATCTACTTTGAAAAGTCAAAAGACCAATTAGACTAGGATTCCTAGTTAGCTAAGGACATCTCATAAGAATAAATCCAATAAAAGACTTTCATAATTAACTAAATTTAATTAATGCTAATTAACTTTTACGAGACATCTCAGAGGACTCTCTAACATCACATGCCCCCCTAAGTGGACCCCAATCCTTAATTGACATGCCTTCTAGGCTTGACATATGTTTAACTTCTCCTGCTCTCGACTGAGACTCTAAATCTTTGCCATGTCAGCTGCCACATCATCAACCAGAGACCTAGACTGTGTTGGTCGACTCCGATAAGGTTCTAAAAGTAGCATATGGATCTGAATCTACTGCCATATTTTGAATACACTCTAACATACCTTGCTCCTAAGTTCCAAAATCTGGGAATCTCCTTTTTAGATTAAACTCCCACTTCCACATGGTTGTGTCTTTGCCCTCATTGTCTCACTCTACAAGATGTTTTTGCATCATACAATCATACTTACAAAGTCTCTTGGTCTTTAGAATTTCAATGGATTGAGACTCTCGGTCCTCATCATGGGGAGCTTCTATTACTACTAGTAACTCACTATGGTACGACTTGAAGGCGAGATACGTGGAACACAGGGTGTATCTTCACCTCATTGGGCTAGGCTAGGTGGTAGGCTAGCTTTTCAACTCGCTCTTCAATACAATACAAATCAAAATACTTTGGCAGAAGCTTATGGTAGTCTTGAGCAACTTATGGTATCTTGGGCAAAAAGGGTATTCTAGCCTCTGGGTTTCCTCTTCAACCAAACTGAATTTTCTACCTTAAACTACCTATTTGAACAATCTTTGTCATAGATCTGCTTCATATGTTGTTGGGCCTTGGTGATATTCTACCTCAAGGTAATTAGAATCTCATCTTATGTTCTCAGATTTCGATCAACTTTGAGAGATGCAGCGCTCCCATGCTCATAGGCCATCACCAATGGTGGTGAAAACTGATATAGTGCCTTAAAAGGAGTCATATTGATGGTTAAATGATGACTCATATTGTAGTCATATTCCTCCTACAAAAGGAATTGGAGCCATTTTTGTAGATGGTTCCCCATAAAACACTGGAGATACATCTCAACTGCCATGTTCATAAACTCTGTTTGATCGTTTGTATATGAGTAATGGGTTGTACTATAGTTCAGTCTGTTACCACTCAATGTAAAGTAGGAGATCAATAATTGACTCAGGAAAATCGAGTCTCGGACACTGACAATTCTTTTGAGCAAACCGTGGAGCTTGACCACATGACTCATGAACTGGTGTGCGGTCAACTCAAAGGAATACTCTCTGGGTAGTGGGATGAAGTGTGCATACTTAAAAAATTAGTCCACCACTATCATGATCACTCCCTTCCACTCACATGCAAATAGGGCTTCCACAAAATCTATGGATATGTCCTGCCAGGCATGTTTGATAAAAGGCAACGGTCGTAACAACCCGAACGATTTGATAGCTTGGTATTTGTTTGCCTGACATACCAAATACTTTTGCACATAATCATAGACATAGCCCTTAATACCCGGTCAATAAAATAATTCCTTTAGCTACTGGTATGTCTTGGACACTCCTTTGTGTCCAGCATAAGAAGTATCATTCACATCATGTAAAAACTTTCAGAGTACATCGGTCTTAGGTGAAATATAGATTCATTCTTTATAGAACAAGACCCCACCTCTAATTGTATGGTTATGATGACTCTCTAGATCTGAATTCAACTCACACACTATCTTTTAGATTCCACTATGGCCTTTTTGGGATGTGCTTGCTTAGCTCCAAACAGAATAATCAATAGTAGTAAGGGTGTGTAAACCTACAGGCTACTAAAAACGCTGGGATAGGGCATCGACTATTGTATTCTCCATGCCTTTTTTATACTAGATCTCAAAGTCACGTCCCATGATCATCGCAACCCACCTCTGTTGGTTGATGGTGGTGATCTGCTACCCTAACAAGTATTTGAGGTTCTTGTGATCCGTATAAATAATGAACTAGTGCCAAGGAGGTAGGGGCACCACTTCTCAACTGCAAGAACAATGACCAACATGTCCTTGTCATAAGTGCACAAGTTTTAGCTCCGATTAGGCAAAGCCTTGCTTATGAACATAATGGAGTGTTTTTCTTGTGAGAGGACAACTCCTATCCCATTGTCACATGCATCGGTCACGACAACAAACACCTTGGAAAAGTCTATTGATGATGCATGAAATGCACATCATTTTCACATAATATTCATGCATTTTTATGTTTTTTGAAGGTTTAGAACCCATGTATTGATGTAATTAGGTACAAAGAGATCACAGTTCAAATTTCACTCGAATCAGAGTTAAATTGAGAAAGATAATGCATTTTTTATGATTTTGGAGCAGTTTTCGAGGCAAGGCGGATCCAAATCTGACCCAAGAGCCCACTTTTAGATCATGGATCAATTTTAAATTGTTCTAATCCAATCCACACGTGATCCAAGGTCCAAAGGATAAAAATTTTTAGAAAACCCCCTCAGGGAGAGGCACCTAGCAAATACTTTTACTTTAAACCTGTTTTTGAAATTCAAAAACTTTGTAATAGGTTTAAATAGTTTTTTAAAAACCCTAGCTAACGTCTTTGACTGGAAAACTGATGCCCCTCTCTTCCTCTCTCCCTCTCTATTGTCCTCTCTTGCTGACTCCTTTCTTTCCCCCTACTTTCTCACTCTATCCACCACTTTTTGAACATCTTCTTTCTCAACGCCCACTTTGTATCTCTTCTCTCTTCTTTTCTTTGTATACATTATCCATTGATGTGTTTTACTTTGGGTTTATTGTTGTATTTTTGCAGGTTGCAGCCATATAAATAGCACCTTCAACTCAGATTCGGCTCACCGTCTACAATCGCCAAGGCTTGGTCGTGAGCCCTCTTCAACCATGTCTCATTCTTTGCTTCCACCACGTATCTTCTTCTTCATATCTTGGGTTCTATTTTGAAGCAGCAGCCATTAGAGGTGCAGCAACAACACCAAAGTCGTGTGGGGGTCGTGCTTCACCAAAGACTGCTCTCTCTTTCCTTCCATTCGTCGGACAACCCTCTGAGGTTGACAAGCAAGCTACAGGTTAAAGGTTAATTTTGTCAAGCATGAGAAAGCTTGAATTGGTGAAATGACAGAAATGCCCCTATGATCTGAAGAAGGCTTGAGCAATCTAATTTAGGATTTGATTTGATTAATGTTTATTTTGTAACTTAATTGTAGTTGTTTTAACTCAGTGTAGACATTGTTATATTAATAAATTAAAAATTTTAGATTTAATTAAAATATTATCCTGTTCCTTGAGGATTCGACCCATACTCACCACGAAAGTGGAAAGTCGGTTTTTATATTTTTGGTTGATGATTTTCCAAAGCTTTTCTTGAAAATATGTTTTAGAAATACCATTGCAAAAAGTACAACCATCTATCATAGAAAGAACTGGGGCATGACACATTGTTTTCTTCATCCTCTCAAAAGCATTAGTCGCCTTTTTGAACCATCCAAATTTGTCTTTTTTTAAGAGGGAGGTTAGGGGTTGAGCAATGAGACTATAGTCTCTCACAAACCTTGTGTAATATCTAGTCATCCTTAAGAAGCCTTAAAGTGCCTTCATTGTCTGCGGCATGGGTCATACCTTCATGGCCTCAATTTTGTCTAGGTTTGCTCGGACTCCCCTATCAAAAACAATATTGACCCATGTAACTCACCTTGTCTTGTCCAAAAAGGCTCGTGGACATCTTCACACGTAGATGATTCTCATGTAGGGACTTCAAAATAAAATATATCATCAATGTGCGGCTATACACCAAAATATCATTAATGAAGACTAACATAAACTTCTGAAGCATCAACTTGAAGACGTCATTCATGATCGCTTGGAAGGCGGCCATTACGTTAGTCAATCTGAAGGCATGACCAAGAACACGTAGAGACCCTCATGAGTCTAAAAGGTTGCCTTATGCATATCCTCATAGACTATGCACACCTGATGATACACGAAGCATAGATCCAACTTGGTGAAGAACCATGTGTCATGCAACTCATTCAATAGTTCCTCAATGATTGAAATAAAAAATTTATCCTTGATCGTGATCTCATTGAGAGGCTGATAATCCATGAAAAAACTCTAGGTGTCATCCTTCTTATTCACCAAGAATACATGTGAGAAAAAATGGCTCACACTAGGGTGGATGATCCCTTGGCTCAACACCTCTCCCATATACTTTTTAATCTCATTCTTCTAGGAGTATGCATACTGATAAGGACTCATAGTCAAATGACCCATGCCAACATTCAAGGGGATATGAAGATCTTGGGACCTCAAAGGTGATACTCTGTGTGTCTCATCGAATACATCAGCAAATTCAATAAATACTAAGGCTAGATCAGTCAGGATGTCTATAAGGAACAAAACTAGTTTAAGCTCTACTGCCTAGGCAGTGAGTAGGTAGGTCTGCTGGGTACCTTTTGATAACTTAAAGGCCCCCTTTAGTTGCACCTTTCATGTTGTAGGAGGTCGAATAACAACCAATATGACTTCCTCTGTGCCTTTTCGAAAAGTCATCTCTATGGCAGAGAAATCCCAAGTTATTTTCTCCAGTATTCATAGCCAATTCTTACCAAGGACCACATCCACACTATAGATAAGTAGGATATATAGGTCCAGTACAAACTTAGCTCCTTGGAGTTGTAAATAAACATTCAGGCAGACCTAAACAAACTTGTGGTGCTACCCATTTTTCAGCATAACATAAAAAATTGGGTGTTCCTTGAATTTGCACCTAACTTCCTGCATAATGCTCTCCCGAATAAAGTTATGAGTGCTACATGTATCGATGAGAATGTTTACCTCCCAGGAACTAAGGCGGCAAGCGACTCTTATCGAGTTAGGTGCGGAGATACCTGAGAGCGCATGATAGAAAATGTTGTAGCTCAAGTCCTCCTCACTATCCTTTGTATCTAATGTAGGATCAAGTGGCTCATCTTCTTCAGAGTCAGACTCTACCATGCAAAAGATATTATAGTTCTTGCATGTGTGGCCTTTGAACAACTTCTCATTGCAGTTAAAGCACAATCCTTTCTTTATCTGCTCTTCATGTTGAGAATGGGTAATGGACTCTACCTTAGAGGTTGTCATCTCGTCCCTAGTCAGATCGGCCTTCTGCTGAGCACCTAATGTTCTGACATGAGCATCAGTAGGTCATATTTGTCTCCTCACTGCTTGGAGTCACCTTTAGTTCTCATTGTGAAGCTTGGTCCATACTGCTACAACCTGGACTTCTATGCTTAGATCCTCTTGTAGTCTGCCATCATAAGACCCGAACAAGGTCTCCTTATCTAATAGTGGTAGGAGAGTACAGAGGTTCTCAAACTCGGCCTAGTACTCCTCTAAGCCACCCATTTATTTCAAGTTCTTGAGCTCCACATGGTGATTCACCAAGACTGTGGGCATGAACCACTCCATAATTTGCTTAATAGTCCTCCCAAGATGGCTTACTATGTTCAGTGTCTAACCACTTGTACCAGCATAGTACGCTACCCTTGAGACAAGTGATTGCCTGAGAAACACGTGCTTTAGCCAATACGTTGTTACAGGTAAAGAAGTACTTGAGTTTAAAGACCCACTCACACACATTCTCTCCTACAAATACAAGAACCTCAAAACATGGTTTTCTACCTTGATTATTATGTGGTGGCTCGCTCAGAAGAGACTCATTTTGTCACCCAAATTTGCTTCATGGTCTGAGTCATGTTTGAGAGTGTAGATGTTCTCCATTCGATCAACTATTATTGAGACAACCTTCTCGATGCATTCAAGCCTAGTGTTCATCACCACAGTTTTTTGATGTTGCCAAAATAGTTTTGGCTTATGTCTGCTAAAAAAGAGTTCTAGCATGTTTCTCATGCTTGCGAGCTTCTTCACTTTTCTCAACTCATGAAGGTTATGGTATATCCATATGAGAAACTTATCTTTGATACCAACTTGTTGCACTATATTCAAGATCTGGTTAAATCGAGGACCAGAAGGGAGCCTCAGGCTAGCAACAAATGAGTATTTTAGTCTAAGCCTAACAGAAGTAAGAGGATTGTGTCTGTGATTTTTAGACCTCCACAACGGGGACAAACATGTTGGGGGTGATGACTTCTGTTGAACACAATGCAGTAGAGGCCTAAAGGTAGCCTTAATATAGGATTTAGGTAATTCTAGAAAAAGACCTCTGAAAATAGAGAAATTTGGTAGGTTAAAATGGCTTTGAAGGCTTGTTGGTGAAGGGTTTCAGTTCAGATCTAGTATGGAGTGAAACAAAGGCTTGCTAGATACCTAGAGACATGTGTTAGGGTTAGGATAGGCTGCTAGAGGTCATGAATTACTAACATAGGTTGTTGGGTGACTGGGATACTCAAACGGTAAAAACAAAGTTTTTAAGATTAATTGGGAAGATGTAGTTTTGGTTCTAAGGTTATCAAAAATAGCATAATGCAACCTAAGGTCTGCTTACAGGTCTAGGATATTAATATTAAAGGTTTAGAGGGTTGGTTACTTGAGTTAGGCTTTGGAGAAGACAATACAACATAACTACGATTGTGGAGGCTTTCGAATGACTTTCTCATGCAGTGTATCCTTCCTGAATCTTTGAAAGAAACTCGTGAAGGGCTTGGGCTCTTTGTGTAGGTTGGATCTACCACCACACATGTATACTAGGTGAAATCGGAGAGAGAAGAAAAAAAGATGTCAAAGGAGGAAAGGACATCCAAGGAAAAGAAGAGAGAGAGGAGAGAGAAGATGAGAGAGAAAGATGGGGACGGCTAGGCCTTATGAGAGAAATGTCAATTCTATTTAATGCCCAATAAGGCTATCCAAGACCTCCTTATATAAGTAGAGCTTGGATTGAATCCTACTTACATGAAACCACATCTACCTAGAAATGTCAAAAGACTTAACTATATTAAGACTCCTACTTAGCTAATTACTTCTTGTAAGAACAAACTCAATAAAAGACTTTCATAATTAACCAAAGTTAATTAATGTTAATTAACTTCTAGAACAAGGGAACATCTCATAGGACTCTCTAGCATCACATGCTTCCTAGGTGGACCCAACTTTTTAATTGTCATGTCTTCTAGGCTTGACACGTGTCTGACCTCTCCTTCTCTTGACTTGTCAAAAATTTGAAAAGCCATATCAGCTGCTACATTATCAACCTCGAACTCACACTGTGTTGGTTGACCCTAGAAGGTTCTAAAAGTGGTGTGTGGATCCTAAACACTGGATCTGGATCTACTGCCATATTCCAGACCATAACAATATTTGAGCATAGGATTGCCAAATTGGTTTATGGAAAAATGCTTTAAGATCAATATATACATAATTGATGAAAATTAATGTCATATCTAGATTAGTACAAACATCAAAATATTTGAATTGGAGCCACCTAACACAGCTAACCCATTGACAACGAGGAATAATAATTAGCATGCTTGTATTTTCATTTAAAGTATTACGATTATGTCCTGAATCTATATAATTTGAATATGTATTTTTTAATTTGGCAATACATTGTTTATTTCCAGCACATTACACAATCACTACAAAAAAATAGGTGATTAGCGACAGAATTATTTTGTTGCTAGTTAGCGACGGATTAACAAGAGAAACACATCTGTCGCTATAATCAATGAAATTTATGAAAATAGCGACAAAATATATCCCGTCGCAAAATTCGTCGCTAATTAGCGATGGATTTTGCAAAGGAATATTTTGTCATAATGGTCGCACCATTTAGTGACGTCTTTTGCGACGGAAAATATTCTGTCATGATTTAGCGAAGAAATATATTTCATCACCATTTTCGTGTTTTGATTTATGGTGGCTTAGCGACAGAATTAATTTGTCGCTAAGTCGTCGCTAAATGTCGCATAACCCCTAATCCCAACCCTCTTTTTCTTTTCTTATTTCGTTGCTCCCGCTCCCACCCGCCGCCCTATTCGTCCCGTCGGCCTCTCTCCGGCCCCCACCGTCCACCGTTCGCCAGTTGTTGATCCCCGTCAGCCTTCCGTCATCGCCCGGAGACGCGCAGGTAAATTTTAAAATTTTGGCAGGGGGTCGACCCCCTACGTTCCTGCAGGGGGTCAACCCCATGCGGTTTCCCGCATTTGGTCAACCCCCTGCGTTTCAGCAGAGGGTCGACCCCTACGTTTCTGGCAGGGGGTCGACCCCATGCGTTTCGGTAGGTCATTGGGTGTTGGGCTTCTCAAGGCCTATGCAAGATGTTTTCATTTGCCTCGGTTTTTTTTTCGGCAGGTGGTGACTTCAATTTAAAACAATGTTTTTTGCAGATTTCTCAACTGAACCTGCTTGTGCTCAGCCACCCGTGGTAAGTAAGTGACAAAAATAATCCAAATTGGGTAAATATCCGTGGTGAGTAAGTGATGCAAGCGCATCACATGTTATTTAATTTATTAGATGTAACATTTTATTGTTCACACACTCACTTAGTTGTTGATATCTAGGGCTGCTTTGTTGGAGTTCGGAGATTATGCTGAGCATGATTTTAATGTATGAGAATAGAAGTGTTCTTATTTTTGGAGTACGGACTCCATGCTAGGCATGGTAGTAATTATTGAAATAATGAAGTGTGTTTGCTGCAGATACATGTTTGACATTTGTTTGATATAAATGATTTTGATATATTATAATGTTTGATGTAATTGTATTCATGCTTGCATGTAGTTACTTTCAATTTGATTATGGCTTCCATATGAAATTGTATAATGAAGCATGCTTTAAATGAATGTATCGTGTCATTAATAGTTTGCACATGAAAATATTAAGTTATTAATGCATGCATCATAATTCTTGTTATTATATGACATCATATATTGCATGATAAGTTTGATATTTTCTTCATCATAGCATTCTGATGGTTCTCTTTTAACTAGTTAGGTTATTATTCGTAATATCATATGAAAATGGCTGCAAACTGTGAATGGATGTACCATAAGATAGTGGACAATGAGTTATCGCATGAATATATGGATGGTGTTGAAAGTTTTATTGAATTTGGAACGACAAGTGTCAGTACAGTGGATCACACAGGTTGGATTAGGTGTCTCTACAAGATTTGTAAGAATAATCTATTTGTAGAACCTCATGGTGTTAGACATCACCTATACAGGAAGGGTTTTGTGAGTGATTATCAGAATTGGACGTTTCATGGAAAAGAATTTAGAAACATTTTTGATGCACGGATGAATGTAGTACACGATAATCCATATATGGATTTGATATTTGATGCCACAGAAACAGAACTAGGTTCTGCTATGAGTCCTATTGATGTAAGAACTGTCGTAGATGAAGAATCACCAAACAATGCAACTAGTAGATTTTATGATTTACTTAGAGATGCTGATGAGCCACTTTGGAATGATTGCGAGAGTCACACTATCTTGTCTGCAGTTTTTCAACTAATGAATTTGAAGTCCGAGTATAATTTGAGTCAATCATGTTTTGACCGTTTGTGCATGATTGTGAAGAGTATGTTGCCCAAAGATGAGAAATTGCCACAAAATTTCTATCGTGCAAAAGTTATGGTCAACGCTCTAGGTATGGGGTATAAAAAGATTAATGCTTGTCCAAATCACTGCATGTTGTATTTCAAGGATCAGGAAAACAATATATCATGCCTGTCATGTGGGCATCCTCGGTTCAAGCCAAAGACAAGAGGCAATGGTAGCACAAGATCAAAGGAAGTTTCATACAAGTCGCTCTGCTACTTTCCTATCACTCCTAGATTGGAACGATTGTATATATTTTCAAGGACAACTAAACACATGAGATGACATGCAAATAAAGTTCGACACGATGAAAACAAGATCATGCATCATGTTGATGCTGAAGCTTGGAAGCACTTTGATTGTACTCATCAGAACTTCGCAATGGAAGTGCAAAATGTTAGACTCTGTCTATGTACAGATGGATTTAATCCATTTGAGGGTAGATCAACTCCATACTCATGCTGGCCAGTATTTGTAACTCCATACAACCTTCCACCAGGCTTGTGTATGAAACATCCAAATCTTTTCTTGTCTTTGTTTATCCCTGGTCCAACCTCACCTGGCCAAGATCTAGATGTATATTTAAGGCCATTGATTGATGAACTAAAAGTACTGTGGAATAATGATGTTACCACGTATGATGCCTACAAAAAACAAATTTTCAATGTGAAGGTCGTTGTTCTATAGACAATCAGTGACTTCCCTGCATATGGTATGCTATCTGGGTGGAGCACACATGGGAGGTTGGCATGTCTGCACTGCATGGAGGATTTCAAAGCTTTTAGATTGACGCAGGGAAGGAAGCCTTGCTGGTTTGAGTGTCATTGTCGATTTCTATCCAGCGACCATCCGTTCCGACGACAAAGGAATACGTTTAGAGCAAGCACAACTGAAATGGAAGGTCCATCCACAAGATTGTTTGACATAGATATTCTAAGAAGATTGTGATACTTTCCAGATGTATTAACAAATGCTCGCAGTCCAACACCCTTTCGTGGATTTAGGAAGGATCACAATTGGACAAAGAAATCTATTTTTTTGGAACTACCATATTGGCCGACCCTATTGATACGACATAATTTGGATATGATGCATGTGGAGAAAAATATGTTTGATAATGTGTTCAATACAGTAATGAATGTTAAAAGAAAAATAAAGGATAATCTGAAGGCTCGTATGGATTTAAAAGTAATATGTAAAAGACCAGAATTAAAACTCAAAGAGTATAATGGCAAAGTACTGAAACGTAAGGCAAAATACATGCTTGGACCTGATCAAATAAAGCATGTATGTCAATGGTTGAGACAATTGAGATTTTCAGATAGATATGTCTCTAACATTGCTTGGGCTGTGAAGATTGACTATAGACAGTTATATGGGTTGAAGAGCTATGCTTGTCATGTCATTATGCAATGATTGATACCCCTAGCATTCCATGATATGTTAGACAAACCTATATGGGGGGTATTGTCTGAGTTGAGTGGATTTTTTAGAACATTGTGCACATCGAAAGTCGTAGTATCTGATGTAAATAATCTCGAGGACTCTGTCATCACCACTGTTTGTCTGCTAGAAAAGATTTTTCCGTCATCATTTTTCGATGTTATAAAACATTTGATTATACATTTGCCATATGAACTAAGGGTTGATGGCCCTGTGAAATATCGATGAATATACCCATTTGAAAGGTATATGTTTTTTTATATTTGTCTCTTTAATAACAGATATTTCAAATTTGAAATGTATATTTTTGACAGATACATGTTTGACCTCAAAAAAAAGGTTCGTAATAAAGCAAGAGTAGAAGGCTCTATTTGTGAGGCGTACACTTTAGAAAAGATTTCAAATTTCTCATCTATGTACTTTGAACCTCACATGATGGAGAACAAGTAACTGTAGCTGACAAGCTATCGATATTTCAACCACTTGGGCATGCATTTGGTAGTTGTCAATCAAGGCTCTTGCCAGATCGAGAGCAAGACGCAACACACATCTATATTCTTTTTAATTGCTCAGCGATCGATCCATACATCGAATAAGTATATGTAGACGCAACACAATTATAAATCTCTTTATGTTCTATATGTGCATACATGGTTCGGTAATATAAGTATTTATGGTTTGCAGACGATTTGATCTGGAGTTGCGAAGAGAAGTTTCACATCTCACTGATACAGAAGTACAAAAAGAACGTGAAACTAAGTTTATGGAGTGGTTGAAACAATTGGTAAGGACACTAACATAAATTTTGTACTTATAAACAACACTAAGTTACTTAATTGGTCGTGATCACAATCATTGTTTATGTCTGTGCGTAGGTCTGCCATGGTGATGTTAAAGATCAAGGATTATGTGATTTAGAAAATGGTCTGACCAAAGTTGTGCAATGCTACAACTGGTACATTGTAAATGGTTATCGATTTCATATAAAAGATTACGGTATAAAAAAATCAATGATGAATAGTGGCGTGTGTGTCAAGGGTAGCAACTACGGTGAAAATGAACATGATTACTATGATGTTATAGAGGAAATAATGGAGTTGACTTGCTTAGGCATAAATAATAGGGTAACTTTATTCAAGTGTCATTGGTTTGATCCAACTACAACAAGACTCGACAAAGTCTCAGGCATTATGGAGGTGAATCATAAATCAAGGTTTGGAACATATGAACCATTCATATTAGCCTCGCAAGCTCAATAGGTTTATTATACTTCTTATCCGAGTATAAAAAAGTCAGATAGAAATGAATGGTGGGCAGTTTGCAAGGTGAAGTCCAAACTATACCCTGAGTATGATCAGTTACAGGAAGACAAGTTAGCTGAAGACAATGATTACTATCAATCAGATGATAAATATGACTTCTCTTATGGTCACGATGTTGCGCATGATATGCATGTCATATCTCAATTAGCCAATGAAACATTCATAGAAGAATGTGATCCAAATGTTATACCAAGTGGATGGGTAAACAATGAAGAAGAAGAAGAAGAATATGAAAGTCAAACAAGTGATGAGGAAGATTTCTCAAGCTAGTGAGCAAAATCTTGTAATACAAACCTCTATTTGAATGCATTGCAATACTTAATGTGAATAATTTGAATTATTTGAATGTATTGTAATACTTGATGCAAATGAATGAGTTGTATTGCAATACTTGATGTGAATGATTTGAATTATTTGGATGTATTGTAATACTTGATACGAATGATTTGAATGCATTGCAATACTTGATGTAAATGATTTGAATTATTTGAATGTATTATAATACTTGATGCAAATGAATGAGTTGTATTGCAATACTTGATGTGAATGATTTGAATTATTTGAATGTATTGTAATACTTGATACGAATGATTTGAATGCATTGTAATACATGATACGAATGATTTGAATGCATTGTAATACTTGATGCAAATGAATGAGTTGTATTGCAATACTTGATGTGAATGATTTGAATTATTTGAATGTATTGTAATACTTGATACGAATGATTTGAATGCATTGTAATACTTGATACGAATGATTTGAATGCATTGTAATACTTGATGTGAATGATTTGAATGTATTGTAATACTTGATGCGAATGAATGGGTTGTATTGTAATATTTGATGTAAATGATTTGAATTATTTGAATATATTGTAATACTTGATGTGAATGATTTGAATGCATTGCAATACTTGATGCGAATGATTTGAATGCATTGCAATACTTGATGTGAATGACTTGAATGCATTGCAATACTTGATGTGAATGACTTGAATGTATTGTAATACTTGATGTGAATGACTTGAATATATTGTAATACTTGATGTGAATGATTTGAATTATTTGAATGTATTGTAATACTTGATGCGAATGATTTGAATGCATTGCAATACTTGATGTGAATGATTTGAATGCATTGCAATACTTGATGTGAATGACTTGAATGTAATGTAATACTTAATGTGAATGACTTGAATGTATTGTAATATTTGATGTGAATGACTTGAATGTATTGCAATACTTGATGCGAATGAATGGGTTGTATTATACTTGATGTGAAGGATTTGAATTATTTGAATGTATTATAATACTTGTTGCGAATCATTTGAATATATTGCAATACTTGATGTGAATGATTTGAATATATTGTAATACTTGATGCAAATTATTTGAATATATTGTATGACATTTGTTATTTGTTAGAATATGGTTCGTGGAGGTTACAGTGGTCGTTCATCCAGTAGTAGCCAGACCCATCCTTCATCTTCACGGGCTCATGTGATAGGTATATCATTTAACTAATTGGATGCTTGATTAGTTGAAATGCGCATTCTGAGAATTTCTAACGTATTTTTTTACAGATGATGTTTCGCCTGTACACAACCCACCTACACCAATTGATCACACAAGTCAGAAGCCAACACAAGATGCAGGGTTTTCTCAGTCTGGCACAAGAAGACTCATTCAAATAGTATATATCGATAATCGACCGTAAGTATTTCGTTTTCAATTGTTGCATATCTTATAAATATTTTATATTGATATTTACTGTGTACCAATTCATATACATCACGAGGTTTGAGCCACAAGAAGTAGTACGTGAGATTAGGAATTCACTTCTTCAACATCTACCAGGACCAGTCGCTCAATGGAAAGAGTATCCAAAAGAGGTGATAGACAGATTGTAGTCCTTATTCACGGTATACAATTGTTTGTCATAGTTAATGTGTTTCATATTTAATTTTTTTTATAATCATGTCTACTAACTTTTTGAAAATATATATAGGCTTCGAATCGCTTCGCGAGAATGGTGGAGGAACATGATGCAAGGAAGGTGTGGCAGAGGGTGACTGCCAATCGATTTGCAGACATGCTGCACAATATGAAGACTGCAGCAAAAAAAACATCTGGGGGAATAGATGATCCACTACAGTGGAAAGGCCATGGCCCTATTACTATCAGGAGAGTTTATTGGGATGGAATGTGCGACAAGTGGGCGGGGGATGCATTTCGAAATCGCTCTGCGAAGGCTGCACAAAATCGAGCAAAAATACCCAAACACCATCTACACACAGGTGGATCTAAGACTTTTGGGAGTCATCTGAAGAAAATGGTAACTCATCAATATATAATATTAATGTTATAAGTATTGTTGCAAACTAGTTAACTAAATCTTTTATCATTTAACTTTGCAAGAAGCAGAAAAATGAGGCATTGTACCATATAAGGATGTGTTTGTTGAAACACATAAACGAAAGACCACGGGAGACTTCGTATCAGAGAAGGCGAGAACGACAATGGTATGTATTTATTCTATTAATAATTATTGCAATATGCAAGTTATCATAATGTTATCATTAATTATTAATGCATACTTTAAACATTATTTTGTAGGAGGCATATGAGCAACAGATGGTAGAGCGATATGGCGATGACGCTACTCAACATCCATCATTTGATCCCGCAGCATGGGTGACTGCAGCAGGTGAACCCAAAAAAGGATCGTGTGTTCAGGTTTGGGAGTAATATGAACACTTCACCTGCTATTGCTTCTTCCAGTTACGGCTCACAGACTTCTTTCGTCGACATAAGCTCCAAGCAGCATCCTATTCTTTTCGGTGATGATGTACGCCAGATCGTTAAGGACACAATGCGTGACTACTTCCATGAAACCGTCGTCGACGTTCTCTGAGCTGAGTTCAAAAGTTTTTTGCTGAACAGGGAAACTTCGATTGCAGGTCCCTCTCAGGTATGAAAGTTTCATGCAATATATTGCATGTCGTTAGATTTCATGTAACTTTGATTGCCTTAACATATTTAGTGTTTTTGACTGCCTTATAACACATATGAGCATGCTATAATTACATATTCAGTTTTTTGACTATCGTAGAACACATATGAGCATGCTAGAATCACATATACAACTTTTTGCCTGCCTTAGAGCACATATGAGCATGGTAAAATCACATATAGAGTTTTTCTGACTGCCTTAGAACACATATGAGCATGCTATAATCACATATTCAGTTTTTCGACTGCCTTAAAACACATATGAGCATGATTGAATCACATATATAGCTTTTTGCCTACCTTAGAGCACATATGAGCATAGTAGAATCACATATAGAGTTTTTTGTCTGCCTTAGAGCACATATGAGCATGCTATAATCACATATAAAGTTTTTTGCCTGCCTTAGAGCACATATGAGCATGATAGAATCACATATAAAGTTTTTTTGACTGCCTTAGAACACATATGAGCATGCTAAAATCACATATTCAGTTTTTTGACTGTCTTAGAACACATATGAGCATGCTATAATCACATATTCAATTTTTTGACTGCCTTAAAACACATATGAGCATGCTAGAATCACATATAGAGTTTTTTTACTGCCTTAGAACACATATCATTCATGATAGAATCATATATAAAGTTTTTTGCTTTGCCTGCCTTAGAGCACATATGAGCATGATAGAATCACATATAGAGTTTTTTTGACTGCCTTAGAACACATATGAGCATGCTATAATCACATATTCAGTTTTTTACTGCCTTAGAACACATATGAGCATGATCGAATCACATATATAGCTTTTTGCCTGCCTTAGAGCATATATGAGCATGGTAGAATCACATATAGAGTTTTTTTGGCTGCCTTAGAACACATATGAGCATGATATAATCACATATAGAGTTTTTTTACTGCCTTAGAACACATATCATTCATTATAGAATCACATATAGAGTTTTTTGTCTTCTTTAGAGCACATATGAGCATGATAGAATCACTTATAGAGTTTTTTTACTGCCTTAGAACACATATGAGCACATGATAGAGTCGCATATAGTATATAATTTATTTCAATATATTTTGTTTAACAATACTGACTGTTCTTTTCTTGTGTAGGTTGCTAGCGATAATCAGTGTAGCAGAGCTGAAGGGACAGATCAAGGCAATGAACAAGAAGATGCACAAAATCTTAGCGAGAATTAGATTAATGTGTTGAATTTGTTCTGTTTTTTTTTTGTTTCAAAAATGTAATTGTTTAATTGTAAATAATTAAACTTGTTAATTTTAAAGTGGAACGATTAGTTATTTCAGTTTCCTTTTATATGAAATTTTATGTGTACTTTGTTTTTTATTTTCAGGAAATATAAATTGTACATGAAATATAAATTGTAGCGTTCTCGATATTTAATTTTCAAATAAATTTTTTTATTTTTTTTCTTGTTTGCGACGGATTAACGACGGATATGTTCGTTGCTATACATATAATTTAGCAACGACTGTAAATCTGTCGCCAAGCCGAGGTCACCAGTTAGTATCGACAGATTTGCAACGAAATCTGTCGTTCGTTATTCCGTCGCAATTAGCGACGAAACTGGCGACAGATTTATTCCGTCGCCAGTTAGCATAAAAAAATTTGCGACGTAAGCTATCCATCGCTAAGCCGGTTAACGACGGAATAGCGATGGAATGAGGTCGTCGCTAATCCACTGCTTTGTTGTAGTGAATTACATGGTATCATGCTCAAAGGAAGCATAGACTTTAGATTTTATTGTTGGTTCGTTGTTAAATTCCGGTGGATCTCAACATCAAAGTATGGTGATACCTTCTTATTGGCATCCCATTTTTCAACAATTTGTGTTGACAATAAGAGATCAGTTGCTATTTATTTATCTCTGACGTGAAAGTCAAGCGTAGAAATAGTATTAGTAGTAAGAATAATATTTTCTTTGTTTTTTTTCCTTGAAGTTCCATGCAAGATCTAAGCAAGTTGAAAAATTAAAACAATATTCCCAATCAAATGCAGCCTCAATTTTTTTTTTATGGAGGCTGCTATTGTTTGGGAATATTGTTTTATTTTTTCAACTTGTTTGTATATTTAAACATCATCGAAAATAACTGTTTTTGACACCTGTATGAAAGTTTAAAGAAAAAATGAGCACAACTTTTTTCCACAATCTCATATGTTTTAATAGTCATTAACTACAACAGCAAGGACAAAATTTTGATTTTCCTATTACATTAATTCTTTCTACTAATGTACATTCCCTGGAGAAAAGAAAAAGAAAAAAGTATATGGAGGATCTGATGTGAACAACACTAAGGATCTACAAGGCTACAATTTCTTCAATGAACACAAGTTGCTAACTTATATTTTTCTCATTCTAGGCAGTTGAATTAAGTTTCGTAAACCCTTTTTGGCATTTCCCCATGACCAGGCATTCAACTTTTGTTTTCTTAGGAACTGACTTGCTCTAGTGAAGAAGTCTTCACCCTTTTTCACCACTTTTTTGGGGCATCTAAGCAAGCCAAGGTAACTCTCCAAGTCATGAACACACGTAGGATTTCTCATCTTGAAGAAGTTAAGGGCAAGTTCCACACCAACGTGAGCATAGCATGCATGGCTCCAAGGAAGCTCACACCCTCCCCTCAAAACCCTAAAATTCTCATTGAGGAAGACCCCTGGTACCTTTGTTATGGGGTCATTGACGTTGACTACCCTCAAAACCTTAACACCCAGTTCCTCACACCTCCACTTGAACCCAGAGTTCCCCACCCTGGGGCCAGCAAATGAGTAAACTGTTATGGGTATGTCTTCTCTTGATCCAAGCTTGTTTA
The DNA here is from genome assembly GCF_984573655.1 of Nuphar pumila. Lineage (NCBI taxonomy): Eukaryota > Viridiplantae > Streptophyta > Magnoliopsida > Nymphaeales > Nymphaeaceae > Nuphar > Nuphar pumila. The sequence continues at coordinate 122,813,969 of NC_143252.1, read as the reverse complement.
GTCCAAGCTCTGCAATATCATATGCGAGTAGCATAGCCAGGGAGCTCCCCATGCTATGTCCAGCTACAGTGATGCTCACAGCCTCCCCTTTATACTTGTTGATGATTCTAGAGACCTCAGCAAGAAGTTGGTCTCTACAACTTGCATGACCAAACTTGCAGGAGCTATCTGTGGATGTATACAGGCTAAGAAAGCCTAGTTCTACCTTGACATCCAGCCTTGGATCATGAGGATCCAGTCTTGCAGGTGTTAGTGCACTCATGAAGTTGGCAACCCACTCAGTCTGGGTAACAGTTCCCCTGAAACTGATCAGGACGTCTCTTCTTCCCAACTTCTTGATCTCCCTTTTCGATGAGACGGCAACGTATCCTATCCACCGACTCGAGCACGAGGCCTCTCGCATTGGCATGTTGATGCCAGGAGTTGCATAGATGTACCTGGTGACCTCATAACCAGAATTGTCTAGGCCAACCTCCTTTAGAATGTTGTTCCTTCCATACTTGCAGTTGCAGTACCTCTTGGAGCTCGGGTCGAGGTCGAAGGCGTGGTAGCATGCCATGACCAACTCCCCATACTTGATGATCTCCTTCTTGAGGACGGGGTTGAGAGGCTCAAGAAGACCCTTCCAGTTGTTGGACCCTTGAATCTCTCTCCACATGCGTGCTAGGGCATCTCTTGATTCAGTTGGAGGTTTTAAAGAAGTAGATGATGGTACTAGACCAGATGGCTTACTCTGTACTGTGATTTCACAACGGAAAATCGACCGCCGAGTTTGGAACATGCGAATTCCCTGCGAATGGAGAGATTGGTTTGACATGAAAAGGTGGGAAGCCATTGAGAGAGAGAGAGAGAAGGCTGTGTATGCGGATTTCTTGTAAAGATGAGAAACTCTTATGGTATGGAAAGGAAGATAGCAGAGAGAGAAAGAGGGGTGAGAAGGGCTATGTATGTGGATCACTTGTAAAGATAATATACTTTTGTAACTTGGGAAAGAAGAATATTGTAGGAGAGAGAAATGGGGTGATGGCAGAAGAAGGGTGAGAGCGAGGAGAAGTGGGAGGGGTGTATGGGGTTTATATGGTCGGAGGGACTGACAATAACATCTACCATCGTTTCCCTTGTTACGACCATCATAAATTGGAGCATGTTTGGCGAGGATTTGACCCGATTTTTTAGTCCCTTTTATTTCATTTGTTGAGTGGTCGGTTGCAGCATTTCAGTTGGGTTTTTTAGCACTCGTCCTTTTGCGGCTTTGATTCCGATAGTGTGAAAAAAATGATATATATATAATCATTCGATTAGTTAACAAAGAGATGGGGCCTGTCCTATACTATATGTTGAGCCTGAGATGATGTAACAAGTGGTTCACTTGAACACATTTTGTGGGTACTGGTGAAAAGCGAGACTGGAAAGCTTGGGAAAGACAAATTAGAGCAGTTTTGTTTCGCCCATCCATATGTCATCCTCCATCTTCATACCTCTGTTAAATCTTATGATGCAAATTGTTTTTGTTTTTATCAAATCTGATCTGATAGATGAATTCAGCGTGGCCGATCTAATAAGATTTTAAAATTGGTTCGTACTCTTTTCATAAAAAACATGATTTTTTAATACACAAAATTTTTCATTCGTTCTCTATAAAAAAACAGGTATTTTATCAATCGTTTGATTTTTAAATCGCCAAAAAATCTTGTACACATCAAATTCTGGTTATTTAAATGTCGATATCTACGCAGTTCAATTTGAACAAAATAACTTGCATCAATGAAATCACAATGAAGGGTATGCATATAATAATGACTTTGGGGATGAGTGAAACCTACAGAGTGGGTAGAAAGAGAAACTAGAGAGAGAACAGCCGCTAGGAAACTAGGAAGAAAAGCTAGAGAGAGAGAGAGGCGCCGACACTTCGTCAATTCTGCCCTTCTCTTGACTCATGTTTGTTTACGTGGTACACTATAATTTGGCCACGAGAGAGAGAGAGGGAGTTTATAGCAATGGAGAGTTGTCCATCGTGGCGATCAACCGGGCGTGTGCTTGTTGGGGCCGGTCACCAAGCACGGCTGCTGTCCCACTTGCTTCGGTGGTCGGTGCTTGCTTCTCTCTCTCTCTCTCTCTCTCTCTCTCTCTCTCTCTCTCGTGGTTATTTAAGGGATGTGGCTACAAATGATAGGCGGCAGTTTTTTTTCAGAAATCTAGTGTCGTTTTCAAGTTCTTCGTTGAAGACGTGAACTCTTCTTTCCAGGGAGAATACAAAAGATTGGCCTACCCATCATACCATCAATGAAAATAAGGTTCAAGTTTCTTTCTCGCTTTGCTAATTTTTGCCTTTGAAAATAGACCGAGGGAGTACGGGAAGGAGCGCATCCGGCGGGGCCGGTCAATGGCCCTGTTCCGGCAGGTCCATTGGGAAAACCCCAGCTCAAGGTCCGCCCATTAGGCCTGTGGGCCGAATCGGGCTGGACCTATTATATTATGTACAATATATATTATATATAATATAATATATATTATATATAATATTATGTTATATATGTAGAATCCCTCATTTTTCTCAATTTTTTGTATTATCTGGATAATGATAATATAAAAGTATTTTTCATGATTTTCGTGTATTTGGTTGCATTCTTACAAATTTGTCAAGCAGCACTACAAGAAAAATGCTAATTAGCGACGAAAGTTTGCGACGAATTTTTTTTGTTGCAAATTAGCAATGGATTAGCAAGAGAAACTATTTGTCGCTAACATTCGAAATATTTGCAAAATTAGCAATAGAAATATCTCCCTCGCTAAATATGTCGCTAATTAGCGATGGATTAGCGACAACATTTTTCCGTCGCCAAAACACTACAAAAAAAATGCTAATTAGCGACGGAATTAGCAAGAAAATTTTTTTGTCGCTAATTAGCGGCAGATTAGCGACGAAAAAACTCTCTCTCTAATTCTGTTGCTAATTTTCGATTTAAACAGAGGCACGGAATTTTCCCTCCCTTCGTTTTTATTGGTGGAATTGCAGGTTTTATTGGTCATGGAGATCCCTACGACCATGATTTGCTGATAATGGTGGTTGCGGTTCCCACCACCACCACCACGCGCTTCTTAGGATGCCAGAAGCCCCGCCCTTCCTCTGATGATGCCCAGCGGCCACCTCTCGCACCCTCCGAGCGCAACAATAGCAAAGGCTCGCGAGATCAACTCTCGCTACCTTTCTCCCGCGCCCTCCTCCTCCAACAGCGATGCCCCTCGCCCGTCCCGCCTCTCCCTCGCCGGATCTCGTCTCCACTACGACCCTGAAAAGGTCGCAGTCGGCCGATCGACGTTGCTCCTCTACCCCCTCCTGCGCATCCACTCCTTCGTCGGCAGTTTATTCTGTGAAGCAGGCGCCGGAGGTCCTTTGGCCATCGACACTGAGCTTGTCGGTCTCCTTCCAGAGGGAGTCGTTCTCCCTCCCGATCGACCGCCACGAGAGGCTGCCTGCGGCTGCTCGTGTCCCTTCTCTCGTCGTGACTGGCTCGCTGCGGAAGAGCGTCTCGACGTCGGAATGCGCCGGTTCTGTGCAAAAGACCACATCGGAGTTTTGCACTGGTTATGTGCAAAAGAACACGCCAGAGAATGCACCGGAGAACACGCCAGTTCTGTGCAAAAAAAATTGCTCCCTGCCCGAGAACGTGTCGGCAGAGAGCAATTTTTTTTAATTTTTTTTTTAATTTTTTTTTAAAAAATTTAACGACGGATTAGTGACGAATATTATCCATCGCTAATTTAAAATAGCGAATGACTCGCGACGGATCATGTCTGTCGCAAATTAGCGATGAAAATAGCGACGGATAAGTTCTATCACTACTTAGCATCGAAAATTCGCAATGAAAGTTATCTGTCTCTAATCTGACTCTAATCTGTCGCTAAATTGGTTAGCGATGGATTAGCGTCAGATTAGAGACAGATTTAGGTCGTCGCTAATCCACAGGTTTCTTGTGGTGAAGAACCATCTTTATTTCATCAAAATCAGAGTTGTAACAAGTTTGGAGCATGTTCGACACGTTTTAGGAGCATAGTGGTCAATTCAGGTTTGTTTTGGCAACATTTGTGTCTCAAGGGTTATAGTCATCCAACCCAGAGTTGACCTAGCCCAATCAACTTCATGAGGGACATGAATGGTATTTTTCATTTTGTTGGAATGGCAATTATGTTTTTTCTGCTTGGGAGAAGACAGAAATAGGTCCAAAAGAACTACTTGAATTTTTTTTTCATACGAAGGCATTTTTGTTCTTACTGGGCTTGGGTTACCGCCTAGTCCAGCCAACCCTAACAGGTCAAACCTTGCCAGTGTCAGTTGGACCAAGCTAGGTGGCAAGCCCCTTGGGTGTTGCTTCCAACTTAGTTGGACCAACTAGGTTTGAACCTAGTTAGCCAACTAAGTCAGCCCACCAGGGCATTCACACTCCTTTTAGGTTGGGATCCAGTTGGATCCTGATTGGATCCTGGACCAACCCCCGACCCACCTAGACCCAGGCATGTTTTTCTTTTAAAACACTCTCTCTCATTTTCATGATTTTCTCTCTCTCCCACACCCTCTCCTCTCTCTCTCTCCTTGGCACCAGCGAGTTGTGCCACCTCTTTCCATCGCCATCTCCCTCCACCTGCATTGTGGAGTCTCTTTCCCCTGCCGTGGAGCCCTAGAGGAAGGACCGACCAAGGTAGGCTGGCATGTTCCCCTCTTTCTTCTTCTTCTTGTTCTTCATTCTTTCTTATATATTTTCGAATTTCTATTTTGTTTTGAGCATCTTCGAGGTAGAGGACGAGTTGCAGTAGAAGACATTGGTGGTTCACATAGAGTAACATTTCTATGGCCTTACCCTTCGGATTTTAGCATTGCAAGGTAGGGGTTTGATTTCTCACCCATTGGTACTGCATGCATAGGTTCTTCTTGAGTGTTTTGGAGTTCTTTTTTTCTGTGTGAGGCCCTTGCTGAAAATGTGATAAAATCCCTAATTATCATGTTATAAGGTGTAGGTAGAGTGTGGTATTTTTGTTAAAGAAAATAAGGTCCTAAACCAATGTGATTTAGTTTTGTAAAAAAAAAATAGTATTGTGAGATCCATGTTGCTCATATGGTTCTAATTTGAAAAAAAAAATGGTATCATGTGTACATGTTGTCCATGTGATTCTAATTTAAAAAAAAAAATAGTATTATGTATACATGTTATCCATGTGGTTCTAATTTGAAAAAATATATAAACTATGTGTACCTGTTGTCCATGTGGTTCTAATTTGAAAAAAAAATGTATTATGTTTACATGTTGTCCATATAGTTCTAATTTGAATAGTAAGTGTATATGCTGTCCATGTGATTCTAATTTGAATAGCAAGTGTATATGTTATCCATGTGGTTCTATTATAAAAAAAATATTGTAGCAAGTATATATATATATATATATATATATATATATATATATATATATATATATATATATATATATATATATGTTACCCATGTGATTCTATTTAGAATAAATTTTTTGTATTAAGTATATAAGTTGTCTATGTGATTTAGTTAAAAAAAAAATTGTAACATGTTATAAATTATGCCTATATGTTTTAGTCTTTAAAAAAATCTATATAGGGATGCATAAGCTATCTACATGATTTAGTTTTGAAAAAAAAAATGTAATGTGTTGTAAACGTTGCCTATATATATGATTTAGTTTTGAAAAAAGTTCTTTATTGTAATGCATAAGTTGTGTACGTGATTTAGTTTGAAAAAAGTTTTTGTAATGTGTTAAATGTTGCCTATATGATTTAGTTTTGAAAAAAAAATCTGTATTATGATGCATAAGCTGTCTACATGATTTAGTTTTGAAAAAAAAAATCTGTATTATGATGCATAAGATGTCTACATGATTTAGTTTTGAAAAAAAAATGTAATGTGTTGTAAATGCTACCTATATGATTTAGTTTTGAAAAAAATTGTATTGTGATACGTTATTTAGTTGTGAAAAAAAAATTTGTAATGTGTTGTAAATGTTGCCTATATGATTTTGTTTTGAAAAAGAATTTATATTATGATGCATAAGTTGCCTATGTGATTTAGTTTTGAAAAAAAATTCTCTAATGTGTTATAAATTTTGCTTATATGATTTAGTTTTGAAAAAAAATATGTATTGTGATGCATAAGCGGTTTATGTGATTTAGTTTTGAAAAAAATTATGAACCAAGGGGTTTATGAGAAGGAGTGTCCCAGCGGAGGAACGATGGTGGAATGTAGGCAGCGGGAGGCTAGCCTCAGCCTTAGCAGCAATAGTGACAGCATTAGGGGTAGCTGAAGAAGGCTACTGGTCGAGTGTATGCTACTACAACATCCCAGTTGTAGCACGATGTTGATGACATTGAAGGTACTATTCAGTTTTAGTACTCGAGTGTTATTCAAAACTTGAGCAACTCACTCTTTTGTTGTCATACATTTTGCTTCTTTATTGAATCTAACGTATCAGTGGTAGAGGTTTTGATCGCAGGACAGAATATATCTGCCAATTTGATCATCCTGGATATAAGCGGTTACAATGTGGTTTTGGGAATGGATTGGTTGCATGAATGCTACGCTTGTATGGAGTGTCGCAGGTGGCGGATATGTTTTGTTCACCCAAACCAACCCGTCTTCAAGTATAAAGTACGTAAACTGATGGAGAAGGTAAAGTTGCTTTCAGCAATAAAAGCCCAACATCTGGTTGGATGCGGTTGAGGTGCTTCTTGCTAGTGTGTCTTTGGTTGAGCCCACACCTACCTTGATAGAAGAGCTGGTGGTTGTGAGAGAGTTTGTGGATATTTTTTTTGAGGAGTTGCATGGGTTATCTCCTAGGCAAGAAATGAACTTTGCTATTGAGTTGGTGCATGGAACGACCCCAGTCTCCAAAGCTCCATTCAGGATAGCGTCATGTGAGCTCGAGGAGCTTAAGAAGCAGTTGCAGGAATTGTCAGGTAAGGGCTTCATTCAACCGAGTGTGTTACCTTGGAGAGCATCGGTGTTGTTTGTTAAAAAGAATAATGGTTCCACGCAGTTATGCATCAATTATAGGATGTTGAACCAAGTGAAAATCAAGAACAAATACCCTTTGTCATGGATTGAGAACTTATGTTATTAGCTTCAGGAGGCTATGGTAAATCCTAACTTGTAATTTGAAGATTTGAAGGATCGCAAAGACATAACTTTTGACATGATTGCTAATGGATTGCAAGTATTTTCTAAGATCAACCTGAGATCAGGTTATCACCATCTCAAGAATAGGGACGAGGACATCCCTAAGATAGCATTCAGGTATCGTTATGGGTATTATGAGTTCATAGTTATGCCATTTGGACTCATGAACTTCATGAATAGAATATTCTGAGTGTACTTGGATGCATTCATTATTGTTTTTATCGACAATATTTTGATCTATTTTGAGAGTAAGAAAGCGCACGAGGAGCACCTAAGGATTATTTTGAGCACCCTTAGAGAACCAGCTTTATGCAAAATTCTCTAAGTGTGAGTTTTCTTGGACTGGCTAGATACTATAGGCATTTTATACAAGATTTCTTATAGATTGCTCTGTCGATGACAAAGCTTCGCCATAAGGAAGTGAAGTTTGTATGGGACGCCCAGTGTGATGAGAGATTTCAAATCTTAAAGTAGAATCTTACGACTGCACCAGTGTTGACATTGCTATCAAGGCAAGGTGGTTTTGTCGTATACATAGATGCCTCAGACACTGGTTTGGGGTGCGTTCTAATACAACACAGAAAAGTTATCGCGTATGTATCTCGTCAGTTGAAGATTCATGAGAGAAACTACCCTACTCATGACCTAGAATTGGCAGTAGTAGTCTTTGCTTTGAATTTTTGGAGGTATTATATGTATGGTAAGAAGTTTGAGGTTTTCACAGACCATAAGAGCCTCAAGTACCTCTTTGTGTAGAAATAGTTGAACATGAGACAAAGGAGGTAACTTGAGTTCATCAAGGATTATGAGTTCACAATCGCTTACCATCCAGGTAATGCGAACATCGTAATGGATGCTCATAGCCACAAGGCACGAAGAGTTTTAGTAGGCTCATGGAGTTTGACTCAAGATCTCATTAAGTGGAGATCGTTTAGAGCTGAGAACGAAAAGATCAGTATAGCTAGTCTGACTATGATGATAGAGATTATGGAGCATATCATAGAGAAGCAGAAGGATGATCCCCACTTTTCTCATATGGTAGTTGCATGTCAGAATGATGAGTCAACTCTGCACCTTCCGGAATACTGAAGCATCTGGTATGGAAAGAGGTTATGGGTACTTAGCAACCCTTAGATCAGGGCAAAAGTGCTTGGTGATGCGCATAAGAGTAAGTTTACCATACACCTTGATAGTACAAAAATGTTTAAAGACTTGTAGAGGAATTACTGGTGGAGTGGAATGAAGCGAGACATAGTGGAATATGTTTCAAAATGCTTGACTTGCCAGCAAATGAAGATAAAACATTAGAGGCCTGATGGTTTATTGCAACAAATTGAGATCTCTCAGTAGAAGTGAGAAGCTATCATAATGAATTTTGTGGTTGGTCTACCCAGAACCCGCAGTGGTAAGGACGCGATTTCAGTCATTATGGATAGACTCATTAAGTCAGCCCATTTTCTTCTGATCAGGACTAATCAGTCTTTAGAGAGTCTGGTGGATTTATACGTGCAGGAGATAGTGAAACTACTCAAAGTACCTCTATCGATCATCGTGGATCGAGACCCATGTTTTACATCGAAGTTCTGAGGACAGTTTAAAAAGGCTTTGGGGACTTAGTGGAAGTTCAATATGACCTTTTATTCTCAGATAGATAATCAATCAAAGAGGACGATTCAGACTTTGGAGGATATGCTGAGAGCATGTACCTTGGGTTAGAAGACTGAGTAGGATAAGCATGTTGTGTTGGTAGAGTTTGTCTACAACAATAGATACTATGCGAGTATTGGCATGGCACCCTTCAAGGCACTGTATGAACGATCGTGCAGATCACCAATATATTGAGATATGGTTGGTGCGCATACTCTAGACACACCAGTGGTGATAGTGTACTACACTGAGCAGGTGCACAAGGTTCTTAATAGACTAAGGATGGCTCAGAATAGACAAAAGAGTTATGTGGATCGTCAACGTCGAGAGCTCACATTCGAGGTTGGAGATTTCATTTTTGTGCGGGTTTTTTCTACAAGAGTGTGTTATGGTTTGGAATGAAAGGAAAGGTCAGTTCCAGATTTGTTGAATCGTTTAAGGTTTTGGAAAAGGTAGGCATAGTGACATATAGAGTAGAGTTACCACCCCAATATGCAAAGATCCATGATGTGTTCCATATGTCAATGTTAAGGAAGTATGTATCGGACCCGTCACACGTGATTCAGTATAAGCATATTCAGTATGGCTCTCACAAAGAATCATACTCGGCACCTTGTTTCATCACAAACTCACGTTAATGTCATCAGATCCAAGTGGGTGTATTAAATCAAAAGGCATGAGGATGGCTTAGTTTCTCGTTACAAGACCCGTCTTATGGCCAAAAGGTTTCATCAAAAGGAAGGTGTTGATTTTTTTGGGACATTCAACCCAGTTGTTAACCTACCACAATTAGGGTTGTCCTCTCTCTAGCTGTTTCCTTTAAGTGGCTCATGCACCAACTTGATTTTAATAATGCCTTTTTAAATAGTTTTTTGGATGAGGATGTTTATATGAGTCAACCACCGGGTTTTGAAAATCTTGATTTGCCTCGTCATTTGTGCAAACTTGAACAAGCTATCTATGAGCTCAAGCAAGCTCCACGGGCATATTATCAATGTCTAAGCTTTTCTCAGTTGGATGCTTCACTATTTATCTTTCAGCAAGGTACCATCATTATTTATATATTAGTTTATGTGGATGACATTATAATCACGGGCAACTCCTTCAATGAAATCACATGTCTGATAACTTGCCTTGGCGTTGCCTTTTTCATCAAAGATATTGGTCAACTGAGTTATTTTCTTGGAATTGAGGTCCTTTATTCTCGATGTGGGAATTCTCATTTCCCAATGACTTTATATTCTCAATCTCTTTCAGAAAGCATGTATGACTGATGCAAAACCCATCTCTACTCCGATGAGCTCTTCCTCCAAGCTCACTAAGGACGGCTCCATTCCTTTCTATGACTCCACTTTGTATTGCAACATAGTTGGTGGCCTGCAATACCTCTCTCACTCCTTGGGATATTGCCTTGGCAGTCAATAAATTAAGTTTGTCAATACATGCATCAGCATGTATGACTGATGCCCACTGGTCGACTATCAAGAGGATTTTGCGTTACCTAAAAGTGACAATGCAACATGGTCTTCCTCTCTCCAGCTCAGTGCTTATTCGGATGCTAACTAGGATGGGTGCCCTGATGATCACAAATCTACAGCCAGCTTCATTGTTTTTTCACACGTGAACCAAACAGGTTGAAATCGATTTCCACTTTGTTCATGATTATGTACACAACGGTCATCTTCAAGTTAAGTTCATTTCTTCCAAAGATCAGTTGGCGGATGGATTGACCAAGCCTCTTCCAGTTGCCACTCATGACAAGCTCAATGTGTGGGGGCCCCATGTTGAGCTTGCAGGGGCGAGATAAGGATAACAGCCAACTCTCAACGATAATCCCTGCTAAAACGCCAAATGTGAGGATAGAGTCCAGAGGCAATCCTCCTGGTTAGTTTTCATCATATCCTACAAATCTGATTCAAGTTCTGCGTGATCTAAGGCAAATCTTATTTCGTCTAACAGGCCAAGCCTTATCTATTGTAAATGTGTGGAAACCTCAAGGGTTTTAATAACCTGGGGCCAACCAATATGCAGTGGGTGGTAGGGGGTTTTCCTTCACATGTAGTAGCTCTCATTATAACCAAAATAATTAAACTAGTAAAGATGATCATTAGTAGCACCATTTTTTCGGTCTACTTTAGGCATCAGTTTTGTGTTGAAAATTGAAATTGTTGTGATGATAAAAGATGAGAGAAAATTCTGACAATGACTTTTGAGGACTGGACCAAAGCCAGTTGGGGTCGAAGACCGCCGACCACAGCAATTCCAATCCCCCAATAAATGACAGATATCGTAGTGACTGAGATTGGAGTAAGCAAAAATGCAACTAAAAGGGAGGACGGCGATGTCTATTCGAGGAACAACGACATGAGCTATATAGCTATGGTCATCACGCTCCGGAAACCTCACAAACAAGATATTCTTTGCAATTTTTCGTTTCTCCACTGCAGTATCCTAACAACTAGTGATTTATTATCAAGTATTTGTGAACAGCCTATTAACTCAATCGGTCGGTGAACTACTTAATGTTAATACATGATCATCTCTCTCTCTCTCTCTCTCTCTCTCTCTCTCTCTCTCTCTCAAAGTTTCTTGGGCAGTCGAATATGAAAAAATAAAATTTATAAATGCCAATAGAAAAAACGATTGCCTTATTATTATTTTTTTTTTAGGACTAAGGATCTCACACCGAGAACCAGGTTACTTAATGGGCTGAGGTAAAACTGTGGGTTGACACAACAACCCAATTTTACGTGCCCTGATAAAGTAACAAAACCTCCAGCGCCAGCAATACCCTGCTGACCACATGGGTAACCATGATGGTGGTGATTGCTTTTGTTATATTAATTTGTTAAATTTATTTTATTTACTATGTTTTTTTATTTAAGGTACGGTAAATATAGTAAATGTAATTTCTTCTTTTTTAACTTAAGTTTTAATTTTTTAATTGCTTAATTCAAGGAGAAGATAGAAGATGAATCATGGTGAATCTCAAAGTTAGGGATATAATAGAGGTCAATGATGTGTTAATGTTATCTTTTATTTTGCACTGTATATATTCCGCAATGTATAAAAGATCAATAAAAAAATCAGAATCCTTCTTCTTAATTGCGCTTTTATTCGATATCATTTTTCTACAACTTTATTGTGAAGGCTTGTTAACAAAGTGGTAATTTTCTATGAAGAAAATATTAGCCATTCTCACGGGTTTCTGTAAAACCTGTAATTTTTAAGGATTATTAATAAATAAAGAACTAATTTTTTATTTTTAAATTAGAAATGTATTTCTAGCTTTTGAATTTCATTTATTGATGTATTACATGTTCATTTGTTCATTTTTGGCCAATCAGGGCATAATTTGCATTTATATAACTATTTTAGATTATAAATCACTATATATATATTATATTTAAATATATTTTTGATAGAATTTATAAATTATTGAAGTGTATTTGTGTGTTATGTGGCTTTTGGTAATGGTTTACAGGGTAATTTGTTATTTTTTGCTAATCTTGGTATAATTGATATTTTTGGAGTTTTTGGCATTTGCGATCGCACACGAAGGGTTTGTTGTATTGCTTTGGTAGCGATCTTTGCGGACTTTAAAACCCCTCAATCTTTTGGGTTTCAATTCATTATTCTTCACATTATTAAGGTAAGATACCTTAACTGAACTTGTAGAGAGCATGTTTAGGAACTAATTATGTAAGCATGATGTTGTTGCGCTAAATATTTAATTGAATTGCAAATACAAGTTATGTGCACATATCATACTTAGTTATAGATATCTAGGATTGTTATGTATACATAAAATTCCCTATATGTTTAACTGATTTGAGTGCATGACATACCAAAAATGTGATACTTATACTAAGTATCAAAATGGCTATAAGCCAGTGTGCATTGAATGCAATACAATGCGAAATGCAAATCAGGTAAATGCCCGTGGTAAATACGTGGTGTAAATGTATCCTACAATAATTTATTTTATTTTATGCAACACATTCATGCTCACACACTTCACTTAGTTGTGGATATCTAGGACTCTTGTGATTGTGGTTCAGAGATCATGTTTGTTATTATTGTAGTTAGTGAAATATGGAGTGTGTTTGTTGCAGGTACATTTGTGTGTGAGTTTGAATGTTCGTGCACTTATTAATGTATAGTATCTACGCAATGTTTGCCATCATACTTTGGTTTGCGCATACTATGTTGTTTTGTGTGATTGTATAAATTTGATACATGGTGCACATATAACGACTATGAATACATGTAAGTCATGTTTGATGCATACTATGAATGTTATATATTGTCTTGTCATACGTTGGATTCGTTTATTCTTGTATAGAAGAATGTATGTGCCTGTTATAGATTGTTTTGAATGTATATTGTATTGTTTGCTAGAGAAACATGTGTATGAAAACATAAATTCAAGAGATAATGAAGCTAATTAATAACTTAACTAACTTACATATATTCTAACTAATCAAGAATTGCCTAACTAAATAATCAAGAAATAAGAAGAGCATTAACCGAAATCAATTTCAAGATATTAAATCTTACAAGATTCTAACTAATTATTTAGCTAATCAAGAATTGCAACTGATTACTAATTTTGCAAGAAACATCTAACCGACTAATTAAAGAATCCAATATTATTATGCTAACTAATCAAATGGCAAGAACACTAAATTAATAACTAACAAATTAAATTCAAGAAACAAGAAAAAACTAAATAACCTTATTCAAGAATTAAAACTAACTACTAAATGATAAAATGAATTAACAAACTAACTAATGAATAAAGAAACATGTTAACTAACTAACAAACAAGAAGAAGAAAACAAGTAACTATCTAACTGACTAACCCACACTTCACGAATTTAAAAACTAGCATGTTAAATAAGTAAATAACAAGATAACTAACTATCTAACTAATATCTAATCATGTTGTACGAATTTAAAACTAAGCTAATCTAACAAACATGAAACAATAGTAAAACTAACCTATTTAACTAACAATGAATAAAAAAATAAAAAAAAACAAGATTCGGCTATTGCTATTTTTTTCTAAACTAACAAAACTACAAACTTGAAATAAGAACTAAATTGACATGAATTGTTAGATTAAACTGACTGGTTAAAGCTACAGCAATGATGGGAATGAATAAAAAACACTAATTTAATGTGAATGATTCTAAAAGAAAGACCGACTATCACTAAAAGGAAAAATCGGCTAAATACAACTAATTAAAAATTTAGAACTATGCTAACTTAATCTAATAAAAATAGCAAAAATATGATTTAATCTAAACCTAAACTAACCCTCTAACAATAAATTAATCAAGAAATAATGACAATAACTACCAAAAATTAAAAATGATTTAACAAGATTACAAAACTCTAGCTGGCTAATAAAAAACAATAAAATAAAATAAAAAAGAAAATACCGAAATCAAAAGAATATGATCTGAACTAACTTAACCAAAATCTAATATGAACTGAATTAAAAATCACTAAAATATAAAAAATACGCTATGCTACATCTATTGATTTGAATAAAATAATATTAATCTGCACTAAAACCAAGAAAATCAACTAACACTACAAGAAAACTGTTAATTAGCGACGAAAATTTGCGACGAATTTTTTTCGTCGCAAATTTAAGACAGATTAGCTAGCGAAAACTTTTTTCATGAATCCGTCGCTAAGTAGCGACGGATTAGCGATGAAAGTTGTTTCATTGCTAATTCTCAATACAAGAAAATATTTTAGCGAGGGAATTTTTTCGTCGCTAATTAGCGACGGAAAAATTCCATCACTAAATCCCTCGCTAATTTTTTATTTAAACCGAGCGCGAAATTTTCCCTCTCTCCCCATTCGAAATTCAAATCGACCATGCTCAATTTAAACCGACTTCGATGATAAAGAGTGATCGTTGTGCAAGTCAGTTCATGGTGGACGGCGATGATGCAGAGTGATCGCTGGAGAACAGCGATGCCGGTTCACGGAGGACGACGACGCCGGTTCACGAAAGATGGCGATGCCGGTTCACGGAGGATGACGATACCAGTTCACGAAGGACGTTGGCGCCGGAGAGCATGCCGGTTCACGGAGGACGGCGACGCCAGATAGCATGTCGGTTCATGGAGGACGGCGATGCCGGTTCACGGAGGACAACGACGCCGGTTCACGGAGGACGGCGATGCCGGTTCACGGAGGATGACGATGCTGGTTCACGGAGGACGGTGACGCCGGAGAGCACCTGTTCACGGAGGACGGTGACGCCGGTTCATGGAGGACGACGACGCCGGTTCACGGAGGACGGCGACGCCGGAGAGCACCAGTTCACGGAGGACGATACAAGTCCGGCGACAAGGCAGAGTGATCGTTCTGTGCAATGCTTGTCGGTCACGGTATAAGTCCGGCTTATTGCTGCCGAAATACCGCCCGACAAGGATCAATTTTTTTTTTAATTTTTTTTTAAAATTTAGCGACGGATAATGTTTGTCGCTAAGTTGTCGCAAATTAGCGACGGAATTAATGACATATAAGTTTTTTCGCTAATTAGCAAGCAAAAATTCGTGATGGCCTCTATCCATCGCTAATCTGTCGCTAATCCGTCGCTAAACCATTTAGTGACGGATAAGCGATGGATAGAGGGCGTCGCTAATCCACGATTTTATTGTAGTGTAAACTAAATTAAGTTATTTTATTTTTTATTACTTTACAATGAATAAAAATAAGTAATCAAAACTAAATGCAACACGTGAATGAAGATTAAACTATGCTATATGCCATGATGCAATATGATGCATGTATTTTACGAAATAAATAAATAAAAACTAATCTAAATAATAAACTATGGAGAGACAGGAGAGAAGAAGCAAACCTCATGATCCATTTTTGATGGAGGGGTTGAGAAGAAGAACGTGGTCTTTCTCTGGGCTGTACATAACTCCGACAATGGGGACAAGAAGAAGTCGATGAAGGTAAGGATTAGAAGCAAGATGAAACAATGCGGGAAAGAAGAACCGAGGGAGGAACCGGCCAAGAGTGAAACATGAGAAGAAGAGAAGAGAGGGAGGGAGGTAGAGCGGTGTGAAATCCAAGATAAAAATGCCCCTTATGGCTGTAATATGAGTTTTTATACTACAAAAATTAGGTTATACATTTTTTCAGAAAACTTTAATTAATTTTCAGAAATTTCAAAAGAGCACTTCTAAAAAAATATGTTTTGGAAAGAGGACACTTCTAAACCAAATGAAATAATCTTTAAAACTCCTAAACTAATTAAATTACAAATTAAAAAGTTCTAAACTAAGCAAAACACTAAAAAAAATGCAGGGAAGAGCTTCAAATGTGCAATTTTCCTATATTTTCAATTTCAAAGCAGTTTCTCGCAAATATTGACAAGAATGGGTTTTTAATGCATTTTTTTATGGATCATGCATAAAAATGTATGAATAAGATGCAAAATATATGCATGATCAACTTGTATGACTTGAATGCATATAGATTATGTTTTATTGTGTGGGTTAAGGTTGAATAGAATATTAAGTGGTGAAATGCTTTTAAATGTTTTATGTTCGAATGTTTGAAATAAATAACTCATAGGACGTTGTTTCCTTGTCTACTACCTGATGATTGATGAATAATATATCATGTCTTTACCTTTAAATGCTTGATATGTTTTCTTTAAGTTTGAGTTTGGGTTGCTTTACCAGACTTTGACAATTTTGATCATGTTTTATGAGAAATAGATAATGCAGGAAAAGTATGATGAGTAGTTGGAGAGAAGGACTGGTTGAGCTGCATCTTCAAGTCAAGTTATGATTGAGAAAAATCCCCCACTCAATGGAAAATGACTGGGAAAATGATGATTAGGGCCCAAACTTCTTTGCCCCTAATTTCAAAGATGGGCCTCACGTTTCAGATTTTTTTTTATATAGGCCTCTGGTTTCCTAGAAACTGCTAAATAAAGGTCCATATTTATTGTTATCTATTCGCTCGGTTTAAATCATAACTCAAATTATGATAATAGCCTTCACCATCAAATATTCAAAACGTTTATTGCCTTTTTATGATGATGAATGAGAAATTTTCAATTTCAAAGAACTATTCAAGAAACCAAAAAATCACGTTTTTTGTGATGATGGATGTTAACATGATGCTCCTATTTGACAGTTTTGAGGAAACTATAGCCCATATCTAGAATGTCATAAAAATGAGGCATATTTTCTGGATTAGAGCAAAATTTGGCTCCTAATTGAAATTTTTGCAAAATAATTTTTTTATTATTAGTAGTAGATTTATGAAAAAATTGTCAAAAATCATGAAAAATTACCAAAAGGATAAAGCTTTCCTTTTCTCTCTTTTTTTTCAAAAATCTCATGATCCGTTTGTGGCAAAATACCATGATAATATTGTAGTAACTTAAAAAAATTGTGATATTAACAATTGTGTTTTTTGTTTGCTTTTTCACTGCTTTTTTTCAATAGAAGATACCCAACTATGACACAAGTGAAATGAGCTGACATTCTCATGAGACATGGGGACACGGTCAGTGAAACGTACAATACATATATATATATATTTAGTATTTTATAGGTTTATTTCAATAAAACATGGATTTGTTAACATTAAAATATCAAAAAATATTTTTTTGTAATTAAAAATTAAAAATTAAAAATTAAAAATTAAAAATTAAAAATTAAAAATTAAAAATTAAAAATTTCAAGTCTATTTTCTAAAAAAACTTTGAACTTAAGTTGAACCCACATAATGTGTCCTTGTGTCCACGTGTCTTTGTGACATAGCCCTAGAACCATGAAACTCTTGGCTTCTGTTTCAGAGGAGTTAAGACCGATCACCACGAAAGAGAAGCAGCTTTGCAGAGTGGCATGATCGGCATCAACAGTAAGGGTGTCAACGGGTCTGGTTTACTCGGACCAAACCCTATAGGGCTCAGGTATGGTGATAAATAATAAAACCTGATTAAGATCCGAGTCCGGACCCAAAGGTTCGATTAATACATGGATCCAAGTATAGTTTGTGAAATTTTATACCTGACCCAGGCCTAACCTGAGTTTTGATTAAGACCCGCAAATTTTCAATGTAAAAATGATAAAAAATATTATTTTATTGAGTCTGGTTCATGTAGTTCTTATCGGGTCCGAGTATGGTTTCTCTTATAGTAGATCCGATTAGACTTGACTTGGGACCTGATACCATACCCAAAAATTGACCCCAAGTCTGGTTCAATCTGAGTCCCAACCAAACCCGACCCGTTGACACCCCCAAATCAGCCATGGTGACCAGTGAGTCCATGATACTACACACTCCCTCTCTCTGGGATTCATGATGGTAAGAAATTTTCTTTTAGCTCCTATTATTATTTATTGATTTTTTGGAGGGGTTTCCCTTTGATTGATTGAATCCATTATTAATTATCACAGTTGGCATCAGTCAAAACTTTGTTGTAATTTGCTCCTAACTCTTGGTTTCTCTTTGCTTCACTCGATGTGTCTTTTACATAGAAATGATTTAGAACCTGGTGGTTGCTATTTGTATTGTTGATATTTCTTTTGATAAATAAAAACTCTTATATCCAGTTATTTTTTTGTTTTTTATTTCATTTTTTTAATTTTTTGATATTTTATATAATTATTTATTTTTCAAATTATTTGAAGATTATTTAAATAAGAACTCTAAAAATATATATTTTTTTTTAAATCTCACAAAAAAAATCATAACCAATAAATTACAATTTTAAACTTTTGTGAATATGTTCGTTAATCATCCTTAAATAAATCAGTCAACCAATAAGAACGTGGCACATTGAAAGAGAAAGCTGGTTTTCTTCAAACTGTCACTGTATGAAGTCAAGGTGACACTTTTTTCCAGAAGCCGCAAAAAGTGAGGTGAGCTAACTATTAGTTGTTTCCTTTTCACATAATAGGTGGCATTCAACAAACGGATCTTTCTTCCAAAACCATTTTCAGGAAAAATATATTCCTTTGACTTGATTAAAGTGCCAAGAGAAAACTCAACTCTTTTTTGCTGCCATCTGTAAAATAAAGAATACTTTTCCCCAATTTATCCTCCTGTTTTCGTTAAATCCAAAATGTTCCTGGATTTTAGGCTGCCAATGAGCCGGATTAATTTGTCTCAAGTACCAAACCTAGGGGTGGTAATCGGGTCGGGTTGGCGTCGGCGGGTCAGCATACCTCAACACGAACCCAACTCGTTTATTAAATGGGTCCGCTGTGGCAAACACGAACCCGACCCATTTATTAAACGGGTAACCCGACACGACCCGGTTAATAAACGGGTTGGGTCGGGTAAACGGGTTGGCGGGTCGGGTTGGCGAGCAGGTTGGGGTCGGGTAAACAGGTCGGCGGGTCGGGTTCGGGTAAACAGGTTGACCCACCCGCCTAACCCATTTATTAAACGGGTGAGTCGGGTTGCCGGGTTGGCATACCCCTAACACGAACCTGACCCATTTAATAAACAGGTTAGGCGGGTCGACCCGTTTATGACACGAACCCGTTTAAGCCAAACCCGAACCCGCCTAAGAAGCGGGTTGGCGGGTCGTGTCAGGTTTTGCCACACCCAACCAAACCCAATGAAAACCAAGAAATCAAAGGTACGGCTATAAAAAAATGCCAATTTGAATGTATTCATGTCGACCTAAACCTGACCCGAGTAAATGAGTGAGGTTTTGGGATATTCAACCTGACCCAACCAGCCCTATGTTTTCATATATATTTTTATGTTGAAAAAAATAGTAAATTTACTCTACATTATGTGATATCGGGTTTGGGGTTCTATTTTCTCGATCAACCTTAACCTGCATTTTTTTTAAAAAAAAATTATAAACTGAAGAAACTGCACTCGGCACGAAGACCTGATCGTGCTGGCTCAGCCTACATGCCGGCTGCATAAAACTCCAAAGCTAAGACCCTTGCCCAGAGGCTTATGCTATACATTGGCATGTGTAGAGGGACGATGCTCATGAGAAACGAACCTTGACTGTGAAGCAAAACCTTGTGGTTGTTGCTTGAGCAGGTTTGACTGCACCCAGATGGGTCAGATACCCGATCTATTGACAACCTTGTTTCGGCAGTTAGGTGATGATAACCAGGACAGAGTCAAGTGAAGTTTTTCTATTTTTTTTAAAAAAAATTAACAAGGACAGAGAGGAAATTATCACATAACTGCCCAAGGAAATAGGAGTAGGCATTTTATGGGCAGCCCTATATTCTGCCACCATATGTAAGTTGGGTCACAGTTATTATGATTTGATGGATCCACTTGTGATCTTTCTTCATGGTTCCTCAACAAGGAAATGTCCTCTAGTGCGCTATAAAAGGATGCCGTCCTTGGCCTTTGTTCACGGTAGTAAAAAGTTAGGTCAGGTTTGGCCAGGCTAACTTTTTAGTGTTCTGTGCCTGAAAATAAAGGTGATCCATAACCTTCAGGTAGAGATCAATTGGCAATAAAATCCTCTACTCGTAAAAATATATTTATATATATATGCCATCTAACTAAAGAAAGATAAAAAAATCTACAAAATCCTTGATCGGACTTTACATATATTTTTATCATCATTTATTGAGTGACATGTTTTGGATTAAAAATGTTTATGTTTAAATATGTTTTTGAAAGCATTAAAAATCAATAGCACACAATATTTTGTATTGTAAAGTATTAAATGCATTGAGTCGTTCTTTTTTTACATTTCAAAAAATATTTCAATATGTTGTAAAGTCATAGAGTAAAGCATATTGCTTACTAAATAAATTATAAATAACACATATATAAGGTTCAATCATAAGATGCTCAAGCATTGGAGAAGGGGAGTCATTTGATCGCCGATGACTGTAGATTTCCGACCTTTTTATGGTCGGAAGGTCCCATTATATATATATATATATATATATATATATATATATATATATATATATATATATATATATATATATATATATATATATATATATATATATATATATGAAGAGAGAGAAATGGGTCCATGCTAAATGAAATGTGCAAAATCGGTTTTCTGCTCTTCAGATATTTTTTTTGCAGTTTTGACCCTATAAATGTGTTGGGAATGGTCGATTTATGAGAAATCCACACTTGGATCATGTGTTTTCGATGAAAAAAATTGATATTTAGAACCTCAAAATTTCACAAAGATTTTTTACCGTTGATTTTTTGAACCTTATAAAAACTTACCCAATTGTCAGAATCGAACACTTCAATAGCTTATCCCTACAAAATCAAGTAATAGATCACATCTGTACGGTCAGAATTTAAAAATAAAAAGAAAAAACCTGAAAAAACTCATTTAGCACCTACCCATTACTCTATATGTATAAACTGTTAAGGATTAATTTACATCCTAGGTGAGAATTTGGACAAACGGCTAGAATTGAACGTAGAATGGATTTCATTATATGTCAGATAATGGGATCCATGTTCATCAATTGGTGATGAGATGCTATCATAATTCACGGGTATGATGGTAGAAGAAATATTGAAAAGACTGCACGAAACTCACTATCTAGTATTTCTTCAAAAGCTGCTGATGTGTAGAAATTGAAATGAAACTCCCTTGTTCTCAAGTGAGAAGAGTGCTATTGTCCTGAATGAGTAGGCCCCATACCAATTACTTGAACTGAATTTATCTGTCCAACTTGACATGATTGTACAATTATTGAGGCAAGTTGGTTTGATCATACGATGGCATTGGAGATGCAGCTACCTATCTAGTTTCCACTAAAAGAGTCTTGCATGGAACTCTTCCCTTCCCCAAAGGTGGCAATATCTTTCAGATTTAGGGAATCTGCAAATGCAACTTTAACAGTTTCACAATTCCTTTTTTATTTTTTATTGGTATCCACATAATCATATTTCTCCCTATTTGGATTGCCAACTTAACTTGAGTACTCTGGTATTAAGTGTAGATATGATCATTGACACATTTGGATGATCAAGCACATCCATTCATACTATCCGTAGAGTTTGTATATATGACCATGATGGATCCTGAAAGCAACGTGAAATTATGAGATGAATTGATAATAGAAATTTCACTACCAATTCTTCACGGGTTTTTTTTTTGAGAGAAACTCTCACCTCCAGAAATTTTTGGTGTGTATGACTATAAAACTCGTTTGGAATAACTTGGGAAGGTTCTCACTTTTATTAATTCGTACATGATTTTTTTTCTCATTACTAGAAAATATGGCCTTAGAAGTGATATAATATTTTTTCTTAGAAATTTGAAAATTTTACCTTATTTGAAATGCAAGAAGTATGCGTTAACAGATATAGAGGACGACCATGGAGGAAATGATTTTGCTATCTCATTGAATTCATATGCACATAGGCACAGTAACCATTACACAAAATCCCTAGATGAAGGGAACAAGATAAGAAAAGAATAAGAAAGATATATCTATTGTTACTGCCCGATTTTCAGAAGATGCCATAGGATCCCAGCTTCAAATCCTAAATACCACCTCATGCTCATAGGAGGCCATTTGAGCTTGTGTGTGGGGTTTATTATGTTGATGTGGATGCTTGTATGATTGAATATAGTGTGAAAAGGTCAATATAAACATATTCATACCAAAAGGAATAAAAGCCTAACACATGTCTATATTAGAACCAAAAAAAGTCTCCCAGCGGGTCCTACATAAGAGGCATCTAATTTTATATTGGAGATAATAACATAAGTCTTCTTGTACCCTTGTTTTGTAATGGATTGTAGCCTTGTCAGTTATGGTTTTGTTGATCAGCTGTGATAGTTGCAAATTTTTTTTTTTAGGAAAAAAAACTCTCACAAGGTTCACTTGACCTTTGAAAAAAGATTTTAAAAATAACTCATCTTCGTTTTTGAAATTTGCGAGAAAATGGGGAGACGAGACTCGTTCGTCGGTACGAGGTTCAACCGTTCCTGACGCCTTTACCAAGGGTAATTGAACAAAGGATCGAATTTATGCCTTAAACTTGCTCAAATTTGCCTAGAAAATTATTCAAAGTCCTAAATGCACAAAGAATCATGCTTGTGTTATGAATTTTCAAAAAATATAGATTTGAAAATATGATGCATGCTTTGAGAATCATTTTGTTTTGAAAATACTTAAAAAATATTTCAAAATTAAGTTCCAAGTGAATTTCAACACTGACTTAGAAAATATTTAGAAAAATCTTTGTGAAAATGACTTGAAATTGACTTAAAAATTTTTGAAATCATTTTGAAAAAATAACTTTAAAAATGAAAATCACTCTAAATATATTTTGAAAATGTTTGGAAAATGAATTGGAAGTAACTTGGGAAAATGATTGAAAATAATTAGAAATGAATTTGAAAAATGATTTTAAAATTAATTCAAAATTACTTTGAAAATTATTTGAAAACTGAATTGAAAATGGTTTCAAAATTACTTTGAAAATTGAATTAGAATGATTTTGAAATTAATTTGAAAATACTTCAAGAATTACTTGGAAAATATTTTGAAATTGAAAGTATTTTGGAAATTTCAAATTTTTGAAAAATATTTGGAAAATGCTGTGAAATTGAAATTGAAAATAGAAATTATTTTGAAGTCAAAATTGAAATTGAAATTGAAATTGAAATTGAAATTGAAATTGAATTAGAAATTGAAATTTGAAATTTGAAATTGAACTTTGAAACTGAAATCAGAATTGAAATTGGAATTTGAAAATGACTTTGACTTTGAATTTGAAAATAAAATAGTTTTTGAAAAATAAAATAATCTTTAAAATATTTCAAAAATCACTTAAAAATCTGAAAATGGTTTGAAAATGATTTGAAATAAACTTGAAAATGATTTAAAAATAATTTGAGATGAACTTGAAAATGTTTGGAAAATAAATTGAAATCAACTTGAAAAAGAAAAATATTTCAAAAATCACTTTGATATTCATCTTAAAATAGAAAATATTTTGAAAATTCAGATATTTAAAAAATAAAATGATGCAATACTATCCTAAATGATGAATGCATTGTTTTGTAAAAGTTTCAAAGAAATCTATTGAAAATTATTCAAAATTTTATTTTAAAAGAGAGTTTTGTGTCTTTTTATATATTCATGACTATGGCCACAAATATACTTTAAATTAATCTTTATTTGAATTCTAATAAAGAAAGAAAATGAATGAATTTTAAGATATGATGATTTTTTTAAAATGACTTAAGAGTGTAGGTAGAATTTTCTTTAATAAAGAAAATTAATTCTAAGTATTATTCACATTATGATTATGGCCACAAATACAAATTTTACTTAGTTTTATTATCCTCTATTAAAGTGGTGCACGTGTCATTCATGTTTTACCATGGTGTAATTGAAATTAAAAATAAAAATAAAATAAATTAATCATAAAAATTGAAATTAAACTATATGCTCATTCATTCCTAAACTAAGCATAAAGTAAAATTCTAATTAATTGTTTAATTACAACCCTTGAATTAATATATAAATTGAATAAAATGGTAAATAAAAAGAAAATTCTTGTAAAATTAGCAAACTTGTTAGAAGTAAATGTAGGTTTTTATGAATTTTCCTTCAATTATTGGAAACCTGAAGAAAAATAGTCAAAATTTATCTTTTATGCCTCAAAAATAAAGAAAATTAAACAAAATAAATGCAAACGATACATGGTTTTACAAAAGCATTTGAAAATGTGTTTTGATGTTTTAAATTTTTGAAATTGAGACTTGAAATATATAAATTCACTTTAAAATTTGAATTTAAAATGAATTTAACTTTGAAATTGAAGGCTTTATAAAAGAGACATTGAACATCCTTGAAATAAAAAGTAAATGAACTCCAAAACTTATTAAAATGAAAATAAGGCATTCTAAGTTGATGAAAAACATTTTTAATTTATAAAATATGTGAATTATATTCAAAAATTAGATTTTAAAATGATAAAAATGTCTAATTTAACTTTATTTTAACAAAAATATACTTTTTTATAAAATTAGTTTTGAAAAAAGCAATAAATGAAGGGTCAAATGACCATAGAAATTTATGAATTTTGATATAAAGACCCCTAACAACCTTAGAAATACTCTAAATTTGAAAATTTCAAGAAAATATTAGACAAAAACCTAAATTAGGGCTTTTTATCTAATTAAAACAAAAATTTGTAGAATCAGAATTTATAAGAAAACTTGTCAAAGCATTTCGGGTGAATGAAGGTCTAAAACAATTCAAATCATGCTCAAAATGAATCCATGGATTCAGAACACATCAGAAAAGTATTTTTTTTTACAGAACTTCAAATTTATTTTTGAAACTTGAGATATGACTAAAAAATTAAAGAATTAATTTTAGAAATAGGAAATTGGATTTTGTCAGACAAGCTTCTGTAATTTGGATGTTTCAGATGATAAACCGACTCAATTTCTCCCAAATTTGTAAGAGAAGTTGCACAACACAAATAGAAAACTATTCCAATTTACAAAAATGAAAAATCAATTCTGGTTTGAAAATGGTGATATCTAAAAGTCACTATTTCATCTCAGAGAATAAACCTGTTACATAACTTGATGTTTTGTAACCAATCCCGGCTTTTAGCAAAATTGAAATAGGAAATGAAAATTTATGAAAATTTACTGAGATAAACTAGACAAAAAATGGAAGAAAACCTTTTTTATAGATTTTTAAAATGATCTCCCATTAAAGAGAGCTAATCTAAACAAGATGAGATGATGTCTAAGCAATATTCAATGATGCAAAATAACAGGATTCTGATTTTCGATCAAAATCAAATATGAAATATCTATAGAAATTGTTAAAAATTTACAGCAATAAACTAGATATGCAGAGGAAGAGAGTCTATTTTACAGATCTCAAAAATAATCTGTCATTAGGGAGATCTAATCCAAACAAGTTGACTTAAATTCTATGCAAAGTCTGACAAAGAAAAATGATAGTATTCTAATTTTCGATCAGAATAGAATATGAAATGATAATGGAAATTGGCATGCATAAACTAGACATTCTAAGAAAGAAATTCCTTTTTACAGATCTATAAAATGATCTTCCATTAAGGAGATATAAATGCAACAAATCAATCATGGATCTCAGCAACGCCCGGGATTGTAAACAGACAAGGTTTCAACTTAAAATATAAACAAAATAGAAATCGATAATAGAAATTGTTGAAATTTTGCAGGGATGAACTAGACATGCAGATAAAGAAAATCTTTATTACAGATCTAGAAAATGATCTCCCATTAGAGAGATATGACTCTGACAAAATGTACTAAAAACTGAGCAATTAAAATGACACAATATGACAGGGTTGTAGTTTTTTATCCAAATCAGGTATGAAATGATCATAGAAATTGATAAAATTTGGCATAAACAAACTACATTTAATGCTGGAGATACCAATTTTTACGGATCAGAGAGATCATTTCCAGTTTGGGAGAAATTGCTCTGACAAGTCGGTCTTGATTCTACTAAAATTCTAACGAGGCAGAATGATAGGATCTGAATCTCGATTTTTAAAGTGGGTGCATAGATCCTTAAAAACCGTAAAAAATTAACAGTCATGAATCACCCATAAAAAATTCAGATCGAAAATGCAAGGAAAAACATTCAAAATTAAGATGCTAAAATGTGGCTAGAATCAAAATGCATGGAAAATAGAAAAGAGAATGAATGCATACAATCTATCAAAGCATAAAATGAAAAATTAAACATAGATGATGTATTTTCGAATTTTGGAAGAAAGAAAATAGCAAAATATCATCAAATACAGAATTAACAAAGTAAAAATTAAAAGAAATAAGGCATGGATTGAATTGATGTTGCCAATTGAAAAGGAATTTGATCTATGGAATGGAAGATCAAATTTAATTTTCATAATGGCTTTTTCATAAAAATAGAAATTACAAAATATAAATCAAACAATGCAAAAAGGAAATGAAATTAGAAGAAGAGGCATACCTTTCTTCAAATGAGGAAGAGGGAGAAGAGAAGCTCCAAGGATGGCACCAATCCCAAGGTGGATGAGAGAGAGAACTCTAACTTTCAAGGGAGTTCTCAAATTTTCTAAGTTGTAAAAATCAACCCCCATAGAGGGTCTATTTATAGCCCATCTTGAGGGCATTTTGGGCATGCCCAAAAATGGAATTAGTTAGGGCTTAGGGCTGATCTTGCTTGCTCGATAGTTCAGTATGCTACTCGTTGAGCTATGCACGCCTGTCAAGGCATTACTCTAGTTGGTTAAATTGATTATGTAGTTCTTTGTTGAGTAATAACTAACTTCTCATACTAGTTAAATGCTTATAATAATAGCATCATGCCAATTGCTACATATTAGCATGTGATTTACTTTACCCCTTGGTCGAACTGCTTGGTGCTTGTTGTAATGTAGCACTTGTTGGCTTGCATCTTTTATGATTGATGTGATTGCATACAGCTCGTAATCTACGAATTGGTGGCAACTAGAACTGATGTAGCCGCTTGTCTTATAAGCTGCTTACATATTGTGATATAACTGCTACCATATGATTGCTTTTCATGTGTAGCTTATGAATTATTTGCGATGCAATAGCTTGTGCCTTACGATTAATTTAATTATTTGTTGATGGACTGAGACATTTGATGGTAATTGTATGTTTTGCGAGCATTATTGTGAGTGATTGTCTTATTCAGTTGTTTTGTTTGGTTGTCGAATAAAGTTAGTTACTCTTTGCCTATAGAATCAGCTGGATTGTCATATCTGTGTGTTCTCATGTGTCGTTTACACATGCTTTAAGGTCCTATTTGAGCATTACAATATTCCTTGTTGCAATAATATGATGCGTAGTATTATATGCTTCTGTGTGATGTGATTGATATGCCACGTGATAAGAAATATTGGTAGTATGCGATAATATGTTCATGGATATAGAATCTTATTGGAGGAATGGGTGATCTTGTGTTTTGTTTTACCATGTGAAGTGATACGATGCATATTGTTGATAAACATGCATATGCCCATATTGTGGCTATTGACCCCAAAAGCGGTCAATTGTTCAAAGCAGTCGATTGTATTGATGCATGTATCACTGAGTATGGTATCTGTAGAGAACATGATCTCCAAAGGATTATAGGAGAGGGCCTGTATGATCAAGACCAGGTAACCGACTAGAGTGGTAGATTCTCTATGAGGATGTACATTATCCACGAACGAGTAGCCGCAAAAATGGTGAACTTTTGTAAGGAAGTGTATGGTCCAAGACCAGGTATACCATATAGGGCGAGATTCTTTGTGAGGTTATACATTTCCCAGACCAGGTGACCCGACTAGAGTGGTAGATTTTCTGTGAGGATGTACACTGTCCACGAACAGGTAGCTGCAAAGACGGTGAACTCCTATGAGGAAGTGTATGGTCTAAGATCAGGTATACCATCTAGAGCAGTGATCAAGACCAGGTGACCCGGCTAGAGTGGTAGAATCTCTATGAGGAGGTATATTGTCCAAGAGCGGGTAGCCGTAAAGACGGTGAACTCCTGTGAGGAAGTGTGTTGTCCAAGACCAGATATACCCTCTAGGGCGGTATTTCCTTGTGAGATCGTATATTTCCTGAACCGAACGATCCGACATGGAACTTGTATTTTTGCTTACCATAAAAAGTTATGGTGAGATGTGATGATCTTCTGAGATTGTTTGAAATAGCCGGTTATAAATCTATAGTTTTGGCTTTCTGTTTTAGCATGATATTATGTTGAACTCAGATGAGAGAATCAGATCTATATTGGATTTTAGATCATGCTTTGGATCTTCTATGGAAGGGTGGGCTTTTCTGTGAAAGTATGACACCTTAAGTGAGTCATAACCGGTGACAGTTGGCCGCGTAAGGCCTTGAGAGATGGGAATAGATTAAAGTGATTCAGGATAAAGTGTTTGTTAGAAGTAGTGAGAGCGACAAACGATGACATGATAATGATTAGATGCACAGACCTTGTTCTAGGAACGAGAAGAAGTTTGTTGCGTGGTAGTTCACAGCTTACGATCAAATGAATCATCATGCTGCGTTTGACAGTTGCATTACTTACTTGCTTTGAACTGCTTACCGCTTACACTGCTTACCTGTTTGCACTGCTTACCCGCTTACATTGGTTACATGTTTAATTGCATATCTGCTTTAAACTGCTTAGCATACTAAATTAAATGTACTTAATTCGGTTTTCTATAGTTTCTCTTGTGCACCTACTAGTTTTTCGCGAAACTAACTCATTCTATGGGTACAAGTGATGATTAGGTACACCACGGGCAATGGCGCAATGACAAGATGGGTTCAAGACTTCTTCTTCGTGCTCTTAACTCGCGTCCTAGAAGTTTTGGATTTGTAACGGATTTTCCTTAGGATATCCGAATTTTGTGAGTTTTGGTTCTTTTAGCTAACGTGCCTAAAGTTGTCAGCTTGCCTTCTGAATTAACAAAAGAATAGTCTTTCGCTGATTTTATGAACAAACTCTGGAGGAAAGAGATTTTTTTTAGTCTCTTGCCTGTTTTCTGAAAGGTTCGCAAGTATGAAATTTTCGGGAGTTACATTGGGCCACGCCCAGACCCAATTGGCGTCACCTACTTAAAAAATATTTTTTTAATATTTATCGTATTTATAAAGTACTTAGCAAAAAATTTAGAATTTTAGAATTTTAAAATTATGAACACACACAATATTACAGTATTGATGGCTATGCGTATGAAGTTGTGATTTGTCGAACATCTGAAGGTATGAACCCCAAACCATGAGGACGACCAATATGCCGATAGGAAACAACAGTGTTGAGAAACTATGTTTTGATGATACATAATAAATATGATATGTTGTCATGATGCATATATATGATACATGATAAATACATGATATGCTTTTATGCGATATGATAAATACATGATATGCTTTCATGCGATATGATAAATATGATATGCTTTCATATATGAAACTGAATATGTTATATTATGACTGGATATGATGTGTCATATATTTAACAAGTATTTGATGCAAGGTTATGTCCCCTAAGAAGAATGGAGACAACCTGATCAAGTGCAACCATTTGATGCAATCATACTACTCTGAAGAAAAAGCTTAATGGGCCATACATTCAGAAAGATTATCCAAGAAGATCGGCTACTTCAAGATGAAGACTTTTTTTCTTCTTTAGAGTCATATGTAACAGGACCTTCAGAAGCATGCATATTTCATATTAGATTATATGCTTTAAAATCATACAAGCCATTTATTTACAAAAAGTTAAGCTTTCATAAAAGGATACGTTATGTATATTGTAGCATTTCAAAAACACCTTTTTGAAACAAATCATTGTACTTCCTACAAGCATTTATGAAAAAGACATTTAGACAAGATATAATTGCTCATGAATTCAAAAGCATTAATTGTACTTTCTACAAGCATTTATGAAAAAGACAACTTGAAAAGATATAAAAGCTCATGATTTCAAAAGCTTTTATGAAAGAAAAAGACAAAATGTATTAACTCATAATACACAATCGTTCATCTTGAATTGACGATTTGAGAAAACAAATATTATTTTAGACACAACTACTTATTGTTTAAACAAGACAATTAAGTTAGGAAATGCCCATTCATTTATTTAATACTAAAATCCACACTCAAGAATGTCGACTTATATTAAAACTCATCATTCTTCTTGTAAGCATTAAATGGCACTTCAAAAAAGCATTTGAGAAATGACCATTTATAAAATAAAGTACTTAACAAACATTTATTGTACTTACATACATTTAACCAAAGAAGTGACGACTTGTAAGAAAACTATTAATGTACTACAAATCATTAAATTGAGTAAAGACAAATTACATTATAAATTACACTTCAACGTTCAATGTACTACAAAGCATTTATTTTGAGAAAAGACCCATTACAAATTAAAACTCATTTTTAATTACAACATATAGTGTACCTCAAATATTATATTTATGGAATGATGGTTTTTTGAAAAAATAATA
Organism: Nuphar pumila; assembly: GCF_984573655.1. Lineage (NCBI taxonomy): Eukaryota > Viridiplantae > Streptophyta > Magnoliopsida > Nymphaeales > Nymphaeaceae > Nuphar > Nuphar pumila. Next base: position 122,783,095 of record NC_143252.1, on the reverse strand, counting down.
TAGTACACATCATTTCACACACTCTTTCATAAAAAGTTATTTTGAGATGACCTGACACCTCACATCTCAAAAGGACAATTATTTCAAAAAGCAACGACTGTTTTTAAGACCTATATATATATATATATATATATACAAACAAAATAATACTTCAAGAGACACATGTAAGCTTTCAAAGAGAAAAACTCCTACTCGATACACTGAAAAAGAGCTTAGAAAAAGAAAGAGAAAAGAAAGAGAAAAAGACAAGAAAATCTCTCTGACAAAAGAATCAACTATGTGCGAAAAAGAAAAGAACATTCTGTTCCTCTGAGAGATTATTCTATCAATTTTTAAAAGAGAGAACATTCTGAGAATCTTCATACGTGCATTCATACTCTGCATATCATTCTGAAGGTTCTTTAGGAAAGTGTTGTAACTTTCTGTTATATACTGTATCCCTTCTCTGTTGAGAGAAGTAGACCTTTGTGAAAGAGAGTGTTATCCCTTCTCTGTTGAGAGAAGTAGACCTCTGTGAAAGAGAGTGTTATCCCTTCTCTGTTGAGAGAAGTAGACCTCTGTGAAAGAGAGTGTTTCCCTTCTTTGTTTTGAGAAGTAGACCTCTGAAGAAGAGGGTGATTTCCTTCTATGTTGAGAGAAGTAGACCTCTGAGGAAGACGGTGTTGTACTATTTATCCCGTAACACAGATTTTATAGTGAAAGACTCAAGTGTTTTACTTGGGGACTGGATGTAGGTCAGTAACTCGATCGAACCAATATAAATCCTGTGTTTTATTGTGTTGTGCCTTATTGTCTTTAATTTTTATTTTATCGATCTGTATCATATTTCACTATTCACCCCCACCTCTAGTGGAATTTCATTTGGTATCAGAGCAGGTTTTGCTGGTTTCGACATAACAAGTTTTCCAGCACAAATGACATCAACCTCTTATGCTCGTGACATCGAAGGTCAACACGCATCTCGCCCTCCTTTCTTCAATGGCACCAACTATGGATATTGGAAATGAAGAATAGCCATATTCCTAAAATCTATAGACTTTGCTGTATGGAAAATTGTTGAATGTTCATACACATCCCCATCTTTAGACTATAGTTTATGGTCTGGTGAAGAAAAGAAGATGGCAAACCTAAATGCAAAAGTTATGAATGCTTTGTATTGCGTCATTGATCAAAATGAATTTAACAGAATATCAGTCTGTGAATCTGCATATGATATTAAGCATTCTCTTGAGGTTATCCATGAAGGAACTAACAGAGTAAAAGAAACTAAGATCTCATCTCTAGTTCGAAAATATGAGTTATTCAAAATGAATAAAGATGAGTCCATCACAGAGATGTTTACCAGATTCACCAACATCACCAATGATCTTAAATCTCTGGGAGAAACCTATTCCCAAACCGATTTGGTGAAAAAGATCTTGAGATCACTTACAACTGACTGGGAGAAAAAGACCACAGCTATTAAAGAAGCCCAAGATCTATCCAAGCTTACTCTGGATGACTTAATAGGCAATCTCATGGGCTATGAAGTCCATATGAAAGAAAGAAGGGAAAAGGAACAACCTACAAAGAAAAATCTAGCCTTCCCAGCCATTTCTAAGAATGAGAACTCAGAAAAGAAATCTGAAATTACGCTGCTTACTCAGAAATTTCAGCGATTTATGAGAAAAAATAGGCTATCAAATAAGCACAAGGAAAAGAAAGACTCTAAGGAAGATATCATGTGCTATCAATACAATAAGTCAGGTCACGTAAGACGTGACTGTCCTTTTCTAAAAAGAAAATCCAAAATCGAGGAACCAAAGAAAAGGTTCTTCAAGAAAAAGGCTCTACATGCTCAATGGGATGATTCAGAACCATCCACCAGTGAAGAGTCAAGTGACGATGAAGCCGAAACTGCAAATATGTGCTTCATGGCAGAAGAAAGGTCTGTAAGTGAATCTTCTGATTTTTCTTTTGAAGAACTTCTAAATGCATTTCAAGAACTTTTTAAAGAATCTAGGAAATTGATTCTCAAAAACAAAATTTTAAAACCCGAGAATTTAGAGCTTTCCCAGAAAAATGAAAAACTCAGTATTGAAAATTCTGAGTTGAAAAAGAAAAATTTTATTCTTACTTCTGAAATCAGTTCTACTAGTTCCAAGACTAAAAATCTTCAAGTAGAAATTTCAGAATTAAAAAGCAAAATTGAAAACCTTATGAAAACGGTTTTCAAGTTTACCAAAGGGAAAGAGAACCTGGACAAACTCCTATCCTCTCAAAAATTCTTTTTTTACAAGAATGGTATTGGTTACTCTCATCTAAATAGACCTTCTTGTATGAATCAAAAGACTGCATTTGTCAAAGGTTCTGCTGAACCTAAGCAGGAGTGTTACAACCTCAATTTTAATACCATGTACTCCTCTAAGTCTATAGACAAACCCAAGTCAAAATGGATATGGGTTCCAAAGTCTAACAAAAAGGGACCCGATCGAGTACCAAAAAGAAGTTTTACTTGATCTATTGCAGGCACTGAAAAAAAAAGAACAGATGGATACTAGACAGTGGATGTTCAAAGCATATGACAGGACATTCGGATCTTTTTGTTGTTCTTCATCATAAAGAAGGAGGAACTGTCACCTTTGGAGATAACAACAAAGGATTAATAATTGGGATTGACAACATTGGTAACATCGATAAACCTCTTATTAAAGACGTTCTCATTGTTAAAGGTTTAAAACATAACCTCCTAAGTATAAGTCAAATGTGTGACACAGGATATAATGTTAGCTTCAAACATGATGCATGCCTTATAGCAGACACCAACGAAAATATTATTTTGAAAGGTATAAGAAAAAAAATTATATATGAATTACACCTAGAGAATATTACTGAACACTGTCGTATAACTAATAATGACTCTCAAAATTTATGGCATATGAGAATGGGACATGTTAACTCTAAATATATGTCTAAATTAGCTAAAAATAACTTGGTACGTGGGTTACCTAAAATATCATTTAAAAATGACTATTTTTGTGATGCTTGTCCATTAGGAAAACTGTCAAAATCATCTTTCAAATCAAAAAATATTGTGTCAAGTAAAAGACCTTTAGAGCTTCTCCACCTGGATCTTTTTGGTCCTTCTACGGTAGCTAGTCTTAATCATAATAAATATGCTTTTGCCATTGTTGATGATTACTCAAGATTCACTTGGGTAATATTTTTGAAAAATAAAAGTGATACGTTTTGTGAATTTGAAATTTTATGTAAAAAGTTATAAAATGAAAAATTTTCTACAATTGTTAAAATTCGTAGTGACCATGAAGGAGAATTTGATAATGATCTTTTTGTAAATTTTTATAACTTGCATGGGATCTCTCATAACTTTGCCTTTCCTAGAGTTGCACCTCAAAATGGTGTAGTAGAAAGAAAGAATAGAACCCTTCAAGAATCTGTTAGAACTATGCTCCAACATAATAATCTTGCTAAATATTTTTGGGCTGAAACTGTTAACACTGCATGTTATATCTCAAATAGAGTTCTTATCAGGCCCTTATTAAATAAAACTCCCTATGAACTATTCTATGACCGAACTCCGAGAATAGACTACTTCAAAGTCTTTGGTTGTAAATGCTTTATCCTAAACACAAAAGATAGCCTTGATAAATTTGATGTTAAATCTGTTGAAGGCATATTCTTAGGATATTCAAGTCATAGTAAAGCATACAGAGTTTTTAATAAGAGTACTAATGCTATTGAAGAATCTATGCATGTCAGTTTTTATGAATCTGTTGATCAATCTGTTCATAAGTAGACTAACGATGATGGTCTTGAAAGTACAAGTTTTTTCTTAGATAACACAGCTAAATCTAATGAAGATGATCATTAAAGAACATTTGCTGAAATCAGAGATCATCCTCAAAAGCAGATTTTGGGAGACCTGACCAAGGGGGTTCAAACAAGAGCTCAGCTGGAACGTATTGCAAATATGGTTTTCATTTCTCAACTTGAACCTAAGAAGATTGATGGAGCCATCATTGACGAGTTTTGGATGCTAGCCATGACTGAAGAACTTAACCACTTTCAAAGAAATGATGTGTGGGATCTTGTACCAAAACCAAAAGATCATCAAATCATTGGGACAAGATGGATCTTCAGAAACAAGCTGGATGAATCAGGTAATGTTATAAGAAACAAGGCAAAGCTAGTGTCTCAAGGATACAATCAGGAGGAAGGTATTGATTTTGATGAAACATTTGCTCTTGTTGCTAGACTTGAATCTATAAGAATGTTTTTGGCATATGCATGCTATATGGATTTCAAACTATACCAAATGGATGTTAAAAGTGCTTTTCTAAATAGTTTTATAAATGAAGAAGTTTATGTAAAACAACCTCCAAGTTTTGAAAATGAATAATTTCCTGATCATGTTTTTAAACTAAAGTGTGCTTTATATGGTTTAAAACAAGCACCTCGTGCTTGGTATGATAGACTTAAAACTTTTCTATTAAAAACCGGATTTTCTGTAGGCAAAGCAGACTCAACTTTATTTGTAAAAATAGTGGATGATCATACCTTAATCGTTCAAATATATGTGGACGATATCATCTTTGGATCTACTAACAATGGTCTCTGTGAAGACTCTTCTAAGTCCATGCAGAAAGAATTTGAAATGAGTATGATGGGAGAACTCACCTACTTTCTTGGACTGCATATTAAGCAAACCAATAATGGAGTCTTCATCAATCAGTCTAAATATGCTCATGAACTTCTGAAGAGGTTCAACATGAACTCAACTGCTTCAAAGAATACCCCTATGAGCACAACCAATGTATTGGATAAAGATGAAGATGGTAAGACTGTGGATACAAAGTTATTCAGAGGTATGATAGGATCACTACTATATTTAACTGCTAGTCGTCCATATATCATGTTCAGTGTTTGCCTGTGTGCTAGATTTCAATCAAATCCAAAGGAATCACATCTTAAAGCTGTAAAAAGAATAATGAGATATCTAAAAGGAATAATTGATTTTGGGTTATTTTATTCAAAATCATCTACATTTAATTTAATCTCATACAGTGATGCTGATTTTGTTGGTAGTAAATCTGACAGAAAAAGCATAAGTGGAACATGTCATATGCTAGGGCACTCACTAGTTTCTTGATTCAGTAAGAAACAAAATTGCGTATCATTATCAACTACTGAAGCTGAATATATTGTTGCAAGCCTAGCATGTACACAAGTCATCTGATGAAACAAACATTAAAAGACTTTGGTTTAAATTTTGAAAACACAACTATTTTGTGTGATAATACAAGTGCAATCAATTTATCTAAAAATCTTATTTTTCACTCACGTACAAAGCACATTTAAATTCGACACCACTTTTTAAGAGAACAAGTTTTAAACAACATAATCAAACTTGAATTTATACCACTAATCAACAATTAGCAGATATTTTCACTAAACCTTTAAAAATGAAGACTTTATACGAATTAGAAGAGAATTAGGAATATGTAAACTAAGTGACTTATAATTAATCACACTTATTTGTATTGTTACTTAGATAAAACTTTGCAATATCTTATGATTTTTTATCATTTATATATATTTTTAATCTGACTCTTTCTTGTCTATTCTTATTCTTTTTATCTATCATTCATGTATTATTATCACTTTTTTATCTCTCGAATTTTTTTTCTTTTCTTGTGTCATCATCTCTCTTACCACTATTCAAAGTCAAAGTGAGTCATTCTCATATTCACGTACATTCATAAAAACCATAAGTTTTTAAATACAAAACAAATACTTTATGTCACTCATTTCTTTCAAAAATGTCATATCTTTCAAAGTACACATCACATGATAACCTATCTCCTTTCACGCCTATCCATAAAAACCGCTTTTACATTAAATAAGCTATCTTAACATTCTCTCATGTCACTCATCTCACAACTCTCTCTTGTTTTTTTTCCAAAGCCTTCCTTACGAAAATTGAGTCTATCTCCTTTAAATTAAATCAAATATTTTGACCCATGATATACCAACTTGTTGTTTGTTTTATTAGGCCATTATTAAACTCTCTATTTCACACTATCCTATCACTTTATATCATTCATAACATTCATCTCTTATCACAATATTTTTTTTCTCATTCCAAGACTCTTTATGTTACATCACCTCTATAATCGGATTCTTCAAAATCCGTGGGTCATTATTTACATCGTGCAATACACTTCTTTGTTTCTATTCATCCCTTCTATCTTGTCCATCCTTATCACACATAAAAAGCTTGTTCCAAAGAGCACACCATTCTCAAACCATGACTACTCTCTCAATTCAATGGACTCTCCTATATCCAGTTTTTCTTATAATAAAGAATAATTTTCGAAACTATGTTTTTTTTGTCATCTAACATAATATAATAAATTCTCATTCACACACTCTTCCAAGGAGTGATTTGATCTCTCATTCACGAGTGCCTTAAGATATACTATTCACTCTCCATAAATAGACATTCACTAATAATGCACCCAGCTAAAATCCAAATTTTATTCACTTCAATTGTCATTCACAAAGCATCAAGTTGTTATTAAAATAAATTTCATCCTTCTATTTAATAAACTGATTCACTCTTCATGAATTCATCACCTATTCGAAAACTTCTATCAACTTACATCCTCTCCAAGTTCATTTCGTATTTTCTCAAGTTACTCGCCATGACCTCCTCTTCCAAATCCTTCTCTGATGATGTCAACATGATTGAATCTTCAGAACTGAGATATCCAAATCTCATTCACCACTATAACTACATAAGCTCACTTCCCATCCAAACAGGTAGGTTAGTCCACTTCGAAGACTTCACCTCCTTTGATCTTGAAACTTCCCTACAAGACTTTATCCGAATTTTAGGATCATCAAACACTGCATCATATTATCCCAATCTCCTTTGACATTCAATCCTTAGGGTGCATTCTGAACCTTCCATCCTATGGCATCGATCTCCCAAACATAGTACCTATCGATCGTACTTTGTTTAAAAAGGTATTTCACTCCACACGATCCACCCACTTTCCGTGGCATGTGAGCAATCTGAAACCTCATACTCAGCTTCTGTCACAAATCCTACCGCACAATGTCTTTCCCAAACAACCGTCAAAGGGATTCGTGCCAAACAAAATCTCTCTTTTAATCTATGCGATTTTTTGTTCCTTCCCCATCAACTGGTCGAGCATCATTTTTAACAACATGATTAATTTTCGTATCTTTCGTTCACTTCCATTTAGATGTTTTAGCACTCCCATTCTTCAATACTTCAATGTGCCACTTCACAACGACGTCGTCTGCTATTCTACACATGCGTTTGATGATACCTACTTCTCCGAAGAAGGGTCACCCCCACAACATACTGACGACGAAGGCTCTGGTGAGGCAGATTCTGCTCCGACATCTAAACTTGATATATTCTCTGCTCTCGTAGATGTCCAGAACACACAGGATCTCCTGCTGAAGAATCAAGCCTCTCTGCAGCAAGCCTTTCACTCACTGAAGATTGGCCAAGATGCTCTCCTTCACAAATTTCATCCCTCGTCTGATTTCGAATGAACTATATTTTTTTTGGTCTGTAATATTAACTTTCCTACTCTGATACCTCCTTTTTGTCAATGACAAAAGGGGAGAAAAACCTATCTCTCCTATGTAGGAGAAATTTGATTTTTTGAACTTAAACTTTTACTTATGTTTTTTTATATACTATCGTCTTATGCATTTTTTTCATATATTATCATATTCAAATTATCATTATGCATATGACTTATTGACAGTGGGAGCATATATTGTCATCATAAAAAAGGAGGAGAATGTTGAGAAACTATGTTTTGATGATACATAATAAATATGATATGTTGTCATGATGCATATATATGATACATGATAAATACATGATATGCTTTCATGCGATATGATAAATATGATATGCTTTCATATATGAAACTGAATATGTTATATTGTGACTGGATATGATGTGTCATATATTTAACAAGTATTTGATGCAAGGTTATGTCACCTAAGAAGAATGGAGACAACCTGATCAAGTGCAACCATTTGATGCAATCATACTACTCTAAAGAAAAAGCTTGATGGGCCATACATTCAGAAAGATTATCCAAGAAGATCGGCTACTTCAAGATAAAGACTTTTCTTCTCCTTTAGAGTCATATGTAACAGAACCTTCAGAAGCATGCATATTTCAGATTAGATTATATGCTTTAAAATCATACAAGCCATTTATTTACAAAAAGTTAAGCTTTCATAAAAGGATACGTTATGTATATTGTAGCATTTCAAAAACACCTTTTTGAAACAAATCATTGTACTTCCTACAAGCATTTATGAAAAAGACATTTAGACAAGATATAATTGCTCATAAATTCAAAAGCATTAATTGTACTTTCTACAAGCATTTATGAAAAAGACAACTTGAAAAGATATAAAAGCTCATGATTTCAAAAGCTTTTATGAAAGAAAAAGACAAAATGTATTAACTCATAATACACAATCGTTCATCTTGAATTGACGATTTGAGAAAACAAATATTATTTTAGACACAACTACTTATTGTTTAAACAAGACAATTAAGTTAGGAAATGACCATTTATTTATTTAATACTAAAATCCACACTCAAGAATGTCGACTTATATTTAAAGTCATCATTCTTCTTGTAAGCATTAAATGGCACTTCAAAAAAGCATTTGAGAAATGACTATTTATAAAATAAAGTACTTAACAAACATTTATTGTACTTACATACATTTAACCAAAGAAGTGACGACTTGTAAGAAAACTATTAATGTACTACAAATCATTAAATTGAGTAAAGACAAATTACATTATAAATTACACTTCAACGTTCAATGTACTACAAAGCATTTATTTTGAGAAAAGACCTATTACAAAGTAAAACTCATTTTTAATTACAACATATAGTGTACCTCAAATATTATATCTATGGAATGACGGCATTTTGAAATAATAATATAGTACACATCATTTCACACACTCTTTCATAAAAAGTTGTTTTGAGATGACCTGACACCTCATATCTCAAAAGGACAATTATTTTTAAAAGCAACGACTGTTTTTAAGACCTATATATATATATATATATATATATATATATATATATATATACAAACAAAATAATACTTCAAGAGACACATGTAAGCTTTCAAAGAGAAAAACTCCTACTCGATACACTGAAAAAGAGCTTAGAAAAAAAAAGAGAAAAAGACAAGAAAAGCTCTTTGACAAAAGAATCAACTGTGTGTGAAAAAGAAAAGAACATTCCGTTCCTTTGAGAGATTATTCTACCTATTTTCAAAAGATAGAACATTCTGAGAATCTTTATACGTGCATTCATACTCTGCATATCATTCTGAAGGTTCTTTAGGAAAGTATTGTAACTTTCTGTTATCTACTGTATCCCTTCTCTGTTGAGAGAAGTAGACCTCTGTGAAAGAGGGTGTTATCCCTTCTCTGTTGAGAGAAGTAGACCTCTGAGGAATAAGGTGATTTCCTTCTCTGTTGAGAGAAGTAGACTTCTGAGGAAGAGGGCGTTGTACTATTTATCCTGTAAAATGGATTTTATAGTGAAAGACTCAAGTGTTTTACTTGGGAACTGGATGTAGGTCAGTAACTCAACTGAACTAGTATAAATCCTGTGTTTTATTGTGTTGTGCTTTATTGTATTTAATTTTTATTTTATCGATCTGTATCGTATTTCACTATTCACCCCCCCCCCCCCTCTAGTGAAATTTCAAACAGGAAGACAAATGGTGGCGGTGGCAGTGACGACAAGATAAGCGGGAGGACCAAAAGAGATGATGTGAGACAAGAGAGCACCAGCAGGGACTCCACGCTGAAGTAACCCGCACCTGCCAATGACTGTCAGCCGTTCGCGCTACATGAAGCTGAAGCTGACCCAACTACTTTCCTTTGGTTTTCTCTCCCCCCAACCCTCTCCTTCTTCTTGGACCACCACCACTGCTGCCGCTACTCATCACGTTTCTGCCTTCAAACCCATTTTTTAAACATCCTTCCAGTAGCTATTTTAGCGACTTATGGATGGAAACCCTTTCGCTAGCTGCATTTCATGAAATAATGATCCCCAATAACAAGTGTCCTTTTGCTGTTTTTAATGAAATAATCCCCAATAAGAACCCTTCACACAAGCAGAAACCCAGAATTGGAGAACCGTCCTCACAACCCAAGCTCAGTCAAACGCAACCAAAACAAGAAAAAAAACCAAGTGCAGAAGTAAAAACAAATCGACCGAAACCCACAGACCACTTTACCCACGCTCCCCATGATTATCCAATATTTCTCACAGTAACGAGATTAAAAGACCTACTAGACCACACTAGTCTAAATGGCCCCCACAAAATATTCATCTCTTAAAAAGTTGCGCAGCGGAATAAACACTACTCAAAGAAAGATTTGAGAAGAAAACAAGTACACACAACACATGGAGACACGATTTACGTGGTTTGGCCGCCAAAAGTCTATGTTCATGGGCGGCGGAAGAGAAGAGATTTTCAATATGTCAAAAAAAAAAAAAAGAGATTACAAAAATGTGGACGATGCCCAATCTCCCAAAAAAATATTACATAAAAAAGAAAACCCTCAAAAGAGTATTTATAAGACCATTTTACAAACGGATTTGGATCCAGATCGAGTCCATACTTTCAAAAATTTCCTCAATATGGTTTTCTACAAGTGACATGTATCGAAGTTGTGACATGAAGTTCAAAGGCACATCTCAACACCACCACCGATCAGATTGAGCTTAATATTTATCCTCTTTAAAAACAAAAAAATAAATAAATAAATAAAAAGCGAAGAGAAGATAAAACCTATAAGAAGGATAGCAATATTACTTCCGCCTTCCAATCACACGACCCAACGAATTGAACGGCAAAAGTCAGAAAAAGGGTTCACAATGCCTAGCGATAGCAATCTTTTCTGACGGGTAAGAAGAACGCAAAAATTTTCCAATCCCAACCTGGTAAAAAAAAAAACGGATCAGTTCATTGCATTCGGCAGGGAAGTGGGAGTTACTTTTCAGATACTGCCAACAAGACAACATCAGTAAATTGAGGTGGAGATTGTGTGCTCTTCAACTTCTACTATCTCTATACCCGATAACCCAGAACCATCAACGACGCTAAGCTACAAACCAAGCCAAAAAAACAAAACCAAACCTTGATCAGGGAAAAAAGGTCGCAAAAGTCTTTGGCGTGGCCACTATAAACTTCCGTTCCGTCCGCTGCGTGATGGTCATATAAGATGTGTACCTCCTTTTACCCTTAATCTCTGGTAGCATGATGACAAAAAACACATACTAACTAGAAGCCTAGGAGAAATCAACGTGTCTAACAAAGAATGGGAAGGTCTAATTACCACCAAAATCTAGATGAGGAGGGATAGGGATGGCAGTGGACCGGGGGAAAGCGGGGCCCCACCCCGCCTCGCCCCGTTTGGACCGGGGATGAAGGGTATGAAACGGGGATGGAGGCGGGGACGAAGGTTAAAATCCATCCCCGTCCGGGGGTGGAGGCGGGGATGGACGTGCACTTTTCCCGTCCCCGCCTCATCCCCGCCCCGACCACTTTTCCCCGCAATATCCCCGCCCCGCCCCGCCTCATCCCCGTTTGAACCGGGGATAGAGGACATGAAACGGGGATGAAGGCGGGGGTGGAGGATAAAATCCATCCTCGCCAGGGAGGCGGGGCGGGGGTGGAGGATAAAATCTTGAGGCGGGGCGGGGGTGGAGACCTTGTCCCCCGCCCCACTGCCATCCACTACAAGAAAATTGTTAATTAGCGACGGATTTTTCCCGTCGCTACTTAGCGACAGATTAGCTAGAGATAGAATCTGTCGCTAATTTGCGACGGATTAGCGAAGAAATGACTTTTATCGCTAATCTGTCGCTACTTAGCGACGGATTAGCGACTGCATGTTTTTGTCGCTACTTTTGATTACAAGAACACCATTTTAGCGACGGATTTAGAGAGGGAACTCTGTCGTCGCTAATCCGTCGCTTATTAGCGACGGATTAGCGACAGTATATATTTCGTCGCGGTTTTTGTATTTTGATTTAGCGACGGTTTAGCGACGGAATGTTTCTGTCGCTAAGCCGTCGCTAAATATCGCGTAAATCCCTAATCCCATCCCTCTTTCTCTTTTCCCTGTTTCTCTGTATTGCTCCCTCCCGCCCGTCGGCTCTCGCCACCGTCCGGCCACCGCCGCTCGCCAGCCGCCGCTCCCCGTCCACCGCTCGCCAGCCGGCGCTCGCCAGCTGCCGCTCCCCGTCAACCTCCCGCCACCGTCCGGCGAAGCGCAGGTAATATTCTTCTTCTTCTTCTTCTAAACGCAGGGGGTACGCCCCTTCCCTGCCGGAAACGGAGGGGGTTTAACCCCCTGCCGTGCTTTCCGGCAGGGGGGGTCGACCCCCTGCGTTTCCGGCAAGGGGGGTCGACCCCCTGCCTATGGCGGTGCCGCACTGCCGGCCTCCAGCCCGATCCGGAGGAGGAGGTTCACCTGTTGTGCATCTTCAACGCGCGGTCCCGGTACATTCCGCCGCTGCCGCAGGGGTACTACGGCAATGCCTGATAGTAATCCCGGCAGCTGTCTCGATAGCGGCGAAGCTCTGTGCGAACCCACTAGGTTATGCGGTGGAGCTCGTGAAGAAGGCCAAGGAGGAGGTGACAGACGAGTACATGAGGTCAGTGGCGGACCTCATGGTGCTCAAGGGCCGGCCTAACATCACGGTGGTCCGCACCTTCGTGGTCTCGGACATCAGGCATGCCGGGTTCAGCGAGCTGGACCTCGGCTGGGGAATGCCGGTGTACGGCGGTCCAGCCAAGGGCAGTGACGGCCCAATCCCCGGCTTGGTTAGCTTCTACGTCAACTCCAAGAATAACGAAGGGGGAGAAGGGATGGTGATCCCGATTTCCTTGCCTGCTCCAGCTATGAAGATCTTTGAACGGGAGCTCAAAAAGATGTTGTACGGACCCGCCCCGGATCAAAAGTCCACAGAACCTGTTTTTATCTTATCTGCTTTGTGAATAAAGATCAATTCATTGCCAAACAAATTTGTTATGAGATACCTACGTTGCCTATGTGATCTGTTTTGAAAAGAATTTTTGTTATGGATACCTATGCTGCCCATGTGATCTCTTTTTAAAAAAAATTTGTTATGAGATACCTACGTTGCATATGTGATCTGTTTTGAAAAGAATTTTTGTTATGGATACCTATGCTGCCCATGTGATCTCTTTTTAAAAAAAAAAAAAGTTATTATGTGATCCCTATGTTGTCCATGTGATTAGCTTGAAAAAAAATTTGTAATATGTGTATATAAGATGTCCATATGGTTTTAAGTGTAGTTTGCATATATGTTGTCCATATGGATTTTAAGTTGAAATTTTTTTTGTAATGTATATATACAAGTTGTCCATGTTGTTCAATTTGTTAGTTTGTTAATGTCTACTGGTAGTTAGTTTTACTTCAATTTGTTTTCTTGAAATCTGGTTAGTTAGAGTATTTCAATCTATTAGTCTTTTATAATTATATTTTTCTTAGATAGATTGGTATTTAATGTTCTCACAATCAGTTAGTTAGATTAGGGCTATTTGAATTCTTTATGATAGTGGTGGTTAAACGGAGTTCACATCTTTTCTAGTAAACTAATTGATTGATTTACTATTCCTTTGCTAAGTAGTTCAGATTAGAAATTGTTTATGACTTTATGTTAGTCGACTGGTTCAACATGTTATAGCTGGTTTGTTAAATTAGCATCTTCTAGTTAGATTTGACTTAACATATATACTATTTTTCTTTTCTCTTCTTTCAATTAGTTAGAGTTGTTTTAATTTGTTTTAATTTTTTTAGTTAGTGTTTCATCTTGTTTCATGATTAGTTAGTTTGTTACTTAATTTGTTTTGTTTTTGTGCAGATTTTTCAACGGAACCAACTCGTGCTCGGCCACCTGTGGTAAGTAAATGACAAAAACAATGCAAATCGGGTAAATACCCGTGGTGAGTAAGTGATGCAAACGTATCACATGTTATTTAATTTATTGAATGCAGCACTTTATTGTTCACACACTCACTTAGTTGTTGATATCTAGGACTGCTTTGTTGGAGTTCGGAGATCATGCTGAGCATGATTTTAATGTAGAAATATGGAAGTATTCTTCTTTTTTGGAGTACGGAGTCCATGCTAAGCATGGTAGTAGTTAGTGAGATATTGAAGTGTGTTTGCTGCAGGTACATGTTTGCCATTTATTTGATATGAATGATTATGATGTATTGCAATGTTTGATGTAATTGTATCCATGCTTGCATGTAGTTACTTTCAATTTGATTTTGACTTCCATGTGAAATTTTATAATAAAAGCATGCTTCAAATGATTGTATCATGTCATTAATAGTTTGCACATGAAAATATTAAGTTATCAATGCATGCATCAAAATTCTTGTTATTGTTTGACATAGTATATTGCATGATAAATTTGATATTTTCTTCATCGTCGCATTCTGATTGTTTTTTTCTTAATTCGTTAGGATACTATTCGTAACATCATACGACAGAATGACTGCAAACCGTGAATGGATGTACCGTAGGATAGTGGACAATGAGTTATCGCATGAATATATGGATGGTGTCGATAGTTTTATTGAATTTGCAACGGCGAGTGTCAGTACGGTAGATCCCACAGGTCGGATTAGGTGTCCCTGCAAGATTTGTAAGAATAATTGATTTGTAGAACCTCATGGCGTTAGACATCACCTATACAGGAAGGGTTTTGTGAGTGATTATCAGAACTGGGCGTTTCATGGAGAAGAATTTAGAAACGATTTTGATGCACGGGTGAATGTGGTGCACGATAATCCATATACGAATTTGATATTTGATGCTGCAGGAACAGAACTGGGTTCTGCTATGAGTTCTAGTGATGTAAGAACTGTCGTAGATGAAGAATCACCAAACGATGCAGCTAGTAGATTTTATGATTTACTTAAAGATGCTGATGAGCCACTTTGGAACGGTTGTGAGAGTCACACTATCTTGTCTGCAGTTCTTCAACTAATGAATTTGAAGTCCGAGTATAATTTGAGTCAATCATGTTTTGATCGTTTGTGCATGATTGTGAAGAGTATGTTGCCTAAAGATGAGAAATTGCCACAAAATTTCTATCGTGCGAAAGTTATGGTCAACGCTCTAGGTATGGGTTACAAAAAGATTGATGCTTGTCCAAATCACTGCATGTTGTATTTCAAGGAGCAGGAAAACGACATATCATGCCCGTCATGTGGGCATCCTCGGTTCAAGCCAAAGACAAGAGGCAATGGTAGCACGAGATCAAAGGAAGTTTCATACAAGTCGCTCCGCTACTTTCCTATCACTCCTAGATTGCAACGATTGTATATGTCTTCAAAGACAGCTAAACACATGAGATGGCATGCAAATAAAGTTCGACACGATGAAAACAAGATCACGCATCCTGTTGACGCTGAAGCTTGGAAGCACTTTGATCGTACTCATCAGAACTTCGCAATGGAAGTGCGAAATGTTAGACTCGGTCTATGTACAGATGGATTTAATCCATTTGGGGGTAGATCAACTCCATACTCATGCTGGCCAGTATTTGTAACTCCATACAACCTTCCACCAAGCTTGTGTATGAAACGTCCAAATCTTTTCTTGTCTCTGTTGATCCCTGGTCCGACCTCACCTGGCCAAAATCTTGATGTATATCTAAGGCCATTGATTGATGAATTAAAAGTACTGTGGGATGACGGTGTTACCACGTATGATGCCCACAAAAAACAAAATTTCAACATGAAGGCCGCTGTTCTATGGACAATCAGTGACTTCCCTGCATATGGTATGTTATCTGGTTAGAGCACACATGGGAGGTTGGCTTGTCCGTACTGCATGGAGGATTCCAAAGCTTTTAGATTGAGGCATGGAAGGAAGTCTTGCTGGTTTGATTGCCATCGTCGATTTCTACCCAGCGATCATCCGTTCCGACGTCAAAAGAATGCATTTACAGCAGGCACAACTGAAATGGAAGGTCCATCCTCAAGATTGTCTGGCATAGAGATTTTAAGAAGATTGCGATACTTTCCAGATGTATTAACAGATGCCCGCAGTCCTACACCCTTCCGTGGATTTGGGAAGGAACACAATTGGACGAAAAAATCTATTTTTTGGGAACTACTGTATTGGCCGACCCTATTGATACGACATAATTTGGATATGATGCATGTAGAGAAAAATGTGTTTGATAATGTGTTCAATACAGTAATGAATATTAAAGGAAAAACGAAGGATAATCCGAAGGCCCGTATGGATTTAAAATTAATATGTAAAAGACCAGAATTGGAACTCAAAGAGTATAATGGCAAAGTACTGAAACCAAAGGCGAAGTACGTGCTCGGACCTGATCAAATAAAACATGTATGTCAATGGTTGAGACAACTGAGATTTCCAGATGGATATGTCTCTAACATTGCTCGGGCTGTGAAGATTGACGATGGACAGTTATATGGGTTGAAGAGCCATGATTGTCATATCTTTATGCAACGATTGATACCCCTAGCATTCCATGATATGTTAGACAAACCTATATGGGGGGTATTGTCTGAGTTGAGCGGATTTTTCAGAACATTGTGCGCATCGGAGGTCATTGTATCAGATGTAAAGAATCTCGAGGACTCTGTCATCACCACTGTTTGTCTGTTAGAAAAGATATTTACGCCAACATTTTTCGATGTTATGGAACATTTGATCATACATTTGCCATATGAACTAAGGGTTGGTGGCCCTGTGCAATATCGATGGATGTACCCATTTGAAAGGTATATGTTTTTTTATATTTGTCTCTTTAATGACATATATTTAAAATTTGAAATGTATATTCTTGTCAGATGCATGTTCGACCTAAAAAAACAGGTTCGTAATAAAGCAAGAGTAGAAGGCTCTATTTGTGAGGCGTACACTTTAGAAGAGATTTCAAATTTCTCATCTATGTACTTCGAACCTCATATTTCAACACGTTACACATGCCCGCCCCGTAACGATGATGGAGAACAAGTAACTGTGGCTGACAAGCTGTCGATATTTCAACGACTTGGGCATGCATTTGGTAGTTGCCGATCAAGGCTATTGACAGATCGAGAGCAAGATGCAGCACACATCTATATTCTTTTTAATTGTTCAGCGATCGACCTATACATCGAGTAAGTATATGTATATGCAACTCAATTATAAATCTTTTTATGTTCTATATGTGGATACATGGCTCGGTAATATAAGTATTTGTGGTTTGCAGACGATTTGATCTGGAGTTGCAAAGCAAAGTTTCACATCTCACTAATGCAGAAGTACAAAAAGAACGTGAAACTAAGTTTGTGGAGTGGTTGAAACAGTTGGTAAAGAAGCTAACATAAATTTTGTACTTATAAACAACACTAAGTTACTTAATTGATCGTGATCACAATAATTGTTTATGTCTGTGCGTAGGTTCGCCATGGTGATGTTAAAGATCAAGGAATATGTGATTTAGAAAATGGTCCGACCAAAGTTGTGCAATGTTACAACAAGTATATCGTAAATGGTTATCGATTCCATACAAAAGACTACGGTATAAACAAATCAACGATAAATAGTTGCGTGTGTGTCAAGGGTAGCAGCTACGGTGAAAATGAACATGATTACTACGGTGTTATAGAGGAAATAATGGAGTTGACTTACTTAGGCATGAATAACAGGGTTACGGTATTCAAGTGTCATTGGTTTGATCCAACTGCAACAAGACTCGACAAAGCTTCAGGCATTGTGGAGGTGAATCATAAATCCAGGTTTGGAACATATGAACCATTCATATTAGCCTCGCAAGCTCAACAAGTTTATTATACTTCATATCCGAGTATAAAAAAGTCAGATAGAAATGAATGGTGGGCAGTTTGCAAGGTGAAATCCAAACTATACCCCGAGTATGATCAGTTACAAGAAGATGAGTTAGCTGAAGACAGTGATTACTATCAATCAGATGATGTCTGTGACTTCGCTTATGGTCAAGATGTTGAGCATGATATGCATGTCATATCTCCATTGGCTGATGAAACATTCATAGAGGAATGTGATCCAAATGATGTACCAAGTGGATGGGCAAACAATGAAGAAGAAGAAGAAGAAGAAGAAGAAGAAGAAGAAGAAAGTCAAACTAGTGACGAGGAAGAATTCTCAAGCTAGTGAGCAAAATCTTATACTAGAAACCTCTATTTAAATGCATTGTAATACTTGATGTGAGTTGTATTGCAATACTTGGTGTGAATGATTAAAAATTTTATTTCAATGTATTGTAATACTTGATACGAATGATTCGAATGCATTGTAATACTAGATGTGAATGATTTCAATTATCTGAATGTATTATAATTTATGCAATTAACGAATGATTTGAATTAGTGCAATACTTGATGTCAATGATTTGAATTATTTGAATGCATTGCAATGCTTGATGTGAATGACTTGAATGCATTGTAATACTTGATGTGAATTATTTGAATGTATTGTATGACATATGTTATTTGTTAGAATATGGTTCGTGGAGGTTATAGTGGTCGCTCATCCAGTAGTAGCCAAGCTCAACCTTCATCTTCACGGGCTCCTGTGATAGGTATATCATATAACTAATTAGATGCTTGATTAGTTCAAATGCACATTCTGAGAACTTGGTGTGTATTTTTTTACAGATGATGTTGCGCCTGTACACGACCCACCTACACCAGTTGATCGCACAAGTCAACAGCCAACACAGGAAACAGGGTCTTCACAGGCTGGCACAAGAAGACTCATTCGAATAGTGTATATCGATAATCGACCGTAAGTATTTTGTTTTCAATTATTGCATATCTTTTAAATATTTTATATTGATATTTACTGTGTAACAATTCATGTGCAGCACGAGGTTTGAGCCACAAGAAGTAGTACGGGAGATTAGGAATTCACTTCTTCAACATCTACCAGGACCAGTTGCTCAATGGAAAGAGTACCCAAAGGAGGTATTAGACAGATTGTGATCCTCATTCATGGTATACAGTTGTTCCTCATAGTTAATGTGTTTCATATTTAATTTATTTAAGCAATGTCTACTAACTTTCTGAAAATATTTGTAGGCTTCGAATCGCTTTGCAACTACGGTGGAAGAAAATGATGCAAGGAAGGTGTGGCAGAAGGTGGCTGCCAATCGATTTGCAGACATGCTGCACACTATGAAGACTGCAACAAAAAAAGCATCTGGCGTAGTAGATGATCCATTATTGTGGAAGGGCCATGGTCCTATTACTATCAGGAGAGATTACTGGGATGAAATGTGCGATATGTGGGCGGGAGATGCATTTAAAAATCGCTCTGCGAAGGCTTCACAAAATCGATCGAAGATGCCCGAAGCCCATCTACACACAGGTGGATCTAAGACATTTGGGAGCCACCTAAAGAAAATGGTAACTCATCAATATATAATATTAATTTTATAAGTATAGTTGCAAATTTGTGTACTAAATCTTTTATCATTTAACTTCGCAGGAAGCAGAAAAAGGAGGCAGTGTACCATATAAGGATGTGTTTGTAGAAACACATAAACGGAAGACCACGGGAGTCTTCGTATCAGAGAAGGCGAGAACGACAACGGTATGTATTAATTCTATTAATAATCATTGCAATATATATGCAAGTCATCATAATGTTATCATTAATTATTAATGAATACTTTAAACATTATTTTGTAGGAGGCATATGAGCAACAAATGGTAGAGCGATATGGTGAAGACGCTACTCAGCATCCATCATTTGATCCTACAGCATGGGTGACTGCAGCAGGTGAACCCAAAAAAGGTCGCGTGTTCGGGTTTGGGAGTAATATGAACACTTCACCAGTTATTGGTTCTTCCAGTTACGGCTCACCAACTTCTTGCGCCGACATAAGCTCCAAGCAGCCGACTATTCTTTCCGGTGATGATGTACGCGAGATCATTAATGAATCACTGAATAACTACTTCCAATACACCGTCGCCCCCTTTCTCCGAAATGAGATCAAGGCCGCTGTTCAAGATAGGGGATCTTCGATTCCAGGTCCCTCTCAGGTATAATCACATATATAGTTTTTTTGACTATCTTAAAGCACATCTGAGCATGGTAGAATCACATATAGAGTTTTTCTAGATGCCTTAGAACACATATGAACATGCTATAATCACATATTCAATTTTTTTACTGCCTTAGCACACATATGAGCATGATAGAATCACATATAAAATTTTTGGCTTTGCCTGCCTTAGAGCACATATGAGCATGCTATATTCACATATTCAATTTTTTTACTGCCTTAGCACACATACGAGCATGATCGAATCACATATATAGTTTTTTGCCTGCCTTAAAGCACATCTGAGCATGGTAGAATCACATATAGAGTTTTTTTATATGCCTTAGAACACATATGAACATGCTATAATCACATATTCAATTTTTTGACTGCCTTAGCACACATATGAGCATGATAGAATCACATATATATATATTTAACTTTTTGTCTGTCTTAGAGCACATATGAGCATGATAGAATCACATATAAAGTTTTTTTGATTGCATTAGAACACATATGAGCATGCTATAATCACATATTCAGTTTTTTGACTGCCTAAGAACACATATGAGCATATTATAATCACATATTCTGTTTTTTGACTGCCTTAGCACACATATGAGCATGCTATAATAAAATATAGAGTTTTTTAACTGCCTTAGAACACATATGAACATGTTATATATCATTTATGATAGAATCACATATAAAATTTTTGGCTTTGTCTGCCTTAGAGCACATATGAGCATGCTATATTCACATATTCAATTTTTTTACTGCCTTAGCACACATACGAGCATGATCGAATCACATATATAGTTTTTTGCCTGCCTTAAAGCACATCTGAGCATGGTAGAATCACATATAGAGTTTTTTTAGATGCCTTAGAACACATATGAACATGCTATAATCACATATTCAATTTTTTGACTGCCTTAGCACACATATGAGCATGATAGAATCACATATAGAGTTTTTTTATTGCCTTAGATCACACATGAGCACATGATAGAATCACATATAGTGTGTAATTTATTTCATTATATTTTGTTTATCAATACTGACTGTTCTTTTCTTGTGTAGGCTGCTAGCGATAATCAGGGTAGTGGAGCTGAAGGGACAGATAAAGACAATGAACAAGAAGACGCACAAAATCTTGGCGATGATTAGAGGACTTTGTTGAAGAAGTTCTATTTTTTTTATTTTTCCTAATTGTAATTGTTGAATTGTAAATAATTAAACTTCTTAGTTTTAAGGTGGAATGATTAATTATTATAGATACTTGTTATATGAATTTTTTTGTGTGGTTTGTTTTTTATTTACAGGAAATATAAATTGTACAGGAAATATAAATTGTACAGTTCTCCGTAATTAATTTTTAAATAAATTTTTTTTGATTTTTTTTCGTTTTTGCGACGGATGATTCCGTCGCTATTCATATTATTCTAGCGACGGCTTAGCGACGGAATTAAATCCGTCGCCACGCCGTGGTCGCCGTTTAGTACCGGCGGATTGGCGACGGAATGTAGCGCTCGTTATTCCGTCGCAATTAGCGACGGACTGGGCGACAGAATTATTCTGTCGCCAGTTAGCGTCGAAATATTCGCGACGTAAGCATACTGTCGCCGCGTTGTCGCTAATCCGTCGCTAACATGGTTAGCGACGGATTAGCGACGGATTAGCGACGGAAGGTGGTCGTCGCTAATCTACTGCTTTGTTGTAGTGATCCCTAATGAGGGATTTGACGTGAGAAGGCTTTTCAATTCGATGAAAAGCCAAACCCCGATCTTCTCATTTTCCAATTGACCCTGGACCCTGGACCGGACCCTGAACCATGAGCAGGCTTTTCAATTAAATGATCCGCTCATGGTTCAGCTCGTAGTGTAGTGAGCTCATTCAAACTGGCAAAATAAACTCGGCAAGCCAAACACAAGCAACAGTTGCTCTGTTTGGCTTGGCTTGTATAAGCTCATTAAAAAGTAACTAATATATATTTTTATTACATATTAAGTGTGAAATAAACAAACAAAATGTTTGGCTTGCAAGCAATAAGTTTAGGGCTGAACAATGTATTTTTTCTGCCAGTCAGTCAGGCTTAAGCTTAGCTTAACACTATTAACGTTTAAATCCTGTTACGCCAGCTCAAGCTCAGCTGGTTTAGCTCTAGCTCATATTTGGGGTCAAACTCAACCCGGCTCACCCACATAAATGAGTCAAGCTTTGAATACTTCATGCTCGGCTCATTCAGCTGATTTAGCAGCCCAGCATTAGGGCAGCAAATGGAAGAACCTCCACCAAGTTTTGGTTGTCGATTTGAAGGGTTTACATGTTGACTTGCGGTGCAGAAGTAGATTGATACATGCACCCATACTTAGCCAGCTAGCGTACTTGAGCCTTACATGGGACCGCGTGGCATACTTGTAATTTCCTTTGTATTTTGGTTATTTTACTATTTTTTGGGTGTTAGGATGGCATGAATATAATAAATACATGTAATGGGGGTAGTTAGGACCCTTGAGAGGTGTTTGGGAAATTGGGTTGGGAAAGATGAGGATCTTTGGAATAAGTTGAGACCCTTTTGGAATCAAGATCTTTCCTTTATCCAAAATGATTGACCGTTGTAATGCACAGTTTCGGTAGTCATGATGATGATGGTGCCTAATTTGTTGTATCAATTCTTTTTAAATTTTGGTCTTCTTTGTACTCTCTAGCTAAATCCTCTAAGAATAAAAAGGTGACCATGAAAATGAGGTGTAAATCCCTATCTTTCACTCTTCTTAAAAGAGCATCAATGACCCAATTTTGAGCTCCTTGTTTGTTGGTATTGGATCTCAAAGTCGTATCCACATCAACTTGGTGATCCATTTGTGTTAAATGAGTGTAAAGACCCTCTTGTCTAACATGTGTTTGAGGCTCTAGTTGTCAGTTCTTAAGATAAAATGTTGACCTAATAGCCATGAACTTTTTTCATAGGTCGATAGTCCCTGCTTCCCTTCGACGATATCATCTTGCTAAAGTAGGCTAATTTTAGATTTTTTCAATCTTGTTCGGATCCACCTCAAGCTCCTTAGAATAAATCACATGCCCCAAGTAGGTGATCCTCTCTTGCCCAAAGCCACATTTAGATAGCTTGTCACAAAGTTGGGTTATAGGAAAGTAGCTCCAATGTGGTTCTTAGATGTTCCCTCCAAGGTGTTTCTATACACTAATATGTCATCGAAGAAGTTCAAAGATGTCATCCATAATACTTTGAAACGTGTTTAGGGTTGGTGAAACCAAAAAGCATTACCACAAACTCAAAGTGACCATTATAATGTATGTAAGGCCATCTTATGCACATCTTTAATGGTCATCCTTATTTAATGATAGCCTAATCAAAGGTCTACTTTGAAGCAGCCCCATGTAACTCATCTAAGAGCTCTTCTATCATTGATAGTTATCACGTTGAGTGATTGGTAGCCCATAACCGATATTTTTTTTTCCAGAAATATTGGAATATGAGCTCTTGCTTGGCTGAATTATGTGATTTTGGAGTATTTCTCTAGCCATCCTTTTCTATTTCATCTTTTTTAACTCGTGTGTATCAGTACGGGCATACATTGGCCAGTTGGGAACCTAGTTTGATAGAAATATGATGATCATGAACCTGGGCCAGACTCCCTTGGGCACTTGAAACACCTTTGAAAACTCATCAAGTCGCTCTCTAATTTCTGGCGCTATGGCTGGGTAGGGTGGATTGGAGGTCCCCACGGTTTCCAACAAGAAGACCTGTGGGATTTCCTTTGCTTCTTTAGCAAGTTGTTTGGAGAGGCGAGATCCCTTGTGAGCTTGGATTTCAACTCTATGGTCACCATGATCAAACACCATCTTGAAGTTTTTGAAATCTCACGTGACACTTCCGAGGGATTTCAGCCATTGCACCCCAAGCACTGCATCCACGCCTTTAATGGAGAGCACATGCATGCATGTCAAGTTTGAATAGTTCCCTTGGGTCTCAATCTCCATATTCAGGCATTGGCCCAAGCATCTCAATTTGGATCCATTACCAACAACAACTTCAAAGGAGTATTATGGTAGGATCTTACAACCGACTTTCTTGGCTGTTTTGGCAGAGAAAGTTGCAGGTGAATCCAGTGTAGTCCACAAAGATAGAAATGGGGGCACTCTTGAGCCTCCCCGTAACATGCACACATTGGGGTATATGACTACCTTGAAAAGTGCATGATAAGAGAACGTGAGGGTGTCTTCCTCTTCATTTTCCCCGCCACTCTCTATCTCCTCTTCTTCTTATTATTCATCTTCTTCATTATCATTAAGGACACACTCGTGTCACGGGCGTCGCTATTCATCACAATAGTGAGCACAGTCCTACCTTTCTTCTCTCTTTCATCTTCTCATCAATAGAGACCTTGATCTTTCACATCTTTGGGAAATTCAGGTGTGGGCCTTCATCATGCTTAGGTGTCCTTTTAGATTTGCTGGTCATATGGTCGTTTCAGAATTAAAAAGATTGAGATTTTAAAAATCTGTACAAATATAAAACCATAAAATTAAATTTATGGATGACCCTTGTTCGTATAATCCATAGCCCCTTAATTTGAGATAATCATTGGACATATTCTATTGGCACATAACATAGCAGCTTCTAGGAACGAAGGAAACTGGGTTGTAGCCATATCTCCACTTCCACTTGGACGTTTTGGAATGGTATGCATGTTCAGTTCCACGTGAAACCCCGTTGTAAAAAATCAACACCAGGGATCAAGTGAAATGCATTTTCTATTGTGCAATCACATTGCACCTGATACATGCTGACATCGATCTTTTAAGCCGAGCCATTCATAACGAAATTCCGAGTATACAACTTTTTTTTTTTACTCGAAGAAACCACTCTAGGCGCAGAGACCTAGCCACACTGGCTCAACCTGCTATACTTACGGTCTTTGTTCATGCCAGCATAAAATTTGGAGGGCTTACCCCTTGATCATTGAAAAAAAACCCCAGCTTGATTATTGAAAAAAAGAAAAAAAATTGCAATAAGTCGCTTACTTTGTCAGTTATTTACAAAAATTGACTCTTGTTTTAGTTAGCGCTTGTAAAATGAGCTGAACGAACCTAATAGAGCATTTTTATGTGCTCTCTTTTTGTGGTGAACCAAGCTAATTTTGAGCTGCCGTATTTTTTGATATTTACATGGAGAAACTGCCCTCACGATCAGAGACCTAGTTGCACTAACTCTGCCTTATTTACAAATATATATATATATATATATATAGTTTTTAAAATTTAAAAAAATAATCTAAAATATAAACTATTGAGACAAGCTCAAATTAACTCATTTACAAAATAAAAATATCGTTTCACAGTTATAATTAAGCCATAGTATTGCTTATAAACCAAACACTTCAACCACATATTTTATATGATATAAAATATATGTAGCATATATTTATTACTAGTTAACAAACCAAGCTGAGCCAAGCCAAGCCGGACATTAGTTGTTCATATTAGGCTTGCTGAGCCTATTTTATGAGTTCAAACGAGTGCTATATGAGTCCAACATGAGCTGAGCCATGAGCAGCTAATCCCAATCTTAGTTTTAGTAACTAAAACACCTATACACAATGGGTTTGATGCAGTGAAATGAGGCTTAGCCCGCATATCGAGCAGTCTAGGTTCAAATCTCATGGTTGTCCACCGGTTGCATAAGCGAAAGCTTGGTGACTCGTTGGGTCGTGAGTTAAGCCCTAGAAGTTTTAGGCTGACAGTACAGCGACTGTGAGAACCATAGCCTAATAAGTTAGGCAGTATAATATTCAAAAAATTTACAATGCAAAAACTAATTTTTATCAGGATGCATCTTTGATTTAGGGATGGCAGTGGACGGGGGAAAGCGAGGCCCCGCCCGTTTGGACCGGGGATGAAGGGTATGAAACAAGGATGAAGGCGGGGATGAAGGTTAAAATCCATCCCGGTTCGGGGATGGACGTACACTTCTCCCCACCGCCTCGATCCCCGTCCTCGCTACTTTTCCCCGCCCCGCTTGAACCGGGGATGGAGGACATGAAACGGGGATGAAGGCCGGGGTGGAGGTTAAAATCCATCCCCGTGCGGGGATGAAGGTACTAATCTTGAGGCGGGGCGGGGCAGGGGTGGAGACCTTGTCCCCCGCCCCGCCCCCACTGCCATCCCTACTTTGATTGATGGGTTCACCGTTCACCACATCACCAACCCTTCTTTATCTAACAGGTCCGTCCTTTGGTGACCGTGACCTTTTCTTGTATGCTTCGTATTCCATGCTTCTCCCATACAATTTTTCATTTCCTTCGAAAAAAAGAGCCCTTTAATTTGCAAATATTAGTCTGGCAATTAATTTCCATGACAACCCTTTGAGACATTTGTTTTTTTTTTTTGAGAGAGAGAGAGTTGCCGGCGGGGGAATTCCTGGAATGGCAGGGAGACCAAGCTCCAGTGGTCGGAGAATCGCGTCACCCGCCTGTTCTCCGGGCTGCCGCTGCCATTGAGCTTCTCCTCCGTCCTCCCTTGGCAATCCAAACGCCGGAACTCCTCCTCCTCCTCAAATGGAACGCCCGCCCGTCGCTTCTCCCCAGCTCTCCGCCCTCTCGAGGCTCAGGAGCCTCCGATGGTCGACGATCCTTGTCGCCCTCGTCAACATTGTTGTGATCCCCATCGCCGGATTCCTCATGCTCTCCGTTGCCGCCGGATGCGGCCACTCGAATGCTCTCCCGTTCTTCCTGGTGGCGGCCGTCTCCACCGCCCGGATCGTTTCGATGTTCGGTGCCGGCATCGCCCAGGAGGAAACGGCGGTCACGATGCTCAGTCACCAGCTGGATGATTCGGCCGCTCAGGCCGTCTTTCGCCAGGAGAGGCGGGTATGGCACCTGAATTCTTGCTCTTGTCTTAGAATTAATCTATTGTTTTGTGAGTTTGGTGCTGCATTGTGATAATTGTCCTGTACATGGAGGGTGGTGTCACAAATTCATGGTGAACTGTTGAATCTCTATCAAAATTTCTGCAAAACTGAGCTGATTGTATCGTGAATTGTTGAATTTCTATCAAAATTTCTGCAAAATTGCGCTGATTGTGTCGTGAATGTGCAGTAAATTGTTGACTTTCTATTGGAATTTCTGCAAAATTGAACAAATTTGTTGTCTGCATCGATTGATAATGGCAGCATTTTACTGAAGAACTGGGTTCTAATTTTTTTTTAAGTTTTTGGTTTATAACAATTTATTTTCTTTGGAGCTTTTTAAGGCCCCGTTTGGATGACAGGTTGGAAAACCTAGTTTTCTGAAAACATGGTTTGAAACTTAGTTTCTAAAAGAGCCTACAAACCTGGATTTGCTGTTTTGGGATGAAGGCGTAGTTGTTGTTGTTGTTGTTGTATATATATATATATATATATATATATATATATATATATATATACACTATAAGAGTCACTAGAAATATGAAAACTACTATGTGAACTGGGCATTTCTGATGCTTTTTTTGCAAATCTAACAATGTAGATGTGTTCGGTAAGGTGAGTTTGCTAGGAATCGACTGTTGGATCGTGTATTTTCGATGAAAAAATATGATTTCTGGATGCTTGAATATTTATGAAGATTATGAGCTGCTGATTTTAAGGTCTTAAAAAATCTTGTTTATGCATCATAATTGGATGATTCAAGAGCTGGTCCTTATAAAAACAAGCATGTAGATCACATCCATACAACTAAAATTAAGAGAAAAAAAAAATCCATGAAAATCGCGGTTCACACGTTGTTCTCATATTTTTAGTTCTCATATTCTAGTGTCTCTATACTATAATATACATTATATTATATTATGTATATAATGTATAGCATGTATGCATAAATAAATATATTCATATATATATATATTATAAATTACACAATATTTAAGAACAAGTTCTCATCCAAACAACAACAACAACAACAACTACGCCTTCATCCCAAAACAATTGGGGTCGGCGATATGAACCAAAAAAGAAAATCAGTCTGGGTCTTCCACATGAATCCTTCTCCTCCAATCATTTCTATCTAATGCCATGTCCTCGGTGAGGTTCAAAGCATTCATATCCTTTCCTATCACCTCCATCCATGTCTTCCTAGGCCTACCCCGACCTCTTTTAACTAATATATTTTCCCATTTCTCCATCCTTCTAACTGGAGCATCATTAGGCCTTTGCCGAATATGTCCAAACCACCGTAAACGATTCTCTCTCATCTTATTTAAGAACAAGTTCTCATCCAAAATGATTTAATAAAAAAATGCACCCAACCATAGATTTGGATGGATTGACCTTAGGATTGCAAATGTATCACATATGGGTTGAAAACTTGGTTTTTTTGAAAACTTAGTCTATACCTGATTTATGAAAAAGCATGTAAACATGGTTTTTCTGTTTCACTGTAATTTTAGTAACTTGGATTCATGATTTTTTCTTCCAAAATTATATTAGTATTTTATTGATTTTTAATATTTATGGAAATTATACAATATTATGCACCCTATTATATATAATATTAATATTGGTACCACTGAGGTGGTATCCCTTGTGGTAGGCGGGGTCCTGTGTCAAGATGAAGGCCTAGGATCGTATCCCTCTGCCACATGGGGCGGTTGTTGTTCTGGTAGGGGTCTGCCTAACTATAATACCTATGAATTTGTTTAATTTTAACATTTAAATTCGAGTGAAATTCAAGTTAAATTTAGGTTAAATGCAGGCAAAATTCGAGAGTCTAAGTTGAACTAACACCCTAGTTAGGTCCGTTACGAGTCGTAGACCTCGTAGGAGATCAGTTTTGGTGATTTTGGCTATGGGTTGGTTCAAAAAATGCAATTTTTAAAATTGACTTGCCTCCATTTTTGGTTTTCCAACTTGGAGAAGGTTCAAAATTTGATTGTTTTAAATTGACCAGGCTGTGTTCTGGACTCAAACTAGGTGCCTTATGAGACCCAGATTGTCACACCCAACCCAATGGGGTGCCATGAGCCTACGTGGTGGGCCACGGGGGTTCAGTGGTGGCCAATGGATTTTATGGATCTGGGTTGAGTTATATTCAGATCCAAACCTTAGTATTTGGATCCAATATTGATTTGGATCTCATTCATGGATATAAATCTTTATTTTAAGTATTGGATCTCAAATTGATGTTTGATACCTGGATCCAATCCAACTTGAATTGGACCTTAGAGGAGCGCCACCTAGGTGGGGCCCACTCTACCTTCTAGAGTCCTCATGAAAGAGGAACTTGAGCTAAATCTTAGGGGTTCTAGAGAGGGTGGGGCGCCCCCCTAGTGGATCCCACAATTAAATTAGAAAGTACTTACTATATAGAATTAATAATATTCATATATATACAAAGTAGTCCAATTCTGTGACTTTTGAACTAAAATAATATTAATATTAACATTTATTAGAACATACAAAATATTTTGTACACTACTATATATAATATTATGTTGATAAGATTTTTTTTTTGAGAGTAATTGAAAGCTTTATTAAGTAAAAATAAAAGTAGATTCAAAGGTGATGATGATAAGGATTAGTCAAAACTGAATCAGAAAATGAGAAAACAATTCATGGAAGAAGAGCAAAGAATGTCAAAAAATAAATTAGAACAACAGTCCAAGTTGAAGTTACCCCCCTTGAGAAAGAAAAGGTCTCAACCTCCTCTCTCCAATCCATGTAATATCAAAATTGGGCCAAACCAGCTTATCTCAGAAGAAGACATTTGCTTGAATTGCCAAGTTTACTGATTTTAAATTGTACTTTTTCCCCAAAACAAATGATTATTTCTTTCCTCCCAAATTCGCCACAAATCCGACATCATCCACCACCTCCAGACTTTCCTCCATCTTGATGAAAAGATCAACTGCCTGAAACAGGACATTGCAACTCCGAGAGAGATGTCCGGCCAAGCCATCCTAAGTAGAGATTGAAAAGCCGAACAATACCAAAACAAATGAGAGGCTGATTCCGTTAAATTCTCACATAATGGGAACCTGCAGAAACAAATACCTATTTTCTGCAGTCAATCCTGGGTGTTTATTCTTCCAACTAATAGGGTCCATGAGAAGAAGCGAGTCTGAGGCGAGGAGCCGGCACACCAGATCAAATCCCTCGGCCAAAAATCCATTCTGTCATCCGTGCATGCCTCATAACAAGAGGCCACAGTGAAGGATCCAGATTTAGTGATGGACCATGTGACATTAGGAGCAGGTTCATCTTGAGATAAAAACTCTTTGAAGGTCCCAAAAACTTTCACCATACCTTTTCACACTTGCGAGCCCCTCTTCCAACATGACTTAGATGCCCAATACACAGGTTCACCGCCCAGCTTATAGTTGGTCTTTGGAAATTGAAAAAGTGGAAGTTCCTCTGTGGTCAAATACCATCACCATTTGCAAAGGAGAGCAATATTTAGCGTAGCCAGTCTACGAATTCCATGCCCACCCCTCTGCAATGAACAAGACACTTGGTTCCAATTGATGAGAACTTTAGACTGACCTGAACCATCCCAAAGGAATCTTTTGAAAATGCGGTTTAATCTTGTCTCCACCATTTTTTGGCATATGTAACATAGCCAAAAGATGCATGGGCAGGTAATTTAGCACATGAAAAATCAAGACCGCGCATCCAAGCTAGCCAAGGGCCCACCCATGATTCAACCCTTGACTGAACCTTGTTGACAAGAGAGGTCCACATGTCATGATTGGCCCTTGAATTGGTGATTCTCAATCCCAAATAATCCATAGGTAAAGAAGATTGACAACACCCAAACAAAATTTTTGTGAGAGCAGAAGACCAGCTTGCATTTATCCTCATTAATGGAAAGACCTCAACAAGCTTGAAAAACTTTCAAAAGAAGCCAAAACCTTGACATTTATGCGGGGTCCGTCTCACAAAAAATAAGAATTATCATCCGCATATTAAACCATAGCAAAATCTTGCAAACCTGAGGTATTCAACTGGTTGATAAAATTTAATTTAAAAGCCTTTATACAAATGCATTCAACGCTTCACCAACAATGTTAAATAAGAGGGGCAAAAGAGGACACCCTTGCTGCAAGCCCCTATTCATAGGAAAATAATTACCACACTTTATTCACTGTGACTGCGATTTGTGCAGTTGAAATCAATTCCATGATCCATTTAATAAACTTATCCTTGATGCCCATGTCATACATACATTACTTTAAGAAATCCCACCGCACAATATCAAAAGCTTTAAAATATCTAACTTTAGCAAAAAATATGGCTTACTCGATAGAGTCAAACTGTCAGCAACTTCATTTGCAAGGAAGGCACCATCATGAATATGCCTTCCTTTAATAAAAGCCATTTGGAAGGGAGATCAGATTTGGAAGCACTGTCGATAATCTGATAGTGAGGAGCTTGGCTAGAATTTTGTACAGACTTCCAAGTAATGAAATGGGATGAAATCACAAAATATTCTCAACATTCAAATCTTGGGGGATCAACAAGAACCCAGATTTGTTCAATTCATTTAGGATAATGCCATTGCAATGAAAATCGACCACCATTTGTTCTAAATCATCTCTGCAGTCCTCCCAAAAAATCTTGAAAAAATGTTTAGGGAACATCAGGGCCCAGCGCTTTCCTGGAAGGCAAAGACCATATCGCTGCTTTTATTTCCTCAATGGAGAATGGACGTTTGATATTTGTCACCACATCAATAGGCAAATGATGAAAAGAAAGGCCATTGAGGACTCCCCCACCAGGCATCGGATTTGAAAATGAGATTTTAAAATAATCAATGATGACATTTATGATATCATGGCCCTCAAAAGTTCGGTCCCCCACTCTCAAGTAAGGGTTCCTGTTGATGCGTCTCCTGTGTGAGGACCGCAAGTGAAAATACCTTGTGTTTTGGCCCCCACTTTTTAACCACAAAATTCAGGACCTTTGACACCACATGACTTCTATGCAATAGCACCAACTTTAAATATTGCTATTAACCTCCTTGAACTACACCAACAAGGATCCCCTAGAAGGGTTAGAAGGGGAAAGTGCATCAAGTTCTAGTCCAGCAGCTATAAATATAGTCGTTGGACTAGCACCAACGGCTCCAAGCCCTCTAGTCATCTCGAGTTGACTAGATCCAAATAAAAGAAATAGTTTATTTACAATAAACAATTATATATATATATATATACATTTTAACAATGAGTACTCCCACTACTGCTTCTGACAATGGCACTGGGAGAATGGAGAAGTGCCTTACTTCCCCCACCCTTGATCTTGGGTCTTAAGGCTGTCTTTTCCTGCCTATCTCCTTGTTATTTATGTGACCTTTTTTAGTTACAAGACACTGGTTAGTTATGCGATGTTTTTGTTCTGTAACAATGCTAATTAACTTCACGTTCTTTATGATTCATTTTTCTTATTTTCTTTCTAAATTTGCTTGTAAGTCTATTGAAATACTTAATTTTTCATTTTCTATGAGCAGTTGAAATACAAACGATGGCTATGGTGGACACGGTTTGGAATGGTCATCACCATGTTGCAATTCTGTGGTGCTAGCTATTTGATGTTCATCATCATAAAAGATTTTTCTAATGGAAGAAAAGCCAGTTGCTTTGTAGGTAACTACATATTTCATTTCATTGGAAATTCTCTAGATTTAATTGCTGGCATTGTATTCGCTACAACATTAGCAAAGATAAGACACGAGAATTGAAGAGTAAGCTATTCATGATTC
Organism: Nuphar pumila; assembly: GCF_984573655.1. Lineage (NCBI taxonomy): Eukaryota > Viridiplantae > Streptophyta > Magnoliopsida > Nymphaeales > Nymphaeaceae > Nuphar > Nuphar pumila. Next base: position 122,750,139 of record NC_143252.1, on the reverse strand, counting down.
TTACCCATGTACGTGTGTATATCTATTTATCTATCTATCTTTCTATCTGTCTATATATATGTAGAGAGAGGGAGAGGTGTAACATCAGATGCCCTTCTCGTCGAACAGCAGTCGAACGTGCCTGGCATGTCCATTTCATTTTTTTACTTGTTTTTGACCTTTAGCGGCAGTCACAACCGCCGCTAAAGGTCTGGGCAGAAAAAGAGCCTTTAGTGGTGGGCGGTTGCGGCTAAAGGCTCTTTTTTACAAAAAAATCATGTTCCGCCTCTGATCTTGTGCGATCAGCGGCAGAAAAGCATTTTCATCGGATACTTTGTGTGTTTGACGATACACTTGTCTCTATATATACACATACATGGGTAAGAACCATGAATAACTTACTCTTCAATTTTCATGTCTTGCCTTTGCTGCTTTAGTATATATATAAAGAGAGAGTGGGGACCATCCAACCACGATCGGATGGCTCCCCTTCTTCAATGCTTGAGCAGCTCATCGATTGGACCTGATATATTTGTTCTTTATAATTTATTTAGTAAGAAATATGCTTTACACGAAGACTTTACAACATATAGTCATGTTTTCCGAAACGTGAAATATTGACGGCTCACAATGCATTTAAAACTTTACAATACAAAGTATTGTGGGCCATTAATTTTTAGCGTTTTCAAAAACACATCTAAACATCGAAAATTCATAATCCAAAACATGTCGCTCACTAAATGAATGATAAAAATCCAATATGTAAAGTCCTATCGATGAAAACCTCGATCGTTAGAAAAGGAACACCGTCAATTATCATCTGTTGTAGATTTTGGACCTTCCTTTGGTTGGCCAGTCTCCTTCCACACACACACACACAGATATATATATATATATATATATATATATATATATATATATATATATATATATAAGTGGTAGCTGCCTACTTCTTTTCTAGCCTACTAGGAGCGAGCAGGTGTTTTCAGGTTGTTTTTTTGCAAATTTGACCTTGCAGATGTGTTTGAATGATCGATTTGCTAAGAAACAACACTTGGAGCCTTGAATATTTATGAAAATCTTAGACCGCCAAATTTTAAACCTTATAGAAACATACCTGCATGTCAGAATCGGATGATCCAAGGGTCGATTCCTGTAAAATCAAGCATGTAGAACACATCAGTAGGGTCAAATCTAAGGAAAACATGGAAAAACCTTTAAAAGCCCAAAGGCTAGCAGTAGGCCAGAAAGTTGTAGGCAGTTACCACCTACTCTCTCTCTCTCTCTATATATATATATATTAGATCCTCGATTTATTATTGAATTGCTCTTTCAATGAGCTCAATATGTTGCCTTGAAGAGGATTCAAACCTCCATGCTATGTCGCACGAGATTCTGAGTCTTAGCATTTCACCATCAAGGCAGCTTTTAAGAGAATCATATTCCATGAATATTCTATATATTGTGAAATATGGAATATATGAAACAGATGGAGTGCTGGAGTATTTCTATGGATCGGTCATGTCATATAGGGCCAAATCGGTGATCTAAGTGTGTGTGTATATATATATATATATATATATATATATATATATATATATATATATATATATATATATATATTTCACTCAATGAGACATCCAGCCTTACTTAACGAGGGAGTTGGATGGCTGCCAAAACCTTATTTTCTCTTTTCCATCTTGTTCTCTTTATTCACACATTGCTGATGAGCAGCTTCTAGTTTGATGGACCCGCTAGATATTCAATTGTTACGGTTTCTCTACTTTGAGCTGCAACCCTTGATCCGTGACCTAGCATTGAGATTCTTTTAGTTCAAACTTCCAATGGCAATGGTGACTATGAGTTGTGAATAAACATAAGTGCAGCAAAGAATATAGATCAAGCAGACTTATTTCTAAAGCTTGAACAGTAGTGAGATATATCTGGAGATACAATCATAGCAGGAATTGGTTTCTTTTTTAACTTTTGGTTAGTTCTTTTCTTATAAGTACAAGATCTAAGTTGCCTCTTGTATGTGCATATACTTGTTATTTGAAGTTGATACATAGTAACATTTCAGTGCAGGGCGCAGAAGAACATAAGGGGAGAAATGTGCTAGTTGCCGTCTTATTGATCCTTGTATGGCTTCTGGTTTCCATACAATCTTGTGTAGGATCAGATATATTAAGATGGAGGTCATTTTATGCTACTCATGACAGTGCATGGAAAGCTCATTACAGTGAGGTATTTGATCATGGGATCCGGGAAGCTTTATGCTGTCTGGGACGCATAAAATACTTGTAGGCATATTTCTGCTTGCCTCCTGTTTTCTGTTATTGTTTCTTTATTTTCTCATGCTTCCTTTCTCTACTGCACTCAGAAGCGTGTTGGAGGAAGATGAAGTATACTCTGTAGCTAGACTATTGGGTGATCTTGTTGCATATCGTGCTGCAGGCACTGGGCATTTGGAACTCTTGGCAGGTTTACTTAATATGCCTTCTTTATCCTAAAAAATTGGTTTTACAGTATGTTCATACTAATATAAATGGTGATACAACTGTTGATTTAGACATTTAAAAGGTATTTGAATTTTATTGTAGTAGATGCTCCCATACATTATTACACATTTACTTGGACTTTGTTGTGTATGTATATTTGTCATCGTAATCCACTTACTCATGGTACTGGACAGCTAAGACATGTTCAGCTCACCTGTTAATGGTGTAACTCTATATTGTACTGGATTGCGCTGTAATAGTATTATGAAAGGTGCTCTTTTTTCTATTTTCTCAATTCATAAGGGTTGCATGCATTCTTAAATAGGGAATCTGCATCCAAATGATGCTAAGTGACCATTCCCTAGTCTTATTCCTGAACAGCCTAGTACTTTTCCTTTAGTAATCACCATGATTCATTGTACATTTAATGATTAGAAGCAGGAGATGTGATAGAGGAAAGAAGGTTTCTTTATCATGGCTTCCAATACGCATGCATTCTTGTGCAATGATCATGGAGGTGAAAGATTGTTGGTTCCAATGGATGACTTTCCTCAATATCAGAGTATCATTTGTTCACTTGAATTCAACACCAAATACCAATTCTTTTATTGTTAAACTGCTGGAAATTGTTACTTACAAAGTCCCTCATCCCTCACTTGAAGTACATGTCTCATCATTATTTTATGGCACTAAAATGAAGTAATAGTAGTTATTTCCAGTCAAATTTCACACGTCATATGCATATCTTCAAGTTTTGAACAACCTCCACTGAATGCCTTATTTGCCTTTTCTATCCAGTAGAAGCCAATAGTGATCACTTTTTTTTAATTCTAGCATGGTCTTTATCACCATGATGGGAAAACCTTAAACCTACATCCTACCATTTGCATCAGGAGTCATTGACAGAGAGGAAGTTGGTCATAACTAGTGGGTCTATTCCACCAGCCAAAGCTGGACATATATTTGAAAACCTTGTTTGAGTAGGCCCGTTCAGGATACGAGGTTCACACTCATCACCTGGGTGGGATGAGTATCATACGTCATCCGCTGATACCTGGTGCAACTCATGCTTTCTTCCATGTTGCAACAAACATGCAGTTTTGTTCATCAAACCAAGATACATGAAGAGCTTCAAATCAAGCAGGATCAAAGTGCATCTCGGTTTCAAAATACTTCTTGGGTTCTCCTTATCAAAATATTGGCCTAAGTAGCTGTTCATCTGGTAGAAGAGACTTGTTGTAATGCCCTAGGATTTAAAACCCGAAAAAATGCGTAAAACTTTTTTTTTTGTATGGCAGCGGAAAAACAACCTTTTTTTACTCCGGTTGAAAACCTTGGGCGAGTTAAAGAATTGATTGAATCGATAATAGTAGGTCAGAATAACACTTATAAATGATTCTGATCAAAATTAGAGTATTCTTATTCCAAAACAAGTTATAATGTCTGTACGAAATTAGTACAAACAAGTACTCAAAACTCCAGTTCTTAGGAAGGCATGATGACTGGCTCTCAATGCCACTACAACTTCCTGCTACGTTCTTGCAACTATTCAGTACTTATAATTTGTAAGGGGTCAATATCCACAGGCCTTCCGTAGGAATACAATAACATAACATAATTGTATAGAAACATGTATACATGAAATTATACTATTTTTCATGTAAATAAAAAATTTTTAGTGCAGTCAATAACTGAAATGTAACAGTTCAATATCGTATGCAATAACCATACTCATGCGTGATTATTCAATTCATGCATGACTTACCTATACAATAAAACATTAACAATAAGTATGAATAACTTACATTTCTTTCATTTATGTTTTGCTTTCTTAGATGACACATGCAATACTTCACTATATTCAAAATACACTTTTTGTTTCTCTTTCACAATACTTTGTGGGTACAACACAGACAGTATTCGAATTAGAGGCATAACCCAAGGGTATATTTAATCAATTGGTGTCTTATTACCCTGGCCTTGCTCATCTTTTTCGGTTCTAGGTGTGGGACGACAATGTCGAGAGAGAGCTTCCACCACTCCCAACCTGATATATCAGATTTTTTTTCACCTGAAACAATCTCACTACCACCCCAGGTCAAAAGAGTCAGCTATCCTCTATCTCAGTGGCTGGGGAAGCAAACTTCGTGCTTAAAAATATCTCATGGAGCGTAGTGTACTACTTACTCTCTCATTGTAAGCTATAAGAGAACTAACATATACATTCTTTATCATTTAATTTAATTCTCTTGACATACGTGCATAATTTACATATTTTCAAGCGTGTATGATTTCAATTAACCCATCATAAGGTTCTCGACCACCCATCCAGTTGACCGTGGACAAGGTCAGGGGCCACCCATTTGGGCTCGAGCCTTCGTAAAACAATAATTGCATAACACGTTCTTTATCATGGACATTATGCAAATCATACAATATTCATTTCATTAAACATCATGTCATGAGCATGCTTACATGTATCATAAATCTATATTGTACTCATGCACCAAAATCTGGCCTTTTATTCATATCATGCGTTAAGACAAATATGATTGTGTAATAATTCAGAAATATGCATATTGAAAAACATGGACCACATACATACATTTGTTCGTAAAATTCTGAAATACACTCGTCGAAATATGTTCGTAAACTTGAACATATATGTATTTTCATTTGAAACATATTTGGAATCCTTGCGTATGGAAAGCTTCAAAACTTTTTGTGCACATACATATTTTTGCTCATAAAAATTCAATGGTTTCATAAATATACCTTTTTCTTGTAAAACATGCAACACAAACAAATTTTGAAACTATATATATATATATATATATATATATATATATATATATATATATATATATATATATTTGCTAAAAAAAATTCAATGGTTTCGTAAATATACCTTTTCTTGTAAGCCGTGCAATACAAACAATTTTTGGAAATTGTATATATATATATATGTTTATTTAACTTCGCCCATACGAAAATCCACCATTTCAAATAACCTAAAACTATGCATGTATGTAAGTTATCGTAAACTTACCTTGGTGTGCATGTGATCTTACGAGGAACAATTTCGCGGTGAAGGTGATGATATGGCGGCTTGGTGGAACTGAAGCGGAGGAGGATCCGAGCTAAGTGCATCTCGGTTTGGCCCGAGCCAGGCTTTGCTAAGCTAGGCTGTTTAACCCAACAAGGAGAGAGAGGGAGGTGCGGCCAGTGGGGCTGTCACCCGAAAAACAACAGCCAGTGCTGCTAATGTTGTTGGAAGGAGGTGCAACAGACAGTCTGCTGCTGTCAATTGCAGAAGGGGAGCAAGATCAATAGCTGGAATCACTGCTATTGGTGGTGCGACAGGCGGAGGAAGCAGGCGCTGCTGTCATTGCCAGAGAATCGGCAGGGAGGACGTCGGTTGGTGGCCAAAAAATGAGGAGCAGCAGTCGAGGCTGCTGCTGTGGGCGGTAGACATAGAGCAACAGCCGAAGTTGCTGTTGTTGGCAAAAAAGAGAGCAGCAGCAGCTGCCGAAAAAACATGAGAAGGAGAAGAAGGAGTCAGTGGGCAGCGTTAGCCTACGCACGACAAGGAGGCGGCTGGGTGGCCTACTCCTTGTCGGAAAACGCAGAGGAGGCGGCGACAGGTGGTGCGGCAGCAGGGAGGCGCTGCCGGCTGGGAGGTGCAGCCGGGTCGTGGCAATGAGGAGGCTGGTGGTGGTGCCTGAATCTGGTTGACGATGATAGACAATGGTGAGGTGGTCAGTTGGAGGTAAGGTGGTGAAGATGGGCAGTAGTGGTGGTGTTTGCTGATGGGAGTGACAGAAAGGAGTAAGGGAGAGGGAGAACACGGTTGGTGAGAGGGGAGTTGGGGAAGGGAGAGAGGTGTTTGCGTGAATGAGGTTTTAGAAGAAGAGAGAGTGGGTATTTATAAGGGGAAATTAAGGGGGGAAACTTAGGGTTTTGGGGATGAAAAATAAAGGGGAAATGCAAATTTTATTTTGGGTTTAAATTTTGATTTTTTTTTTGGGTTTCAAAATTTGTTTTAACGGGGGTGGGGGTGGGGAGGAAGTGAAAATAAAGGGGGAAAAAGAAAATTTTGTTTTTGGTTTTAGGGAAAAATCCAATGAACTTGGATTTCGATTTTGGTGAGACCCATTTGGGTCTCATCAAATCCAAATCAACCCTACTAATATATATATATATATATATTATCTTTAATTAGATTCATTTGGGTCTCGAGTGGATCCAAATCCTATCCATACAAGCAGGATCCGTTTGGACCTTAGGTGGATCCAAACAAATTCATTTTGCCTTCATGAGATCCATTTGGGCCTCAAATGGATCCGAAAGCCTTATTTGCGTATTGGGATCCAATTGGGTTTCCAAATGGATCTAAAATGTCTTTTTCTTAGTGAGATTCATATGGGTCTCCAAGTGGACCCAATATCTTATTTTCATAAAATACTTTTTACTTAGAAGGATCCATTTGGGTCTCTAAATGGATCCAAAACTCACTTTGCTTAGTGGAATCCATTTGGATCTCCAAATGGATCTAAAACACTATCTACATTAGAGGAGATCCATTTGGGTGTCAAATAGATCCAAATCCCTTCTAGGTCCGGTCCAAACCCCGATATGGGTCTAAACTCTTCCCAAATCTATTTGGGTTGACTCAAATCATATGGAGATCCAAATACTCTGCAATGATCTCATAAATTCCCTAATTAAACATTAAATAACTCGAATAAATGTTGAAATATTACCGATAATGAATTTGCTAATTAATCAACTGGTAATTTTTTAGAAAGCGTTATTTAACCAGAATAATTCACAAAAAATTCTTTTTCATTTATTTCGCGATTCTAAAAAATTTGCAGACTTTACACTTGTGGGTGTCACCAAGTTGACGAGACATCACAAGTTTGAAACCTATGATGGGTGTCTCTTGTTGCAAGGTTGAAGCTGAGTGTACTCTGCAGTGGGCAGGGTGATCCTCAAGGGTTTTACCAACTGGAGGCCTTCCAATGTATGGTCGGTGATTTGGGAGGGTTGTGTGTGTATGTGTGTGTGTGTGTGGGGGGGGGGGGGATGGAATGGATTCTAGCAAAAAAAAAGTACCTGGAAATAATAAATTTGCCAGAAAACATTGTTTTTTTTGGTGGCTGAAAAGGAGGCCAAATCATATGTAATGTGAATCGGCAAACAAAACAGTAAAAGAATAGGGGAGAGAGAGAGAGAGAGAGAGAGAGAGAGAGAGAGAGGCATCCTCTTATTTTTTTCTCATTAGGTCTAATCTCTTTTAGGTTTAAGTAGAGATTAGCCAAGAAATAAATTTATATTTAGGTCCCTCATTATTCATAAAATATCAAAACAGCCTTAAGAATAGATAAATTCTAAAGTGGTCGACTTATCTTAATACTCCCCGTCAAGCTGGAGCATAGATATCAATCATGCTCAGCTTGCCACAACATTTTGAGAAACTGGACCTGGCAAGAGGCTTTGTAAAAATATTTGGAACTTGATCCTCAGAAATTACATGCTTGGTAGAGATATGTCCAGCTTGAACCATATCTCGTATGTAGTGACAGTCAACTTCAGTTTGTTTTGTCCTCTCATGAAATACTGGATTATTGGCTATATATGTGGCTACCTTGTTATCACACATCATCACCATAGGAGATGAAACCTTCACTTGAAGATCAGTCAGCACAATTCGCACTCACATTAATTCAGCTGTCGTCTGATTCAACACTTGACCTAGCAACCACGGTTTGCTTCTTGCTTCTCCAGGAAATTAAGTTACCTCCTACAAATACACAAAATCCTGCGGTCGATTTTCTATCCTCTACAGACCCAGCATAATCAGCGTCGGAGTAAGCAACTATATCCAAAGTGCCTTCTTTCTTGAATAATAACCCTTTTTCAGGAGAATATTTTAAGTACCTGAGTATCATCATTATAGCATTCCAGTGCACCTCAGTCGGTTTGTCCATGAATTGGCTAACCTTGCTTACAGCTAGAGCAATATCAGGTCTAGTCACTGTCACATATAGTAACTTCCTTACTAGTGAGCGATAGCTCTTGCTATCTACAGGTTTTGACCCCTCATCCAATAAATGAACTTTGTGATTCATGGGAATATTTGCTGGTTTGGCTCCCAACATTCCTGTCTCTTTTAGTAAATTAAGAACATACTTCCGTTGAGACAAAACCACGCCCTCACTGCTCCTGGCTACTTCTATGCCCAGAAAGTATCTAAGGGAACCAAGGTCTTTTGTAACAAAATGTTTTTGAAGATGAGTCTTCGTAGCTGCGATATCGTTCATGTTATCTCTTGTAAGGATGATGTCATCCACATATACCACCATAACGACTATGCCTAAGTTAGTTTTCTTAATAAATAATGTGTGGTCTGATGCTGACCTATTAAAACCAAACTTTGGCATCACCTCAAACAACTTTTGAAACCATGCACGAGGACTTTGCTTTAGACCATATATCGCTTTTCTTAATCTGCACACCTTCTGACACTCCCCCTCAACCTTGAACACAAGAGGTTGTTGCATGTAGACTGTCTTAGACAAATCCCCATATAAGAATGCATTTTTCACATCTAGCTGACACAAACTCTATCCATGGTGAACGACTACAGAGAGAACAAGACGAATGGTGTACATCCGTGCTACTGGATAAAATGTCTCAAAGAAATAAATACCATATGTCTGAGTATAACCTTTTGCTAGTAACCTGGCCTTGTACCTTTCAATTGAACCCTCTGAGCTGTACTTAATGGTATATACCCATTTGCATTGAACAATGTCTACATCCAATAGGGGATCAACGAGGTCCCATGTCTGTTGAGACCGTAAAACATTCATTTCATCTTGCATAGCCTGCTTCCACCGGCTGTCAAATACTGCCTTTTGATAACTCAGAGGAATAGTTTTAGCAGATAAGGCTGAAATAAAGGCTTTCATCTGATTACCAAGTCTAGCATCTGACACAAACTGAGATATAGTATATAAGGTACATTATTGTGTCTCCTTTCGCAGAGCGATTGGCCTGTTATCATCAACAAAAATGTCATTGCTATCAGGAGTACTTAGCTCAGGAGAAGAAGAAGATGGAGGCACTGGAGGGGTTGGGGCTTTACACACGTACACCAATGGAGGATTGTAAAACCGTGAGGAAGGTGGAGTTGGATTCGGTAATGGGGGCACCGATTCCAAGGGAAAAGGAGGAACATGAAGTGGAAATGAGTCATCTTGATCAGCTTGCAGCCTAGCACCAGTACTGGAATAATATGGAAGAGACTCCAAGAAAGATACATCCACACTGACATACTGCCGACGAGAAATCGGATCATAACATCGATACCCCTTTTGATTTTTTGGATAGCCTATAAACATACACTTAGTGGCTTGAGTCACTAATTTATCACGGTCAGGTCCGAGTTTGTACACAAAACAAATGCACCAAAATACCTTGGGCGGAAGAGAGAAAGTTGTTTGGTCTGATAACATGTCAAAATGTGTGCAGATTGAGAAAGGCGATATATGGTCTAAAGCAAAGTCCTCGTACATGGTTTTAAAAGTTGTTTGAGGTGATGTCAAAGTTTGGTTTTAATAGGTTAGCGTCAGACCACACATTATTTATTAAGAAAACTAACTCAAGCATAGTCGTTATGGTGGTATATGTGGATGACATCATCCTTACAGGAGATAACATGAACGATATCACAACTACGAAGGCTCATCTTCAATATGAGGTTCAATGCTATTCATGATCCATGACATAACAATGTCATTATCTTCTTCCCAAGTATTGTATTTTCCTGTTTTATCATTTGGTTCAGATTCCAACAAAATATGTTTTCTACGATGTCCAGACACCGACATCATAAACGTTCTGGACCACCTTGCATAGTTTGTTTTAGTTAATTTCACGGAAGAACCATATGAGAAAGGATTGGCGAAGGCTTTGTATTCCCCAATAGCTTCATTCTTATAATTAGATTTGGGAACTTCACCCATAATGAATAACACTAACTCAGAATTCACAACAAATGTCACTGCTGCAATAGAAGTCCACAAGCACACACAAAAAGGAATGTCACAGTTTGTAAATCTGGTCGACAATCAGCAAAAAAAAAAGGTCCACTCTCCAATCCACTACGAAATCATATCTAAGTTCTTCAAGAACTTACGATCTGCTCCACACTATGCAGATCCACCACGGTGATTAGTCTTCACCACAACACCTAGATATGTGATCAGATCTTAACCAATCAAAACATATGATCAACAACAACTACGCCTTCATCCCAAAATAATTGGGGTCGGCGATATGAACCAAAAAAGAAAATCATTATGGGTCTTCCACATGAATCCTTCTCCTCCAATCATTTCTATCCAATGCCATGTCCTTGGTGAGGTTCAAAGCATTCATATCCTTTCCTATCACCTCCATCCATGTCTTCCTAGGCCTACCCCGACCTCTTTTAACTAATATATTTTTCCATTTCTCCATCCTTCTAACTGGAGCATCATTAGGCCTTCGCCGAATATGTCCAAACCACTGTAAACGATTCTCTCTCATCTTATTTTCAATGGGTGCAACGCCTACCTTCTTACGTATCTCCTCGTTCCGAATCTTATCTTTTATTGTATTTCCACACATCCATCTCAGCATACGAATCAAAACATATGATCAATTAAAAAAAAAGGAGACAGATCCACGACCATATGATAATTTTTTAAAAAATCTTCACAGCATCCAAATTTGTTATCAGATCTGAATCAACCACAACATGCGATCAGATCTGGGAAAAAAAATTCAGGATGCAGGTCTACGACTACCAACCAAAACATACGAAGAAAAACTCCACAATATGCAGATCTACGATTATAAACTGTATCTAATCATCGCCATACACAAACATAAATAACAACTGTCAAATCTGACCGTCACCCACTTCACGACGGCAGCACAACACCCATACCTGTATCCACCAGATCTGGTCCACAAAAAAAAACTTTCCCACGACTTTTAGATCTGATTACAGATCTGAGTCATGACTCTTGTCAGACTACAGATCTGTTATCAGATCTGTACCACTCGGTTCCTCAAAAAAAAATCACCGGACACACCTTAGATCTCCTTCACGCGAGCTTTCGCGTAGAACCCGAAATCACGCTCCCAAGGTCTGCTCTGATACCATGTGAATCGGCAAACAAAACAGTAAAAGAATAGGAGAGAGAGAGAGAGAGAGGCATCTTATTTTTTTCTCATTAAGTCTAATCTCTTTTAGGTTTAAGTAGAGATTAGCCAAGGAATAAATTTATATTTAGGTCTCTCATTATTCATAAAATATCAAAACAGCCTTAAGAATAGATAAATTCTAAAGTGGTAGACTTATCTTAACATGTAAGTGTTTATCATACCATTCCTGTCTCTTTATCTCCACATCAAATAGTGTAATCTAAAAGATATTTGTAATATTGCATGCCTATACAATTGCAAAGCATGCCTATAGGCAGTTTCTTTGTTTCTGCCATGTCAGTTGGGTTTTTTCAGTTAATTTTGCTGTTGGAACGCTAAGCCAGAAAGCGATGGGTTTATGTGCAACGATTGGCTGCCTGATCCTGGAGCCAACATTAAATTCTTCAGTGACCAAAGAATCTAACCTCTGACATGTAATAACTAAATAAGCAGCCTCATACAGTTGCTCCTACTCTGAATTTATACTCATCATATACTATGGTGTTGTCTATGTCGTCACCTAATTTCTTATGACTGCATTTTATGCTATGTGCATTAGGCTTATTTATTTCATCTGTTAGCTTTCTGCAGCAATTTAGGATGCAACCGCATATTTCCTTGTATTTCCCTTGTTTGGCTGCAAATTTATGATCATTTTCACTAAGGAGTATTTCTTTTAGGACTTGCACTGCTGCAAAGAAATGGGCAGTCCTCAGTTTCATATGAGCAACTTATGGAGGCACCTGGAGATCAAATTCGAGAGGCTGCAGCATTTCATCAATTTGCTGAAGCTGCTTACACGGTTTCTCTCTGCAATGATAAATATACTATAAGTTTTCATAATTGCTGTTTCTTATTTTAAAGCTTCTTGATGCAGGGGCCACTTCTTGATTTTGGAAGGAACCCTGTCCTGTTTCCTTGTGCATGGCTATACAGACAAGGAATTTTGTTACCATGGACTTATCATAGGTTGTTGTTTCACTTAGTTTAATTGCTATTGCTGTTTGAAATCTAAGACTGTTTCGATAGAACCATATTGCATCTTATAGTTGTTGGAAACATGGAATTCTTTGGTAGTTGATCTAATTGTGACTTCCTTTTAGAATTTGTGGATTGAATTTTATTTAGAAGGATGTTATGAGCTATTTATCATATGCATTTTAATTTTTAGTGCAACTATTCTTTTTAATTTTATGATATATTTTTTAAGGCGGCCATTGCTTGAAGGTGATAATTGGTGGCGGGGTCATGCAGCAGCCTTTCTGAAATATGTTGATCTTCCTTCAAGTGTCCTTCGTCGGGGACGTGTTAGCCAGGTAAGTTTATTGTTGTGGTTTGGGTTTAACCTTTAAATGATCATTTTTATTGTGTCATGATTCCCTCTTGATGGAGAAAGCTTGTTATATTCTTGACATAAAGTTGTACTAGATCTGGCATGGCATGACTGTGGACGTGAATATAGCCTACTTAGTGTCATAGAGCAAGACATTTAATAATCTAGAAGCGCTATTATATTATTTGTTTTCTAGCTCTGTGTGCTCATTTCTTTTGCAATTATATTGTTCTAGAGAAACTTGCTTGGTGCATCCTTAAGATATACTTGGTATTTAGGATGCAATGATTTTGATGAATCATGTAGGACATTTTTTTCGTTTAGAGGCTTTGAATTTCTCATTTTTATAGGCCTTCAATTATTCAATGTTATCATGTATTTTATGATATTCTTGTAATATTATTTCAAAGTCTCTGGATTTTGAATGTTTTCTGTTCTTTTATTTCTTCTAAAATTTGTTGAGAATTTTTTGGTGTCTTCTCGAGATAACTGAATACGTTCTACACTCTCTTGCGGCAGTGCTTTCTTGATGCTATACTGCGATAGTACATGTGGTGACAGTGAATACTGCATTTAATTTACTTATTCTATTTTGTTCTAAGAAATTCATTCTTAACCAAGGTATAATTTCATTTTTTTGTTGGAGAATCCTTTGTGCCTAATCCTCTATTAGTTTTTCTCATCATGTAATACAAAAAGGACACTTTTATATTTGTATTGAACCTGAAAACTGCTCTCTGTTAAAAATGTAAATATACATATATGTAACTAGGTTAGTAACTAGGATTAGGTTAGCTTTTTACCTTTTGTTTGAGTCAGGACTAGTCAACACTTGTTGACTAGTCAAATCGAAGAGTCGTTGGGGAAGTCCAACAGCTCTATGTAGAGCCATTGGACCTCCCCAATGACTCCTTTGGAGCTCCACTCTTGTGTATATATATATATATATATATATATATATAGGGTAAAATCCCTCTGATTTCCTATGCTTCGTGTATGGATCAACATCAATAAAATACTATTGTTTATCCTTGTATTGACTCCCTTGGGTGGGTTTTGTGTGTGAGCCTATTTGTTGTTTTTCTGTGTTCATTTTTGGTGAATCTCTTTTGAGTGTCTACTTTGGTGATTTGGTGACCATCTTTGGAAGAACTTATTTCCTTACGTGGTATCAAAGATTTGTAATCAAGTTGAAATTGTTTTTGGTGTATTGAGAAGCATGCTACTCAAAATTTGAAAGTATTGAAGCTCTTTTGCAATCTTTATTTAAGTGCTAGTGAGATCGTGATTGTGCTTCAAGTGATAGATTGGTGGAGCTTACTTGGTGGAGTGTTTATGCTCATGATCAGTGGTGCTTACATGGTGGTGGAGTGCTCGTGATCTTCTCCTTGTGTTTCTTTTCTTTTCTCTTTTTTCTCTCTATTCTTCTTCTTGATTATCTTGCCCTTGTAGAAATATATGACAATGAAAATGTCACCATAAAACCCATCAAGCTCAATGACTCAAATTATGTAACATGGGCTTCAATTATGAAGCACTTCATATGGAGAAAAGGGTTGTGGGGACTAGTTGATGGGACCGATTTGGAACCTAAATTAATCTTTACCAAAGTAGAAGGTGAGAAAGAAGTACCTCTTGCGGAGGATGAAAAAACTAAGACAATGACCACCTATGAGAAAAAATAGAAGGAATTCAGAATGGCATATGCCAAAATTATGTCTTGGCTTATTAGTAGTGTTGATATTAAGAAATGTTCTAATTTTGCTAAATTTGAACATCCAAATAGCATGGGATTATCTCAAGAGAATGTATTCTCTTAAAGATATTGCACATGTGTGCCATTTGCAAGACAATACAAAATATGACTCAAGGGGACAAAAGCATTAGAGAATACTATAATGGATTGTCCAAGCTTTGAGAAGAGTTGACTCTTTTTGAACCAAAATGACATTGTCCTGAAGATATAAAACTCTGCCAAAATCAAATTGATGCGGAGCATTTTTACCAATTCATTAATGGATTGAGATAAGATTTTCAATCCATCAAATATGTTCTTTTTCATCGAAGGAAAGCTCTCTCAATATAAGACACTATAGAGGAATGAAGTATAGAAGAAAAAGGCTTGAAAAGAGAATTTCAAAGAGTGACAATGACCTAGTTCCAACTGTATCTAGACTGAAAAATTAAGTTCGTACCTACAAGCCACCATACTATGGAAGGCCAAGCAATGAACATTATAGAAAGCAATGTAATGAGTATGAGAGGAAGAAAGTTATTTGCTATTATTGTCGAGAATCGGGACATGTAAAAACCTATCGTCCTAAGTTGAAAAAATCTTATAAGAAAAAGGTTCCCTATCTTAGACCTCCACAAGAGTCAAGTGATATAAAAATTACACAAGATCCATCTATTGGAAACATGTCCTTGATATGAAATCAAAATGAAATTGAAAAGAGGAGAATAAAAAAAGGGAAGAATGAAAGAGGAACTTCGTTCTTGTTTACAAAAAAAGAATATATTATCGTGGGGGTCGACCCCTTTATATACATTCTAAGGCTATGTAAATAATAAGCTAAAAAAATGCCCCTAATATAAATGCCATGTATAAAAAGAGACAATACAAAAATGGTGATATGCTATATTATATAACTCTTAATACTGCCCTTCAAACTTAGGATGATGCAATGAAATCATTCTGAGTTTGGAAAGGAATAAGCAAAAATGTGGAGCAGGACTCTAGGTAAGGACAGTTGCGATCTGATTCTTTGAGCTCACATGTTCTAAAGCAATAACTCCATCTTCATAGGCCTTCCTTGTATAGTGATAATCTATTTCAATATACTTGGTTTGCTCATGAAACTCTGGATTCTTTGCAATATGAATAGCACTCATATTGTCACAATATAAAGAAGTCTTGTCAAAAATGGAGACTTCCAACTCACCCAATAACCATCGTATCCAAATAATCTCTCTTGTGACTTGAGGCATAGCTCTATATTCTTCCTCCGATAAGGCAACCCTTTGTTGTTTATTGCTTTTCCATGAGATCAGAGAGCTTTCAAGAAAAATACAGAAACCAGTAGTAGAAAGACGATCCTGAGTAGAACCTCCAAAATCAGCATCACAAATGGCTCTAAGAATGATGATGAAAAGAACATACCATAGTGCATAGTGTCTCTTATATATTTGTTAATCTTGAGTACAACAACTAAGTGAAATATCCTAGGAACACTCATAAAATGACTGACTACATGAACTGCGTAGGTGATATCTGGCCTGGATATGGTTAAGTATACGAGACTTTTGTGGAGAAATCCAATACTGCACAGGAACCGAGAGAGAGAGAGAGAGAGAGAGAGAGAGAGAGAGAGAGAGAGAGAGAGAGAGAGAGAGAGCAGCTGAGAGAAAAATCGTAGCTTCATTAGGGCTAAACACCTCTTGTTTAAATAGAGGTTTAACCTAAAAAACAATTACAAGAAGGTCCCTCATTATTTGTAAAATTCTAAAGAACCATTTTTTAAGAATAAATAAATAACTTTAAAGATAAAACACTTGAAAATAACTAATAGTCGACTAGTCTAACACTCCCCCTCAAGCTGGAGCATAGATATCGATCATGCTCAGCTTGCTGCAACATTTTGAGAAACTGGGCCTAGCAAGAGGCTTTGTAAACATATCTGCAACTTGATCCTCCGAGTTCAGATGCTTGGTAGAGATATGACCAGCTTGAACCATATCTCTTACATAGTGGCAGTCAACTTCAATATGTTTTGTCCTCTCATGAAACACAAGATTATTTGCTATATACGTAGCTGCCTTGTTATCACACATCATCACGATAGGAGATGAGACCTTCACTTGAAGATCATTTAATACATTTCGAACCCACATCAATTCAGCTGCTGTTTGGGCCATAGCCCTATATTCTGATTCGACACTCACCTAGCAACCACAGTTTTTTTCTTACTTCTCCATGAAATTAAATTACCTCCCATAAACACACAAAATCCAGTGGTAGATTTCCTATCCTTAACAGATCCAGCATAATCAGCATCAGAGTAGGCAACTATCTCCAAGGTTCCCCCTTTCTTGAATAATAACCTTTTTCCAGGGAAAATTTTAAGTACATGAGAATCATCATTGCAGCATTTCAGTGTACTCCATTCGGATTTTGCATAAATTGGCTAATCTTGCTTACTGCTAAAGCAATATCCGGTCTAGTCACAGTCACATATAGTAGCTTCCCTACTAATGAGCGATAACTTTTGCTATCCACAGGTTTTGACCCTTCTTCCGACAACTGAACTTTGTAATCCATGGGAATATTTGCTGGTTTGGCTCCCAACATTCCTGTCTCTTTTAATAAATCAAGAACATACTTACGTTGAGACAGAACCAAGCCTTCACTGCTTCTGGCAACTTCTATACCCATAAAATATCTAAGAGGACCAAGATCTTTTGTAACAAAATGCTTTTGAAGATGAGTCTTTGTAGCTGCAATATCGTTCATATCATCTCCTGTAAGGATGATGTCATCCACATATACCACCATAACGACTATGCCTAAGTTAGTTTTCTTAATAAATAATGTGTGGTCTGATGCTGACCTATTAAAACCAAACTTTGGCATCACCTCAAACAACTTTTGAAACCATGCACGAGGACTTTGCTTTAGACCATATATCGCTTTTCTTAATCTTCACACCTTCTGACACTCCCCCTCAACCTCGAACCCAGGAGGTTGTTGCATGTATACTATTTATGACAAATCCCCATATAGAAATGCATTTTTCACATCTAGTTGACAGAGACACCATCCATGGTGAACAACTACAGAGAGAACTAGATAGATGGTACCCATCCGTGCGACAGACAAAAAAGTTTCAAAGAAATCAACACCATATGTCTGAGTATAACCTTTTGCTACTGATCTGGTCTTGTATCTTTCAATAGAACCATTTGAGTGGTACTTAATGGTATATACCCATTTACATCCAACAATGTCTGCATCCACTGGGGGATTAACCTGGTCCCACATCTGTTGAGACAATAAGGCCTCCATTTCCTCTTGCATTGCCTGCTTCCATCTACTATCAAGCTCTGCCTGTTGATAGTTAAAAGGAATAGTTTCAGCAGATAAGGCGGAAATAAAAGCTTTCATCTGACTTCCAATTCTGGCATCGGACACAAAATGAGATATAGGATATAAGGTACATTGTCGCATCCCCTTACGTAGAGCTATTGGCCTGTTATCATCAACATGAAGATCACTGTTATCAGGAACACTTACCTCAGGAGAAGAAGAAGGAGAGGGCTCAGGAGGAGGTGGAGCTCTACACACATATACCAATGGGGGATTGTGAAACCGTGAGGAAGGTAGAGTGGAACCCGGTAATGGAGGTACAAATTCCAAAGGGAAAGGAGGAACAGGAAGGGGAAAGGAGTAATTTAGATCAACCTGCATCTGAGATCCAGTATGAGAATAATATGGAACGGAATCCAGGAAAGATACATCCACACTGACATACTTCCGATGAGAAATAGGGTCATAACATCGATAGCCCTTTTGGTTTTTTGGATAACTTATAAAAATACATTTAATTGCTTGATCTGCTAATTTATCACTGTCAGGTCGAAGTTTATGCACAAAGCAAATACACGCAAAAACTTTGGGCGATAAAGAGAAAAGAGGAGCATTGGGATTCAGGATGTGCAAAGGAATTTTATCTTCCACGGATGATGAAGGCATACGGTTGATCAAATAACAGGCTGTGATAACAGCATCACCCCAATAGGAAGCAGGAACATTGGATTGAATCATAAGGGTACGTGCTACATCAAAAAGATGCCTATGTTTTCGCTCAGCCACCCCATTTTTTTGGAAAGTATAGGCACATGAGGTTTGAGGTTGAATGCCATGGTCTTGATAAAATTGCAACATGACTTTTGTTTTGAACTCAAGCGTATTATTAGTGCATATAATCTTAACAATAGATTCAAACTGAGTTTTTATTTTAAGAATCACTGACTTAATAATACTAGGAACTTTAGATCTTTCTTTTATTAGGAACACCCATGACAACTTAGAAAAATCATCAACAATAACAAGATAATATCGACACTGAGTCCTAGTAGGAATCTTACTAGGACCCCATGCATCCGCATGAAGAAGTTCAAAGACCTTATGACTGGACTGACTCTAACTAGAAGGGAACGAACTCCGATGATGCTTGCCCAACTGACATGCTTCACACTGAAATGAAGTAGTAGACGAAATTTGAGAAATGACATGACGAAGCTTTGACAATGAAGGATGACCAAGACAACGATGCCACTGAACAGGACTCGAGGAATAGTCGACTGCAACAAAATTGTTCCCTACTGGATGATGTAAGTAGTAGACTCCATTTGCTTCAGAGCCTCCACCAATCTTCTTTCCCGTCAGCAAATCCTGAAAATGACAACCAACAGGATCAAATATCACTCTATAGTTTAGCTCTTTTGTAAGACAACTCACTGAAAGTAAACTTTGAGGAAATGAAGGGGCATGAAGAACATTTTTCAACTGCAAGGAAGAAGATATAGAAACATTTCCCTGACCAACCACCGGAAAAGAGCTCCCATCTGCAAATGAGACTCCCCGATGAGTAGTAATATCCTTTAGATCTAAAAAATAATGAGAATTTTCACACAGATGTCTGGATGCACCTAAGTCAATAATCCACTTACTATCATTGAGATGAAGATGGTTTCCTGTTGCATAGGCCACACCAGCTATAGGAGAAGAGGAGCTTGAAGGACGATGAGCTACCAGTTCTTCATATTCAACACGACTAAGGGAAATGCAGTCACGGGGAGAAGAGGCTTCATTTGTATTTGCTGCCTCTAGTTTTATAACATTAGCTTTTGGAACATTAGGCCTCGATGCAGGAAAGGCAGGCCGTCCATGTTTATCCCAGCAACGGTCTTCTAAGTGCCCTGATTTTCCACAAAATGTGCATTGAAGTTTACCTCTACCTCCCACACCGCTTCCATGACCACATCCTCTAATGTTCAGAGTATTTCCATGACCATAACCAGAAGGAACAACTAAGGCAAATGTCTGGGATATAGGATGAGATTGTGGGAGAGAAAAAACAAGTCTGCTCAAGCGATTTTATGCATCAACTAGAGTAGGTACATTCAGATCAAGTTAACATTTGGACTTTAGCAACCGAGAATTCGGAAGATAGCCTTGTGAGGAACCGAGCAACCATAGTCTGTTCTTGATGATCCTTTTGCTTTGAACAACACAAAGGCCTGTGAGCATTAAGCCTTTCAAAGGCAGCTTTAACAGATGCATAGTACTGGGCCGATGTCTGATCTCCCTGCTGCAAATTATATATTTCTTGTTCAACTTGCAGAATACGGCTCACATTTGTTTTCTGAGAGTAAGTATCTCGAAGATTATCCCACATCTGTTTAGTTGTATTATAATAGATTAGACCATCTGCAATATGAGGTTCCACACTGTTCATGATCCATGACATAATAATGTCATTATTTTCATCCCAAGTAACATATTTTCCCACTATATCACTCGGTTCAATTTTCAGCAAAATATGCTTTCTACGATGTCCACATACCGACATCATAAAGGTTCTGGACCACCTGGCATAGTTAGTTTCATTTAATTTCACCGAAGACTCGTAAGAAAAAGGATTTGCAAAAGCCTTATATTCCCCAATAGATTCAGTCTTAGAATCAACCTTCGGAGCTTCAGCCATAATGAAGAAAGCTTATGTAGGAAATGATAACACTGCTGCAATGTACGACAAAAAAAATAAAAAATTTTATTAGATTGTGTAAAACCCAGGTAAAAAAAATTTATTATTGGACCCGGGCCGGGTCGGGTCTGGACCCGACCCAGGCCCGTTCTCGTTAGGGTTTTAAAACCCGACTCAGGAAGAGGATTTTAAAAGAAAACAAATCCTCTTCCCGAGCGCCGCACCCCACCCGCGCCTTCGACCGGATAAGGGAAACCCATCGGGGTTTCCCCATTTTTCGCCCCCTGAGCTCTTTAAGAGAGCATCGCAGGAGGGCAAGGGGAGGCACGCCTCCCTCTCGAGCCTCCTCCTCGCTCTCCTCGTGCTGACCATCCCCTCGTTCCCGGAGCGCGACAGCACCAACGACGGCCGACACCGCCAAGCTTCTCTCAGGTACGCCCTTCCATTCTCCTCCCTTCCCCTCTGTTTCTCGTAGAGAAGACGACAGGAGGCTGGCAAACCGTGTCGTGCCTTCCCGTTTCCTTCGTGACCTGCCAAGAGGTCGGCAGGAGGTTGGTGGCCCCTGCTGCTTCGATCTCTCTCTCTCTCTCCGACAGGGGTTCGTTCCCCTGCCGTCTCTCGATCACCGACGGGTAGGGGCTCGCCCTGCCACCTGGGCGTTCCCGACAGGCAGGGGCTCACCCCTGCTGCCTCTGGGAATCTGGTAGGCAGGGGTGATGCCCCTGTCACCTTCTATTTTGGCAGGCAGGGGCTTTACCCCTGCTGCCTCTTGGTCCTTTGCAGGCAGGGGCTCGCCCCCTGCCGCCTCGCTGCTGTCGGCAGGGGCTCGCCCCCTACCGCCTTAGTGTTGTCGGTAGGGGCTTGCCCCCTGCCGCCTCGTTGCTGTCGGCAGGGGCTCTCCCCCTGCCGCCTCAGTGTTATCGCCAGTGGCTTGCCCCTTGCCGCCTCATTGCTGTCGGCAGGGGCTCGCCCCCTGCCACCTCGCTATTGTCGGCAGGGGCTCGCCCCCTGTCACCTCGCTGTCGTCGGCAGTCAGGGGCTCACTCCTTGTCGCTTCTTTGATTTCTGCAAGTAGGGACATACCCCTGCCGCCTTTCATTGTTTTCGACAGACAGGCAGGGAGCGATGCCCTGCCTGACTTTCTTTTCTTGGCATAATAAATAATATAGCGCTGAATGCCCACACTTTTGTAGACTTTGCATTGAACCCCGCTCTGGCTCCGCGGCCTGAGCCTCATATCATCTACACTCGTAGACGCACGCAGGTGCACAACATCCCAAGGTAGGGGAAAATCGCACAAGGATTTTGGATGAATGAAATAAAATATAAGGATTCTGAGATAGAATGGTTTATTTTGCATACCTGCTTACCTGTAGAATTATCTAACTTGTGATTGTCTGTTTTGGGTTTTCCTCGTTCATATTCCTTCGGAATTTAATGCTTGATGTATGTGATACGAGTGAATTCATTTTTTTCAGAAATGCCTATGACTGTGTCTCTGTACTTGCTCACTGTTATAAGTTACTGTAGATGCCTTGCTGGTTGCCACCCTCAGGCAAGCCTTGGAGGGTGTGCAGGTACATATACCACATTTTGCCCTTTTTTCTAGAAAGGTGCGAAATTGTGTACAAGCACTAAAAGTTCGAGAGGAGGTGTTTCCTTGTGCAAGGCTGACTCCTCGAGAATGAATTCCTGCTTATAAAGCTTGTGATTTAGTATGCGTTGCTAGATGCAATTATTGGTACCCCGAGGCGGTTACTCGAAAGAAATGTTTGGATCCACAACGATCCCAGGACTTGTCTGAGATGTCCTGTTCCTTAGTAATTGAGCATGCCGAGTATATTATTGTTCTATGTAATACTGTGATGAGTTATCCATCATGAAACACACAAAATCGCTATCGTAACCAGACCTTGAGACAGGTACGATGCAAATATTATGAGAGGTCAGTGAGTATCTCGAGGTGGGCAATCAACACTTTATTGATAAAAATGAAATAATGCCGGCCTCCACAGGCCAAATGCTCAAAGAGCAATACATGTCATGTATGAACTAAAAGAATCATAAGACATTAAATGTTGCCCTCTCATCGTAGTCGTACCTCTAGGTAGGTACGACCGTACTTTTGGACAACTATGTCTCATGTGTGTTACGATGTTTGGATGATGAGGTTGTAGCAACCTCGAGGCGTGCATTAAGCACAATGCTGATATCACATAAATGGTGACAACTCACCTTCACAGGCAAGATGCTCGAGTGGGCCTAACAGACCAGATCATGTAGAATTGGGCGGCGGTTAAGAAACCCCCGTCGTGCCCATTCGACCTTCACGGTTCATCATAGGAGAGGATGGATGATACAAAAACTTCGATGGACAGGTTGTTAACAACCACCCCACGGGCAAAAGACTCGGCTTCCCCAGTCACCAGAGTTAGGGAAATTAGGATTACTATAAATTATCCTAGGTGGTAACTCTCAGGTACTTCTGCAGAAGTTGAATGCATCCATTGGCCACGAATGCTTTTGGAGATTCTCTCTTGGTCACTGATCGTCCCCTTAGGAGTGGACTCAGACAACCATCTGGGTTAATGAAAAACACCTGACATAATAAACCCCCGAATCGGACTCGGCTGTTTCTATGTTTCGTGTCTGTGCGTACCCACAAGCCAGTTAATATTAGAACTTAAAGAATATATTTTTAATTAGCTGTAGATGATTGAGACTTATACTACTTGAAATATTGTTGGTATACTTGTTTCAAACAATAGCTCTTTGCATATGTTACACTTGCTAGAATAAATTACAATTGTACTTGTTGTTTTGATGTAATAAACTGTTTATCTTATGAATGTCCTGTTTTATTTTATTCTACATTGCCTATTCATGCATCTACTGGTTTGTTATGAAACTGACTCATCTCATGGGCAGGTGAAGAGTAGGACTTCACACGCGGCCGATGGCGTCGTGTATCATGACTCAAGATTTCTCTTCTTTCTACTGACGTCTTGGCTCTGAGTTTTGAAGTTTTTCTTTCGATTATCGGACATTGAGAATGTAGAAGGTAAGGTGAGATGCGCAGAAACTGAGAGAGAGAGAGAGAGAGCTGCACAATAAGAGAACCAGTTAAAATGAATTAGGGCTAATCTCTATATTAAATAGAGATAGTCCAAGGAACAAAATTACACCCAAGTCCCTCATTAAATATTAAGATTCAAATAACCTCTAGTTTAGAAAAACTTATTTACTAAAAGCCTCTTAGTCTCAACACTCCCCCTCAAGCTGGAGCATAGATATCAATCATGTTCAGCTTGTCACAATATTTTGAGAAATTTGGTCTCGCCAGGGCTTTGGTAAAAACATCAGCTACTTGATCTTTGGAAGATACATGATCGGTGCAGATATACCTAGCCTGAACCAAGTCGCGAACATAGTGACAGTCAACTTCAATATGTTTAGTCCTTTCATGAAACACTGGGTTGTTGGCAATATATGTAGCAACCCTATTGTCACACATCATCAACATAGGTAGGGATACTTTCTCCTGAAGTTCGGTCAAGACTGATTTTACCCACATAATCTCAGCAGCAGTCTGGGCCATTGCTCGGTATTCAGATTCAGCACTCGACCTGGCTACAACGGTTTGTTTCTTACTCCTCCAGGTAACAAGATTTCCTCCCACAAACACACAAAATCGAGATGTTGACTTTCTATCTTCAACAGATCCTGCATAATCTGCGTCAGTGTAAGCAACAACGTCCAAAGATGGATTTCGTTGAAACAACAGACCTTTACCAGGAGATGCCTTTAAGTACCGAAGAACCATCATGGCTGCATCCCAGTGAACTTTTGTAGGTTTGTCCATGAACTGACTGATTTTACTCACAGCTAATGAAATGTCAGGTCTAATAACAGTCACATATAGCAACTTACCCACCAAGGATCTAAAGCTGGCACTATCCACATACTCAGACTTCTCATTGAACATGTGAGTTTTGGGATCCATTGGAATATTAGCTGGATTAGCTCCTAGCATTCCAGTCTCTTTTAATAAGTCCAACACATACTTTCTTTGAGACAACACTAAGCCCTCTTTGTTTCTTGCAACTTCGATACCCAGAAAATATCGAAGGTGACCAAGATCTTTAGTAACAAAGTGTTTCTGAAGATGATCTTTTGTGGCAGAAATATCTTGGGCACTGCTCCCTGTTAATATGATGTCATCGACATATACCACCATAACAACAATTCCAGCACTGGTTTTCTTGATAAACAAGGAGTGATCTGAAGCTGACCTGACAAAGCCAAAACTCGACATTACCTCAAATAATTTGTGAAACCATGCTTGCGGACTCTGCTTCAGGCCATAAATAGCCTTCTTCAACTTGCACACCTTCTGACACTCCCCCTGAACCTCGAAGCCTGAGGGTTGTTGCATGTAGACAGTTTCATGCAAATCCCCATACAAAAAGGCATTCTTGACATCCAACTGAAACAGGGGCCATCCATGGTGCACAACAACAGAAAGAACGAGACGAATAGTGCCAAGATGAGCAACTGGGGAGAAAGTTTCAAAAAAGTCAACACCATAAGTCTGAGTGTAGCCTTTTGCAACCAACCGGGCTTTGTACCGTTCAATCGACCCATCCGAGTTATATTTAATGCTATATACCCATTTGCAGCCTACAATATCTGCATCTGTGGGAGGATCAACCAAGTCCCAAGTGCTTCGAGACCATAGGGCATCCATCTCATCACGCATAGCCTGCATTCAGTTGGAGTCGACTAGAGCTTGACTGTGATGAAGCGGAACAAAGGAGGCAGACAGAGCATAAATAAAATTCTTCATAGATGCCCCAAGATTAACTTCTGATACAAATTGCGAGATGGGATAAAGAGTGCACTGTCTCTTTCCCTTGTGCAGAGTAATGGGAAGATCATCATCAGATGTAGGGACAACAATATGCTCAGAAATACTTACCTGAGGAGAAGGAGGTGATGGCGACATGGAGGTAGGAGGAACCCTGTGAGTGTATACTATGAGAGGGTTTCGGAAGCGAGACACACCTGACGATGGAGACAAGGACTGAGGAGAAAGTGACTCTAACGGAAAGGGAGGAATCGGCAGAGGAAGGATATCACCAAGGCTCTCCTGTAGTCTTGGAGTAGTACTTGAAAAATAAGGAATAAACTCAAAGAAGGTAACGTCCGCACTGACATACTCTTTATGAGATATAGGGTCATAGCAACAATATCCTTTTTGGTTCTTAGGATACCCAAGGAAAACACATTTAATAGACTGCGCAACAAGTTTATCTCGATCAGGACCCAACTTATGCACAAAACACACACATCCAAAAACTTTAGGGGGGATAGGAAAGAGAGGAGCCTCTGGATGGAGAATTTGAATTGGGACCTGGTCTTCAACAGATCTTGACGGCATGCGATTTATAAGAAACCCGGCTGTCAAAACCGCATCGCCCCAGTATGAAGCAGGCATATTGGATTGAATCATAAGGCACCGAGCAACATTAAGGATTTGTCTATGTTTCCTCTCAGCCACCCCATTTTGCTAAGAGGTATGGGGACATGTAAATTGAGGTTGAATCCCATTAACAGATTAGAATTGAAGTAAGTCTTTGGATTTGAACTCAAGAGCATTATCAGTGCGAACAATTTTAACACATACGTCAAATTGAGTTTTTATCTCTGCAATTAAAGATTTAAGAATGACAGGACCTTGAGACCGATCTTTTAGCAGGAACACCCACGATAGCCTTGAGAAGTCATCAACAATAACTAGATAATAACGACACTGAGACCTATTCGGAATCCTACTCGGACCCCACACATCTACATGAAGAAGATCAAACAATCCTTGACATGACGGACTCTGACCGGAAGGAAAAGAGCTTCGACAATGTTTTCCCAATTGACATGTTTCACACTGAAAAGAAACTGAGGGAGGTATATGAGGAATGACACGACGAAGTTTTGTCACTGGAAGGTGACCCAAACGATGATGCCACAATAGAGGACTTGAGGATGATGTAACAACAGAATAGGCCGAAACCTCTGGTTGTTGTAGGAAATACAGACCACCTTCCTCATAGCCGCCACCAATCCTTCTCCTCGTCAGCAAGTCCTGAAAGGTGCACCCCATAGGATCAAAAATCACTCTACAATTCAAATCTTTTGTCATTCGACTGACGGATAATAAATTCTGTGGAAACGAAGGAGCATGAAGAACATGCGACAATTGAAGAGTAGGGGTAATAGACATGTTTCCTTGCCCTACAATTGGGGAAGAGCTACCATCAGCAAGACGTACCCCTTTTTGATCAGTCACAAGTTTTAAACTAAAAAAGTTACTCGAATTTCCGCACAAGTGACCAGAGGCTCCAGAATCAATGATCCACCTACCACCTTGACCAGATGGGCCATCACCTGTCGAGCACACAATCTCCGCAACAGAAGACTTCGAATTGGATGATCGTAAAGCAAGGAGCTCGTCATATTCAACCCTGCTAAGAGTTACATAATCATTGGAGGAATCTGCATCTGATTTAACCACTTGAGCCATAATATAAACTAATGGGCTTGATTCACAAAATGCAGGAGCAACCACACACGCACACCCACAATCAACTACGAACCCGACTATATCAAGTTTTGACTTCACCAATGAAATCTGAGAAACACGACCTTCGACTGTTCAGATCCAAACTTCAAATATAATTTTAAAGAAACTTGACCAAAACCTTCCACCTCAACCAATGATGACTATAGGCTGCAAATCAAGATCACACATCCAACACGACATAGCGTGTGTTACCATCACCCATCAACCACTACTACAACCAGTAGCAATACTCAACACAGAATCCCACGACAAAAGAAACGGTTCCCACAAACAAAATATTTTTTTTCAACACAGCAGGGAATCACGCCTGCTGATTCCAAAAAAAAAAACACCTGCTGATTCCAAAAAAAAATTATATTAACATGCTGCTACCATGCCTGCTGAGTTAAAAGGATCACAACACAACACCCAGATGCACAACCAACAATAATATGTGAGTTAAAAAGATCACGACACAGCACCCAGCTGCTTGCTGAGTCAAAAAGATCACTACACAACACCCAGATGCACAACCAACAATAATATGAGCACGCAGAGACTGCTTTCAAGCCTGCTGAGTCAAAAAGATCACGACACAGCACCCAGATGCACGACCAACAATAATATGAGCACGCAGAGACTGCTTTCAAGCCTGCTGAACAAAAAATCACGACACAGCACCCAACTGCTTGCTGAGTCAAAAAGATCATGACACAACACCCAGATGCACGACCAATTAATACTATGAGCACGCAGAGACTAGAGATCACGACAACTGCTCACCAAATAGAATCTGAGCACAACCAGCGATAACATGAGCACGATTTTTTTTTTTTTCAACTCACGACAGCTGCTCCCAGCCATATACATCATGACAGCCAAAACACAATCAGTTTCACAACTTTTGCACAACACTAGTACTTATCAACATGGATAAAGGTATTCACGACAGCTGCTCCCAGCCATATAGATCACGACAGCCAAAATAAAATCAGTTTCACGACTTTTGCACAACACTCGTACTTATCAACATGGATATAGATATTCACCATAACCATTAGATCTGATTACAGATCTGAGTCATGACATTTGTCAGATCTCAGATCTGTTATCAGATCTGTATCACTTATTTCAAAACAAAGATCGATCACACCTTTTCTGTAATCACTCGAACTTGGCGCAGGGCACGAGATCACGCTCTCAAGGTCGACTGCTCTGATACCATGTAGAAGGTAAGGTGAGATGCGTAGAAACCGAGGTAGAGAGAGAGAGAGAGAGAGAGAGAGAGAGAGAGAGAGAGAGAGAGAGAGAGAGAGAGAGAGAGAGAGAGAGATGGCTGCACAATAAGAGAACCAGTTAAAATGAATTAGGGCTAATTTCTATATTAAATAGAGATAGTCCAAGGAACAAAATTACACCCAGGTCCCTCATTAAATATTAAGATTCAAATAACCTCTAGTTTAGAAAAACTTATTTACTAAAAGCCTCTTAGTCTCAACAGGGAAAATGCTCATTTTGTAATAAACTGCAGATTTTATTAATGATCTATTGCTTTATTTTCCTCAACTCCTTTAAGTAGTTGTTTAGGTGAAATGATGGTTTTTCAGCTAACGTACCCAGAATTTGTTAACTTGTGCTCCTTTCTAAATGTCTTCCGCTGTCGCTTTTAAAAGTAAAAACTTTAAATCTTTGAAAGGTTTTTCGATAATGTCTTCGAAATCATAAGTTGAAATTTCGGGGCGTTACAGATTGAATACGAATATGTTACGAACCCACAGTAAGTTCGGCACACTGCATAAGCTATGACACCCCACGATATTTTGAAGAAACACTACATCAGATCTGAGATCAGATCTGAACCATTCCAACCACCTCTACAGGAGCAACAAAAAAAAAAACCTCCACGTCATCTCTGACCACGACCAAAAATTCTGTGTATTTAATCACAACTCTGTTAGAAGCACAGTTCCGATGAAGACTGCTCACGGTACAGGATTCACGACAGATAAAACATTAAAACATGCGATACTCCATTTACGGCAACACAGTTTCGATGAAGACTGCTCACGATACAAGATTCACGACATAAAAAAATTGAAACATGCAATACTCCATTCACGGCAACCCCAGATCGATCGAAAGGTTCCAACAGAATAACAATAATTTCATTTCCCATCCCGATCCAGGATTAACAGTATAGGATTTTCTTCAGATTCACGACTGAATCCAGGTCCAGTTGATAAAATCACAGCTTTTGCGCATCATGGTTGATGATACACAATCCAGATGACAGAGATATTGCCGAGCTCTATGGATCTGATTACATATCTATGTCTTGACTCTTGTCAAACAATAGATCTGTTATCAGATCTATGCCACCCAAATTAAAGGAGGTAGAGCACACACTTTTTTTGGCGCAGATCGAACTCGGGTTCACGCTCCCACGACCATTTGCTCTGATACCATGTGGAGAAATCCAATACTGCACAGGAACACAGAGAGAGAGAGAGAGAGAGAGAGAGAGAGAGAGAGAGAGAGAGAGAGAGAGAGGGAAAAATCGTAACTTCATTAGGGTAGAGAGAGAGAGAGAGAGAGGGAAAAATCGTAACTTCATTAGGGCTAAACACCTCTTGTTTAAATAGAGGTTTAGCCTAAAAAATAAATTACAAGAAGGTCTCTTATTATTTGTAAAATTCTAAAGAACCATCTTTTAAGAATAAATAAATAACTTTAAAGATAAAACACTTGAAAATAACTAATAGTCGACAAGTCTTAACAACTTTCAACTAATTGTCTGTATACTGCAAGATCTTCTAACTCAACACAATATTTGGCTCTCATCTTTAAATTTGCTTCCATGGGAGAATTGTCTCTTTTTGAATCATCCGTCGGTCTTTCCTTCACCATCAAATTTGTAGCATACTTATGTTATGTGCTGTTTGTGTGGGATTCTTTTGAGAAACCCGTGTCTTGTTTATTGAACTAGTATCGAGTTATGCGCTGCATATATATACTATGATAAACAGACAAGAGATCAGTGGCAATCTCATAGCGTGCAAATAGCACAAGTGTTATACATCAATTTTCGAAAGATAAAACTTGTTAAAAGAGTTTCTGCATTACATTGCATCTTTGCGAAACTTTGTGTTGGGGTTTCTTTTTTGTGAAACTTATACCCCTTTTGTTGTAGTGTACTCGTAGACATGCGGGCCATGTCAATACCACGATGATTGGATGAGACAGTCACGTGACCTCGAATTGTGCTAATAGCACAATGCTGTAATTCCAAAAATAGTGATAACCTATATCACATGGGTACGACACGGGTGCGGCGCAATTTTAAAAATTTTGGACACGGGGACTCGGCTATATATATATATATAATAATATATCCTGTGTGCATATATGTGGATATTGTCCTCTAAAGTTTGGCACCAGCATGAGTGTTTTTATAAACTTTGCAAATTGTACTTTTACCCTTGCAGAAAGGGGGGTCCGGGGGCTCCTCTCGATGCGGGTCCCACTGCGCGGTCAGTGGGCGGGGTCCAGGGGGGGCCGCGCCGCCCAATTTTTTTTTTCAGGGGCTTATGTTTGAGACTCATGCTATATATATATTTTTTAAAAAAATATATAAAAAGATCATTTTTTTTTTGTTTTTTACCTTAAAAATGGACATTTTTGGACTCAGTCAACATTGACCAAGTCCAAAACAAGGACAGACTCGGCCTCGATTCGTTGACCGAGTCCGGGCCGTGTCCGAAGCCGCACCCGTGTCCGCACCCGTGTCGGGGCGTGTCGACTCGGGTGCGGCGCCTCCCTAGCCGAGTCCATGTGACATAGGTGATAACTCACCTTCATCGGCAAGATGCTTGAGTTGGGTCGAACAGACCAGAGCATGCAAAATGAGTCTTCAGTTAAATAAAACCTGAAGCGCTCATTCTTCGTGTTGTTTTTTGTCAAGAGAGAGGATGAGACAGTACAAAAACTCCGATGGATAGGTTGTTAACAACCACCCCGCGGTCTATGACTCGGTATTCCCAGTTATCGGAGTTAGGGGATGGGCTAATCGGGGTATTTGAAAATACATGGCATAATAGACCCCCAAACTAGTCTCAGTTATGTCTACGATTCGTGCCTTGCGTGTACCCGCAAGCCAGCTAAGTTATCCTGTTCACTTCTTGTTTGCTTTGTACTTGTTAATTGCTGCTTATGCTAGTTGTAGCATTTACTTGTTCTGATGAACTGCTTATGCTAATTGTAGTATTTACTTGTGTTGATAAACTGCTTATAGAGTTTCTCACTTGTATAAACTGTTGAGCATGATAAAATTACATGCATACACTTAATTCTGTTCTCTGCTGTCCTATTTGTGCACCTACCAGTTTTTCGTGAGATTGACCTGTGAAAACTGCTTTTAGCAGTCATATTTGGTGAAGGAAACAATGAAACAGTGAGGAGAGAGAACAGGCTCTTCTTGGGAAATCGGCAGCCACACTCTTTCTTGATAGATGTTGCACTAATACATCATTAACTTAATAGGGTTACAATATTTTACATGGACAAAACTGCCCTGTATTAGTAATACATATTACATTAAACTACAAAACATGTATGTGCTGTATCGGATATGGATCCTCTACTGGATCCATATCTCCATATCTGTTCCATGTTCTAATACCCTCCCTCAAGTTGCGCATGGGAGTGAACCATGCGCAACTTGTTCTTTAGATACCAGAAACGGTTACTTGTGAGACCTTTTGTGAACATATCAACGACTTGGTCTTCTGAAGACACATAAATCGGTTCAATTTCTTTGTCTGCTATCTTTTGTCTGATTAAATGTTGGTCAATCTCAATATGCTTAGTCTGACGGTGATGAACAGGATTGAACGCAATTTGTATAGCACTTTTATTATCACACATAAGAGTCGAACTTGAGATATTCTTTTCCATCTCTTTAAGTAAATGCCTAATCTAGGTCACTTCTGCTGTGGTGACTGCCATGGATCTATACTCTGCCTCTGTGCTAGATCTCACCACTGCCTTCTGTTTTCTGCTACTCCATGAAACAAAATTTCCTCCAATAAAAACACAGTATCCTAAAACAGACCTCCTCTCATCTGGGTCCCCTGCCCAGTCTGCATCTGTATAGGCCAATATGTCATGTTTTGGTGTTCCCCATGAAGATTGTACATATGTGAGTCCATCACCCACCGTGCCTTTTAAGTAACGAAGAATGCGTTTGAGGGCATCCATATGACCAGTTTTCGGTTCATGCATGAACTGAGATACTTGATTTAAGAGTTCATTGTTTGGGCATCCTATACACCCTGGGTTCAGCTGGGACGGCCATGCTGAAGCAGTTCAGCGACAGTCCATCTTGTTGCAGCCCTGCACCCAGTTGGTACTAGACTGAATAGTCACATTTGAAATCATTTCTAAAAAGTGTGAGTTTTTTTCCTGCACAATTATTGCTGTTTCCAGACTGAGTATTGGCTTTTGAAGTATTCTCTGAAAGTGTGTCATTTTCTGTATTGTTGCGGCCACTGCATGAGCTCCAAACTTGAATATTTTTTCCCTGTCTATTTGCTGTGCCTATCGTTGTATACTCAAACTGAATTCATTTGCACTTCTGTCATTTGAACTTCTGAATTTTCTGCGCACCATTTATGCAAGTGTGTATCGCTGTCAAGCTGACTCTTTTGAATTATTCGGACTGTCACACTCAAGAGCCAAATCACATTGAAAGAGAGTTTTGAAACTGAAATATATATAGGTAGTCATATACTTTTTGTCTAGGGCCGTAGTCTTAGGTTATATCTAGCATAGTTATTGTTTTATTTTCGAAAAAAACAACAAAAAAAAATTGTTTTCAAAGTTTATTTCTCATTTAGGTTTGGTTGCTTCCTCGGCGTGTATGCATACTCGTGTTTCACGAGACCAACTTCCCATAATGGGGTCGTGTCTACATCAGGTTCTCTTGTGTTTACCTTTGAAATGCAATGTATTGCCAATTCATCTGGCAAGATTATTACTGTTTGCTTCTGTTGGATTTAGGAAACTTCATCTCAATGACAGATTAATTATGCGAACATAATGGAAGTACACAACTTAGCCTTTGGCTCTCTTTAACTTAGCCATTGAAATATGAGAAGTCATGTATATGAACTACCTGTACATCACAATTTACCATGAAATGCATAAACGAAAACTTCAGAATTCTGAAATCATGTGGTATCAGAAAATTTAGTCTATGAAACCTGCCTTATATCTCATTTGTGCTCCTTTTTTCCAGGTGAAACGTGAGGCAGCATACTTTATTGTGGTTTTACATCATTTGAGATCAGTGGTCATTGCTGTACGAGGAACTGAGACTCCTGAAGACCTTCTGACTGATGGCTTGTGCAGGGAATGTGTGCTTACAAATGAAGACTTGGATGGGCTGATTAAGTCTCTCTCTCCCCCCCCTGCACATATTACATCATGCCTAACTTATATTGTGTTTTGCTTTCATGGTCTACATCTCTAATGGTGTTCTTTTCTGGTCATGTTTTGCTTTCATGATCTACATCTCTAATGGTATTCTTTTCAAACAAACAAGAAGATTAAAGAAGCAGAAGGAAGAAAGAAAGAGGAAGAAGAAGATGATATGGACTGAGAGGGAGAGAGAAATAAGAAGGAAAAATAGGGATACTTTTCCATTGTCCCATATCACTTTCACTAAGGCTCGCTTTTAGGGCATATACAAAAGACAAAAATACCCTTTGCATGAGATAAAAAGATTTACATGTATATGACTGGGCAAATCTATAAAAAATAGACAAAAAAAGGCCCCTAATATATTGTTGTACTTCATAAGACTTCCCCTTAAGTCGGGATGAAAGACATCTATCACTCCCAACTTGCTTACAAGATCTTCATGACTTGCCTTCTTTTAGGGCTTGATAAACAAATTTGTTAATTGATCTTGGGTATGAAGATATATTGTCTTGACAATTCCTCTCAACCTCTTCTTGAATGAAATAACAATTAATATCAACATGTTTAGTACACTGGTAAAGAATTGGATCATTTTTAATCTGTCACTGGGACACAGCAAAACAGGCCACATACTCGTGTCGACACAGCTAGACACAAGTACGGGTACCGGGCATGGCACGGGTACATGGTCGGGTCCAACTAAGACCCAACTCCAAACCGACAATCTCTTTTTTTTCTTTCTAAACCCTCCCCTTCCCACCATTGGCAGAAGAAGAAGAAGAAGAAGAAGAAGAAGAAGAAGAAGAAGAAGAGAGAGAGAAGAAAAAGATGAGGAACAAAGAGAGAGAGAGGTCCCACCCTCACCTTCTTCTTCTCTCACTTACGAGAGAGAGAGAGAGAGAGAGAGAGAGAGAGAGAGAGAGAGAGAGAGAGAGAGAGAGAGAGAGAGAGGTGGGGGTTTCGATGAGAAGAGAGAAGGGTGGTGGTTACCAAGAGAGAGAGAGAGGAAAGAGGGAGAGAGAGGTGGTGGGGTGAGGGTTATGGAGAGAGAGAGAGAGAGAGAGAGAGAGAGAGAGAGAGAGAGAGAGACGTGGGGTGGGGGTTACGAAGAGAGGGAGAGAAGGAAAGAGAGGCAGTGGAGTGGGGCTACCAAGAGAGAAAAGGGGGGTTTCGTGCCCCCACCTTTTTATTAAAAAAGGTGGATATGGATCAAGTGTGGATCTTAATATAGATCTGCACTTGATCGAGACCCAAACTCTCATTCTTTTTATATATATATATATATAGCCGTGTCTCCATACCCTCATTTTTTGAAATTGTCGTGCCGTACCTTCCATACCCATGCGCGTACCCACATCCGTACTCGTACCCAGGTGATAGTTTTTAATGCATTTTGCCAGCTTATCATGTTACAAGCCCCATATCTTGGACTAGATCCACTTGTATCAGACCACTTATATTTGGGTATGAGATATGTATTTGGGTCCATTTAGCTTGTAAGTGGGCTTAACGATCTTGTAATTGGGTCTTGGGTTTGGGATATTATCATATTAGGATCCATAATCCATGTGGAGGGTGTAAAAGGGATACAAGGGTATTTTGGTCTTGTGATAAGCTCATTTGAGAAGCCTTGTAATAGAGATGGCTTGTGTAGCTTCTGGAGGATGCCTTGGCTTAGAAAGTCTATTAATAGGATCTCTAGCTTTCATTTTGTAATTTTTTAGACAATTAATCAATCGGGCACTCTTCTTGAGTTCTCTTGGCTCGAACCTAGTGTTAGAGAGGCTCTAGGGCTTAGATCTATCTAGGGTCTAGATATTATCATCTCATAATCACACTCCATCATAGCCGTCTATATTATTCCATCGAACCTCTCCCTATTCAATTCTCCATTTCCCTCCAATTCCTCCTATATCCAAGGTTAGAAGCTTGAGGCTTGTATCATATTGTCACATGAGTCATTGAAATCATTAAATCAAGTCACGACTATGGAAAATACCCATGACTCAAAGGCCTTTGCAAACTCCCGATGCTATTGCTCTATATTCAAACTCAATAGCTTCTCGATTCTTAATTCTCCAGCAGGTAAAATCCCTCCTACAAAAGTACAAAAACTAAAGTAGACATTTTTGTCATCAAGAGAGCTTGCCCAGCCTTCATATTGATCTCAAACAAGAATGAGGAATCTGTTATGATATCATATTACCTTTGAGGTAGGAAGAATGATGATGAAGCTCTTATGTTGAAAGAGTGCTCTGAGCCCCTTAAGTGAATGCATGGGCAGCAGCTGCACACCAAGACTTTCATTGATAGGATATGATATTATGGGGCTTATACAAGAAACCAATATAATATCAGGTATTACTCTAAGGTGGTTGTGTCCCATAAGATATAACAAGCAATGAAAATATACAAGATACAAGACAAACAATAAAACTATGATACATGTAAGAAAACAAGTCCCTCCGAAGATGTTCACCAAATTGTGGACACTCTCCACTAAAGCACCAAAAGAATACACAAAAGTCACACAATGGGCTCACACACCAAATCCACCAAAGGTGGTTAACACAAGAATTAAAAATAATAATTTTATTGATGGAGATGTAAATCATAGGATAAAGGTTGGGTGGATGAAATGGAAAAGTGCAACTGGAGTGTTGTGCGATCCTAGAATGCCATTGCGGTTGAAGAGAAAGTTTTATAGGACGACTATTAGACCCGCTTTACTATATGGTACAGAATGTTGGGCTGCCAAGAGACATCATATTCAAAAAATGAGTGTAGCTGAGATGCGGATGCTTAGATGGATGTGTGGAAATACGATAAAAGATAAGATTCGGAACGAGGAGATACGTAAGAAGGTAGGTGTTGCACCCATTGAAAATAAGATGCGAGAGAATCGTTTACGGTGGTTTGGACATACTCGGCGAAGGCCTAATGATGCTCCAGTTAGAAGGTTGGAGAAATGGGAAAATATATTAGTTAAAAGAGGTCGGGGTAGGCCTAGGAAGACTTGGATGGAGATGATAGGAAAGGATATGAATGCTTTGAACCTCACCGAGGACATGGCATTGGATAGAAATGATTGGAGGAAAAGGATTCTTGTGGAAGACCCAAAATGAATTTCTTTTTTGGTTCATATCGCTGACCCCAATTGTTTTGGGATGAAGGCGTAGTTGTTGTTGTTGTTGTTGTTGTTGTTGTTGTTGTTGTATAATGGATCAATGCAAGAAGCATTACAAGTGGTGGGATTATGCCCCATATTTATACACAAAGGAGACCCACGAGAGAGTTGTTGGGGGGTCCAATGGTCTAAATAGAGTCGTTGGACCTCCAACGACTCTTAATATTGACTGGTCAACAAGTGTTGACTAGTCCTATCTTATTAAAAAAATAAAAACTAATCCTAACTAGACTAACCCGAGTTATTAACTTAGTTACACACACACACACATATATATATATATATATATATATATTTTAATACTCTGCCTCAAATTTATGGTTAGATAACCGAAAGTTTGTCCAAGAGAAAGTGAAATCTAGGAACAGTGAGAGGTTTGGTGAAGAAATCCGTCAATTGCTATTTTGAAGTAACATAGGAAAGATCGATAGTACCATGTAGATATTCTTCTCGTACATAGTGACAGTCCATCTCAATGTGTTTGGTTCGTTTGTGGAAGGTCCGGTTGTTGGCAATATAGATGAAACTTTTGTTGTCAGCACATTTGTGATGCTTCTTTAATTTGAGCATCCATGTCAACCAACAATCTCTTTAGCAAGACCACCTCCATAGTGGTTGTAGCAATTGCTCAGTATTCCGCTTCAGACGAGGAGAGTGACCCTTTGTTGCTTCCTACATCGCCATGAGATTGAGTCATCTAAGAAAACACAAAAACCAATGGTTGAGTGTCGATTATTGGGATCACCTCGCCAGTCAGCATCAATATAAGCAGTTAAATCTAAAGATGAAGAAACAGATAAGAAAAGACATCGATAAATACAAGTTTTGATATATCTAATAAGGCATAAAACTGCCCCCATATGAACAAAAGTGGGAGCATACTGAAACTGGTTAGTTATGTGAACTGTGTGCGATATGTCAGGTCTCGTAATCGAAAGATAAGATAGTGCCCCTATAAGTTGTTTGTATGGTGTTAGGTTTTCAAGTGGTTTTTCATCATCAATTCTTATTTTGATATTAACAACTTCTGGAGTGTCAACATTCTTATCATTTAAAATCCAGATCTGACAACAATATCTCAAGCAAATTTAGATTAAGTCAATAGATACCCTCTAGAAGAATAAGCAACTTCAATATCAAGAAAATTAAAAAACCAAATAAGTCATTTCAAAATATATTTTGAGAAGTTTTT
Source organism: Nuphar pumila (assembly GCF_984573655.1). NCBI lineage: Eukaryota > Viridiplantae > Streptophyta > Magnoliopsida > Nymphaeales > Nymphaeaceae > Nuphar > Nuphar pumila. The sequence goes on along the minus strand of NC_143252.1, from coordinate 122,711,824 downwards.
TAATGTGTTCAACTCCCTGTTTGCCCCCTCTGATCATATCGTCCACGTAGAGGAGAAGAATAATAATACCTACATAAGAAATCTTAACAAACAAATTTGTGTTAATCAAACAAGATTGAAATCCAACATCAAATATAACTTGACTAAACCAATCATACGAAGCTTTTGATGCTTGTTTAAGATCATATAGGGCTTTATCTAAATGAAGAGCCTTCCCTTTAGGAATAGTTATACCAGGTGGGGCTTCCATATAAACTTTTTCGGCCAAATTCTCACTAAGAAACATATTCTTAACATCCATTTAATATATAGGCCATCTTTTCATAGTTTCAAGCAATGTTTTAAAACTCGCCGAGTCAACTCGTTGACTCGGCTCGGCTCGCCCCTCCAGCGAGTCAACCCGGCAAGGCAAACTCGGTTTGCCAAAACTCGGCCTTGACTCGGCCTGACTCGGGCGAGTTTTGCGATGTTTGAAATTTGTTTTTTAAGTTTCAAATTACAGTTTCGAAATATATAAGTACATATATTTTAACAAGGGTTACCCTCAGATTTTGTATAAAAAAGAAAATAAAAATCATTTAAAGATAAAAAAAGCATTTAAATCCATAAAATAAAATCGCCATGTTGTTTGAACTACTGTTCACCCTGTGTTATCAACTTATTCTAGCAAAATATTTTAAAGAAATGATTGTCACTGTATATGGCGGGTCAACTGTGCCTATGGGAAGTCACATTTAGGTTTCATCATCCATTTGTTATGTGAACAAGCATTGTACATATTCAAATATTACTAGTCTTTTTATAGTTATGCCATTAATATATTTCCTGCATAGTTTTATACATGAGAAAATTGCTTATTTATGTTGATATTGGGCATTCTGTAAACTTTCAATATGCACATATATCCCTGTTTTACATTTATGGATTTGTTAGAGAGGGAATTAAAACTTTTAAAACAAGCTAGCATATATGATTGGCCATTTTAGGAACCTTAGGTAGTAGCAGACTGAACTCATGGTGACCAAATCCTCTAATTCAAGTGAATTAGTCAAAGTGCTTGTATAGATACCAAATTCAATTATTCAAGCAAACCTCTATAGCTCTTTGCAGTTGTTTTTATATTCTTACAGACATTTGGAGACTATGTTTACTAAAAAACATGGTTTCAAACAAATTATATATTGTTTTTCTTTTAAAATCAAAAGTTAACAAAACCCGGTCCGAGTCATCGAGTTGACCCGCCGAGTCACGAGTCAATAAAGAACGAGTCGAGTTCCGAGTCACGGGTTTTAAAACCTTGGTTGCAAGGGCTAGTAAGGTCCTAACAGTGGTCATCCTAGCAACTGGGGTAAATGTTTCTTCATAATCTACTGCATACTCTTGAGAGTATCCCTTGGCAACTAATCTGACTTTGTACCTTTCAAGAGTTCCATCCTTCTTGGTTTTTACTTTATATATCCATCAACAACCTATGGGTTTCTTTCTTGGGAGAATATCTTGGACAGTCTCAATATTCGCCTTTTCTAGGACATCTAATTCTACCCTCATGGCTTCTACTAATTGAGGATGTTCTTTTGCTTCAGCATAGTTTGAGGGTTCTGTATAGGAACATATTAACGCAATGTAAATTTGATAGTTAGGTGAAAAAGACTCATAAGACAAATTTCTCAGTGGGTTTTGATACTCTAGATGACCTTTTAGTTTGCATTTCTACATGGTTTTCATCATTGGTATATTTTTCAAGGGCACATGGATGTTTAGAATTACTACGCCTGGAATATTAGATACATTTTTTATCTCTATGAGGTTCTTCTTCACTCATCTCATTATCATAAGATTCTTCTTTACTTTAACATTTCTGACTTCTTGATCTTCATCAAGATCACCATCACAATCACCAAACTTTGGGATTAGATCCAACAAGAAATAATACTCAGTTATTTCCTTAGGATTTTCAAATTAAAAAAACTTTTCTTTTTCTAAGAAAGATACATTTCTTTAAACATACAATTTTTTATTTTTAAAAGCAAAACATCTATAGCCTTTTTGGTTATTTGCATATCTCAATAAGAGACGAGTAGTACGAGGAGAAAGTTTATCATTTTTATCAGTGAAAAAAAACATTTACACCAAAAAACTCTTAATCTAGAATAATCAGGGCTAGGTTTAAAATTTATTTTCCACTGGTGATACATTTTTCAAGGAGGCAGATAGTATTCTGTTAACGAGATAAACTGTAGTTAATGTAGCTTTAGCCCAAAAATCTTTAGGTACTTGGTTTGAAATAAGCAAAGTTCTTGTGGTCTCTATGATATACCTATGTTTTCTTTCGGCTAAACCATTTTGTTTTGGAGTGTAGGGACACGATTTTTTATTTGTGATACTATTTAATTTTAGGTAAGTTTTAAATTCTTTTGATAAAAATTCTTCCCATGAATCAGTGCAAAAGATAGAGATATCATTTTGAAACTTATTTTTGACTAAATTGTAAAATATTCGAAAGTATGAAAAAACTTCAAATTTGTGTTTAAGGAAATAAATCCAAGTGTGTTTAGTAAAATCATCAACAAAGATTACATAATATGCAAACTCACTCTTAGATATAACAGGTGTTGGGCCTCAAACATCCGAATGTATTAACTCAAGCGGTCATGTAGAGACAAAGGTTCTTTCTTGAAATGACAATCTCTTCATTTTGCCAAGAATATAATCTTTACATGTAAAATTTTCAAGATTACAAATTTTTTCCATATTTGAAAAATGTTGAATTTTGGATACATTAGGATGGCCAAACCTTTTACACCATAAATCCAAATCTAATTTCTGAACATTATAACAAAAGGTATTCTTGTGTATTTTTAAAAAATCCATGTATTATAAACCTTCTTCTCTATGACATTCCCTAATCAGCTTCCCTGACTGACGATCCTGCACTCGACAACCAACAAAAGTGAAGAAAACATTATACCCATGCTCAGATAATTGATAAACATATCAAAGATTTAGATTTAATTTGAGAATATATCTAATTTTTAGAATAGAAAATCTTTTTGAGTTTTGAATTTTTTTTTCAAAATTTTATATTCCCTTTACTTCAAGAGATGTCCTATCGGCAATAAATACATTTGACCCGCTTGACTTATGACATTCGGATAAAATATCATCATTTGGTATCATATTTTAACGCTCGAAAATTTTAACTTGTAAACTTTTAGAAGAACTTGAAAGATACTGGAAAATCCTTTTTTTTCGGAGTTTTTGTTTTAGCAAATCAACGGAAATGATTTTCAAAATAACAAGTGGACAACCTTGGGTGCATTACCGCAAAACTTCCATTTCACAGTAGATTTGCATCTTCGTAACAACATTTAAAACCATATGAATTAAAAGATAATTTCATGTTTATACAAAATGAGATTTTCTAAAGAAATCTTTATACAAAATTTTAAACAAAAAAGATGTATCCAGGACGCAGAATGTCCGAAGAAACAGTGGGATCTTGATGTCATCTTGTAATCGCGCTATCGTCTGTCGCTCAGACTTAATCATCACCTGTACCCATAAGATAGGTCAGTTTCATAAAAAACTGGTAGGTGCACAATTATAACAATTTAGAACAAATCTAACATAAGCATTTATTTCATACATGGTATGCAATTCAATATAAGTAAAGTGAACATGATAACTTTGTTTTGATATTAGCTGTCTTGAGGGTATGCATAGGAGCGAAACATAGAAACAACTAAGACTGTTTGGGGGTTTGTTATGCTATATATTTTTCGATACCCCGAACAACTAGCTGAGTCCGTTCCTAAGGGGATGGTCGGTGACCGAGAGAGAATTTTCCAAAGACATTCGTGGCAAAGGATGCACTCAACTTTTGTAGAAGTTCCATTAAATCTACCACTTAAGATAATTTTTGGTAGTCTCGTCCCTTAACTCCGATGATTGGGGACACCGAGTCATTTGCCCAAGGGGTGGTTGTTAACAACCCATCCATCGGAGTTTTTGTAGCATCTCATTCTCTCCCTTGACGAAAACAAAGAGGCGAATGAATACATCGGGTTCTATTTTAACTGACAACCCATTCTACATGCTCTGGTCTTTCAAACCAGTTCGAGCATCTTGCTAGTGAAGGCGATTATCACCATTTATGTGATTTCAACAATGTGCATTTTTTGCACGCTATGAGGATTCTATAAACCTCTTATCCAATCATCGTAGTACTAACATGCCGTGCATATCTGATAGTACAACTACGATGATTGGGGTATTAGTTTCTCTAAAGAAACCCTAACTCAATTGTTTCGTGAAAGAAACGATGGAATCATTTTAGTTTAGTTTGACATGAATTGGTCTTTCAAAACACTTTTATATCATTGTGCACCTTGCACGATACGAGATCCCACGAATCTCTCATCCAGTTATCATAGTATCAAACATGTGGTACATGTCTTGCGATACCGATTACGATAAAAGGGGTATGGGTTTCTCAGAAGAAACCCCAACCAAACACATTTTCATGCTCCCAACCAGGGATATCCGGGTCATATCGGATATTAAAGCAAAGTTAAAACATTTCCTCCTATCGTGCCGGTTTGGGAAAAACTTAGTTGCAATTAGGCAACCCCCAAGTGTTCGAATTTTGCTTTTCAAAATTACGCATTTTTGGAATGTTGGATTTTCGCAAGAAAACTTTTTTCTTTAAAGTTTTTGTGCTCATGCATAAATCCGTGTCTTTTATAAAAGCGCAAACATGCTACGAGGTAGGAAAGAGTACGCAACTGCATACCTTACGAGGTTGGATATATGTACCAATAATACATATATTACATTATGCAGGTCTGTGCACATTTCAGCGCGACAATCAAGTATAAAGCAAGGCTCGATGTGCGAAACCACACATCGAGCTAAATCAATGCGTAAGCATTGCACGAGGTACAAAACTGTACCTTGGCAAAATAAATGTGTAAGTAGTGCTCGAGGTACGAAACCATACTCCGACTAAATAAATGCGTAAGTAGTGCACGAGGTACAAAACTATACCCCAGCTAAATAAATGCATAAGCAGTAGCCTGTGCATGTGATAGCGCGATGGCAAAGTAAATGACATAAAGCAATGGTCGATATGTGAAACCTGAAATGAAATGGGGATCTTCGAAACACGAGCTTAGAATAACAAGCGCAAGTGTCAAGAATGACACTAAAGCATAACCCCTAAAAAGGGTATAACTGGAAACAAAATAAAAATAAAAATGTATTCTTTATTGATATGAAAAACCAATTGCTTAAGAAGCATTGGAGTAAAATACAAGAGGGGCTGCACCCCTTTATATACACAGCTGAAAGAGGACTCAATAGAGCTGTTGGGCACAGTCCAACAGCTCTATTTAGAGCTGTTGGAATGTGTCAGTCCAACAGCTCTATTGCTAGTCAAGTCTGGACAGGACTTGACTAGCAACAGTCATTCTAGTTCAAACTGAACTAGATGACATAAAGACAAAAAATAAAAATAAAGGAAAAAAATTACAGAAAAAAAGAAATGAAAAATGTATTTATATATAATAATATAATAATATAATATTATTATATATACATATATGTGCAGTTTTACATTTTAACACTCCCCCTCAAACTTACGGTACAATGAGCGAAAGTTTGTCTAAGAGAAAGTGAAATCAGGGAGCAGCGAGAGGCTTTGTAAAGAAGTCTGCTAACTGATATTCTGAAGTGACATATGGCAGATCAATTATCCCGTGTAGATATTCCTCTCTGACGTAGTGACAATCCATTTCGATGTGTTTGGTGCGTTCGTGGAATGTTCTGTTACTGGCAATGTAGATCGCACTTTTGTTGTCACAACACATTTTTGAAGCCTTTGTTGCTTCAACTCCCATGTCAGCAAGCAGTCGTCGGAGCCAAACTATTTCCATGGTCGTGGTTGCCATGGCTCTGTATTCAGCTTCGGTGGATGAGAGAGATACCTTTTGCTGCTTTTTACACCTCCACGAGATTAATGATTCCCCTAAAAAGACACAAAAGCCAGTGGTTGAGTGTCTGTTATTGGGATCACCTCCCCAATCAGCATCAGTATATGCAATTAAATCAAGAGAAGAGGAGGAAGATAAGAAAAGTCCTCGTGAAAGAGAGGACTTGATGTATCTGATAATACGCATGACTGCTCCCATATGAACAGAAGTAGGAGCATGTTGAAATTGACTTGCTGTATGAACAACATGTGCTATATCTGGTCTGGTAATGGATAGATAGGAAAGTGCCCCGACAAGCTGTCTGTAAGGAGTAGGGTCTGCAAGAAGTTCTCCATCATCAATCTTCATTTTAACATTAACAACTTCTGGAGTGTCGACTTTCTTATCATCAGTAATACCAGACCTGAAAACAATATCAAAAGCAAATTTAGTCTGAGATAATAAATATCCTCTAGGAGAATAAGCAACTTCAATGCCTAAAAAATATCTCAACAAGCCCAAATCAATCATTTCAAAATGAGATTTAAGAAGTGTTTTGATTGTTTCAACTCCCTGTTTATCGCTTCCGGTGATGATCATATCATCCACATAGAGAAGAAGCACAATGATCCCTGCATCAGAATTCTTAATAAACAAAGCAGTGTTAGTTAAACAGAATTGAAAACCAATATCAATCATAACACGACTAAACCTATCATACCAAGCTTTTGGTGCTTGTTTAAGTCCATAAAGAGCTTTTTCTAAGCGAAGGACTTTACCCTTAGGAATACTTAGACCAGGAGGGGGTTCCATATATACTTCTTCAACTAGCTTTCCATTTAAAAAAACATTTTTGACATCCATTTGAAAAATAGACCATTTTTTGATAGAAGCTAAGGCAATTAAGGTTCGGACAATAGTCATACGAGCCACCGGAGCAAAGGTTTCTTCATAATCAATCCCATATTCTTGGGCATAACCTTTGGCTACTAAACGGGCTTTATATCTTTCAAGAGTACCATCACTCTTGGTTTTAATTTTATAAACCCATCGACATCCTATAGTTTTCTTCCCTGGAGGAAGATCTTGAATATTCCATGTAGAAGCCTTTTCAAGTGCATCTAATTCAGCTTTCATGGCTTTTATCCATTTGATATCATTTTTTGCTTGAAAATATGTGGATGGTTCTTCATATGAGTGAATTAATGCAATAACTGCCCTATATGTGGGTGAGAAAGACTCGTATGATACAAACTTTCCTGGAGGTCTCGAGATTCGGGTTGATTGTCTAGTTGGAATGTTAGAATATTTCTCAAGTGCACATGGAGGATTAGACTCTTGTCGCCTGGAATATTGAATACTAGTATCTCTATGAACTTCATTTTCAACATTAAGATCAATAATTCTTTGATCATCATCAAAGTTACAGTCAAGGTCATATTCATCAGATGTTGATGTTAGATCTAGCAAAAAGGAGTACTCAGTGACGTCTTTTAATTTTCTAAAATCAAAGAAGCTCTCTTTTTCAAGAAAGGAAACATTTCTAGACACATATAGTTTATTATTTTTGAAGTCAAAACATCTATAACCTTTCTGGTTTTCAGCATATCCTAAAAAGGCACAGGGAATCGCACGAGGGGAAAGTTTATCATTTTTGTCAGTAAATATGAAACATTTGCACCCAAATATTCTTAGTCTAGAGTAGTCTGGAGAAATGTTCATAAGTTTTTCAATGGGAGTGATATTTTGTAACGAAGAAGATGGCATCCTATTAATGAGATAGGTGGCAGTTAAGGCAGCTTCTGCCCAAAAGTCTTTCGGGACTTGATTTGCTATTAATAAAGTCCTAGTGGTTTCTATAATATGGCGATGTTTTCGTTCTGCCAGTCCATTTTGTTGAGGTGTATAAGGACAAGATCTTTGATGTGTGATGCCATGCAATTTAAGATAATTTTGAAAATCTGTGGATAAAAACTCTCCCCCTGAATCTGTGCGAAAAATAGTAATATCATTTTGAAACTTGTTTTTAACCATATTATGAAAAGTTTGAAAGTATGAAAATACTTCAGACTTATGTTTGAGAAAGTACATCCACGTATGTCGGGAGAAATCATCGACAAAAATAACATAGTAAACAAATCCTCCTTTAGAAATTACTGGTGCAGGACCCCAAACATCCGAGTGTATTAATTCAAGTGGTCTTGAAGAGAAAAAGGTTCTGTTCTGAAATGGTAATCTTTTCATTTTGCCGAGAATACAATCTTTACAATCAAATGATTCAGAGTTACAAAATTTCCCTAGATTTGGAAAATGTTGGATTTTGGCTATATGTGGGTGACCAAGTCTCTTATGCCACAGTTTCAACTCTATTTTTTGAATATTATAACAAAAAGCTTTCTTCGGCATTTCCAAAAAATCCATGTAATAAAGTCCTCCTTCTTTATGGCCTTCCCCAATCAGCTTGCCTGACTGACGATCCTGTACCCAACAACCATGAGAAGAAAAAGAAATATTACACCCATAATCAGAAATTTGAGATACAGATAAAAGATTTAAATTTAATTTGGGAACATGTCTAATTTCTGGAATAATTTTTTTTTTTGTTTTATAAATTTTTTCAAAATTTCCTATTCCTTCTATTTCAAGAGAAGTCCCATCAGCAGTAAAGACCTTTGACACACTTGTTTTATTTTTAACACATTTGGATAGACTTTGATTATTTGGGGTCATATGAAAAGATGCACCAGAGTCAAGAACCAAGAAATTTTACCTAGATTAGAAAAAGATGAGGCTGCTGCGCCGGTTGAAGCTTCAGATGAGGAAGAGGCACCTTTGATGAGAGGCTGAAGAATCTTCATTAGTTGGGCCAGGAAAACTGGTGCATCCTGATCTTTAGGCTCTGATCCAGCAATTGCAGCTCTTTTTTCTCTCAGTTCCTTAAGTTTGGGACATTGTGGCCTGTAGTGTCCTGATTCATGACAGTGATGACAATAACTTTCTTCTTATCATAGTCACCATTTTGTCGGTTAAAGTGAGGAGGCCTATATGATCGAACATGATTCCCTGGTCTAGACACGGCTAAAACGGAATCATCTTCAATTTTTAAAGAACCTTTCCGGAGACGATTTTCTTCCATTGTTAACTCTTCAATAGTTTCAACAATAGAAGGAATTTTTCCCCGGTGAAGTAGGGCCGATTTAGTGGTTTCAAATTCCAGCCTTAATCCAGTGATAAACTAGTAAAAATGTTCAGCATCGAGTTGTTTCTGACGAAGCTCGATGTCTTCGGCACAATGCCACTTTGGTTCTAAAAGGAAAAGTTCTTCCCAAAGTTTGGACAACCCATTGTAATATTCACGAATAGTTTTGTCTCCTTGTGTCATCATTCGAACTTTTTCTTGGAGGTTGCACACGTGTGCAATATCTTTAAGGGAATACATATTCTTAAGGTATTCCCATGCCTTATCGGCATGATCAAATTTGGCAAGACTTGAGCATTTTTTAATGTCAACGCTATTGATAAGCCATGACATTATCTTCGCATGAGATATTCTCCATTCTTTCCATTTCTTCTCGTATGAGGCAATAGCCTTGATTTTCTCTTCTTCCGATAGAGGGACCTCTTTATCTCCCTCCTTTTTAGTAAGAGATAGCTTAGGTTCCGAATCGGAACCATCCACAATCCCCCATAAGCCTTTTCCCCATATATGGTGCTTCATGATTGAAGCCCATGTTACATAGTTCGTATCGCTTAGTTTCATAGGCATGATGGTGACTTTATCATTGTCATCCATCGATTACAAGGAGAGAAAGAATAGGGATAGAAGAGAAACAAGAAGGAAAATTAAAAAGAAAAAAAAAACAATACAACAAGATGTGAAATCTTCTCCAATGAAGTGATAAAACACTTCTCTTCAAGTGGCGAACACTTTTGCAAACGGGCACGGAAACCGAGGCAGCTTTTCCTCAAGATTTAGTACTTCCGCGGCTCTGATACCATGAAATGAAATGGGGATCTTCGAAACACGAGCTTAGATTAACAAGAGCAAGTGTCAAGAATGACACTAAAGCATAACCCTTAAAAAGGGTATAACTGGAAACAAAATAAAAATAAAAATGTATTCTTTATTGATATGAAAAACCAATTGCTTAAGAAGCATTGGAGTAAAATACAAGAGGGGCTGCACCCCTTTATATACACAGTTGAAAGAGGACTCAATAGAGCTGTTGGGCACAGTTCAACAGCTCTATTGCTAGTCAAGTCTGGACAGGACTTGACTAGCAACAGTCATTCTAGTTCAAACTGAACTAGATGACATAAAGACAAAAAATAAAAATAAAGGAAAAAAATTACAGAAAAAAAAGAAATGAAAAATGTATTTATATATATATATATAATAATATAATATTATTATATATACATATATGTACAGTTTTACATTTTAACAAAACCACATATCGAGCTTAAATAAATGCATAAGCAGATGCCTGTGCATGTAAAATCGCGACAACAAAGTGAATGACATAAAAGGAAAGAGGACAAGGATCACAAAACTCCGTCTTTAAATTAAATGCATATACATGTATATATATATATTTATATAGTTAATTCACAAGTTTTAAGATTTGTCTGTCTATTGTCCTTTATACAACTTTCCCCTACCTCGGAGAATGTCGGTTATGCTGACGGTTTTGGATGTAGGTGATAAGTGGCGCGTGCCTTAGTGCATGCGTGAAATCTATTGTGCCGATGGGGTGCGCTAAATGGTTCGTTGTACTGCGGAAAAAAGGAATCACGAGTTGGCGTTGTGTTTGGGTCGCAAAGGGCGACACCCGACCCTGGCCCGGGTCACTAGGTTGAGCCAAGCTTCGAGTCGGTGTGTGCCGAGCTAGAAAATGGAGGGGACCGAGCTCACTCAGTCAAGTGAGCCAGTTAGGCCCCAACCGAGCTGGGCTCGGTTCAACAAAGGGTAGGGTGGGGTGGGCTCGACTACTAGGTCGAGCCTGGCCCTAACCAGAGAACCACATGGGGTGGGGTGGGCTCGGCTACCTGGCCGAGCCCGGTCCGATCCCAAAAGTACAGGAGGTGGGGGTGGGCTTGGCTAACAAGCCGAGCCCGACCCCAACCCGAGAATAGGGAGAGAGTGAGTAGTGATCGGCGGTGCCCCTCCCCTGCTTAGCGAAACAGAGAGAGCAGGGAGGGGCGACGCCTCTCCTCTGCAAATCGAGGACACGAGAGAGAAAGGGGGGGGGGGGGGCTACGACCCTCCCCTGTTAACTGAGACAGGGAGCGAGAGAGAAGGGGTGGGGGGATGTGGCCCTCCCTTGTTAACCGAGATAGGGAGCGAGAGAGAAAAGGGGTGGGGGGGGCTGCGCCCCTCCCCTATTAACCGAGAAGATATATATATATATATATATATATATATATATATATATATATATATATATATAGAGAGAGAGAGAGAGAGAGAGAGAGAGAGAGAGAGAGAGAGAGAGCAGGGAGGGGCAACACTCCTCCCTTGCAAAATGAAACAACAAGAGAGAGTGGGAGGCAGGAGGTCGGCAACCTCCTATCGGCACCCTCATAGGGAAGACCGAGAGAAGTGGGAGGGCGAGGCGGGAGGTCGGCAACCTCTTGCCGGTGCCCTCACGAAGAGAACAAACTGAGAGAAGAGGAAGGGTGAGGCAAGAGGTCGGCAACCTCCTGCCGATGCCCTTCACAGAGAGAACAGAGAGGGAGGCAGAGAACAAAGAGAGAGACAGAGAGAAGAGAAGAGAGAAGAGGGTACACACTTACGGCTCCGTCAGGGCTGGGATCAAGCTTTAAGAACTTTTCATACGTCATAGTCGTATGATGGCTAGCCTCGACAAGAGGTTCTTGATTCCGTTGTGGGCAAACCTAACTTCGGATTACGTCAACCAGGGTACTAAGGGATTCCATAACGAATCCCCACTGCTCCGACCATTCGTCTGCCGAATCGCCGTTCGTGCTCTGCACCATTCTTTATATATAACAAAGGATATACAAATTAGGATTCAAGGAATTCGAAAGAACGAAGTCAAAGGATTTATATTCATATATATTACGTAAGCAGTTTACAAAAACCCACCAATGCTAGTTGAAGTGCAAAAAGGGAAAGTTAGCCGCAATAAGAGAGGAGTTCGCAGACTCCTTAACAAAACCACATATACTAACTTCTCTCAGGGATGGCTAGTGAACTGTCTAAGATATTCCCTCTTGTTGCCAACATGCATAAACCTACACGGAGGAGAGGGGTGTTGTGGGTGTGTAATGTAGCGAGTCCGGTGAATATATTGGTGAGGCCAGAGTATAGACTGGGGAATCTGGTGAGGGCGTGTAGGTAGGCGAAGCATTGCCCTGAGTGCCCGCTGGGTTTGGTAGTAACCTATCAACTCAGGTATTCCCAAAGCACCCTAGACTGAGGAAGTTGCATCATCATGTACCTGTGTTGCTGATGCCCTTTTGTCGTAACCTTCTTTGAGGTGACAAGCATCTATGGTGTGCCCTAATTCTCCACAAAAAACATGCTCCTCTTGGGCATTCAGGGGGTCTTCCACCTCCGATGTGCCTAATGCGATATGATGGTTGACCAACACATGTGACAGAACACAACCTTCCTCTAAAAAATGTACCGCTGCCCATGTCATGACTAACGGTGCTTGGTAGGCAACAAGGAGTGAAAAAACGCAAACATCACTGAAAGTGGGTGGGGGTGGCCTGTTTGCCCAATAGTTCGACCAAGTTGTCAGATGTTCGCTCATTTCCACGACAAGACCCCTACCCCTTATTGAGCGGTCACACGTCCTACGCGTGCCACTTCATTGGCCATTTTCGGCACCAGTAGGAGGATTCATATCTTTAAGCAGAAACTTTAAAAAGAATATGAAAATTACATTTAATCTAATTCTACACAATTGAATTATAAGCATAAAAGACTTTTACTTAGAGCGCGATGCGGATGCTCGATGATCAAGAATCATTATTTTCTTAAGCTCTGATACCAAGTTGTAATGCCTCAAAATTTCAACTTGTAAACTTTTAGAAGAATTTGAAAGAGACTGAAAAATCTTTTGTTTTTTAGAGCTTTTGTTTTAGCAAATCAGCGAAAACGATTTTTGAAATGACAAGTCGACAACTTTAGGTGCATTACCACAAAACTTCTATTTCACAATAGATTTGCATTTTCATAAATTTAAAACCATATGCATTAAAAGATAATTTCAAATTTATACAAAATGAGATTTCCTGAGGAAATTTTTATACAAAATTTTAAACCTAAAAGATGTATTCAGGATGCAGAATGTGAGAATAAACAGTGGGATCTTGATGCCATCTTGCAATCGCGCCATCGCCTGTCGCTCAGACCAAATTAGCCACTGTACCCATAAGATGGGTTAGTTTCATGAAAAACTGGTAGGTGCACAATTATAACAATTTAGGACAAATATAACATAAGCATTTATTTCATACATGGTATGCAATTCAACATATGTAAAGTGAACAAGATAACTTTGTTTCAATATTAGTTGTTCTGAGGGTATGCATAAGAGCGAAACGTAGAAACAACTAAGATTGTTCGGGGGTTTGTTATGATATATATTTTTTGATACCCCGAACAATTAGCTGAGTCCGTTCCTCAGAGGATGGTCGGTGACCGAGAGAGAATTTCTCAAAGGCATTCGGGGCAAAGGATGCACTTAACTTTTGCAGAAGTTCCATGAGATCTACCACTTAAGATCATTTTTGGTAGTCCCGTCCCTTAACTCCGATGATTGGGGATACCGAGTCATTTGCCTGAGGGGTGGTTATTAACAACCTATCCATCAGAGTTTGTATACCATCCCATTCTCTCCCTTGACAAAAACAAAGAGGCGAATGGATACGTCGGGTTCTATTTTAACTGACAACCTATTCTACATGATCTGGTCTTTTAAACCAGTTTGAGTATCTTGCCAGTGAAGGCGATCTTCACCATTTATATGATTTCAAAATGTGCATTTTTTGCACGCTACGAGGATTCCATAAACCTCTCATCCAATCATCGTAGTACTAACATGCCGTGCATATCTGATAGTACAACTACGATGATTGGGGTATTAGTTTCTCTAAAGAAACCCTAACTCAATTGTTTCGTGAAAGAAATGATGGAACCATTTTAGTTTAGTTTGACAAGAATTGGTCTTTCTAAACACTTTTATATCATTGTGCACCTTGCATGATACGAGATCCCACAAATCTCTCATCCAGTTATCGTAGTATCAAACATGCAGCACATGTCTTGCGATACCGCTTACGATAAAAGGGGTATGGGTTTCTCAAAAGAAACCCCAAACAAACACATTCCCATGCTCCCAACCGGGGATATCCGGGTCATATCGGATATTAAAGCAAAGTTAAAACATTTTCTCCTATCGTGATGGTTTGGGAAAAACTTAGTTGCAATTAGGCAACCCCCAAGTGTTCGAATTTTGCTTTTCAAACTACGCATTTTTGAAATGTTGGATTCTCGCAAGAAAACCTTTTTCTTTAAAGTTTTTGCGCTCATGCATAAATCCATGTCTTTTGTAAAAGCGCAAGCTTGCTACGAGGTAGGAAAGAGTACGCAACTGTGTATCTTACGAGGTTGGATATATATACCAATAATACGTATATTGCATGGCAAAGTATAAAGAAAGGCTCGATGTGCGAAACCATACGTCGAGCTGAATAAATGCGTAAGCAATGCATGATATACAAAACCGTACCCCAGCAAAATAAATGCGTAAGCATTTCATGAGGTACGAAACTGTATCTCGATTAAATAAATGCGTAAGTAGTGGCACGAGGTACGAAACCATACCCCAGCTAAATAAATGCGTAAGCAGTAGCCTGTGCATGTGATAGCACGGCGGCAAAGTAATGCTCGATATGTGAAACCACATATCGAGCTTAAATAAATGCATAAGCAGAAGCCTGTGTACGTAAAAGCACGACGACAAAGTAAATGACATAAAAGGAAATATGACAAGGATCGCAAAATTGTGTCCTTGAATTAAATGCATATATATATATATAATTCATAAGTTTTAAGATTTGTCCGTCCATTGTCCATTGTGCAACTTTCTCCTACCTCAGAGAATGTCGGTTATGCTGACGGTTCCGAGTGTAGGTGATAAGTGGTGCACGCCTCAGTGCGCACATGGAGTCGGTTGCGCTAAATGGTTTGTCATATGCAGAAAAAAGAAGGAATCACGCGCTGGCATTGCGTTTGGGTCACAAAGGGTGACACCCGACCCTGGCCCGGGTCCCTAGGCCGAGCCAGGGCCCGAGTCAATGTGCACCAAGCTAGAAAATGGAGGGAACCGAGCTCACTCGGGTGAGTGATCCGGTTAGGCCCCAACCGAGCCGGGCTCAGTTCAACAAAAAGGAAAGGGTGTGGTGGACTCGGCTACTAGGCCGAGCCTGACCCCAACCCGAGCAAAATAGGGGGATGGGGTGGGCTCGTCCCCAACCCAAAAATACAGGAGGTGGGGGTGGGCTCGACTAACAGGTTGAGCATGACCCCAACCCGAGAACAAAGAGAGAGAGTGAGCAGGGAGGGGTGGCGTCCCTCCCTTGCTAAACGAAACAAAGAGAGTAGGGAGGGGCGGCGCCCCTTCCCTGCGAAACGAGGACACGAGAGAGAAGTGGGGAGGGGGCTACAACCCTCCCATGTTAATTGAGATAAGGAGCGAGAGAGAGAAGAGGGCGGGGGGGCGCTGTGGCCCTCCCTTATTAACCGAGATAGGGAGCGAGAGAGAGAAGGGTTGGGGGTGGGGGTGGGGGGGTGCTTCGCCCCTCCCTTGTTAACCGAGAAGATAGAGAGAGTGATCAAGGAGGGACGACGCCCCTGCCCTGTGAAATGAAACAACGAGAGAGAGTGGGAGGCAGGAGGTCTGCGACCTCTTGCCGACACCCTCACAGGGAAGACCTAAAGAAGAGGGAGGGCGAGGCTGGAGGTCAGCAACCTCCTGCCTGCGCCCTCATAGAGCGAACAAACCGAGAGAAGAGGGAGGGCAAGGCAGGAGCTTAGCAACCTCCTGCTAGTGCCCTTCACAGAGAGAACAGAGAGGGAGGCGAAGAACAAAGAGAGAGACATAGAGAAGAGAAAGCAAGGAGAAGAGGGTATGCACTTGCAACTCCGTCGGGGCTCAGGAGGTGGTCGGAGGTCACACAGAAGGGGAGAGAGAGAGAGAGAGAGAGAGAGAGAGAGAGAGAGAGAGAGAGAGAGAGAGAGAGAGAGAGAGCGGGGAAAGAGTGAGCGAGGGTTCAGGGAGAGAGAAAAACACTGGGGGGGGGCACCTTTTCGTAAAAAGAGAGCCCCCCCTCATGCTTAAATAGAAAAGCACGTGTTTTTTTTTGGGTATAGATCTGGGTTGGATCTAGATCCAACTCAGATCTGAAATTAAATTATTTATTTATTTATTTTATTTTTCTTTCTTTGAACCAAATTTTACATATATAAAATGAGACACCTGAGTCAAGAAGCCAAAGAGATTTACCAGGATCAAAGATTCTAATAAAAGAGATTGTAGCTCTAGTAGATAAAGTTCCTTTGAGTAAGGGTTGAAGGGCTTCTACAAGTTGAGTCAAGGATATGTTCTCAATGGTTGACTCTTGCATAGTTTGGAATTCACTTGACTCTTGTTTAACCGAGACAAACCTTCTTTTCATAAGGTCTCTTCAACTTAGGGCAATAAGTTTTGATGTGTTCCAGTTCACGGCAATAATAGCAAATAATTTTTTTTCTCAAACTCATTGCCTTGTTTTCCATAGTGATTATTGTTTGGCCGTCCATAGTGTGGTGGTTTGTAAGTATGGATATGGTTTTGCAGCCTAGATACGGCTAGAATCGAGTCCTCATCATTCTTACATGTCTTTTTTTAAGCCTATTTTCGTCTATACTTAGTTATTCAATGGTATCCTCAATAGAGGGGACTTTCTTTCCATGAAGAAGAGTTGATTTTGTAGACTCAAACTCTGGTCTTACCCTATTGATGAATTGATAGAAATGCTCCACATCAATTTGTCATTGGCAGAGTTCTATATCCTCGGGACAATGCCATCTAGGCTCAAGAAGAGCCAACTCATTCTAAAGATCAGACAACTCAGTAAAATATTCTCTAATACGTCTTTCTCCTTGAATCATAGTAAGTATTTTGTCTTATAAATTGCATACGTGTCCAATATCTTTAAGAGAATACATTCTCTTACGATAATTCTATGCCTTATTTGCATGTTCAAATTTGGCAAGACTAGAGCACTTCTTAATATCGACACTACTAATGAGCCAAAACATAATCTGGGCATGCCCCATTCTCTATTTTTTTCATTTTTTTTCTCATAGGTGACCACAAAATTGGTCTTTTCAACCTCCGTAAGAGGTACTTTATTTTCACCTTCTATCTTATTAAGAATTAGTTTGGCTTCCGAATTAGACCCATCCACTAATCTCCACAACCCTTTTCCCCATATGAGGTGCTTCATGATTGAAGCCCATATTACATAATGTGTCATTGAGCTTGATGGGTTTTATGGTGACATTTTCATTGTCATCCATTTTTACAAGATCTAAAGAGAATAAAACAAAAGTTAGAGAGGGAGAAAAAGAAGAGAGAAAGATAGAGAAGGGAGAAAGTTGAAACAAAGAGAAGATCAAGAACATTACACCACCAAGTGAGTACCACCAATAAAGAGCACAGACACTTCTCCACAAACTGAGCACCACCAAATTTTTTCTTAGAACACAATCACGATCTCACAAGCACTTGAATGGATTTTGCAAAAGAGTCTTAATCTCTTTTAAATCTTGAGTAGCACGCTTCCCAATGCACCAAAAAAAATCAGCTTGATCACCAAGCTTTGATACCATGTAAGAAAACAAGTCTCTCCGAAGATATTCATCAAATCATCAAAGTGGACATACAAAAGAGTTTCACCAAAGCACCAAAAAAATACACAAACACCACACAATGAGCTCGCACACCAAATCCACCAAAGGTGGTTAACACAAGAATTAAAAATAATGTTTTATTGATAATGAACCAATGCATGAAGCATTACAAATGGTGGGATTTTGCCCCATATTTATACACAAAGGAGACCCAAGAGAGAGCCGTTGGGGGTCCAATGGCTCTAAATAGTGCCGTTGCACCTCCAACAACTCTTAATATTGACTAGTTAACAAGCGTTGACTAGTCCTATCTCAACAAAATATTAAAATCTAATCCTAACTAGACTAACCCTAGTTATATATATACATATATATATATATGTATATTTACATTTTTAACAATACATAATATCAAGTTGGCCATCTGCTGTCTGAATCTTGAGACTGCAGCCATGCAAAATGATGAAAATACCCTTCTGTTATTACTGCTGATAGGAAGGATTGAGTATATCATAGTACACTTATAACATGCTTTTGTTCAGTGTTTGCTTTGTGTCTTAATGCATATTTTCATGTTCCTTTTGCAATAATTTCTTGATGACATTTATATATTGTTTGCAGTAGTCAACATCTAAAGACAGATGTTAAGAACCGTGTGCTTTCCTCTTTCCCGCATTATGGGCATTCTGGAATTGTTGAATCTGCTCGCGAGCTATACATGCAGGTTGATGGACAACCTGGGCATAGTGGTAAGTACAAATTTATTGAACTATGTGAAGATCTTGTGAATTTTGTTCATTTTTACCTGACTAATGTCTATCCATTTCATATGTACGATGCTGGCACCTTCTTGGCACTGGAAATCTTAATGGAGTCCAGAACATGAACCGTCAATTATTTTACTGTATAATTTTCGTAGGAGACTTCCTTTGTTTCAATTCTGAGTAGACATAAGCATATAACTTTTCATACATGTTTTGTGTTCACGCTCAGCAGCCATTGAAGAAGAAGAGAGCAGAGTGAAAACTTGAAGTTTCATTAGCCCTAAAATAAATACAAGATACAACATAAAGACATCCCCTCTTGGCTTCACTAGAGGACAAAAATAGTTAACTATGGCTCTATGGCTAAAAATACAAAAGTGCCCCTCAATAATAAACATATATACATAAGGGAGGGTAGCACACAAGAGTATGGTACAATGAAGCACATCTCACAACACTCCCTCTCAAACTTGGGATGATGAGAACCTAATCATTCCAAGTTTGAAAAGGATTGGTTGAAATGTCTTTAAGGACAAGCTTTTGGTGAAACAATCCGTAATCTGACTTGATGTCCCAATATATGACAGAAAAATGATCCCTTCCAAGTAAGTTGTCCGAGCGAAGTGACAATCTATCTCAATGTGCTTAGTTCTCCCATGAAATTCTGGATTCTTGGCTATGTGAATCGCACTTTGATTGTCACAATACAAATGTGTTGCCTTTTCAACAATGACTCCCATGTCCTCTAGCAACCATTGCAACCACATGACTTTTGCTATGACTTGGGCCATGGCACGATATTCTACTTCTGCTGTGTAGAGTGCAACTCTTTGTTGTTTCTTACTCTTCCAAGATATCAGAGTCTCCTAGGAATACACAAAATTCAGAGGTGGAGTGCCTATCCTGAGACACTTCTCCAAAGTCTACATCACAACAAGCTCTCAGCTCCATAGCAGATGAAGCAGATGAGAACAAAGTATAATGCATAGTGCCTAGGTTTCCTATTCCTTCTCAACAAAAGTAAGCATTGGATATTTTAAAGCATAGTACAACGTCACACTGCAAACCAGTTAGCATGCCCATAGCATTGAATTCTCAATTGAAGCAAACATTTGATGATGATGTTCCAAATGAAGATTTTGAGGAGTATAAAAGCATCATGGGTGCATTACAATACCTCACTTTTACTTATCCTCTATGTCACACGGACTCGGCTAGGGAGGTGCCGCACCCGAGTCGACACGCCCCGACACGGGTGCGGACACGGGTGCGGCTTCGGACTCGGCCCGGACTCGGTCAACGCCGAGTCGGACTCGGTCAACGAGTCAAGGCCGAGTCCGTCCACATTTTGGACTCGGTCAACTTTGACCGAGTCCAAAAATGTCCATTTTTAAGACAAAAAAAAACATTTTTTATATATCTTTTTTTTAATATATAACCAGACTGTGCAATGCAGTTGCACAGTCAGACTGTGCAACTGCAACTGCACAGTCACTGCACACAGTCTGTGACTGTGCACAGTCTGTGTGACTGTGCACAGTCTGCACAGTCACAGACTGCATTGCACAGACTGTGTGCACAGTCTGTGTGACTGTTTCACAACTTATGTAAAAATATGTATAAAACACGATAAAAGGTAACCCAACCATTTGAGGTAGCTAAATAAATGTTTTTCCAGTTTAAAAAAATACTAGTTTCACAAGTATTAGAAAAGCTAGCTTAAGAACTACCATAAAGAAATGGGAGTGCCAAATTGAAACTTTCGAAAAAATTAAGGTCATAGTTTTGGCTACTTAATTTACTGCAGACTTGAAGTTTACTATTACAAGTCAATTTAAATTATATTTGTACAATGATAATATCCTTTTATCTTATATAGTTTTGGCTACTTAATTTTAATTGTTTACTAGAATTATTGTTATATATATATATATATATATATATATATATATATATAGCCGAGTCCCCGTGTCCAAAAATTTTGAAATTGCACCGCACCCGTGTCGCACCCGCACCCGCACCCATGTGACATAGCTTATCCTGATTTAGTATTCATTGTGAACTAATTGTCTCAATTTATGCAAAAGCATCAAAGAAGACATATGGAAGCTGTCAAGAGGATGTTAAGCTATGTTCAAGTCAAAGTGTCAGATGGGCTGGCTTATATTAGACAGACATGTTTCTGAAAATTCTCTCTAATTAGGGATGAGATCCTTCTACTCAAAGGTCAGTCGCAGGTTATGGTGTTTCTTTGGGCCCACATTTCTGTTTGTTCTGTTTGAAAACAAAGAGTTGTGGCATGCTGTTCTAGAACAAAGGCCGAATATCATGCTACACAACAAAGGTTGCTTGGATTCATCATGTGTTAATAAGTCTTCATCAAAGGGGAACCAGATATTTGTTATATAATGATAACATTGGATGCTATAACCATATCTACTAATCCAGTTTAGCATTGGAAGATGAAGCTGTAAAATTGTCTTCAATGAGACAATACACATACAAACACTAAAACCTCACAAGAAATGTGCACAAAGGCACTCAAGGAACACTTGAACTAATATGCACAAAGGCATAAAACAATACGAACATGCACAAAGGCATGAAATGCCACAATATATTAGAAAAATAGGAAAAGCTTGAGCTCACAAGCTTAAGAAAAATATAAGGGAAAGACCCCTATTTATACACCACTAGAGGGGCCACATAGGGGGCTCCCAAAGGAGTCGTTGGGAGCCCCCAACAGTCACATTTGTGACCGTTGGGGGCTCCCCAATGACTCTTTTGGGGAGCCTCCCTAGGTGACACAAACCACAAAAAAGAATAAAAAGAAAAGAAAAGAAAAGAAATAAAAAATAAAAATACAATCATATTCCAAATGGAATATGCGTAAAATATACAGAAATACCCTTTTCGGGTTATAATGCATATATATATATATATACACATACAACGAGATTGAGGATTACATTTTTAACACCCCCCTCTCAAACTTACGGTGTGATAACCGCAAGTTTGCCAAGAAGAAAATTAAATCTTGGCGAACAAAGAACCTTAATGAAAAAATCAGCCAGTTGGTACATATGGGAGATCAATGACCTTCTTCAAGTATTCTTTCCTGACATAGTGACAATCCATCTCTATGTGCTTTGTGCGTTCATGAAAAGTATGATTCTTGACAATGTATATTGCACTTTTGTTGTCGCAGCATAATTTTGTTGGTTCTTTAATATAGATTCCCATGTCTTCTAGAAGACGCCGAATCCATACAATTTCCATGGTTATGGATGCCATGGCTCGATATTCGGCTTCGGTGGAGGACAAAGAGACCTTTTGTTGCTTCTTGCACCTGCAAGAGACCAATGATTCTCCTAAGAATACACAGAAACCAGTGGTGGAGTGACGGTTATTGGGGTCACCTCCCCAATCAGAGTCAGTCTAAGCAATTAAATTTAATTTTGAGGATGAGGACATAAATACTCCCTTATTTGCAGTTTCCTTTAAGTATCTCATAATGCGAAGAACTGCACTCATGTGAACCGATGTAGGAGCATGTTGGAACTGACTGACAATGTGGATCGCATGTGATATATCAGACCTGGTGATACTAAGATACATTAGTGAGCCTACCAGTTGCCTGTAAGGAGTAGGATTTGCTAGAGGAATCTTGTCATCAATCTTCATTTTTTAGCCCACTATTTCAAGAGTTTCACAAATTTTGTCATATGAAATTCCTGATCTGTCAATAATCTTATAAGCAAGTTTAGTTTGAGATAAAAAATAACTACGTTGAGAGTAAGCAACCTCAATCCCCAAGAAATATGTCAGAAAACCTAAGTCTAACATTTCAAATTTCGTTGTCAAGACAAATTTAATGTTCTTGACTCCTTTGACATCATCATCTGTTATTAACATATAATCAACATATAATAATAATATGACAATACCTGCATCGAATTTTCTGGTAAATAATGCAGTATCTGTATAACATGAAGAAAAACCATTTTCTAACATTACATTGTTAAATCTGTCGTACCAGGCTTTGGGAGCCTGTTTTAATCCATAAAGAGCTTTCCAAAGACGAACAACTTTATCTTTAAGAATTTTCATACCTGGTGGAGCATCCATATAAACTTATTCATTAAGGTCACAATTTAAAAAAATATTTTTAACATCTATTTGAAAAATATTTTATTTTTTAATAGATACAATAGTGATAAGACATCTGACTGTAACCATCCGTGCTACAGGTGCAAATGTCTCTTCATAGTCAATTTCATATTCTTGACCATACCCTTTTGCGATTAAGCAAGTTTTATATCGCTCAAGAGATCCATCGCTCTCAGTCTTAACTTTAAACACCCAACGACAACCTATAGTTTTCTTTCCAAATGATAGAGTTTGAAATTCCCATGTGTTAGCTTTTCTAAGAACTTTGAGTTCATTTTCTATAGCTTCTTGCCATTCTACGCATTTTTTAGCTTCTTCAAAATTTCTTTGTTCAAAGTAAGAATGAATGTCACTAAGACAAGCTCTATACTTAGGTGAAAATGAGTCAAAAGAGACAAATCTTGTTGGAGGCTTCCTATTTCTTTCAGATCGTCTGGGATCATGTGTGGGAATAGAATCACTATATTGCTCAATTGCACTCCTTAAAGTACTTCTATCTCTACGTGAGTAGGTTATATGATCATTTGATGCCCTATCTTCATGACCCCTAGGTGAGTTGAAGTCATTAATGTCTACTTCATTATCACTATCGTGGTTTGATGCTATTTCATCATCACTAGACATATCATCATTACTAGATAATAGGTCCAATAAAAAAGAGTAGTCCATATTTTCGGGATGAGAGTCATTTTTTTCAAAACCACTTTTATTTTTCAAAAATGTCACATTTCTTGAAACATATAGCTTATCATTTTTGGAATCATAACAACAAAATCCTTTTTTAGTTTCGGAATAACTAAGAAAGGCACAAAGAATAGCTTTAGGTGAAAGTTTATCATTCTTATCCGTAAGGACAAAGCATTTGCAACCAAAAATTCGCGGTATGTTATAATCAGGTTTCTTTTTATATAATATTTCAAAGGGAGAGATTTTATCCAAATTTATAGATGGTAGACGATTGATAAGATAAACACATGCAAGAGCCGCCTCGGCCCAAAAATTTTTTGGAATATTTTGAGATATGAGAAGAGTTCGAGTGGTTTCAATGATATGTCTATGTTTTCTTTCAGCCAACCCATTTTGTTGAAGATTTTTAGGACATGACCTTTGATGAACAATACCATTATCTTCAAGATACTTCTTGAATTCATTGGAGAGATACTCTCCTCTGGAATCAGTTCTAAATATCTTTATGTTGCTATTAAATTGATTCTTAATCATCACATGATATGATTTAAAATATGAAAAAACTTCATGCTTATGTCTAAGAAAATATATCCAACAGTACCTAGAAAAATCATCCACAAAGATCACATGGTAGGCAAATCCTCCATTTGAAACATGTGTCGATCCCCAAACATCCGAATGAATAATTTCAAAAGGTTTAGAAGTAAACATGGATCTTTGGTCTAAAGGCATACTTCTCATTTTTCCAAGAATACAGTCATTACAAGAGAAAGTATTTTTACAAAGATTTTTAGCAAAATGTAAATAAGATAACTTGGTGATATTGGGATGACCAAGTCTTTTGTGCAAACATTTATATCCTTACGTTGGGCAATATTACAAAAAGAGTTTTGGGGAATTTGAAGAGAGTCCATATAGTACAAGTCTCCCTTTCTAGAGCCTTCCCCAATCAACTTTCGGGACCGGTGATCCTGTATTAAACATTTATCAGAGAAAAATTTAATATCGCATCCATGGTCCGAGTATTGAGAAACGGAGAGAAGATTCAAATTTAATTTTGGTATAAATCTAATTTTGGGAATGAAAAAATCTTGAGTTTCAAAATTCTCAATGCCTTTAATTTCAAGAGAAGTGCCATCCGCAGTAGAAATATAAGATGAAAGGATAGTTTTTGAATATTCGGAAAGAGAAAACATATTTGGAGACATATGAAATGAAGCACTTGAGTCCAAAAGCCAAGAAGTTTTACTTGGAGGGGAAAAGGTAGATACGATGGCTCCCGAGATGGCTCTTTTGAGAGGAGGTTGAAGCGCCTCCACAATTTGATTTAGGGAAAGAGATCCATTTGAAGAAATCTCCTCCTTTTGTGGTTGAGAAGCGGTGGTCATGGCTAAGAACTTCTTCCACTTGGGACATACGGGTTTGATATGCCCCGGTTCTTTACAAAAATGGCAAATAATTTTGCTATAATCCTTTTTTCCATCCTGTCCACCATTATTTCCTTGATTTTGATTTTTAAAATGAGGGAGACGATAAGCTCTTAAATTATTTCCGAGCTTCGACACTGCATTGACCCCATCATTTTCTTAGAAATTTGCTGAAATCACAAGCACATTTGACCCTTGCTTACTTATACCCATATGGGTCTCTTCTCCACTTAGTTTGGTGAGAACATTCTCAAGAGGAGTAAAAGAGGACAAGAAAGAAGATCTTATTTGCTCAAATTCGGGCTTTCGCCCATTCAAAAAATTGAAGAAACGATCTTCTTCCAATTGTTTATGACGAAGTTCATTTGCCTCTCCACTCTATTTTGGTTCGAGCATAGCAAGCTCGTCCCAAATGGAAGCAAGTTCGACAAAATATTCTCGAATGGTCATTTCACCTTGAAGAAGAGTTAGGGCTTTCTTTTGAAGATAATATTTATGAGACAAGTTCCTTGAAGTATACATTTTCTCAAGATACTCCCATGCTTGAGAGACCTTTTTGAATTTGATAATATTCGCGTTGATTTTTGTCTCAACGGATGAAAAAATCCAAGACAATATTTTGAAATTCTTCATTTCACATTCATCATGCTTCTTAGAATATTCTTCAAGAGCTTTGGTTCTTTCCTCCCCTTCAAGGATCTTAATTTCACCTTTCTCCATGAAGGTGATTTTAGGTTCCGGTTCCGGGATCGTGCCTTGCACATAACCCCAAAGACCTTTCCCTTTTATGTGAGCCTCCATGTTTCTGACCCAAACGTGATAGTTGGAGCCATTGAGTTTAAATCCAAGAGAGAAATGAGACTTTTTTTCACCCATTAGAGAGGAAAGATGAAAGACAAAAAACATACCTCAATTAGACTTTTAAGTCTTACTTGTCGTAAGGCCCTTCTAAAATATTGAAGGAAGAGAAGCCTCCACTCCGATCTTAAAGAAGCCAAAGGCACGTTTTTCGAGGCACCCAAAAAATGAAGAATCACACTATCTTCAATCTTTAACCAAGTTCTGATACCATGTAAAATTGTCTTCAATGAGACAATACACATACAAACACTAAAACCTCACAAGAGATGTGCACAAAGGCACTCAACTAACACTTGAACTAATATGCACAAAGGCATAAAACAATACGAACATGCACAAAGGCATGAAATGCCACAATATATTAGAAAAATAGGAAAAGCTTGAGCTCACAAGCTTAAGAAAAATACAAGGGGAAGACCCCTATTTATACACCACTAGAGGGGCCACATAGGGGGCTTTCAAAGGAGTCGTTGGAAGCCCCCAACGGTCACATTTGTGACCGTTGGGGGCTTATCAACGACTCTTTTGGGGAGTCTCCCTAGGTGGCACAAACAACAAAAAAAATAAAAAGAAAAGAAAGAAAAAATAAAAATACAATCATATTCCAAATGGAATATGCGTAAAATAGGAAATTACAGAAATACCCTTTTTGGGTTATAATGCGTGTATATATATATATACATACATACAACGAGATTGAGGATCTCTTTATCTTTTACCTTTAATGATCAGCATTTTGTTCATTAAAGGTAAAAGATAAAGAGATCCAGCCATTGTATACTCAAAGGAAAGCTCAGGTGGCAAATTTGTTTGTGAACGCTCTTACTACAGATCGAGATTGGTTGTTAAAAGGTAAACTGTTCATGATATTAACCTGTGCACAATAACTGGGGCATGTTATGGGTATCAGATCATAGTTATCATGTCTAGCCCAAATCAGTCCCATATGGGACATCTGTTTGTTTCTTTTGATAGGGTATACTGGTCTTTTAAGTTATAACAAGGACAATTTATTATTGTAATGACATTCATGTAATTTTACCATGTTCATAAGATACATGATGCCAGCCCTAGCACTATTGCTGGTTGTCTCTTACCCCAAGTTCATCTCTGTTATTCCTCTCTATCCCTTTCTCTTCCATAGCTTTGCTTGTTCTTGCAGGGAAGGATTCAAGGGCAGGCTTTCACAACAATGACATCAATGAAACTCTACTACAATGACCTAGCCTATAATGTCAAACATTCACATAATTGCAAAACCCCAACACTTTGGAAGCTTGAAGCTTCATTCATTCTCCAACTATGACATCTAACTCTTAATGTTGAAAACCTTTTCGTGCACATGGTCCTTGTGGTTAGGTCCTTAAAGGAAATGGATTTAGGAGTAAATAAAATGACTTTCTTTTCATGATATATTTGAGAAATATATATCAGATTTCTGTGAAAAGTGAGACCAGAAAGGCACTGTTTAGGGATGAGGCCTTTAGAAAATTGAAGCTCCAATATGCAGAATAGGACAAATAGTACCATTCCAATAATAATAGGTGCACTGCCTTTACAAGGAATTAGGGTCAATAGCAAACCTGAATCCCTTGTCATGTGATTTGCAACACTATTGCCAATATACCACTGTGAAGGTGATCTGATTAAAAGATTCTCCATGTAGGTATTTAAGGGAGACCTTTTTTGTGTGGATTACTTGATCATATATTGCTTTCGTTATAGAATACAAACTTGAAGAATGGGTAAGAGGATGTGCATGTGGACTAATTGCTATATAGCCACAAGATTGACAATGAGTTCCATTGTGTATTTAGTTAGCAAAAAATTTACCTCCATTGCCACGCTAAAGCTTCCACCATAGCCTTTGTCAGAGCCTTCTGTTCTTCGATTACCAAAATCATAGCATGCATTCCCATTATTGAATTGATTTGGAATGGTAGACTTATATCAAATGTATTATCAGATCTCCCCTTTTGTCAATGGCTAAAATTGCTTCATGCTTATCCTCCGCATTCACGAGGAATATAGTTGTTTGAAAAGAGTACTTACTGACTGCCAGTTAAATTGATTTGCACCTTCTTGTTGCTTAAGAATAAAGACTAGCTGCAAAAGAAGAGGGTAACAATTGCGCAAAGGATGAATATCAACCTCAGCTATCACACTTTCTACAAAACTTCTGAATCCATCTCCAAAGACTCTATAATACATAAAGACATCTTATTGGAGTCACTAACTAGCTGCTGAACAGCATCATTTAATCAAATAAGTTTTTGATCTATGTCCTGATATCAACTTATCTTCCCTCTTTCAATATGGCGACTTTATATTAGCTTGAGACTTGTGTGTATCTTCCACAAATTGACAGCAGTAGAGAACTCTATAACCTACATTAAACCTATCAACCCTTGATCTTTGGCATCCCAATCTTCATACAGAGGATTGTGTATTGGGTCAATCTTGGCTTCTCCTTTCGTGAACTCCTTGGGAATCAATTTAGTTGAGGGAGCAATACATCTGTATATTGAGAGCATTTCATGTATCGGCTGTTTGTAATGATTGTTCCTTTGTATATCAAGAAGTTAAAAGGAGTCAGTTTATCACTGACCTTAGGAAACAGGCTACTTGATGGAGATTAATCCATCGAAAAGAATGGAAAAAAAGGAACAAATGCAAAAGTAATTTAGAGTTAGCCGGCTGCAAGAAACAGGTAGAGTGGGCTGACATCAGCATGGGTGCTGGCAATATATGCATGTTTAAATTGAAATATGAAGATGAGCAGGAAAATAAAGGACAGAATCAACAACAAAGAATATGATGTGGACAGGTACTACATGAATGTACAAGAAGAAGGAACAAACTTGATGAGAAAAGAAACAAACTTGATGAACAAAATAGTGTAAATCTTAAGGGAAATGGGAAAGGAAAAAGGTAAAGGACATATAGTAGAAAAAAGAATAAAGAGGACTGAACAGGGGAGCAGTATGAAGGAAGAAAGAAATGACTAAAGGAAGACTATTAGAAATCGAGAGTTATGTGTAAGGATCTAACTCAAACCTGAATGTCTTATATTTACAGGATGTATTTCTTTGAGGTATCATGTAAATCTTGCAGCATAACCTACAACAGACCCTAATTTCATCAATGAAGAGAGGATGCATTATAGATTTCTAGTTATTAATAAATCCTCTTAAGTATTGCGCAAAATTACAATTGCACCATATCAGACATCCACAATTTATACATAACCACAACACCGAAAAATCTGATTCTTGCTGCTACCTTTTGGTTGTTTTTGTTACAACTTGTTAATAGACTACAGTTCTTTCAAGTTGATACTCCTAAGCTAGCCTGAAAAGATTATGTAATGAGATAGAGTAACCAGAAAGATCTGATTCTTGCTGCTACCTTTTGGTTGATTTTTTTGTTGTCAGTTTTTTTTTTTCTTTTTTCTTTTTGTGCTATTGCAAGTAGTTGCATTTGGTTCTAGCTTCATTCAGCTTTCTGTATGTTCTTGTAGCTGATAACTGGTATGGTTTTGTAAAATGATTCCATGTCAGAGGGCTCTGGATTTCTTAGTTCACTTATGGGAATTGGAGGTGAGTGCCATGGATATAGTCTTCATATTGTTGGCCACTCTTTAGGAGGTGCAGTGAGCACCCTGCTTGGAATAAGAGTAAGTGTTGATTTGTTCTGCCTTGTATCTCTAGTCTTGTTTTTTTATTATATTTACTTACAAGCTATTAATTTGTTTCATTTATCTGTTAATGAAGGATAATGTGTATGTGTACCTTTTATACATTTTATATGGCATATTAAAATTGTCTTTGGTTGAATTGATTATAGTTTAGATCATTCCTTGCCTCAACCAAAACAGTATATGTTAAAAGTCAATGTTTGAGTGGTCAATGGGGATGAAAGCCAACCATTTATTTGTTTATAAGCTGCAATAGGAATATGTCGACATAACTCATAGCCTTCAAAGTGAACTTGAAAATTCATTCATTGAATTATACACTACAAAAGGGGATCTCTAAACTTCACCTTCACCAAGCGTAGTTTTTTTTTTTCAATAACGGATCATGTCTCTTTTTTTTGTTTTATATATGATGGGTTGATCCAATCTGGTATACGAATTTGATATATAACTTCCTATTTATTAAAAAGAAAGTAGAGATGGGTTGTCTAATATCACTCATGTTATATATATATATATATAAGGTTAATCTACATTAAACCAGTTAGGTTTAACATTAGATGGATTCAACCTTATGAAAATGACACACATTTTTAAAATAATGGTATTTTTTAAGATGTAAGGTTACTTTTTTAGGCATTATAGGTCTTTTGAACTTGGGGGTCATTGAAAAATCAAACATCTTTTCCAAAAGGTAACTTTATGAAGCTATCGAAGTTACCTTTTTTACCTCAAAAGTAACCTTGTATTTTCAAAAATGTCATTTTTAGTGTCTTTTAGTCATTTTCATAAGGTTGAATCCATCTAATGTCAATCCAAACTGGTTTAATCGTAGATTAACCCATATATATCTTAAGTTGTATGGTTTATATGTATATTTTAATATTAATATATATACATGATATGTATATGTATTAATATACATATATTGTAAAGCCCATGCTTTTTACAAAAAAAATTAAATAAAAAAAATTCAGACTCGGGTTGGATCCAAATCCAGACCCGGGTAACCCACCCCCCGTGCCTATTTAAAGCACATAGGGGGGAGGGTTTCTCTTACGCGAAAGAGAAACCCTTCTCCCCCTGTGCCACTTCGTCGTCTCTCTGAGCCCTCTCTCTCTCCCGCTCGTTGTGTTCCGGCCACCTGACGCCGACAACCTCCGTCTGGCGAGCCTCGCCTGATATCCTCTCTTTCTCTCTGTTACACTCTCCTCCCTCTAGCAGCTCCCGCCGAAGCTCTCACCAGGCTACACCCCCCCCCCCCCCTTTTCGGCCCCTTCTCAGGTAACTCCTAACTTCCTCTCTCTCAGTCTCTTCGCATTGTCTCCTTCTTCTTCTTATTTTTTCGGCCGGTAGGCAGAGGCGACTGTAACGACCCCAACTCATACTCCTTAAAAAGTATGGATTTTTTTTTAACAAGTGCGGAAACAATCTCAGAGACCCGGGGCATTACAGTTAAACACAACCACCACCACAAGGGATCTTATACATCTTTCATTACAAACCAACCCAAACTTTATTTATTAAAATGCATATAGTTCGAGACATAAGTAAATAAAAAGTAAATAAAGCAAAAAGAAAGCAAAAAAAAAGAGCCACACCGTTCCAAGAATCTGCCCTATAGTCGTGTAGTCCACTCGTCACTCTTCTCAAAAGCAAGTCCTCCCTACTAGGCATCTGAGGTTGCAAAAAATACAAAAAGTAGGATATCAGAATCCAAAAATTTTTGCGTATGAATCCTCCTAACGAAACAAATAAGCATAAAGAATACAAATAAGATTCATGCAATAATTTAGAGAGATGCATTTATGACAAATTCGTAATTCAATTAATCATTTATATAATAGAGAACAATTATTAAGCATGAGGGACAATTTAATAATCAATAGTAACCACAAGTTAAGCAATATAGACATTTAGCATGCAGTAGGGAAGAAACATCATGCATTTATCAATATATCACAATTAAGGAAGCAAGTAAATATGCATGATCTAATGTATAGTAAGAATATGCATGATTTCAAAGCACATGTATGAACACATTATTATCTTTAATCAAGTTTTATTTTTCATATACATGTTCCTATTAAATGCACATAATTTAAGTTTCTCTTTTTAATTACCGTTGCCTGCAGATACACCAAACGGGTAAGATCCTCGAGGTCAAGTTAGGTTCTCAAGGTAGCTTAACACACAATTTGTATTTTATTATTAGGTTCCGAACTTAGTCATCGACCGAAACAACCTTCGAAACATTAAACCACCCATCTAATGTCCGGAACACCAGGGACCACCCATCCACAAGTGTCACTTTTCTTGGTATACCAAAACAACAGCTTGTGAATACACTACCTGAATGGGTATCAACTCATTCGATGAATCCGAAAGTTACTATCATACTTGTTTGTCATTATTATTATTATTATTATAAATATATATATATATATATATATATATATTTGTTTTTTGTTTTTTTTTCTACGATACATTAGTAAGGTGGTGTACCCTACTGGTCACTCGAGATCAATGCAGCGATTCGGTTTGGCATACTCTTGTAAGAAAGTATGCGGAAAGGTATAACAAGAATGCTTGATGGATTCACACGGTCCAATGAATGGACAAACCAAAACCCACAATGGGAAATATAGAAATAGTCCACTAAGGGACAACACAAGAAGCCTTCAAAGAGGCAACACATACAAAATATATGAACTTTATTGAATGAGGGTTTGAAAAGCCATACTTTACATGAGGGGGAATGCCCCTCTATTTATACACAAAGGAGAGAGGGAGAGAGTGAGAAAAAGTGAGAGAGAGATGACCTTGGGAGGCCCAAAGGGGACTCGTTGGGCCCCCAACGGTCACATTTGTGATCGTTGAGGGTCCAACGACTCCTTTGGTTGGGACCCCCAATGCAATGCATTAAATGCATTTTGCAATAAATGAAAAAAAAAATAAAAAATAAAATGGAAAATAAAATATATGTAAAAAGACTAAAATGCCCCTAATAGGCAGAATTACAAAAATACCCTTTATTGGGTATGATATATATATATATATATATATATATATATATATATATATATATATATATATATATATATATATATATATATATATATATATTTTAACACCCCCTCCTAAAACTTTGCATGGGGGTAACAAAAAGTTTGAAGATAAAAAATGAGGGTTTTAAGTCTTAAAAAGAATCTTCAATGGAAGTCATCAACTTTATAGCACATGAAAGAACTTTGCAAATGTCAGCCTTTAACTGTCTTTAATGATCATCTCCTAGCTCCTTTTTCGATGTATCATAGATGCTTCATTCGTCCCGTCTTGGAGATCCTGTGGAACAAGCAAAAAGAACTCTAAGTAAAAAGTATCTTTGTATCTTAATCAAATAAGAGATATCAAAAATGGATAATAGGCCATAACATTGATTAAAAAAGGACAATGATTCAAAAGATATTTTATGCATTTCGATTGAGTATTATGCAAAACACGAATTAAACTTAAACATTGATAAAACACACTAAGTTCTTGAAGAAAGATAAGTGCACAAAGGCCACGCTAAGAACATTTGAATAAAACCACCCAAAGGTACAAAGCGAACACCCACAAATGCAAAAGATTGAATCTCTTAGAATAGGTGAGCACTATGGCTCCCAAAAGCATTCTCACAAAGGGTTTTATCAATATTTGGAAGTAAGGAGTGTGTGCACGGAGAACACTCACAAGTGCACAAAGACACACAAAATATGAGATTTGTGTTAAGATCAAGTAAAAAAATTCATGTATTAGAAATATATATCTAAGAAGACAATGTTCACACAAGAACAAATTGCTTCCAAGGGAATGTGTATAAGAGCATACGAAAGAAAGCATGTTTAACACACATAAATCGACAATAGGGAGACATTTTGTCAACAAAAGATGAGTTAATGATTTCTCTCACATCTTAGAGAGGAAATTCTATGCCAAACAAATGCCATATGTGAACTTGCAAGGACATGATCTAATTAAGAAACATCCACCCAAGAGTCAAGAATGAATATTATTTGAGTAGAGAACCTTACACATTGAGGAATTTCTCACTCAAATATTTACAAATGCAAAAACTCACTAGGTGGCCGAAAAACATAAGCACTTAATATGCAAAATATTTGAATCCCCTTATAGGTTAAATGCCAAGATATAAAATTGATTTTCAAATATGCATATCAATGATATGATCCTTTTATCCATAAATATTTTTCTTTGCCAATTTCAACAATTGTTCATCCACTACAAGCAATCACCTCATTAGTTCTCCAAAACCCATAAATCAAGTGTTAAAGCTACTAGAACAAGAACATAAATATAATGTCATTAAAGGCCAAAGACACACAAAGGTGTATATAAAACACCTCTTGTATACATATAATAATACTTGAAATGAGTGTATCAACGACTAGAACAAGAGAATAAATGCCAACATGGACTAAAAACATCTCTTGTCTATATAAAATGATACTTGAATTGAGTGAAAAAAGCCAACCATGGGCATACATCTCAGCGATTAGAACAAGGACACAAATGTCAACATAGACTAAAATCACACACAATGATGTGAATCAACGTGCCTTATCTATATATAATGACACTCAAGACAAGTGTGTTCAACTACTAGACCAAGAGAACAAAGCCAACAAAGGGCTACCAACACACACAATGGTATGAACAATATGTCTTGTCTACATATGATGACACTTAGATAAGGGGCATAAAAGAAGAAGACACTTGAGGCAATAAGACTTGTAATGAGAAACATTTACCATATTATCAATTTCAATATATCTTAAAACACTTATAGTTTCAAACTTTAGACATCCATCACATGTATACATAATTAAGAGCATCTATAATAAAATCAATGGCCAAAATAAACGAGTGACACACTCATAATTAGAGATCACATAACAAGTCATTTTAGAGTCAAACTACAAGTTGACAATCTAAAATGACACAACACGAGGTGCACATAACTCACTTCAACAAACATCTCTAATATAACAATAATAAAGCCAAACAAATGATGCATTAAATAACATGTGATGGACAAATATAAATGTCATAAAAAGGCAATAAACACTTAAGGAAATCATTTTCCAAATAGAAGTTTTTACAAAGAGGACCGATTTAAAAAATCAAATCAAAGGTCCAATATAATCAATCACAACAATATGCCTCATAACAACAATTTTGCATAAACACGAATTATGCTTAATCATGATCAATTTTTTAATTTATACCAAAAAAGACTTATCATGAAACATTAAGCAAATAATGCATATGAAATTTCTATATCATGTAAGAAGAGAAAGCTCACGAAAGCTCTCTTTTAATGAACATAATACAACATGCTCAAAAAGGCATACATAAAATAGAGAAAATATCTCATTAAAGTGAGATGGAGCCCACACAAGAAGATGATTTTGAATGCAATAGGTTCAATAATGAACCAATAAACATGCACATAAAGTGCAAGTACACACACCCACTAAGGGATGAAGCCAAAAGAAGGTTATGAAATCATTTATCATAATGCAATCACATTTTAGAGAACATTGAGTTATCATGTAATGAAGCAAAAGGTGGTCTTCCACAAATGTCCTTCGAACACTCAAAACGAGGTGTCTAAAAAACACTTTAAGCAAAACCCATAAAAAGGGTAAAAGAGGAACAACGCACATGAATAAACAATTTTATTTATATAAACGAATGCTTAAAAAGCATTACAAAACGGTTAGCAAAAATGTATTCACGACAATCTAGAGATGAAAAATCTAGAATCATTCTCAAACATTGAGAACATCTTAATGCTATCAATTGTAATACAAAAATACATATTTTCAAAAGATGACACAAGAGAGTTTTAACAAGGAACCAAAGCATATGCATAGATAAAAGAAATAATATGAGAGACTAAGTGCATACATTCTCATAGAAAAAGCACTCATGCAATAATTAAAGCCATATGTCTTATAAAATAAACATGCTTTCAATCAAGTTTAAGCATGCAAATGATTATATAAAATTTTACATTTTTAAGCATGTAACGAATCGAGAATTTCAAACATGAATATGCATGTCTATCAAGGATGAAATACAAATTGTATTTTGATTATTATATATATATATATATATATATATATATATATATATATATATATATATATATATATATATATATATATGAAAAACAAGTTTATATTTTATAAAATAAGACATCATTATCAAATCATTAAGATAAGACAATGATTGACGAAACATCTAGAATAAATAATTCTTGGTTATATATATATATATATATATATATATATATATATATATATATATATTAGAGTTATTTTAAAAAAGGCTTCAAGATTCAAAACACACTACATATATCTAGTTTCCTTAAATAAGTTCAATGATGGTTAAAATACTATTTTAGAAAAAAACATACATTTCCATACATTTCCTTTCAAAACATACTACATATGTATATATATGTTTACTTATATATCTATATATATATATATATATATATTCAATGGTAGAAAAAAACAAGTGTTTTTCTCATGCGTAATGCATGGGCTAAATACTTGAAAAGTGTAAGAATACATGCCAAGTAATCCCA
This sequence comes from Nuphar pumila, assembly GCF_984573655.1. NCBI lineage: Eukaryota > Viridiplantae > Streptophyta > Magnoliopsida > Nymphaeales > Nymphaeaceae > Nuphar > Nuphar pumila. Next base: position 122,675,656 of record NC_143252.1, on the reverse strand, counting down.
AGTAGAAGGAAGAGATATAAGAGATAGCAAATGCTTCATCAAAACGTAGAGAAAGAAAAGAGGTAACAAAAACTTCACCACTTTTTTGATTTTTTGAACATCACGCTTCCCGATGCACCGAAGGACTAGCTTGATTATAACTGAGCTCTGATACCATGTAAGAAAGTATGTGAAAAGGTATAACAAGAATGCTTAATGCATTCACACAGTCCAATGAATGGACAAACCTAAACCCACAATGGGGAATATAGAAATAGTCCACTAAGAGACAACACAAGAAGCCTTCAAAGAGGCAACACATACAAAATATATGAACTTTATTGAATGAGGGTTTGAAAAGCCATACTTTACATGAGGGGGAATGCCCCTCTATTTATACACAAAGGAGAGAGGGAGAGAGTGAGAAAAAGTGAGAAAGAGATGACCTTGGGAGGCCCAAAGGGGACTCGTTGGGCCCCCAACGGTCACATTTGTGATCGTTGAGGGTCCAACGACTCCTTTGGTTGGGACCCCCAATGCAATGCATTAAATGCATTTTACAATAAATGAAAAATAAAAAAAGAAAAAGAAAATGGAAAATAAAATACATGTAAAAAGACTAAAATGCCCCCTAATGGGCAGAATTACAAAAATACCCTCTATCGGGTATATATATATATATATATATATATATATATATATATATATATATATATATATATATATATATATATATATATATATATATATGATTACATATATTTTAACAACCCTGTGGGATGCACCACTGTGGTGCAGCCACAACTACCAGTGCCCATCACACCCAGACAACAATACCGCGTTGCCGATCATTTTCAGCTGGCCAGGCATAGTGCACTCGTAGGGTGGCGTACCCAGCTGGTCATCCGGACGCTAGAAGGCGAGCTAGGTTAACGGCTAATCCTAGCCAGTTGTTTTTTTTTCTTTTTCCCACTATTAGCTCGAATGACAATTATTAAACCATGAATGAAATAACTAAGGGTCTCTCTTTTTTTTTATAACAAATCCAAAAATTTAAAACTACCAATAATGCATTGACTAACTTTTTGATAACAGTCTATCAATTCCAACTCACGCTAACACACGTATTCAAGTTTTCCTTGTTGTTTATTTTTGGCATACCTCAACACGTGAATGATAAAAATTACCACATGCTGGAAACACAGCTGATACCCTTTACCCATTTGCATTGAAATGTAAATAGATGATAAAATTTCCAATGTGCCATGATAATAATATCTAACCAATGTTGAACCATGCGTGATATCATTGTATGTATTTTTTTTTAAACCACCATGATAATCGAGGGCTAAACGATAAGATATAAGTTAATTAAATTATGGAAATCGGATACTATCCACCATACTCGAATTAAATTTTTTTTTGATAGTTTGGAAAAATCGAAAGTTGGCAATAATACTTAATCTAAACTATCCATACTGCACGGACTTGATCCTTGATAACCATCTGAAACTCAAAACTTTCTATAGTTCAAGGATTCAAACATTTTTTTTTAAATAACAGACTAATGATAATACATAAATAAAATTTATGACAGTCTGGAATTTAAAAAAAAATAAATGTCAATATCTGATCTATATATATATATACATTACTTGTTACTGCAGACTTATATCTGGTTCTAGTTTATGAGTTAAAAATCAAAACATACTAGTTGATTATGATGTGTTGCTGCAGATTTATACTTCATTCTGATTTTACAGGAAAAAAAATCAGACATGCCAACTAGTTCTCACGTAATACTACAGATTTAATTTCCTTAGTGTATCGGCCAAACAATACACAGCAACCCAATGGTCACAAATAAAAATTTGTGTTTTTGTATGGCATGTTTCTAGTCTAGCATATATATCTAATGTCATACATATCTGAACCATACATGACTACGTGTACCACACGACTCTAGGCAACTACATAGGTACGAGATGCACCTACATTATGAATTAAACAACAATAAAAAATAAGTTCATCTTCTTTCCAGCTTGTATGTGAAGTTACAAATATTGGAACCACATCGATGTGGTGATGGATGGTGTCCCTCTCTAATGGAGTCGGACAACCCACACCCATCATGCCACATGACGCCGACCACTCCCCGTGTCGACGGTGCCGTCCAAATTCAAACGACGACACTACATCGGATTGGTACCACAGAGCATCTAACACGTACATAAAAAAAAAATGCTCCTTACCTTTTTTTTGAAGCTTTTACCGGCGTTAATGGCGTCTCTTGTGTTTCTTCTTCTCACGTTGCAGCACACTTGGTCACGAAGAAGAAAACCTTCACCATCCAACAATGGTGGTTGTGCACAAGAGAGAGAGAGAGAGAGAGAGAGAGAGAGAGAGAGAGAGAGAGAGAGAGAGAGAGTATATGGCGTATAGAGTGGCTGCAAGCTTTCCCTTGCCCCTCATTTAACTCCTCTTAATTAGGGAAGTTATTAAATTTCACAACTTCAAATCTCCACCCCCATCCCACATTTTTGGTGGGTGCATTGATTTTCCAAAATCGCCCTCCTTCTCCCATGACTAGGATTTCTCAAACCTCCCCCAACAAGTTGCTTTATGGGTACCCCTCATCCATTTGGTGGGATTTCCCATGTTCTTTGAAAAAGGAGAAACTAACAGGCCAATTCCCACACGTTTATTGTGGGCGATGGTTTAGGAGACAAGGGTTTAACTAGCCCACGATTTTACCCCCTTTTTCACTAGAATAAAAAATGTCACTTTTCTGTGCAAAAAGGAAAAAATCCATGCACATGGGGTTTCGAACCGGGGTCTTCTACCAAAGGGGCAACGAACCCCACCACTTGTGCTATCACTCATTTCGTTGCAAAGTATGTGAATAAAATTATATTTAACCCCTTTTGTTCAGTTTCGGATTTTATGCAAAAAGGCAACATTTTACCTTTCCACACGGGCGTGGGTACTGAACTTGGGTTGTGGCTCCACACAAACGTGTCCTACCGCTACACCACACCACTGCTTGTTTTTTTACTTTTACAAAGAAATTCCCTTTATGTCTTATTAAGACGTTTTCTCTCGTTTGTGGATCTCGCCCATTTCCACGTGGATTTTCTCCCGTTGATTCTAACCTTGCACTCTCTCACCTTAAATGTGCTTCAGATCTCACGCTATCATCCCGAAACCATTGGATTTTTTCATTTGGCCCCGTGAACCGGGTTGGATCATCGGATCTCGCTAGGGTCCGGATCCAAATACCCCTTACTAGCGTTTGTTACTGGGTTCGTTCTAGTAACCCTCAAGTCATCAAAATTATATTACATAGTACAGAATCTTATTATTTCACATAAATGCTTCACTTTTATTTATTTAAAATTCCTTAAATTTCATGGGTTTTACAGTGCCCGTTTTGAGTATTCGCGTGTTTAATTAAATATGGAACTAATGTAATATCGTGTATTTTCACACTTAGTTATTTTGAGATTTTTCGAAAGTTTGGCTAAGTATAGAAGAAAAATTGGTAGATTCTCGATTTTAGGCCGATGCTTTTGAGTCTGGGCTTGGCCCAGGTCTCATTGTCAAGGCCTAAATGAGCCACGTAAAACGTGAGAAAACGTTTATTTTCAACATTTAAATTCAAGCAAAATTCAAGCGAAATTCGGATTATTTTCAGACGAATTTCAGAGGCAAAATTTGAGTTATATATCGTTGGATGCGTCTCGAAATTCTGAGTGTAACGGTATTTTACTTTTTTGAATTCGGGTTATGGTTGGCCCAAAAATTGCATTTTTTCGAAAAAATGAGTCGTTTGTCCGTTCAGATCCGTAATTGGATCAGACTGGATCTAATGGATTTGATCCAAATTAATATGGATCTGGACTCTATTTATATCTATGTAACGACCCCAATCCAGACCCCTTTAAAAATGCGGATTTTTTTTTTTCTAAGAGTTGCGGAAACCTTCCCAGAGATCTGGAGTCCTCACAGTTCCACTTTCCATTGGATAGCCCATCCACCACAAACGAAGTTACAATTATCATCCAAATCAACCAACTAAAACTCTTTTATTAAAGAGTAAGTAAATTTCAAAGACAAGGTTTTCTTCAACTGAAAGTAAAGTAACACTTGCAGAAATTAAAAGAACTGAAAGACAAAAGAAAGAGCCATTATGTCCTCTACTGAAGCTGACAAGCCCAAGTGTAACTCATCCATCCCCAGATGCATGTCCAACTTCACTGTGCACCATTTCCTGCGAAAAACCAACAAAGTAGGGTGTCAGAACCGAAATTCTGAGCACAGCTACTTCTAAAGAAACCAGGTGAGAAAAAGAACATGGATAAGATTTCATGCAGTGATTTGAGTGAGTACAAATATAAAATTTGCAACATTTAAATATCCATAACTACCAATAATTGCATATACTCACAAATCAAGAACAGTAAACAGTGTCATATATCAATAATTAAATAATCAAACCTTTCAGCATGATTTCACAAAGTAAGTCATATGCTACCACCAAATGATGTCATGATATCTAGAATGATTCAAACATGCATGATCTAATGCATAACAGAAAAATGCATGATTATGTGCAATGCATGATTTCTTCTGTTATCTTTCATTTAAGTTTCATCTTTCCATATGCATGCCCTATTAGATGCACACATCTTTAAGTTCCTCTTTTTAATTACCGTGGCCCACGGATACAACAAACGGGTACAAACCCCGAGGTCAAGTAGGTTCCCAGGGTAGCTTAACACACAATTTGTATTTTATTACTGGGTTCCAACTTAGCCCTCGACCGATATCAGGAAACAACACCATCCATCGGAACATTAGACCTCCACATCTAATGTCGGGGACACCAGGGACTCCCCACGCCCACAAGTGCCACTTCCTTGGTACCATAAACTCACAGCTGTGACTAACACACCACTCCCGGGTAAAGTGGCTGCTCTCCCTAAACCCGTGGCCAGGAGAAGAACCTCAATATCGGGTTCAGGGGCAACAACGCACACGGAGTTTTTGTATCCTCACAGTCTCCCCAAGACCGGATATCTAAGATTCTCATACTTCAGATGAGATATCCCAGAATGTAAATTACACTGTTCTTATTCATTATATTTTTAATTAAGTCAATTTCTTTAAGTTTGCAACACCATATGCAAAAGTAAAGTGAAAACCCCGCATCCTCCCTTGCAGGGACCCATTCGGGACTTCAGCCCGTATAAACCATTAGAACAGTGCAGTAATGTGTCAAACCATCTTATGTGGTTTAAGTGATGTATTTAAAACTTATGTGAAAGCAAACCGAACCCACGGCTCTCCAGGCCGATGATGGTCCAACCAGGCCATCAATGCATCACATCACAAAACAAAAGTAGTGTTTTATTTATAACACTAAGCCAAAGTGCCAAAAGCATATGCACATATGAAATAATAAACCCAAACATATGCATGTCATAATTCATTCATATGCAATTACAATATGTGTGTGTTACCTACATCACATATGGATCTTAACCAATCCATGGTTTCTTTAAGGGTGTGAGTGTACATGTACCATTTCACATATAAATCAAGTGTACATGTTCAAGAAGACTTACTAATAATTGAATCATGCTCACACTCATGCGTACCATAGTCATAACAGTCAAGTGAAAGCATAAATCTCCACGACAAGGGTTTTCATACAATCCAATACACAAGCTTTTAATTAACACATGGATTCTAGCCAAAATATAATGTTCAGCTCGGGACATCCAAGCAAGATACATTACATATATAAATTTTCAGTTTTATGTATCCATCCTCCCTAAACAGTGTAACATGAGCACTATTATACACAACTGAAAATTTTTCAGGTTATGTTGCAATGATCCCACGCTACATCTTACAAACTTTGAGCTTAACCTCACTCAAGAAGCATTGTAAATTCATATGCACTAATGGGGAAAAGCAAATTTAAGTCCATCAGTCATCTAGATGGGCTGAACCCACCCATCCATATATAAAGACACATTGCATAATAAACCATATCCCTTAACAGATCATCACCATATCACTGAGCTAAATCTTTGCTCATGATAAGACAACTCTCTGAAAATCTGCAACTAGATCCAAGTAAGCCTTGTACACAATTTGTCCAGAACATGTTGGTAATTGCAAGTAGACATTAAACTTATAAGGAACCATGTGCCCTAACATGTATATTCCAAAGCATCACTTCCATATAATGGATGGAAGCTTCTTTCTTCAACAAAACCAATTGCACAGATGTAAACTCTAGCAACTTTGCTTGAATCCTTTTTGGTACAATCCCAAGATGAAAAGCTCAGGTCTTGCAAAAGGCTTCCAAAACTGGACAGACTGATGACCAGCAACAAAACTTTCAAAATTTTGGATGTGACAGGTGACAAGACCCAGAATCTTTGCGCTGGTGAGGTGGAAAAGGAAAAAGTAACAAAGTCAACTTCCCTACTTTCAAATACAAAGGCGACAAACAAAAACTTTTAAAAGGGATATTCATCACTACTGAAATGACAATGGCAAGAATTCTACTCATTGGGCCCGCTAATCATGTGGATTCCTATGTTTTCTATTTCTAGGAATGCTGACTAAACCTATTCCTACCTAGTAGTTACCAATTAATTTCTCCAGTTAACTCCACTATCTATACACAACATTAGCTTCACCTAAACCACATCACAGTCATTGTCTTCCGAAGTCTGTAAGCAATATCTCCTATTGCGTGAATGCAACCTAGTTGAAAGAGGCAGGTCCTCATAATGACTTGAAGACTGAGTCCTAGACCCTTCATCCATCGATGTGCCCCCATGCTGATAGGTGAGTCCACAAAAGAGTAATATACTCAGATGCCTTATTTATATGCCAGATTCTGATCAAGTCCAGGAACTTGGAGCCTCAGAATCAGGTGATCTCGAGGTAAATCTCTATGAGTTTGATGATTAAATCAAATTCTATCACATATATTAAAAATCTTGATTGATCACTAGTTCTAGCCACCTCAGAACAAATTAAAGACACAATCAATAAAACAAATCTAGACAACGTGAAAAGGTAAACAGAAACCAAAAATAACTGCCTTCAGAAAGTTCTTTTTGCTATTTCACAAACACCAACTTGAAAAGAAATCGCCCAAATTAGCAATCTCTGCCCCGGCTATTTATTTTTCCTATGCAATTCACCTCTTTGCGTAATACAAATATATTAAACACCACAAGAAACTCCAAAATGAAGTAAAAACAAGTAAAACAAACAGATCCAAAGACTATATAGCTCCAAAAACAATACCAACATCCAAAAACATCATCTACCGAAACACCCGTTAAAAAATCTCTAAGATTTTCATCAAAGGGGATCAATTGCACACACACAGGAAACCTCTTTTTTTTTTCTTTTTCAGAAAAATCGAAATTACACCTCCCCTGGATGATGAAAATCCGAAAACCCCCAAATCGTAGATTTGGGGTTTTAGGTTTAGGGTTGATGTAAACCCCAAATCCTACACTCAAACCCCCACCTGGAATCGAACCTATGTTCGATCCCTCACCCGAAATCTAAGAAGCACCGTACCTGTTTCCGATGGGTTTCCCGGCGATCGAAGGCTGGGGACGCGAAGGTAGGGCCGCGGCTGACACTCCTTGTTGCTGCCGCGACAGGGGGGTACTCGCTGCATTCGCTGATGGCTGCTGGTTGCCGCAGCTCGCCGGCGAACTCCTCCTCTCCGATACACACTGACAGAGAGAGAGAGAGACGGGGGAAAAGAGATGGGGGAGGAGAGAGTGCCCGAGTGAAGAGGGAAAACCCCCCTCTCCACTCCTTTTATCGGCCCTCTCCATGCCGAGATGGGAGGGGTTGGTTACGCCTTGCGTAACCCCCTCCTGACCCCCTTTCCTTTTCTGTAACAAACCTATCGGGCAACCCTTATCGGGTTGCCCCTTTCTTTAAAAGGGTTGTTACACAGGGGCGCGGCTCGGGTCCGGACCCGAGACCCGTAACCCGGCCCCAATTGATATGGATCCACAAGTGGATCCACTGTGGATCCTCGAATTAAATTAGATTTTTAAAATTTAAAAATTTTATTTATTCATTATTATCATTAAATCAAGGTTTCAAATGAATAAATCCTAATTACCCCCCTTTATGGGTCCTGGATCTGCAATTTGGATCTAGGCCCAATTTGCAAAATTTTATAAAATTTTCGGGTTTTACAATCTAAGACCCATATTAATCTGGATTTGATTCAGCCCTAGACCCATTTGGATTTTTGGAGATGGATTTGGAACTTGGATTCAGATCTAGATCCAAATTCATGCCCAACGAATTTCCAACTTTAAGTTCATTAAATACCTTTAAATTGAAGTTAATTAATGTTAAGAAGTCTCCCAAGTTGATATGGCAACTTTTGGAAGCTTCTGGATATTTATTTATTATTTATTATTTAATATTAATTAATTAATTAATTTTATTTAGTTCCGAAATTTCTTTTTTGGTGTTTGTTTAGGACTCCTAGTAGAGTCCTTAAACACATACAGAAGAACTAAAAAGGTTTTAGAAAATCTATTTAAATGAAAACTTTAAAAAAGTCAACACTTGGAGTTTTGAAATTTTCGGAAAGTAGAGAGGAAAGATTTCCAATTAGAGATTAACTCCAGCCCTCTCTAGAAGGGGGATGGATAAGAGAGGTTGTCACCCCCCTTTTCTCTATAAATAGCCTCAAGAAGAGAGAGAGAGAGAGGAGAGAGAGAGAGAGAGAGATCGTTCTTCTCCAATCATCCGATGTTTTCACCATTGATTTCTATTTCTTTTTCGATCTACGGTTAAGGTACGAGTCTTTCTTTTGTCTCGGATAAGAAAAAGAGCCTAAATAAGCTTTAGGCAATGTTTTTATAAGGAACCATGAATTCTATCTTGATTTTTTATGGTTTAATCTATGGGAATCAATGTAGGAAGGCTTAGATCATGTGGTATTTGTTTTCCTATGATTTTCTGCATGATTTTATGTTTTCCCCACTATATATATATATATATATATATATATATATATATATATATATATATATATATATACATATGCATATATATGTTTTTGCCTTGTATGTACTCTTTGGATAGGTCTTGACAGTTTTTGTTCTATGCTTTTAGCGGGTGGTTATGGGGCTATAATTCTTGAAACTGAACCAGATCTATGGAAATAAAAATATGTGCATATTCAGTTAATATGAAAAATTTAGATTTTTGGCGGTTTTTGGTCTGAGACACGACGGACAGCTGTCTAGCCCCAGCCTAGACAGTTGGCTGGGACAGGACAGTCTGTTGTCCAGTCCCAGACAGCTGTTCAGATCGGTGCTGGACAGCTGTTCAAGTGAAAAAAAATTATTAATATATATATACATGAAGAGGGCGTGTACCAGCCAATTCAGTCGGCTGGATTGGACCGGGACAGTTCAGTCCCAGCTGACTGTCGGCTGGGACTAACACGCAGTCAAAACATCTTTATATATATAATGTTTAAAAGAATATGTCTTTCGGATGGGCTGGCTGGCCTGGCCTGCCAGTTCCGGACAGACCTGTAGGTGTTTTTAAAAAAAACTGTATATTGGTTATAATCTGATTATACATACATAGGTCTAAATATATCTTAATGTGTTGCTGAGCCATAGAGTATATTGGGTATGATTAAAAAAAAACATACATAAGCATGAACAAGCATTTACTATGACTCACTATTTGATATGTTTTAGAAAAATATTATATGAAGTGCATAGTGATTCTATACTGTCATGAAATGTTCATGTGCTATAGTCACTGATGACAGACCAGCATATGGGGTTATGTTGGATGCCATTAAGAGTGCATTGATCCACCTTGATGTGGTGTGATCGATGACATTGTGAGCCCTAAAAATGTAAATGTTCTGCCTTATGCATTTTGCTCGAGGCAGGCAACAATGTTAATTGATACTTGAAAAATCTGTTTCAAAGAGTATGGAATTTTATAAATATGACTGTCAACATTAAATACCCTGTCTTATACATGTTTCTTGAGATAGACAGTAATGGTATTAGCCTTGTGGAAATTTTGTTTCAAAGAAGGTGAGACGTTGTAGGTCTAATTAGTGTCTGGGAGTTTAGTTTTGTTTTGTTTTTTGGAATTGCGATTTCATTATTTAATTAACCACTCGTGCCATGTACCCAATTGGTTCTAATATGATCTGAAAAGCGTGTACATGACTGCTAGTTTTGTTGGTGTAAGATAGATCTATATGTATCATTCATGTTGTATTAATCTACCCTAATATGATCTGGAACTGTGTACAGTAATATGATGATCATTCCATGTCATTGAGCGGCAGTTTGGTACTGATTTCTTATTTTTGTGAATCACGAAATTACTGATTCAACATATACCCCTATACAATGCTTTGTGAGTTCATTCAAAAAAAAAATATAGGGGTTTTAGGGGCTGGTGTGGTCGGCTGACCAACCGAGCTCGGCTTGGCTGGCCAGGCCTGACCAAACTTGGCCATGGCTGACAGGCCTGGACCAGGCTTGCTGAGCCGAGCCAAGTGGGCTCGGCTGGGCAGATTTAAAAAAAAAGGACATGTTTTAAAAACAAAAGGGAATCTTTGTGCATGTTGTGCTTTGTTTGGAAAATTTTCCAGACTTTCTATGTGTTTTGTATGGTTGGGTATGCATTAGTGAAATGGAATGGAATCATGTTTACTTAAGGGATGAAAATTGTTTATACATGCAGCCTGAATTTGTATATGCATATGCATTTATCATCCAACCTAAATATGGGTGCCTTTGCATGTAAAAGAACGAAACCTTTGCATGCTTGCACATTAGTATATCATGCTTAATCAAAGTATTAATGCACCATTGTTCTTATGTGCACGTGCATGCATGAAATCAATATGTTTGCATGTAAGTGATTGCATGAATGCTCACATGTTTTAATTGAAACGATTCATGAATAAAAGCATGCATTTGACATGAATGTGTATTAGATGAAAGTATGCACTTCATATAAATGTGTGAACTCATCCACATGCATATGAATATTGTTGTTTCATACACATATCTATATTGGCATACATGATTGTGTATTGAAAGACATGTGAAATGAATTCATATTGGCATGTGATTAATGATTTTTGTATATGATGCATCGATGATCAATTACTAGATCATTGTGGGTTGTGTTAGCCTTGAGCTTGGATTGCTCCTGCTTTACTTGTTTTAATGCATCACAAAAGTCACATTAATATTGTTTCACTATATTGCACTGTTCTATGTTTTTTGCGAGCTATGGTCCCGTGATAAGCCTCACATTTGGATATGCGAACTTGTGTTATTAATTTTGCATGCTGAATTACAAATTAATGAATGAATATTAGTAACAAGATAAAGAAAGAAAATAATGTAATATACGTTTTGAGACATTCCGTCTTTAGAATAGGACTCTTAGAGTTGCGGTTTTAAGAATACTAAAACTCCGTGTGCGTTGTTGTTACCCCTGAACTCGATATTGAGGTTCTTCTTCTGACCACGGTTTTAGGAAAAATCTGTCACTTTACTTGAGGGTGGTGTGTAGACACAACTGTTATTTTGGTATACAAAAAAATAACATTATGATTGTTGATTTTCATAGTGTTCCGACATTGGTTGTTGATTTTCAATGTTTCGATGGGTGATGTTGATTCCTAATATCGGTTAAGGGTTAAGTTTGGAACCCAGTAATAAAATAAAACTTGTGTGCTAAGTTACCCTAGGAACCTAACTTGACATCGAGAACTTTTACCCGTTTGGAGTATCTGCGGGAAACGGTAATTAAAAAGAGAAACTTAAATTGTGTGCATTTAATAGGAACATGCATATGAAAAGAAAACTCTGATAAAAGATAATTTATTCATACATTGCACTGAAATCATGCATATTCTTGTTATGCATTAGATCATGCATATTTACTTGTTCTCTTAATTGTAATATATTGGTGAATATATGATGTTTGTTCTCTAATGCATGTTAAATATCTTTATTGTTTAAATTGTGGTCTCTGTTGTTTATTAAATTATTCTTTCATGCTTAATAATTGTTCTCTATTGCATGAATAGTTAATTGAGTTATGAATTTGTCATAATTGTATCCCTCTAAAATATTGTATGAATCTTATTTGTGTTCTTTTTACTTATTTGTTTCATTAGAGGGTTTCGTACACAAAATTCTTTGGATTCTGACACCCTTACTTTTGTGTTTTTCGCAGGCTCAGATGCCTAGTGAGGCGACTTCTTTTGAGAGGAGCTACTGTTAAAATATATGTAATCATATATATATATATATATATATATATATATATATATATATATATCATCATGTAAAACCCAAACAAAAAAAATTGGGACCTGGGTCGGGTCTGGATTCGACTCGGATCCATACCCGAGCCAGCCCTGCCCATCGAAAGGGCTTTCAGGGGATGGCCGTGGGCGACACACAGGGGGCCGCCTGCCCCCTGTGCCGTTATAAAAGGGCGAGAGGGGAGGGCTTACGAGCCTCTTCCCTTATCCCCGACTCTCTCTCTCTCTCTCTCTCTCTCTCGCCTCTCTGCATCTCTCCCTCGTTCCCTGGCTCTCCTCTCTAGCGAGCCCCGCCGGCGACATCTCCCTCTCCGACGAGCTCCCTTTTCGACGACCCTCACCCCTCGGCTCTCTCACCTCCCTCCTCTTCGGCAGCCCCAGGTAAGCCCTCCCGTCTCTTCTTTCCCCCCCCCCCCCCCCTTTCATCTTCTTCTACCTTCTCCTCTCTCGACAGTTGTAGGCAGGGGCCAAAGGCCCCTGCATCTCTCTCTCTGCTTACCTTTCGGCAGGGGCCATTGCCCCCTGCCCCTCTTCTTTTAAAATCCAGCAGGGCCCGATGGCCCCTGCCGTTTTTTTTCTCAAGACCGATAGGGGCCATTGGCCCCTGCCTCCTCTCCCAAAAGCCGCAGGGGGCCTTTGGCCCCTGCGCTCCTTCTCTCTGCTCATTTTTCCAGCAGGGGGCATCGACCCCTGTCCTTCTCTTTCTGGTAGGGGCCGATGGCCTTTCCCTTCCTTTAAAACCAACAGGAGCCTACGACTCCTGCCTCTCTTTTTGGAAACCCAGCAGGGACCGATTGCCCCTGTCCCTCTCTTATTTGTCTGGTAGGGGCCGAAGGCCCCTGCCCCACTTTTTATAAACCCGGCAGGGCCCTGCTCTTCTTTAAATATCCGGCAGGGGCCGATGGCCCCTGCACCTGTTTCCTTTGGCGGCATGGGTCATTGGACCCTACCCCGTTCTGTTTCAAGTCGGCAGGGACCATTGATCCCTGCCTTGTATTGCGAAGAAGTTAAGTCTCCTCTCTACCTTTGCTCGTTTATTTGCCTTCTAAAAAGTCATGTTTTTGCAGTTACGCAACGGAGCCCGTACGCGCCCCGCAAACCGAACCTGCAATCACTTACGTTTGCAGGCGACCTCTTTCTCACAACACTCCGAGGTAGGGAAAAATTGCACAAGGACTTAAATAACTGAACCAAGCTTAAATAATTAAAGACCGAAAGAATTAAAATATATATTTACATACGTATAAGTATATAAGTATGCTTTTAGCTCAAGGACGCGGTTTCGCGATCCTTGTCCTATTGCTTTCGCATTTCCTGCTTTCTGTCTTTAAATTTGCCATCGCGCTTTTGTTTCTGCATTTACTACTTTCTGTCTTTTAGCTCAAGGACGCGATTTCGCGATCCTTGTCCTTTGCTTTCGCATTTCTTGTTTCTTGTTTGCCGCCGCGCTTTGCGCCCAGGCTTTTGATTTTGCATTTTCTGCTTTTTGTCTTTAAATTTGCTATCGCGCTTCGTGCCCAGGCTCTTGTGTTTTTGCATTACTGTTGTTGTTTTCACCTTGCTATCGCACACGCTATCCTGTAGCATTTCTTCATACGGTGTTCATAGTTCCAAACTCAGGGAACGTGCGTAGGCTTGCACCTCTCTCGCGCCTGCGACCGAGGAATAGCAAGGTTTAAACTTTGCAACCTCGATGATGGAAGGGTCCCTTGTAAGAACCCTGATTCATCGATTGAACAATTTTATAAATAACACCGGAGGCTTTTGGTATTGCGCCATTACAGCTGGTTTTCTCGAATCAAAACGTTCAGAAGGGGTAGTTTTTTTCTACTCTGTTTAGTATTTTTGGCGCAGCTCGAGATTTCCCAAAATCCGGGACTCGAGCAAGCTTTTGAGCGTAATTTTCTCATGCGAAATCCGCATTCACCGTTCATCGTTATCAGTGTCAATTTGTGTTGCATGTTGACACTACGATAACGAATGCGAGATTCGAGAAAATCGCATGTCATAAGTTGGCACATGATTTTGGTCATTTCAAAAGTTAAGAATGATGACATTATACCTTTGAAAATTATGTTGTTGAGGCTCCTATTGAGGACCTAGAACTCTTCCTTGTAACGTGCTCATAGACATACATGTCATGCGAGTAATACGACGGATGTTTGAGACGATCATACGACCTCGACTAGTGCTATGAACACATTGGTAAACCATATTACAGATTGATTGATTTTTGCCTTCACAGGTAAGATGCTCAATTGGGTCAAAAGACCAGAGCATTTAGAATGGGTCGTTGGTTAAGTAACCCCTGACACACTCATTCATTTTTTTGTTGTCTGTCAAGGGAGAGGATGGATTGGTACACACACTTCGATGGATAGGTTGTTAACAATCATTCTACGAGCAAAGACTCGATGTCCCCAGTCATCGGAGTTAAGGGATGAGACTACCAGACATTATCCTAGGTGGTAGATCTTTTGGACTTCTGCAGAAGTAGGATGCATCCGTAGCTATGAATGCCTTTGGGGAATCCTCTCTCGACTAGTTATTCGGGTTATTCAAAATATATAGAATAACAGACGCCTGAACTAGTCTCAATTGTTTTTACGAATCGCGTTTGCGCATACCTGCAGGCCAGTTAATGATGAAACATAAAGTAACTTGTGCACTCTATCTATAAGCATAAAATTGTTGTTTTGCTTAATGCTTAGTAATTTTCAATTCATTATTAAATGCTTTGATATAATGTGTAGCATGTGCTAGTTAGACTTTCACACATACTATTAAACTGCTCATGTTAATTCGATAACTGTTTGGTTACTCATCATGCATAATTAATTGTTTATGCTTCTTTCAGACATTTCTGTCTACTTGTGCACCTACTAGTTTTTCACGAAACTAACCCATTTTATGGGTACAGGTGATGATTAGGTGCTTAGCAGGCGATGGCGCGATTGCGAGATGTCATCAGGATCCACTGTTACCACTCGCAGCTCTTGTCCTGATCGTTTTGCATTTTTTTTGCGGATTTCTTAAGGAAATCCAAATTTTGTACAACTTGAAATTATTTATAATACGAATATTTTCATCTAGATATTTGCAAGGTATGCCTTTGTCATTTATGCGCTTTTAGCTAACGTACCTAAGATTGTTGACTTGCCTGCCCTCTTTTCTTTCAAAGACATGTTTCCACTGAATTTATAAATAAACTCTGAAAAGAAAAAGGATTCTCTAGTCTTCTAAACTATTTTAAAAAAGGTTTACAAGTTCAAAATTTTGGGGTGTTACACATCATACCCGATAAAGGGTATTTTTGTAATTCTGCCCATTAAGGGCATTTTAGTCTTTTTACATGTATTTTATTTTCCATTTCTTTTTCTTTTTTCTTTTTTCATTTATTGTAAAATGCAATTAATGCATTGCATTGGGGGTTCCAACCAAAGGAGTCGTTGGACCCCCAACGGTCACAAATGTGACCGTTGGGGGCCCAACGAGTCCCCTTTAGGCCTCCCAATGTCTTCTCTCTCTCACTTTTTCTCACTCTCTCCCTCTCTCCTTTGTGTATAAATAAAGGGGCATTCCCCCATGTAAAGCATGGCCTTTTAGGCCCTCATTCAATGAAGTGTATTCATTTTATGCCTCTTCGTAGGCTTCTTGTGGTGTCCCTTAGTGGACCATTTCTTTATTTTCCATTGCGGAGTTGTGTTTGTCCAATGTTGGACCTTGTGAATGCATTGAGCATTCTTGTAATTCATTTCAACTCACTTTCTAACATGGTATCAGAGCTCACGGTTTTCTTAGATCTTGAAAAGTTTCTGTCTCGACTTCCGTGTTTCACTTGCAAAGGTGTGATATCACCTTGTTCTTGCAAGGAGTGTTTCGTTTCTCGGCTAGAAGTTCTTTATCACTTCTCTATCGGCTTCAAGAGGACTCGGTTCGAGAAAAGGACTTGAGCAACAATGTTGTATTGTATTCTCTCTCTTCTTGAAATTCCTTATCATACATATTTTTTTTGAATTTTTCAAATAGTAAGCTTATGCATTACACACGAGAAAATGTTTGTCTTTATTCGTATATATATATATATATATGAATTTGATTTTTTTTAGTATTTTAATCATCGTTGAACTTGTGTTTAGAAAATGAGAAATATGGATCATGTTTAAATATTTGAAGTTTTTTCGAAAACAATATATATATATATATATATATATATATATATATATATATATATATATATATATATATATTGATTCGAGATGGTCAATGATATCTTATTTCACAAAAATATAATTTAAACTTACATTTCACACACACACACACACACACACACACACACACACACACACATATATATATATATATATATATATATATATATATATACTTAAGCTTGATCAATTGAAATTTGTGTTTAATAAGACATGCGTGTTCATGTTTTTAAGATCTTTGACGCATTACATACTTAGCATAATTTTTGTGTGAACTTATCTCTTGCATATATACTTAAGCTTGATCGGAAGCATGTTTTTTTGTATGAAACATGTGGCTCTAAGTCTTGCTTGAGTATTTCTTGTTAATCTTTCTATAAGAATGCATGCATATGGTTTCTTTATTCATATGCTTTGGTTACTTGTTAAACTCTCGTGTGTCATCTTTTGAAAATATGTATTTTTTTATTACAATTGATAGCGTTAAGATGTTCTCAATATTTGAGAATGGTTCTAGATTTTTCATCTCTAGATTGTCTTGAATACATTTTGATAACTGTTTTGTAATGTTTTTTTTAAGCATTCTTTTACATAAATAAAATTGTTTATTTATGTGTGTTGTTCATCTTTTACCCTTTTATGGATTTTTTAAAGTGTCCTTTAGACACCTCCTTTTGAGTGTTCAAAGAGCATTTGTGGAAGACCACCATTTGCTTCATTACATGATAACTCAATGTTCTCTAAAATGTGATTGCATTATGATAAATGATTTCATAACTTTTTGGCTTCACCCCTTAGTGGGTATGTATACTCGCACTTTATGTGCATGGTTATTGGTTCATTCTTGAACCTATTGCATTCAAAGTCATCTTTTTGTGTGGGCTTCATCCCACTTTAATGAGATATTTTTTCTATTTTATGTGTGCCTTTTTTAGCATGTTGTATTGTGTTCATTAAGAGAGAGCTTTCGTGAGCTTCCTCTTCTTACATGATATAGAAATTTCATATGCATTATTTGCTTAATGTTTCATGATAAGTCTTTTTTTGGTATAAATTGAAGAATTGATCATGATTAAGCATAATTCGTGTTTATGCAAAATTGTTGTTATGAGGCATATTGTTGTGATTGATTATATTAGACCTTTGATTT
Organism: Nuphar pumila; assembly: GCF_984573655.1. Taxonomy (NCBI): domain Eukaryota; kingdom Viridiplantae; phylum Streptophyta; class Magnoliopsida; order Nymphaeales; family Nymphaeaceae; genus Nuphar; species Nuphar pumila. The sequence continues at coordinate 122,657,913 of NC_143252.1, read as the reverse complement.
GATGTTTGAAATCGACCCTCTTTGTAAAATCATCTATTTGGAAAATGATTTCCTTAAGTGTTTATTGCCTTTTTATGGCATTTATATTTGTCCATCACAGGTTGTTATTTAATGCATCATTTGTTTGGCCTTATTATTGTTATATTAGAGATATCTGTTGAGGTGAGTTATGTGCACCTCGTATTATGTCATTTTTTAGATTGTCAACTTGTAGTTTGACTATAAAATGACTTGTTATGTGATCTCTAATTATGAGTGTGTCACTCATTTATTTTGGTCATTGATTTTATTATGGATGCCCTTAATTATGTATACATGTGCTGGATGTTTAAAGTTTAAAACCATAAGTGTTTTAAGATATATTGAAATTAATAATCTATTAAATGTTTGTCATTACAAGTCTTATTGCCTCAAGTGTCTTCTCATCTTATCTAAGTGTCATCATATGTAGACAAAATATATTTTTCACACCTTTGTGTGTGTTGGTAGCCCTTTGTTAGCTTTGTTCTCTTGGTCTAGTAGCTGAACACACTTGTCTTGAGTGTCATTATATGTAGACAAGGCACGTTGATTTACTCCATTGTGTGTGATTTTTAGTCCATGTTGGCATTTGTGTCCTTGTTCTAGTCGTTGAGATGTATGCCCATGGTTGACTTCTTTCACTCATTTCAAGTGTCATTTTATGTAGACAAGAGATGTATTGTCACACCTTCGTGTGTGTTTTAGCCCATGGATGGCTTAATACTCTTGTTCTAGTAGCTAAACATGCTTGATTTGGAGTGTCATTTTATGTAGACAAGAGATATTTTTAGTCCATGTTGGCGTTTATTCTCTTGTTCTAGTCGTTGGTACACTCATTTCAAGTATTATTATATGTAGACAAGAGGTGTTTTATACATACATTTGTGTGTATTTTTTGCCTTTAATGGCATTATGTTTATGTTCTTGTTCTAGTAGCTTATACGCTTGATTTATGGGTTTTGGAGGACTAATAAGGTGGTTGCTTGTAGTGGATGAACGATTGTTGAAATTTGCAAAATTTCATTATTAATTTGCTTTTTGTCCCCATATATCATATGGGATTTCCCTCTAAATGAGTTTTTCTTAATCCTTGATATGCATATTTGAAAATAAATTTTACATCTTGGTATTTAACTTATAAGGGAATTCAAATATTTTGCATATTAAGTGCTTATGATTTTCGGCCACCTAGTGAGTTTTTGCATTTGTAAATATGAGTGAGAAATTCCTCAATGTGTAAGGTTCTCTATTCAAATAATATTTATTCTTGACTCTTGGGTGGATGATTCTTAATTAGATCATGTCCTTGCAAGTTCACGTATGGCATTTGTTTGGCATAGAATTTCTTGTCTCTAAGATGTGAGAGAAATCATTAACTAATCTTTTGTTGATAAAATGTCTCCCTATTGTTGATTTATGTGTGTTAAACATGCTTTCTTTCGTATGCTCTTATACACATTCCCTTGGGAGCAATTTGTTCTTGTGTGAACATTGTCTTAGATATATTTCTAATACATGAATTTTTTTACTTGATCTTAATACAAATCTCATATTTTGTGTCTTTGTGCACTTGTGAGTGTTCTCCGTGCACACACTCCTTACTTCCAAATATTGATAGAATCCTTTGTAAGAATGCTTTTGGGAGCCTTAGTGCTCACCTATTCTAAGAGATTCAATCTTTTGCATTTGTGGGTGTCCCCTTTGTACCTTTGGGTACTTTTATTCAAGTGTTCTTGGTCTGTCTTTGCACACGTATTCCTTTGGGATGTTGGTGCTTGAAGTGTGCATCTTTGAAGGCATTTTTACATGGTTCTTGGAGATTTTTTTGTTCAAATGTTCTTAGTGTGGCCTTTGTGCACTTATCTTTCTTCAAGAACTTAGTGTGTTTTATCAATGTTTAAGTTTAATTCATGTTTTGCATAATACTCAATCGAAATGCATAAAATATCTTTTGAATCATTGTCCTTCTTAATCAATGCTATGGTCTATCATCCATTTTTGATATCTCTTATTTGATTAAGATACAAAGATACTTTTTACTTGGAGTTCTTTTGGCTTGTTCCACAGGATCTTCAAGATGGGATGAATGAAGCATCTATGATACATCGTAAAAGGAGCTTGGGGATTATCGTTAAAGACAATTAAAGGCTGACATTTACAAAGTTCTTTCATGTGCTGTAAAGTTGACGACTTTCATTGAAGATTTTTTTTTGAAGACTTGGAACCCTCATTTTGTATCTTCAAACTTTTCGTTATCCCCACACAAAGTTTGAGGGGGGGTGTTAAAATATATGTAATCATATACATATATATATGTATATATACATATATATATATACATATATATCATACCTGATAAAGGGTATTTTTGTAATTCTGCCCATTAGGGGCATTTTAGTCTTTTTACATGTATTTTATTTTCTATTTCTTTTTCTTTTTTCCTTTTTTATTTATTGTAAAATGCAATTAATGCATTGCATTGGGGGTCCCAACCAAAGGAGTCGTTAGACCCCCAACGGTCATAAATGTGATCGTTGGGGGCCCAACGAGTCCCTTTTGGGCCTCCCAAGGTCTTCTCTCTCTCTCACTTTTTCTCACTCTCTCCCTCTCTCCTTTGTGTATAAATAGAGGGGCATTCCCACATGTAAAGCATGGCCTTTTAGGCCCTCATTCAATGAAGTGTATGCATTTTATGCCTCTTCGTAGGCTTCTTGTGGTGTCCCTTAGTGGACCATTTCTTTATTTCTCATTGCGGAGTTGTGTTTGTCCAATGTTGGACCTTGTGAATGCATTGAGCATTCTTGTAATTCATTTCAACTCACTTTCTAACAGCTACGAGGGTACTACACGACTGCTTGGCAAATTCTTTTAGACAATGTGACTCTTCTTTTTGCTTTATTTATCTTTTATTTGTTTATGTCTCAGACTATATGAATTTTAATTAAATAAAGTTTGGTTTGGTTGAAAAGATGAGTATAAGATCCCTTGTAGTTGTAGATATGTTGTAACTGTAAAGGCCCTGGGTCTCTGATAATGTTTTCGCATTTGAAAAAAAAAATTATCACTTTTCACGGGTATGAGTTGAGGTCGTTACAACTAAACTTGTGTGCATTTAATAGAGACATGCATGTAAAAAAACTCTGATAATAACTTAATAAATTGTTCATATATGTGCTTTGGAATCATGCATAGTTTACTGTTCTGCATTAGATCATGCATTTTTATTTGTTTCTATTTCATATGAAAAATTGTTATTGCATAATAACTGTTTTCAAATGCTTGAATAGTAAATGGTTTATGCGATTGTTGTTGTTATATTTTCTTTGAATACTTGTATGAATTTGATTTATGTTTTTTCTTGCTTATTTCGATTTTTGTAAAAAGAATCTGTGATTCTTACCCAGTACTTCGTATGTTTTTCATATGACCTAGAGCTCAATGATGAGGATGACTGCATCAGGGAACCTGCGAGATCGCGTGACTTACTTCTGTTATTCTTGGACAGTGTGGTTCTAGGATTTTAGACTTTATTTAAATTTTCTTCTCAGACTTTGATATTTGATTAATAAAGTTAGTTATTTTTTATTGGTTGGTTCAATGTAGAGATCTCTTGTGGTTTGGAATGTTGTTAAGTCTTTGAGACCCTGAATTCTTGGGTTTTATTTTCTACAATTCTTAAAAAAAAAAATCACTTTTTAACGGGGATAAGTTGAGGCCGTTATAACGAGTCAACCAACAGTGTGGCGCTCCTTCCTCAGTTTTTTCAGATTTACGTCTTTCACATCTCGATGTTGAGAAAGTATCTGCCTGACCCTTCACATGTGATCATCCACTACGAAGTAGTTGAGGTATAGCCTGACTTGATGACAGAGGAGAGGCCAACGGAGATTGTGGATCGCCAAGAGAAGACACTACATAGTAGGATGATCCCATTCGTAAAGGTGCGTTGGTAGCATCATGGACTGGACGAATGCATGTGGGTGCCCGAGGTCGACATGCGTGACCACTACCAACATTTATTCAGTACATTATAATTTCGTGGAAGAAATTCTTTAAGGGGGTAGGGATCCATGATCCAAACCCATATCCAATTCCAATTGAATCTCAACCCAGACTGGGTTCTAGTTAATATGGATCCTGGACTGGGTCAAAATCTATATTAACATCAGCCCAACAGAGCGGGTGGAGTTCGATCTAAATTGAAAAAGACCCAAAAATAAAGGTCGATCAATTTTAAAAAATACATTTTTTGAACCAACAGATATCCGAATTCGATAAAACAGATATTCTAAGAGATCTACGTTCCGAAACGGATCTAACTATGGTCTTAGATCTATTTCGCTCCCGAATTTAACCTGAATTTCGCTCAAATTTAAAGGCTAAAAACAAATAAATTCACAGATTTTTCTTATCATATAGAGATCTTGTCAATGGGCCTTGAACCATGTCCAGACCCATGTTGACATTAGCCCATATTTAAATATTTTTCACAATTTTGTCATATTTAATTAAAAAATACGTTTTTGAGCTTAAAAATTATGAAAAATTACGAGATATTACAGAGACTCAGTGATGAGAGGGACTGGCTGGCTCGAGGAATTGAGGTTTATGATTTGGTGGCCCGAGTTCTGATGTGCATGGGATGGAATAGAGTTGATTTTGAATTTTGAACTCTCTTGACTTATTTGATTAAATAAATGAAGTTCTATTCATAGTTTTAAATTGACTCTATGTTTGATATGGTTGATGAAATGGGAATATTAAATCAATAATGCACCCCTGGTCCTTTTGAAGGTTTTTTGCAATTGTTTTAAAAAAATATCTGCATTTTTCGAGGGTCAGTTTGGGGTCGTTACAATTTAATCAAATTATCCACAGTTGATAAATATATTGTTAAGGGCTCATTTCTCTGTGCACTTTTCTTTTTAATTATTTTTTCTCAAAATCAAAGTTTTTTTTATTTTACATCCTTATCTATATTTTATTATGGATCTGATATGAGCATGAGAAGGGAACCCTATACAATTACAGTCACCACCATAGTCTTTACCTTTTGCTTTTAACATAAAATGTGATGGTTTTCCACAGCACTAGTCCCAATTTTATATGTACATGCAGCTAGACAACGGCAATTAACTCTCTATATATCTCTAATAAATGTGGTTGAATTTACTGTAGAAAGTGAAAGTATGGCGTTTCATGCAGTCACTGGAGTTGTAGGCCACAAATGGTCTTCAAGGCATCCAACGACCATGTATACTGGGTTTGGGCCATTCAAACTGATAGGAACCCTGGTACATTCAGAACACTGCACCCTATAGTGCATGTGACTGGTTGCGTGCCAAAGTGGCGAACCCTGTAACTGTGGTTTCATGTCAGGCCTAATGAAATAAATAAAGTCAAGCATTTGCTTTTTGTGTTTTTTGTAACTTAAGGTATGGTTGTTCTTGTCCTCTGGAGAGAATGATGATGCTTGGAGTTGGAGCTGATTATCTGCACACAGTTGATCCTTTAGCTTGTTCTTCCTACTGATGGACATCATACCCCTACTTGGATTTTCTAAGCTTTCTAGGAACTCATTGTGCTGCCCCCACATACTTTTGTTTGTTATGGGTTGCTTTTTGGTGATCTTCTAGTAAATTGTTCAACACATTGGTATTCTGCCCTGCTTATGGAATTTTTCTGTATTGAGTCTGGAACTTCTATTTGTTTTGGTTATTTTTTTCTCTTTTGATATAAAACTTGCCAACAGTTTTTCATTGTTCTGTTGATATAAAACTTGCCAACAGTTTTTCATTGTTCTGACTGTTGATTCTTATGAATCAATTGTTGAGTGTTAATTTATTTCTTCAAATATCTGCTTTCTGTTTTGATGTTTAATGCAGAAATTTATCAGTTGAACTGTTTCATCTCTCCTGAAATGTGTGGAATCAGATACTTAGTTTGACTTCTTTAATACCTGCCTAAGCAGGAAGTATGAAGGGAACAATTATTACTCCATTTAATTCTGTTTCAAGCTATGTATCATAAAATGTGATCACATCTAAAATTTTGATAGCGAGAGTAAAGAGGAAAAGCCACCAAAACTGTCTGATTGAACATTTCTTGAAGCCTACAAACTCTTTTTTTGTCCCTTTTTATTCATTTTAGAAACATGTATTATCTGAAAGATATTCAAAATGGCATTCTCACCATTACTTTTCATTCTGCAGTTATACCGGAAATATCCAAACTTGCATGTGTATTCTTATGGGACACTACCGTGTGTTGACCCAATAGTTGCAGAAGCATGTTCAGACTTTGTCACAAGGTTATTATGAATGTTATTTTGCTTTCAGCTGGAGCATTCTTGCATGCCTACAGTTTATATCTTTTCTTCATTCTACTTTTAGACAGTTCTTTTCAATCAAATTACATTGAAAAAGGGACTCTTTGGCTAGTTTATCAATCGGCTTAGTCAGTGGTTCTCTGCCCGATGGACCTCATCTGTCATGCAGTTACGCTTGATGATTCCTTTTCTTTGAACTGGGAACTCTGAAGTTTAACCATTATTTGGATCTTTTGCAGTATTGTATACAATGATGAGTTCTCAGCACGCCTTTCAATATGTTCAATCCTGAGATTACGTGCTGCAGCAATGGAAGCTCTTGCTCAGGATTCTTCTGCTAATTCAGCTATGATATGTAAGCTTGCCAGAAGGATTTTGCAAACAAATCAATCTCATGAGGCTAGAGAGAATGAATGGATTTCTCCTCCTGTTTATACCGGGAGTATGCTTGCTGGAGACAGTGGCCAAACCTATCGGAGGCAACAGTATAAAGATACAGTCAATGGTGGTCTTTCTGTGTGCTGATGTCATTCTTTCTTTTTTAATATGCCTAGTCATCATGCTTATTATCTATTAGATTATCAAAAGTGCAATTTCCATCATAGCAAACTTGTACTGAACTAATGTACTATTGGACCTTCACAAAGGTCTTAGGATTTTGGAGATTTTGGAATTTCTCCTCTTAATGCTTTTCAGATTCAATAACTCTCTTCGGATATGACTTCTAGACATGAGTGCATGTCTGATAACAAAAGTTCACTGGATGCAGGTAGTGGACCAGTCCAAGATATTCTCATCCAGGAAGCAAATGCCTTTAAGGGCAGATCCTCTTTAGAAAAATGTACAGATTGTTTTGATGAAAATCTTTATCAAGCCCGTCAGGGTGCAGAGGTGTTTCCAGCTGGAAACCTTTTATTTCAGATTGCTGATGGTGAACCATCAACCCGGCCCTCTTCAAAGGATCCTCAGGAAGTGTTTCTCCCTGGCCTCGTCATACATATAATACCAGAAAGCGGGAAGAAATGCTCATCTCTCTGGAAAAGCTGGAATCATCATGGTGGGGATGACAGCTTTAGTGCTTATGTGGGTAGCAGAGAGACTTTTAAGGATATTGTAGTGACCCCTTACATGTTCCTTGATCATCTTCCATGGAGGTAATGAATCTATATTTTTCATTATTCCCATTAGTTTCTTCTATAAGCTAAGGTATCTTTATTTTCTCTCTCCATGCATCATATTTTGACTTGTACGCATAGAACTAGAAATTTTGCCTTGGATCTATATGACATGAAAAGGTTGGTTAAGAGTGGTGATCTGTTGAACCAGTATAAAAATCCAAAGTTCCAACATGTTATGCTGGAAATTGTATAAAATCGGTATTTGGAATTGACTGAAAAGGTGAGGGAAATTCTGGGTTGGAAACTTTACAGTTGATGGAAAACAGGACTTGTTTCTCAAACTCACAACTGGGTCAAGATATTTTTTAATGGGTATTACCATAAAAAATTTATCTACCTGTAAGCAATTTTTTTTTCTTTTTTTTCTCTCATGCTATAAATCCTAATCTCCGCCTGTGTATAACTGTTTAGTTATACACTGCCGGTCCCAAGCCCGGATAAAAGAGGAGGGTTGCGGTAGGCCAGTGACAACCAACATAAAAACTTAGTCACACCCTATGAATATGAACCAATATGAGAATTTCGTTGGGGCGTTCCCTACTGAGCGATGCGTTGTACTCTATAGGCCCGGAGGCAGTAATAAATGGGCAAGGGTTGCTAGGTCATCGCCTAGAAGCGACGCGTCACACCGGCGCCCAGGTGTGGTGTCAAATAGGCAAGGGTTCCTTCACTTTGTTGGACGGGTGGGGGTAAAGAAGATAGTTCAAGACCATAAAATTAGGTTAGCCACTTGGAACATAGGGTCTTTAACTGGTAAGTTGGTAGAGTTAATAGATGTTATGTGTAGGAGAAAGATGGATATTTTATGTCTACAAGAGACCAAATGGGTAGGTGAGAAAGCAAAAGTGATAGAACCTTGGGGATATAAGATTTGGTATACAGGAATAAATAGGAATAGGAATGGAGTAGAGATTGTTATTAGTCATGAGTTTATAGATAATGTAGTTGAGGTCCGTAGGAAGGGTGATAGGATTTTACTTATTAAATTAGTATTAGGTACGGATATTATTAATATTATTAGTGTTTATGCACCTTAAGTAGGTTTAGATGATTCCATTAAGCGTCAATTTTGGGAAGATTTAGATGGAGTAGTACAAGGGATATCTTATGGAGAAAAGCTTTTCATCGGCGGTGACCTTAATGGACATGTAGGCATTAGTAGAGATAGATTTGAGAGTATCCATAGAAAATATGGTATAAGAGAAAGAAACAAAAGTGGAGAAAGGATTTTAGATTTTGGTTTGTCCTATGATATGATCTTAGCTAACACTTGATTTAGGAAGAGGGAGTCACCTAGTAACATTTAAAAGTGAGGTTAATACGAGTCAGATAGATTTTTTCCTACTTAGAAAGAGAGATAGGGGTTGTTGCATCGATTGTAAGGTTATATCGGGAGAAAATGTAGCTACACAACATAGTCTTAATTTTAGATCTTAGAATTAGAAAATGACGCAAAAGGGATAGACATAGGATAGATCCTAGAATTAAGTAGTGGGCACTAAAAGAAGCTAAACAAGGAATGTTTATAGAGCAGGTAGTTAAGGAAGTTGATTGGTGTCTCGAGGAGGATTCAGAATCAATGTGGAATAAGTTAGCGGGTGGCATGAGAAAGGTGGCTAAGGAGGTATTGGGTGAGTCTAAAGGCGGTGCACCGCTAGGTAAGGATACATTATGGTGGAACGAGGATGTCAAATTAACTATTAAGGTTAAAAGAGAATGTTATAGAAATCTAAGTAAGAGTCGTGATAATGAGAATTTGGAGAAGTATAGGATAGCAAAGAAGAAAGCTAAAAAAGTAGCTCGAAACGCGAGGGATAAGGTATATAAGGAAGTTTATGACAAGTTGAATACCAAAGAGGGCGAGAAGGATATTTATAGGCTTGCAAAGATGAGAGATAGGAAATCGAGAGATCTGGGTATGGTTAGATGTATCAAAGATGAAACACAAAGGGTTTTAGTCAAAGATGAGGAGATTAAGGAGAGATGGAAAGATTATTTTGATAAGCTATTTAATGGAAATCATGCTCAGGATCTTGTAGACTTCTCCATTCCTTTTCATGAGATGAATTGTGAGTTTATGCGCAAGATTCAAAAGAAAGAAATTGCAGAGGCTTTGAAGAAAATGAAATCAAGAAGGGCAGTTGGCCTAGATGGTTTACCTATCGAGGCTTGGAAATGCTTTGGTGAGAAAGGTTTAGTATGGTTGACAAATCTTTTTAACAAGATTTAGCAGACAAATAAGATTCCTAATGAGTGGAGGAAGAGTACTTTGGTGCTTTTATATAAGAATAAGGGTGATATACAAGATTGCACAAACTATCATAGTATAAAACTCATGAGTCATACTATGAAACTTTGGGAGAGGGTGATTGAGTATAGGTTGAGGAAGGTTGTCATGATATCGGAGAATCAATTTAGTTTTATGCCTGGAAGATCAACTATGGAAGCTATACATCTTCTTAGACAACTTATTGAGAGATATAGAGAGAGGAACAAAGATTTGCATATGGTTTTTATTGATTTGGAGAAGGCATACGATAGAGTACCTAGGGATGTTCTCTGGTGGACAATGATGAAGAAAGGTGTTTCTCTCAAGTACATTAGTATAATTAAAGATATGTACGAAGGAGTATTAACCAATGTCTGCACTTGCGGAGGGGTGACAACCAATTTTCCTATAACGGTTGGGTTACATTAAGGATCTGCATTAAGCCCTTTCCTATTTGCTATAGTGATGGATGAGCTTACGAGATCAATTCAAGAAAATGTGTCGTGGTGTATGTTGTTTGCTGATGATATTGTTTTGATTGATTAGTCTAGAGCTGGGGTTAATGCTAAGTTAGAATTATGGAGACAGACATTGGAAGCAAGAGGTTTTAAGTTGAGTAAGAGTAAGACAGAATATATGGAATGTCGGTTTAGTAAGCAACGAAGTAGTGATGGGAGTGTAGTGAAGCTTGGTGAGCAAGAAATACCAGTGGATGACTGTTTCAAATATTTGGGATCTATCATTCAAAAGTATGGAGAAATTGATGGAGATGTAAATCATAGGATAAAGGTTGGGTGGATGAAATGGAAATGCGCAACTGGAGTGTTGTGCGATCGTAGAATGCCATTGCGGTTGAAGGGAAAGTTTTATAGGACGACAATTAGGCCCGCTTTACTATATGGTACAGAATGTTGGGCTGCCAAGAGACATCATATTCAAAAAATGAGTGTAGCTGAGATGCGTATGCTTAGATGGATGTGTGAAAATACAATAAAAGATAAGATTCGAAATGAGGAGATACGTAAGAAGGTAGGCGTTGCATCCATTGAAAATAAGATGAGAGAGAATCGTTTACGGTGGTTTGGACATATTCGGCGAAGGCCTAATAATGCTCCAGTTAGAAGGATGGAGAAATGAAAAAATATATTAGTTAAAAGAGGTCGGGGTAGGCCTAAGAAGACTTGGATGGAGATGATAGGAAAGGATATGAATGCTTTGAACCTCACCGAGGACATGGCATGGGATAAAAATGATTGGAGGAGAAGGATTCATGTGGAAGACCCAAAATGATTTTCTTTTTTGGTTCATATCGCCGACCCCAATTGTTTTGGGATGAAGGCGGAGTTGTTGTTGTTGTTGTATGCTATAAATCCTAATAATCACAGCTTGAATATTTCACTTGTCTAATGTGATATGAAACAGCTCCCTTTTTTCATACATTTTTTTGTATTCTATGTTCCCCTAGTGGGAGACAAGATTTTTTGAAGAAAGTGTGGGCTACAGTTTTTCATGCAAAAGTTTTTCACTAGTTAAAGACTGTATTTTTGGCCCACAAGAGCTCTGCTTATCTGGTAGGGGTGACTTGTAAATGTCACCAAGTTGACGATGTTAAAATAGAGCATGCGTATGGATTTGGATCCAGATCCATACGCACATCAATCCTTCGTTACTATGCAATTGACGTTCATTAATGGTATTTTTGTAATATTATAAAATTATTTTTATATAAAGGTATTAGGGCTCGGTGGTGTGGTTGTTAAGCCGCCCCAGCCTTTGTGCTTCTCCCTTTCTCTCTGTTTCTCTGTTTCCTGTGCAGGCTGAGCAGTGAAGTAAACCTATCTCTCTCTCTTGATTTCTTATATGGTATCAAAGCAACGGCTGCAGAACCCTACCAGTGACACGTTCAACAAGATCTGAAAAGGCAGCCGTGAAGACTTCTTCATCTTATTCTTCGGTTGCATCTCTTCCTTCAACATCAACGTCTTTTTCTTCAACATCCACGACTGTCTCTTTCTTCAACATCGTTTGTCATCCTTCTCTTTCAGTATCAACATAGTGAAGACTCCTTCATCTTATTCTTTGGCCGCATCTCTTCCTTCAACATCAGTGTCTTCTTCTTCAACATCCACGACTGTCTCCTTCTTCTTCAACATCGTCTGCGTCTGCAACTTCTCCTTCAGTTGTATCTCCTTCTTCAATATCACCTTTCTTTTATCTACAACTGCATCTTTTTGTCAACTGCACTTTCTGTGGTTTACTTTCTGAATTTGATATTTTTCTAAGTTTGTGCTGTGAATACTCCTTGTATTGCTAGACGATTCATATCATTTTGTTCGAAATATTATTGTCATAGTCTAGCATTCACCATCGTATCAGATTTTCTCGAATTTGTATTGTTGTTCTTCATCATTTTCAATCAGCTGTGAAATCAGTGTTTTCTGTGCAACGTCATCAGGCAGACTGTAACATATTACATTCTCGTCTCAAAAAAAAAAGGAATTCTCTTTCAAGGTATTGGTTGCACAAGTACATGTTTTATTGAAGCTCTACTAATTGATTAAGTGATCTCAACTTAGTTTGTTTTTTTCAATCCATTTTGTTCGCATATTCATTGTTTTCATTGATATGGATTCATACTCGTCATCCAGTGCAAGTTTCTTAAATCAACTTGTTACAGAAAAACTTACTCATTCTAATTTCTTAACATGGAAGAGACAAATACTTCCGTTTATACGGAGTCAGGATCTTGATGAACATTTGGATGATTCCATTCCTGTACCACCACGACTTATTTTGCAGGAAACCAAGGATGAGAAGGGTGATGCAATTACCAAATCTATTAAGAATCTAGAGTATACAGCTTAGAGAAAGCGGGATCAATCTTTGGTTGCTTATATTACGTCAACACTCTCTCAAGAAGTGTTGGCTACTCTTTCAAATAAGTGCACTGCGGCAGATTTATGGAGTAAGCTCTCTCAAACATACTCCCAGATATCAAAAGCCCGAGTTATGTACTTAAAGAATGAGTTTTAAAGTTTAAAGAAAGGCTCCATGACAGTTATGGAATACATAGGCCGCTTGAAGAGTATTACTGACCAATTGGCTGTTATTGGAAGTGTTATTTCAGATAAAGACAAAGTACAACTCCTTAATGGGTTGGGCTCTGATTTTGACATGTTTGCCACAACTTTGACATGTCTTCCTCACTTGCCCAATTTTGACGACCTTCAAGCGAAACTTCTTCAGCTTGAGATGATTATAAAACAAAGGGCAGAAGGAAATGAATCAGCTCGTTCCCATTCAGTTTTGGCTATGGAGACTTTTGTAGGTTTTGGACGAGGGAATGCAGGGCATCAAGGAGGCAGAGACAGAGGCCGTTTTGGACAGGGAGGACGTGGTATCTTGCCTAAACCTAATATTTCGGGTGTTTTTAATGCAGGGAATCAGAGGAGAGTTCCCACTTGTTTCTTATGTAACAAAAGAGGACATGTGAAAGTTGATTGTTGGTTTAATCTGCAGAATAGAGAAAAAATAAACAAAATTGAAAATAAAGCTTCTACTGTAGACACGAAAGCGCCATCTACAAATGTGCAACAACTTTTGTTATCAACATTGTCACAGATGACGATCAAGCAAAATGAGTAAGGCGAGTGGTACGTTGATTCCGGTGCTGCCACCCATGTCACAGGTAATGCGGGTAAGTTATCTCACTTATTGTCTTATTTTGAAAAAGGTAGTATAGTTACGGGAGATGGAACTTATCACTCCATTAGTCATACTGGCAGTACACATATCCCTATGTCAAATTCCTCACTTCACTTGTCCAATGTCCTCCTTGCCCCTAATATTAAAAAGAACATTGTCTTTGTAGCTAAACTTATTGACGATATGAATTCTTCTGTCGAATTTACTCCCTCCTCTGTTTATGTTAAGGATCTACGGACGAAGGTGACGTTCGCTAAGGGGGAGCGACAAGGAAACATGTACGTCTTCAAGGAGATTCTCTCATTGTCTTCGCCTTCAGTCTCAGTTCTCCAGTTGAAGCCGTCCAAGCATTCTTGAATTTCTTCGTCTTCAGAATCTTTGTTTTTCACTTCATTGAAAGTTTTTAATTCATCTCATTGTAATAAGCCAGATATTTGGCACAGTCGCTTGGGACATTGTAGTCGGGGCTTCGTTGAAAATCTTGTATCTGATGGCCTTCTTCCAGAGTCTAGTTTATGTTCATTTTTAGAGAATAAAAAATGTTTCTCATGTGAACTCTGCAAAATTCATGTTCTTCCGTTTCATATTATTAATAAAAGGGCTTCAAAGCCATTTGAGATTATTTGTTCCGATGTTTGGGGACCCGGACCTATTACTTCTCTCTCTGGCAGTCGTTACTATATTATCTTTATTGATTCTTATTCCCGCTATACTTGGATATATTTCTTGAAACATAAGCATGAAGTTTTCCAAATATTTCGGGAATTCTATTCGCTGGTCAAAACAAAGTTTTCCTGTGATATTGTGCATTTACAATGTGTCGAACGAGTTTATTGCCTTTCTTCGGAATAAAGGAATAAGTCGACAAATTTTACACTAAAACTTAAGAATTTTGTGGATTTGGGCCAGGATCCGTTATTGGACCCAAAAGAAAATTTCGGATATTAGAGTATTTTAGTAATATTATATAAATAAATATTTAAGGAATTAAATATTTCAAATCCTCGGTTCGGACCCAAGTGGATCCAACCCTTGGGTCCACTGCTGTTTAAGCGACCCGGACCCAAATCAAATTTGGGTCCAGCATTTCGGGTCGTGGTTTGGACCCGGACCCGATCCACCCCCTGTTAAAATTAAAGAGGGGTTAATGAGGGGGGGGCAACCCGATATGGGTTGCCCGATAAAAAGCTTTGAGGGGGGAAACCCTCTCCCCCGAGACATCGGGTGTTAGGGTTCAGCCGAACCCTAACACATGAGGTGATGGGCGTTACAGGGGGAGCACACCGCAGCCGCCGGGAGGAGGAGGAGCTCCTTCCTTTTCGGGAGGCCACCCTCCTACAAAGAGGGGACCCCAAACCTCTCTCTCTCTGTTCTATTCTCTCTCTCACTCTCTTCTCTCTCTAAACCCTCGGATCACCCCGAGCTCGGGCCTGCTGTTCGAAGCCTTGACAGGAGACGCAACCGACCTCCTATCGTAGCTGCCGCAACCTCCTCGCCGGAAAATGGTAGGGTTTCTCTAATTTTTCTTCAGGTCGATCATGGATTGGGTATGGTGTGGGTTGTCCAAAACCCAAATGGGTCGACTTGCTGGGGGAGGGAAAATCTCCAATGTTGGGGTTGTCTGTCACCCCAAACCGAAAACCCCAAATTTTTAATTTGGGGGTTTCGGATTTCTGTTTTAGGGATCGAGCAGGGGGGGTTTCAGATTATTATGAAAAACAGAAGAATAATAAAATAGATAAAAATTAAAGAGGGGACTGTCCGTGTTTCACAGTTTCGTAAAGAGATGACTTTAGAAGTAGCAGTGGATAAACCCAAATTGGAGGGGTTTCTTCCAGGCTTGTGATGATGCAGGCTGATTTTTTTTAAAGTAATGTTGTAATACAAGTTAGGCTTATGAAAATCTTGTTTAACAGATCATATTTTTCTTATTCTGAAACACATATCATGCTTGTGTTGATTCATGCTGGCCGATTGGTACAGCTGTTGCTTTGTGATTATAAGTTGTCCATGTTAATTCTAATCACCCACTTGATATTCTGGTTATTGCTCAATGTGGATGGTTTAGTCTGTAAAGCTATGCTGAACCATCATAGTTTATGATTGTTTGAGGTTGATTACTTTATTCTGGAAAGTTATGCTGAACTTAGCATAGTTTATAATCAGCCTATGTTGATTAAATTATTATGTAAACCTATGTTAAACATAACATAATTTATGTTGACTGATGCTAATGGTTTCATTCTGTAAAATATAGCATGTTGATGTTGGCCGATTGGTACAGCTGTTGCTTTGTGATTATAAGTTTTCCATGTTAATTCTGATCACCCACTTGATATTCTTGTTATTGCTCAATGTTGATGGTTTAGTCTGTAAAGTTATGCTGAACTTAGCATAGTTATAATCAGCCTATGTTGATTAAATTATTATGTAAATCTATGTTAAACATAACATAATTTATGTTGACTGATGCTAATGGTTTCATCCTATAAAATATAGCATGTTTATGCTGGCCGATTGACACTATTCCATTACGTAAACCCTAACTTGTCTAGGTAAATTCCTGTTAGCCTATTTTTGTCTATGTATTATGTTGGGAGATATGGCATGCTTATGATAACTCATGTTAACTATTGAAGATACTGGTAGTTACCAGGTTTGTTGGAAATTGTCATAGTGAGACCCTACATGATAATAAATTATGCTGAGCATACATAGAAGTTGTTACATATTAGATGTTGATTCAACACATAACTTGGTGTACGCTGCAATCTTTAGACATGTGCCTTGCCTAATGGGCAAGACAGATTGGACTACCCGATACGGGTTAAGTACCTAATGAAGGTGTGTGGTCTGGTTCAAGTATATTGGTAAGGAAATTAAATAATAACTTGTGTGCTTGACTGGTTTAAAGGCACCGGAGCACTGTGGGTGGGTTATGCAATTAAAATGACAAATGACTGAGACTGTTATATACACCAGGGTAGAATGACTAAGGTTGAGAATCCTACTACTATGATAGTAGAAAGAAGTTGGGGAAATGCCCCATACTTTGGGAAATTAACTAAATGAAAAGATTAACCCACTCAGTTTCGGGCTTACCTTGGAGAGGGTAAGTGGTACAAAACTCTGGGGACATGTGTTTGGTTTCGAGCGTAAAGCGACTCGTTGGTCCCAGTCCTCAGAGTCGGGGGACCCGGACTACCAATTGTGTCCTAGGCGGTAGTTTCATGTTCTTCTGCAGAAGTTAGGGATGCATCCCGGTTTGGTTTTGGCCTTTGGGAGTTTCTCTCGGTCACTGGCCGCTCCCTTGGGATTTCAGTCACAGTTAGAAGGTTCGGGTTAATAAAACGACCTTGAATAATATACCCCCGAACGTTCTCTTCTGTGATGGTTGCCTTGGCCCGTGTGTACCCGCGGGATAAGAAAAGATAAACATTAACTAGAACAGTTAGGTATCACGGTGTTGGAGTCATTAAAGAGACACTTGCTTACTCTTTCATCATGCTTTATATTCGGTGCATATGAGGAAACAACAGCCTAAATTGTGTATTTATTAGTTAATTGAATGTTATTCATGTTAGTGTAAGTTCTGCTTTAATTGCTTAATACCTTGCTTAATTGTTGTAGTTGCATAAAATGCTTTTTGTGCTTAAGTATAACTGTTACATAATCTACCTTTTTATTCAGATATATGTCTATGATTGCTGTTGCATCGAATTCCTTATGTGTTTATGTTAGACTGAAATTCAAACACGACACCCACATCACACTTTGACACATGATCTACTTGCAAGAATAATTACAGTTTTCCTACTTAGACGTGGTAGTCTAATTCCTATAATTTCTATTATTTTCAGGAGAAGAGTAGTTCTATGAGCGATGCGGGATGAGGCGCTGACCCAGACCCAGACTTGATCTATTTGTTCCCTGGCGGTTCTGCTTTCTTTCAGATTGAGATTTTTGTTTTGAGACTCACAATGTGAAAACTCTGATGTTGGATTTTATTATTATTGAAGTGGAAATAAATGGTGTGGTTTGCTTTTACCTTCCTGTATTGTTCTGAAATGCTTAACCCAGGAATTATTAGTTGTTTCCGCTTAAAAAAAAAAAATCCTGGAAAATCTGGGTTAAAATTTTGGGGCGTTATAGTTATGGTATCAGAGCCTGGGAACAATAAATCAAGGATCACGGTCATGCCACATCCTGAGATCGCTCTGTGAGTATATTTTATTTATTTTACTTTAGTAGTCATGATAATTGCATTGTTTCTCCTATATAAGTATAAATATATACCTGTAATGATTTTTGAAACACTATAATGCAAAGATAGTAAAACTGTGTGTATTGAAATGGTTATTAGATGTACCGTCGATCCCAAGCTAGTTCGAGCACGGCAAATGAATGGCAGGACCAAAGGGGTTTCTTGATGGAAACTCTTGGTAATCTGGCTCAAACCATGGACACCCAAATGCGCCACCAGGCGGAGTTAGCTGCAGCCATAAGTGAAAGGCATAATACGAGCACAATCACGTATGAGAAATTCTTGAAGTTAAACCCGCCTACCTTCTCAGGTAAGGCCGATCCTGAACTAGCCGAGAGTTGGATTGCAGAGACAGAACGAGCTTTTCGGGTTCTGTCTGTTCCCGAGGATAAGCAAACGGACTTTGGCACTTACCGCTTGACGGAAGATGCACAGAAATGGTGGGACACAACCCGAACCATCCACTTTGCCGGAGAGGATACTATTCCATGGGAAGAATTCAAGCGGACATTTCTAGAGACATATTTCCTCCAGTACGCTCGTGATTAGGAGCATCAGGAGTTCTTGGAGCTTACACAAGGAAATATGAATTTGGTGGAATACACTACCAAATTTCGGACCTTGGAGCGTTATTGCCCAAATTTGTTCGCGAATGATAAAGCCAGAGCAACTAGGTATGTCCGCGGACTCAAGGACGGATTGCGACCACGAGTGATGATAAATCTGCCATCCACCCTCGCACAAGCCATTGAAGTGGCTACTATGCTGAATGAAGAATGGGAGAGATCAAGGAAGAGTCAAAAAGACACACCGGGGAAACGGGGAGCCGGTCCGCCGCAACATCACAGTGGCAAGAAGTACCAGCCACCTTACAAGAAGCAAAAGTACAATGGTGGAAATCTTCCTCCGCAGCAACAAGGACAAAATCGGGTGTGCCAGAAGTGCAACCGGTCCCACTACGGACAACCTTGCCCTAGAGACACAGGAGCATGTCTTTACTGTGGAAAGATGGGTCACTATGCCCGTCAGTGCCACAAGAAGATGGCGGATATGCAGAAACGTAATGCCGGGGGAGGACAGCAACATCAACCATCTCAGCCGCAGCAAACACCGCAGCAAAATGCACAGAAGAGGGTGCCGGGACGAGTATATGCCACCACTGCGGAAGAATTGGAGAAAGGAAATCTGGTACAAGGTACTGTATTTGTCAATGGCTGTGCTGCACTTGTTCTATTTGACTGTGGTGCTACACATTCGTTCATATCCGTAGAATTTGCAAAATTACTTGGTGCACATACTGAATCTCTGAAACATGAATTATATGTGTACAATCCGATAGGATATAATTCGATATGTGTAAACTACATCCCTGATGTCATAATTGTACTTGAAGGGCAGAACTTACCTGCTGACCTAATCTTGCTCGATATGACTGAATATGATGTCATTTTGGGGATGGATTGGTTATATGAACATTATGCCAACGTTCTCTGTCGCCAAGGGAAAGTGGTTTTGTCCCGACCAGGATTGCCAAAGGTTGAGTTTCGGCTCTCGAGACCTACAGTAAAGGGCCAAATTGTATCAGTACTAAAAGCCCAGAAGTATATGCGACAGGGGTGCCGAGCCTTCCTAGTAAATGTATTCTCCTGTGAGTCGAAGGTCACACCTTTAGAAGAACTTGAAGTGGTTCGTGAATTTCCGAAAGTGTTTCCGGATGAGTTGCCTGGACTACCTCCACAGCGTGAGGTGGATTTTCATATCGAGTTGGTGCCTGGGACGGCACCAATCTCGAAAGCACCTTACCGTATGGCTCCAGTAGAGTTGGAGGAGCTGAAGAAACAACTCCAAGAGTTGATGGAACAAGGTTTCATTAGACCAAGCGTGTCACCATGGGGAGCACCAGTTCTGTTTGTAAAGAAGAAAGATGGTTCTATGAGGTTGTGTATAGACTATCGGATGTTGAATCAAGCAACAGTCAAAAATAAGTATCCCCTACCTCGCATTGAAGACTTGTTCGACCAATTGCAAAAGGCTAAGGTGTTTTCAAAAATCGATCTTAGATCTGGATATCACCAACTTCGGATCAAGGACGATGATATTCCCAAGACAACCTTTAGAACAAGGTACGGTCACTACGAGTTCGTAGTTATGCCATTCGGACTGACAAATGCTCCCGCCGCATTCATGGATTTGATGAATCGGGTATTCAGAGCGTACTTGGATACTTTTGTGATTGTTTTTATTGATGACATACTTATATACTCTGAAAGTATAGAGCAACATCGAGAACAATTGAGGATTGTATTGAGGACTCTCAAGGAACACCAATTGTTCGCCAAATTCTCCAAGTGCGAATTCTGGCTCGAGAAGGTCATGTTCTTGGGTCATGTTATATCGCGAGATGGAGTCGTTGTGGACCCGGCTAAGGTTGAAGCTGTATTAAATTGGGGTCAACAAAAGAATATCAGTGATATCAGGAGTTTTCTAGGATTAGCAGGTTATTATAGAAGATTCATTCAGGACTTTTCACGGATTGCTATGCCCATGACCAAGCTCCTGAGGAAAGGAATCAAATTCGAATGGACGGATAAGTGTGAGGAGAGTTTCCAAATCTTAAAGAAGAAGCTTACCACCGCACCAGTGTTGGCTTTACCTTCAGGTCATGGTGGTTTTGTGGTCTACTCAGACGCATCAGGTACTGGGTTAGGATGTGTTTTAATGCAGAATGGTAAGGTGATAGCGTATGCCTCTCGCCAATTGAAGATTCATGAGCGAAACTATCCAACTCATGATCTCGAATTGGCAGCTGTAGTGTTCGCTTTGAAAATATGGCGACATTACCTGTATGGGGAACAATTTGAGGTATTTACTGATCACAAAAGTCTCAAGTACCTGTTTTCCCAGAAAGAGTTGAACATGCGACAACGACGATGGTTGGAGTTTATAAAGGATTACGATTTTACCATTTCCTATCACCCAGGAAAGGCAAATGTGGTAGCTGACTCTCTCAGTCGCAAAGCTGGTTGCAGTTTGTCCAGTCTATTGACAAAAGGGTGGAATTTGGTGGAGGAATTCATGGATTGGAAACCGTTTTCAGATGTAGTGGGAAGTATCAAATTATCTAATTTGTCTGCTCACCCGGAGATCCTTACAAAGATTATTGAAGGTCAGAAAGAGGATCTCCAATATAAGAAATTGAAGTCACTAGCCCAACAAGAGAAGTCACATTTCTCACTCAAGAAAGATGGCAGTATTTGGATGAAAAAGCGACTTTGGGTCCCTAGTGATCCCAAGTTGAAGGAAGAACTATTGGGTGAAGCACATAGGTCCAAGTACACCATACACCCGGGGGGCACAAAAATGTTTAAAGATTTACAACGAGGGTATTGGTGGAATGGAATGAAGCGTGAGGTCGCAAGTTATGTCTCGAAGTGTTTGACTTGTCAGCAAGTCAAGGTAGAACATCAGAAACCTGGTGGAATGATGCAGCAAATGGAGATTCCACAGTGGAAATGGGAAGAAATCACCATGGACTTCGTGGTGGGTTTGCCGAAAACACGGAAACAACATGACGCGATATGGGTAATAGTGGATCGACTGACGAAATCGGCTCATTTTCTACCTATACGAATAAATCAATCCCTCGAGAGCTTAGCAGACTTATACATCAGAGAGGTTGTTCGACTGCATGGAGTACCAGTCTCTATTATATCAGATCGAGATCCTCGATTTACTTCTCGGTTTTGGGGTCAGTTGCAACAGGCCTTGGGTACGAAACTGAAGCTGAGTACCACTTTTCATCCCCAGACTGACGGACAATCAGAGAGAACTATCCAGACACTAGAAGATATGTTGCGAGCATGTATGCTGGATTGGAAAGGTGAGTGGGACAAGCATGCTATTTTAGCCGAATATGCTTACAACAATAGTTACCATGCGAGTATCGGTATGGCTCCTTTCGAAGCTCTGTATGGAAGACCATGTAGATCACCTGTGTATTGGGATGAAATTGGAGAACGGTCGGTAGAATCACCAATCGTGTTACAACATTACACCCAACAGATAAAGATGATAAGAGATAGACTGCTCACAGCCCAGAGTCGACAAAAGAGTTATGCAGATCAAAGGCGCAGGGCGGTCACTTTTGATGTGGGGGATCGAGTCTTTGTGAAGGTATCACCCACCAAAAGTGTGTTTCGTTTTGGTAAGAAAGGAAAATTGAGTCCCAGATATGTCGGACCTTTTGAGATTTTGGAACGGGTTGGAGAAACAGCCTATCGTATAGCCCTACCTCCTCAGTATGCTCAGATACATAACGTATTCCATGTATCTATGTTAAGAAAATATCTTCAAGATCCGTCGCATGTCATCCAATATGAGGACGTAGATATAAGGGAAGACCTAACAATGGAAGAAAAACCAGTGGAGATACTGGAACGATGTGAGCGAGTCTTGAGATCAAAGACCATTCCTCTCGTTAAGGTGAGATGGCAACACCATGGCATCGATGAAAGCACGTGGGAACCGGAGGCTAATATGCGAGAAAAATACCCCGAGCTGTTCGAGTAACACTGACAGGTAAATTTCAAGGATGAATTTTTTTTTTTAGGAGGAAAGGATGTAAGAACCACAAATTTTACACTAAAACTTAAGAATTTTGTGGATTTGGGCCAGGATCCGTTATTGGACCCAAAAGAAAATTTCGGATATTAGAGTATTTTAGTAATATTATATAAATAAATATTTAAGGAATTAAATATTTCAAATCCTCGGTTCGGACCCAAGTGGATACAACCCTTGGGTCCACTGCTGTTTAAGCGACCCGGACCCAAATCAAATTTGGGTCCAGCATTTCGGGTCGTGGTTCGGACCCGGACCCGATCCACCCCCTGTTAAAATTAAAGAGGGGTTAATGAGGGGGGGCAACCCGATATGGGTTGCCCGATAAAAAGCTTTGAGGGGGGAAACCCTCTCCCCCGAGACATCGGGTGTTAGGGTTCAGCCGAACCCTAACACATGAGGTGATGGGCGTTACAGGGGGAGCACACCGCAGCCGCCGGGAGGAGGAGGAGCTCCTTCCTTTTCGGGAGGCCACCCTCCTACAAAGAGGGGACCCCAAACCTCTCTCTCTCTGTTCTATTCTCTCTCTCACTCTCTTCTCTCTCTAAACCCTCGGATCACCCCGAGCTCGGGCCTGCTGTTCGAAGCCTTGACAGGAGACGCAACCGACCTCCTATCGTAGCTGCCGCAACCTCCTCGCCGGAAAATGGTAGGGTTTCTCTAATTTTTCTTCAGGTCGATCATGGATTGGGTATGGTGTGGGTTGTCCAAAACCCAAATGGGTCGACTTGCTGGGGGAGGGAAAATCTCCAATGTTGGGGTTGTCTGTCACCCCAAACCGAAAACCCCAAATTTTTAATTTGGGGGTTTCGGATTTCTGTTTTAGGGATCGAGCAGGGGGGGTTTCAGATTATTATGAAAAACAGAAGAATAATAAAATAGATAAAAATTAAAGAGGGGACTGTCCGTGTTTCACAGTTTCGTAAAGAGATGACTTTAGAAGTAGCAGTGGATAAACCCAAATTGGAGGGGTTTCTTCCAGGCTTGTGATGATGCAGGCTGATTTTTTTTAAAGTAATGTTGTAATACAAGTTAGGCTTATGAAAATCTTGTTTAACAGATCATATTTTTCTTATTCTGAAACACATATCATGCTTGTGTTGATTCATGCTGGCCGATTGGTACAGCTGTTGCTTTGTGATTATAAGTTGTCCATGTTAATTCTAATCACCCACTTGATATTCTGGTTATTGCTCAATGTGGATGGTTTAGTCTGTAAAGCTATGCTGAACCATCATAGTTTATGATTGTTTGAGGTTGATTACTTTATTCTGGAAAGTTATGCTGAACTTAGCATAGTTTATAATCAGCCTATGTTGATTAAATTATTATGTAAACCTATGTTAAACATAACATAATTTATGTTGACTGATGCTAATGGTTTCATTCTGTAAAATATAGCATGTTGATGTTGGCCGATTGGTACAGCTGTTGCTTTGTGATTATAAGTTTTCCATGTTAATTCTGATCACCCACTTGATATTCTTGTTATTGCTCAATGTTGATGGTTTAGTCTGTAAAGTTATGCTGAACTTAGCATAGTTATAATCAGCCTATGTTGATTAAATTATTATGTAAACCTATGTTAAACATAACATAATTTATGTTGACTGATGCTAATGGTTTCATCCTATAAAATATAGCATGTTTATGCTGGCCGATTGACACTATTCCATTACGTAAACCCTAACTTGTCTAGGTAAATTCCTGTTAGCCTATTTTTGTCTATGTATTATGTTGGGAGATATGGCATGCTTATGATAACTCATGTTAACTATTGAAGATACTGGTAGTTACCAGGTTTGTTGGAAATTGTCATAGTGAGACCCTACATGATAATAAATTATGCTGAGCATACATGGAAGTTGTTACATATTAGATGTTGATTCAACACATAACTTGGTGTACGCTGCAATCTTTAGACATGTGCCTTGCCTAATGGGCAAGACAGATTGGACTACCCGATACGGGTTAAGTACCTAATGAAGGTGTGTGGTCTGGTTCAAGTATATTGGTAAGGAAATTAAATAATAACTTGTGTGCTTGACTGGTTTAAAGGCACCGGAGCACTGTGGGTGGGTTATGCAATTAAAATGACAAATGACTGAGACTGTTATATACACCAGGGTAGAATGACTAAGGTTGAGAATCCTACTACTATGATAGTAGAAAGAAGTTGGGGAAATGCCCCATACTTTGGGAAATTAACTAAATGAAAAGATTAACCCACTCAGTTTCGGGCTTACCTTGGAGAGGGTAAGTGGTACAAAACTCTGGGGACATGTGTTTGGTTTCGAGCGTAAAGCGACTCGTTGGTCCCAGTCCTCAGAGTCGGGGGACCCGGACTACCAATTGTGTCCTAGGCGGTAGTTTCATGTTCTTCTGCAGAAGTTAGGGATGCATCCCGGTTTGGTTTTGGCCTTTGGGAGTTTCTCTCGGTCACTGGCCGCTCCCTTGGGATTTCAGTCACAGTTAGAAGGTTCGGGTTAATAAAACGACCTTGAATAATATACCCCCGAACGTTCTCTTCTGTGATGGTTGCCTTGGCCCGTGTGTACCCGCGGGATAAGAAAAGATAAACATTAACTAGAACAGTTAGGTATCACGGTGTTGGAGTCATTAAAGAGACACTTGCTTACTCTTTCATCATGCTTTATATTCGGTGCATATGAGGAAACAACAGCCTAAATTGTGTATTTATTAGTTAATTGAATGTTATTCATGTTAGTGTAAGTTCTGCTTTAATTGCTTAATACCTTGCTTAATTGTTGTAGTTGCATAAAATGCTTTTTGTGCTTAAGTATAACTGTTACATAATCTACCTTTTTATTCAGATATATGTCTATGATTGCTGTTGCATCGAATTCCTTATGTGTTTATGTTAGACTGAAATTCAAACACGACACCCACATCACACTTTGACACATGATCTACTTGCAAGAATAATTACAGTTTTCCTACTTAGACGTGGTAGTCTAATTCCTATAATTTCTATTATTTTCAGGAGAAGAGTAGTTCTATGAGCGATGCGGGATGAGGCGCTGACCCAGACCCAGACTTGATCTATTTGTTCCCTGGCGGTTCTGCTTTCTTTCAGATTGAGATTTTTGTTTTGAGACTCACAATGTGAAAACTCTGATGTTGGATTTTATTATTATTGAAGTGGAAATAAATGGTGTGGTTTGCTTTTACCTTCCTGTATCGTTCTGAAATGCTTAACCCAGGAATTATTAGTTGTTTCCGCTTAAAAAAAAAAAAATCCTGGAAAATCTGGGTTAAAATTTTGGGGCGTTATAAGACTGTTATGCATGTATGCATATGAGCATTTGGAATATTTTCATGAGACTACCAGTGTTGTCCCGTGTGCGGGCATCATGGTTTGGACTCGGTGGGTATATGCATTGTACCCCGAGCTTGCCGAAATGGCTAGAAGAATTATTATTGAAGCATGATCATGATATTTTAATGCTATGTTACTTACATAGGCATGTAGCGAGCATGTGCAAATCCTGAAATTGATGTTGTTTCGCATATGCGTATTTGCATGAGTGTTCGCATGTTAAATTTGAGAAGATTCATGAAAAGAAACATGTATTTTGCATGATCATGTGAACACATGCATATGAAAATTGTTATTCATGCATATCCTTGTTTAGCATGTGTGAATGTGCATTTAAAAAGCATGTGAAATGAATACGTAAGTGGCATATTCATTATGGGTTTTGCATTAGATGCATCGGTGATCAAAAGTGGATTATCGTAGGTTGTGTAGGCCTTGAGCAGGTGTTGCGCCTTGTTTAGTTGTTTTTATACATCACAAAAATAAAACCTGACATTATTACTCTAATTGCATTGTTCTTTGTTGTCACGGGTTGCGTTCCCGGGATGAGTTTCGCATATTGATTTGTGAAATGTATGTTGTTGGTTTTGCAGGTTGATTTGCAAAATATAGAAATTGAAATAATAAAAAGATAAAAGAAGAGAACAGTGTAATTCATGCTTCTTGGATGTCCCTTCTTTAGTGTGGGAATCCTGGACTTGCAATTTTTAGGGAGATCGTGAGGATACTAAAACTCCGTGTGCATGTTGTGCTCCTGAACCTAACTAGGTGGTTCACCTCCCGGCCACGGTTTTAAGGAGATTCCGCCATTTTGCCTGGGGGTAGTGTATAGACATAGCTGTTGTTTTTTGTATACCACGAAAGTGGTATTAGTGAACATTGATTTCCATAATGTCCTGGCATTAGATGTTGATTTCTAATGTTCTGATAGATGGTGTTGATTCCTGATATTAGTCGAGGGCTGAGTGTGAAACTCAGTAATAAAATTCAAATTATGTGTTAAGCTGCAACTAGTAATCTAACTTGACCTCGTGAATTGTTTACCCGTTTTGAGTATCCGCGGGCAACGATAATAAAAAGAGGAACTAATATTATATGCATTTAATAGGGACATGCATATAAAAATAGACTTTGATAAAAGATAATAATTTATTTATTCTTGTGCACTAAAATCATGCATATTTCTGTTATTCATTAGATCATGCATATTTACTTGTTCTCTTGTGCTAAGTTAGTGATTGCATGATATTTGTTTCCTACTGCATGATAAATGTTCTCTATTGCTTAATTGACGTTCCCTATTGTTTAATAATTGTTCTCTCTTGCTTAACAATTGTTCCCTGATGCATGAATGGTTAATTAAATTATGAATTTGTTATAGTTGTATCCCTCTAAAATATTGCATGAATCTTATTTATGTTCTTTTTACTTATTTGATTCATTAGAAGGACTCATACACAGGATCTTTGATTCTGACTGTAACGACCCCAACTCATACCTCTTGAAAATGCAAGTTTTTTTTTTCACTGCGAAAATCTTTCTAGAGACTCGAGGCCTTTACAGTTGCACTCCCAATTGAATAAAACAACTAACCACAATAGAGCTTACACTTATCATCCATACCAAACCAAACTTTTATTGAATAATTGACGTTAGTCATGAGACAATTGCATAATGAAAAATTCATAGTGCAGTAACAACTAAATGAAACGAGAAGGAAATAAAAGAAAAGTCACGTTGTCCAGCTGTGAACTGTTTAGCAAATACGTGACACTCGTAGCTCCCCCAGAAGCCAATCACTTAACTGATCACCTGCGGCTGTGAAAAACCATAAAAGTAAGGTGTCAGAACCGAAATCCTGAGCACAAATACCTCTAATGAAACAAGTGAGATAAAGAATACAGATAAGATTTCATACAATAATTTAGGAGAATGCAATTATGACAATTACATAATTCAATTAAGCATTCATGCAATAGAGAGCATTTATTAAGCATGAATGAACATTTAAATAAATAACAGGGATCATAATTTAAGTAAGCAAGACATTTAACATGCATTAGAAATTAAACATCATGCTTCCACCAACAACTAATAATTAAGAGAACAGGTAAAATATGCATGTTCTAATGCATAGCAGGAATATACATATTTTAAGTGCAATGCATGAACACTTTATTATCTTCCATTAAAGTTTTATTTTCATATGCATGTCCTTATTAAATGCACACAATTTAAGTTTTTCTTTTTAATTATCGTTGTCGGCAGATATATCAAACGGGTAAAATTTTTCGAGGTTAAGTAGGGTTCCCAGAGAAACTTAGCACACAAGTTGTATTTTATTACTGGGTTTCAAAGTTAGCCCTCGATCGAATCACTTTCGAAACATTAGACCTCCGCATCTAATGTCAATACACTAAGGACCTCCACATCCAATAGTGTCACTTTCTTGGTATAACAAAACAACATCTGTGTTGAACACACCACCCCCAGGTAAAGTGGTGGACTCTCCTTAAAACCATAGCCAGTGGAAAGAACCTCAATATCGGGTTTTGGGGTAATAAGTAAAGCACACAGAGTTTTTGTATTCTCGTGGTTCCCGAAAACTGAATCTCTAAGATTCTCATTCTTTCAATGGGAGATCTCAGAATGTATATTACACTATTCTTATTCATTATCTTTTTATTAAAAGCTAATTATTGAGTTTTACAATTCAGCATGCAAAAGCAAAGGCAAAAGCTTGCATCTACTTTTGCGAGAACCATCACGGGACTCCCGCCCGTAGAAAAGCATAGAACAGTGCAATACCTTGCAATAACAATAATGTGATTTTTGCAATGCATTTGAAATAATTAATGAGAGAGCAAACCAAAGCTCAAGGCTCTCCAGGCCTATGATGATTCATTTAGACCATCAATGCATCATATGAAAAAATCATAACATGTCATATATGAAATAAATCACATGCTTTCTACATGCACGTTCATATAGGAAAATTTCAACCATGCTAATGAATCAAGAGTATTTCAAGCATGTGTATATTAAGTTCACATGATAGTAACACGTGCAAGTTTTCATGTAATACACATTTAATTCAACGACATGCTTTCATTCACTACGCATAAATATGTCGATTCATATTTTCATCGTATGCTTATTCAAGTCAATGCATGGATGCTTTGAGTGTACATATCCATGTCCATGCATTTTCCTATCAAGTGTACCTGTTTATGTCAATTGCACGATTTTGTTTAATGCATTTGTTTATGGCAAATGTGTGATAGAAAGCATAAGTGGTTACATAAGCAAACTAACCATAACATGCACAACATTGTCTAGAAAAAGTGAGACACGATGAAAGTGACAATCATTCTACAGCCGGCAACTACTGCCCAATGTTACAATGAGCAACCATACAGGTGGCCTTAGCACCAAGCATATAGGGTATATGCAGGCTGCGTCATCAATCAAATGTTTCATCAGTAGGTAAGGGACACATCAAAAGACCAAAAACCAGTGCTTCTTCTAGCATGTGTATAATAAGAACAGTACATGAATTAAGGCTTCTTCAGCCCAGTGGCTAGATTGGGTCGAATGCCACATGTTTGTGTAGGCTGCAAGCCTGACACTACTCATAGTCATGAATTAGGTGAAAATTGTTAAAAGGTATTTTTTTCAATTAAATAACAGAATATAACAATTGGTTAAATTCAGAATGAAACATGAAAATACTAGCATAAAACCATCATATTGTGTCTTTGCAAGAACTAAATACTACTAGAAAACAATCTAGGCAATTAGCAGATAGTTGGTCTCATAATTTCCTTGAAGTTAGTCAACAGAAGCAGAGTTGGCTAGGTGCCAAGAGGTTCCCAGTCAACTAAGCAACTATTGAGCTTGCTTTTATCAATATATGGCAATGCTTTATGATATAATGTTCTCATTATATATATATATATATATATATATATATATATATATAGATATATATAGATATATTCTCGACCATGTTCTGAACCTTGGGGCTTAGCTGAACCTGTCTGGCCGGCTGGACACAGTCCAGCCGAGCCTGGCAGATCTGTCAATGCCTGGATAGGTCTGGTCGGATATTTGGATAATATACTAATAACACATACATGAACCAATTAGATCAATATAATCACACCAACATGAATCTGGTTTTTTTTTAACAGCATGTATGTGCATGTATTATCTTATACACAGGTACTTCAAATACTAGTTTCATAAGAATGACACATGCATATACATATTATTAACACCAGCTTTCGTAAACCTACGAATACCTGTAACATGCCTATGCAATAACCAATGTAGGAAAAACCATGAACATGCTATTAAACCGAACATATCCAGATTTACATAAATTTATAAGTTAATCAATGATGAGAATCACTAACTTCATGACGCCGACACATAACAGGCCATTTAGCATCAATAAATTCTGTTTTATTATGAAAATAAGCGCATATATATAAAAAAATTTCGATAAGACGTATAGAAATAAAAATACACCCAATAAAGAGGATTCATACATCCCCAACCATGTATTTTTAGAGTGAATATCCAGATTCACTCTTTTTCTATGGATTTCCACCTAAATCAAGCATGAAAAACCCTTCTATGATCAATATTTCATTTGATTCACGAGAGGAGACCCGTACCTTTGCAAAAATCGAAGGAAAATTGGGGCTGAGGTGCAAAAATGTAGGTACCTTCTTCTCCCACTCTTCTTCCTCCTTCCTCTTCCTCTCCCTTTTTCCCTCTTCCTCTCTTTCTTCTTCTCCTTCCCTTTTTTTCTTTCTTTCCCTTCTTTTTTTCTTTTATAAAGTGAGGGAGAGGGGGTGACGTTCCCCCCTTCTCCAGCCCTTTTAGAAAGGGCTGGAGAGTCTCCAATAGGGGAAACTCTCCCCTAGTTTCCTAATTTTTTAAAACTCTAAAAAGAAAGGTTGACTTTTCTTTTTCTTAAAACTCCCAACCCTTCTAAAACTCTCTCTTAGGTAAGAATAGGAACTCTTTTAGAGAGTTCCACTCAGCCCAAAAATAAAAATTCAGAATTGATATTATTTAATTAATTAATTTATTAATTAAAAATATCTACAAACTTTCAAAAATAACCAAATTAACCCAGAAGATTCCCTAACCTTATTAAACCCCAAATTAAGGCTTTATATTGAGTTTAAAGCTGGAAAAACGTTGGGCTTGGATTTGGATTTGGATTTGGATTTAGATCCAAGATCCAAACCCATACCCAAAACGAAAATGGATCAAGACCTAGATCAAATCCATATTTAAGTAGGACTTAAATAGGACCCAAATCCATATTAGTTCAGATCGTAGGCCTTGGATCCAATCTGATCCAACTCCGGATCCATTTCGACAAACTGCTCAATTTTAAAAAAAACGCGATTTTCGGGCCAACCGAAACTCGAAATCAGGAAAACCAAATATTGTTGCGCTCAGAATTCTGAGATGCATCCAATGATATATTACACGAATACCAAATTCTGAATTTCGCCCGAAAATAACCCAAATTTTGCTTGAATTTAAAGGTCAAATTTAAAACTTTTTCCCACGTTTCGATTGGCTCGCCTCGACCTTGTCGATGAGACCTGGGTCAAGCCCAATACGTGATATTACACTGACACCCTTTTGTATTTTTCACAGCCTCTGAGGCTCAGTGAGGGAACTTGCTATTACGATGAGCTACGAGGGTTACACGACTGCTCGACAGATTTACTTTGGAATAGAGTGACTTCACATTTTGATTTATTTATATTCTTTTGCATATGTTCTCAAATTATATGATTTCCATTGATAAAGTTGGTTTATTTCCGTTGATGGTAATGTAAGATCCCTTGTGGTTGTGAATTGGTTATGACTGTAAAGGCTCCGGGTCTCTAAGAATGTTTTCGCATATGTTTAAAAAATAAATTGTCACTTTTTAAGGGGTACGAGTTGGGGTTGTTACAATATCAGTAATGTAGTTAACTATACATAAAAGCAACATCAAACAGTTTGTTAAATTGCGAATTCAGCTGATGACAAGGCATATGGTAGTCGGCCAGAAAATAAGACCAAATCATTAACAGTCCACTTTGATTATTTTTATTGCAAGCCATGAACTCAGCCTGCTAACCGCCATATTAAAAACCAGTTTTGAAAACGTAATACCAAGGCTAATAACAGCCTATCGAGTAGGGTCAAAACAAAAATTTTTTATGAAAGTAAGTTGATGACAGTTACATATGATGTCAAAACAGAATACAAAATGGATACAACTGATGACAGTCAGCCCCTAGCACGACCAACAAAAAAAATATGCTCACGCAGTCCATGGTAAGACATGAAAAATTCTAGTTATCAGTCCAATAAGGATGAGCTTAATAACAGTCCATAACAACATCTATCAAGACTAATTATTGGTCAAAAATTTAGTCTGATAACAGTCCACAATAAAGCATGTTCAAATATGATTTTCTTCTGTCAAACAAACGGAATTTTTATAACAGTCTTCTATATGGTTTAACGTGCTTGATTATCAGTCCGAAAAGAAATAAATATTTTTTTCATAACAGTCCACAAAGCTGCGTCAAAAGAGCACATAAAGTGCATACAACTAATGATAGTCAAAATCTTGAACTAATTATTCAATTTTAAAATCAGTATTAGGACAAGAAAAAAAATCATATTTTTTATGAAGTAAATTTGAACTCACAATGGTCGGCCAGAGAATAATATTAGTCAAAAAAAAAAATATGTGTAATAACAGCCACCCAAAAATTGGCAGGGCACCCCATGGATATATATATATATATAAAGCAAGAAATACATTCAGAAAAGACAGATTTCATGTATATTCACATGAACATGAACATGAACATGAACAAAATATCGAGAAGTCTAACTTTATGCTGTCTTTATTATTTTTCTTATGAAAAATATCAAGAATCATTAGTGTCGACAAATTTGAAAATATATTTACATATATTTCTAGATTTGCGCACATAGGGAAATTGATTCTCACTGAGGATTCGACCACTACATATATATGATCGACATAATATATATATATATATATATATATATATATATATATATATATATTGTATTTAATTCCAGATTTCCCTTTTTCCTCTAATATGTATACATTAAACCCGATTTTCACTCTTTTCTTCCCGTAAGAGTTAGAGAGAAACCTGTACCTTAGATTAAAATAGAAAAATAAGCTGGAAAATCGTCGGATGTCGGGCGAAAATGATGAATCTACCACCTTTCCTCTCCTCCTTCTTCTTCTTCTTCTTCTTCTTTTTCTTCTCCTTTTTTTTCCTTCTCCTTTCTAGAATATTTAATTTTTCTTTTTATTCTCTTGATATTTATTTTTTTGGTTTTATCTATCAAGAATCCTCTAGAGGGTGATGCCCCCCTCTAGAGTCTCTTTTCTATAGGGGATAAAATGTAGAACTCTATCTCTCTCTAATTACTTCTTATCTCTTATTATCTTGTATTATTATTTTTTATTAATTTACTAACTAGGAGACTATCTAGAGGGTGACGCCCCCTCTAGAACATCTTTCTAGGTAGAGTTTTAGTCCATGTGAAACTCTACCTTATCTAAATAAATAACAACAACAACAACAACAACTACGCCTTCATCCCAAAACAATTGGGGTCAGCGATATGAACCAAAAAAGAAATTCATTTTGGGTCTTCCACATGAATCCTTTTCCTCCAATCATTTCTATCCAACGCCATGTCCTCGGTGAGGTTCAAAGCATTCATATCCTTTCCTATCATCTCCATCCAAGTCTTCCTAGGCCTACCCCGACCTCTTTTAACTAATATATTTTCCCATTTCTCCAACCTTCTAACTGGAGCATCATTAGGCCTTCGCCGAATATGTCCAAACCACCGTAAACGATTCTCCCGCATCTTATTTTCAATGGGTGCAACACCTACCTTCTTACGTATCTCTTCGTTCCGAATCTTATCTTTTATTGTATTTCCACACATCCATCTAAGCATCCGCATCTCAGCTACACTCATTTTTTGAATATGATGTCTCTTGGCAGCCCAACATTCCGTACCATATAGTAAAGCAGGTCTAATAGTCGTCCTATAAAACTTTCCCTTCAACCGCAATGGCATTCTACGATCGCACAACACTCCAGTAGCACTTTTCCATTTCATCCACCCAACCTTTATCCTATGATTTACATCTCCCTCAATTTCTCCATACTTTTGAATGGTGGATCCCAAATATTTGAAATAATCATTCACCGGTATATCTTGCTCACCAAGCTTCACTACACTCCCATCCCTACTTCGTTGCTTACTAAACCGACATTCCATATATTCAGTCTTACTCTTACTCAACTTAAAACCTCTAGCTTCCTATGTCTGTCTCCATAATTCTAACTTAGCATTAACCCCAGCTCTAGACTCATCAATCAAAACAATATCATCAGCAAACAACATACACCACGGTACATTTTCTTGAATTGATCTCGTAAGCTCATCCATCACTATCGCAAATAGGAAAGGGCTTAAAGCAGATCCTTGATGTAACCCAACCGTTATCGGAAAATTGGTTGTCACCCCTCCACAAGTGCGGACATTGGTTACTACTCCTTCATACATATCTTTAATTATACTAATGTACTTGAGAGAAACACCTTTCTTCATCATTGTCCACCAGAGAACGTCCCTAGGTACTCTATCGTATGCCTTCTCTAAATCAATAAAAACCATATGCAAATCTTTGTTCCTCTCTCTATATCTTTCAATAAGTTGTCTAAGAAGATGTATAGCTTCCATAGTTGATCTTCCAGGCATAAAACCAAATTGATTCTCCGATATCATGACAACCTTCCTCAACCTAGACTCAATCACCCTCTCCCAAAGTTTCATAGTATGACTCATGAGTTTTATACCACGATAGTTTGTGCAATCTTGTATATCACCCTTATTCTTATATAAAGGCACCAAAGTACTCTTCCTCCACTCATTAGGCATCTTATTTGTTCGCCAAATCAAGTTAAAAAGATTTGTCAACCATTCTAAACCTTTCTCTCCCAAGCATTTCCAAGCCTCGATAGGTATACCATCTGGGCCAACTGCCCTTCTTGATTTCATTTTCTTCAAAGCCTCTGCAATTTCTTTCTTTTGAATCTTGCGCATGAAGTCACGATTTATCTCATGAAAAGGAATGGAGAAGTCTCCAAGATCTTGAGCATGACTATCATTAAATAGCTTATCAAAATAATCTTTCCATCTCTCCTTAATCTCCTCATCTTTGACTAAAACCCTTTGCGTTTCATCTTTGATACATCTAACCATACCCAAATCCTTCGATTTCCTATCTCTCATCTTTGCAAGCCTATAAATATCCTTCTCGCCTTCTTTGGTATCCAACTTGTCATAAACCTCCTTATATACCTTAGCCCTCGCGTTTCGAACAACTTTTTTAGCTTCCTTCTTTGCTATCATATACTTCTCCAAATTCTCATTATCACGACTCTTACTTAGATTTCTATAACACTCTCTTTTAACCTTAATAGCTAATTTGACATCCTCGTTCCACCATGATGTATCCTTACCTAGTGGTGCACCGCCTTTAGACTCACCCAATACCTCCTTAGCTACTTTTCTCATACCACCCGCTATCTTATTCCACATTGATTCTGAATCCTCCTCGAGACACCAATCAACTTCCTTAACTACCTGCTCTACAAACATTCCTTGTTTAGCTCCTTTCAGTGCCCACCACTTAATTCTAGGATCTATCCTATGTCTATCCCTTTTGCGGCATTGTCTAATTCTAAGATCTAAAATTAAGACTCTATGTTGTGTAGCTACACTTTCTCCTGGTATAACCTTACAATCGATGCAACAACCCCTATCTCTCTTTCTAAGTAGGAAAAAATCTATCTGACTCGTATTAACCCCACTTTTAAATGTTACTAGGTGAGACTCCCTCTTCCTAAACCAAGTGTTTGCTAAGATCATATCATAGGACAAACAAAAATCTAAAATCCTTTCTCCACTTTCATTTCTTTCTCCTATACCATAGCTTCCATGGATATTCTCAAATCCATCCCTACTAATGCCTACATGTCCATTAAGGTCACCGCCGATGAAAAGCTTTTCTCCATAGGATGTCTCTTGTACTACTCCATCTAAATCTTCCCAAAATTGATGCTTAATGGAATCATCTAAACCTACTTGAGGTGCATAAACACTAATAATATTAATAATATCCGTACCTAATACTAATTTAATAAGTAAAATTCTATCACCCTTCCTACGGACCTCAACTACATTATCTATAAACTGACGACTCATAACAATCCCTACTCCATTCCTATTCCTATTTATTCCTGTATACCAAATCTTATATCCCCAAGGTTCTATCACTGAAAGTCCTCTCATAGCAGAATTTTTCCTCAATTTAACCTTTAAATCGATTTTGAAGCTTTAAATTTCTTTACTCTTGGATTTTGGAATTTGGATTTGGATCCAACTCCATATCCAAAATCCATATGATTCTCAACCTGGACCAGATCCTAGTTAATATGGGTCATGGACTGACTTCAGATCCATATCAACGTGGAGCAAACGGATTGGATCCGATATGATCCAATCCAAAAAATGGTAAAAATAGAGGCGGGTCATTTTTGAAAAATGCGATTTTCGGGCCAAACTTAACTCAATTTCAGAAAAACTAAATATGAATGTTCTCAGAATTACGAGACACATCTAATACTATACTCTCCTGATTTTTGCTTTCGAATTTCACCTGAATTTAACCTGAATGTTGCTTAAATTTAAAGGTTAAAAATGAAAAGTTTTACAAATATTAATCGTCTCGTTTTGGCCTTGTCAGTGGGCCATGCCCAGACCTAGCTGACATCACCTATTTTAGAGGATATTTTCCATGATATTTATCAACTTTATAAAACACTTGGCCAAATTTCACAGTTTTTGAATTTAAAAAACCATGGAAGAACACACGATATTACAACGTGACTGACTACTCCATGTAATAATTATGTCATCAACAGACAAGATTGAGTGTTATATCATGATGATCAATGTGGGTGAATAAAGAATAAGCACATCGACTACGCGTGAAATCATTAGATCTCACATTTGTGCTGAAAGTCTCAAACCATGCCTTGTAATCCTGCTTGAGCCCATAGATAGCATTTCTTAACCTCAAGGTTGTCTTTACAACATCACCTTCGAGGTAGCCTGGAGGATGTTCCATATACACTTCTTCGTACAAATCATCATGAAGAAATGTGTTATTGACATCAAGTTGATACAAATGCCAACCAAAAGTGACAAGAGAAAGGATAACTCATATTGTCCACGTTCTAACTACAAAACTGAAGGTTTCATCAAAGTCAAGTCCATGCTCTTGAGTGTGCCTTTTGGCAACTAATCTTGCCTTATATCTCGATGCTACCATCCGCTTTATACTTAATCTTATAGAACCATCTACATATAACAATATTTTTATCTATGGGTATGTCTACTACCTCCCAAGTGCCACACTCATACATGGCATTAATTTCCCCATTCATAGCATTAATCCATCGAGTGTTTTTACATGCTTGAGTAAAACTGCATGATTCCTTTTCTTGACTGATAGAAGCCACAAACAATTGGAAATCAACATAGAAAGCATCATAACTTACCCACTTATCCGGTGAATGATGCTGCCTACTGGATCTCCTCAATTGCATTTGTTGTCTACCAACGTTAGAATGTGTTTCAGCTGTCTCCTAAGGTCTGTCTGCAAGCTCTTCTAATGCTTCGTGATCATCATTAGCTAACTGAATTGGCTGAGATTCCATCTGCACCTTAGAATGCCTTTTATATACTAAGGAAAACTGCTGAAACTGATCTGAATGTGTATTTTTGTTAGAACCAGCAGTGTATGACCTGATTCCTTCAACTTGATCAATATCCAAACTCTGTTGTGTGCTGAATTCACAGTTCTGATCACCATTATGACCGGACTGCACATCAATAATTATTGGTTGAGTCTCGAATTGGCTACCGATTGACTGAACCTGTCTGAAAGTGATCCTACATGTTGGGATCAACTGGATGTCAAAATTGATACTGGCTAGAATTTTATCACTGACTCGATCTTTTCTGGATTATGTTTGTGCACTCATTTTCATTGAATATAACATGTCTGAAAATAACAAGACGATTAGTCTCCAAATTAAAACACATGTAACCTTTAATCACCATCATAACCAAAAAATTGACAAGCTTGGGCCTTTGGAGCACACTTGTTTCAAAGAGAACGCAACACTTGCAACCAAAGGCACGAAGACTGGAATAACTAGGATGTTTTCCAAACAGTCTGAGGAAAGGCGTGTCACCATTCAACCCATCCAAAGGCATCCGATTAGTAAGAGTCATTAATAAGAAACACAACAGTGTGGAAAGCTTCAATCAACATGTCTGCCCTTAATTTAGAATCAGCCATCATAGTAAGAGTCGTTTTTGCTACATGATGATGCTTCCTTTCAGCAGTTCCATTTTGAGCTGCAGTTCTTGGGCAGGACATTTCATGTCAATGCCATTATCACAACGATATTCAATGAAATAATTTGAGGTGTATTCACCACCTCCATCACTACGAAAGACAAGAATATTCCTAGAAAATTGTGTTTTAACATAAACTTCGAATTGTTTAAAGACAACAAAAACTTAATCCTTGGACTTTAGAAAGAAAATCCAAGTGTACCTACTAAAATCATCGACAAAAATAATATAGTATCTGGATTTATAATAAGACATAACGGGCACTGGTCCCCAAACATTAGAGTGAACAAGTTCGAATGAGAATGAAATTCTTTTATTAGAATGTCCAAACGGTAATTCATGACTCTTACAAACAAGGTTGTAAGCATTGTATCGTTGCTCGTATCGATCGGGCCCAAAATAAGATACTTATCGTATCATAAAAAATCATAATGTTTTAATAAAACATTTAAAAAAATCCTAAAAAATCTGAAAACTAGCAAATTTTTTTAAAAAATCATAACATATGAAACAATGATTAATTGCAAAAAAATACAGCCATAAAATCACATATGAAGCATTTGTGTCTCTATAAGTTGCATAAGACATCATCAAACATCAATTGTTTCACAAGAAAATGCCACAAGACTGATACTTTCATATTACATAAACAAAAATATTATGGCAATAGTTGCACTCGATTTTCAATTGGTTTTCACTCATTACTTGAGTGCCTTATTGCCATGACGGATCATCCGATGACATCTTTGTTGGAGGAGTGTGGAGTCTGATTTCTACCTTTATATAAAGATTTTTTACCTTAACCCACTTTCTTGAATGGAAAAATGGTGGAAATGCACTTTTACTTTAGCAAACTGCAATCTCCCTAGCATGCGGATTGGCCCCCAATTCTCTCTCACGAGTTCTAGGATATGTGGATACCTCTCTAATGTTTTCTACACAAATGAGAGAGTCGGCCCTCAAGAGGTCTTTAAAACCCAAAACATAAAAATTATGATTCGACCCAAATCTTTGAAATGAAAGATTTAGGGAAATTGAAACATTTTCAGGGTCTTGAGGTTGCATACTCCAAATGAGGATTTTTGTTGACTCAGTACAAATATGCATCAGAATTAATTAGAAAGGCAAGGTTTGCAAATGATACAAAGCAAGTGAATACTCCTATGAAAGCTAATTGCAAATTAAAGCATACGGACGATGAACTTCTTAGTGACCATATAGTTTATAGAAAGCTAGTTGGGAGCTTGATTTACTTGACTATTTCACTGCCAAATATTATGTTTGTAGTTCATATTGGTGAGTCAGTTCATGAGTACCCCTAGGTCATCTCATTTAGCAACAATTTTGAGGATTATCAGATATGTTAGGGGTACCATATATTATGGATTGTTCTTTTGAGCTACATCATCGTTGGAGTTAAAAGCATACTGTGATGCAGATTTTAGGGGAGCTTTTCAGGATAGGCATTCTACCTTAGGGTTGTGTTTTTTTAGGAAAATCATTAATACCATGGAAGAGCAAGAAGCATCAAATGATTGTTTTGTCCACTATTGAGGAAGAATACCATGCAATGGCTCAAGTAACTGCAAAAATTATTTGGCTGAGGTGGTTATTGCAGGACATGGGAGTAATCATAGACACAACAACTACTTTGCATTGTGACAATCAAAGTGCTATTCATATTGCCAAAAATCCCAAATTTCATGAGTGGACTAAGCACATTGAGATTGATTGTCATTTTACTCGTCAGATATATCTGGATGGAGTTATATCTTTGGCATACATTGGGACTTAGAACCAGATAGCTGATTGTTTTATAAAAAATTTATTGTTGAAGGCTTTCCTATAATATCGTGTGTTTTTCTACCATGTTAAATTCTGAGATTTCAGAAAATTTGGCTAAGTTTTGGTAAAGTTGATAAAAAAACTCGATTTTAGGTGGCGTCAGCTAAGTCTGGGCGTGGCTTAGGACCCATTGACAAGACCTAAACGATCCAATTAAGATTTAGTAAAACTTTTTATTTGACCTTTAAAATCAAGCGAAATTCGGGTTAAATTCAGGATAAATTCATAGGCGAAATTCAGGTAATATATCATTAGATGCATTTCGAAATTCTGAAAACATTGATATTTTGTTTTTCTGAATTCGGATTACGGTTGACCCAAAAATCGGATCTAAATGAATACATAAGCCTCCAAATAGATTTGTCTCTTATGAATCATTTTCTCCAAACTATAGGGCTTGCCTTCTAGCTATTCATTCATATCATGAACCATCTAACTACAATGAAGCTAAAAACATAAAAGAATAGGTCGAAGCTATGAAAATAGAATTTGATGCATTACACAAGGCCACATACTTGGGCAATTCAACTTCTTCCCAAGGAAAAGAAGACAATATGGTGTAAATGGGTCTTTAAAATCAAAACAAAAAGTGATGGGTCCTTAGAAAGATATAAAGTAAGATTAATTGAAAGGACACTCTTAGAAATATGAAATAGATTATGAGGAAACATTTGCCTCAGTAGCTCGTATAACCATAGTTAGTGCTCTAGTTGCAGTAGCATCTATTAGAAAATGACATATATATCAGTTAGATGTTAAGAATGCATTCTTAAATGAAAATTTAAATGAAGTGTACATGGATCCTCCGCCTAGTTTGACTATTGAAAATGGTATAGTTCTTTGTCTTCAAAAAGCTTTATATGGGCTTAAACAAGCCCCTAAAGCATGGTATGATCGGTTTAGTGATACTATATTTTGTAATGAAACAAGGTACAATAGAACAATAGGGAAACAAACACAATGCCAACAAAGGGCTTTAATAAACTCACTTAAAGTTGGTCACTAATGGACCAAATACAATCTCAAAAGAGATAAAAATACCAAACAGCACAAGAGGCATACAAGCCTATAAGATGGGAAAAAACTCTAGAGAAAACCCTCAAATGTTTCTAAAAGCATTAAGGAATAACAAGGGAGTGAGGCTCTATTTATAGAGCCTCACTCCAACACATGGGAGGCAGTCCAGCTCTTTGGACTGCCTTCCAACAGTCATTATTATGATTGTTGGGTGGCAGTCCAACGTCTAGTTGGACTGCTGCCCAAGAGTCATATTTTGACTATTGTGCACAACAGTCATATTTTTGACTGTTGTGCCCAACAGTCATATTTTGACTGTTGTGCACAACAGTCATAAATATGACTGTTGCGCCTAAGCTGTATGGCAGTTTATTTATTTATTATAATGTTAAATTACATTTCAGTCCCTAGTGGACTGTACTATATGATAAAAGACAAAAATACCCTTATTGGGTATTTGGATACAATTTCATTTTTAACATTCCTCCTCAAACTTATGGGAAAATCACCGAAAGTTTGCTAAGAAGATACAAAAATTGAGGTAGTGGAAGAGCTTTGGTGAAGAAGTCTGCAATCTGAAATTCGGACTGGACATATGGCAATGTAATGGTCCCCTTCAAATATTCTTCGCGAACATAGTGACAATCCATCTCAATGTGTTTTGTTCGCTCGTGAAATGTGTGATTGTTGGCTATATAGATGGCACTTTTATTATCACAGCATAGCTTTGAAGGTTCTGAGACATCAACACCCATATCGGAAAGTAGTGCTCTCATCCACACAACTTCAGTGGTTGTGGTAGCCATTGCCCTGTACTCAACTTCCGTAGAGGATAAAGACGCTTTCTGTTGTTTTTTGCATCGCCAAGAAATGAGAGAATCACCTAAAAACACACAAAAGCCAGTAGTTGAGTGACGGTTATTGGGATCTCCTCCTCAGTCAGAATCAGTGTAAAAAATAAGACTTAAAGATGAGGAAGTGGATAAGAATAGTCCTTTAGATATAGTTTTCTTGATATATCGAACTATTCTTAATATTGCACTCATGTGGACGGTTGTGGGCGCATGTTGAAATTGACTTGCAGAATGTACGGCATGCGCAATATCTGGCCTTGTAATGGACAGGTACATCAACGATCCAATAAGTTGTCGATAAGGGGTTGGATCATCTAATAATACTCCATCTTCAGCTCGCATTTTCGCATTTATTACTTCAGGAGTATCAGCATATTTTGTGTCCGTGATTCCTGAACGCTCAACAATATCAGCTGCAAACTTGATTTGAGATAAAATATATCCTCTTGGTGAGTAGGCTACTTCAATTCCTAAAAAGTATCTCAAAAAACCAAGATCAGTCATATCAAAAGATTTTTTAAGCAAAATTTTAATATCTTTAATTTTCTTTTGATCATTCCCTGTGATGATCATATCATCAACATACAAAAGAAGAATGATCAATGAGGTACCTGTAGATCTCACAAAAAGAGCAGTGTCAGTGTAACAAGATTTAAATCCAAGTTTTAATATTGTACCACTGAACCGATCATACCATGCTTTAGGGGCTTGTTTAAGCCCGTATAGGGCTTTTTGAAGACGAAGGACCATGCCTTTTTCAATAGACAGACCAGGGAGAGGATCCATATATACTTCTTCATTTAAGTTTCCGTTCAAAAAAACATTTTTAACATCTAACTGATATATCGGCCATTTTTGAATGGATGCTATAGCAACTAGAGTTCTAACTGTAGTCATACGAGCTACTGGGGCAAAGGTTTATTCATAATCTATACCATATTCTTGAGAATATCCTTTTGCAACAAGTCTTGCTTTATATCTCTCAAGAGACCCGTCACTTTTTGTTTTAATTTTAAACACCCATCTACACCCTATTGTTTTCTTTCCGATATGAAGAGGTTGAATTGCCCAAGTGTGAGCCTTGTGTAATGCATCTAATTCAATTTTCATGGCTTCAACCCATTCGTTTATATTTTTGGCCTCGTTATAGTTGGATAGTTCATGATAGGAATGAATGGCTAGAAGACATGCCCTGTAGTTTGGTAAGAAGGATTCATATGAGACAAACCTACTTGGAGGCCTATGTGTTCGTTCTGACCTTCTAACACTAGTTTCTTCAGTATTTGTTAATTGATTATATCTGTCAAGGGCACATGGATGCTCCCCAGTATTTCGTCTAGAGTATTGAAGATCTTGAGATGGTTCACTACTTGAGTCATTAATAGACTCGAAGGTTTCAATATCATTACTAATACCTTTATTGGGTAACAAATCAAATAAGAAAGCATACTCGGATTCTTTCTTAGGAACTTCAAAATCAAATCCACTGTCATTTTCTAGAAAGGTAACATTTCTAGAAACATAGAGTTTATCATTTGTTTTATCATAACATCGATATCCTTTTTTATTATCAGCATAACCAAGAAAGACATATTTTATGGCTTTAGGAAAGAGTTTGCTATATTTTTCAAGAAGCACGAAGCATTTACATCCAAATACCCTTAGCCTTTTTAAATCAGGAGAAATTTTAAAGAGTTTTTCAATAGGAGACTTGTTTTCCAAAGTTTGAGAAGGCATTCTATTTATCAGATAGACTGCGGTTAGGGCAGCTTCAGCCCAAAATTGCTTTGGAATTTCTTTTGAAATAAGTAAGGTTGTAGTAGTTTTAATGATATGACGATGTTTTCTTTCAGAAATCCCATTTTGTTGAGGTGTCCTAGGGCATGATTTTTGATGCACAATTCCATGATTTTTTAGATATAATTGAAATTCATTTGAAAGAAACTCTCCCCCAGAGTCGGAGCGGAAGACTTTAATATTTGTTTTAAATTAATTTTTAACTAGATTATGAAAGTTTTTAAAACATGAAAAAACTTCGGATTTGAGTTTTAGAAAGTAAATCCAAGTATGTCTACTAAAATCATCTATAAATGTAACATAGTACGAATAACCACCTTTTGACATAACAGGGGCGGGACCCCACACATCTGAATGCACTAATTCAAAAATTTTATGTGTCACAGAGGTTCTAGACTCAAAAGGCATCATTTGCATTTTTCCAAGTATACAATCTTCACATACAAAATTTTTATCTTTACAAAATTTTTCCAAAAATGGAAAAA
This sequence comes from Nuphar pumila, assembly GCF_984573655.1. NCBI lineage: Eukaryota > Viridiplantae > Streptophyta > Magnoliopsida > Nymphaeales > Nymphaeaceae > Nuphar > Nuphar pumila. Next base: position 122,613,605 of record NC_143252.1, on the reverse strand, counting down.
GAGATAATTTGGATATACTTGGGTGTCCTAATCTTTTATGCCAAAGATCTATATTAATGTCTTTGACATGATTACAAAACGAGTATTTTGGTAAACACAGGAAATCCATGTAGTAAAGGTCTCCTCGTCTATGGCCTTGCCCAATCAGCTTCCCTGACTGGAGATCTTGCACCCAACACGCCTTAGATGAGAAGAATACTTTACAACCATAGTCAACAATTTGAGAGACCGAAAAAAGATTCAAATCCAGTTTGGGAATGACTCTCACTTTTGGAACAAAGAATTTTTTTGAAATATCATCAAGGTTTCCTAAGCTTTTGACTTTTAAAGAGGTACCATCGGCAGTTGACACACATGAAAAATATGATTTAGTGCAATCAAATAATAGAGACTCATTATGAGTCATGTGGAAAGAAGCACCTGAGTCTAGAATCCAAGAGGTCTTACCTGGAGAAGACGAGGAAGAGATGACAGCTCCGGATGTAGAAGGTGCAGCCTTAAGAAATTGTGAGACGGCTTCTGCTATTTGAGCAAGATTTAATTCATTGAAGCTGCCCCCTTTTCTTGATTCTTGAGGTTCTTCACTTAAGGCGGCCACCTTTTTAAATTTGGGACATTCCGGCCTTATATGTCCGGGTTCCTTACAATGATGACAAATAATTTTTCCTTTGTATCCTCTTGCATTGTGTCCTTCTCCATTGAACTTCTTCTCAAAGTGAGGTGGTTTATATGTTTTCACAAAATTTCCGGGCCTTGCCATGGCAAGGACCTCATTATTAGACTTGTGCATTCCAAGTCTCGTCTCTTCTTGACAAATTTGAGCAAGGGCCTCACTTATAGAAGGAGAAGTGGTCCTATGAAGTAAGGAAGATCTTACTTTCTCAAATTCCGGTCGAAGGCCATAAAGAAAGGAGAAAAGATTTTCTCTTTCGATTTGGGTTCTTCTCATATCAATAGCCGAACCTTCCCATTTTGGTTCCAACATGGCTAATTCATCCCAAATAAGAGATAAAATATCGTAAAAATCTCTTACACTTTTATCTCCTTGTTTTGAATTACGTACCTTATCTTGGAGATAATAAAGTCTAGCCATATCCTTTTGGATAAAAGTACTTCTTAGAAAGCTCCATGCGTCACATGCCTTCTTGAATTTGATGATATTGGTGGCGATCTTGAACTCTATGGTATTCATAAACCATGAGAGTATTTGTGCATTGCTTGCCTCCCAATCTTCCAATTTATTTTGGAATTCTTCTAAGGCTTTTTCTTTTTCTTCTTTGGACAAGGCTTTGACTTGATCTCCTTCTCTTCTAGTCAATTTGAGTTGTGGTTTATTAGTAGAACTACTAACAAAACCCCACAATTTTTTTCCTTTGATATGATTTTCCATAGCCGTCGCCCACATCAAGTAGTTGTTTTCATTGAGTTTGTAGGTGATGACGGTGGCGAACTCTCTTTCTCCCATAATGAATACTTGAGTTTAGACTAGAGGAGATAGGGAATGATCAATGATCGAAGAACACTTCCTTCACGAGATTCTCCTTCTTTCAAGAACCTCGCTCTGATACCATGTAATGAAACAAGGTACAATAGAACAATAGGGAAACAAACACAATGCCAACAAAGGGCTTTAATAAACTCACTTAAAGTTGGTCACTAATGGACCAAATACAATCTCAAAAGAGATAAAAATACCAAACAGCACAAGAGGCATACAAGCCTATAAGATGGGAAAAAACTCTAGAGAAAACCCTCAAATGCTTCTAAAAGCATTGAGGAATAACAAGGGAGTGAGGCTTTATTTATAGAGCCTCACTCCAACACATGGGAGGCAGTCCAGCTCTTTGGACTGCCTTCCAACAGTCATTATTATGACTGTTGGGTGGCAGTCCAACGTCTAGTTGGACTGCTGCCCAAGAGTCATATTTTGACTATTGTGCACAACAGTCATATTTTTGACTGTTGTGCCCAACAGTCATATTTTGACTGTTGTGCACAACAGTCATAAATATGACTGTTGTGCACAACAGTCATAAATATGACTGTTGTGCCTAAGCTGTATGACAGTTTATTTATTTATTATAATGTTAAATTACATTTCAGTCCCTAGTGGACTGTACTATATGATAAAAGACAAAAATACCCTTATTGGGTATTTGGATACAATTTTTTTTTAACATATTTAACCTTGAATTTAAATCGTGTTACACTTACACTGCACTTTTTGTTAGATTTATAGGTAACTCACTTGTCATTCTTTTTTTGCATGTTAATGATATGATCATCAATGGGAATGATTAGAAGGAAATTGAAGAAATTAAAATTATGCTCAAAAAACTTTTGATATGACTAACCTTGGTTTTTTGAGATATTTTTTAGCAATTGAAATAGCCTACTCGTGAAAAGGGTACATTTTGTCTCAAATCAAGTTTGCAACTGATATTGTTGCACGTTCGGGAATCACTGACACAAAATATGTCGATACTCCTGAAGTGATAAATATAAAATGAGAGCTCAAGACGGAGTGTTATTAGATGATCCAACTCCTTATAGGCAACTTATTGGATTATTAATATACATGTCGATTACCAGGACAACCATTGTGCATGCAGTACACACTGCAAGTCAATTTCAACATGCGCCCACATCGGTTTACATGAGTGCAGTATTAAGAATAGTTCGATACATCAAGAAAACTATATCTAAAGGGCTATTCTTATCATCTTCATCGTCTCTAAATCTTATTGTTTATACTGATTTTGACTGGGGAGGAGATCTCAATAACCGTCACTCAACTAAAGGTTTTTGTGCGTTTGTAGGTGATTTCATCATTTGTTGGTGATGCAAAAAACAACATAAAGTTTCTTTATCTTCCACGGAAGTTGAGTACAAGGTGATGGCTACAACAACCACCGAGGTCGTGTGAATGAGAGCACTACTTTCAGATATGGGTGTTGATGTTTCAGAACCTTCAAAACTATGTTGTGATAACAAAAGCGTCATATATATAACCAGCAATCACACATTTCATGAGCGAACAAAATATATTGAGATTGATTGTCACTATATTCGCAAAGAATATTTGAAGGGAATGATCACTTTGCCCTATGTTCAGTCCGAGTTTCAGATTGCGGACTTCTTCACCAAAGCTCTTCCTCTACCAAGATTTTTTATCTTCTTAGCAAACTTTCAGTGATTTTACTGTAAGTTTGAGGGGGAGTGTTAAAGTACTGTGTATATACTCACTGATATACATAAGTTTATAAATATACATATATCAGGGGTATTATGGTTATTTCATGTAATATATTTTAGTACAGTCCATTGGGGACTGAAAAGTCATTTTCCTTTTCTTTTTTATTTTCTTTTTGTTATTTTAATCCATGTGACTGTTGGGAGGTCAGTCCAACTAGTCGTTGGACTACCTCTTTTTATGTAAAGTGAGGCTCTATAAATAGAGCCTCACTACCTCTTATAATGCTAGAATTCATCTTTTTATTTTATGTTCTTGTGGGCTGTGTGCCTTTGTACTATTGTGAAGTTCATACTTTTTATCTCTTTTGTGAGTTTGTTGTCGGTCCATTAGATACCATATTATATTTGTGCACTTGTGTAGCCCCTTGTTGACATTGTAATTATGCACTCTTATTTCATTACAGTATTGAGTAATTTGACCAATAGAAAGCAAATTCATGGCAAGAGAAGGAACTAAGGAAACTTCAAGTACACTTAAGTTTTTCATAAAGATTGGAATCAAAAGTAATTGAACCAACTTTAGAGATATCCATGAGGGAGCCGTCAGCAGTGCAAAAGGAACCACGACATGGCCTATAATTGGTTACTATAGACTTATTAGATGTTATATGACATGAAGCTTCTAAATCTATCAACCAGCCAGAACCAATACTAGGGATCCCTGCATAAGCACAACCAGAGGTACCAGAAGGTATAGTTGAACTGGATGAGGCTGATAGAGAGAGGAGATGTTAAACTTGTTGCGTCAACTGATCAATCCTAGAGGCCATAGAAGCCTGCAGATCAGAAGTGGAGGTGGAGACAACTGCAGATATGTTCTCATCCTCCTTTCCTATAGTCTTTTCTCCACCAGTCGTATTAGACATCACAGCACTCCCACCCATCTTCACATTCTTCCTCCTCAATGTTGGATACAACTTTTTCATGTGCCCCATTTCCTTGCAATAGTTATATGCACACCACTCATATGAAACTTGGGTGTCCCACCCTTTGGCCCACCATAGCTACTCACTTCATTTTGGTCTGTTCTGCAATAAGCTCAGAAAGAGCTTGAGTGACGGAAGGGAAGAATGTCCTATGAATTATGACACTTCTCACATTGCCAAATTCAAGACAAAGTCCCATAAGGAACTCTATCATCCTCACAGTCTCTCTGGCCTGAGTCTCTACAATCTATGTAGGCCTTGCAATCCTTGCATTTATCTCTCTTCTTGCTACTCTCAATCAAGGCCAATGAGTCCCACAATACCTGCATCTCAGAGTGTTAATCCTGAATAGACTTTCCTTATCTTAAGGACCTCAAGTCTTGCATTAATTGGTACTTATGAGCCTAGTTTTCTTGCATGTACACCTGCTTTATATAGCCCCATGCATCTTTGGCTTCTTGAAACTTAGAAATATTCATCGCAATTATTGGCTCTACCAAACCAAGAATCCATGACTTCACTTCAAGTTTGTTTATCTTTCATTCTTTCTTCAAAGCATCATGATTTGGATCACCGGCATTGGACTTCACATTAGTTCCATCAAGATACCCTCCCAATCATTTCCCTTCAATCACCGACCAAAATGCATAGTTGTTGCCATCAAGTTTCACTGGAGTCAACTGTATAGGATCTCCTTTCTCCATTCTTACTTGAACCCCCAACTACAATGTCAAGTAGCTGCAAAAAGGCACTAAAAAACAATATGCACAGTAGAAACTAACAGTGCAATAACAGTCCAGTAAGATTCACCCAACAAAGTATTCAGCTCACAAGAACAACCAAACACTCTACAGCCGATATCAAGAAACGCAGTAAATTCTGAATAAAACTGAACCAAATGATGTGTAAACCGTTCACAATAATCCAATATGTGTAGTATAAGCACAAAACCAGCAATACTACATTGTATCAGACCCAAACAAGTGAACTTGATAAGCCCAAAATTTGAAAATCAAGATATTGCCTGAATATAATACCCACAAAATTCAACAAAACTCTGCCAAAACATCACTAAATCCACCCAAAGCACTTCTGACAGATTTATCTCACAAAAATGACACCAGAGGATTGATTTATAGTCATCAACAGCAATCAATTAACTCAGAATAACCAGATTTCCACAATCTGGTCACAGAATGCCGACACCCAGAAAATTCTTAGAAAAAACAGAAAAAATTCAGAATACCCTGATGATCAAGATTTTTTATTCACTGGGCTTCTAAAATCATAATCTATCCGATTTTTATACCAAATCAACAAACTTGCAGATTGTTGAACCTCCCTTGCTGAGATCAGCAATGCACGAGTCCCAAGATGCAGATGAAGCTCCGATCTCCTTTTATGATAAACTCGAGCACTCCTCATCTATGTTAATGTGGCTCTGATACCATATTAACTTGTATTAGATTGCATATGAAAACAGGGAGCTTAAGAGAAGAGGCACAAAAGGGAGAAGAACAATAGCTTCATTAGCTTGAAAAGAATTAGAGGATACAACATATAGGGGGCCTTCCCTTAGGGTTACACAGGAAGACAAAAACAGTTGACTAAAATGCCTAAGGTTATGTTACAAAAATACCCCTCTATAATAAACATATGAACAGAATAAGAGGGTAGCGTACACACACTTGTAAGATGAGTATTACATTCCTTAACTGAAATCACTTTGATGATCTAAAATAGCTTTTTACATAATAATCGAGTATCCTATTTTTTGCAATGAAATTTGATTGAAATATGATCACTAATGTCTAGGTTATTGATCCACATTCTTAGGTTCGGTTTGGAAAGTGGTAATTGGAGGGAAATGATGCCCACCGGAGGGAAATGGCTGATGTGAACTGCCATCTAACCTGCTTGGGAAGGTGGAGGTAGTAGATTTGTAAAAATAGAGAGGCAGTCCACATCAACCATTTTCTCCTTTTACTCTGTTTTTGTTAACTTCACAAGGAGGTGGTATTTGCCAAATATTTCTCCCTGAAGGATTTACTGTTGAAATTACAAAGTTATTACCAGTAAATAAGCACGGTAAACTTGTTATTTACCAACTCTCATTTTACCTTATTCGCAATATATATATATATGGACAACTCTCTGATGTGGATGAGTACATGGTATCAATGAGTTGAAATGAGCAATATCTTATTGCTCATGTTTTTTTCAAGTGAATCTAACCTTATAAATATAATCTACATGGTCTGTTTGGTCGAGAATGACTTTTAAATCACCAAAATCTGGCTTGTTTATAGGATTTTTTGGTCATCCAAAAATTAACTGCCAGGAATGCACAAAATTTTCACGACTTGAAAGACATTTGTCAAAAAAACATGATATAAGGGCTGATCTCTTACAAATTGACTACATTCAATACATCTGCAGGGTCAGATTGAGTCGAAACAACTTGCATCTATGAGTTTCGACTCATTGACACGGTAGACTCATCCACACCAAAGAATTATCATATATATATATATATATATATATATATATATATATATATATATATATATATATATATATATATATATATATATATATTCTTCCTCTCATTCTATATGATAAAAAAGATGCCTCCTAACAAGAGAGAATCAAAGAGAATTATGTATCCTGAAACTTGAAAAAATTGAATGTAATGCCAAAAAGATGGATTCTTCTAATTCTAACTTGCAGGAGATCTCTCTTTTGTAATTACACAAGCCATATGCCTGCAGTCTTGTTTCTTATGTTGATTTTTCTGCGTTTTTTTTTTTTTCCTTTTTTGCATTTTGTTTGTCTCTGATGTGTTTGCATATGCTATCTTTTTCAGATGCCATTATGCACTGCAAAGGGTGCTAGAAACCCGAAGAATTCATGGAGAGCTCAAGAATAACATCTAACGACCCTGATTTGGTTAAACATCCACGTGGCATTTTTTTCCATTTTATACTTGTTAACCACTAAGTCTCATGGGAATAGAATTGTGAAAAGCATGTCTTTCTGTCAGTAAGCGATGGCAGTGATTGTTGCACAAGCTAATGTATTCTGGTTCTCTTTCAACCCCATGGATGTGTTCTCATTGAAGTTTGAAGTACGCTCTCTCTCTCTCTCTCTCTCTCTCTCTCTCTATATATATATATATATATATATATATATATATATATATATATATATATATATATATATATATATATATATATATATATATATGGCCTGCAACCCTGCTAAATGGCAAATGTACCATACATGCTAAATGTACTTGAACCAGGGTTACCGGAAGCTTCTTAGGTAGGTAGGAAGCTCGTTTCCCGGAAACTCGCTTCAGAAGCGCGATACTTCTCGCTTTCGAAACTTCATGGGAAGCTCGATTCTCCCACTCTTCTTTTATGCTTCTCATACACATGGTCTATGCATATTATATACTTTTCTCACGTTTCTTTTCATCTTTTTCATGTATTTTCTCTCACGCTTTCACTCATTTTCCATGTACTTTTTTTTAAATTGGTAACCATCATTGTTAGATTTTAACAAAAATTTAACTCTTTTACAGAAAAATCATGAAATATAAGAATGATCAATTTTATTTTAGTTTTTATTTGTTTCTTGTTTGATTCCATATTGCTTCATTTTTTATTCATATTTCGCTTTTAAATTGAAACTTCGCTTCCCGCTTCGTATAAATTTTAAAATGCCTTGCTTCTCGCTTCCGCTTCCCGTATCGTTTCCTACTTCCGCTTCCTAGTTTGGCAACCTTGACTTGAACCGTCCATTATTTTCCTCATCGGATGGTCCAAAGATTCCCCTACTTTTTTTTACGAAGAAAGCTGAGGTTAGGCATATCCCCACCAGTTATACAACTCATACCTTTGGGTTTTGATCTTGCAACGTCCCAACACATGGTGACGTGCACTAACTGCTCCTACCAAACAAGTGGAGCCAACCACCCCCCCCCCCCCCCCTTTTTTACTTTACAATTTGCACTCCCCTCTCCTGTTTTACATACCAATGAAACTCTCTCTCTCTTCCCTGCTCCTGCTATTGTGCCTTTATCACCACCCGTCTACCTTCTTCTTCTTCCCCTCTTTTAATCTCCTCAATCTTCCCTCTCTGCCTCTTCCCTCTCTCTGTCTGCCTATTGCTGCATTACCACCATACCATCACCAACGTTGTCTTCCCCTTTTTGCACCACTACTGCTGCCATCATCCCCATTGCTACTGTTTTGCCTCCATCCCTGCTGCTGCTACTGTGCCACCATCATGACCACCTGCAAGAGCCTTGGTTACTGTGCAAAACATACCAATGGAGCTCTACTTGTGTGCCAGTTGACTCTTGCTTGTACTTTAATGGTTAAATATGCACACATCAATTCGTTCCTTTTCTCTATATTTTTCTTTCCTGGAATTACTTTCTGCATTGCAAAGCACAGATGCAGATGGTCCGTTTTGTACTTGAAATTACTTGTAGCACTCATTTCTGCTATCATCAGGTGTAACCAAGTAGAATAATTCTTCTTTGTTATGTTGAAACGTGTGTTTTACAACAGCCACAATACTTGTCTAAAATTATTAGGGGAAAATTTTCATATATGACCATTTTATGTACCTGACATAAGTGACCCAATAAATGATAAACACATTATAGAGCTTTTGATGACTGGTTAGTTCACAAAAATGGGTTGAACGTATTTTTTTGGCTTGCTATTTGATACGCTGTGGATGTTTGTGTGGGAAATTCAAAATCGGCAAACTATCTCTAAATGTTTCTCTAAGATGTGGTCATTGTTTTTAACAGTCCACATGTTGGTTTGTCCACAGTTGTGAAGGAGAGAGAGGGCTTCCTTTTTCTTTAACCTGAAGAGACTCATGATTCTGCTTTCCGACTTAAGATAGTTTTCATAATCCTGTAAATAAGTTGCTTGTTATGCTTGGCCATTCTTGTTGTTTTCATGACATGGTTTTTCAAACTATAGCTCACTCTTTTATATACAAGTTCCTTATTTTTGTTTCGGGCCATAGTGGTTCAAGAACATCATCTTGTTTAACTATAGTTGTTTTCTCGTCTTAATGGATGAATCTTGAAGTGTTATAGCATATTTCATATTAGCAGGTGAGTTTTCCTGCTCAGAGAATTAAAATTAGAAACTGGATGTGTATTAAGTTGCCATAAAAGTTTACTGAGTGGCAAATTAACTTGGAGACCCATATTTTGCCTAATATTTCAAAAAATTGACCACTATTTTTTGGAGAGTTCAAGTCCTATCTTTTGAATGAAACTGGATGTGTATTAAGTTGCCATAAAAGTTTACTGAGTGGCAAATTAACTTGGAGACCCATATTTTGCCTAATATTTCAAAAAATTGACCACTGTTTTTTGGAGAGTTCAAGTCCTATCTTTTGAATGAAACTGTTAAATATAGAATTGAAGTTAATTTCGTGGCTAAGGTACATATGACGTATCTTATGCTTCATAAAAAAAGTACGAAGTGTACCTTTCAACCTAGCTTTGAAAAGGAGTGTGAGAATGAGATCCTAATTTTGAACTTTTTGGCGAAAGAATGTGTCTTAAAATGTTCTTTTAGAAAACTTGGGTTCCTATTTTCCTAATATTAATCAAAAGTTGGTTTCTCAAAAGAAACATGGTAAGCAAAACCATAATATTAGACTTGTGGATTACTAATAGACTCAACAAGCTGAGCCATGAGTATTGAGATCGAATGCATGAATCAATTATGTATCATACTAAAATAGCATGCTAGTTCAAAGACAAATGATTGTATTGTACGGGTAATTTGACTCAATTTCCTAAAAACCCTACATTTTTTATATCTCTTGATGTTCAAAATCACAAATATCTAACATCGTTAGGACCCTTTTACCCTTTGCAACTACGAATTTATGCCTTATTGCGATAAAATTGTATCGCCTGTTGGTTAGTTTTAACTCCTAGTTAAATCTAGAATTGCATATTTTTTTTATACATAAACCTAGACCTCACAAACTTGCATAAATTTATTTGCGAATTTTTGGTGAAACTGAAACTATCAAAATCGCAAATATCGTCTCTTTCACATATATGTCAATATTTTGCATAAAAATATTTGTGAAACTCTTGCTTAAACTAAAAACCACTAAAATCCTACTATTTCTCCTAAATCATACTTTTTGCATATAATTAATATTTGTGCATAAACATATTTGTGAAAATCCTATTGTTTCGTAAATAAATTGGTTATGATTTTAGTTGTTTCAGCTATTATGCGAAACAATCAAGTTGTTGCGAAACTATCGAATTTGTGTGAATCTATAGGGTTTTCACAAATATTTTTTTTTTGTGAATTTATGAATTAATGTACAAAAAAATCTGATATTAGACATTCAAATCATTTGAAAACCTATAAACAATGATGTTATATACAAAGCATTCAACAGTACTTTCAGTTTGAATATTTAAACATTCAACAGTGCTTTCAGTTTAAACATTCAATGGTGACTTTCAGCTTTATATTCAATCAATGACATTATATACAAATGAATGATAAACAAACGACTTTATAGAAAATTCATCCATATAAACATTTAAATGACATTATATATAAATCAATGAGTAATCAATGAGTAATCAATGATTTATAATGTTGATCTTCGAATATATATAAAAAAAAAATAATAATCAAATAAATTTTTACGGTTGAGGATAATGTGATTGTCGCGATGGTAGTTCCTCGATGGCCTTATTTGCATTCTTTAGAAAACCAGCTTGAGTATGTATCATATTTTCTTAAGTGTGTATCATGTTCTTCAACATGCAGATTTTTTAAAGTGCAAGAGTCAACTCTCCCTCTATCCACTTGTGGTCTTTATGTGCTTCTCTCTAACTTTCTTGTTCCCCTAAAAGGCCCTCTTTGCTGTTGAAGAATGTGCAACCTATTGGGCAGCTACAAAATCGTCATTGCATGTTCTATGGATGACAAGTTGATGTCTTTGTCGCCCTCTCATTAGTCTTCAAGTTCGAAGAGGAATACCGTGGAATAATCCTTCGTCCAATCCTTCGTGGCATGAGATAGAAATTTGCTAACTACATGAGGGTGACCGGTAGGTTGTTGAACAAACTCAAATTATCGAACGACTCGGCTGGCCATTTATCGCTCAACTTTATTCATGTTATGTATCCAAATATCCTTCCTCATGATGTCCTTCGCCCTTACAACCACATCGACATTCTCCTTCTCCTCCAACATGCCTTCATAGGGGTATCAGTTTACCTACATTTCTTTTATGGTTAGACCTATAAACATGCATTTATTAAAATATATATATATTATATATCAACAACAATACTTACGTTTGCCCTAGTCAGCCTGCAAAGCGTTACAATCAGTATGTGACATGCGAGGACCTACCAATCTTCGATCATGACCCTCGTTGTTCTATGACCGACTCCACATTGCGGTACATAGAAATTCATAGGCAATGTCACACATCTAGGGCATTTCAATGGATATGTGCTCCCATATCAAAACCTGTATAACAATGATTAATACACAATATGTATCAAAACACATAGTGCAAGTACAGGAATAACTATAAATCAAAAGTTTTAGGTATAATACTAAATACCTCCAACACCAATATTCTTGCAAAGTTTTATTTTTTTCTTCTCGTTTTCTCAAACTTGTACATAGGTGTGCAAGTGTGGTTGTTGTCCATGCGTATGGATCGATGTGATCCTGGTCTTCTAAGAGTTCAATGTATGATATATGCACTAACTTTTCATCAATATCGATGAATAAGCATAAGCTAAGGAAGTATAGCAAGAATGCTCTCATCGTCTTATTCACCCTACTATCGTCCTTCCCTTCAACATATGATAGTTTTTCATTTTTCCTCCTTGATCATGCATAATTTTTATGCACAATTTCATACATTTTCATGCATGAACATGTGCGATAATTGCTTCAAAATGCTTATTTGCGAAGGTTTTTATGGTTTTTATCAAAAATATAATTTGAGTAAACTAAGTCTTTTTGGAGTAATTTGGGAAGAATAATTAAGTTTTTAGAAATTATTTTTTAAAAGAGAGGCCTTTTTAAAAATAGTAAAAATTTATTAGAATCATTTTGAAAAATGGTCTAAAAACCTAATTAGACTAAGATAAAAAGAGTTTTTTTGAGAAAGAAAAAATATTTTTCTCTTTGTAGCCTCTCTCTACCTCTTCTTCCTTTTCTCTCCCTTGTTCTCTCTTGACCGGTTGCCTACCTCGCTCTTCTTGCTTCTTCTTCTCTTTCACTCCTTTTAAACCTCGTCATCGCCGATTTTTCTTGCCCTCATTGTCGGAGAGAGAGCGGAGTCGTTCGATTGCAACGGAAAAGACCAACTTCTTCTTCTAAACCCTTCGGTCGGAGGTAAGCCGAAAAGTAAATCTCTTCTCTCATTTTTTTGTATTTTTTAGGATCATGGCATGCATTGTTTTTATTTTTTTTTATTGCATATAGCATGATTTGAATTTTTTTTTGTCTTAATTTATTTTCAGCACATCTGGTTTTGTATATAGTTTAGTTGATTTTAATATTTTTTCAAAGTAGTCCTAGCGGTAGAAGAGTTGCTACGTGCTATTCTTTGATGGCGTGAACCACCGTGAGTTCATGATATGGTTTATTTAGCTGCTGGAGTTGCAGCCGAACACAAAAAAAGGGCACGACCACGATTTGGTCGTGATAGTGTGCTTGCAGCCAAGAATGCCGGATAGTGTGACGTATCCGATCACACCATCCGAGTGAATTAAATCAACATCATACGGCGTGTGAAGGTCATTGGTGCAGATCCAGTTCAGACCAGGCTCAGTTAATAACGGGTTGCTAAATACCCTGTTAACCGAGCATCATAAATTCTGAAAAGGGTGCATCGTCCATTATTGCTTGAAACGCTGATCATATCGGGCATGCCGAGGCCAGAACACGAGCAACTAGAGTCAGGCTGAGTCAGTTTACTTATTTTTTTGGGGGTCTGGTTGCTTCATAAGTTTATCGAGTCTTATTATATTTTGTAGGCATAGGGGTAATGAGGTCTGCATGATTTCTGTAGTGTTGCATGTGATTAAGTGGTTGGCTTTTTTGACAAGTAGCTGCATGTGTTAATGTTTTCCTTTAAATTTGCATTGTTTAGCATGAATTCTTTAGTTAAAGTTAGTTTAGTGTGTTTTGATTAATCGGTTCACGTTTTCACGGTTGATTAAGTAGTGAATTACTTCGTAACCTGTTACATGATTCATTTTCTTCATAGCTAGCTAGTTTAGCTTTCACATTTTTTTTAGAATTAGTTACTTCATGCTTAGATGTCATTCACGTTTTCTTCCTGGTAAGTAATTAGTCTAGTTTGTTCTTTTTTAGTTTGATCTTAGTTTTATAACTTATTTCTTGTTAAGTAGATTAGTTTGTTATGCTCATTTGTCTTTTAGTAGTTCATGTTAGTTACATAGTTATATTATTTTGTCTTTTTATGTTAGTTTGTTTAGTGCTTTTGTGATTTTTCTTTAAACTAACCTTTGGTTTTCTCATAGTTTTTCTTCATGTTTTTGTGTTCTATATTTTTCTTTTTACAGGAAAGTATTTCAACGTGCGGTGAGCCCCAAAATGAGCCTCTGAAGTCCCCTCAAAAGGCCCCTCAGAGCTCCTCAGAGAGCCCTAAAAAATTAGAAACAATCTCAAAAAGACTAAAAGAAAACCAAATGAAAGGAAGGGACTAAAGCTCAAGCATTGAAGACTTTTTCTTTTATTTTTACATTATGATTTCTTTTATTTAATTCATTGGGTCTATAATAAAACCATTTATTTGTTTGTTTAAGCCTTCTGCAAGGGGTCGCAATCTCATTTATTTATTTAATTATTTTTATTTTCAAGACAATAAAGAATAGCTTAGTTTTATGTGGAATACAAATTATTTTCTCGTTTCCTGAGATCGACCTGCACTCCACTACTCGTGCGAGCCAGTTTTTATTTATTCGATGTTTGGCTTTCACGTTGGTTTTATATAAAAATATTGTTTTAAAAAACTATTTCATAAAACTCACATCACTCCTCGCTTTGTTGGGGTAATAGTTGCTCTTAAGCCATGAAAACTTGATCTTATTGGTTTCGAATGTATTATCATTTGCTTGCAAATAAATATCACACAAGTGCTTGAAATTTCTCTACCATTGTCCAGTAATTGGGTCCCCATGGTACTTCAGTCTGATGATTCATGCCACGTCCTTCAACATAATAGTTATCTCAAGATCTCTAAACTGGAATATGTTGGTTGTCAAATTTTAAAACTGCACAATGACCTCTAAGAGGGGGTGATTGATGTTCCATGGTGTGATCTCCAAGAATTTATGAAAATGCATTTGATCCAACAACTTCTTCACTTTCGATGTTAGTGTTAGAAACCATTGGTGTGTTTGGTTCCAGTAGAACCAGTGCATATAGGGATGGCAGTGGGGCGGGGCGGGGGACAAGGTCTCCACCCCCGCCCCGCCTCAAGATTAGAACCTCCATCCCCGCTTTCATCCCCGGCGGGGATGGATTTTAACCTCCACCCCCGCCTTCATCCCCATTTCATGTCCTCCATCCCCGATTCAAACGGGGATGAGGCGGGGCCGGGCGGGGATGAGGCGGGGCCTGGCGGGGATGAGGCGGGGAAAAGTGGCAGGGACGGGGTGGGGCGGGGCGGGGCGGGGATCGTGGCAGGAATGGGGCGGGGCGGGGAAAAGGGTATGTCCATCCCCGAACAGGGATGGATTTTAACCTTCGTCCCCGCCTCCATCCCCATTTCACTGCCATCCCTAAGTGCATATGGGATGTTGACTCTTCTAAATCAATTAGCTAAGAATCTTGCAATCCAAATTAATTTTATTGAAATCAGTCAATTTAAATAAATTTCAATGATTGAATGTATTTCTATATGTTTCACACATGCATGAAAAAGTAATCAATTGCATTGCATTTATGTATAGTAGCAATATATATATATATATATATGAAATTAGTCAATTGCAATAAATTTCTATATGTTGTTTATATACATAACAAACTAATCAATTACATTCATTATTAGTAGCAGTATATATATTTCAATTGCATTGCATTCATGTATAGTAGCAATACACACACACACACACACACACACACACATATATATATATATATATATATATATATATATATATATATATATATATATATATATATATATATATATATATATATATATATATATATATATATATATATATATATATATATATAATCAATAAAATCAGTCAATTGCATTAAATTTTTATAAATGAACAAGATATGATGTAGAGCCTCTCGAGTACCAGAACAATCCAGATGAATTGGATCCTAATCCAACTCTCCATACCAGATTAGGGCAGCGATACTCGAGATGATTCAATCTCATTCAGGACTTTCCTTGTCCAATTGGATCCTTAAAGTAACTCATTTTCATCAATATTTATATTTTGCAGTATTGATTCTATTTTGGCAAGTTAGGAATCACATTTGATATTTCTTTTTATTTTATTTTATTTTATTTTTTTAAGGTATCGGATCCTACGAATCTGGATAGTTCTAGTACCCTGTATGATCTTTTTGTGGCACTAGAGGGTGTACGGGGTTACAAGGTAGTTTTCTTTTTTTCTTAATGATTGTCCAAGCTTTGTTGAAGCAGGGTTCAGTTTATTGAGTCGTTTGGATCTTTCCCAAGATCCAGACTGCTTGGACCCAAGTGGTGCTACTTCAAGTGGACAACCATAGACTCCATTTGAATTCCAGATTTGACTTTAAAAGTGTCATGACTGTTGAATTGTATTAAATGCTCATTTCAAAACATGCATTTTTAGTGGTCAAGGGGGGCGACAACATTGGAGAAGCCTCCCCACAAGCATTTTTAGTGGTCAAGATGGGCAACAACATTGGAGGAGCCTCTCCCCCATTATGAGACCTCTTCCTTAGGGTTTAAGAACCCTAAGTGAGGACGACCAGGGGGTTCTTATTTTGGATAAAAAAATATGGAGAAAAAGAAAATGGTGGTATAAAAGTTGCAGGACACCCATTGGTTACTGCATGCATTGGAGACCCTGAAGCTGCCGTGAAGCTCACGTGGAGCTGAATTCGTGGCCACACTTCCAGATATTTGTTTCTTGCATTGAAATCCTTTTTTTTCATGCTTGGATCGCTAGAGGTGTTGAATCCATGTTAACTTGTTGATTGACTGTTGTGTTTGCTCTTGTTTAACTAAAGTTTAGAAATAGAACATGTAACTTGTTATTCCAAGTGTTAATAGAGTTTTCATCTCTTTCTATCTCTAATTGGAGTTGGGGTAAAGGAGGAAGGAAATTTATCTTAGGTAAATGAACCCTAGAAGTGTCTTTGATTGTAGATTGAACCTTTACTAAAATTAATCAGCATAAAAAAAAACATCTCTACTTTCGGGACTAAGTAATAGTCGTGTGCGAGGGGATAAGCCCTCTGACAGAGTTCAGTAATTCGGTTTGTTCTCCTAAATGGTTGAATAGAAAATTATGAGCTTTAGCTTGTTGGAAAGCTAACATTCGACCCAACAACTTTTGTGTTAATCTTTGTTTCTGAATCGATTTTGTGACGTGTCTAAAAAGACTGACAATTTCTCTTGTTTGAATGTGATCTGAGTTACTGAAAGTCCAGTGTTTGAGTCATAACTTGTTCAATACTACTTTGTCAATATGTTTGTTGTTCTGGAAAGATAACATCTTTAGTGACAACTTTCATGTTTTAGATGATTTTTGATTCGTATGTTCGTGCCTTCAAAATTGAGCATGTTTTCTGCATGTTAAAGTCCCAAATCGTTATTTCGTTTAGTTTAACCCAGAAAATACCTCAACGTATTTTGGGCATAACTTCTTGTGGATCTACCCAAAAATTCCAATTTTTGGTTCATCAGAAAGATAAGACAACTCTGAACAAACCTATTGTCTTGAGTTTCTCCAAACTCAGTCATCTGAGAGTCTGAAAACCCTCCCATAGCCAACTGATTGTCCATCGGTTGGACACTCGATGACCTGTTTATCCTGTCTGCGAGTTCCAGACAGAACTTCCCCACTTCAAACTCTGTTCTGAACAAGTTCGACCATTCTGGATCTGTGGACATTGTATTTTTAAAACCAGTGTTTGAAAATCTTTTGTTTCCAAACAAAATCGTTTGTCCGGTTGAATTCTATGAGTTGAATAGTGACTCTTTGTTTGATCATCATTGATAACTAGTCCAGTGAATGTGTTGTATTTTGGATGGTGGATAACCAAAATCCATGTTCTTTGTCCCATTAGAAAGGTGTGACCGATCCGCAACCTTTATGTGTTAATCCCATTTATCGCTTCAAAGTGCTCCTGCCTCTAAATGAAGGCCAACTGAGTCCTACTCGGACTCTCCCTTTCTAAGTATCCATTTTCACGCATTGAGATCCATTTAGATCTCAGATTGTGAATCAGCTTTATCGTTATTATTTTGGTATCAGAGCCAGGTTGTTGGTCACATTTGTCATATTTTCTACTTTGCAGTTAGTTATGGTATTGTATAAAAAAATTAGTGTCATCTACATCATTATCATTATCTGGTTTTTTTTAGTAAACCATAACTCATGCTTGTTTTCTAGAAAATGGGTTTTGAATCATATGATTCGAACTTGTATACGTTTTTGCAAGGGTTTCAAAATCAATGGCCCACAATGTACCAAAGTTTTACCAAAAAAAAATATCCTTTTACATAAAAAGAAAAACTCAATGTAACGTTAATTCTTAGTAGACAAACCATGTCGAAGATTGAGTCAATATTATTTGCATCCAAGGTTTCTAGCTCTACAGCTTTGTACCTTCATATATATATACCCCTTCTACAGTGGTACACTCTTATCTACTCAGATCAAAGCTCCAAAGAAAAATCTAACGGTTGAATAGACCTTTGAATCATGTTTGTTCAACGTTTTGTCAGTCATTAAGTTCGATACATTATGGTAATCTCTCAAAAATCTTGCTTACAGTTAGCAAGCACATGACCTAAAACCCACCTCTTTTTAGTAGTCAGGAAAAATTTCCAATGATTTTTCTGTCCGTCAAAAGTACGGTCGGTTGACATGTGCCTCGTTTAGAGTATTTGTCGATCTAAAACCCTAGGTCTCCCTTGCATACCACAGAATAAATCCAACTTTAGCCTTGTGGCATAGGATGCACACTGCAGCTTTTGAACTCGCAATGCGCCTTCAATTTGATGACATTACGGATCATCCCCTAGCCAAATGAGCAGAGCATCATGGGCTGATTCAAAGCCCACTTTCTACCTATGGGGTTAGATCTATCAAAAACATTAAAAATTATAAAAAATTTGTTTGATAGATTTTGCATGTAATTGACCACATTATATATATATATATATATAAAAGCATGCAAAATGATCCTAAATGGGGTTATCAGTATTTTTTCACAATTTTGTTGATTTGTTAGGAACTACCACTTGGATCACTTTTGTGGTGTTTTTTCAAGCTTCAAAAAATTTACACCATTTATTATCAAACGTAAACCTACCCAACACACACAAAAAAAAAAACCCAAAAAGCTCATTTTGCATATTTGTTTCACATACACCTAATTGTAAACTGATTATATTAACGACAGACATAAACCGAAACGGCGTTAAAAATAATGCAATTCTTGAAAACGTATAGCTGCTTTTGCAATCAAAAGTCCCTTACACTTTTTAAATTGAAAATTTCGATATACACCTTATTACTTTTGAAAAAATATGTTTTAACCTTTTATTTAGCTTCAGAATAATGCTCATTCAAAGAGTAACTACTTATGTTAAAAAATTGGGTAATTTCAACAAATTGATCCTTGCACTAAGAGAACTAGTTTAAAATTGAATAAATCCGCATTCGCACCCACACACACACACACAGAGAGAGAGAGAGAGAGATGTTTATATCTTGATCATGACTGATTGGACGCACTAACTAGGAGAAACCACCATTATGATCACCTTTTTTCAGTTTTTTTTTTAATTAACCAAATCCCGTACATGCAAGCTTTACAAGATCCTCAAGAATCAACGGCACAATATACCATGATTTTAGTATTCCAAAAACTGTTTAATTGAAACCAGTGGCACGGTATACCATACGACAACTTCAGCATTCCAAAAATAGATTATTTGTGCTGAGAAAAGCATAATATAAGGTGTGACCTTTAACAGACGAGCCATACTCATCACAGCTATAAAATGTCAAATTGAGTTGATACATCTTGCATTGCACCTGTAATCTACAGCTAGTCATAGCAACCTCGACCTTAACATACACAGACAAACCTTTTCAGGGGCTTAATATTTGCTACCTTCGTGGATAAATAACCCCGCAGTAAAGAGTTGTAGCATTAAAAAAAAATAATGTATTTTGCACAAGATTTTGGGTTAGTAAAAACAGTTGCCTAGATCATCTGTTATTCCAACGTGTACAAAAGATTCTACGAGGGTTGAAAAGACATCTGTCTAACCCTGTGCATCTTTTTCCATGGGTGAACGGCTTTTTACTTCTTGGGGATCTCTTTTTCCCAGTTTTCAACCCTCTTAAAATTGTATTTTTATGTCCAAAAACTCCAATCCATGGCTACCATTTTGAACACATTAATCGGACAGATTTGGTAAAAACAACCTCACTGTGTAGGTTTCAACTAGGGGTTCCTTACCCAGGATGGTAGCAAATTTTATTTTTTTCAAAGGCAAGCTGGGGTTAAGCAGACCCATGGTAGCAAATGCTATCGCATATGACCTTCGCTTGGTGACATTAGGTAATTAAAATATGTTAAAACTGTTTATTTTTTTCTTCATATGAAAGTCATCTAGATGCATGGTTTTATAGATACAGACTCTTGGATCATCCGATTAGGATAAATAAGAAGGATCTTTTAAGGCTTGAAAATCAATGACTCAAAATTTTAGTAAAAAATATGCAGGTATAAAAAATCATATTTTTTGATCCATATTCCAAGCAAATGGATCATGCTGAATGCAACTGAATGGTTAGATTTTTAAACCTATGAAAATCTCGGTTCATACCGGTTTACATGTTTTATTAGTTTACATATTCAAGTTTTACTGATGACATTCAGGCGTCGCCCTACCAGATGATCGGGCCATTTTAACATTGCTGAAGAACATTAGCATTTTTACCTGATGTCCAATTAAGGTG
Source organism: Nuphar pumila (assembly GCF_984573655.1). Classification (NCBI taxonomy): domain Eukaryota; kingdom Viridiplantae; phylum Streptophyta; class Magnoliopsida; order Nymphaeales; family Nymphaeaceae; genus Nuphar; species Nuphar pumila. The sequence continues at coordinate 122,593,136 of NC_143252.1, read as the reverse complement.
CTCCACTTTCACCTCTCAATGAAAAACAAACAAGCACAGGCAAACCCACTTTTTTTATCTTTAATTTCATGGAAAAGGAGACACGGCTATTCATTACAAAGAAGGCTAACAAGATGCACATATGCAAGCTGTAAAGGATTCAGACTTGAGGACTACTGTGAGATAAAGAAGAAAATTAACTTTGCTTTACACGAAAAATCAAAGGTGCATCTCCTTCTCTTCGATTAAACCAGAGAGAGAATTCCAGGAATATTCCATTTACACCAATGAAACACACACACACACACACACACACACAGAGAGAGAGGCAGGCATGAGGCATCCTAAAAAGCAAAAGTTGATTGACAAGATCAACTTTTTTACCAGCTCCAAAAGCTAAAAACTGAAGTTTTGTCTAAATCACATCCACGCCATGCTTTCAGAACCATCAACAAAGTCTCATACTTTCAGAACCATCAACGCAGTACCAAAAAAGGAAAGGGGGGATTGCAGAAATAACTGGTTTTCAAAGGGAAGAGAAACAGGTTATCAACCACAACAGCCCCCAAAAATAGATCAACCCAGTTCCCCTTCTTTTCCGGTGCACTCCCTTTGTATCTCACACACACAAGGAAGTACGCGGTGGTAAGGAAGCAGCCCTAGCCTCTGTCCGCCAGATCATTCCACTGGCAGGCTCTATATAATGATGGAAACTCCCAGCGACTTTAAACAGAAAATCTAATGATAAATCAAATTCAATCCAGAAATGGAAGGTATATCCAAAACCAACAAACATGCATATCGAAATGTCCAACAATCTTTACACCATATGCTATAAAACACACACACAAATACTAGTCATCACGTATAGAAATACCAACATTGATTTTAACGTTCCCAAAACAAGAATCAAGAACAAGACCATTCATCCAACGCATTCACATCCATCCACAGAAAATGCTTAAATTTTGCAGATCTCCAAAACGCACAAAACTAGTTGAAGCAAGGACCAAATTGTCCATCTAATATGAAGTTCCAACAACCAAAAATAGACCCACATGCCAGGGCTACGCACTCCAAATACAACTACTCAAAGGCAATACCAACATCGTATTACATCAAGTTTGAAGTTAAACCAATACCCAAATTCACTAATTTTCTCAAACAAAACCAGTACAGATAAGAGCATACATATTAAGAGAAACAAGAGGAAAGAAAAAAAAAACAGAAACCTCAGATCTTGATGATCTTAGCAGCTTTAACCACAGGGTTCTCCCTAGCAATTGCCTCCCTCCCGGCAGCCTTGTAATCATAAGAGCAATCGTGGGTGTCCGAGTATCGGTGTCGGGCACAGAAGAGATCGCCGCAGCGGCACCGGAACCCTGTTAACCCCACCTTCCGCTGGCAGCTCGAGCACCGGAAGACGGTCGAGCTGATTTTCGCGGAGCGGTCATCAGGAGCCGATTGCGGCTTCTGGGTAGCCTTCTCCGGCGTAGAGGTCTCTACCGCCGATGTAGATGGTTGTGATGGCGTAGACAAGGAAGAATATGGTGAAGATGAGGACGAAGATGAATCTAATGATGATGATGAAGGTGTCTGCGGTGATGGTGGTAATGGTGAGGGTGATGAAGATGGTGGGGAATTGGGTTTCTTCAGGAGGGATTCACTGTAACACTTGGAGCACATGTTGAGGGTGGTAGGGCTACCAAAGAGGCCGCAATTATTGACGCAGAGGATGAGACCCTCCGGGATCTTGCAATCGGTCTCATTCTTCTCCCTTTTCCAGCTTTCCTGAGCCATAATTTCCCTTCCCTTCGACAGAAAAAAAACTCGAGATTTCCACAAGAAATTCTCCAAAAGAAACAGAAACCACAGATCTGACACAAAAAACCGCAGATCGAAAAGAAAAAGGCGGGATTTTTTCGCCTCAAATCTCCCCGAACAACGGCGAAACAACAAACCCACAAGATCAAAGGCCCTAAATCAAACACGTACAGACAACACCAACAACCAGAATTCTGAAAAACGAAAAACGTTAGTTTTGAGAAAGAAAACCTGAACGTGGTGAGAAAAAGCAGAAACAGAAACAGAAACGTAGAAGTGGGATCAATCGGAGACCCCAGAAATGAAGGACTTCGCTCTGATACCCTAAAAAGCCTAAAAATCATAAAAAACGGAGATCACCAACGTGGGGAAAACACAGAAATGAAGAAGGGATCGATTGGAAACCCCAGAAACGAAGTGATTCACTCGTAGACACGAAAAGGGTAAGCAGAGATCGACCAAAGAAGTCGGAGAAAACCCTAAAAAAGCCCAAAAACCAGAGAAGACGAAGATCACCAACGTGAAGAAAAGCAGGAACAGAAACACAGAAACGAAAATGGGATCATAGGAGACCACAGAAACGAGGGGTTTCGATCCGCCAAACCGAAAGGAGAAGAAGGGATCGATCGAAAGGGTCGGGGAGAACCCTGAAGAAAGAATCAGAGGGAGGAAGGAGGAGGAGGAACCGAGGGAGATGGCTGCAAATGCTTCGATCGGTTGCTTCAGAAACCCTAAAAAGGAGGAGAAATTTAGGGGAAAATCTCGAGAGAATTTCCTCCAGAAAAAATCAATGCCAGAACCCAAAAAAATAAAAAGGAGGAGAAAATGGACGGCCGCAGAAGGAATGAAAGGTGAGCAAGAAAGGACAGCGAAGATGGGAGGCAGGAAATTTTTATTTATTTATTAAAAAATAGTGAAAGAGGAAATTGCGTTCACAAATGCGTCAGGAAAATGAAATGCTTTCACAAAAGGGAAAACTATGTAAAATATTCATTGTTAAAGATTAAAAATAAAAAAATGCAATACCTTTGAAAAAAGCGATAAAAAAAATGTGGAATTAAATTTGTCCCCCCGTATGATTCTTTACCAAAAACTACCTTTAGTGTTCTGCAAATTACAAGATAACCATCGATTTAAATTCATTTCATAAATTCGGGTTGGGTTGAGCTGGTGCGAACCGGTTCGAAGAATGCACTTTTTCATATTGAAAAGGCACGCTATAATAGCAAACAAAATACTAATTCCTTGCGCAAGTCGACGCCCGGCATGGGCTCAAGGGACAAGGGTCCTAGCCTTGGAGTTTTACTGTTCTGAGACGACTTAAGTATGGCGGGCTAAAAGTAATCTTCTGAAATTATACTGGTTCAAGTAGGGATGGCAGTGGACCTGGGGAAAGCGGCCCCCCGCCCCACCTCACCCCGTTTGGACAGGGTATGAAATGGGGATGGAGGTGGAGACAAAGGTTAAAATCCATCCCGGTTCGGGGATAGATGTACCCTTTTCCCTGTCCCTGCCACGATCCCCGCCCCGTCCCTGCCACTTTTCCTCACCTCATCCCCGTTTGAACAGGGGATGGAGGACATGAAACGGGGGTGGAGGTTAAAATCCATTCCGGCCGGGGATGGAGGCGGGGATGAAGGTTCTAATCTTGAGGCCGGGCAGGGGTGGAGACCTTGTCCCCCGCCCCACTGCCATCCCTAGGTTCAAGTTCAAGATTTCATTTGCAAAACTAAAAGCGCTGACACTTTGTTATTTGAGCGGGTTTGGATACACCCTGTTGAGTTGGGTACCCTACCCATTGACATCCTTACTAGCCAGTCTCATGAGCATTAACATTTGTTATACATTGGGAAGTTGGGTTTAGGTTGGTAATAAAGAGTTATTTAGGATTTAATTGACTCAAAGTGAATCAAATTGGCATGTCGATCCAAACTAATCAATTAATTTTTTGCTAATTAACACCATGTAAAACATTTTAATAAGTTTTGTCCCATCTTATGCAAATGAATTATGAGGGAGTCCCATGCTTCGAACTGTTACTTTCAAAAAAACTATCGAGAGATGAGACCTATTTTAGGTCCATGTGACACACTATGATAACAATAATTGCTAATGTTAGTGGAATTCAATGGCTGGACCAAATAAATCATGGCATCTTGGCTCAGGACTCTTGGTTTGGATCCCACTAGTTAAGTTAGCTCAGGTTTGAATGCTCACATGACCAATGATACTATAGTTTGCACTCACATTGAGCCTAGTCGAGCCAACTTAGGCTCAATCAAGTTTCAAATCAGTCTTAAATCCAAAGCTAGTGGGCAAAATGAGTAGGAATGTAAACTGGTTGGACTCGAGTATGCTCTAGGCATTAATGAGTTGGATCTAATTGAATTTGAATTCAGAGCCGTGTAATCAGATAAAACAAAATCTAAACCCGATATTTTTTATACTTAATCGGGGTTCGAGTTTTAGTCTTATTTGGATTTGGGGTATTTTGGTCAGCGTAGAAAAGTTGAGGACAGCTCTGGCACTTTCGTTATTTCATAAAGTAGTTTAAGGCTTTTACGTCATCTTATCGATGAGCGGGCAGCCCCACCTGTTCATGTCTGTGGCGAGATGGACTTTCCCACGTCGGCTGCACGTACTACCCGAAGGGGCTACCAGCACGTGCTTGCCACTCGTATGCCATGTGGATCCTTGTCAGGCATCCCACTGATGATGACGTGTATGACACATCACCTTCCTGTGATCCGGGACGAAAATATCCTTGACTATCCTGGGAAAGACCAAGTGCAAATCACGGGATGTTGGTCGCTCGCTCTTGTGTCGGGAAAGGTGGGCCCGGACCTTGTGAGATCCTTATCTGGACCCTTCTAGATCCAAATTTCAAACACGTAGGCAGGCACAACCAGAGCCGTTTAAATAATCAGGGATGGACATCAGGCTGGCTCTGACCGGCCTTACTCGGGCCATTAGGACCCGACCCCAGACCAAGGCCCACCAAAGGTCCAATCCCACTCTTGTTGGTTCGAGCCGAGCCAAGGTCTTAATAGGCTGGGTTCCAGATAAGCCAATTCAGGGTTTTTAAGCCTGTCTAATTAACGGCCCGGCCAGGCACTATTGGGATGACTTTTTCATCCCCATTCGGGTCTGGTCCATTTACAAGTCGGGTTTGATAGGGAGCAGCTCAAACCAAGCTCATCTCAAGTCGGGTACCCAACCCAATATCCACCCGTACTGTAAAAGCCTTGATTAATCAACAATGGAACAGGTTAGTTTTCTTGCGGACTTCGGATATCGAAATACAATCATTCTTAAGGTTAGAGTCAGGTTGAGGTCCAAAATAATGTTTGCAAATCAGAATTCTGACCAAGGTAAGAGTTGGATACAACCCATGTTGTAAGATCCAGTTCGTACATATCTGAATCAAACTTGGTAGATATGCTAAGATGCTAGTAAGAATGAGGTCTGACACTACTTTTGGATATGAAAATCAATAGATTTTACCCGTTTTCAGCAGATCCAATACCACAAGATCCAAGATTATAACCAGATGTGGGACTCGTGGGATCTGAGTCGGATCTAAACATGAAACAAGACCCATCCTTCAAAGCTAGCCAGATCCCAGAGTCAAGTCAAGCATGACCTGATCAATATCCAATCCATTTGCATCCCTAGTCTGAACCCATGACAGCCTTAATTAATTAAGTGGATGGTCCTAAGTCTCAATCTGTCACAAAGACACGTGGAGGATGTGTGATAAGGGTTCAACTCATACATTCGAAAATAGGACTCGAGGACACAAACATTTCTAATCAATAAAAACTATTTTTTAATATTTTAATATTAAAAAGTCCACTTTTATTGAAATAAATCCTTAAAACATTAAAAATAATAATAAAACATGGTTCACAAATGTCCTTGTTTGTGTCCAAGTATCCGAGTGTTCACTCGTGTCACCTGGGACACGCCACAAAATGGCGTGTCTCTGTGACATAGGTCTCAGTTTAGCAGCATTCGGCTGCACACATTCATACAAGTTGGGCCAAGATGAGTCATAGACGAGTGGACAGTCTTGGGCACGGACAGATCTACACTGGGGATCTTCAACTTTCATTGGCACTAGTTCTTGGGCCTGGACCTGACTCAAAGTGAGCTTGGCCTGTTTTGTTGGGTTGTCCAGACCCATTTGAGTGCTAAGATGATGAAAACATATCCAACCAATTCAACTAAACAAATAAGACTTATACAAAGTACTTCCTCAAATCTTATATTTGGCAATGAAAAGAAAGAAGGATTCTATAAAAGGTTGGCATGGCATGTGAGTCTGACCTCTGTGCACCCTACCCAGACAGGACCTTGGTCCATATCCAAGTTCAAATATGTCTTCTTCCAATCTAGCTAGTTCAAATCCCACCATTTACATGTCTAATGAGTCAAGACTAGTGGCGGGCATCGATCGGGTCGGGTCCTCGATGAGCTTCTAGGTACTCAGCCAGCCGGAGCCCGACTTGATCCAGGCCCAATTTAAAATACCAACGGGGCCATGCCCAGCGTGGCCTGATTAATACTTTGGCGAAAACTACTCCCCAGCCTGAGCCTGACCTCAACACTAATATTTGTAATGGGCCAATGCCCGGCATGGGATCGGGCAGCAACTGTTTAGAAATAACCTTAGTGTATCAAATGTAATGGTCCTACCTTGGTTTTTATTAGGGGTGTCAACGGGTCAGGTTTGGTTCGAACCCAGGTGAAACCAGACCTGGCCCCGATTTTCAGGTATGGTATCGGGTCCAGATCCGGGTCTAATCGGATTCACCATAAGCAAAACCATACCCGGACCCAATAAGAACTACATGAATCAGACCCGGGTCATACCCGATAAAATAATATTTTGTATCATTTTTACATTGAAAAATTGTGGGTCTTAATCGGAACTTGGGTTGGGCCTGGGTCTGGTATAAAATTTTACAAACTATACGTGGATCCATGTATTAATCGGACTTTTGAATCCGGACTGGGTCTTAATCGAGTCTTCATATTTATCACCATACCTGCACTCTGTAGGGTTTGGTACGGGTCAGGTTTGGGTAAACCCGACTGGTTATTAGCATCGGTTTCGGATATGGAATGAGCCCTACCTGATTCGTTGACACCCCTATTTTAGGGTCATCATGGGCCAATTTTGGTACTTGGTCATAACTCCGGATGACAGTGAAAGTATGGGTCTCTTTATCTGTGCTTTTTTCCTTCCTCTTTTTGTGATTTTCTTTTGTTGGGGAGCTATCTAGCATCCCTTTGTCTCAAAAGTGGGCCTACTTAGAATTGTAAATCAATACACACCTTAAAATGCCGGAGCAAGCATATGTGGACATAGGCATTACCCATTTTGCATGGTGCATATGGATTGGAGAGTGAGTGACATTCTTTTTATACCAACACCACGTCAGACATCAAATTTTGCTTTGGTCCAAGAATAATTTTTTTATAGATTCATGAAATAGTAGCTTAGGAGACCTCATGAAAGAGTGTATCTAACATCTAAATCTCACTTTTGGGGGTTCGTGCCAACTCACTTTTTATAAAAGCCTTTTTTAAGTTACCTGCCAAAAAAAGTTTCATGTTTAAATATTTTTAAAGTGCAATATTCACTTTTTAAGTGATTCCAAATTACATGAGAATCCTAAGTTTAATTGCAGGATGAACTCATCCCAAAATTCATATAAAGTACCAATTTAGACATATAAAAGCCTAAAAAGTTTAGATATGCTATAATATATTTTATCACATATCAGTTTAACATTAGATGCATGTATGTTATTAAAATAATAAAATTAACTTTAAAAGTAAATACATTTTTTAAAACGATTGGTTAGTTTTTGGAGTAAAAAAGTAAGTCTTTTTATATTTAAATTTGTAAAATATATTTTTTATTTGTTTAAAAAAATGTTGATTTTTTTTTATTTTCTTACAAATCCAAAAGACTCATGCACAAAAAAGTAATTATACATTTTAAAAATACCATTACTTTTAAGGGTGTTTTAATTTTAATGAATTGAATGCATCAAATGCCAAATACAACTAGTTAGCCATCCACGATACCGATATGTTGACAATGTCATCTATGGTACCGATGTGTTGCTACTTCGATGCCAAATGCACTTGGCTGCGATAGTGGTTTTGGAAAATCAAATTGTCCCGGTTGATCCAAAGTCCATACAATTGATAGTTTTAGGCATCAAGCTATGTATGTCTGCAAAATGACCAAACAAATTTGCTTTGTTTTCTAGAATGTACAATGGTTAAGATTATGCTGATACCACCACTTCTATAGAGGCTTGTTCATGTTCAATAATTTTCATGCAGTTTTACTACAATAACTCTTTTTTTATATCAAAATTATGTAAGCACTGTTGTATATGAATGATTTTTTAATTTTGTAGGTATAAATTGTGAATCATGATTAAATAGATTTTTTCCTTTTTTTTAATTGCATTTTTTATGATGTAATGAGATTGAATTCTAAAAGAAAGAAGTTAATAATGAAAGTTTCTTGTCAAGGCTAGTCAATATATTTTTTGTTGAGTGGCAATGACACGTGTCCCAAAGTTTAGTGAATGTTGAAGATATGATGGATCACTTAAGGACTAAATTTTTATGTTAATATCAACATATATAAATATTTAAAATGTATTTCAATGAATTGTATTGTTCAATTTTGACTTCAATAATATGTTTCACACGCAGAAGGCCGTGCATGGCTTGTGCACATGTAGGCAGACCCAATTTGGGCCTGCTTACTATGGAGTTGGCTCGACTGTCCCATGCACGCTACGGCCAGCCAACTCATTGCTCTTACGGGTATTTTCACCACACTTTGCATACGTCCAAGCATATGTTGTCGCTATTGCATTGCACCATGCCCGTGCACATGCCAGACACTTTGCACAACCTAGTGCCAAACCCAAACACAAGGCACACTATGTGGCATGCACCCCTCTCTTCCGCACTATGCCAAGTCCCATACTATGGCATGCTATAAGGCTCTTTGAGACTTTGTGTGCAACAATCATAATGCTCTGCTTTAACTAAACAGTTGGATTCCCCTTGTTTGTACCAGTTCTGAGTTGGTTGTTCGATGTCTGGGAAAGGTCGGGTGAGGGATCATTTTTTGTCTATCCCCTGGCTCAATGAGCTCATTGATGGCTTAGCCTCGCATGTTATGAAGCGTATAGCAACCCCATGGGCACGACCCAGCATAACCTCACCACTAAAGAGACAAGGTCGTTTGACCCCTAGTCTGAAGACTAGTTAATGATTGCAAGCCATAGAGAACAACACCACCCAGACTTTTTTGCCGGTGTCGTGCACGCACTTGCATGGTCTCGTGCCAAGATGCATGGTTGGGACCACACCGCCTCATCAAGGGCTGCCTTCCCATGCACTCAAGGCCAATGCCCATGTTCCATGGGGGATTTGCACCACACACAGACACCCCCATGCACTCTTAACATTGCCCGTATGATATAGGGGTAGCTGGTGCCAAGACAGACCAACTAGCTCAAGCAGGAGGTCCCCTATATAGGTGTTTTTGGAGCTAAGCCCCTGCTGGTAGGAGGAACCCAAAAAACACTTGAAGAACCATAAACTTTTCAACTTTTGAATTCTTCAAATCTGACTTCACCAAGGTGTTCCCCATAATCCATTTACACGGTGTATTTTCGATCTTAGCCCCAAACAACTACAAATGCATGCTGGACTTTCACCTTCAAGATTTCATGCACGCAGCCATGCACGGGCAAGGCACGTTGCTGCATGTTCCACGCTCGTGTTGTACTTGAGTTTTTCTAACTGTTGTTTCGATGAAATAAATACATAAAATTGTATTTTGCTAAATATTTTTTGATGATTTTAAAGGTAGATACAGTCTTAGACTGGGAGGAACCGATGAACATTCGTGACATGAGGAGCTTTCTTAGACTAGCAGACTATTACAAACATTTTATCCAAGACTTTTTACAGATAGCTTTGCTGATAACTAAGCTCATAAGGAAGAGAACCAAGTTTGAGTGGGATGCCAAGTGCGAGGAGAGCTTTCAGATTCTAAAGAAGAAGCTCACGACAGTCTCTGTTTTGGCTTTGTTGTCTGGCAGTAGAGGTTTTGTAGCCTACACAGATGCCTTAGGCACTGTCCTAGGATGTGTTCTGATGCAGCATGAGAAGGTTATTGCATGCACGTCTCATCAGCTCAAGACTCATAAAAGAAATTGCCCTATTCATGACCTAGAATTGTGATAGTTGTTTTTGCACTGAAGATATGGTGTCACTATTTATATGGGGAGAAGTTTAAAGTATTCTCAAATCATAAGGGTTTGAAATACTTGTTCTTTCTGAAGGAGCTTAAGATGAGACAACAAAGGTGGTTGGACTTCATCAAGGACTACGAGTTTACTATCTCATACCATCTAGGGAAGGCCAACATAGTAGTTGATGTGCTCAGTAGAAAGACTGGAGGCAATTCGACCAGTTTGCTAAGAATATGGTAGAAATTGTTGAAAGATTTTGTGGCATGAAAGCCCTTTGCTGAAGATGCAAGGGTAATTCAGTTATCCAGCATGATTGTTCAATTTGTTCTCGTCGCTCAGATCCTTGAGGCTCAGAAGGAAGACTCCTAGTGTGAGAGATTGAAGGCCCTCGCTCAGTTAGAGCATGCATCCTTTAAGCAGAGAGATTATGAGAGCATATGAATGAGAGAGCGTACTTGGGTCCACAACGATCCCAAACTAAAAGAAGATTTGTTGGAAGAGGCTCATAGGGACAAGTACACCATATATTCGGGTAGTACGAAGATGTTTAAAGGCTTATAGAGGAGGTATTGGTGAAATAGAATAAAGCAGGAGATTGCGAGGTATGTAGTTTTAGTAGATTCCAAATGATTTTATAGATTTATGTGATATTATTATTTTATTTTGCAAGGTATGTCTCGAAATGCTTAACTTGTCAGCAGGTCAAGATCGAATATTAAAGGCCTAGTGGTACCATGCAACTGATGGAGATCCCACAGTGGAAGTAGAAGATCACGATGGATTTTGTGGTGGGGTTACCGATGACCCGTTGTCAGCACGATGCAATTTGGGTGATTGTCAATAGACTCACCAAATCGACACACTTTTTACTCATCCAGATCAACCAGTCATTAGATAGTTTATCAGAGTTATACATTCATGAGATAGTTCGATTGCACAGTATTCCCATGTCGATCATATCTGACCAAGATTCTCGTTTCACTTCTCATTTTTTGTGATAGTTGCAAAAGGCTATGGGTACGAAGCTAAAGTTTAGTACAACTTTTCATCTTCAGACAAACGGACAATCAGAGCATACAATACAGACCATCGAGGATATGTTGCAAGCTTGCCCCCTTGATTGGAAAGGTAATTAGGACATACATCTAGCACTAGCCAAGTTTGCGTATAACAATAGTTATCAAGGTAGTATTAGGATGACTCCATACGCTCTCTATGGGCGACCCTGTCGATCCCCAGTCTATTGGGATGAGATTGGTGAGCGTTCAATGGAGTCACCCATCATATTGTAGCATTACACTCGACAGGTTTAGATGATTTGCGACAGCCTGCGTGCAACCCAGAGTCGACAGAATAGTTATGCAGATAAACAACATAGGGAGCTCATTTTTGCGGTGGAAGATTTCATTTTCGTCACGGTGTCTTCTACCAAAAGTATGTTCCAGTTCAGTAAAAAAAGAAAGTTGAGTCCCATATATATCGGGACATTTGAAATTCTAGAGTGGATAGGCGAGGCCGCATACCGAGTAATGCTACCTCCTTAGTACTCACAGATACATGATGTCTTTCATGTATCTTTGCTCAGGAAGTATATTTTGAATCCCTCACTGTTATCTATGCTCAGGAAGTATGAAATTATAACGTACCAAATAAATGTGGATAGTGTTTGCACATATTGGCCTCAGATTCCCAAGTGCACTCATCCAGTTTGTGATATTGCCAATGCACTTTCACGAACATAATCGTCTTACTCTGAAGTATCTTCTCCTGACGATCCACAATCTCCATCGATGTCGCTTTCATTGTTATATCAGGTTGTACTTCAACCACCTCATAGTAAATAACATGTGAGGGGTTGAGCACATACTTACTCAACATCGAGATGTGAAAAACATTATGGGTCTAAAAAATTTTAGGAGGAAGTGTCACTTGGTAAGCTGACTCGCCAACTCGCTCGAGGATCTCAAAAGGTCCAACGTATCAAGGGCTAAGCTTCCCCTTCTTCCCAAACTTGAAAACATTCTTCGTATGTGATATTCAAACAAACACGTGATCTCCCATAGCAAAGCTAAGTTCTCTACATCACTGATCAGTGTAGCTCTTCTGTCTATTCTACGATGCAACCAAATGCTAATGAATCATTTGCACCTGGTCTGTGTAGTGCTAGATAGCTTTTGGAGACTCCACTGCTCTCACTCTAACCTCATCCCAGCACACCGGAGATTTGCATGGTCTACTATATAGAGTTTCGTATGGAGTCATTCTAATACTGATATGGTAATGGTTGTTGTATGAAAACTCTGCAAGTTTCACATGTCTGTCCTAATCTCCTACCCAATCCAATACGCACGCTCTAAGCATGTCCTCAAGAATTTGGATCATGTGCTCTGTTTGCTCATTAGTATGGGGGTGAAAAGTTGTGTTAAACTTCAACGTGTTGCCTAGGGCCTTCTGTAACTGGCACTAAAAATGAGACGTGAAGCGAAGATATCGGTTTGTCACGATAGAATGTAGTACCCCATGAAGTCAAACAATCTCATCAACATACAAGTCTGTGAGGCTCTCCAAACTCTAACTCACCTTGATCAGCAGAAAATGGGCACTCTTCGTCAACCTATCTACTATCATCGAGATTGCATCATACTGATGATGGGTCCTCGACAAACCCATAATGTAGTCCATTGATATGTCATCCTACTTGCACTCTAGGATGTCCAAAGGCTACAACAGTCCACCAAGTCTCTGGTGCTCGATCTTAATTTGTTGGTAAGTAAGACATCGAGATACAAACTCTGTGACATCCTTTTTATCTCGTTCCACAAATATGTCCTCCGAAGATCCTTGAACATCTTGGTAGAACTAGGATGAACAAAATACTTGAAATTGTGGGCATCACTTATCATCACCTCTCAAAGTGCCTTCAAAACACACCATTTGTCTCCAAACATGATAGTTTCATCCTCTTCATGATGGAATTGTGCATTTGGCTTCTAGACACTCACATAACTTTTAAAGTTTGGATTGGTTGGCTGAAGCTCCTCAATATGATCAATGATCTCAGATCGCACCATCATCCCTACATAAAGGACGGGTCTGGCTTCATCTGCAAATAACCGTCACTTGACAAACTCCTTAAGCAAGTCCTAACTTTGACTAATCAATCTAGCGACCATAATCGATGTCTTTCTGCTCATTGCATCTACCACTATATTCGCTTTACCAGGGTGTTATGCAACGATAAACTCGTAGTCCTTAAGAAACTCTAACCATCTGCATTGTCTCAAGTTCAGATCCCTCTATATGAAAATATACTTGAGACTCCTGTGGTCAGACAAAACCTCAAACTACTTTTCATAGAAGTAGTGACGCCATATCTTTAACGTGAAGACAACGGTTGCTAACTCTAAGTTGTGCATAGGATAATTTTTCTCATGCACATTTAGCTATCAAGAAGCGTAAGCAATGACCTTCTCGTGTTGCATCAAGACACAGCCCAGGCCGGTATATGAGGCATCACTGTACACTATGAACCTTCCTGACCTAGAAGGCAAGGTCAAAATTAGGGTTGAGCTCAACCTCATCTTCAGCTCCTAAAAGCTCTCCTCGCACCGAGTTGACCACACAAACTTCACCCTCTTCTGCATTAGCTTCATCATCGGGGTAGATATACGGGAGAAGTCTTGCATGAATCGATGCTAGTAACCCGCCAACCCTAAGAAACATCATATCTCTGACATTATCTTTGGTTGCTCCCACAACAACATTGCATCTACCTTAGTTAGATCTACTTCAACATCCTTTTATGATATGACATGTTCTAAGAACATCACCTTGTCAAGTCAGAACTCACACTTAGAAACTTAACATATAACTTATGTTCTCTTAGTGTCTGCAACGCGATCCTCAAATTCTTTTTGTGCTCCTTTACGCTCTCAAAATATATCAGAATGTCATCAATGATCACGATGACAAACTGATCTAGCCATGACCTGAAGACTCACTTCATCAAGTCCATAAATGTTGCAAGGCCATTTGTAAGTCCAAAAGACCACCAAGAACTCGTAATGCCCATATTTGGACATGAACGTCGTCTTTGAAATATTTTATGCCTTGATTCACAACTGATGGTACCTTGAACAAAGATTAATCTTAGAGAACATCTTTACCGTGTGCAACTGGTCAAACAAATCATCAATCATGGGCAAAGAGTACTTGTTCTTTACAGTGATCTGATTCAACATGAAGTAGTCGATGCAAAGTCACATGAATCCATCATTCTTCTTGACAAAAAATACTGGTATACCCTATGGTGACACGTTTGACTTGATGAAATGCTTGTCAAGAAGTTTCTGCAGTTGCATCTTCAACTCAACAAGCTTTGCGGGTGTCATGCGATATGGTGCAAGAGACAATGGTGTCATGCCAGACACTATCTCGATCAAAAACTCAATCTTTTTATGAGGTGACAAACCCAGTAAGTCTTTTGGAAAGACATCCAGAAATTCATGGACTACGTCCAACTGATCCAAAGGTGTCTTCTACTATCCGTAGTGGACACATTGGCCAAGAATACTGCATAATCCTGCTTGTAGTACTTTGAGATCTTCATTACCGAGACAATCTTTACCTCACTCATTGACCTATTCACCTAAAACATGAGTTTTGACAAATTAGGGTGCTCCAAGCAGACCTTCTTACCCCGACACTAAAGAGTCATATTATAGCGAGACAATCAGTCCATACCTAGAATGACGTCGTAGAATGACGTCGTAGAATGTCATGTCGAGTATGGCCAGGTCAGCAGACAACTCGTGTCCCTTAATGATTACGCAAACTATAGGAAGGTACTTCCCACATTGAGTGGACACGTCCATAAGAGACATCACATCTAGAGCTTTCTCTAAGCTAGATACTACAAGGTCAAGCAGTCCAACAAAAGAAGAAGATATAAAGGAATGGGTTACTCCGAAATCAAACATAACACGAGCAAGATGGTCAGCGACAACGAGAATACCTTCAATCAGGTCAACCTGATCGCTCTGCTTGGTGGTTGTGGCAGTGTACACTCGCCCATTCATCTTTCTGTGTGGCAGTTGTTGCTGAGGTCTCTATTTTTGTTGTGTCTACTACTGCTGACTGCCCTGTGCTATTGGTTTCTTCAAGCAGTACGAGGCAATATGTTTGGGTTGTTGACACTAGTAGTGAACCCCCTTGAAGAGAGGATAAGAACTCTGAGGATGGCTCTTGTTGCATCGTCTGCAAGTTGACTGAGACTTTTTCTGCAATTATCTCTATTGGGGTCGACTCTGCTGGTTCACTTGCTGGGTCCTCTGCCTCTTGCTCTTAGCCCCCTGCATCTTGCCGCTCGTAGGTGGGTTCTTTCACGCTACCCCATTATCATTTCCACCCTTCTTCGACTGCCCACCCTTGAATTGCTTTCACTTCTCATTCAAGATAGAAGAAGAGTCGATGGCAGCATTGAACGTCGTAGGATGGTTGGTCATCACCCGAAATCCGTCCTTCAGTCCTCTCACATACTTGGTTGCCCTAACTTTGTCAACGATGAAAAGATTGAGCCATTACCGCTCTAAGCTCCTAAATTTGGTGGTGTAGCCCACCAAACTCATGTTCTCCTACGTAAGCTTGAGGAACTACTGTTGCATCTTTTCCCTGAAGAATAAGGAAACGTATGCCTTCAGGAACTCCCCTCTAAAGGTCTCCCAAGGGATGGTCTCAACGCTTGTATACTTTACCCGATGTAGGATGTCCCACCACTTCTTGAGATCATCCTTCAGATAGTACGTGCTAAAGTCGATTTGACGATCCTCAAGCACCGGTAGGACATGAAATGCTCTCTCATCCTCCTCAACCCAGCTCTTTGCGGCTTTAGGGTCAGCCTTCTTAGAGAAAGTTGGCAGATCCTACTTCAAGAACTTCTCATAGGTGATTGCACAAGTGTTTGCTGTGACAACTGATGCAGGATAAATGCATGTCATAGGTTGCATCATTTATGCCTAGATATGCATGGTCACAGTCTTAGTCAAACTATTGAGGGCATTCATCAAGGAGTATCTCTGCTCCTACTAGTTCATTGTAGTGCTAAAACTAAAGCAAATACGATCATACATCTATAAAACAAATTCAACCAAAATTTATTAGTAAATTTTACACCCTTGATCAAGCTTACTCCCATAGGATTGATCCCAGTACAACAATCACAATCACTTCAAGCACAAAATTTAAATCACAATAAATTAATTTAAATATAATTATCCATACAGTAAAAGATAATAATTTTCAAATTTCAAGACAGTAAGAAACAAATTTCATAAGATAGATCTTACTAGTAATATAGAGATCACTTCTAGAATATGAGTTTGTGACTTTTATGGTGGTGGTTCTGACTAGTTTTGACTGTGCTCTGATACCAACTCTATAACGACCCCAATTGACCCTCAAAAATATTGGATTTTTTTTTAACAATTGTGAAAAACCTCCCAAGGACCAAGGGTACATCACAGATTTAATATAATCATACCATAAACCATTTTATGCATTGAATCAATTAGAAGTAATTAATAAATTGAACTTCATATAATTAATCAATAAATCAAATTTCAAAATATAAAAATTGACTCTCTCAAAAATCATGCGCACAAGTCAGAACCCAAGCACTAAGTCACAAGTCATGAGTCCTACAGCCAGCCAGTCCTACGTATCACTGAGCATTTATGCCTGTGAAACTATTTTAGAAAATGGTTAAGAACCAAAGTCCTCGTACGAATTCCTCTAAAAATCTAACAATAAAGGAAATAACATAAATCAACTCATGCATAAATTTAAGAGAAATCACCACAATAATTTACCATAATTAACTTACCATTCAAGCATTCAAGAAATATCATGCCAAATCAAATATGTAGAAATGCATAAAACTAATGCTAAATAGTAAAAGATGCATAATTCAATGCACATGCATGAATAACTTCTTAAGTTATTTATCAGAGTTGCTTTTGCATGCATATCCCTATTAAATGTACATAAATTTAATTTTTACTTTTTCTTAAACCCATGAATACTCAAAATAAGCATAATTCTCGAGGTTTAAGTTAATTTTTAATTATAAATTAAAACATAATTTATATTTTAAATTACTGGGTTTCATACTTGTTCTTCGACCGATATCAGGAATCAACACCATCAATCAAAACATTAGGAATCAACACCTAATGTCAGGATATCAAGAAAGTCAACATCTATCGATGTCACTTTTTTGGCATACCAATAATTACAACTGAGTCAATAACATCACCCCTAAGCAAAGTGACTGAAAGCTCCCTAAAACCATGGTCGAAAAGCTAACCTCACATCGGGTTATAGGGTACAATTGCACATGAAGTTTTAATATCCTCATGGTCTTCCATGACCACCATCCAAGATTCTCACACTGTAGAATAAACGTCATTAAAGAAAAGTTTAATTACATTGTTTTTGTCTCTTTTACCATTTACATCAATTTTAAGTTCTTTACACAAGAACCATTTTGAAAATCAACGTGCAATAACAATTTTGGGCCCTAGCCCTCACAATTTAACAGTGTAATTAATTCTGAAAAAATAATAATTTCTAGTAAATCATTTTGCAATGCATAAATAATTCAATAACACATAAGCAACACGTGCTCCTAGCCTACATAGGCTCATAGTGGTTTACACATAACCACTAACATATCGCAAAAAGTGATTTATGTCAATTGCAAAATTTTCAGGGAACATAAAACACACATAGTTCCAAAATTTATGTTCACAACGCACATTCATAACACAAAAAGAATACACATTTAGCCAAGCACATACATATGCAAATAAAAAGCTTACAGGCCACACTATTCATGATCAAACTTATGCATATAATCAACAAACACGCATATGATCATAGTCATGCAAACATCTAATTATATTTAGATTCATGCATATGCTAAGAAAACTGCAAACTGATCTGTTTAAGATCAGATTCATGTACCTAATCAAAAAATATATATTTCGATCAGATTCATGTATATAACCAGTTGTCTGCAAACATGCATACAATCAGTTTCATGTACATGAATCGGCTATCAGAAGTAGATGTGCAATACCTAATCAGCTGCAAACTGCATATGTGCAATCAACTTCATGTACATGATCAACTGACATGGATATATATATATATATATATATATATATATATGTGTGTGTGTGTGTATGTTAACCAGACTCATGTACATGATCAGCCTCATATGTATAAATCGATTAGCAGAAAATACATATGTGTACAGATCAGACTCATGTACATGATCAGCCTCATATGTATAAATCGATTAGCAGAAAATACATATGTGTACAGATCAGACTCATGTACATGATCAGCCTCATGTATATGAATCAACTTATAGAAAAATATGTATATGATGATTAAATTCATGTACATGATCAACTTCATGTACATTAGTCGGCTGATCAGAGAAGTAATAAATACTGATCAGATTCATGTACATGATCAGCTTCATGTACATGAATCGGCTATGCAGGAAAATGCAAGTGTTGATCAGATTTTTGTACATGATTAGCTTCATGTACATGGATTGGCTAACATAAAAAATATAATGTGCTGATTAGGTTCATGTACATGATCAGTTTTATGTACATGAATCGGCTGATCAGAAAATATACAATAGGCTTATTAGATTTATATACATAATCAGCCTCATATACATGAATCAGCTACCAAAAATTTATAAATGTGTTTATCATATTTATGTACATGATCAGCTTCATATACATAAATTGACTAACTAGAAATATAAAGCGCTGATCAGATTTATATACATAATCAGCTTCATGCACATGAATCGGCTAACCGAAAATATAAATCACTGATCAGATTCATGTACATGTTCATCTTCATGCACATGAATGAGCTAATCAGAAAATATTGTATATGCATCAAGTATGATCAACAACAAGGTAGAACATGCCTGTTCAGATCATGCACATGATCAGCAGACTTAGAATCATGTCTGATCAGGTCATGTGTATGATCAACCGATCTCTGAAACCAGTCTGTCTAGATCATGTATATGATCAGAAGACATATGTACAACACATTTGCCCAAGTCATGTACATGATCTATAGACCGATATATACATATATATATATATATATATAAGATTCAATACCTATATGAAAATACTACATTGGGAGAATTCTTGCAACCAGCCATTGGCGACAGAAACCCTCTCTGAATTCAGGGGTTTGTAAGTAAAACCGTTTTCATAGTGAAAGAGATATATGAGGGTAATTTAGGTTTTTTTTTTTTTAGTCTAACCAAGAATTGACCATAATAATCCCTCTTGACTTAGGAAGGGACCGAGGGTGGATCTTTGAGAATTAGTTTGTTAACTAGGCGTGTATTCATAATACCTCAAAAGTTACGCGTGCCAATGTAAATTGGCTAAACATTGGGCTGGTTTTTGTCAAATTTTCTATAATATAATTAGAAATGCTATGTTCATGTAGGGAGGAAAGTTGACGTGGTGAATTTGGTCAGGTTGAGGAAAAACAGCAGTGTAAACAGTTTGGATTCTAGTTGGACGTGACCCACACCAAATCCAACTAATCGGATAAACAGATTCAAATTCAGATGGTGAAAATCTCATATTAAATCCAACTTTTTATATGTAATCGGATTTAGACATCCTTAACCATCAGATTCGTAGTAGAAAAATCAAAATCATAATCGCAAGAGATTATGATGGTTTTGGCTTACCAAGGTTGAATATCAAATAAAATCCATTCTGTCTGTTGACATCCCCATGTAAGAAGGACTGGGTTGGGTGTGTGATGATTGGTGGTGTGGCAGCAAGGGAGGGCTAATTAATGGTCAGTCACTTTGACATAGGATCGGGTAAGTGATGTGAGGAAGGAGTTAGAGGTATATAATGAGGGAGGGAAACATGAAGTCGGAAGGAAAGGAGGGTTTACCTCGGTCCCAGACTCCCAGTACCACACGGTGACAACGTCAAGTACGGGCAAACCATAGCTGTGGTTTCTTCATGTCAAATAAAAATAAAAATACCACCCAGTGACATCATGATGCAATCGGGTCTAGGATCCGTTTGGGTCCCTTTGTTTCTTTTAGGATTTTTATTATATTTAAATTGAATATTGGATTGGCTTTTGTTTTATAGTTAGATATTGGATCCATCTTTGATCCAAATTATATTAGGGTTTTTGCTTTTGTCTATAAACATTGATTTTAAAGGGTTTAAACTTTAGATTTTATTTTATTTTTTTGGATTATCCAAGGGAAAACCTTTTTATCACCGACCCCACATTGGCTGGTCTCCGGTTGGTAAAACCTTTGAGGTCCTCCTGCTCACCGGAGAGTACACCCAACTTCGACTTTGCAGCAAGAGATGTCACCGTCCGTTTTGAACTTGGATATTTTTCATTAATTTTGCATAGTTTTTCATTGGATTTATAGTTCCCCTAGCATAGCTTAAAAGTAGTTTTCATAGATCATAGATTTGTATCACGTACGGGAAAGGCTGCACCACAATCTCTCTCTCTCTCTCTCTCTCTCTCTCTCTCTGCCCTGCTATAATTAGACGCGAAATGTAGTGGAGGACTATTTGGAGAGTTTGGTTATTTAGAGGGTGATATGGATGGCCAGAAATGATGCTACTTTTCGGGATGTCCCGTTCAACCTTAACCGGTTGACTCATAGGGTCTTGGCTGATGTGTATGCTATCTTACGCATATATCTCAAAGACCTGCCTCTGCCACAAACCGATCCTCATATAGATGTTTGTGGTCCTCAATGAGTGTTCTGTTTTGTGTTATTGGTGTTCTCATGTTATGCTGTTGTGTTTGTGTTTGTGCTTGTGGGTCTCAACGCTTTGTTGAGTTTCACTTTTAAGTAACGTTGATCGCTTTCGGCTCTCTCTCTCTCTCTCTCATAAACCCACTTCGAGTTCAAGGGTCGGTCATCTTTCACGAGTTCTATAGAACCCTTATATGGTACCAAGAAAGAGCCAAGGCAACAATGTCACAAAAATTATTTACACCACCAAAACTTTTACATCAAAACCATCCAATCTGAAGTGCATTTCCTAACAAATGGACCATGTTGAATGTGTTCATGTGGCCAAATTGGTCAAATAATATTCACGTAGTCAAATTGGTCAAAACAAAGCTCGCATATATGAGATTTAGCTAGAGAGTACCGTACTCTAGAGCGTAGACAATATTTTCGCTTCCACGACATAGAAGAAGCCAAACAAACACGACTAATGTGACAAAAAAAGAAAGAAATCTATATATTCCATGCATCAATGTAAAACAGACTTTAGCCAAAATGTTCCTGCAAGTATGAACAGTGAAATTCATGAGTCTGACGTGATAAAAATTACTGAAGGCCATGGGCTAATCCCTTCTTAACAGCCAGCTTCAACAGCCAAACTCATTTGGGGGAGTTCACAATCACTCTTGAAAGCTTCCTCTGAGAGGGTGACTGAGCAGCTTTCACGACCAACACATGCCTGCATAAACAGAAGTTTCTCTTAATCATTTGTAAACTCATATATGATGAAAAAATTAGGTTATCATGAAGTATTAACGTGAAGTGTGTGACCAATGGAAATGTATTTTTTTAAATATTCAATAAGTAAAAACACATTATATATAAGAACTCAAATTTATTAATTAAAACGTTAAAATCAACGTATTACACAGAAGTACACAATTTAGTGTTTATGTGCATGTTTGTACATTTAAAAGATCACATATATATATATATATAAACCCACATACACACAAAATTCACTGCAATTCTTTATCCCTATTCTACATTTCATCCATGACATTATAGGTAATTTAGTAATTTTATAAACAAACCATATAAAGATTTTATGCATTTTCTTGTCCAAAGTATTATAAATGTGTCATATTTTTTTAAAAAATCTAAAATTCTTAGGGTGGTGACAATTAATGAAGAAAATAACAATGTTGAGAGAGAGAGAGAGAGCTTACCTTTTCCAAGATGGCTTGAGAATTTGCAGCATGGCAGCTTCCTGTCTTGAAGGCACCACAAGAGCCTCGTGGGTTGCCAAAGGATGCAAAGTTGATAGAGGATATGATTCTCCCTGATGGGCACTGCAGATGCAAGTAGTCATCTTCACTTCCCTTAGCAACATGGGAACATACCCTGTCGTTGTGAACGGTTTGGAATGAAATCCCAGAAGGATCCCCTCCTACTTCCTCAAACAAGACCAAGGTGTTGGTCCCTTCTTGGAGCCATGATCTTGGAACATGATACCTACCATAAAACCGATAAACCTTCTTTTAGTTTTTCCCCACTTTTAGTGCCCTTATCAAATTGGCTTTCATTTAAAAAAAAAGGAAATGACCTTAACCACGTGGCCTATGCAATGGTCCAAGTAATAGATAATGTAAACTAAGACATGGACCAAATCTGACCAGAAACAAATCCTTGACTCTTTTTTTTTGTTTTTTATGAGAAACCATCATTATGGTTCAGACATCCCATTACAGGCTGAAAACTACTGCATTGACCCTAATCTGACTCAATTCCAAGTCTCCAACCTCAAGGAGGGTCTGTCTGCATGATTTTGTGCATGGAGATGTGTGTGTGTGTGTGTGTGTGTGTGTGTGTGTGTGTGTGTGTGTGAAGCCCCACATTGTGCATGGATGTGGGTGTTTCAATAAATAGCTAAAGATTGAGAGTGGGTATGAACGACATAGGTGCGCATTAGGTGCAGACACAAAAAAAGTGGAAAAAGAAATGCAAGAAACAAAATTTAGTTGCTGACACCCTAACTCAATGTCTAGAACTGAGTTTACCATCTTTGAGTTGGCTCATCACAGCCGGTCACACAATGGCCCGGAGAGTACACTCCTCTGTAATCACAAGGTGTTGAGCATTCATTCTTTGGAGATGTATACAGGGGCCAATACCGACCAATGTTCTTTCCATTGACCCAAGCATACCCTTTACCCATGCTTCCAAGGTCAACCACTACTGCTTCTTCCCCTTCAGGTGCTTCAAATTCAGCCTGGAGCACAATCAAATGAAATAAAGCTATGATTCAGTATTACATGAAAGATAAACAATTTGGTAAACTCCATGTAAAAAAATTTATGAATTTGTTTAAGATTTCTCATGTTGGTACCATATTATACATGATCATTCAAAGCCCATATAGTTCATCAACGACAACTCACTTGACCTTGTTACTTGGTACCATATTGGAAAAGACAATGAATTCATCATTGACTTAACTCACTTGGCCTAGTTAATTGATTCCATATTTGAAAGACAATTCAACCAGGCTCACTTCAACTAGGGCTAGAATCATCTCTGTGGTGATAAAGAATACGAATTAGCTCAGTTCTTGGTATACATTGATCAGGGTATCAGTGCTCCAAGTTTCTATGCTGGACCTAAAAATTAAAGGTGTAGAGGCTGCAAGCCTGCAACAACTAAGCCTAAGTCAATTAAGTTTCTTATCTAAAGTCAAAATTCAAGTCCCCAATTTATGGGCACATTTTGAAAACCAGGATATTATTTATTCACAAAAATAATATGTCAAGTAAAAAAGATCACCTTGTACCAAGTTAGTGAGCTATTTTTGGGGAGCTCCTTTGTACTGCTCCATTTGAAATTTTCAGGAGAATTGAAGAGGTCTTCTTGGCCCTTTAAACCAATCTGTTTGTCAAACAACAGTGAGTAGTAGAAATCAGAATAAAAGTGGACTGTTACCTATGATGATTGTAAAGTTATACCAATTTTGTAACAGAAGGCTACCTTATACAACCATAGCTTTGAAGACAGGTTCTTTGTGGCATTATTTTGACCAGTAATTTCAACAGCTCCAGCACTGATCCCAGCAGGGACCAAGTCAAAGAAAGATCCATAATTCTATTCATGAACACAAAAGGTAGCAGATTGTCAAAACATCCATTCATTTCATGCATGCATATGTATGTGAGAGAGTTGTTATACCTGCAGACCAACAGTGACACTGAGAAGTGTAAGATAATTCTTCCCTGGTTTGAGTGCAATTGGCTGCTCAACCACAAATGAACCATGTCCATAACCAAATCCTGAAATCAGAGCACATCCAAAACAATCAAAACATAAAGATTGTGTGTGCTTTTGGAGAGAGAGAGAGAGAGAGAGAGGATTACCAGAATGTACACCATTAGCAAAAACATGTAGTGCATGACCAGAAGTATTCACTCTCAAGACTACTTGGCCTTTGTTCCAGAAAGGATCCTCCTCAGAGACTTGAACGCTAGACACACAATGTAGAGATCCAGGTTAGCAACATGGCATTGCTGTTGTTACACTACGCCAGTTATTAGTCTGCGTCCTGTTTCAGGTGGGTTCAGCCGTCTGGGCCAGAATCTGAATCATTTTTACAACTGATGGACTTTGATTTGTTCCTGACCAATTCAAACATGAATAGATTGATCTATTCAATTTGGATATTAACTTTGTGTTGACTTGAGACAAGTGTGACCTTTGGGCTTATCCCAAGCTGAGTTCCATATGGCTTAAACTAAAAACTAATATAATGGGACTATAGGCAACTAGGGACTTAGCCAGACTAGACGTCCAGCTGAATCTTGCAAGTGAAAACTTGGAACAAATTCATGCACAGATCAAAACTTCTGTGATTGAGGGGCTGGTTCCAACACAAGAAAAAACTAGAACCCCTATTAGGTTCACTTTTTTAAAAGCCAGGTTTCACCTCTGATGGAACACCACAAAAAAAATGGTGACTGGATAGAAAAACTCTTGGAGATAGTTCTGAGCTTACCCAATTGTATACCACAAGTAGTCACTGCTATCTGCTGTTGTAGAGATTTGTTCCAACAATTTCTGGGCAGGGAAGGCATCTTTTGCCCTTAAGTTGTCAAATACCTTCTCCTTATGCCATTCCCAGTTATTAAGCGTACTCCCACCTAGAACACTTGACTTTACAGTGGTAAGGGATGTTGGGGTGGTTACCTGCACAAAAAATTGATGCCACAATTAATGGTCTCATTGCATACCTACATAAACGCTTAGATACATTTAGATAGCACACAATATGACGTGTGCGCAGAGACATACGCATGCTCTTCATAAGTAATAATGTTGTCAACGAGTCGCTATTTGGTTTGATCAAATTATTACTGAATCCTACATAATCATGTCCGTCATTTACTACGTGTGTGTGCGCATGCACGTGTGCATGTGAATGTGCATGCATGTGTTAGAGAATACTAACAGATCAGAAGCAAGCTGTCACAAAGACATCACTAAAAGGACCTCAGACATGACATTTTTGCGCAATTGTCTAATAAGAATAGAATACAAGAGGACAAGACACGAGGGCGAGGGCATGTTGATGCGTCCCTACGACATAGATAGCAAGATAGCAGGTATTAAAAGAGCAAACCTTTGCTGTACTGAAGACCACGTTCTTGCAGTCAGGCAGAATACTAACAGACCAAGCAGGTAAAAAGTATGCCACCCCATTGAATGTAACTGTGGCATCAACCGAACTATTGGTATTGCTCAAGAAACATCCAGATGTTCCATCCTCAGTTGTATAGATTGAAGCCTGATGATCTCATCATAAAGAAGATTTAGTTCATCCTTCATAGAACACCTGAGTTTGCAGTACAGAAGCTGGAA
This sequence comes from Nuphar pumila, assembly GCF_984573655.1. Classification (NCBI taxonomy): domain Eukaryota; kingdom Viridiplantae; phylum Streptophyta; class Magnoliopsida; order Nymphaeales; family Nymphaeaceae; genus Nuphar; species Nuphar pumila. Next base: position 122,567,282 of record NC_143252.1, on the reverse strand, counting down.
TGAAAAAAGAAAAAAGATAATTCAAAGAATACCTCAAGCTGATCTCCAAGACTTATGTTCTGTCTTGTGCCATAAGTTAAAGCCTTCTCCATCGTCTTAAGAGAGGCATGAAGATCCTTCAAGTGTCCCCACTTGGGTTGTCTAACATATCCTGCAAGAAATAGCATATGTTAATGATCTGTAATTAACTATATCATAGTAATGAATCTCTTTTGCATTCCTTGAGGTACCGTATTCATCAAGAGGTGCATCATAATCATAAGATGTAGTGATCAATGGGCCGCCTGCCGTTCTATCAAAATTGGTTCCTCCATGATACTGCCACATCAAGACAGAAACTGTCAGCATGAGCTGAACAAACAAGAAACCATGTTTAGTGATCCAATGAATCTGTTTAACTTGGAACATTTTGGATCAATTCCTTATAAAGTATCCAAATGAACTTGGTTGATAAGATCTTATTAAAATCAAAGCTTAAATTGGAACAAACAGTTAAATAAGAATAGCATACTAACCATGTAATAGTTTTGTAAGGTTCCCCCTGTTTGGAAGAACCTTGCCACTGCAAAAGCAATATCTTCAGCAGGTCTATGAGGATGAGTGCCTCCATAGTTTTTGAACCTGAAACAGTAACGTTCGATGCATTTTCCTTTTTACCATGATTAAAGTAAGTGAAAAAAAAAAGACCAATAAAATAGCATACGGAGATCCAAAACCAACCATCCAGTCCAATTCTCAGTCCACATCTTTGGGCTTGTTGGTGAGTTTGGTTCGAATTGGTCACAGTAGAATCCATTGCATGTGTTAATCTGTCCCGAAGTGATGGTTAATTTAGCATTTATGATGCGTGAACTGTAAAGTCCTGAATAGTAATTGATAATAAAGATGAAAATATGAGGGAAGGAAAATCACCATTGGTGCAGGTGCATCTGCTTGTTGGCACATGATCCATGGTACAGAGACATTCAAAGATAGAGCAAACTCAGCAGCCCAATTAATGTAGGCTTTGCCAGCATTGCCATACGGTCCCATTACATTTCCATACTCGTTTTCAATCTACATTGTCATTAATGAGTTCTAGTGCAGTTTACCAAAAGTATAAACATGTAATAGATTCTGCTGCATGTTCAGAGAGAAGCAAAAACAAGTAAACGGATTCGTTAAACCTGGAGTAGGATAAGAGGGCCTCCTTGCCATGCCAACAAGCCTGCTTCCTCGATCATAGAAACTATCTTTCTAGTGAAAGTTGCCATTTCATACTAAAGAACAAAAGTATTAGTTTCTTTTTATCAATGTCAATATCAGTCCTATTAGTAATAGCAACAAAGGTAACAGCAATAAGTACTTGTTTGATTATCTACTAACCTTGAATACTTCATTGTTCGTTCTCATTTCGAGTCCTGGAATATTATGCAGCCAAACAGGCAATCCCCTAAAAATTACAAGATAAATTTATTTTTTATTATCCAACATCATTTTGTAATGGAAAAAAAAAGGAGCAGGGTTCTTTTTCTCCAGTAGATAACCATAGTAGCAATTTACAGGTTTACTGATACTTGCTTTTGCCACCATATGTCCAATTTCTTTGACTTCTAAATTTCCTACTACAAGTAGGAATGCTGAAAATCCGTTTTTTTTTGTTTAATATGAAATCAAATCTGGCTGTTGATGGGAATGAAAAATGAAATTTCTTTGACTGGCTTTTTCTTTTGGCAATGCCAAAGGAACCAGAATTTTTTCTTTCCTTCAAAATTTTGATATCAAATCCAAAATTTATTCATTTAAATTTGCATCTAACACATTTAAATTTACATTTTATGTTGAACTATAACTAAATGAGAATAATATTGGATCCAACTTATTTGGATATGAAATCAACTACAATTTTAAGAAAATGGTGGATCTCCAACTTATTATAGCATAGAACAGCCATGACAAACAGAATCACATTCATAATTAGTTCAAAACATGCCTATCTAAAAAAAATAGTTCAAAACACACCTAACAAGCTGATATCTAGGATTTCAAATTATATTTCAGTTTCATATGTGAGAAAACATGCCATAAGAGCGAGCGAGCGCGCGCGCGCGCGCGAGAGAGAGAGAGAGAGAGAGAGAGAGACTCACCCATAATTCCATTCTGCACACACGTAGGGACCAATGCGGACAATTGCATATAACCCTGCTTGCTGAACGGTCTTCAAGAATTTAATGAAATCCAGGCGTTCTTCAAAATTATACTGCATAACTACGTAATGTCAAAAGATCTGGCATTCCTAGCTGTTTCAAACTCATGATGTATCATGTGTTTGGGCACCATATGAAACATGACTATGTTCATGAACCCCATCTTGTTTGGACAATGGTGAAATATGACCAAATTCATAAGTCCAACTGAGATTATTCCCTAGCATGTTTCTGCTGCATGTGGAACATGGCCATCTACAAGTTCAAGTTGGAACCAAACTCATGGTGAGCCCAGTTTCCATTTCACCATGTAACCCAAGTGGGTAGTGAGAAACAAGAATGGGTCATATATGCAACCAACAATTTTGGAACAGGTATGTTCCTCTGTAGCTATCACTATGGCATGACCCTTAATGAGCTAGCTAGGTCCAGCCAACTGGGTCCAGCAAATTTGATTAGTTTAAAAGAGTGGCCCGAGTGCGTTGTACCTGGCGACGTAGAGGCTCATGTGCATTCCAAAAGATGTATGTCTCTATGGCATCCAATCCCCCTTCCTTGGCCTTTTGAATCAATCCAGGCCACATCTAAAACAAAGATCAAGTTGTAACAAGTCAGACTTTGTGGGAAAATTTAGCAAAACCTAAAAGAGGTCCATATGGGTTGGACTTGGTCCGATAGGCTGCATCTCAATCTAGGTCCAACATTCTGCAATACGGATCTGAACACAGATTAAGAGTATCAGTGTCCGACCCAATTATACAATTACTGCCTTCTTTCAAAACGGAAAGGGATCTTAGGTTGATTGAGTTTTGGATATTTTCCATATCATATTGATTTTGAAATGGCCAAACTGATAGTTTTAGACCAGGTTGAAATCCAATCTGTTTAGTCAAATTCAGAAGATATATTATCTTATTAATAATTTGGATTTTCATTGAGTACAAAGTATTACATCCAAATCCACATTTGATGGATATCCGTATCCAAGTACATGTAAAAGCTACATCAGGTTAGATCCTTAAGCTGGTTGGATCCAGTTTCAGTATTAGCTTTTCCCATCCAAATCCAAATCTGACTGCAAATCCGATTAGGCAACATCGGAGTAGGTCAGACTCGATAATACCTATATCCACAACCCATTCAGACTGTTTTTATGTCACTAGGTGTAAGCCCAGCATGAGTTCAAAATTTGACCTAAAAGGAAATTGATTAGGTTCCATAAATTGAAAAACAAAAAAAAAAGAATAAAGCTCTTATTTTATCTTGCCTAAAGATGTATTTAGATAAGCATTGGTGTAATAGTTTGGATTTCCATCAAAATATACTTATTTTCTAGGGAAAACAGTTTAGTCCGAGAAATTCAAGGTATCTAGCTAATGAAGTTTGATACAAGGATAATATTATCGGTGATCCCACTCGGAGATTACCAGGCAAGGAAGATCGTTATAAAAAAAAGGATAAACAATATGATCTATTAGATTTCAAAAGTACATAAATGAGCCTACCCCAAATAAAAAATAATAATAATTTATATTTAAATTCAATCTTTTTCCCTTCAAAAATATTTATGCTGTCCAACCGGAATAAGGCAAGATGAGAGAGAGCATCAAGTAAAAATAGACTCCAAAACATTTAACCTAAGGAGGTGTTTGTTACATGCCACGTGAAAGTCATTACCAAGAGGGGAGGTGCAACAACGACTGGTAAACAAGTCGAACAGGGCATGTTTGCGCTTACCAGTGGCTTGAGCTCGCCTGAATAAGAGGAGCTGACTCGTGTAAAAATATTTCATGTTATATATATATATATATATATATATATATATATATATATATATATATATATATATATATATATATATATATATATATATATATATATATATATATATATTACGCTTAATAGGTCATATTTTCATCTCTTTTTATATATATTGTCTGCATTATTCTTTTTTTATATTATATTTTTTTAACCCAAAGAAACCGCACCGGCACAAAGACCTGGTCGCACTGGCTCAGCCTGCCATACCTACGGTCGTTGTGCCGTCAGCATAAAACTCCGAGGCTAGGACCACTGCTCCCAAGGCCTATGCTACGGGTTGGCTTGCACAGACATACGAGCGATGGCCATGGGAATCAAACCTTGACTGCCCATCTAACACCCAAGGCCCCACCCCAGCAAGCCAACTCCCCCTTGGGGCTTATGTATTACACTTAAAACATATATTATACATAAAAATATTTTTTTTTATACAAGCTCTCCCAAACCGAACACCCTGTGTTCGGGCTCGAGTCATTTAAGATAAATGAGTTGCTCGTGGACATGAACCAATCACAAATGAGATTGCGACGAGCCAAACCGAGCGGAGTCGCAAGCTGCTCGGTTAGTTTACCAGACCTAAGTGCAACTCAAATTGCATAAGCCCTCCACCATGTTTCAACCCTGATTAAGGCTAAAGGAGATGGTGTGAAACGAACCCCCAAAGGAGAAATGGCATGTGAGGCACGTACAGTAAATGTGCCAGGTCCATTTTCAGATGAAATCGGCTTCCCACCGATTTAGGTCTAACCTTGGATTCTACCACGCCCTGACCTACTAATCTTTCTTTTGGCTGCCCCAAGAGAAAACACTTCATCACATTGGTAAGCCTAAGTTTGATAAAACCCTTGAGTTTACATTTTTTGGATCTCTGTAATCAGATACACTGTCCATGATGTGGAGTGCATGGCAGGTATGGACCTAACCCATTTCATTGCACCCATATGAAATGACATTCATGGAGGGGAATCAAGCACATGTTGGCATCCAAACAGTGGCAGGTGAAGTCCACACGACTAAGGCCAGGGGACAAATGTTTATCAACATACCTCCGGCGTACTCCGCGGATAATGGATCGAACCCGATAAGATGATCCGACGTTGCCCATTGAGCAAGAGGCTTCTCCCATCGTAGCCAACCATGAGAGGATCTCCCTCTACACCAAAGCATCCAACTAGAGAGAGAAGAACTGACAATAGCCACACCGTGGACGCCATTGATGTAGAAGGGAGACTATCTCCAAGGATAAAATGTTCTCCTCTTTGCACCCTCTAGACTTATAGACAGAATGAGAGTAACGATCTAAGGAAAATTCCCTATCCTTCTAGGCTCAAAATAAATGCAGTTACATTGGACGCTTATCAAATAATGTATATACTTGGAAAGGCTATCTGATTACGGTATGAAGTAGAGAGCTTATCTTAAAATTATGGATATGTATGAAATAAAAGATTAGTGGATATGTGATGCCAAAGTTTATCTAAACCACTAGCAATTATTAAAGAATTACCATTTTAGTTTTGCTAATGTGATTGAGAGAATTATACGTGATTATTGTTAGCATCTGGTTTGTACTTGCCTTTTTTGATGTGACACGTAATTTTCCTCATTATAATGGATAGGTCCAACTCCAATACTTGGGAGATGTTTGGTGGGACCCATAAAATCCCGTTTAAGATAAAACAAATAAGATTTACCATGTTTTTTAAAGGTTTAACCTGTTTGATAAATCGGTCCCTCTCAAAAAAAAAAAGTTCTTTTTTTTAAAGGCAAAAAAAAAAAAACTCTTGCCAGTTCACAACATGAATTTTGTTTTTTTTGTGTGTGTGTGTGTGATATGAAATCAAAGCGTATGGGGTGGCTGTCTACTTCGATCTGACCAGCCTACCAGGGAAGAGTTTTTTAATTTTTTTTTCAATCTAACGGTACATATGTGTTCTACATGCTTGATTGATCGTCTGATTTCAACAAGTGAATATATTTTTATAATGTTTGAAAAATGGACAGTCTACAATGTTGATAAATATTGAAGCGCATTTTATTGAAAAAAAACGATCTAAATGTCATTTTCCAGCAAATCAACCATGCCAACAAATGCATCAAATTTGGGATAAACAGCCCGAAAACTTATGGTAGGCTCCTAACTTTTAGTAGGCACTTACTCCCCCACTCTATAATAAAGAATTATCTGATTATATCAAAACCAATCTTATCCAAATCTTTTTAGCCCTTGTCATAGCTAGCCAGACTTGTTGCGGGACCCAATAAGAAACCAACATTCCAATATAGTACTACTGTCATTTTTCTTTTATTATTGAATTGTTCTGGTAACCATAAATTTCAATATCTTGGATGATTATGTTACGATACCATATTTAAGTACCTTGCTCAACATGCAGCTTTACATGCCGTATTTTACACAAGACTACCTTGAAAAAGGTAGGATCTTAGGCGGTTCAGGATTGACCCGATGCCAGATCTGAATTTCAATAAGGGGTTTCAGTTTTAAATCTGGATCCCACTTGGAAAACATGGTACGTAGAATTCTGAATCCGGATATGATCTATCCAGCATTGATACCAGATCCACTGAACGTTGGTCAAGTATATTGGTTTTCATTTGAACTACATAAAATAGGTCAGAACAAAAAGTTTTCCACTGCAGTCCGAACTTCTTTATTTATTGGATATTGAACCGGATCTGACTAAATGAAGTTATTTGTTCCAAACAATTTGACCGGCTTATATAATGGATATTTCTTATGGACTGTATCCACATACCATTGGTCGGGTCAGATATCCGAAACTGGCAAGCATGCATGCCATTAGCGTAGGCCCATTGTCAGACCTATTAAGCACTGGTTCATCAAAGTCTAATCTGCTGCTTGATAAACTACTATTCAAACCAAGTTGTTCTTCATTATCTTGTTTGTAAAACCACTTTTTTTGGATTTTTTTTTTCTTTTAGTTTCATATCAATGACAAAATAATCTATGACAATGGAATCCGTATCCAGAATCCTACTTGGATCGTATTCAGCCCCATGGTTCAGTTTAACGCATCCATGGCCTACTGACCAAAACAGGCATCATTTTTATTACAATTTTTTGGAAAGTTTCTACCCTTTTGGCATCTGCTTTGGAACGTTTCAACTTTCCCAAAAAAAATTGCTTTTTCAGATCAAGGACCTTCTCAAGATGTATATAGTCTTGATTTAAGTTTATATCAGGATAGCTGAACTATATTTACTTTGTTGAGAATTTTTTCTTCAGGACGTCTTGATGCATTTGCTAATGCAAAAGAAGAGGCCACCATTTACTGGGGATAGTCGTCGATGTCAAACTTGGAACGATATGATCTTAATTTGGTGTTTACAAGAATAACCATATGGGAATCGTATCCAATGATCAACTAAATAGGATAACTCCATTGTGTGTGGCTTTCCATACCCGCTTCATGTCCTCCATCTCCTATTCAAACAGGGCAGGGCCCCATTTCTCCCCGGTCCACTGTCATCCCTAAAAGTATTTTAGTTATTTTACTAACGGGACCAGGGACAGGGCGGGGCGGGCAGGGGAAAGCATAAGTTCATCCTCCTACGGGTTTTGATTTTAACATTCATCCCCGTTTCATGTCCTCCATACCCGGTCCAAATGAGGCTAGGCGGGGCAGGGTCCCATTTTCCCCCGGTCTACTGCCATCCCTAATGGTGAGGCTGAAAAAAAACAAACAAACAGGTATGAATGCAAAAATGAGCATTTTTTATTCCAAGAGATTGATTGGTATCATGCTATTTGCCATGCTTGCTAATTAGAAGTGTTCCGTGATGTCCTACATCTAAAATGTTTGGATCGGTGTGTATGATCACATTGCAAAACTAATCAAGTTTTAGCTTTTTTCTCTTCCTGTTTGTGAACAGCTTACATGAACTTGTTTCAGTGTTTGCTTGGCAAGTTTGAAGACTAGGAGGTCCATGAATCATATATACAAAAACAAAATTAAAGCTGAAGAGACAATCGGTGGTTGTAGTTTTGACTAAGATAAAGGAGAGAACTTTTTTGGGAAAGAAGGTTAAGGATTATGTTTCTGACAATGAGAAAGCTCCTTGGTAAGCTTTAGGGATTATATTTTGATAGTTCCCAATAATGAGAAAACTCCTTTGGTGGGCTTGTAATGTTTTGTGTTGGTTTTGAGCTGGATTCTAGAGTTAACTTGTGTTTGAAACTCAACTTGCTAGGACCAATATGACTTGATCCTTCGTTGGTGTTTTACCATCTTGGTGTAGAGCACTTAGTCTGTAGTATGGCCTTCTAGACCAAGTTCATGTTATGTTGTTTGCCAACATGAGAGGTGAAGCTTTTAAATTTTGAGTTTGTGGATGTTATCTGCTGGCTGTAAAGAGTGTTGTGTGGTGGCTGATGAGCTTATGTTTGCTTTTGTTTTCCTTACAAGTAGTTGCTTTGATTGTCTTGTGGCAACGGATTGCAAAGAGTATGTTTAAGCTCTTGAGGAAGAAACTCATTGGAGGCAGACATTCTTTCATGTTTCTTCTGATAGCCGTTTGCTTTCATCAATGTAGAAAAGACTTCATGCATACTATTATTTTGGGTTGTTTCAGCTTGATTTTTTTGTCTTTGAATTTTTAATAAACCTCTCTCTCTTTCTATTGAACCATCTTTTCCATATTTGTCATTTCTCATAAAAATATGTGAAGAAAAATGTTGTAGAAAACTTCTGTGGGTTGTTAGCTTTGTATAAATATGACATGCTTAGTGCAATTTTTTCAGGTCACGTTGCACCTTTCATTGTTTGGTCTCCTTTAACTGCATCTCAACTATGATGGCAAGCATCATTATTTTTCTAAATTTGGAATTTCTTGTTAATGAAAAGTTCCAAGATCCAGGAATGTTCCAACATCCAGGGACGTCGAGCAATGAGGTCCACACTTATCCTCACAATAAGAGTCCAAGAATAAGAATGAGACATCTTATAGAAGCCCATGCAAGAGGACTCTCTCTAAGAATCCCTCATTTGATAATGATCATGGAAGAGTCCTCAAGGTGAAAGAGTCATGTATGCTTCTTAAAATCAGGTGTACTCTTAAGAGAGTAACTTGTATACAATAATATAATTAAAGAGAAGTCATCATCTTCTCTCTCATGTATGAGATAGAGAGAAATAGAGAATTTGTGAACGTAGGTCATGTTAAGACCGAACCACGTTAAGTCTTTGTGACGTGTGGTGCGTGTGTGTGTGTTCCCCTTCCTTGGGCATGTGCACCATCTTTTGAAACTTTACATGGTATTAGAGTCAATCGGCTCATACCGATTTTTTGGGTGTGTAATCTTCTTTCCCTTGGTTGTGATGCTCATGGCATCCAACTCAGGTTAAGCTATGGCAGGCCTCTCTTTCCTTGCACTCAATCCTGCTATTCAGTGGAATGCTTTTTCATCGCTGGTGTCAATCAATCTTGATAGATACAACTATCTACTCTGGAGATCACATATAGAATCAGTCAGGTTATCACAAGATCTCATTAAGCATACTCCTAGTCAGTTCATAAACGGAGAAGAGTTAAAACCAAATCTTGAATTCATGGTATGAAAACAGACACATCAACTAGCCCTAAATTGGATTAGAGCCACTGTTACAAAACTTGTTCTTGATCAAACTATTTGCATCTTTTCCACTCAAAAATAGGTGATCACATTGGAATAATCCTATGCTTCCCAGTCTAGTTTTTGTATTCTATAGTTAAAGAAAGACCTCTAGGATGTTAGGATGGAAGAAAGAATGTGGTAGAATATTTAAACCATATTAAGTTTCTTGTTGATTCAATGTGTGTGGTGAGCGAACCAATTTCTGATAAAAATCTTGTTTATTGCATCCTAAACAGACTCTCTAATGAATATGAGAGTTTTATTACTTCTGTCTCTACTCAAGATAAATTACCTACATTTGTGGATTTCTATGAATTCTTGTTGAATCAAGAAAAGAGGTTGCAAATGATTCGTAGGCAACCAACTTAAGGAGAGTCGACCACCACAACCTTCTTCGCACAAAGAGGGTGTGAAATGTGTGGTTTTCGTGGTAGAGGACATTCCAGAGGAGCTAGATGGTCCTCTAAAATTTTTTAAAATAATTAGGGTCAACCTAACTATCCTCAACAAATATTTTCTCTCTCATGTACAATTAAAGTGGTCAATGGGACCCAAGAGTTATTGCAAGTTTATACCAAGTAAGCAATAGAGATGGATAAAGCTTCATGAGATGATGCAACTTGCATAACAACCCTAAGAGTCTCCAACTCCTCCTCATGAGTCAACACCAATACTCAATCACTTTTAAACTAGTCTGACCTCATTCGGCGAGACCACAAAATGGTCTCGAGAAACTAGTTATCTCAATACTGACCTAACCTCGTTCAGCAAGACCCAAAATAATCTCTACAACCTAGTTGCTCTCAAAACATTGGCATGACCTCGTTGTGCATGACCCAAATGGTCTCTACAACCCAGTGGTTTTCAAAAACTGGCCCCACCTTGCTCGATGAGACCCCAAACAATTTTGAAAACCCAGCTCTTCTTTTCAATACTAGCCTGCCCTTGTTCGACGAAACCAAGCACAGTATCGGCAACCCAATTGTTCTAAAAACTGACATACCCTCCCTCAGCGAGACCCCAAACAATCTCGACAACACAATTCATCTCCTGATACTGGCCCAACCTCATTCGGTGAGACCCAAACCATCTTCACAACTCAGTAGTCCCCAAAACTAGTCAGACCTCGTTCGGCGAGACAGACGATCTCAACAACCTAGTTCTCAAAACTGGCTTGACCCCCTTTAGTGAGGCCCAAAAAAGGTCTCGACAACCCAGTGATACCAAAATTGGTGAGTCTGGCCCAGGGACAATACATCAATGTGTGGTCCTGCCCAGAGATGACACACTAGTGTGTAGTCCCACTCTGGCCTGCTTGAGATGATACTCTGGTGTGTCGTTTGGTCCCATCAAATGCACGGATAAGCCTCCAAAGGTGCATGTTTCAGTTGGACTCAACCTCCTCTTGTGCATTTTTGTGTGGGACTCTCCTTGGATGAGACTTATCCTCGTTAAGGATAAGCCTTGATTCATTTGGGTTGGATTAAAATTCAGAAAACCCTTGATCCATATCTCTTCTAGATTTTTATGAATAGGAGTTGATCCCTAGAGTCAAGGGGATCTGAAAATCATATACCTGAGTGTTGGTCCTAGAGAAGAAGTCTACCAAAGCATTGCTTGTGCTCAGACCCTTTCTTTCATAAGCCCTAAGTTGTCATACCCACGCGAAGGTGTTGCCAAAGCCATTGCAAGAATTATCAAATCTACGCAGAGGTGTTGCTTAATTGAAGGGAAGCCCAGTGGAGCAAAATGGACTCATAAGTTCGAAAAAAATACTTTCCAAATCAATATGCCTATCTTTTTATTTTATACAATCTGATAATCGATACTCATACACGTTTAAACCCTTTGCATATCTGAATCAGTCGTGGTGAGCTTCAAACTGCGAAAATCAAAAAACCTTCCTTTGTTTTACCTCTTTCTTGAAAAAAGGATGGGAAGGATTTGAAACGAGAGTCCTCACATCTTATAAAGGCTTTTGAAAAGGATTTTGCAAAATCTGAGTCAAATCTTTCTCCTACAAAAAATTGTGTTAGCAGTCATACATATCATCTTCATATTAGTGGACAAACTGAGGTCATTAATCATACTTTAGGCAATTTGCTTTGTTTAATAGAAGACCATATTAAAATCTGGGATTTTGTCTATAATAATGTTATGAATCGGTCCACTGCAATGTCACCATTCCAAATTATTTATGGACATTCCCCTACCCATATTGTGGATCCGGCTCCTTTGCATAAATTGGGCAATTTTGTGCTTGTGGCTTCAGATATTATATATTACATGCAGAAAATTCACTCTCATGTCAAAGTGAAGCTCGAGGAGAGTTATGCACAATACAAATCCCATGTGGATACGAGTCAACGATATGTTAGTCTTGAGGTTGGTGATTTAGTCATGGTTTACTTACAACCAGAACAATATCTTGCAGGGACATATGAGAAATTGAGACGACGTAAGTAGTCCTTGTAGAATCATCCATAAATTAAAGAACAATGCATATCTACTTGAGTTGTTTGATGATTGGCATATCTTCCAATATTTAATGTTTTTGATATATTTTTCTACCATGATCCAATTGATTCGTCAGAGCCGAATTCTTTTCAACTAAGGGAGAATGACTCTCGCAATACTAGTAACCCTAACTCTATAGTTTTTGGTCTGAACCATAAGTCAACTGTTTCAGTCCCCAAAGTGAATCATTCTATGGATGCAAAGCCTAGTCGCAGTGGGTGTCATGTAAGTAGATTCAATTGGTCAACAAAGGATCAAAGGAAGCAAACATTTTGTCCTTCCGCTCCCTAATTGGATTTGAACCCAACATGATTAAACAAATCTGGGCATAGCGTCGTCCATCATGCAATCCGGATCCCCATGCATTCTCCCAATCCAAATCCAGTTCCACCCAAGGTTTTAAAACCCGTGACTCGGAACTCGACTCGTTCTTTATTGACTCATGACTCGGCGGGTCAACTCGGTGACTCAGACCGATTTTTGTTAACTTTTGATTTTAAAAGAAAAATAATATATAATTTGTCTGAAACCATGTTTTTGAGTAAACATAGTCTCCAAATGTATGTAAGAATATAAAAACAACTGCAAAGAGCTATAGAGGTTTGCTTGAATAATTGAATTTGATATCTATACAAGCACTTTGACTAATTCATGACTTGAATTAGAGGATTTGGTCACCATGAGTTCAGTCTGCTACTACCTAAGGTTCCTAAAATGGCCAATCATATATGCTAACTTGTTTTAAAAGTTTTAATTCCCTCTCTAACAAATCCATAAATGTAAAATAGGGATATATGTGCATATTGAAAGTTTACAGAATGCCCAATATCAACATAAATAAGCAATTTTCTCATGTATAAAACTATGCAGGAAATATATTAATGGCACAACTATAAAAAGACTACTAATATTTGAATATGTACAATGCTTGTTCACATAACAAATGGATGATGAAACCTAAATGTGACTTCCCATAGGCACAGTTGACCCTCCATATATAGTGAGAAACATTTCTTTAAAATATTTTGCTAGAATAAGTTGATAACACAGGGTGAACAGTAGTTTGAATAACATGGCGATTTTATTCTATGGATTTAAATGCTTTTTTATCTTTAAATGATTTTTATTTTCTTTTTTATACAAAATCTGGGGGTAACCCTTGTTAAAATATATGTACTTATATATTTCAAAACTGTAATTTGAAACTCAAAAAACAAATTTCAAACATCCCAAAACTCGGCCGAGTCAGGCCGAGTCAAGCCCGAGTTTTGGCAAACCGAGTTTGCCTTGCCGGGTTGACTCGCTGGAGGGCCGAGCCGAGCCGAGTCAACGAGTTGACTCGGCGAGTTTTAAAACATTGAAAAAAACTATTTACTTGTTCTTTTGGAGATGATAACAGTCCAGAGATTGAAAAAAACCTTATTTTGTTGCTTTCTTTAGGTGATTTCATTCAAATAGATCGTATTCTCTAGTTTTGGTATCGATTTGCAGGGTTCAAGAGCGATCCTCCTCATCACTGCATCAACACCCCTATGCATATTTACCTTGTAAGGTTTTATATTTCATGTTGCTGAAAAATGACCTTGATGATTGGAAGGTAGGAGGGTAGCCGCCTCTAGCAGTAATGACTAGAAAGGAAAGGATGCAGCACATCATTTTGAGATGGTGGTAATACCTGGCCTAATTTGTGTGCAGAACTGTAAAATTTTATAAGGTGATATAAACGCACCAATCTCTCTATACATTATGCTCCATAAAATGATGTTCCATTGTACGCAAAGAAACGGTGCAACTGCAAGAATTATAATGGATTGGATCATGTAGAATTCGTTCTGGGATAAAGAGGGAATTCTGCTTCATGCTCTGCTCCTTATGTGAATAGTCGCACTTATTACTTCAGACAATTTTTTCTTTTCTAAGAAAAACGAAAGAGAAGCAACCCAAAGACTATTTTTCACATATTCTTCAGAAATTCACATCCAAACTGGACAGTTGGTATATTGCCTCTTCTCCATTCAAAATTTTACATCAGAAGGCAAAAAATAGAATAGACATACTTCGAGATGAAGTACATCATTCTACACATCCATGCTGTACAAGAAAGAGAGAGAAAGAACCCTTGCAGCACTAGCATCCTCCTCAATTCATGAGCTGTGAACAATCCATGTCTGTGGTTGTAGATGCTTCATGTGTGATGAGGTTGATCCCTCGAACCCAAAGCTCCGCATTCTCAGGATCACCGCAAATGAAATGCACCTCTCTATTCTTTATAGTGACAATTCGGAATACTCCAGGGTCATCTGCATCTCCTTTCCGTTGCCGGTTCCTTCTGAAGGCATCACTGGGACCTGTCTTTGCCTCCTTACACACTACATTCCTTCTCTCTGATGAGCCCCAGCTCAACACCCCTCCAACTGCCACCATCCACAGCTCCTTGGCATGCGGCTTGCCCCGACCTTCCCTAGTGTGCTTCCTCACCCTCTCACCCCTGAGAACAAGCAAACGTGCAACTTTGTCCAATATCACATTCTCTACATCCTTACCAGCATCACCATTCCTCCTAGCAAGAAGCAATGCAGTCTCACCTTTTTCATTCACAACTTCACAGTCTGCACCATGAGTTATCAGTAGTTCACATATGAGAACATGCCGCTCACGAGCTGCAAGCATGAGAGGTGTGTAGCCCTCAGAATCAAGCATATTCACATCATTGCTACTGCAGTCAATTAGAAGCTGCACTGCTGCATCATAGTCCCCACGCCTGGCTGCACAATGAAGTGCATGGAAACCTCCTGTCTGGCTGCCTCTCTCTAGTGCATACTCAAGCATAGCCTTCTCAAACATATCCCTGTTCTTATGTAAATCTGACAGAGAGATTGCAGATTCTCCAGCATTGTTACAGAGCTTAACATCAGCACCAGCAAACACAAGTAGACGGAAGGCATCAACATGGCCTTCAGTAGCTGCAAGCATGACAGCAGAGAAACCATCTCTATCCTGCTCACTCAGATCAGTCTCAGGCTGCCTCATCAGGATTTTCAATGCATCAACATCACCACAGTGAGCTGCAAGAAGAAGCGGTGAAAAGACAGTGGAGTTGCTTGACAAGATCCTTGTCCCAGTCCGAACCACATCAAGCAGCACTCTGTTGAAACACGAGGTCCAGTTGTTCAACTCTGCAATGGCAGCAGCAGATTGCCCAGCTGCATTCACAAACGCTAAGTCAGCACCAGATGAGATGAGAATCCGCAAACACTCCTCTTGCTTGGCTCGCACACAAACCATGAGTGGTGTCTCGCCAGAGTCTGTGCAGGAATTTAGGTCACATTTTGAGGATATGAGGCATTTGAGTATTCCAGTACACCCCAGCCTAGCGGTCAAGTGGATAGGCCTAAATTCGTGGCCTGACTTTGACCTTGCTACGAACTCAACATCTGCACCAGAGGCTAGAAGCACATCAACTGCACGTAGGTTGGAGCAAAGGATGGCATGGAAGAGCAGGGTCCTTCCCTGGTACAAGGTGCCGACTGTAGGTGGATGATGCTGCAGAAGCAATCGTAGGATAGTGCCAGTGGATTCAAAGTACTCGACTGCACACCAGGCTGAGCCATATGCTTCAGTGAGGCCTGCACCAACTCGGAATTCTTCACCTGTAACTGAGTCCCATGACCATGCTCCAAGCCTGGCCTTACAGTTTGTTCTAACACCAGCCTAAACAAGTAAAAGAAGACCAAGTTACTATTTTTCTGGATTAAGTTCTAGGCTATGGATGTCTACCCTGCAACAGTCATCTTCAATTTTCTGTTCTGACAAGAGTCTTGTGCTAAAGACACTAAACTATTTATAACACCCATTAAAAATGGAAAAATAAATGCATCTCTAATTCCATGATCTTAAACTGTAAAAGGTCAGAAGAATCCTGACTTTTGGGACACAAAAACCAAGCATTTTCACACTTTCCTGTAAACTGGAGAATAAATTCAGGGCTTTTTTTAGTGACAGCAGCCTTTATTCCCAAAAAATGTAAAAAAAGTTCCTGCCAAAGGATGTAAATGTACCAGGGCTGGCTCCAGTCACTTGGCAGACAGATTAGGCTTGAGCAAGATTAGCCTCGTCACTTAGGTCCACTTGATCCAACTTGGTCCATTTAATCCATTTAAAATTCAGTACATGCACAAAGGTCGGTGGAGGTTTATTCCAGACTGATTGAAAGAATCATGACATAGTTTGGAGTTAGACAGACTTGCACAACTTGGGCCACTAGCCAAGGCTCTTTCAGTCAAGTATTAAGCATTGAATAGGGCAATCTAGGACCAATATCCAATTAACTAAAACACTCTGACCAAGGAAATCAGTTGGGACCTACAGCCACGTCCTTACAAAGCTGAGTCAAGACTCATTTACTAACTCTTTTAGCACTAGCAGATCAGCCAATATGGACAGGAGCCCAATCCCAAGTTGAGCCAGGATTTTCAACAATGAATTAAAAGAAGGGGGAAGAGAATGGACTGTATACAGGTGGATTGTCCTGAGCAGAATTGTATAATGGTCTGACCTAGATCCAGATCCAACTGGATGAGTGCATCTGACTCATGTAGTTTGAATCTAGCCAGATGGGACCATACATAAAATACCGTATCATACCCAACTCGTTCAGTAACAGGACAGGCCCTCATCCTTACCTCCATATGCCTGATATCTGGAGGCTGCATTTCATTGGCCACAGCTAGATCCAGCCTGTTACCTAATCTGGCCCAACCCTAAGATATGGTTCGTTCCACTGTCCAGCTGATTTTGCTCAGCATGCAACCCTTGACATATTAGAGGACATGTTGGTAGCTTTTGAAAGTCAAAAATCAAGAATGCCTCTCAATGAATTCACTGTGTAGCATTCAAAATTTCATGCCAGTGGAAAACGAAGCAATTATAACTAAAACCATCTCTAATACAGACGTTGATTTGGTGGTAGAAGCAGAAAAGGAAACACAAACAAAGTAGAGATTAAATACCTGCAATAACTGCCTCACTACAGCAATCTGCCGACTCACAACTGCTGCAACAAGTGCTGTGCAGTCGACATTGGCATGCAATGAAGGCTTCGATGAACGAAGTAGCACTCTGTCCACTGCATTAGCATCCACCCCACACTGCAACAAGAATCAAACCACACCATTTAGAAAAAAAGCCCTTGGTATATTTCTTGAGTTATCCGATCCCATCGATGAACAAATCATGAAACACAAACCCAGATTGGTTTCCAACTAAACAAAGCAAATCAGACATGTCAGTTAGGCAGAACTCTTGGCAGCTTAGCATCCTTGAACTCACACTGATCCAGCTCCAGTGGATCAGCTGAGTCAAAGCTTGTCACCTGATTCAGACAGACTTGACACAAGATCAGGCTCATGCAAGGCAGTGCTTACAGAGGACTGGCACACACCTAGGTGACCTGCCATGTCCTTCTAAATGTTGACCTAGATGCTTCACAGTGACCATGCTACAAAGAACATCAGCATATGCAGGGCAGGCAAGCAAGTGCAGCCCACATAACAGCACACAAACATGAACAGCCTCAGTGAAGACCCGTACAAGATTAAGTATTTTATGTTGTCAAAGCCACACGAAATGGCAGTCATCTAGGCCATAGAAGGTGTGCAAGGTAGGGGATCCCACCTCACCTGTTAAAAGTGTAGGCAACCATGACAAAAGAGACAAGCTTAGTCAGTTATCTAACTCGTTAGATGGGTGTTGTCAAAATATAAATTCCATGGGAATTTTGAAGTATTAATTTTATATAGTCACAGGTTTGCAGGAAAAAGAAAAAGGTGAAAGAATGAAAAGGAAATTGATAGCATCCACCACTTGTAGATATTAAAACAAACACTAGAAAGGAAATAATTCCTTTGTGTCTGTGTGTGCCTGTGGTTCAAATAAACACTAGAGAAGAAACTCCAATTACATGTATATATACTAAAAAGACTACCTACCAAAACGGTATGTGTCTCTTACCAATGAAAAAATTGAATGCCTGAGAATAACAAGGCAGAAAATGAAAGATCCTAGATATCCCAAGAGTAACTTTTAAGTGGTAACATGAATTATCATAGTACAAGTGTTATGATCTGATAAAGCTATGCCACAGGAGTTACCACCAGATCATTACGAATTGGAAAGTACCCCACAATAGTAAAGACTCAAGACTTAGTGTTTAGGAGCCTTGAATCGAACGGGTGTTGTGGTTTTTCCCCCAGTGCTCTCATGCTCCCTGCTGTTTCGAGCAGTCGTATTACCAAACCACAGTATTAGCAATGCAATTTGCAGGACCAAAACCACATTTCAGCACCATTTACAGGAGGATGTTTTTGGCAACTCCATTCTCAACACCATATTTTGGAAACACATGGAAATGGTGTTTCCATCTCAATGCAAGGCTCCCAAACAGAGCCTTTATGTACATGAAAACAAGAGTCCACTTGGCCAAGCTTTGCAAAATGCATGAACCAGATAAATAGATCCCGAACAAAAATGCTTAAAGACCAGTTAACAAATCCACTTTATAACAATACCATACTGAGCCAGCCAAGCCTTACTAAACTTGAACTGATTTAACTAAATCGCAGCCCAAGTCAACCAACTATGCTACTGTTAAGTTGTATCATATATATATATAGAGAGAGAGAGAGAGTGTGTGTGTGTGATGGGTAGGTGCTTAATGCATAGGTGCTTACACCCATGCTTAATCGCGCTAAAAATGCTCAAAAAGCGCCCAAAGGCACAAACTAGGGCTTTAGCGGTGCACCCAAAGGCACAAACGGGGCTTTAGCGGCGCTCTAAGTGCGCTGCTAAAGCCCCAAGGGACACGCACGGCATTACAAAATTCTAATGCCTCGCGCATCATTTGGCACTTTTTGAGACATTTTTTTACGCAATTTCATTGTTTTTTTTTTTTGCACACTAACCGTCCATCAACGGACATGATGGGTGGTCAGCACGATTAAGCATGGGTTCAGCACCTACCCATTTTCATATATATATATATATATATATATATATATATATATATATATATATATATATATATATATATATATATATATATATCATTGTAATAGGTAATACCCAATAGGGGTATTTCAGTCTTTTCACTGTATAGGTTATACCCACTAGGGGCACTAGCATCTTAGTATATTTTTTGTTTCCTTTTTTTGTAAATTTCTGTTTTTGTTATGGGCAATATTGTCATTGCCCAAATATAGCTGTTGGGAGATCCCAACAGCTATATTTATTGCTGTTGGAATGCTCCCATGGCTCATATTTGTGTGTATATATATAGGGGTACTTCCCCTTAGATGTAAAAGGTTTGTATTAAGCAATAATCTTAACAAGACTTATATTTTTTACTCTTTGTTTCTTGCCCATTTGTAGGTTGTGATTGTTTACTTGTATTTGACCCATAAGTGGTCCTTGTGTATACTCACTTTTGTGTGTTTGTAAAGCCCATAAGAAGCACTCGATTACTCCTTTTTGTATTTGATTACATGGTATCAGAGCGAGAGGTGTTGTTGAAGTAAAGGAGCATTCATTTCAATGTGTGTATGTGTGAGAGAAAAGGCAATGAGAGAGAAAAGGTTCGTTTAGACTACAAACAAGTCATTAAAGCATGGGATGTTGGATGTGTCAAGGTATTATCCCTATTTATGGGAAGCATGTGTGAATAACCTTGCAAAAACATATTGGAATTTGAGAGGGCCAATGAATCATGGGTTTTTATCAAACAAACCTACATCCAAAATTATGTCACCCATAAATGGGAATTGCAAGATAAGATTTATAATTGCAAACAAAGAGAAAAAAGTGTTTGAGACTACTATGGAACTCTCAAAAGATTACAAGATCAAATGGCTAAAATGGAGCCTATTGGGGATATCCTTGATAATGCTCGCCGTAGGAAAAATCAAATCCTTGGCGAACAATTTTTCTAATTTATGAGAAGGTTTAGGCTAGAATTTGAACATATTCGGGTTTCCATCGTCCACTATAAGCAAGAGGAGGTTCCTTCTTTGCATGAGATTTTAGCCCAAGTATGCACGGAAGAAACAAGGCTAAAATCTATGACTGAATCTAAAGAGACAAAAGACAATGTATTGGCGGTATATAGACCCGGTGCCAATACATATTCCTATAAGCCTCTTCATTTTAACAAGAATAATTTTGGGAGGCCAAGGAGCAATGATGAGAGATATGATGGGAAAATGAAAATTATTTGTCATAGTTATGGAGAACCGGAGCACATCAAACCATATTATCCTAAATTCAAAAAGGATGAGAAAAGATTAGCTACCATAGAATCTCCTTAAGAAGACAAAGATACCACCATTTTTTGTTACAAAACCATGTTTTTGTCCCAACTTGCAGCAGCTCTACAACCACTCCACAAAAGCTCATCCTCCTTAACCACTGTCGCGGTCTCCTCTTACTCACCTCCTAGTAATATTTCTTGGCACTTAGATTCCGGTGTTTCATTTCATATAACCCTTAACAATACTATGCACTCCGATTGTAGTATTAAGTCAAGTAGATCTAATGTTCTTACCGCAAATGGATCCTCTCTTGAAATTAAAGGAATTGAAAATTTTATAAATTCTTCATACGTTTTTGTTCCAAAACTTAATTTAAATCTTGTTTCAGTTTCTCAAATAATTGACCATGGTTGTAGCATCTCCTTCACATCTGACAGGTGTTTAATACAAGATCTCTAGTCCAACAAGCAGATTGTGGAAGGTCATAAAGAAGGAAATCTCTGCTACATGGACGAGTTGATCATTCCCAAAGATATTTTTTGTTTCAATGTGCAAACATTGGATATTTTTTTAGCATCATAGACTAAGTCATCCTAGCATATATAAGTTATCCAATGTATCTCATTTGAAAAAAAAAATTAATGAAAGAATTCAATATATTAATTGTATTCTTGGGAAAATGAAAGTCATTCCTTATCAAGAAAGATTCAAACCACTTGAATTAATACACTCGGACGTTTGGGGTCCTGCTCTTGTAGACTCTAAAAGAGAATTTACTTATTATGTGATTTTTGTGGATGATTATTCTCGTTTCACTTCAATTTACTTTCTTAGGTACAAATATAAAGTTTTTGAAACTTATGAAACCTTTCATAACCTTGTTAGAAATCTCCTTAAAACCAATATTTCTATATTTTGTTATGAATCAAGGGGAGAACAGATGTTAAATGACTTTAAAAATTATAGCATTTTGCATCAAAGATCTTGTACAAACACACCTCAACAAAATAGTTTGGCCAAAAGAAAACATAAGCATATAATAGAAACCATTAGAACCTTGTTTATTTTCAAACATGTTCCAAAACATTGTTGGGCCGAAGTTGCGCCTATTTCGATATACCTTATAAATAGACTTTTTTCAATCAAACTTCAAAATATTTTTCCTTATGAGAAACTTTATAAACTACCCCTGACTATTTCAGACTAAGGGCCTTTGGACGTAAATGATTTGTTCTTACAAATAAAAATAACAAACTTTCACCAAGAGTCATTCCTTGTATTTTTCTTGATTACCTGGAAAGCCAAAAAGGATTTAGATGTTATGATTTTAAACATGATAAACTCTATATATCAAAAAATATTATCTTTATAGAGCAAGAAAGTTTCTTTAATTTAAATATGCCTATTAAAGAAAATGATGATTACTCTTTTCTAGAATTATTTCTTAAAAGTAATGATGAAGTGTTAAACAACAATGATGTTGTTAATGATGAACCTCAATACAACTTCCAATGTGGTGAATCTCATGACATTAATAGTGGACCTCTAGTTATCCAGTATAAAAGAAGAAGTGGTGAAAGACATCTCAATGCTCTAGAACAATATTCTAGCATAGAAAATCAAGAACCAAGCACTCTTAGAATATCAGAAAGAACACATAGGCCTCCAAATAGATTTGTATCCTACGAAAATTTTACTCGTCAATATAGAGTCTGTCTAGCCAAGATATTTTCTTATTTTGAAGTTTGAACCCTCCTCATATAACCAGGCCAAGATTTATCCTGAATGGATGAATGTCATGAATTATTAAATACAATAGGCTGTAGATGGATATTTAAAATTAAAACCAAGAGTGACGGAACTTTAGAGAGGCATAAAGCTAGATTAGTGGTCAAGGGTTATTCTCATGAGTATATAATAGATTATGATAAAACTTTTGTTCCAATAGCTAGGATGACTTCTGTTAGAGCTCGTATAGTTGTAGCCAATGTTGTAAGTATTGCACGGTATCGTATATGGTACAATATGTATCATTACTATGGGGCGTTTTGATGTGATACACACTCGTATCTCGATACAGGTGTGTATCGTACAATACGCCATGTATCTTATGATACACTAGGATACAGGGTGTATCTTAAGATATGCTATAAATGCAGTTCAAATGCACTTATTTCAATTTTTTCGAAAAACATATAAGGCCCCTTAGTTCATATTCATCCCTAAAGAGCTTAAGAGTGATTTAGAGATATTTTTTCCAAATAAAAAAGATGATGCTGATGATACTCGATGATTGACATTATCTAATTCATTTTTGTCTGAAATTTTAAAAAAATTAGTTATGTAAAAATTTTAAGCATTAAAAAAACACTGTTTTTTTTTATGTAAACACACATTATTATGAATCTTGTAACTTATTAGCTTAGATTTGTTATTTAATATGCATATTATTTCATAGTTTGCATTTTTCTTGTGAGATTGCCATTTATAGCATATTATCTTGATTATTTAAGGTTCAATGTCTTATGCATGACATTCATAGCACATAATTGTTTTGATATGTAATAATATAGTTTTATCTTATGCAATTGATCATTGACTGATGATGTCTTATGCAACTCATAAAGACATAAATGCTTCATATGTGATTTTATGGTTGTATTTTGTAAAATCCATCATTGTTTCATGCGTTATGATTTTTTTAGAAATTTTTCAAGTTTTACTAATGTTTCTTGATTTTTTTGAAATTTTTAAAAAATCTTTGTTAAAACTTTACAATTTGTTACAATACGATACATATCTAACTTTGGGCCCGACCGATACGGGTTAAGATATGATACTCATAACCTTGGTTGTAGCTACCATTAGATGTTGGCCTATTTATCAAATGAATGTCAAGAATGCCGTCCTTAATGGTGAATTGAAGGAAGAAGTTTATATGGATCCACCACCTGGATATGAAGTTCCTGTTGAAAAGGTGCTTATGATCGATTTAGTTTGATTTAGTTCTGTTACGATTAGACTAGGTTTTAGCTCCTGTTACACTGATATTGCTATGTTTATTAAGAAATTTGATGAAGGTATTATTATTATTATTATTATTATTATTCTCTACGTTGACAACATGATGATCACTGGAGGAGACAAACAAAGAGTTAGTTTTATTAAGAATGTTTTAAAATAAAAGCTTTGAAATGACTAATCTAGGTTTTCTTAGATACTTTTTAGGGATTGAGGTTGCATATTCTGCTCATAGCTATTTTCTAACTCAATGCAAGGTTGCTTCCGACATCATAGACAAATCTGAAATTATAGATGAGAAAATGGTGGACACTCCTGAAATGATAATGCAAAAATGAAGATACATGATGGCACTGTTGAGAAACAATATTTTGATGATGAATATGTAATGTGATATAATGTGCTTATGTTTAACATGATGACATATGAAATGTTATATTATGATTTGATATGATTTGTTGTGTATCTAACGTGTATTTGATGCAAGGTTGTTTCACTTAAGAAGAGTGAAGACAATTTGATCATGTGCAACAATTTAATGCAATCATACTCGTTTTTTAAGAAAAACTTAATGGGCCAAATATTCATAAAGCCTTTCCAAGAAGATCGGCTACTTCAAGATGATGATTTTGTTTCTTTAGAGTCATATGTAACAGAACCTTCATAAGCATGCATATTTCATATTTCAATATATGTTTTAATTTCATATAAAGTCATTCATACACAAAAAAACAAGGTATTATAAAAGTAATTGTTTGAGTATATTGCATTATTTCAAAAAGACATTTTAGAACAATCATTGTATTTTCTAAAAGCATTTATGAAAAAGACAAAGTGATAAGATATACTAGCTCATAAGATAAGAGCATTCACATTTGAATTGACGATTTTTCAAAAAGCATTAATTGTATTTCAAAATAGTTAATTCAAGAAATGACTATTTTCTATATATTATCTAAAGCATTAAATGTAATCTCAAAAAATACTCACTCAAGAAGTGACGACTTATATTTGAGAACATTGTTTATCACTCAAGCATTAATGATATTTTAAAGCATTTATTCAAGAAATGACCATTTGTAAAATAATCATTACTTTAAGTACTCAAGAAAAGGACAAGTTTAAAAATATAAAAGCTCATGATTTCAAAAAACATTTATGTAAGAAAAGACAAATTATGAAAAGATATACTGGTTCATAATACACAAACATTTACGTAAGAAATTTTTGGTTCATACTTCAAAGCATTTACTCAAGAAATGATGATTTATAAAAAGAATCATTATTTTAAGTATTCAAGCATTTAATGTACTACAAATTATTTAATTGAGAAATGACAAAATTACTATATAATTTTCATTTCGAAATTCTTAAACATTTAATGAACTACAGATCATTTATTTGAGAAAAGATGATTTACATTATAACTCCTATTTTTAATACTCAAATATTTAATGTACTATAAAACATTTATTTGAGAAATGACGATTTGTAGTAAAAGCATTATTTTTATACACAAACATTTATTTGATTAACAAAGCATTTATTTAAGAATGACAATTTATGAAAAAGTAAAATAGTACACATTATTATATTCTACAGTACACAACTTTTTCATAAAAGAAAGGATGTTTTAAGAGACAAGGTGACACATATCAAAAAGTACTCTCATTTGAAAAGGTATTTTCAAAAAGACATGTCTTTGTGTATACCTATATATACAAGCAAAAAGGTGTCAAAAATATAGAGACACACAGAGAAAGATTTTCAAGATAACACTCAGAGTATTGAAAAAGAGAAAAAGAAAGAGAAAGAAAAAGAGAGAGAGAAAAAGACAAAGAAAGCTCTCTGACAAAAATCGATTGTGTGTTTGAGAAAAAGCAAAAAGAATTATTTGTTCTCCTGAGTGATTATTCTGCCTATTTTTTAAAGAGAGAACATTCTGTGAGAATCTTCATACATGCATTCATACTTTGCATATCATTCTGAAGGTTCTATAGAAAAGTGTTGTAATTTTTTGTTGTAATATTGTTCCCTTCTTGTAATTAAGAAGAAGACCTCTGTGTAAGAGGGTGTTATACCTCCTTCTGGTTTGAGAAGAAGACCTCTGTGTTAGAGGGTGTTGTTGCCTTCTCGGGAATTGAGAAGTAGACCTCTGTGTTAGAGGGTGTTGTTTCCTTCTCGGGTTTGAGAAGAAGATCTCTGTAAGAGGGTGTTGTATTATTTATTTCGTAACAAGGATTAAATAATGGAAAGGTAAGTGGTTTTACTTGAGGACTGGACATAGGTCAATAACTCGACCGAACCAGTATAAATCTTGTGTTTATTGTGTGGTGCCTATTGTTTTATTTTTAATTATCAATCTGTGCTCATATATCACTATTCACCCCCCCCCCTCTAGTGGTATTTCAGGCACATCTTTGGACGATCTTACTCCTTACCGCCAAATGATTGGGATTCTCGCATATTTGATCATCACTATACTTGATATCTCATATGCAGTCCATACCGTCAATCGATTCCAACATTCTCCTACCACTGTACATATAAGTGTCGTTATGCGTATCATTAGATATTTACAAAATTCGGTTTCTAAAGGGATTGTTTTGTCTTCCTCCTCCCCACTCAAATTAATTGTTTATACTGACTCTGACTGGAAAGGAGATCCTAATTATAGACGCTCAACTACAGGTTTCTGTATTTTTATAGGTGACTTATTAGTGTTCTGAAAATTCAAGAAGCAACAAAATGTATCATTAGCATCAACCGAAGCTGAGTATCGAGCCATGGCCACCACAACATCTGAAATTCTGTGGTTGAGAAGATTATTGAAAGACATTGTATATGCAATCGCCCTCAAGGTTATGTTATGATAATAAAAATGCCATCTATATAGTTGGCAAACATATATTTAATTAATAAACCAAACACATCGAGGTGGATTGCCACTATATTCGTAAAGAATATCTTAAGAAAATTATTATCCTGCCCTATGTAGCATCGAAATTTCAGCTAGAGCTAGCAGACTTCTTCACAAAAGTGATTCCATCTCCCTGGTTTCACTTCTTACTTGACAAACTTTCGGTGATCACACCATAAGTTTGAGGGAGAGTGTTAAGTTGTATCATATATACATGTGTGTATATGATCATATATGTATATACATACATAGTATATACATATAAATATATATGATACATATGTTCATATCATTGTAATAGGTAAAAACCAATAGGGTTATTTCAATCTTTCACTGTATAAGTTGTGTCCACTAGGGACATAGTGTCTTTGTATATATTTATTTCTTTTATTTTTTTCTGTTTTGTATATTTCTGTTTTAGTTATGGGCAATATTGCCATTGCCCAAATATAGCTCTTGGGATGCTCCCAATAGCTATATTGGGTGCTCTTTTGTGTGTATATATAAGGGTGTTTCCCCTTAGATGTAAAAGGTTTGTTTGAAGCAATAATCCTAATAAAGATTATACATTTTACTCTTTGTTTCTTGCCATTGGGTTGTTATTGTGTGTTGAATTTGACCCATAAGTGGTCTTTGTGTATACACACTTTTGTGCGTTTGTAAAGTCCATAAGAGGCAGTTTATTACTCTCTTTTATTTGATTACAGCTATGAGTGAATCAGGAGACATGGTACTTGACTAAAGCATCTACACCTTCTAGTGCCGCAGTTATACTGAAACATTAAGACAACCAAGTACACTACACGTTAATAAGGAGACATGGTACTTGACTAAAGCATCTACACCTTCTAGTGCCACAGTTACACCGAAACATTAAGACAACCGAGTACACTACACGTTAATCAGGAGACATTGTACTTGACTAAAGCCCCAACAGCTTCTAGTGTCCCATTAACACTGAACCATTATGCTCAACAGTAAATCTAATAAAACAAATGTAGAATCTATGAATCTGACCCAATCGGATCCTTTCTTGATTACTTGATTCCACTACTCATTAAAAGGTCCAGATCGGACCACAACACCCAAACTCATCTGTTGGCACTACCACAATTTAACATTGAATAACAAATGTTTTAATATGTTTTACCTTGATAAGACTGGCAACAACATCAGTGAACCCCCTGCAGCTAGCAGTAACTAGTGAATGGACTGCAACATTGGGCCTGATCATATCAGATGCCATCAACAGCTCAGTAAGATTTGCACGGCCATGGCTACATGCTTCTAAAAGGGCCTCTTCACAAGCTGGCTGAGAAGCCCCTGTCTTCAACAATATCTCCAATATCTCAATGTGGCCCTCCCTAGCAGCAGCTGTAGATGCAAACCCCCTGAACACCTTCTGATTCACATCAGCACCAATGCTCTGTTGCATATGCACAGTTGCAGATACACATGTAAAGCAGGAAAATACCCAAATAAAATTAGAAACAAGCAAATTAGCACTTCAATGTAACCAAGCATACAAACAAAAATATGGAGAAACTTTCAAACAGAACACTACATATAATAAATAAATAAATAAGTATATATATATATATAATCTTCCGATTCAAACACAACACTGACACTCTACCATATGCTGTGCATGCATAAAAATACATACAACATCAAAAGACAAAGAAAATAAAACAAGCACAGCACTATTTTCAAGTAAACAAGTGTGTGCTCACAATATGGTGAGATACACATGCACGCTTGCACAAACCGATACAAACACACGAATATTTCTGCATATAAAATGCAAGAGAATGTGTGAGAGAGAAAGAGAGTATAAGCAAATGATTTTGTCAAGTGTCCATCTAGTACTCTGATTCATGTAATTATCCAAATTAAGATTGCCTTTTGAAAATAACAAAGGTAATTGTCAAAATTGAATCAACATAATTATCCACCAAAGTTTTTTTTTTTGAAAGAAACATAGTTATCCACCAAAGTTGATTGCAACATCCAAAGCATGTACTTCCAACATCACATAAACTAAATAAACATAGGAAGGCACAATCTAAACACTTCTTAAAGCTAGATAAATTGCACTCCAATGTGCATTACTAAACATTTTTTGGTGCATTGTCCTTGAGCATGAGTTTCCTTCTGCCTGGAAGTGTATGAAGGAGCTGTGACTGCAGAGTAAATAAGACGTGGTATGGTCCCACCAGTGCCATCCATTTCTAAATGAAATAACACATGGAAAGCCAACAGAATTTCTTGTGCTTTACTCTCTAGATGATCTTAGCCATAGAAAATTGTGTGGAGCTAACAATAAGCTATTACCTTGTCCGTCCACTGTCCCAATCCCAACCAACGTTGTCAAGACTAGGAAGCGGAAGCAAGAAACGATACGGAAAGAAAAAGCGAGAAGTGATGCATTTTAAATGTATAGGAAGCGGGAAGGGAGGAATAAAAACACAATATAAGAATCGAATGGGAATCAAAATGGAACGCAAATAAAAACTAAAATAAAAGTCACTATTCTTAAATTTCATAATTTTTTATATTCTTACATTTTATGATTTTTTAGTGTAAAAATTAAATTTTTAACAAAATCTAAAAATGGTGACTGTCAATTTAGAGAAAGTACATGAAAATGAGTGAGAAGCGTGAGAGAAAACACATAAAAAACATGAAAAGTAGAGTGAGGGAACATATAAGAAGAATAGATGAAGTGTGTGGAAAGCATAAGAGAAGCGTAGGAGAATCAAGATTCTCATCAAGTTTCAAAAGCAAGGATTATTACGCTTCCGAAGCGAGCTTCCCACCTATCTAAGAAGCATTCAGTAACAGCATTTTTTGAAATTCTCAAAAGACCTCTACACATACTGGCTGTTCTCCAAATCTTTTCATAGGGTGGTAATTTTTTCTTCTTTTTGGTTTAAAATTCTCTCGCCTTCCTTGAGTTAAATTTCAAATAAGTATGCCATTTGCAGTTTGTGCTGTCAATTTTACAGTTCTGCCAAAACAATTTTTCCGTACATACATATTAACTAAAAAACTAGAACTAAGTTGTCCCACAAAAAAGATTAAATATATGCGCTCTTTAACCTAAACATATTGAAAATAATTACAGACATTGACATATACTTGCATCACAATTATATGATAAAAAAAACAATGAAAAAGAAGCACAACAACAGAAAGCAAGAATTGTCAGTATGATGAAGAAACATTACTTGATGAAGTTGGAGATCAATCTTTTCCCAGAAATACAAAAATGGCAAGCAATATAATATCTAGATAATCCTCTTAAAACAACCAGCTCAACTTTGAAAAGAACAAAAATATTATTGAAAAAGGAGCCAACTGAAAACAAATTCAAAAGGAAATATTCTTACTTTCCAGTTCAGAAAGTACGAATGTCTTTTGAGTTTTTACCACAAGGGATCCATCAAATGTCATGAAATGGAATAAGTTTTCGTATGAAATACATGCGGCAATAAGGAAAGCTGCCTAAATGATTGCAAATAAGGTAAAATGTTTTATGTAAAACGTCTAATAACAATGGTCCTGTTTTGTGAGTGGGATGCACAACGAGCCAAACTAGGCCGAGCTCGGCTCGGGCTCGAGCCGTTTAAGCTTGGCTCAACTCGTCCGTGAAAGTAAACGAGCCGAGCTTGTACACAAGTCCAAGCTCAATCTACATAAACGCTCAATCTACATAAACGAGCCGAGCTTGATCAAAACACTAAACTTGATAAAGCTCGATTAAGCTCATAAAAATAGTATATATAAAATATGTTTGCAAAAGTATAAACAATAGTTAGTGTTTCTCTAACGGGCAGACTTTGGACTTTTCATCTAAAGGATACGGTATTGAATCTGCTGCCAGTATAACTTTTCATGTTTTACAATAACCTAGCCCATGTTTTTAGAATATGTATTGTTTTTTTGTCATAATTGTCAAAAATGGTCAGTCTGGTCTAACAGTGAGGCATTTGTACACAATTTGAAGAGGTTGGGGTAAGAATCCCACCTCTTCAAAAGTGAAAGATACGTTTTTCTTTTAACTCGGTAAAGCTCGGCTCGGCTTGAGCTCAGAAATGAGCCGAGTTTGAACAATGTTGATCAAGCTCGGCTCCGAGCTCGAACTGAGCTTGAACACATGCATTTTGAAATGAGCCGACTTCGAACGGCCCAGGCTCGGCTCAAACTCGGCTGGTGTGCATGCCTATTTGTGAGACCCACAAACTTTTTCGAGTGCAAAACAAGAAAGGTGTCACATTTTCTCCGGATGTATCACATTGGCCTTGTAAAACCTGAATCTTTCTCCGCCTAACCATGCAGGCAGTTCACCAACAAAATAATATCCATAAAAAGAGTAAAGACATGGTAAAAATAGTTTTATGGAAAAAAAACGCAACTATTACTTTCCTTAGACTCATCGTCATCACCACCAATCACCATCAGTTAAGACCAAAATGCACAGTGGACGGTTTTTTTCTTAACAAACGTACATGTACATATGTACCACATGACATTAACTCTGTGCAGCAGAGCAAGAGAAACAGTACCAAATTTAAACTACCAGAAGTACTGAAATCATCACATGAAAATCACTAGCTCGAAGCAGTGTGATATATCCGGAAGCTACCAGATATTCCCCATTCCCACCCAAACAGGAACCCGGAGGACGAAAGAATGCACTGACATATACCATAAGGAGTACTCAAGCAACAGCACCAAGTCTTAATTTCTCTGTGAAAATGAATAAATTGAAAATGTTGAAAGGGACACATTAATGCTCGAGGGAATAAAAAGAAGAGGACAACACGAAGGAGAAACAAAATAGCCTGGGTCCACCAATTTAGAGGAGGAGAAACACCATCCAAAGTCCAATGGCTTTTTGTGACTCGGCGCGCCCAACTGGAGAGCCGGCTGTGCGACTCAGCCCGCTGCCAAGAGTCCCATACAAAACACCCCCCGTTCAGCACTCACTAGATTCTAAGCAACTGGGACCCTTCAGGCTACTTGCAAGACTTCTGTCTTGGTGATTGCAACCATCTGAGAGTCTTGGAAACGACTATCCCCGCATCATCCCCACACCCCAGAATCCTCAAGCAACCACCACCACCCACGAACTCGAGCCACATCACTTTCCAAAGAGAAAAAGTACCTACTTGAAAGAAATGGCAGGTGGTGTCCTTGGAAAACCCACCCATTTCCCACGACTCAGTGACACAACCGCAAATCACGCCGGTGAATGGCTTCACCTATCGAGAAAGAGGAAGGCAAGTAGGCAACCATCGCCATCTTTCCTTAGGGAAACATTGAATACGCCAGCTTTCAGCAACCGCGTGCTCCCCTTACCTGTTTCAGTGATCCTACTCCCTTTTTCCCCTCACCAACAATAAACAATTTGATTTTTTACTACCATCTCGACTCACTGCAAAGCCGATGCCCACCCATACTGCATACGCCAAAAGAAAATATAATGAGAACTTCTCTTCACGTACTTGCAAGTTGTCAATCCGCGATTGTAGCACTACAGGCCACGGTGGACAACTTGCACAAAATGAGAAAAATCTTCAGGCCCTCCCCCAATGGGTACCCCAAGATGAACACCTAGACTCTCCCTATCAGGTCCTAAACTGTACTTTTCAGTTGACTTTCTGTGATTGTTCGATCTTCCCTTATTTTTGAGGGAGATGACAGAATATCCATCACTCCCAACTTCAATGGAAGGCCGCAATGCCACATTTTGTCCTCAAGGAGCACTCACAATCGTAGTGTTCCTCTCACTTCCTCTCTTGTGCCTGGGTAAGTGGGATCAGACCTTTCACTATACGTCAGTAGTACAGGGATGAAGAACGAACCGAGCGTTTACTTGCTCGGGTAATTAAATGAGGGGAGCTTGAACACAAGATCGAGCTCGGTACACATAAACGAGCCGAGCTGAATCAGGCAATCAATCTCGATTGAGTTAGATTAGCCCGAGTTCGACTCAAGCCGAGTTTGGACAAAAGCTGTGGCTATTTTATTTGAGCCTTCAGAACGTGTACACAAGTTATTAAGACGACACGTTCATCGTTTCGCCAAAAGCATGAAACGAACAAATTGCCCAAATCATAATCAACATCAGCAATTAAGAGCCTGCCCACGCACCCCCGGGCCGTGGCTAGGGTTGTCAAGGGGTGGGATTTGGTTGGGAGCCAAGTAGAACCAGACCCAAACCTGATTTAAGATGATAGTAACGGGTTTAGACCCACCATACTAGAAACCATACCCAAATCTTATAAAGATTACATGAACCAGACCCTGACCATACCAGGTAAAATAATATTTTTTTATCATTTTTACATTAAAAATTTACAGATGTTAATTGGAACTCGGGTCCGGCCCCAGTCTGGTATGAAATTTCATAAACCATACCTGAATCCATATATTAATAGGATCATTCAAGTCCGACCCGGATTCTAATGGGCCTTCTTATTTATCACCAAATCCTGACCCTATAACGTTTGGTACGTGTCGGGTCAGGGTCAAACCCGATGCATTGAGACCCCTAACCGTGGCCGATCACCTGACTTCTCTTAAATATCTAAAATACCCTTACACAAGCAGGAATTGCTGCAGATCACGCTTGCACACGAGAGAGAGAGAGACGGAAATCCTTCTGAGAAATGCTTCACGAAAGAAAGAAAGAAAGAACAGGAAGGAGAAGATGACGATCGAAGAAGTTCCTTCCCCTCAAGGCTCAACAGAACAGCCTCATGATAAAAATAATTTCAGAAAACCAAGGAGAGATTTGCAAATTCTGCCGCAACGAAGAAGCAAAAGAGATGGCGAGGCTCCCTTTTTTCAGAGAGCAGGGGAATGGGAAAACGATTTCCAGGAAAAAAGAACCCGCATTTACGCAAATTTTCGAATTCATAAGGATGCTCGCTAAGTTTTTCGACACATTGCGATAGCCAATGATCAAATCACAAGTAAATCGCGATTTCCTGAAGAAGACCACGTTTTCAAACCACCACAAACACAGAACCGGGCAAATGCTGCGTGCACGCTTTATACTGCGTCTGTCGCGGTTGCACACTACCTATTTTTCACGTTATTTTTCAAAATAAAACTGTTAAATACTTTTTCCCAAAAGAAAAAAGGAAAAAGTCGACTGCTCGCGGGTTTCGTCTTTTCTCGCTACGTTCCCAAGAAGAAAAAAAAGAAGAAGAGACTTCTCCAAAAGAAAGGGAGGATTGGCGATATTTTACAATATAAAACTGTAAATATAAGAGACACACGCCTTCTCCAAAAGAAAAGGAGGATTGGCTTTATTTTCCAAAATGAACCTGTAAATATTTCATCTAGAAAATTCGATTGATCACCATTTTCATGTTTTCTCGCCATGAACCAAGAAGAGTAAGACGATATAAACACGCATTCTCCTAAGGGAGGAAGATAAAGAAAAACGGAAGCTTCTCCGAAGATCAGCACTATTCCGAAGGATCCGAACGCCACACAATGCAACTAACAAGAAGAAAGGTGAGCAAAAAGAGAGCAGAACGTTTCCTCCCAAAGAAAATACTCGTATAGGTAAAACCAAAGGCCACACTTTCCAGAAATTTGGGCTAAAACTCCATCACTATTAAACAATCCAGTAATGCACCTCTCCTCCTGTAAGAGATAGGGAAACAAAAAAAACCGAGTTTTCCAAAATCAACATCACCGTCTATACTCCTCAAACGAACACCGCTCCACGAAAACATCATCAAGCAATCAAAAGAAGCAACTACAGAGAAGAAAGAAGAAGAGGGAGAATCTCCGGTGCGACAGATCGCGCGGAAAGAGATCCTTACCAGAAGCTTCCGGACGAGCGTCGCATTCCCGGCGTGGGCCGCGAGGAAGAGCGGCGTGGAGTCCGTCCTGAGCTCCTCGCTTTCCTCCACCACCTCCCCTGGAGCCTCATCCTGGAGCACCACCTCCGACCAGCGAGACCTCAGGCAGACCGCCCCGACGAAGTTGACGTCGACGACGGGGTCGGCGACGCACTCGAGAGCAGTCCTCACATCTCCGGAGAGGCAGGCGTCCACCAGCCGCTGCGACACCTCCGCCTCGTAGTCGATCGGGAAAACCTGTTTTCCGGCGAGGAACCCACCGGACGAGTGCGACAACACCATCATCACACCTCCCTCACCGTCAAGAAATCAGGCTTATCACGCCCTCATCGCCAGCCACCGTACAAGACCAGCACACACACAGAGAGAGAGAGAGTTTCAAATGTGTGAGCACCAGAGGGAGAGGGAGTTACAAGACGGTAAATTTGTAGGCGGAGGTTAACCGCGGTTAAATAGGAACCTGGGTTATTTTTTCTATGGTTTCACTGTGGGTCCCTTAAGGCGACTCTCTTTTCTTTTCTTCTGTTTCTTTTTTTTATCTCCTTTTTCCTTCTGCACCCAATTTTAATATGGTACGGCTCGGCTCGGCTCGGCTTACTCGGTGAGTTTGGCTCGTTTTTGGTCCCACAACGGAATGCCACGTAGCACTCGGAAAGTGCAGTAGAGTTTAGGTGACGTGGCATTCTTCTTCCAAGAAGACCATTAGAAGCCAGAAAGTGGATCGGATTTGGCCGGGACTTTGATCCTAATCCATGCAGTATATTCGGATATGGATCCTCAAATAGAATCCCAAATTTATTTTGGGCTTATCTGCCATCTTTTTATCTGTTTCCGATTAGGGTCATCCGAACCAAATCCCATTTCGTTTTTATGTACATTTAAAATACGTTCCAACAATAACACTAATCACATTCTCTGTAGAAAAAAATAAAATAATCACATTCTCGAGAAAATCTCACGATATTTTAAAATTTTTATTTTTTTCTCAAAAATTTTAGGAAAATATCAGCATATATATATAATATAAAACTATAAAACCGTGATAAAAAAGCAATGTATTCAAAATAGCTGATATTTAACAAGTAAAGCATGTTTTTTATATTAATTGGAATTTGAAAGTGATAATAAAATTGCAAGATGTTCAAAATATCAATGACACTTGTTGGTCTAGCTTTTTTAACCAATTTTTATTAATTAGGATCCAGCTCAAATCCAAGACTTTTCAGTTATAACAATGCAACTGAATCATCCAACCATAGAAGCTACTTGTTACATGGAGAATCTTGTTTCCTTCTCATTTTCGAAATTGATTCTCTTTGGCTCCCTTTAACGTCGCTTCTCCCTAACTTTTTATTTTTTTTTATTAAAAAATAATATTTTTTTATAACAAGCTTAAGTATTGATTTTATATTATTATATATTTGTGTTAATATCATTTTTTATGTGTTTGCACTCATGTATTGTCATGTGTTTCCTTTTTATTTTTCGCATAATTACTTTACAATTGTACATCGCTTCTCGCTTCATACTACTTTTACAACACTTGCCTTCCCGCTCTCCCGCTTCACGCATCGCTTCTTATATTTATTTGGCTTCCTCGTAACTATGCATCCAACTATGTCATTTGGGCTCATAAATTATAATTTAATAAGTTAGTGTCATGGGAGAATCCTCGTGAGGTAAGTTTTGGTGTGATTCCTGATGGGAATTGTGTGACCGCAGCACAGTTTTGGCGTGATTCTAGTGACACCGAATATAACAGTTAGGGGTGTCAACCGGTCCGGTTTACCCGGACCCGACCTTGGAGGGCTTGGGTATGGTGACAAATAAGACAACTCGATTAAGACCCAGGTTCAGACTCGAAGGTCCGACTAATACATGGATTCAGGTATAGTTTGTGAAATTTTATACCAGACCTGGGCCGTACCCAAGTTCCGATTAAGACCTACAAATTTTCAATGTATAAATAATAAAAAATATTATTTTATTGAGTTTGGTTCATGTAGTTCTTATCAGGTCCAGGTATGGTTTGTCTTATAGTAGACTCGATTAGACCTGGATTCGAACTCGATATCATGCCCAAAAATCTGATCCAAGTCTGATTATACTGGGTCCGAACCAACCCCGACTCGTTGACACCCCTAATAACAGTACGGGTGGGCAATGGGCCAGCCTGGCCCGCTAATGGATCGGGCCAGGCCGTCAATGATGAGCCAAGTCAAAAGCCCAATTCAGGCTTGGGAATACTCTGGCTCTATGCCTGCCCGTTAGGCCCACTAATCAAGCTGGGCCTGGCTTATTATATTATATATAATATAATATATGTTATATATATACACATGGGCAGAGCCGGGCTGCAGGCCGAGCTGAGTGGCCGGGTTAGAGCCAAGCTTGGGCCTAATTTATAGAACCAAACCCGGCCCGTTGCCGACCCCTACATAACAGTTTGGCATTGAACCTACTTTGTGCAGACTTTAATGGCATTGATTGATATGTTGAATTCAAAATATGGACAGCTTTATATATGTTACTAGATACAGCATGTTTTTATTAATATTTTTATGATGAATAAATAATGAAAAACAAATTATATTATTTTCGTTAAAAACATACAACTGAAAAAAGAGATGCAAATAAAACCTTAAAATAATTATGGTACCAAAGACTTTCTTTACCTTGTTTACCAACACATCCAGCAAAATAAAGAAAAATAAAAAACAATAATAATAAATTTTATTTATTTATTTATTTTTTAAAAGCAATCTGGAGTTAGGCAGATCCCTACCAGAACAGCAGGCTTCCCATGTGCCTCGAACCTGGGCCTTCAGCTTGACACAGGAGGCTGCTTACCACATGGGATACCACCTTAACTCTAAATCAGGGCTATGTCATTGGTATTATCAAGAGATTTATTTTTCTATCTGGTGGAGTAAGAGACCGTGATGCTGCCTTCTTGTTCGTTTACTGTTCTCTCTTTTCTCTTCTCGTCCATTTGCCCTCTTATTTTCTTTCTCTTGTTCTTGGTTTTTTTATTATTTGGTACGATCGACAGTAAAAAATGCGCAGACTACGGGAGGTAATGAGTGGTCCCTTCAAATCGATTGATTCTTGCCACGTAAAAGGTGAAGGGTTCACATATGCCATAGTAAGGTTTACAAAAATGAGCATACTTACGAGGGATGAGGTGCTTTTAGTTAGCAAAAATGTATCCATTGAAAAGAAACAAAGGTAATTTAAATATATTTAGCATGGTAAATGGGAAAAAAAAACGCCTACAAGGTGAACTTAAATAGCAACCCATAAGTGAGTTGAGATTCTTGGCAAATTTATAAGAGATGGAGAGTATCTTTTGATTTTAGACGTGAGATAGACGTTTAGATTATGAAAAGTTAACTTGCTTTGTGTGTATATATATATATATATATATGTTCATTGTTGTCTATTTACTAAAAACTTCCTTTAGATTGAGCCAATTTTGTCGGGGCCTACGCAAGAGAAGGGCGATGACATACCTGGAGCGGCCATGTCGATCTGCAAACAGCCCATAAGTGAACATGAATCTGGTGGCTTTGAGATATTTGACTCCTCAGTCGATCACAGCCTTTCAATGAGCGCAGGCACCTTCAACGATGGTGAGTAAGATTCAATCTCAGCAATGAAAATCATGTATGATTTCTCTTTATTTTTTTGCACAGGAGTTTCTCATCAACATCCTCTTTTATAGCATTAATCTTTATTAGGAAACAATTACGTAATTGTTCTCTTCTATCCGATAGGGACACTTTTATGAGAGTCCTTAATGTGGGTAACGCCCACATTACGTGGGTGACTCAAATATTCTCTCACTTGTCTCAGCGATAAACCTTCGACTGAATATCTTATGAGAATTGCTTGATGAATAGATTGGCCTTTAAAATCTATTCTACAAACCCTTAGTTAAATCTCTAATCCTTATAAGATTAACAATAAACAACCATAATGAAAATCATAAAATACTGTATGTGATCACTTTATTCATATGCATATGTCAAAAAAAGTTTTACAAGTTCATCTTCAATACATATTTGGAATACAATCTCGGTGCTAGCCCTTTAGTGAGAAGATCTACAATATCTCTTTGATACCAATATTAACAATATGCACTAGATGATTCTTTGTTCTTTCTTTAACAACAAAGTACTTTAATTTTATATGCTTACATGATGTAGTATTTTTATTATTATTCAAAAAGGACACTGCAGCTTCATTATCACAGTAGACCTTCAGTGGCTTTTCAACGAAATCAACGACTTTTAACTGTGATATGAAGTTCTTCAACCATATGGCCTGTGAAGTAGTCTCATATAATGCTATAAACTTTGCCTTCATGGTATGAGTAGCAATGGTCGTCTGCTTTCCACTTGTCCAAGAGATCGCTCCCCCAACAAGTAAGAAGACATACTCAGTAGTAGACTTTTTACTATCAAGGCATCATCCTAAGTCCACACTTGAGTAGCCAATAACCTTGAGGTGATTAACCTTATGATACGTCAACATATAGTCTTTTGTCCCTTGCAAATACTGCAAGACTTTCTTAGTAGCCTTTTAATAGGATATGCCTAGGTTAGACTGAAATCTAACAAGCACCCCTACTGCGAAAAAAATATCTAGACGTGAACAAGTCTGCACGTATTACAAGCTGCCAACAACTGATGCATATGAATAAACACTTATATGTGCTTTGTCAATATCGTTCTATGGACAATCCTTTAGGCTCAATTTATCACATTTGATATGAGTGTTGTACAAGGAGAATAATTCTCCATCCCATATTGCTTTAATACCTTATTTATGTAGCATTTTTTAGAGAGGTCTAGAAAGCTTTTTGCTTTGTCTCGACAGATCTCTATGCCAAGTACATAAGCAGCCTCACCCATATCTTTCATATCAAAATATGATGCAAGAAGCTATTTTGTCTCTGCAAGTAACTTTATATCGTTAGTTGTAAGCAAAATATCATCTATATACAATATCAATATAACGAGCATACTCTCACTTTCCTTAAGGTATATACATTGATCAATAATGTTTTCTCTAAACCCGAAAGCTGCAATGACTTAGGAAAATTTAATATACCACCGCTGAGAAGCCTGTTTAAGTCCATATATTGAATTGTTAAGCTTGCAAACCCAAAAATCATCTTCAGAGAAACCAAGAAGTTGTTCCATGTATACCTCTTCATTCAGATCCACGTTAAGGAACGCTTGTTTCACATCCATCTGATATAGCTCTAAGTCATAATGAGCTACGAGGGACAAAATTATCTTCATTGACTCCTTAGTTGAGACAGGAGAGAATGTCTCATTATAGTCAATACCCTTCATCTGGGTGAACCCATTAGCAATCAATCTTGCTTTATGTCTTTCTATGTCACCTTTGGAGTCCCTTTTGGTCTTAAAGACCCATTTACACCCTATGAGTTTTACTTTTTTAGGTAACTCAACAAGATCTTACACTTGATTCTTAGTCATATAGTCCAACTCTTCTTTCATGGCTTTTATATAGTGCAAAGATTGTTTGCTTTCAATAACTTTCATAAAAGTCAACGGGTCATTATTTATATCTATGAAATCATCAGGCTCTTAAAGGTACACCACATAGTCAGGATGTATGGCAGATTTTCTAATTCTTGTGGATCTCCAAACAGGTCGTTCTACAGGCTCAGATGAAACTTGTTCATTCTATTCATGCTCTTCTGCATTATCCACAATAGGTTCAATTTGGATTTGT
This sequence comes from Nuphar pumila, assembly GCF_984573655.1. Taxonomy (NCBI): domain Eukaryota; kingdom Viridiplantae; phylum Streptophyta; class Magnoliopsida; order Nymphaeales; family Nymphaeaceae; genus Nuphar; species Nuphar pumila. Next base: position 122,527,206 of record NC_143252.1, on the reverse strand, counting down.
GCATCAACCACCAGGTAATCAACCACATCATCATTAGGGATAATAATATGGTATCTTTCGGTGTTTTCTTTAACAAGCAGTGAAACTGAATCATATGTTTTCTCAAAACCAAGGCTTTGAAGCGCACTTAATCCTACTGAACCATCTTTAAGGAATTTTGCCTTATTCGTTTCAATAATTTGTGGTGAATGAGATGGGCAGTAAAACTTGTATCCTTTTGATCTCTCTGAATAACCAATGAAATATCCATTGATCACCATTTTTTTATTGATTGCGCATCTACTGCTTAGTTTTATTTTTTCTCTTTGTGCATAGACGGATAGTGAAATCGAAAGTATGTCAAGTATAAACTCTGAAGATATGAAGAGCCCCTTTTTCCTCCATCATTCAGACAATTCCAGCATGACACTGGTATCACAATCATTGACCATCGATAATTATACCAGATGGTGCAGCGCAATGATTATGACACTATCTGCAAAAGATAAGTTTGGATTCATAGATGGATCTATCAATAAACTGATGTCCTTATCTAACAACCTCTTTATTTGGCCAGACTCTTGACAACCCTTATTGCAAAGTCGATGGACTCTTAAGAGTCCTTATCTTTACAAAGTTGGTGAGAGAGTCTTTGCAAAATGAAAGAGTTCTTGCCAATAATCAAGGATATCCTTGATAACCATCTCCTTGATTATCGACAGATATTTTAATCTTTTACTCCTCCTTCGTTCTGATGGTTTTATTGAAGAATACAAAGCCTCACTCATGGCCAAGGGCTACACCTAGGTTGAAGGATTGGATTATAATGAAACCTTCACTCTTATTGACAAGTTAGTCACTGTGCAATGTTTGATAGCTCTCGCTACGGTAAAAAATTGGCATCAATTCCAAGTAGATGTTAATAATGCCTTCCTTCACGGGGATCTCATGGAAGAAGTATATATGACCTTATCACTCAATTTTTCTGTTTAGGGAGACCGTAAGGTTTGCAGACTACACAAGTCGTTGTACGACCTTAAGCAATCATCTAGAAACAGATTTGCCAAGCTCTCACATTATCTGCTTCATGAAGGTTTTACACGATCTAAGGTCGATTACTCTCTTTTCTTTAAACCCACTAATGGGGTGCATATATTTCTTCTAGTCTATGTGAATGACATCATCATTACAGGCGATGACATTCAATATTCTTGGATCAAAGGCTTTAATGTGGGGGTTATACAACTTAACATCTGCAGGACATCCCGATATATACATATAAGACAGTGATGGTTTTCTACCTATCCACAACTCGTAGAAAGTTTTAGGTACAAATTTTGTAGAAACCTTATTCAAAATATGCACAGCAGTCCTTAAGGCTTCACTCCACAACTTCATGAAAATTGTTGAATAATTCAACATGACCCTGACCATTTCTTTAAGCGTACGATTTCTCCTTTCAGCTACACCATTCTAGCAGGCACTACCAGGCATGGTATACTGAGGCACAATGCCTTCTTCTTTAAGAAACCGCGCTAATGGTCCTTCCTTTTGTCCCATCTCAGTAAACCTACCATAATATTCATCACCTCTATCAGACCTGACTATTTCAATAACTTTATCAGTTTGTTTCTTTACTTCTTTCTTAAATTCTTTAAACATTTAAAAAATATCAGATTTTTTATAAATCAAGTACATATACATATATCGAAAAATTGTTATCGATGAAGGTGACAAAATATTTTTTGCTTGTGTAACAGAGGGTAAATGGTCCACATACATCTGTATGGATTATTTCAAATATCTCACTACTACGTTTGGCACATTTTTATATGTGTTTATTTGCTTAGCCTTTATGCAATCAACATACGGATCATTGTCAGTAAAATCTAAGGATTTCAAAATCTCTTCATTTACGAGTCTCTTTATTTTCTTTTCAGAGATATGACTCAACCTTCAATGCAAAAAATGTAGAATTTATCATTAATCATTCTACGTTTGTTCCCAACCAACGCGTATTCAAAAGTCAAGAACTTTTGAGTTTGGATCTTCACATTTAATTTGTACAAACCAACATAAACTAATGCAGAACCAATTTTAATTAAATTTTTGTATATGAATAACTTGGAGTTTTCAAATTTAATACAATATCTAAATTTATCCAATCTTGAAATTGAAATTAAGTTTCTACTATATGATGGGACATAAAAGACATCATGAAGATCCAAATCTACGCATGTATCTAAAGTGATCTTGCAGGTCCCAACACTCTTTACATGCGAACACATCTTGTTCCTCGAATAGATGTTCTTCTCATGCATTATTGGTTTTCTTCTGTTCATGAACGATTGTAAATAGTTGAAAATATGAACAGTAGCACCAGAGTCAATCCACCAGTTATTTTCAGGAATTTGTAATAAATTACATTCATGATAAGTAAATGACAAATTGCATTTATTTTCTAACCATTTCTTATACTTTATGCAATTTGCCTTTTTGTGTCTCTTTTTCTTGCAAAAGAAACACTTTATAGGAGTAGAATCGAGTTGTTTGTTCTGAGATGACTTATCTCCTGCTGACTTCTTCCTAGCAGTTTTCTTAAATGCATTCTTTTTTTGTCCTACCTTGGATTCATGAGAAGCCATATATGTACTTTTCACATTCTCTCATTTTAATTTCTTTTTTTTCTCAACACACTTGGACATAAGTTCATTGAACATTCATTCATCATTATATGTGTTGTAAGAGATTTTGAAAGGTCCATATTCCAAAGATGAGGATGCCAGAATCAAATGCACTAGGAATGAATCATAAATGGCCAGCTTCATGTCATTTAGCTGAGACACTATGTTGCTCATTTCCAAAATGTGATGGTGAGTATTACTCCCTTTAGAATATTTTATAGTTATAAGTTTCAACATTAGGGTACTGGTCCTGACCTTATTCAAACTAACAAACTGTGTCTTAATAGCACTCAGGAATTCCTTCACTGTCCTGCATTGCGGGATAGCACTATGAATATTCTTAGCTACCTTAGATTGCAAAAGCAATAGGCTAAGTCTATTCGATACCTCCCACTTCTCAAAAGCACCATTTTGTTCAGCAGTACTTTGATTTGTCAGGGCAGTAAACTCATCTATTTTTAAGGCCAAATCCAAATCCACATACTCTAATGTAAAAAGGACAATTTCTTTTCAATATATCTATCAAGAAAAAGAATAGTACTTAAGTCATCTAGAATCACAAAATCAGAAACTGCATGACAAAATATATGTATAAAAAGAAAACATATACGAGACAAACTTGATAAAAAAACAATAAATAAAAGGCCCTTGATATGCTTATTTCTAGGCGAGTGAAAGGGGTCATCGAAGTCCTACTTTGGTAAGAGCTCTGACATGCGTAATCACTATGCCTACCAACCATAGTTAGTAAAACTAAAGCTCGTGTGAAACTAGACCATCAACACATGGTACCTTTCAATACACATGCACGATGTATCTCATCACACTTGCCTTATTTTACACTACTCAGATTTCAAACACGATAAAACTCATTATGGTTTGCTTATCATTTTATGAATCCAAGTACATTAATATTGAATAAAACTATATGATAGAATAAAATTGACAACATGTGCGTATTCAGTTACTTTGGTAACATGAATTCACTAAGTTATCTAACTATCATTGATTCCAATATCAGGCATTCATTTATGCATGCATAATTACAAATAAAATGCATGATCAATGATAAAACAAGCTTAAAAGGCTAAAACATGGGGTCCACAAGCAGGAACCGGTCTGAAAACACCCTGAACTGGTCTGAAATTGCCCTAAATCGGTTAAGGGTTCGAATCGGTTCTGAACCTTATGAACCGATGTTAAGTATGAACAAAAGTTCATAAAACCCTATAACTGTATGCCAAAATCCCTATATCTTCATATATTTACGAAAATAGGGTCTTAGCATCTCAGAACCGGTGAAAAACTGGAAGGAACCAGTCAAAAATGACTCTAAACTGGTCCCAGAAAGGGCCGAATTAGTCACATATCTGGTTCAGTTTCAAACAGTGTCAGGATCCTAATCTGGTTCATATTAGATCCGGGTCTGACCCGGTATAAGCTCGATTTGAGTCTGACCCGGTATAATCTGGATCCAAGTCTAACCCGATTTTTACTGGATTTGGGTCTGACCCGGTATAATTTGGATCTGGGTCTGACCCGATATAATCTGACTCTGGATCTAACTCGATCTTTACTAGATCTGGGTCTGACCTGGTACAAACTGAATCCAGGTCTGACCCAGTACTAAATAGATTTGGGTCTGACCCAATACAATCTGGATCTGGGTCTGACCTGATCCAATCAAAACCTAGGTCGGACCCGGTCTTTCCGGATCAGACACATACCTGGTACCATTATGGGTCTGGGTTCGGTCCAAGGAAAATGGCAGACCCGATCCACCCAAAATGGGTTTAGATCGGGCCTGTCACCAAGTCAAAATACCGGACCCGATCCGGTTCCAATGTTAAAACAAAAACCTGAGGGTTTCTGTTTACAAAACCTGAGAAACCGAAAAGGTTTCTCTCAGGTTTCACGGTGACCCACGTCGTCGGCCAGCTCACGGTGGAACCTTCATCGACCCCGACGGCCTCCGGCGATGACTCCTCCCACCTCACTCGATGGTAGAGGGGAAGCTGAAAAAAGGGGCTCGGCGCCCTAGATGTCGCATGACGTCAGACGGACCATGACACTGGTGAAATGGCCGACGAAGGCCGCCACTTCCTGGTGACGCACCCACAGCGTTCTGCAGTCATTGGCGAGAGGGCCCCACTGCCCGACAACAGATGGAATAGAGAATGAGAAAAAAGGGGGGGTTTAAAACTCTTGTCCGGAGATTGACGAAAAGTGTTGACGATGAATCGCGGTGACCCTGATGATGGCTAATCACCCTGCAACCCGATGGCCACAGGTAAAACCTTATCTTTATGTAGGTTTTTTTGTACTATGTCACCCCACGATGACATTCGCAGTCTACCGGCGACACCATGTCGCCCCACGACAACCTGTTGTCGACTGCTAGCATCCTGTGCAGGTAAAACCCTTACCTTTTTTTATTTGGGCATTTCGGAAAATAGTCGGGACAACACCTGACTTTCCCGAAACCGGCAGGGGATGTCCGTCTGAATCCTGAATACGGTGTTTGTGCCTCCCTTCTTTAAGAAACCAACCCGGTTGTGGTCGAGAAGAGGGGCATCACCATTCATATGACGGTTCTGCTGGAAAAAATGCAATCAAGAAAAAATACAGGCATAAATGCACAGGCACAACGGAAATGTGGGTCTATAACCCATTGTTGGGGCCTACGCAAGAGAAGGGTGATGGCATACCTGGAGCGGTCATATCGATCTGCAAACAACCGGTAAGTGAACCTAAATCTGGTGGCTCTGAGATATTTAACTCCTTAGCTGATGGCAACCCTCCAATGAGCGCAAGCACCTTCAGCAATGATAAGCAGGATCCAATCTTAGCAATGAAAATCAACTATGATTTCCCTTTATTTTTTTTTGCATAGGGGTCCCTCATCAACATCCCTTTTTATAGCATTAGTATTTGTTAGAAAACAGTTACGTAATTGTTCCCTTCCAAAATAGTGGGGCTTATCCGATAGGAACACCTTTATGAGAGTCCTTAACGTGAGTAAGGCCCACGTTGCGTGGGTGACTCCACCAGATTTAACTAAAAAAAAACTTGATTTACTTTATCATCAGGTTTTAGTGTGATATGATTCATTGATTTTTTTTTCTTCAAAAAGACTCAGACTAAGTAAGAAAAATACCTAATCTAATACATGTTTTTAACTAACTAATTTATAAATAAACATGTCTAGAGGTTCAGATTAAGCAAAAAATCACATCCAACTATGAATTTTTCTAGAGTCGTAACCAGGTCCTAATGAGCCTTTTTTTTATACGTAGCCTAATTAAATGACATATCTCCACAATGTATTAAACGTTTAAAACTGCTGCCAAATTTGTTAGCCATATTTTCCAAATATTACCGATATTTGTCACTATCTATGTTCTAATTTACTACCTCATGTTTTCCAATCCTTTTTATTTCAATTATATTTAGGGATGTCAGCAGGTCGGATGTAACCTGACATTCGACCTGAACACGAATCCGATTAGTCGGGTTCTGTAGAAAGATTGCGATTCAATAAATAATGGCATTCAGGTTCGGTGTTCGGTATTGAGTTTTGCATTCAAACCCAAACTCGAATCCGACTAAAACCCGACCCGATTAATAAGTGAAGGTACCGGGCCCGCATTTCGTTTTTTTCTAATTCCATCTGAATCCAAATCTGAACCCGATTAGACTGTGCCCAATTAAGTCGGATTCGATAATGCCAAGATCCAACCCGAGTCCGACTTGCATCCCTGATCATATTGCTTTGCTCAAACTTATAAACTGCTATTGTGAGGCCCATGCAAGTTTTAGGTTACCAACGGGCGTCCGTACTCTCACGTGGGACCCACACCTCCCACTTCTGCATTTACCTAGGGGTGCAAATGGATCGGATTCAGTATCCGAGTTGGGTACATTTATTTTCGGATTTGGACCATAAAATAGAATCCGTACACAGAGATGCGAAGTGGTCAAATTTCTTACCTGGATCAGAACTTGATCCGACCAATCATTTTGGTTTCTGGTAATAATATATCCAAATAAGTCTCGGATTCAGTAGAGATATGATCTATTCTATCCCGATCCTCACTTGAAATCGTATAAAAAATAAATCTTCTCGGATCCAATTCCGGATTATGTCTCTCATTTTAGCTTTTCGACTTGTAAATAAAGATATTTTCCTTGTTTTATCATATCCAGCGCGCATCACAGGGCTTCAGATAGTATCCAGATCTGGAACTCCAATGTGAAATCCGGAACCCAGCATCACAGGGCTTCGCATAGTGTCCAGATCTGGGTCTCCAATGTGAGATCCGGAACAGGGTCCACTGATCAACAGTCGGATCTGAAGGGTCAATCATGACCCAACCCATATGTGACCCTTTTTCTTCCCTATCCTTACTGTCTTTTCAGATCACCTTCAAACTTACATGGCTGGATTCTTGTTAAATCCAAACCCAGATACAGATTAAAAAGAATCTGTATTAAAAAAATCCAAATTGTTTGTTCATTTTGCCTTCATCCTTCAGTTAATTATCTCATTCAAGATTTTTTTTTAATCCAACTTGTTGGACTCAATAAAAAAAAGGCCAAGAAACGAGACGAACAGCTCATGACTCGGTTTGATTCGAAAGCTCATTCAGGCTTGTAAATTGAGCTCAGCAAGCCGAGCTGCAAGCTCACACGAGCTAGGAATGGACATTGGGTGCGCGACTCGGCTCGAATCGTGTAGGGCCATAGTAGATCGAGTTGGGATTCAAATATTAGGCAATGAGCTCGATCCAAAATGTGGCTCTGAACTAAATCCATTTTAGTATAGTTGGACCAAGATTTGAATTTTACATGATTATACTGGATCTGAAAAAAAGTGGAAAAGCTTTTACACGAAAAAGTGCAAAGGGGTTGAATTTCCTTTAGATCTGAATATAGATCCAAAGTCTCCAACAGGAAGTGTCAAATCTTAGTCCAACTCGAAACAGAAGAAGTCCGATCATGTAATTCCGAATTCAATCCACATATACATTAGGGCTAGGGATGGCAGTGGACCGGGGGAAAGCGGGGCCCCGCCTCGCCCCGTTTGGACCGGGGATGGAGGCGGGGGTGGAGGATAAAATCCACCCCCACCGCGGAGGCGGGGCGGGGGTGGACGTGCACTTTTCCCCGCCCCGCCCCATCCCCGCCACGATCCCCGCCTAATCCCCGCCCCAACCCTGCTCCGACCACTTTTCCCCGCAATATCCCCGCCTCATCCCCGTTTGGACCGGGGATGGAGGTGGGGGTGGAGGATAAAATCCATCCCCGCCGCGGAGGCGGGGCGGGGGTGGAGGATAAAATTTTGAGGCGGGGCGGGGGTGGAAACCTTGTCCCCCGCCCCGCCCCGCCCCACTGCCATCCCTAATTAGGGCATACCAAATATTGCCGATATTTTGAAAATATCCCCGAAAAAATGGCATTTTAGGTCACCCTTTAAAACTCCAATATATGGCGAGGATTTCTTCTTGATGTTGTTAATGGCTATTTTTGTTGAAAAGGAGTGTGACTTTAGTTTTTTACTTTTTATTTCTGCTTAAAAAACCTTTTTTTTTATAATTTGTGTCAATGTTTTGCCAGTAAAAATGCGAGAAATATGAACATTTTCAACTTCTAACAAGAATTTGGATGCCGTTATTTTGCAGTTTTAAACATTTGTGCTATGCATTGGGGTCTTATTTTAATACCCAAATCCTGGAATGCTGTGCTGGATCCGGATCAGGAGTCCGATCCACTTTTACCCTTACAATCCAGGCTCATCTCTGCTTAGGTTATAGACACAGATTACGGACATTATTTTATGGGTATCGACCCGATCCATAGGGAACCCCATAAACCATTAATGACCTGATAGAAATCTTTTAACAACCACTGGAGAGAACCTGCCAAGGGCAGAAAGAGTGAATCCTTGCATTGCATGCCATCAGAAAATGTGATTCTTGTGAGTTTGGGTTACTGCTTTTTTTTTAAAAGCAAGCTGGGGTTTAGACATACCCCACCAGTTATTATTCAAAGTACCACTGGGGTTTGAACTTGCAACGTTCCCATCACAAGGAGATGGGCACCCACACCTCCTACCAACTAGGCCGAGCCCATTGGCCATTCTCATAACGACATCCCTGAATATGGCGGGCCTAGGGATGGCAGTGGGGCGGGGCAGGGCGGGAGACAAGGTCTCCACCCCCGCCCCGCCTCAAGATTTTATCCTACACCCCCGCCTCCATCCTCGGCGGGGATGGATTTTATCCTCCACCCCCGCCTTCATCCCCGTTTCATGTCCTCCATCCCCGGTTCAAACGGCGATGAGGCGGGGCGGGGCAGGGATATTGCGGGGAAAAGTGGTCGGGGCGGGGTTGGGGCAGGGATGAGGCGGGGATCGTGGCGGGGCGGGGAAAAGTGCACGTCCATCCCCGCCTCCACCCCCGATCGGGGATGGATTTTAACCTTTGTCCCCGCCTCCATCCCTGTTTCATACCCTTCATCCCCGGTCCAAACGGGGCGGGGCAGGGCCCCGCTTTCCCCCAGTCCACTGCCATGCCCTCTTGAATGTGGCTCAGCTTTAGCCCATACATGACCCTCAAGTAGAATTTGGCAAGTGTCTTGCTGGACCTGAACCGCTGAGTTTAGTTTTGGTAAAAGAGCCTGTTCAAGATGGGCTCATTTAGGCTGAAGCTCAGCTGAAACTGAGGCTTGAACTTTGTACTTTGTATCAAGCTAACTAAGCTGAGCTCAGTTGAAAAAACATGTGCTTTTATTTTGAACCATTTTTTTTAAAAGGCAAGCTGGTGTTAGGCTCACCCCTACCAGAATTCGATCCTGGGTTTTCAGCTTGACACACAGGACCCCCCGCTTACCACATGGGATACCACTTAGGTGGTATTTTTTTTAAAACCATTTTACATCACTGTATGCGACATAAATGAGACTGCTTGGCTCTTCGACCGATTCTCATAAGAATCATTCTCCAATGAAAACAAGCGCATATTCCCTTGCATCCCATGCGATCCAAAATGAAGTGATTCGAAATTACAGGTTAGACGGTGTGATCGAGAATCACGTGACAAGTGAGTAAAATGGCCCCTAATGTCATTTTGAATCTCAATGCTCCATTTTCTCATGTTTGCTTACACGTACAAATGAGAATTGTTTTCTTTCAACCGTGACACGATTCTCGTGCGTTTCGAGCCAAGCAAATATGCCCTAACTCTCATGAGAAAATGTGCATAAGAATGAGGGTCACAACTTCAACCTTGCAACTGCAATTGTGTTTTTAAGGGCTTTGCAAAAGTGATTTTGAATAGTTTTGTAATCATTGTCTCTCATAATAGGAGTCCTTGACCCCTGAGTCCCTTTTTACTTGAATTGGGGAATTGTTTTCTTTTTTTTATGCATTCTCTTGTATAATTATGAGCCAATTGCAATCACATGAGAAAGTGTGTAACGATCCTAAATTGACCCTAAAAAAATTTGTAATTTTTTTTAACGAATAAATGATTTTAAAACATTGCAAAAAGATATCCCAATAACCTAGTTCATAGATTTAATATACATAACTCAACATACATTCCAGATATAAAATAAATCAAATCATGAATTTAAATTGAATTGAATTTAATAAAATAATCTTTATTTAAGGTTCAACAATTTCTTCATAACAATAAACTCTTAACTATATTAGAATTCAGGCCACCATATCATAACTCTCGCTCCCTCCAGCAAGTCGGTCCCTTCATCATTGAGTCTTAGTACCTAAAAGATTTTAAAAATGAAGTAAGGACCGAAGTTCTCAAAGGAGACTCTCTCAAAATTCAACAGTAAGAACGATAACATAAATCAAATCAAACATAAGATTAAAAGAGCTCTACAAACATCACATGTTCAGAATAAACTTGCAATATAAACAGTTCGATCCAAACGACCTGCAATCTCATGCTAAATTAACCATTTAGAGATGCATGAATCAACATAATATTCATGAATCACTTATTAACTTTAATTATCAGTATTGCTTTTGTATGTTTGTTTCTACTTAATGCACAAAATTAAATTTTTATTTATATAAAACCCCCATATTCTTAAAATGAATCGAATTCTTGAGGTTCAAGGCAGTCTACAGTGGTATTTTTAATACATAATTTGTATTTTATTAACTGAGTCATACATATGTCCCTCGACCGATGTCAAGAATCAATACTATCAATCGAAGCACCCTGAATAAACACCTAATGTTGAGACAATAAAGAAATCAATATTCATTCATGTAACTTTCTCGATACACCAATAACTGAAGTTGAGTCTAACAACACAACCCACAAGCAAAGTAGCGAGAGTTTCCTACAATCATAGCAAAAAACATGAACTATTCATTGGGTTCTCGAAAAAATAATGCATACAACATTTAGCATCCTTACAGTCTCCATGACGGTCATTCGAGGTTCTCACTCTTTTAAAGAGCTACCAAGAAAAAAATTTATTATACGGTTTGATGCCTTTTACCGTTATTAATCAATTAAGAGTTTTGTACATAATAACAGTTATGCAAATCAGCATGCATTAACAATTTTGAGCATTTGCTTTGTCAATTTCAACATTGTAACTAATTTAAAAGTAATATAAAATAGTTTTGCAATGCATTTAAAATTTATTTTTTTATGAAAAACATATTCACCTAGTCTTCAAAGGCACATCAGTGGTTTACACATGACTACTACATAATTTAATAAAATTTAAATAGCATTGCAAAATTTTGATGAACAACAATCATACATATATATTCAAATTTGTGTTCACAATACAAAATTAATGCATATTTATAGCAAATAAATGAATGCACGTTGAAACTGAAAATCCAAAACTTTTATAACCATTCCAATTCAACATCTATTAACTTCATATTTAATTAACCATCCAAAACTAATCATATTTCACAATTTTAATATAAATAAGATTTGTATCTAGTTAAATAAAAATTCAGGTTGTAGAGACATCAAGAAAATTCAGATTCAAATCATTGTTAACCAAACAAATCAAATTTGAGAATAAATGTAAAACCTTCTAATAGAAATTAGCTTGTAGAAAACAATCTGATTTCTATAGATTAAAGTTCAGCTTAGGGTTGATAAAAATTCAAATTTAACTAACTGTCCAAAATAGAATAGTTTTATCCATTGCAAAAGAAAATCATATTTTTCTTTCTAAACCATAAAACCAGACTTTCAAACAGGAACCAAAACTTAATTTAGAAAAACCCTTATTTAAGACCATTATTAACAATAGTTCAAATTCAGATTTACCAAAATAGGAAAAGCTGAATTTATTTAAGCTGTCGGTTAAACCAAGACATCGACAACATGCTTGATTTCTAACTGAACACCCAGCTCAACATTGATATATATATATATATATATATATATATATATATATATATATATATATATATATATATATATATATATATATATATGAGAACCTTCATAATACACGTTAAATTAAACCAGCAGGACATGCGATGATCCAAGAAAAATTTGCAGCCCAATGGCTATCGGTCTCATCATAACCCAATGTGAAATCAATCAGAGAAAAACTCAGATTACAAATCAAACCTAACCCAAACCATCACAGCTACCGTACTGAATCTTAGAACTTACCATAAGTTGACTGTTCAGACCCATCAAAGTCCAAATCAAAATTGATGGTTGAAACAGCCAAGAAAAATCCAGATCAAAAATTTGTGTATGGAAGCACAAATTTAGTCTTCCTCTAACCCATTCTTAATTCAACCTAAACTAAATCCCTTCATATCGAATTAGGAGAGAATTTGGACATTGAAGAAAGAAGAACACGTTGAAGAAGGTCCGCTGGGTACGCTGCATGCAGCTTCCTTTTTCTCTAACCTGCTGCTCTCTCTCACACGATTTATGTTCTCTCTCTCTCGTTACCCTTTCTCTCAAAACACGTCGTTGTGTTTTGAGAGAGAGGCTCATGCCTCTTTATAACGTAAAAAAGGGACGTCCATTTTGGAAAATAGAAAGACTTCTATTTTCTTAAGAAAACAAAAGTACTTCAAAACACATACTCTAAATAAAATATATATATCACATATATCTTATCTTTGTTATTATTTTTATCACTAATATAATTTAGTTTTAAAACTAATTTATCTTATCATAAATAGATCCTGGATCTTAGCCATATCCATATCGGATCCAAAGTAGCATCGACCACCATCATGAATACCTTATATAGTATATTAATTCAAGACTTTGAAAACATAATTATTTTAGTAAAAAAATTAATTTTAAAACTTATTTATCCACACTCAAATGGATCATGGATCTCAGCAATAGGTCCAAGATCCATATCGAGATCCAAAATAACGTCAACCACTTTATACATATATTATATCATGAAAATATATTTATTAAATTTAAACACAAGAAAATAAATCAAAAAACCTTAAATTATAAAAAAATAAACCATAAAATTAAATATAAAATCCCTAATTCAAACCCTAATTAAAGAAAAACAAATAAAAAACCATAATAAAATCAAATCAAATTAACTATAAAAATTCCTAATTTAAGAAATTTGATTAAATCCCTAATCAAATCAAAGAAAAGCCCTAATCAAATTAATTATAAAAATCCCTAATTTAAATTTTTTGATTCAAAGCCTTAATTAAAGAAAATCAAATAAAAAATCTATAATTAAATCAAATAAAATGCCTAATTAAACTAACTATAAAAAGCCCTAATTAAGAAATTTGATTTAAAGCCTTAATCAAATTAACTAAAAAAAAACTCTAATCAAAGAATTTTTTATTCAAAGACATAATCTGAACCCTAATCAAATAGAGAGAGAGAGAGGGGTCAGAGGTAGGGGTGGCAATTTCTGACACGACCCGCCAACCCTCCTCTTAGGTGGGTTCGGGTTGGGCTTAAGCCAACCCGTTTAATAAACGGGTCGACCCGCGTAACCCGTTTATTAAAGAGGTCGGGTTCGGATTGGGGGTATGCCAACCCGCCAACCCGGCTGACCCGTTTAATAAACGGGTTAGGCGGGTGGGTCAACCCGCCAACCTGACTACCTGCCAACCCGATCCGTCAACCCGCCAACCTGAAAACCCGTTTACCTGTCCCAACCCATTTATTAAATGGGTTTGCGGGTCGTGTCGGATTACCCGTTTATTAAACGGGTCGGGTTCGTGTTTGCCACAGCTGACCCGTTTAATAAACGGGTCGGGTTCGGGTTGAGGTATGCTGACACACCAACCCGACCCGCCAACCCGCCAATCCGACCCGATTGCCACCCCTAGTCAGAGATAGACCCCCTTCCTTCTTCTTTTTTATGTGATCCCCCCATCCTGTTCTCAGTGTAACAGGGAGTTGGAACGGTGATTCATCGTCCCACGGATGCGTGAACAGACACACTCGTAGAACCACTCTCTTACAAATGTGAGAAAATGATTCTTAAGAGGGGCCAAGCAAGCATGCCCTTAATAAACATATATTTCTAATTAGAAGCATAATTTCCAGGAATCGGTACCGATATTGGGACAGGTACGGGTACTGGTACAAATATGTGAGAGCTTAAAAAGTTTCAGGTACATTTTATTTGAAATGCATATTGATATGGTTTAAAAACTATCCATACAAGTTTCAAATTAACATTGATATTGTTTCTAAAAGAATAAGTATTCTAAAAAGTTGATACAAAGTATATAGTTTTATAAAGATACCTATACATTAAAATAATTAATAATAATTTTTTCACAAATTCTAATATTAATTTTTTTTATGAAATTGTTGTATGTATGCAGAATCGCTAGTGGAAAAAAGCTTGAAACTCCTTTAAAGTGTAATAAAAATGTGTTTACATAAGATGATATGTGTTTATCAAGTAATTGGAACGAGTTTCTTGAACATTTGATACTTTTACCTAGTACTGGTATGCCTGACATGTCATACGCTAAGGCATATTGAGTACCAATGCAACAATAATTAGAAGTGTATATGAGCTGAGTCGAGTCGAGTCGAGTCGAGCCGAAGACGTCTTGTTTATGCTTGGATCTGTAACTTTGACTCGCCTCACTGAGCCTATTTTACAGCCTGTTTGATCTCCTAACGAACCGAGTCATGAGCTGATGGATCCATTTCCTAGCTTTAACTAAGTTGCCTATACCAACTTGACAAAAAAAAAATTAAACCCCATTAAGATTTTGGGACCCCCACAATATGATCCAATCTTGACTTCAATGTGCAAATAAGTGCGTTCTGACCAATTTAAGCGTCAGTGCTGTCTATTTGCTTTTGACCCTTTGGCCTTTTTTTTTGTTTCGACCTTGAGTGAAAGAACATCAATGCAAATGCAGTACGGCCTGGTCTGCATGCCACTGTGTTAAATTACAAAGGCCGGCTCTAACTCTTAAGCTTATGTACAATGAGGTAAACACTATCAACTAGGCTATAATGCGCTTCTCCACATGGAGAGGCGCTTTAACTAACTACGCCTTAGTTTTTTTTTTTTTTAAAGGCAAGCTGGGGTTAGAAGGGTGGAGAAATGGGAAAATATATTAGTTAAAAGAGGTTGGAGTAGGCCTAAAAAGACATGGATGGAGGTGATAAGAAAGGATATGAATGCTTTGAACCTCACCGAGGACATAGCATTGGATAGAAATGAATGGAGGAGAAGGATTCATGTGGAAGACCCATAATGATTTTCTTTGTTGGTTCATATCGCCGACCCCAATTGTTTTGGGATGAAGGCGTAGTTGTTGTTGTAAAGGCAAGCTGGGGTTAGTTCGTCCCCCACCAGTTACACAACATACCATTGGGTTTTGAACTTGCAACGTCCCAACACATAGCATCACCATAAAAACCTACAAAGGTTGGTTCATAGTTGCAGGAAGCTTCTTGCTACATGGGGAAGCTCACTTCCTCGAAAAGAGGAGAATCTTTGAGAAACCCGCTTCCTAAACTCAATTCTTTTTAGTAAGAAGCTCTCTTTCTCCTCGTTTTCAAATTTGATTCTTTTTTCTCTTTCTTGGCTTTTCTCTTTCGCATCTTGCCACTTCTCCTTCATTTCTCCCTAACTTTTTAAAGTTTTTTTTGTCTTAAAATATAATAAATTTTTTATAGCAAGCTTAACTGCAGGTTTTATATGATTTTAAATTTGAGTTCATGTCATTTTTTATTTGCTTTGGCTATATTGTTCTTTGTGTTTCATTTTTTCATGTGTTTGCATAATCACTTCACAATAGTATCACACTTTTCACTTCATACTACTTTTTTAAAGCCGGCTTACCCGCTTCGGCTTCAAGCATTGGGTTCTCGTATCCATTTCGTTTCCTGGTAACTATGGGTTGGTTTTCAATAATTTAAAAACCAACTCCCACTAAAAAAAGGGCATGTAGATCAAATCCATGTGGTTATTTGGACCCATTAATAGAGAGAGAGAGAGAGTTTGCTAAATCTTTTGTAGATATACCTAAGGAAAAATAAGTAATTTCAAAGAGTAAAAGTAACACAACCGTCAAATCAAGCAAATTCTGAAAATTTAGTATGTTTTCTTTACATATTTAAAATTTAAAGTTGCTTTGTGTTGGGAAGTTGCAAGTTCGAACCCCAAATGGTATGGTTGTATAACTGGTAGGGGTCTGCCTAACCACAGCTTTCTTTGTCCAAAAAAAATAAAAATCCTGAGAAAATATCATAAAAAATTGCCTAAGTGTTTTAAATTTTTATTTCTTGCAATATTTCCAAAATATTGCAAGTTTTTTTCTTAAAAACACAAATATCATGTTTTAAACCTGAATCAGCTATTTATCGTTAAAAAAATGTGTGTGTCTTATTTGTATTTATTTATAAAAATATATTTTTCATATTTTAAATTTACTTTTTATTGCCCATCTTTTGTTTAAAAAACTCAAGATTTTCAAAAAAAAAAATCCATTTCTTGTGAGTTTTTGGCTGCTGATATTTTGAAGTTTTTTAACTTTTATCAACATGGATACCAGCATCTCAAAATTGGATGTGGATCCAATCACCTGGTTCCAGTAAAAGCCTGACCCTTGACATCCCAACTTGCAAGACCATTTTTTGGATTTATAACCCAAAGAAATCGCACCCAACACGAAGACCTGATCGCGTACTTACGATCGTCGTGCCAGCAGTGTAAAACTCAGAGGCTAGGACCCTTGCCCCCGAAGCCTATGCTATGCGTTGGTTTGGGCAGAAGCCCATAAGAATGGAACTTTGACTGCCCGCGTATCAGCCATGGCCCCACCTAGGGATGGCAGTGGGGCGGGGCGTGAGACAAGGTCTCCACCCCCGCCCCGCCCCGCCTCAAGATTAGAACCTCCATCCCCGCCTCGATTCCCGGCGGGGATGGATTTTAACCTCCACCCCCGCCTTAATCCCTGTTTCATGACCTCCATCCCCGGTTCAAACGGGGATGAGGTGGGGCGGGGATATTGCGGGGAAAAATGATGGGGACGGGATGAGGCGGGGCGGGGATATTGTTGGGAAAAGTGATGGGGACGGGATGAGGCGGGGAAAAGTGTACGTCCATCCCCACCTTCATCCCCGAACGGGGATGGATTTTAACCTTAGTCCCCGCCTCCACCCCCATTTCATACCCTTCATCCCCGGTCCAAACGGGGCGAGGTGAGGAGGAGCGGGGCCCACTTTCCCCCGGTCCACTGCCATCCCTAGCCCCACCCCCTTGGGCAACTCCCAAGACTTGTTTCGTCTATTTCATATTCTATCCGTTAACCAGTTATCCTTAAAAGTAGGGGCCCACAAATCATTAATACCGGCCTACCATTTAATGTTCATAATTCTTATATTTGATTTTCTGATGGTTCTTTAAGACTTATCTAGCAGAGTATAGGAGTGTCAATAAGGTCATTTTCCTTTGAGGCTGATTTCATTCCAAGTCTATGAATAGGTTAAATGCGTCTGTGATGGATATTTTATATGCTTTTGGCTTCCGGATCATGTCAAACGTGGCCAAGTTCATGAACTTCAAGATTTTGAAGTAGCAGCTCGCTTCATTGTTCTGGCTTAATATAACCAAGTTCATGAACTCTGACATTTCTTATAGGGCGATTTCATGGTACGTTTGTCATTGTTTGAAATGTGATCAATTCTAGGACCAACATTGAAATTGACGACTTTCGTTGTCTTTTCATGGCACCAAAGGATACTGTTTGGTACCAACGGGGATACGGGTGGTTGGTAGGAGCTGTCAGTGCACGACTCCTTGTGGTGGGACGTTGCAGGTTCAAAGCTCAATGGTATGTTGAATAATAACCAGTGGGGTAGCTTGCCTTTCAAAAAGAAAACAATACTGTTTGACCACATTAATTTGTCATTGTTTGAAATGTGATCGACTTCATGAAAAATTCAAAATTCCTATTACTGGTACTAATAGTGACAAATATCGCAAGATTTATGAAAAATCTCGTGATAATATGGCGAGAAATTGCCTGAAAGTTTAAAACAGAAATTTCTTGCTAGATTTTCAAAACATCGCAAGATTTATGAAAAAAACATAAATACCGCTATTTAAATGCGATATTTACGTTTTAAATGGCTATTTATCACAAAAAATCATGTATTTTTATTTTTAAATAATTTTTATTAATATTTTATTATAAAAATAAATTTTATATTTTTAAAATTATTTTTTTATTGTCGAGATTTTGCAAAAAAATGCAAGATTTATGGAATTTTTTCAATTTCTCATGAGTTTTTGAAAAACGAGAAATTGCCGATAAAAACGTTTGTCACTATGCTGGTACGAACCAATGTTATCAGTATCAGTGTGTATAGGCCTATACCTTATGGCATATGCTTCACCCTTGAATCGGCTATTTTTTAATAAATGTAAAAAAAAATACTAAAAATTAATTTTTTTTAATATTATGTTAATAGGTTTAACACGTTCATGTTATGATTGACACATAATATATTTTTATTATTTTTGGGCCGTTTCAGTTGAGTATCGGTATTGGCCCCGATACATCTGAATGCGGTGGTCAAACGATTCAGTTACGAACAATGGATTTAATGACTTTCCATGACACTCAAGGATATCGTTTTGCAACATTTATCATTTTTTTGAAATGTGATCAATTTCATGAGAAGTTCAAAATTCCAATTTCTAGTACGAACACTGAAGTTTGATGACTTTTGTTATCTTTATGACCGTTCGGCAGCATTTATCGTTGTTTGAAATGTGATCAATTTCACGAAAAATTCAAAATTCCTGCAGAACAAACGTTGGAGTTGATGACTTCTGCCATCTTTCATGCCATTAAAAGGATACCGTTTGGCAACAATTGTCATTGTTTGAAATGTGACAAACTTCATGAAAAAATCAAATATTCCTAAGGCTGGTCCAAACATTGGAGTTGATGACTTGCTTTTTGCATGAAAATTTTAAAACTCCTATTACTAGTACAAATATTGGAGTTGATGACTTGCTTTTTGCATGAAAATTTTAAAACTCCTATTACTAGTACAAATATTGGAGTTGATGACGTTTGCCATCTTAATTTCAAGACACTTTTGGTCATATTTCAAGCAATTTCGCTGAAATAAAAATGTCAAATATCTAGAACTAGGTAGGTAGGCCATTTTGGAAGGATGCCCAAAATACTTTTAGGTATCTCTACCATTTTGATGAGTTCATTTGACACCCTTGCAGACCACACTGCCGCTACACACACCATCACCACCACCACCACCACCACCACACACACACCACATCATGTAACCCGAACCTTTTGTACCTTCTATAAATCCAAAAACTTCAAAGATCTTTGGTAAGATTGTTATCGATAGCGAGTACCAAGGCTCTACTCGTTTCAAAAGAAGGGGCAATACTTTCTACGAAGAATGCGAAATTTAGTCTAGAAGGTAATGGGTTACTCCTACAGCACGTCCTTGTCCAATGCTCAAAGCAAACCAAGAACAAAAATCCAAATGTTAATGCATGAGGTACTTTAAATGGTCTCACGTAGGGGTGGCAATCGGGTCGGGTTGGCGGGTTGGCGTGTCAGCATACCTCAACCCAAACCCGACCCGTTTATTAAATGGGTCAGCTGTGGCAAACACGAACCCGACCCGTTTAATAAACGGGTAACCCGACACGACCCGCCAACCCATTTAATAAATGGGTTGGGTCGGGTAAATGGGTATTCAGGTTGGTGGGTTGACCCACCCGCCTAACCCGTTTATTAAACGGGTCATCCGGGTTGGCGGGTTGGCATACCCCCAACCCGAACCCGACCTGTTTAATAAACGGGTTACGCGGGTCGACCCGTTTATTAAACGGGTTGGCTTAAGCCCAACCCGAACCCGCCTAAGAGTCGGGTTGGCGGGTGGTGTCAGAAATTGCCACCCCTAGTCTCACGCAATTTGTTTCAATGATTTGAAGGGTAGAAGGAATGGAGTACATGTAGGCAGAATTTGCTAAATTTTTTGGAAGGAAGAAGCTAGGGCCTTGACATTCCTTTAGGTGAGGAATTTTTTGTATAATTTTGAAAGATTTGATGTACAGAAATCAAACTATAGTTCAAATAATATATCTGTTAATTTTAGCAAAAATAGCAAAAAGGAGGAATCCAAAAATCATGGAAGGATCATCCCACCAGATTGGTTCCCCAACATTAGAGGGATTACAAGTCTTGTAATGATTCTTGATTCTCAATGAGATCTGGTAGGGGTCTGCCTAACCTCAGCTTCCTTTCAAAAAAAAGTTGTTTTTTTGCTTGCCATATCTACGGTCATCGTGCCGGCAGCGAAAAACTCCGAGACAAGGACCCCTGCCCCCGAGGCCTATGCTAGGCGTTTGCTTGTGCAGAGGGACCACGAAAATCGAACCTTGACTGCCCCCACCCCCCCACCACCACCACTACGCCAACCCTCAAAAGTCCTCAATTTGAAAAGGTAGAACACCAACCTTCAAGGTTGTCCTAGATCTTTGAAACCTAGTGACTCTACTTGTACAGTTGGTCCCGTGAGTGAGTTGGGGAAACGAGCACACCATTGATTTCTTTGACCTTGTTTGAGCAAGTGTCAAAATTTGACAAGCTTTGCTTTTCTTGTGGCCCTGCTTTCTGCTTTCCATATAAGCATAGGAAAGAAAAGGTAAAAGTTTGATATGGGAGGGAATGGTAATTAGAGTACCAAACACTCACACACCTTATAGCTTGTTTGTGAGAAAAGCTTAAGCAGGAATCATTTTCTAATAATGCCATTAGGACCGGTAGACAAGCCGAACCAAGGTTGTTCAGGCTCGGCTCATTTACAGCAAGCCATTGTTTGGATCAACTCGTCTGGCTTGTACAAGCATAACCGAGCTCAAGACAGATGAGTTGAGCCATGAGCCCAGCCATGAGCAAGTGATTAAAAGGGCACCGTCTATTTTTCGTGAATAAAGATGAATATAAAGTTTACAAAGGAGTAAATATTTGGTACTAATGAAGGTATGAAACTATTGATTAGAATCTCACCTTTATTTTATATTTTTTATATATTTTTGTAGATCAAACCTTATAGATGTGATCTACCATATTTGTTTTGTAGGAAATGAGTTTGGAATCTTGTGATTGTGACATGTAAGAAAGATTTTCAAGGGCTTCAAAATCCACGGCCTACAATGTACCAAAATTTCACGAACTCAAGAAAGCATATTTTTAAGTAGAAAAAACACGATTGAAGATCCAATTCTTAATAAACAAACCATACTCAACACATCTATGTGGTCAGATTGAGCTTATACACCATGCATCTATGATTTCTAGTTCAATAGTTCCTTACCTTCATTAGTACCAAATAAAAACCCTTTAAAAAATAGGTAGCTGAACGGTATCAAATTTCTAAAAATGGTGAAAATACCCTTAACCTAAAAACTTTAACATGTAAAGGATAGATAGGTTATATCTGTGCTTAATAGGGCAATCATCCATTTTTAATTAAAAAGGATAAAACAGAAACTTTACAGAAAACTGTTTCCACTTAAAAAGAACTTTAAAGCGCGAACTTTACAAAACTCATAGCTAACCTTATTGAATCTCTAAAATGGTTAAAAACATGCTTCACCTAGAAACTTTAATATGGAAGTGTAGTTAAACTATTTTTATGTCTAAAAGGACAATCATGTATTTTTAAAGAATAAGGATTAACCAAGGAGTTTTAACAAACAGGTAGCTGACCTTATCAATCTTTTTTTTTTAGATAACTAGGGAAAAACTGCCTTGCACCGAGTTCATTGGCGTAAAACCCTAGGCCCCTCTTACCGAACAGAGAGTGCAGTCAGCTTCGGCCTTGCAGGTAAGTACATGTATCTATCAGTCCATTTTTATTGAGGGAGGTTAGCCCAAAGTCCTTATTTGACAATTTGTGTTAAGCAGTGCTCTTATTTAGAATTTATGAAAAATTGGTACTTGACATGGATATCAGGTAAAAAGTGGGCATGAGAGAGAAAGAGAGATTTGTGAAATGATAGAGAAGGATAAATATTTGCTACAATTGATCCCATAATGCAAGTAGTTTTGACTCAATCTAAATTCGTAAACATGTTCAGCATGGTTGATTTAACAGGATTTAACCCAAAAATTGCTTGTTTTAATGAAAACCCTCTTTTTAGTCAAATTTTTTGTGTGTTTATTGTCATTGATTTTTACAATGTCCAAGAAACTTTCATGCCCTTCAAATTCCAGCTATTTAATAGCTGATTCCTATTCAACATAACATGTAGATCATATCTAAAAGGTTATATTTACTAGAGAAAACAAAAAGAATTGAAAAAAAAAAGTTTTCTTAAGTTGATTGTAGGTACAATTGATAATAGCCAATATATATTCAATTAACAATGCCACCAAGATCACATCGATCTGATGAATGGTTGGAAAGAATCGACTTCTAAAAGACATACTTCAGAATAGTTTTTTGTTCCGGTTTTGGATCTCAGAACTGAAAACCCCGGTCTAAGGTTTTCGGTTCTAACTCAAAAACAGGAAAGTTTGAGATCTATATCTTAGCTTTTCAACGGGTATAAAAATATGGGTTTTCATGTCGGATGACTGAGATATAGATCCGAGAACAGAGGGTGTTATGCAGATTTTTAAGAAAATTTGCATAGGGGTTGCGAAATTCGTGAGGTTCGTACATGAGAAGGATAAAAAAATCCTAAAAAATTGATAACCTGTGGAATTATCCATTTAATGGATTTAATAAATTATGGGACATTTTTGGAAACACGTCATTTTTGTCTTACATTATGGTCATTTTCTGATTAAAGAATAAAACAACAAACAACAACAACAACTACGCCTTCATCCCAAAACAATTGGGGTCAGCGATATGAACCAAAAAAGAAATTCATTTTGGGTCTTCCACATGAATCCTTTTCCTCCAATCATTTCTATCCAACGCCATGTCCTCGGTGAGGTTCAAAGCATTCATATCCTTTCCTATCATCTCCATCCAAGTCTTCCTAGGCCTACCCCGACCTCTTTTAACTAATATATTTTCCCATTTCTGATTAAAGAATGGCAAATAATTTATAAAGTTAAATTCAGTTCTAATTTTGTAAAATGTGATAAAAAAGACACACATACAGTATTTTTCCTTGAATCTCAAGGTAAAGAAACTACACGATTTCAATCTAAGACCCGATATGATTTTGAGTCTGAAATCCCATAAGCATTTCCACATAAATATTTTCTTGAAAAACTTTTTTCCTAAACACAACTCTTTCTATTCTAATAGCAAGCAGTATGAAAGAAACCAAATTTCATTTTTTATTTTGGTTTTCAAAGTTTTATTGAAAAAACTGTACATTAAATGGAGTTCTGCTTAGAGAGAGAGAGAGAGAGAGAGAGAGAAGCAATTTTTTGTCTGAATACCACACTTGTTGCTAAACAATGTTCAAGGAGAATAAGTTACAAAAGTTCAAACTTTCAAAAGCAAATGCACAAAAAACAAACTATATATTTTTGAAAATGCCATGCACAAAGGGAAATGCAAAATTTTGTCCATACACTATGTCCCACGAGGGACAGATTATAACCATTCAACTTTCAATAAATAAATAAATAAATAAATATAGAAAACTATATCTATAAAATGCCATGCCTTCAGGCTCTGGGGTACCCCTCTGTTGAAGACTAGAGGGGCAATTCCAATGAAGCAGTACCTATTGCTAATAGATGCTTTCAATGCCAAAAAGAAAGAGAACATAGATCACTTGTTCCTCACCTGTCATTTACAGCATCTGTGGAGGTTCAACCGTGGTTTTACTCTGTCAGGACAGTGACCGTAAGTACGGCAGGCAGAGCCAGCGCGGCTAGGTCTCTGATCCTGGGTGTGGTTTTTCATTTTAAATATCAACAAACCACAGCAAAGCTCAGGCCCCCGTTTGAGTCACAAAGGAAAAACCAAGTTTTTTAGAAACATGGTTTTGCTCTAAAACCTAGTTTTTGCAAACCAAGTTTTGTTGGTGTTTGGATTATTCAAAACCTGAAAACTAGGTTTTTAATTTTCAAAACACAAAAAGAATTGAAAAGAAAAACAAAAGAAAATTTGACAGACAGAATATGGCTAGCTGGTATCATTCTTGATGTGAATTAAATGGATTGAACTCAGGCCAGATCTAATTGTATAAACCTAACCGAGTTCAAACTCAGGTGAATAGAGCCTCCACCGAATCTTAACTGATTATGTACCCTAATCGTATATACATCTAAAACGGGGTTACCGAACAAGCCGCATTCGATAATGTACTATTTCAAGCCTGTTCAGTGGGTTTGGGCCATGATTAAGAATGTAAATGGTTCAGATTCGGGTTGGCTGTGGCCAATACCAAATCCAATTTATATTGGCTGATCCAAGTTGGAGTCAGATTAGGATTTAGATAGAGAGAATGTAAAACCGAATCCAATTAAATTACATGTAATGTGATCAAGATTCCAGTGAGAATTTGGTAAAGAAGCCCTAAACCGATTATAAATCTGATTAGTAATTGAATTTGGTTCCTTAAACTAATCTGATTAATTTGAGTCGAATTCAGTTTGGATATCAGATACCATCCGATCATTGACACCTCTAAACATAATTGTAAACATAAACTTTGTCAAGCTAGCTCATGACTTCATAATTGTCCTGGCACTTCGAGTGGGCTTAAGAAGCCAAACATGATAGATAGACACAAACATGAACGTGGATTTAATATGGCCACAAAACATGAATGTGCAATTTCTTTAAAATAAGAGACGTGAAGACATGAATTTTTAGTGGATAAAATACATAATATCAGTATTCCAATATAAAATTTATTACTAAAAATTATAAAATTATAAATATGCATCTAAAAAGAAGGAAGTCTTAAGGCACAGCCAGCTCTTTTCTCATGTCTTTATTTTTACTAAGCAGACGTTTGCTTTGGTCATAGGTGGGATGATCACTCACAGATGAGAATAAAAAATACTGTGATTGTTGGTCATAGGTGGGATGATCACTCACAGATGAGAATAAAAAATACTGTGATTGTTGGTCATAGGGCTTGGAAGGATTTAAGAGAAATTCTGAAGTGAGAATCACAATCACAGCTTGCCCTTTCTCATGTTCCATTAAAATTGAGAGTGTTGTGATCGTGATGTGCAATCACAAAGAGAATCAGAAGACGTTTGCGAATGTGACCTAAAAGTGCATCAGCATTAAAAGAAAATGACAGCAACATGTCTATAATTGTTAACCAAAGAACTGATAAAATATTGCTTGAAAACAAACTAAAATGCACCGTTTCCAGAGATGACAGTTCTTTCTAGTGATCACAACAAACCCCAAAACAAAAAGAAAAGTGCAACCAACCCGAATTCACGAGATAAACCAACCTTAGTATGTCACAAAGGGCGGTTTGCTGTTACCTGTACCATGTCTTGACTACTCATTAAATGAAATACATGTACCACGGCGGGGATCACCTGCATGGCCAGTGGGGTGGTTGTGAGGGTGCTGAGATGAAGGCACAAGATCAAACCCCACTGCCGCATGGGTTTGTCCGTAGTTGTCTTCGGTGAGGGTTTCTCATCTTTAAAAAAAAATGAATACATTAAGCCCCCGCAGTAAGCCCTTGTAGGACAGCCCAGATAGTTAGAGCGACAGGTATCCAGTCTGCCGTTTACCACTACAGGGTAGGGGCCAACTAGGGCTGAATCCCGGTTTCCTCATCATTTCAAAAAAAAAAGAAGTCAACGAATACATCAAACCGCATACTTGCAATTAAAATTAAAGTGCAAGAATTGCAAGACAATATAAAGATCCAACTGAAATGCATTCATTTAAAGTGCCAATCAGCACATGGGAACTAAGGCCTGCCTATGTAAGTTGACAAGATTTCAAATTTCATTTATGTTAGTCGATCTTCATCAACTGCTTTCATCTGCCTTCTTTTTCTTTTTCTTCTTCTCATTCGGTGTTTCAAAGTTGTTTTGATAGGCTTCATCTTTTTCGCCTCCCTTCTTTTTCTTCTTCTTGGCAGTTCCATTCTGCTCCAACTCACCATGATTCTCACTAACTCCATTTGGTGTCACTGCTTCATCTACCACTCTCATGCGCTTCTCATCCTTCTTTTTCTTCTTTTCTCTTTCTGGCTCCGCCGAAGCAACTCCATCCGCTAAATCCATCAGCTCCTGCACTGGAACATCCTCCTGACCTGTGGTCTCTCCTTTCTTCTTTTTCTTACTTTTCTTTTCAGCAACATCAGAAGATTTTTGTGCTAGGTCATTCTTCTTTTCTCCATCTGGAGGTCCATCAACCAATAAAATGTAACCATCATACACAATAAAGATGATAGAGCAAAATCATATGTTATTACAAAACAAGAAGTAAATAATGATTGATGTATGCATACAAAGACTTCATTTCTGTAGAATCCACCATGCTATGTAAGGAGGAGAATGATCGATGTAGTTATACATTGCTTGTGTTTCTGTGGTCTCTTTGCCATGGCATGGCCAGCGGTGGAAGCACCCTCTTGAATACCGAATATGGCCAATGATGCCTTCTCATGTTTTCAGAACAAGTCAATAGTGCATGCCCATTAAAAGGCAATCCCATTTTAAGTTATTGGCAAATGACCGGAGATGGATAATTTTTGGATTGGTTCTTTTCAATCAGAGATTGGCTTCATTCATTTCTAATTATCTGTTGCATAATCATACAGTTCGTTGACCTTTCTCATCTTACATCTCGCCATAGAAGCTGCTTCTTTTTTACTTGTAAGAGGGGCATCTGTTACATGCCACCTCCAGTCATGTCCATCCTTCTATCGAGCTCCAGAGGGAAAGAGGCCACACACCCCCTTTCCCGCCTGTGTGTTCATTCACCCCAAGTGGGAAAGAGGCCCACTTTCACCTGAAGTGGGGGCCTCCTTTCCTTGATTTGGGGTGAAACAAACACCCCCTAAGAGAAGGAACTTGAGGTTCTGTTTGAGAACTGATAGGTGGGATAGTTCATACAAACTTGGTCAAACTACTTTGGTGGTGGCTGTTTAAGAGAATGACAGCGAGGAGGTAGTTTATGCATTTGGGAAAGGAGGTGAGACACTGGATTTAGCAACTATCTTCTTCTAGGCGTCGTGGCTGCCAAATCCAAGATTGCCACTTTTCTAAATGTATAAACTCCCTTAAGACAGACAGTTCCCAAACAGAGCCCAAATCTCTGTCACAAACAATGATCAATCTGATCCATCTAGAACAAAACTTGACAATTATCTGACACAGACATGAAGTGGCCAAGGGGCAGTACACAGACATGCTTGGTCCAACAGGTCTACAACCATGTGGGCACGATGAAAATTCACCATTTAAAGCCACAAGGCCTTATTGACATCTTCAAAGTAAATATACATTGAAAATTCACAATCCAAAGCGATAAAGCATAACTATTATCTTCAAAGTACATGTGCAAATGACAAACTACATAATACAAAGAGAAAGATCCGTGGGAAACCCCACACCCCCAAAAATTCACTGACTGCACATTGGCAGACCTCCAGTTGGTAAACCCTTTTTGACCTTCTGGCAAGGGATGCCGCCTGTGGGTTTCAAATCCAGACGTCCAGTTACCTTTGTAACATTCACAAGTCACCTTAGTTGTCAAAGGCGCTAGGTGGAGCCTAGGTGGTGAGCCCCTAAAATGACTAAGTGAGGCCTAGGCAGGGCCTAAGCGGACTAGGCGGTACCCCAAATAACAAAAAACAATAAAAAAACATACAAAATATGTAAACAAACTACAAAAATTAATAACATGTATACAACATAAAATCAATCAACAATAAGCAATAGACAAATAATAACATGATGTCGAACACTGTAAAGCAATTATATTACATAAAAACAGTCAAATAGATAACTCATACGCTTATAGATTATATATGAATTAAGTACACAGATATGTATATATATAATTATATATAATATAAACACATAATATTGTAAATTTATAATATATGTTTATGA
Source organism: Nuphar pumila (assembly GCF_984573655.1). Taxonomy (NCBI): domain Eukaryota; kingdom Viridiplantae; phylum Streptophyta; class Magnoliopsida; order Nymphaeales; family Nymphaeaceae; genus Nuphar; species Nuphar pumila. The sequence continues at coordinate 122,498,976 of NC_143252.1, read as the reverse complement.
TATGTTAATATATATATACAATTACACAAAATATAAATGTGTGTGCAACTGCGCATTAGACCGACAGACTACCTCGACTATGCCACCTAGGCTCCGCCTTTGACAACTAAGCAGAGGGGTGAAAGGAAGAGGAAGAAGAAAAAAAATAAGGTAAAAAAGAAAAAACAAAAGACATGGATAGTCTAGGCAGCCTAGGTAAAAAAACAGGACCCTACCGCCTCGACCCATATAGGCGGTGGCCTTACTTACTCCTAACCAGCCCAAACAGCCTAGGTGGAGCCTAGTAGACCTAGGGGCAGCTTTTGACAACTAAGCAAGACACCCTACCAGATAAGTGGAGCCCTTGTATGCATCTGACATAAACTATTGACATTGAGAATCCATGCGAATATAATATCCCATCAAGGTTGTCTTGTTGAACTTTTATCTTTTATTATTCTGTCACATCATCTTTTTCAGCTCTTCTTTAATAAAAAATACCTTTTCAACCACAACTTACCCCAACCGACAAATAAAAACAAATGTGATAATTACAAGAAGAAATTAAGTTTAGCTTGGTTAATTCACCAAAATTTATCGTTTGGGACCCTTAAAGTTCTTGAATTCAAATTTTTATTTTACAAGGATGTCCTCGGCATTGTATAATAAAACTCAAATTCCTTTAAACTTCAGATTAGTTTACAGAAATCGCCATGTTGGCAATTTCAACTAGAATCAACCTTCATTCTTACAATAAACAGGACAAGGGATCTATCGTGAGAGCGGATCAGGTAGAACCTGTTTTGATGGGGTACTGTGAACCCACTACTCAGGACACGAGACCTGTTCAGTTTAGTCCAAACTCCAAAGCAGCAAGAGGGTGTCCTGAGTAGTAACTTTTATAATAACGTGTAAAAACAGGTTCTATCTGATCATGCACATAGATTTAAATGCCAAAATTGTCCCAAGAAAACCACTTTTCTAAAAATCTCCCATGAAAAACTCTAACTAGGAAGTAGCCAAGACCTAAATTGATGACTATGATGTGAACATAAATTGATTAACCCCTAATGAATGGGTTTTGTCCAGAGTTACCGGAAACTTCTTAGATAAGTGGGAAGCCCGCTTCCGGAAAACTCGCTTCGGAAGCGCGATACTCCTCGCTTCCAAAACTTGATGGGAATCTCGATTCTCCCACGCTTCTCCTATGCTTTCCACACCCTTCATCTATTCTTTTATTTTTTCTCACTCTACTTTCATGTTTTTTATGTGTTTTCTCCTGCACTTCTCGCTCACTTCCATGAGCTTTCTCTAAATTGGCAATCATCATTTTTAGATTTTGTTAAAAATTTAATTCCTATGCTAAAAAAAATCATGAAATTAAGAATAGTCACTTTTATTTTAGTTTTTATTTGTGTTCCATTTTGATTCACATTCAATTCTTATATTGCTTTTTTCATTCCTCACTTCCCTCTTCCTATACATTTTAAAATGCATCACTTCTCACTTCCACTTCCCATATCATTTTCCGCTTCCGCTTCCGCTTCCGCTTCCACTTCCTAGTCTGGCAAAACCTTGGTTTTGTCCTTGGATGTGCATCAGTTCCTTGCTAACTTCAAGAAGATGAAAAATTACAGGCAACAGACTTTATAAATGAGACACCAAATAAATGTTCTCTGCTCTGCAAAAGTTACAAGTATAAATATAACTTCGGATACTAATTTGCAAACACCAAAAGGCACAAGAATGGTTCAAGCAAAATGGTGAAATTAATTAGAATATGAATTCTCCCCTTTCAAACGTGCAAATCTAACAGGTGGCAATGTTTTTTTCAGCACAGTAAACACTAAAATATTCGGAAAATCTAGCATGCTTTTGTTGCTGTCAAATGCATGACTATGATTGGCAGCAGAAATCAATAATAATGGTACCAAAAAAAAGAATGGAACAATCAACACAATTTTAAATGGGAAACCTTACTCATAAAAACAGATCATGTACCTTCTAAACCATCATCTTTTCTGTTAATCATGCTATCAATAGCTGATTTCATCACATCAGCATTCTTTCGAGTAGCAACTCCCTTGTCATAAAAGTCTAATCTCTCCTCAACCTGTTCTCGAAGCTTTTCACCAAAAATGTTGGTGTTTGTCTCTATTCACATGAAGTATCAATATTAGCCAGATAACTAAGGGACAAGCTATATGCACATCTACACAAGGAAGAGATTGAAAAAACATAACTATAAATACAACAAACAAAATCATACCTGAAAAACAGTCTATACGGGATGCAATTGAACACTTGTTTGCAAGGTATCGAGCTAAACGACCCTTGTTTCGAGCAGATGCACGACCAATAAAAGATGAGTGAAAGATAAGCCCATATTTGGGGGTATTTCCCCGGGTTTTCAAAGCCCTGTGCAGAGCCACAAAGTAACAGGATCATTAGACTCTACTTTTGCTGGAACATAATTTAAGACCGGAGATGAGATGAGATGGTCACAAGCAGCTTGGGTCTGGCTTGTTTATGCTGCTTCAGACTTCACAAGGGTCCGATTTCAACATATCAAATGGTCTGCAGCTCATGCTCAGCCCATTTCCACACACACACATCCTTTTTGAAACAGTTGCCTTCACCAGGTAGTTAAGGCATTTATTTAAAAGTGACTGGAATTCAGGGATTTTAGTGACAATGTAGTACTTTATTTTTAAAAGAGCCAAAGAGCCAAAGATATTATAACAAATATTGAGAATTGAAAAGCTCATCATACAAAAGGTCAACTACTGACAATGTAGTACTTTATTTTTAAATGTGTAAAACTGATTGAATATTAAATGAGAGAAAGAAAGAGAGTAAATAATAATGATCATTTTAGTTGTGCAAAACCGGGAGGGATGCAAGGTGGGGCTCTAGATAAAGAGGGGAAAAGACGCATGGGAGAGACAGAGAGAAATAAATATAGAAGAGCATTAAATATAATGTATGATAAAAATATGGTGTACTTTTATGTAAAACTAACGATTAAATGAGTGAAAAACTTGGGGTCTAAGAGGGGCGACAGAGAGAGAGAGAGTACCAACACGGAAGGAGAGATTACATATGAGGTATGTAAATGAAAGAGGAAAAGAATTGAGAAGTATGTGGGTGATTAAATGTGAGAGAGAGAAGACATTGGGAAGAGGAAAAGGTTACCTATCTGTGCATGGGGAAGAGCAAAGTGCTACGTGTAAAGTGTTTACAGGTTGGGGAGAAGCTTAGGCCACTTTAAACTTTGAGCCTCTCCAAAACATTTGGATATATATATATGCTATGTCCTAATTTTAAAAAAATTGTGTTGCACCAAGCATATCTGCATAGCGGACTGTTCCTAAATTTTTAAAAAATGACATGTTGCACCATGCATATCTGCATAGCGTCCCATTCCCGCATCTGTATCCATGTGACAAAAGAAAACAACCAAAACATCTAACACAAAAAATATGCTTCACAATAAGCAAATAACTTCCTCGTCAAGCAAGAGGGTATCCAGTGTCCAAACCCATAATCCAGGTAATAATACACAATTGTCAATCTATCTAATGGTACAAATAAAGTGTTTATTCTATCATGACATGCAAACATTCTCAAATTTGACATTACCATCAGAATCTCTGATGTCACTGTTGGACATAGTCAACATTCTATTTCACTTATCTATTTCCTTTTAAAATCTTAAGTACTTAATTTATATTCACTTGCATTCTTTTTTTAAATTTGTCGTCATTTACGTTACTCTTTAATTTCATCTTAATTTTATTATTTGATGTTTTTAAACATAGTGATCTAGAATATGTTAGAACAATTGAAGGGTAAAATTGGCATTTGAGATATTGGCATTTTATGGATGGTATACTTGTAATTTTGTGAGTTTTGTAAATGCTTTTTATGTAAAATCCCATGTGGGGACACATGTAATTTTTTATTCTCTCCTCTATTTTGTATTTTGTATTTTGTATTTTGTAATTTGTCACATTAGGGCATACATAATATAATGGATTATTGAGGTGCAGCCCTTCACAAAGAATCAAAAGATTAAGGGCTAACCCCACGTCTTCTTCTTCTTTTCTATTACTCTATTGCTGGTGATATTTTTGGAATCGTGTTATCATGGTATCAGAGCTAAAGAGCTTCATGGCTCCCTTGATTTCAGTGCATGATAAAAGGGTAAGACTTTTTCCTTCTTCTACTTTTCTTTCTTCTTGCTTGCTTCTACCCTCTTTTCTTCTCAGTTCCCACATCTGATCCCTTCTTATTTCTTTCTATCATCTAAATCAGATCCAGTTATCTCTTTTCTACTTTATTCCTATTAAGATTGCTTTGTTTATATCAAGATCCCTGTTTACTTGTGACCAAAGTTTTCTTTTATTTGAGTTTCTTGTTTGGTTTTCAAGATATTTGTTACTTTGAATATTTTCTGCTTCATATCTGTTCTTTGTAGCCTTTGATCCTTGTTGGGTACCCATCCCTTGCTGACATCACTATCTTGGGTACTGTGCCAACCTTTTAATCTTTAGATACTAGTCTATCATGGTATAGGCATACCTCCCTGTGATCTGATAGCTCTCCTGCAGATCAGATTTATTGTAGTGTGATCTCAAAAGAAAAAGGAGAGATTATTGTTTCTAGTATCAATCTTTTAGTCATGGCGTCTTCTTCAGCTACACCTATTTTGTTTCCCAAAGTCAATGTTAAGTTATCTTCATCCAATTAAATTGTTTGGAATGGAATAGTTTTGCCCTATATCAGACACATGAAACTTGCAGGGCACATTGATGGTACCATAAAGGCACCTCTCGAATTAATTACTACAAAGGAATCTGATGGAGAGAACAAGAAGCACATGGTTGTCAAATCCAGCCTATGATGATTGGTTATCAAAAGATCAAGGTCTCTTGGATTGGATTAATTTGATCCTTTCTGAAGATATTTGTGCTCAAGTAGTTGAACTGTCAAGTGCACAAGAAGTTTGAGATGAGCTAAAGAATCGCTATGATCAACACTCTCAAGCCAATGCATTGCACATCAAGAAAGAGTTGATTAAATTCAAAAAAGGGGAGCAATCAATGTCAGATTATCTAACAAAAATCAAAAACATATGTGATCAGCTGGCCATGATTGAATAGCTCATTAGCATCTCGGATAAGGTGTTGTACACCTTGCAAGGCCTTAGAGAAGGGTACAAATCATTTGTTATATCAGCCTATCCACGGGAACATTTCCCTAAGTTCCCTGATCTGCGTCCCATGCTGCTGCATCATGAATCTATGTATCCAAGCAAGCATAGTAGCATTAATATATCCAATCAAAGTGCTGACCACAATGTCTTGTTCACAGGGAATAATAATGGTGAAAATCAGGGAGGAAGAGGCAGGAGAGGCTGCTATGGTAGTTGTTATAATAACTATAATGGCCAAAGACGTGGCAGAGGTAGAAACAAAGATTATGGTGGCTACAATAACAACTATGACGGTTACAATAACTATGCTAGACATGGAGGTTTTCAACAGCAAAATCCAAGTCATGGAATACTTCCTACACCTAATCAGGGACATAATAATAGTTATAACAGGTCAAACATCGGTTATAGGAACAATTTTGGTGGTATAACATGTTATATCTATGGTGGTCAGAATCATTTGGTGAAATATTGTCAAGAAAAAGCAGTAGGAAAAAATAATGTTGGCAATATGGGGGTTTACAATTCTAACTTCAAGGGGAACTGAGTGTCCCTAATGAAGATGTTAGCAGCATCAATAACGTGGTTCATTCTTTTGAGAACATATGTTTAAATACATCATAAGCGCAGGCTTGGTTCGTTGATAGTGGGCTGCAAAATTGTTATCGAAAATTTAGGTACTCTTTTTTCCATTGTCCCCTATATTTGCATCTCATTTGAGTGCTGATTTTAGTATTTGATGCATCTTTACTTGAAAAGCAAGTTATGCATGTCAAATGACATGTATAACTTGAGGGAGAGTGTTAGAACAGTTGAAGGGCAAAACTATCATTTGAGATAGTGACATTTTATGGAGGTTATATTTGTAATTTTTTAGTTTTGTATGTGTTTATCATGTAATTTTATGTTCTTTCTTGTATTATTTTGTATTCTGCCTTATTAGGGCACACATGTATATAATGGATTATTGAGGTGCAGCCCTTCACAAAGAATCAAAAGATTAAGGGTCAACCACCATGTCTTCTTTTCTCCTCTTCTACTCTATTGCTGCTGATATTTTTGGGATGGTGTTAACAGAATATATATATATATATATATATATATATATATATATATATATATATATACCGTGTCTTCTTTTCTCCTCTTCTACTCTATTGCTGCTGATATTTATATATATATATATATGCAGTAAAAAATGTAGACTAGTTGGCCTAAGCGTAAGTAAAACACCTAGGCTTTGCAATTCCTAGGTGGGTACCATAAAAGATACCAATTTTGCTGACTAGGGCACCTAGTCAGCGACTAAGCTGCCTAAAATATACCAATTTTGCCGACTAGGGCACCTAGTCAGCGACTAAGCTGCCCTTGCCTATATATAAATTCTGATTACACTATGAATATGATAAACATGTGTATATGTGTGTTAAAATCAATTTTTATGTGAAAGGCTAAAAGCAGATTTTGTTGATTATACTGAATATATTATGAATAATTGAATGTGTGTGTGCAATCATATATATGTATATTCTGATTATGTATATTTTGTGAAAGCATGTGTAATTTTGTACTTGTGTGATGAAAACATATTATTATTAAAAGAATTAAGCATATTTTTATGCATTTATACATTTAAATTGGGGTACCGACTAGTAATGACTAGTCCCGCCTAGTCATTGACTAGTCTTTTTAGGGGTCTACTGACTAGCGCTTTTCGCTATATATTTACCTCACTTCTTCTTCCTCTTTCAATTAATGAGTTTTTCTCTTACTTTATGCACAGATAACATTTTTCTCTTCCCAATGTCTCCTTCTCTCTCATTTATTCACCCTACACACCTTCCAATTCTTTTTCTCTTTCATTTACTTGCCTCACACATAATCTCTTCTTCCCCATCTGTATTTTGTACACCCTCTCTCTCTCTGACTTTAGATAGGCTCCAAGTTTCTCTCTCGTATTTAATACAGTTTTACATGCAATCAGAAGTAAATAATTATGTCATATATTACATTTAATCTCTCTATCTCTCATCTTTTCCCCTCCTATCTAGAGCCCCATCATGCATCCCACTTCTCTCAATCGTTCCCAACATGTATAATGTGTTCATCGGCTTTGCACAATTAAAAAGGTGTCATAAATTATCATTATTTCTTACTCTTTCCCTATTTCATTTAATACTCTATCAATTTACCCAGTTAAAAGTAACAATACCACATTGTCAATGCTTGATCCTTCGAATACTAAGATTTCAATTTTCAACGAGTATTTGTTACAATATTTTTTGCCCCTTCCAATATGGAGTCTTTTAACAACTCTCTAGAAACCTCCATAAAGTTTCATAAAAGGAGAGATTTTTCATCATTTTCTCTCACACATCATCTGGTTAAACAAACTTTTTTTATTCATTGAGCCCCCTCACACTTTTGTGCCTCTCTCTCTCTCATGTTCTTGGTTCTTTCTTTGTGCATGCATTCATTGTTTCCTTTCCATTGCATACAACTACGCTTTTGAGGATGGTTGTGGAAGAAATAAAAAATGACAACTATAAATAGTAAATTTTAAAAGAACAAAGGATGAAGTCGAAGGGACGAAATGAACTGATGAAGCTTTCCCCAATATGTGATAATCTTTATATGTGGTCTGCTTTCCATAACTTACATGGTTTTTCATTTGTACCTTATTTTATCTCGTCTTTTAGCATTTCATTTCTAGTTCTATGTATAATGCATTTCCTTTACACCTTGGTTTTCTCATCTTTTAGTTTTCCTTTTCTAGCTCAGGGTCACCATATCGAAACATGCCATTAGTCAAGAAGCTAGAAACAGAGATTAGTTAGCATGTAGACTTCTTCTAAATTCAAAAGATAGCTTGTCAACGAGTCTATATCAAACAAGAACGACTTTGATGATATCTTCTCATTTTCATTTGGTTGAAGATAGGTGATCTCGAGCTTGATCCAAACAAGACGCACCTGTTAAAGATTGAGTTGTTTTCATATTCAGTTTCAATCATATATTGTTGTGAAGTTATGGAAACTTTATGACGATAAAATGACTAAAATGGCAGGAAAAGGATAAAATAGGTTGGATTAGACCTGGTTTTTACCTGATCTTTATTTACCTATCTGTTTTTGCTTCAGATTCAAAGACACCCAACCCTGCTTGTTGTGGTCAAACCATTATTCAAATATGTAGCACCTAGATCCAACTGTTTGGGTTGGATCTATTTTAGACCCAACCTCGAACTTCATCCCCGCCAATAGGGCTGGACAATAGGCAGGCCGGGCTGGCCGAGACCGATTAGTGGACAAGCTTGACTGGGTCGTTGATGAGTTGGGCTGGGTCAAACCCGACCCATTGACCAACCGGGTCAGGCCTAGATCTTAACACAAAGCCCACGACCTGCCCGTTTGGTCCATGGGCTTAATTCAGGCCGTGCCGGGTTACATCTTATATTCACGATATTTTGCATTTATTTCCTTGAATGCATAGTTTTTTAGTAAAATTTTGAAAAAACATGAGGTTAACTCAAGATGAATCTAATTTTTGAATCACATACTTCGTGACTTCATGCGCAAGATTCAAAAGAAAGAAATTGCAGAGGCTTTGAAGAAAATGAAATCAAGAAGGGCAGTTGGCCCAGATGGTATACCTATCGAGGCTTGGAAATGCTTGGGAGAGAAAGGTTTAGAATGGTTGACAAATCTTTTTAACAAGATTTGGCGGACAAATAAGATGCCTAATGAGTGGAGGAAGAGTACTTTGGTGCCTCTATATAAGAATAAGGGTGATATAAAAGATTGCACAAACTATCGTGGTATAAAACTCATGATTCATACTATGAAACTTTGGGAGAGGGTGATTGAGTCTAGGTTGAGGAAGATTGTCATGATATCGGAGAATCAATTTGGTTTTATGCCTGGAAGATCAACTATGAAAGCTATACATCTTCTTAGACAACTTATTGAGAGAAATAGAGAGAGGAACAAAGATTTGCATATGGTTTTTATTGATTTGGAGAAGGCTTACGATAGAGTACCTAGGGACGTTCTCTGGTGGACAATGATGAAGAAAGGTGTTTCTCTCAAATACATTAGTATAATTAAAGATATGTATGAAGGAGTAGTAACCAATGTCCGCACTTGTGGAGGGGTGACAACCAATTTTCCTATAACGGTTGGGTTACATCAAGGATCTGCTTTAATCCCTTTCCTATTTGCTATAGTGATGGATGAGCTTACGAGATCAATTCAAGAAAATGTGTCGTGGTGTATGTTGTTTGCTGATGATATTGTTTTGATTGATGAGTCTAGAGTTGGGGTTAATGCTAAGTTAGAATTATGGAGACAAACATTGGAAGCAAAAGGTTTTAAGTTGAGTAAGATTAAGACAGAATACATGGAATGTCGATTTAGTAAGCAACGAAATAGTGATGGGAGTGTAGTGAAGCTTGGTGAGCACGAAATACCGGTGGATGATTCTTTCAAATATTTGGGATCTATCATTCAAAAGTATGGAGAAATGGAAGAGTGCAACTGGAGTGTTGTGCGATCGTAGAATGCCATTGCGGTTGAAGGGAAAGTTTTATAGGACGACTATTAGGCCCGCTTTACTATATAGTACGCAATGTTGGGCTGCCAAGAGACATCATATTCAAAAAATGAGTGTAGCTAAGATGCGTATGCTGAGATGGATGTGTGGAAATACAATAAAAGATAAGATTCGGAACGAGGAGATACGTAAGAAGGTAGGCGTTGCACCCATTGAAAATAAGATGAGAGAGAATCGTTTACGGTGGTTTGGACATATTCGACGAAGGCCTAATGATGCTCCAGTTAGAAGGGTGGAGAAATGGGAAAATATATTAGTTAAAAGAGGTCGGGGTAGGCCTAGGAAGACATGGATGGAGGTGATAAGAAAGGATATGAATGCTTTGAACCTCACCGAGGACATGGCATTGGATAGAAATGAATGGAGGAGAAGGATTCATGTGGAAGACCCATAATGATTTTCTTTGTTGGTTTATATCGCCGACCCCAATTGTTTTGGGATGAAGGCGTAGTTGTTGTTGTTGTTGTTGTATACTTGACCTGTATATACATATATAAGAAACCCACGGTCATCCCGTTAGCCCGCAGGCTGGGCTGGGCCGACCGGAGACTTTGTTGGGATGGGTTTAAGAGTGGTTTAGGTCAAGCCTTCTTTCAAAAACTAGGTGCCCCAGCCCGTTGTCCAGCCATACTCACTAAGGCTCTAACCAAAGGCTAAGTCTAACCTTGTCTTTAATAGGTTAGGTTCAGATTATTTCAGGTGTGATTTGGGGTAACAAATGATTCATAAGTGGCGGTATATGACTTAGGTTTTTTGGCATAAATAACAATATCTTCCAATGCACCATGACGCAATTTCTTTTCACTGTTGTTCTCGTGCATCGCACAAGTTTTGCACTAGTGTACATATATATATAGGAAAATATATGGTGGTTCTGTACCATGATACCATACGGTGGTACACACTCTTGTTTGCATAGATCTAGCCACCAAATGGTAAATATAACCGTACAGATGTGTTTTGCATGATTTATTTAGTATCTTAGAAGAATTTTTCATGTTTAATACACCATAAGATTTCATTTTTGAGACGGTGAAAATCACCAGCTTACAATTCATGTAAATAAGAGTGGTTAAAAATTGGTATAATATATCATATTTGAATCAACTTTAACACATGAAAAGAATAAATAGAATATGCTAAACATGATCCAACAGTAAGATTTAGTATTTAGAACTTAGATCTATCTAAATCAAGTGTGTACCACCATAAGTTATATGTTGTTGTGGTACAGCACCACCATAGAAGCACCCATGTATATATATGTATATATATAATGTGTGTGTACAGCGGCACAACCGTGTCCCATGTCCAAATTTTTAAGAACTGCCATATTGCACCAAGTGTATCCACATAACAGCCCGTTCCTACACCCGTATCAATGTAACATAGAGTGAAACATAAAATAAAACAACCAAGACATCTAACCAACACAAAAAAGCTGCTGAACAATAAGCAAATAACTTCCTCATCGAGCGCAAGGGTATCCAAACCGATAATCCAGGTAATAATACACAACTGCCAGTCATATCTCATGGTACAAATAAAGTGTTTCTTCTGTCATGGCGTTTGCAAACATTCTCAAAATTTGACATTACCATCGGCATATTTCTGATGCCACCGTCAGACAAAGTCAACATTCTATCTTTAACTGTATCTTATTTCCTTTTAAAATCTTACTTGATTTATATTCACTTGCATTTTTTTAATTTGTCATAATTTACATTACATTTTAATTTCAACTTAGTGTTATTATTTGATGTTTTTTAATCATATATATATATATATATACAGCCATGTCCACATGTCCTAATTTTTAAGAATTGCTGTGTTGCACCAAGTGTATCCACATAGTGGCCCATTCTCGCATTCATATCCACGTGACATAGAGTGAAACATAAAAGACATTAGCATCAGAATATCTTTGATGCCGCTGTCATATGCTTTTATCACTATACAGTTGCATCTATTATCAAAGAAATAACTTGACCTACTTAACGACTTTCTTTTAAACAAAGCAGATTCCACAAGTTGTGGAGATTCATTTCTAAGCCATTGAAAGCAAATGTCTGCAAAAGATAGTAAAGACGGTTTCCAATGACTTAATAACGAAGGAAAAAAGGGCAAAAAAGAGACAGAACTAAGCACATTAGAAGAAAAGAGAGAAACATCCTCAAAGGAAGGTACCATACATAGAGAAAACAAGTTATATAAAGGAAAATCCCATGCTTCTCATGTATGACGAGTATCTGCTTGAGCACAAACTCTGAAAGTTTGAAGATGTCAGTTACCTAAAAAGTGCCTTTTCTGCACCCAGAATTTGAAGAGTAGATGCAGGACATTTGGCCAAATTTGTAAGGCTACCAGCATGAGAAATCAAGCGGGCACCGACCATTTCACCAATTAAAGATGCTAAATTTGGTGCAATATCCTGCATTTTTGCGACAAGATATTCATAAAGCCCCTTTCTGAATTCAGACAGGTCCATTACCCTTTGAGCAAACTGTTGAACACTCAACAAGTCAATGGCAGATAAGTCCTGTCCTGAGAAGATAACACAAAAGGTGAGGGAAAAAATGATTCAAGAGCTACCTGGAAAAAGAAGAATAAGAAAGAACCAACTTTCACAATACCTACCCATGGACTGACTGGCTGCAACAAAAATCTCTTTTGCTTTGTCCTCATCACTAAGGATATCTGCAAGCTCCGGAATGGACTCTTCTTTTAGAACAGATTTGTCCTTTATAAGCTTTACAACTTTGGCATAAAGATAGTTATCATTGACAATCTTGGCGAGTTCTGGGAAATGCCACGAATACCATTCTCTGTGTGCAGGTAATAACAGCTTAGGCAATAGAAGCTGCAGATATAATCCTTTTGCAAGAAAATAGTAACACACATAGGGGGAAAATGACAGACAATAATCACCATCTCACCAAACAATTTTATCATCACTGTCAGATTCAGTGAAATCCAGTGATACTCTTATAAAAATAATTATCACGATATATCATGGATAGATTACCAGAAACTTAAATCTAGAGAGGGAAAAAAAGGCTTCTCTTCTAGTTTGAAAAATCTTCAAAAAGTATCAAGTGACATTTCCAAAACATGAGACATTTACAGCAGCAGCACAATACTTGCATTTGCTACACACACGGATGTGTGAACAAGTGTGCCACATACACATGTTAAAGAATAAGGACAGCCAGAATAGAATTTCTTTAACTCAAAAAATTGACACGAAAAGAATATGATATCTGAAATCCTAGCTCAGATCCATCAAATGCATTCTATAGATAGCATAAGATTTATAGAACTGAGGTCAAACTAGATAGTATGGAAATGGTTTGGATTATTTGGAAGTCAAGGTTGCATTCATGATCGTGTTGTGGAGTATAAAGTTTAAACTCCTTCCAAATAGTACAAAGTGGAGGAGTCCTGCACAAGTACATTGAAACAAAAAGGATGTAATATTTAAAGTGAATAGCAGGAAGAATAAAGTAGCAATCAGTCCTTGAGATTTGATCACATATTTCTCAAAACAATGGTTAAACATTATTTTCTACTGTAGCTTATCATTGGAAGTGGCCACTATACAAAAACACTGTCTAACAAAGCTAAAGTATAGGAGACCTTACAGCATCGACTATATTTCCCAAGGCAACTGAGAATTTCTTGAGGATCTTAGCTAAGCATTCCTTGTTTGGCAATGATCACGAGGTGGAAAACGGGATTTCATAGAAAGCAATATGGATTTTTCTTCAATTTTGCATTATTTGTCATCTGTTCCAGTTCCTTCCATTCTCTGAATTTAATTAATCCCTAATGCTTTCAGAATCAGAAATTGGCTTCAGTTCAAGAAAGAGCCAACGATTTTCCCACACGGCCTACTTTCCCCACAAGAGGAAGTAACATGCTTTATTTAGCTCTTACATGAAAAGCAAAAATATTCTCTTAGGATAATATTTTCTGAAGAAAAAGAATAATTCTTCCACGGTAATTAAGAACACTATTAGGCACCATTTGTAACAGAAAATAACTTGGTTTAATCTTGCCAAACTGTTGCAGAAAGCAAGAACACTAGCTACAAGATAACTGGTGACAAAGAAGCAACTGCTTTACAAGAAGAGAAAGAATGGGAGATCCACCTGATTCTCATGGAGAACAAGTTAATATCCTTGTCTAGAGTGTCAATGAGGAAAATCGCCTGGATGACCATATTATCCACTCTATTAACATTAAATTTGACCTTTGCACGACTGTAACCATGTGCAAGACCCAGTTGAGCTTTCTCCAAATCTGATTGCTGTTTGGTGCACAAAATGGATAACAGTTAATGAAATTTCAATGAAGGAGATAAACGAACAAAACAATGGCAGACAACAGACGTTGAGGGCCTTGATGAATCTCTCGAAATGCACACGGATACCACGCATGATTTCCAGAATATAATCATTGGATTGGCAAGGAATCTTGGTAACTTCAAAAATCTGTGAACCAATCTTTGACTCGTAGACACCTAAGGTGAACTTGGCCTTCTTCCCCTCCTTAACTTTTGGCAGATTGAGCTCCAGAAAGTTCCTCAGTTCATCAGTTAAAATGACTGCATCACAAATAAAAACAACAAATGATAAAACCAAACAATACTCAATAAGAGAAGCGCAAGAACACATAATAATCAAATAACGTTTGCCTATATTGATTCATTAACAACCTACTATTCATAAATATACAAGAGTTTTCACCAAACAGTAAAACATAAGGAATACAGTATTATCAGAGGATAGAAAGTACCAAGCATCTCCCATAAAATTATCCCATAAACAACCCCCTAATTGTTGCTCATCTGCTAAAAACCCAAGTATTAAAAAATAGAGGGAGTTGAGACCAAACAATTAAACATAAGAAATTCAATATTTTTTTAGGACAGAAACAATTAACTATCCCCCATAAAGTAATCCCCAAAAAGAACCATCAAAGAAAACACAACAAATTCAACAAAAAAAACAGATACCCATCACCAAATTGATTGCAACATCTATTCCCGAGCAATCTAGAGAGAGAAAGTTCCGCATTTCAAAAGGAAAACCGAGAAGAAGACAAAACCAATACAAAATCTCCCACCCAGAGAAAAAACCACGACGAATCCACCCGGAAAAACGTATACCATCAAAAATTTCACCGGAAAACAATCTCCCCACCATTCTAAAGAGAGAAAATTCGGTGTTTCGACGGCAGGAAACGACCAGTTTTCTAGTTAGGGGCAGGAATACCAACATTCGGAGATGGCGTTGCACTGCCTGAGCGCGTCGGCAGCGGAGGAGAAGGGCTGGAAGGCCGTGAGCTTCACCACCTTGCCGAAGCGGTTGAGGTCGGCGATGGACTCCCGGACAGCGTCGGTGTTCTGGCCGATCTCATCGATGCCGTACGCGTGGAAGAGAGAGAACCCGGAAGCCGACTCGAAGAGGAGGTACAACGTCGTCATGGTGGGCAGGCGGAAGCAGCAACCCCAACCAGCTTAGAGAGAGAAAGAGGCTTCCGTTTTTTTTAGGGTTTTAGAGAGGGAGAGGCAGGAGAAAGAGAGAGAAGCGGTTAGGGTTTAAAGCGTTGGACCAAAACACCAGCCTCTGCGTAAGCGTGAAGAAGTACTGATTTTGGCATAAATATTAGCCCTTGTTAAACGGGGAAAAAGTTTGGTACAGTCGACCGTAAATACAATCGTCTTAGCGAACGCCTCTTTTTTTTGTTTTTCTTTTAGTTTTAGCACATCTAACGATCCAATGTTTTATTTAGTAAGAACGGGCTTTAGGATCGCCCGAATCTGACCAATATGGAGGTGTTTTCTGAGATTCAATCAACGGCTATGAATGCATCGGTTTTTTGACTCATAAAAACATATTTTTTTGTCAAAAAAAACATGTTCAAAAAGGTTGATTTTCACTAAATTGAACATGTTGAACACATCTATGAGGTTAGTTTGAGTCGAAACAATTGTCATCATGAGATTCAAACTCGATAGTAGGTACAATTCATTGTAGCTAATATAAATCCTTGGTAAATATAACAATTATATTTAGTGGTCAATTTGTTTGTTTCAATTTCATAGTTGGTGTTCAGTGTTTATGGAGTTGGGGCAATAAGCATCTTGGATCCATGTTATCCCATGGGGTTTGACACGAATCAAAGACGCTACCATGGCACTGACACGATCTGAACATGTTCCAACATGCTGACAAATATTGGCATTTAAAAAAAAAAGGCAAAAAGCCACAAGAGTTGGTTGGCCAATACTTTTGATAAAATTGTAAAAATAAATTCTTTACTTTTAAATTTTTATTTCATGACAAAAATAATTCAAACTGCTTTATGTTGGAATTTAATTTTTTGTCACTTTACGCAAAAAAGAAAGAAAACAAAAACTTTAAAGTTATCATGAGAATTTGGCTACTACGATTTACCGCAATAATATTTTGTCACTATGGTTTCACTAGTATCTCAATATTTTTTCATAGCTTTTTATAATTTTTAATTATATTTCAGTGAAAATTTATTAATATTAATATATCAATAAATAAATTTTAATTGATTAAAAACAAAAAAATCATGTCCTTATGTCGTATTTTTCAAAAGATTTGCAAATTCAAGAGTCAAGATCTTGTCACACATAGAGATGTAAATGGGTTGGCGTAACACCAGACAACTTTCAATATTCTTAATTAGTTACAATATCTAAGTAATAGATATTTTGATGACTTATTCTATGGTTTTCGAATGCATGGTTCTGTTCACATCGAAAATTCGAAGAGAACAAAAGTGACTTCATCAAAATCAGAATTCATACAAGCTTAAAGCATGCCGGACAACACCAATGGCAAAATCATAATTTTGAAGGTCCATTTTATGAGTTTTGAACCTGTGATTGCATTCGTATCAAAATTTCAAGAAGAACGCTATTGATTTCGTCAAAATCGAAAATGAAATTCATTTGAAACATGCTCAACAAGTTTCAAGGGTATAATAATAAATTTTAGGGTCCTGAGAGTCATAGTCGTTCAAGCCCAAGTTGACCACCAATCAACCATTTGTGGTATATAATTGGCAAAATCTTGTTTTATATAAAATACTCTCTTGTATTTTTTTTAAGAGTATCTTTTAATAAATACATGCAATATAGAGGACCAAGTTTCACTAATTAAGTTAAGACTTAGTTAGTGAAACTAGATCATCAAATTAACTTAATTATGTTGGATTTGGATTGGATCTAATCCAACCCAGACCATAAGCTACCTCTTAAGAGAGCAAATTGTACATAGTTTTCTGCCCTAATTTTGCATGATTCATAAAATGTTAAGCCTCCCCACCCATATGTATTTAAAGAAATGCCACTTGTCATCCCATGCCTCCCTCTCCCTCACTAGGGATGGCAGTGGACTGGGCCAAAGGCGAGGGATAAGGTCTCCACCCCCGCCCTGTCTCAAAATCCTGCCCTCCATCCCTTCACGAGTCTTGATTTTAACCTCCATTCTTGTTTCATGTCCTCCATCCTCGGTCCAAACAGGGCGAGATGGGGCGGGGCCTCATTTTCCCTCAGTCCACTGCCATTCCTAAAGAATGATCAAAGACGAGGTGGGGTGGAGCAAGGTGGGGATTGGAGACGGAAACGAGGTAGGGTGGAAAAAAGCATAAGTCCATCCCCGCATGGGTTTCAATTTTAACCTCCATCCATGTTTCATGTCCTTCATCCTTGGTCCAAACGAAGCGAGGCAGAGCGGAGTCTTGTTTTCCCTATCCCTCACTATAAATACTACTTTCCTCTAACCCCCATTCACTTCATTCTCTCCTCTCAACCCATAAGTATTCACCTCTCTTCTCTCCGTAGTTCTTCCTCTCTCTCTTATTTGTTTTCTCCACCACTCCCTCTCTCCTCCATTAGTCCCTTGGCACCATATATTTTGGTGGTGCCCACCATAGTTCGGCCGCTACCCCTATAGTGACCCAGTTCGGTCCTCTATAGTGAACCAATTCTACCCTTTAGTGAACCAGTTTCTCTCATTATTTTGAGATTCGGTTCCTCGGTTCTCCCCTTGACCCGGATCACCTCGAAACTTGTTTTTGAGCTAACCTGCATTGTCCCCTCACACCAATTCAGTTTGCATAAGCCGACTTTCCACCCATCGTAGTTCGATTCAATTCAGCTATGTACATCAAAGATTTTTCTTAGAGGAAAATTCCCCCAGAATATTTTTGAAAATTTTATGTCTTTTTTCGACATGCTCCACAAGGTAGGTTCCTATACCAAATGCTCGTAGTTAGATGTTAAAATTCATATTCTTGAACTTGCGTATGATTTGTTTATGTTTCGATAACTTCACATGTGTTTGATATGCAATATAAAATAATATATATTTGCATAATATATATAGGAATATATATATATATATATATCAAAAATATATATATATGGGAATATATATATATATATATATATGGATTTCATTGAAAAATACCTTGTATGTTCATATTTCCCAAGAAAATATGTTATCATTCGTTTCTAGAGCAATATATTGGATGTGTACTTGTGTTCTTTTGCTATGCACAAAATAATAAGTTTATTTGTGTGCCTTGGTTTATGTATATTATGTAACACATATTTTAAGCTTTTGACCAAAAATTAGGATCTTTTAACCTATATTATGAGCTTTCAAACTGTATTATGAGCTTTCCACTTGTATTATGAGTTTTTAAACTGTAGTACAAGCTTTTAACCTATATTGTGGACTTTTAACATGTATTATGAGCTTTTAACTTGTATTATGAGTTTTTAACCGATATTATAAACTTTTAACCTATATTATAGACTTTTAACCTGATTATGAGCTTTTATCCTATATCATGAGTTTTCAAACTTTATTATGAACTTTTAACATGTATTATGAGCTTTCAACATATATTATGAGCTTTTGACATGTGTTACGAGCTTTTAATATATATTATGAGTTTTTGACATGTATTATAAGTTTTTACTTGTGTATACGACCTTTTACATATGCTTACGAGCTTTCTAATAACACATGTATGAATTACTCCAAATGCATATGAATTACGAATGCTCAAGGTTTAAATGTTTCACATCTTGGAATACGTATACTTTGAATTATATGATAATTTTGCTTTTCTATTAAAATATTGCATCATATAACTGATATATGCAATGAATGATTTCGCTCAATTGAGCGATGGATCACGACACCCTACTCATTGTGTTGGCGTGTTGAAATGTCATAACATGTATGCATAAATTGGTATGGCTCATGTAAGAGCTTGGGGTTCAAGGAACCTTGATGGTGTCATTGGGCCCATTTGTGTGTATGACATATGAATGACTGATATTGTATTGTAAGTCATCGACACGTGCTTATACAATGAGTGGAGATTCGATGGGAACCCATGAGGTGCGAACATGTACCAGGCTATGAAAAAACATACATACATAATAAATGAGTGGTTATTTGCCTTCACAAGCAAGTTGCTTGAATGGGTTAAAGGCACCAAAGCAATATTGAATGGGTTAGGTACATATGAGTGGAATAAAATTGAGTGGTTACCTTGAATAAGCATTTGGGTCACTGAACCCTAGTATCAGCCTATTGTTTTGTGACACATGAAATGATTAAACCCGTTAAAAAGATAACTCTTATACTTGTTCCTACCTTTGAGAGGGTTTTTTGTACAAACCTTGAGTGATTTTGATATATTTTTTGGAGCAAGGCATCTCAATGGTCTTTCACTCGTAGGTTCTAGAGGTTGGGGCTATCAATGTATCATAGGTGATAGATCTCCAACTATTGCAATAATCTGAAATGCTTGCATATTGAGTGGGAGTGGCCTTTGGAGAATCCTCTCTCGGTTATAAAGCATTCCTTTTAGAATCCGTTTAGCTAGTTATTCAGGATAATTGAAAATACATGGCATAATAAATCCCTAAATGGTCTTGATTGATACAACGATGAATGAGTCTACGAGTACCCGCTGGAAGAATAAATATCAAAACAAAAACCTTTTGAATCATACATTTTGAGATGAAAACATGCTTTAATAATACAATGCTTGAGTGGACATTTGCATTATGTTAAATGCATAAGTGGTCATATGTATTATATGTTTGACTGGGCATTTGTATTATATTAAATACACAAGTAGTCATTAAATGCTTGAGTGGACATTCATATTATGCTAAATATATGAGTAGAAACTTGCAATAATAGTTGCGCAACTCAATAGTAAAACTTAGGGTGGCTGAACACTAAAGGCGATGAGTTAGTCTGCCAAAGAATAATGTTATGCATAAGATGAAAATATTTTTGATAATGCAATAAGTTAAATATGTTCGTTATGAATTTATCAGCGTGATTATTGTAAATCATGCATTTTCTCGTGGAATAAATCTATGCAAAAATGGTTGATAAACTGTGACATCTGAGTTGCACAAATAAATATAAATTGACACCTGAATATATTTTTTAATATCTTGAGTTACTTGGAATTGGCATATACCTACTAGATTGTCACAAGTCTGACCATTTTTATGGGCAGATTATTGTAGGTAAAGACTGTGATGCAGAGCGAATGCAGGATGTTGCGGCGCTGTCGTCCGAGCCAATCATTTTTCTTTCCCATGCACTGAATTCAGACACATAACATTGTATTGGTTTTGTAACATTACATATTCCTTTGAATAAAAGTATTTTATTTGTGTCATGTTATCATCTTTCGAATTCAGTATAATCGTTTTGGAGTGTAACGTAACCCACCCAAGGTTTTGAATCAAAGATTTACAAGTTTCCGCTCAAGATTTTAATGCTAAAAGAAAAGTTTTAAATTTTCATGTGTTTTCAAGGGTTCAAATCTCGAGGTTACTACAGTTGGACTCAGGTATAATCCAAAAATTATTGAATCTGACATAATTGGATATATAGTTTTCATATTCGAATTTTGTTAACTTACAACCTTTACTACATTTGGATTTGAATGAGATAATAGAAACTATTCTGAAAACTGAATATGATAACACAATGCGCTTTTGCGAATTTACAACAAAATCCAACTCCGAATTCAACATACACTACACACATACGTAAAATGCATGAAAAAATTGCTAAATTCATGAATAAAAGTTATATAATAGAAACACCAATATAAATGTTTCAATAAAAAATAAATATAAAAATTCAAATTAACATAGGTCGTACTTCAAGTCTTCAAACCTCTATACATGAAACAAAAAATGATTATATTGTATGACAAAAATAAAGTGTTTCCCCAAATGCCTTATAATTTTCAAAATTCGCTAGATGTCCAAATTCATAAATTTGTGACTATAAAAGAACCTTTTTACACTTTGCGCAAGTGAATTTCCTCCAAATATGTGAACTTTTCTCCTAAATATCCAAATATGTGACCCCCCCCCCCCTATGTGAATTTTCTCCTGAATATGTAAATTTTTTCACAAATATGCAAATTTCCTCCCAAATATGAGAATATGTGAATTTTCTCTTAAAGGCTTTAGCGACACTTTTGAAGCATCACTATTTTTTTTACCTTTAGCTGCACTTTTGCAAATACCAAAAGGTCATTTGCCTGATATGTCCTGACATTTGCAAATACAATACTACATTTGCAACCATGAGTTGCAAATGTCTCCAAAATGTGTGAACTCCTTTTACTAAAATCGTATAAGGGGCACAGACAGAAGGACATTCTCAAATGTGTGAGGACATTCGTGAGTGAAGGTAAAGACATTCGCAAATGTGAGAGTATTTAGTTTAAAAAAATGTGTACATTTTGGGAACCTTTGCAACTCATGGTTGTGGATGTCCCCAAAATGTGTAAGCCTCCTTTTAATATAATCACATAAGGGGCACAAGCAGGAGGACATTGGAAAATATGTGACAAAATTTGTTTATTTGGATATTTGGAAGGAAGTTACATATATAGGAAAAAATCGCTTGTGTGAAGGGTAAAAAGGTTCTTTTACAGTTGAAAAATTATGAATTTCAACATTGAGTGAATTTCAAAATTATAGGGCATTTCAGGAAATGCATCATTTTTGTTGTACAATACAATCATTTTTCGTTACAAAAAGCGAAGCAATATAGCCCTTAGAGATATTTTCTTAAACCATGCATTAGAGCCTTCTCCTTAAAGTGGGTTTCAAATTATGCTTTACTCTCATTGACTGAACTTATTAACAATGATTTGTGTATTTTTTACTTTTTCTCGACATCAATTCTGTGATGGACTTGCTTTCTCATGATAAGGACTACTTCTAAGCTTCCACACAAAATTGAGTTTGATAGCACTTAAGTACAAGTATATCAAATATTACAACCTATTGCATCAACATTACAATAATTCAAGTGAATCACAAAATGAATACCACCATTAAAATAACGGCTCTAAGAAATGAAATTCTAAAGACGTAGTCAGGGAAAACCTTTATTATGATTTCTAAAGTTTTTTTTTATGTTTTTTTCTAATTTAAAGAACATTAACAATATGACCTAATGACAACAATGGTAGCATAAGAGTAATTGCTAGAAATACAACTAAAGAACCAAGAAACTTACAAAGCCATCGTGAAGCAAGCAAGATCTTCAAGTCTCAACCTTACTTGAATTAAAATAAATAATTAATAAGTACAAACACCATTTAAATTTTTTTATACTATTTCATTGGCCAATAAAATCACATTTTTTCCTATCAAAGCATCATCTATGACATAGAAGTTGCTAATAATTTTTTGACACCAAATGCACAAATTTAGCTACCTATTGTTGCCATAAACTTCACAAGTGAATAAATGAATCTGATGCTATTTTCAACCCACAATAACAACATTAGCATACTACTCTCCTCCTTTTTCACCCAAACTTGAGACCGATAATGGTGGAGTTATTGTTGCCTACAGTCCACCCAAAACTCAATTTTACGTCTTTAAATAAGAATATAATTTTAAGTAACAAAAAAATCAAATTATTCTCCACTGATTTACTTTATGGAAAAACTACATGCAACAACATGAAACTCAATGTAATTAGAGACATTATCATTATTCACAATACAAAATATAACTAATTATGAAGGTATCTAAATGAATTCAACACAATTTTTTTACATATGTATGTTTTATATCCAACTTAGAATTAAGATAACTGCGAACTTATAACTATACATTCTATTATAGGTTTCAATGTTCTTAATATCAGCTGATGCATAATAACATTAAGAAAGAACTAAGGTAAGTTAAGAGTTTCACAATATAATTTGGAATATTTAAATATATCAAGAAGCTTCTCATGCATTAATAAACAACAAACCCAATTATAATATTCACGATCGTCTTTCAACCATCAAGTTTTATCCATGTCAATTAAGGCAAAAAAATGATCATAGGAACACTTCAATTGCAAAAAGAAAACGATCATTTTAATAACATGTTAAAATTACTCATTGTGATAGATGAATATCAATTAAAATAGCATCTTGGTATGTTATTTGCGGAAAGGAGTTGAGTAATACAAAGTAAACATGGTAAAATTACATACCTAAACAATATTTATAAACAATAAAAACACAATTGCTAGTAAACCAAAATTGATTGCTCAAGGCTCACAATTTTCTTATCACAAATTTTTTTATTGATAAATATAAGATTAGAGAATGACCATAAAGTTTAAGAATCAAAGATTTGTAACTAGAGAACACTTTAATTCTAAAAAAAATGCTTAGATGCTTGCTTAGCAAAATATATTATGCAAGATGAAGTAATCTCAGCAAACAAGGAATACAAGGTAGATGCGAATAAACCAAAATATATTGCTTTAAAAATGTTAACCGAACTCAAAAAATTCTTAAGCGACATGATTGTAACTATAATTGAAAAGGTATACATGAACTTAAGATAAATATAATTCAACTTTAAAAGATATTTTCATGTAATAGTATATTTAAAATGCTAATAAAAAATGTGTAAGAACTAAAAAAGTATACTACCAAAAAAAATCAAATTGCATACCTAAGCAAAATTTTCCAAGTAATATAAATGGATATTGTGACAAAAATTTCTTTTTGATACGATATTACCAAAAAAACATGTTAAATATAAAGAGCGAGAGTATTGACCAAATAATGAAGATTTTATAAGACATAACAAGAGGGGTTGCCCTTTATATATCCTTATGTTTTGATAAACATAGAAGTTGACGTCACAATCTCCTTGAGTAAGGTTGTAGGTAGATCCAAATCACATGGAATAGGTTTTAAAAGCCAAAGAAAAATCACAAATATATTATATGTGTTAAATCTATATTCAGTGGTTTTTATTACATAACATTCATAAAATAAATATATTATTTTAATGAAAAAAGTATTTATCTTTTATTTGGCTTCTCAACCAATCTTGTTGACACTTTAAAGCTTCTACAATTTTTGGGTCAAGCTTAATTCGATAGAGAATGAGCAAACATCCTCCCGTGTTGAATGTTGATTCAGATTCAACTATAGACGCTATGATGGCTGAAAAATGTCTTGACATCTTTGTTAAAACAAGATACTTTGATGTATTTACTTTCCACTAGATTAGTATGTTCATGGAATTGCTCATAGGATACACATATTCAAGGAAACACTTTTTCTCTTGATCATTGCCACAAATACAACTCTAATTTTGATTTTAAATAATGAAATTTCAAAAACTCAATAAGGTAATTACTTAGGCCATGAGATCTAAACCTTTTCTAAGTCATATATTGAGCTAAATATCCAATGATAGAGCCATTTAAACCACTACTTTCAACACTAGTTGTACAAATAATAAGATTTAAAGGCACACTACGTAAAATATATTTATTGTAGATTATAGTTAAGCAATCACAAACATTTCTAAGATGTTTATCTACTTTATTACAATAGAATTCAAGATTGTAGAATTCCACCACATTTATCTCGAGGTGAGGATTAATGCAACTTTTTAAATAAAGCATTTTAAAAATATATTTTCAATAAAAAACATTTGTGCAAACCGTTCATCAAATAATAAAAACCAATTCACACTAGCGGTGAAGTTTGAGTCGAACTCAGGGACCGGAAAAAACTTTGTATTCAAGCATACAATTAAACTACTCTTTATTGTCAAAAATAAAAAGAATTAATTAAATAAATAAATAAGAGAGTATTGCCCCTGCAGAGGGCTTAAATAAATAAAAATAAAGTGCCTTATTACAATCCCAAATTGAATTGAATTAAATAAAATAAAACCCTAAGCTAAAAATAAAAGAAAAGGGTCTTCAATGCTTTAGTCTTTTGTCCCCTTGATCTTCTTTTAGGTTGAGCACTTTTGCATGGTTTAATTAAGGGCTCCCTAAGGGGCTTAAAGGATTTTTTTAGAAGACCTTTTAAGGACCTGAGAGGGCACTTCAGAGGTACAAAAAGGGGCTCACCGCATGTCCAATCGCTTTTTTGCATGAATCAAAAATAAAACACAGTAGCACGAATAGAACTAAACAAAAATCTAATAACTACTGAACAAAAAAAATCAACAAAAGCAAGAAAACTAACTAGAAACAAATTAATAACATGTACTGTCTATGAACAAACTAATAACAACCTAACACTAAATGACAAAATAGTAAAACAACCTAACTAACAAATCAAGAAACTAATTTCTAACAAACTATGAGTTAGTGACTAACTACTAAAAAGCTAAATATCGAATATCAATTAGAACTAACAAATTACTAAACTAACTAATTAACAGACAAATTAACAACTATGTAATCTTAAAACTAACTAACACAAAAAATATTCAGAGAATCAAGCTAACCGAATTCAATAATTAAACTACTTAACAAGTTAAATAACAAAAATGGATAACAAACTAGCTATGCTGTACAGAAATCACAACTAGCCTAATAGAACTAACCAACATAAAGCAATAACTAGCCTAAACTATTAAACAAAAAATTTGTTAACAATAAAAAACAAGGACTCGACTGAAAATAAAAACAACTAAGATGTAATTCTAATGAAAATGTATAGCTGGTAAAAAAACTACAACTAAAACTAAAAACGTTGATGGGAAAACAACTAAAACGCTGCTGCAAAGAAAGCTAAAATAAAAAATGTTGCTGCACTAATTGACAAAACTAAAAAAACAAAAGACGTTGCTGACTACTAATAAATTAAAGGCTGCAAGTAACTTACGACTAATCACGTTGTAAAAAAAAAAAATCTAAACTACAACTACCAGATTGGCTGAAGTAATTTATTTAAGTAAACAAAAAAAACTAAAACAAGTAAACTAACTAACTAAAACATCACGTATATGAGTTAACAATAGCTAAACTAACCTGGGATTGACAATAAACAACAAACTACTTGACGTCAAAAAAAAAGAAATGATATTTTAGAAAATGCTACACGAAGCTAGATCGGCTAAAAAAAACTTTATTTACATGATCTAAAAACAATAATAAATAAAAAATAGACTGCAGATTATTCTAAACTAAATCTAATCCTAAGCTATTCAAGAATCAAGGAACGATATAAAAACCCTATGTTAAACTATCGATTGACCTAAATCAAGATTATTTTATGCATAAATCAAGAAACAGCTAAACTAGATTAAACAATTTTTTTTTTCAAATGCGAAAAAACTAAACTAATTAAATATGCAGATGATGCAATGATCGACCTAAATACGATGCAATGCTATGCTCTATGCTATGCAAAACTAAACTACGGTAAAACGAGAGAGAAGAAATGAACTAGATGATTCGCTTTCTACGGATTGAATAAGAGAAGACGATGGCTGATCCTAGCTGAACGCATGCCTCCCCAACAAAGAAGAAGAAGTTGCCGACAACTAGAAGGGTTAGAAGCAGGAGGGAAAAAAAGAAGAAGAAGCAGCAGAAGGAGGAGAATAGGTAGAGGAAGAAATCAGCAAAGAGAGAGAGAGAGAGAGAGAGAGAGAGAGAGAGAGAGAGAGAGAGAGAGAGAGAGAAGAAAGAGAGGGAGCAAGGGGGCATGAACTTCAATGCTGAAAAAAAATGTCTCCTCTTGCTGAAAACATCCTATATATATTAATGTAATTAGGTTAAAACAAATTTTTCCAAACTAGTCCAAAGAATTTTTAATAATTTTCAAAAAGGGCTCTACTTAGAAAAATGTGTTTATCTAAAATGAGAATTCCTAAACTAACTAAAATTATTTAATTAAACCTAACCTAATTAAACTATAATTAAAAAAATCCTAAACTAATAAAAAACACTAAAAACACAGCGCAAGCTTTGAAATACATGATTTTCTGATATTTTCACTTCCAATGCGGTTTCTCAAAACTAACAATAAAAATGAGGTTTTAAAGTAATTTTTTTACTAGATCATGCATAAAATAAGATGAATAAAATGCAAAATATATGCATGATCAAATTTTCCCATGCTTATTGTTTGCTAGTCCTCGAGCAAACTAAAGCAAAAAGCAAAAATAATAGTCTAACAAAAACAAAAACAAAAACCTAACTCACTTTCATAGGAATCACGATTGTATTTAGCTTATGCAACAAGTCCTTTAAACCCATGGGTTATTCCAGTGGACGAGTAAGGTCTCGTGAGGGTTTGCAGTGATGCTACCCACAAACATCTCTGTCATGTATGCATAAAATAACCAACTTCAAAAACCATTAGGCAGTTAAAAAGTTTATTTTCACAAATATTTTGTGTCATTACATTATCGAAACATTATTAGAGTCTTTTACCTGCCACCACAACATAAGACCTTTTCTATTATTTTTCTAAATATTATAATCATTTATGCTTTATTCTCAGAAAACCAAATACATACATATCATTATTTACTTATCTTTACTTGTATGTTTTCTGCACATGTTTTCTCAATATTTGCTTCTAAGCAGTGAACCTTTTCTTTTATGCTCTTTTCTTTTTCTTGATTTTTAGTTTTTTCACACTTTTTTCTTTCTTTCTTTTGTTGAGCACTATATCAAATTTCTAATTTTTGTGACACGTGTAACGAGCTTTGGGTTAATTACTCTCAGGCCAGACGACCTTAGGGCACCAGATACAAAGTACCCCTCAGACTTAATCGCTCAAGTCACTAGACCTTCAATTTTCATAGTGTTACATATAGTCTACTTCTCTTTCATGTGCAATGTCAACATCTATTAGACTCTCTATAAAGTTTAAGTAACGAACTTTCGGGTCGGTGGCTCCCAAACCAGATGACTTTAGGGCACCAAGTGTAAACACCCCTCAAGCTCTACTTGCTCAAACAAAATAGGCCACATATATTAACTTAGACAAAGAAGTGTCTTTCTTCGTTATCCTTTTTGACATGAAACTCAAACACTTCAACTTGTGTCTGAGCCTAGCTACTGGAAAATACAAAGATATCAAACAACTAAACATATGATCTTTTTAATTTTTGAGCTCTTCTTTTCAATGTTGTTCATTTGCTTAGTTTTTAAAAATAAAACTGTGCATATCCATACTTATGATTTAAAATAAACTCTAGCATGCATCTATCGTCATTTCTTTGAAATCTACATAAATAACTATATTTTTCTAGATCATTGTCGGATTTTTTTTTTGGGGGGGGGCTTAAAAATTCTCTAAAAATATTAGATTTTGCAAAGCTTTCATATAAGATTAATTCATTCCTTAAAAGCCCAATTTTTATGAGTTGCCATCAAAAGTGTAAATACGAAGACATAAAAAGATTTGGGTGTGCAAACTATACCCTCCCCCATGCTTGAATGACACTGTCCTCAATAGCACTCTCTCATGCTTGCATGAAATTGAGTGAATGCATATGAGTACGAAAATAAATGAGAGAGAAGTAGTAGAAGTCACCTGATCCACACTGTGGAATCTTACCTGTTGTGGCATTGAACTGGCTTTGCAGAGATTCCATGTCACAATGGATATAACTCATAAAAATGCATAAAATGCCATGCATACACGATCTATCATTCATACTCATGAACCAAGACATAAACAAATGCATCATAAAAGAAGCAAAAATCTAATCCTAAAAATACAACATACAAATCCTGTGTGCTGCCTCACTCATCCATGAGGTCAATGACCTCGATGTCTTGACTAACCATGACATCAAAAATGTAGGGCTTCAGTCGTTGCCCATTGACCTTGAAGGTCCCAAGCACACGAGGATAAAAAATAACAATTGTTCCATGTGTAAACACCTCTCGTACTATGAAAGGGTCATCCCATCTAGACTTCAGCTTCTCTAGAAAAAGATGGAGCCACGAATTATAAAGTCAAACCCTCTGACCAGGCTCGAACTGTTTCTTCAAAATATGTTGGTCATGAAAATGCTTCGTTCGAGCCTTGTAGATCTTAGCACTCTCGTAAACCTCATTTCGCAACTCCTCAAGCTCACTCATCTGTAATTTTCTCTCTGCGTCAGCTTGGGTCATATCAAAATTGAACTTTTTGATAGCTCAATATGCCCTATGCTCCAACTCAACATGTAGATGACATGGCTTCCCAAAAACCAATCGATATGGAGACATGCCAATCAAAGTCTTGAAAGCAATCCTATATGCCCATAATACATCGTCAAGGCACTGGGACCAGTCCTTGCGGTCTGGCCGGACTGTGTTTTCAAGAATCGGAGTCTTGTTCTTATTCGGACATGTTTCTAATAATGAAGGATTCTGTATTTTGTCTGTTCTCTAGCATTTAGAAACATGTTCATATTTTTTGCTGGAAGCGACTCTTTGCTTTGTTACAGGATAATGGCCATCTCCAAGAAACTGAGTGCCGTTGAGGAGCTTATTGTACGTGATTCTTCTTCCTTACAAAGGTAAAGCTTGTACTAGCGATTAATGTTATTTTTCTGACTGAAAAGTATAAGAACCTAAAACTCTTCGTTCCATTCCTTAGAGGCTGGAAGAGAGAGGACAAGACTCGATTTTGATGATTTTGGTGTTCCCCAAAAATTCATGATCTAAGGGTATTTATAACGTTAACAATTAAGGTTGAAAAACTTGAAGCACATACCACTTTATAGCTGTCATGTACGCAAGCATGACAAAGGTCAGTCTGAACAGTGTACAGGAGAATGTTTTTGCTTGCTAAGGTTTTTGATGTCCATACAGATCCTGATGGAGTTGAAAGAGCGCACTGTGCAAACACCCTAGCTAGGACTCTGATTTTTTGGCTATTGATTGAACCAGCATAATGTTCATAGCCCTCGGAGGCGAAAAAGAAGAGGAAATTTGAACAAATTCCGAGGATGTGTGAACTTTCATGAAGGTCATGATTTGTCTATTTGTTTTCATTTGTTTTAAGCAAACATTGGGTGGCAGGATCCGGTTTATGTTATTGGGTAAGTACTTAGATGCAAGTAATTGCAAGCTTAAGATGGTTGTTTATCTAATAACATGGAACCCACCATATGGCTTATAATGTATGGGCAAGCTCATTTTGACTTAGCTTGAAGGTTGGTGCTTGGCAGAGATGGCAGTAACAGGGTTTTAATAAACACAGTGAAAACAATTTGTTCAGGCAGTGTAGCGGATGCGAGTCATGGTAATTGTTAATTCTTGAGTCAATTTATTTGGTTGATGAGAAGAAAGGCTTGTGTCATTCTCATTAATGTGGTTTACCTTTTTCTCGACGACATGGGGCATCTTGATATTGCTGGAAGATGGTTTGTTGGGCATGGCGGGGAGGAACACATTTTGCTTTGGTCACAAGTGGGGAGAGCAATCATAGCTGAGAACCAAAAACTAGGATTATTGGTCACACGGTCAGTCTTGAGACCAAGTTTCACAAGATTTAGGGCATGTTTGCAATGCCCTGTGATTCTTGAATTTCTCAAGATGTGGTTGTAATCACAACACTTTCTCAAGGTTAGTGAAACACGAGAAAAGTACAAGTTCTGATTGTGATGACCAGCTGTGATTATTTTTGCCTAAATCTTGTGAAGTTAGCAGCTTTTACTTTCTCAGCTGTGACTGTTCAACACCACCTGTGACCAATGCAAACATGTCTGTAAGGAAGGAGCATTCTCAAGTGATAATCAAAATCACAGCTTACATTTTCTCATGCTTCACTAAACCTGAGAAAGCACTATATAGTGGTTTGCAATCACATAAAGCTGAGAAAATCCAATACTTGCATGGCTTGGCAAACATGCACAAAATGTTTCTATGCAATACTGCAGTAAATCATATGGTAAAACTACATATTCTTTTAATTATTGGCAGTGGCAAGGCTGCATAAGGTTGCATTAGAGAGAGTGCTGCAGTGGTAGATAGGACATGAAAAACAAAAAAGTTCAGACAGAATTTGCTCATATTTTTCTCGATTCCATCAATCATAATGATCAAATGTTCAATCATAGAAGATTCAAAGATGGATCCGCTTTCCCAAGTGTCCGGGTCTTTGCCTCCTAGTCTGATTTGGGACGTGTCTTGTTCCCGGAGGCCTGGCTTACAGCCTGGTTAGGTTAGACCACGCTTTGCCCACAAGTGCCCTGTACATCTGGCTAGGTGGGTTGGCTAAAGGCATTCAAGTTGAAGAACATCATGAGTTTGATATTCAAGCTATGCATCCCTTGCCGCAATATACTCGTGGTCATGGAGTGTTGCACCGTGGACGAAGGTGATCGACAATCTTTGGATGTTCCAAGCTCATCTTCTACTTGAGCTGTGATGCCTGATTGAACGAACTATTGAGCAGTAAGGGGTGGCAAATATAACTCAAGTCTGCACTCTGGTGCTGAAATGTGTAGAAAACTCGGGCTATGGAAATTTGCAAAAGGATAAAGTAGAGTTTGGGGGGGAACTTTCTCACGTTACATGTGGTAGCAGATCACATGGGACTATGCTTTAAAACACAGAAGTCAGGCAATCATTTTCCATGAACTCTTACGCCACAAAACACAGAAAGAATGGATTAACATAAGCCAGGGTTCAAACAAAGCCACTGCCAGTCTCCTGCTTAACATGCATTGAAATTAGCCTCTCTCTCTCTCTCTCTCTCTATCTATCTATAATCACTAGAATATGTTTACCGAGATGAACGGCAATCCAAATGGTAATTGGCATGAAACCATTGAGTAAAAATCACTTTAATTTCAATTTTCTTTTTTAGGTTTTGTAGATTGTTTACAGTTGTGATCTACATGGTTTGTTTAGTAGGAAATAAGTTTTGAATCATGTGATTGTAACATGTAAGCAGATTTTTTATGGGCTTCAAAAATCAATGGCAGACAATGTACCAAAACTTCACGACTAAAAAATGGTATTCTTATAGCACAAAAACATGATCCAAAACCTTATCCGTAGCAAACAAATTATGCTGAAGGCACCTATGTGATTAGATTAAGTTGATACATAGCAAACAAATTTTGCTGAAGGCATCTATGTGGTTAGATCAAGTTGATACAGTTTGCACTTATAGTTTCCAACTCAATACTTCTCTACCTTAATTAGTATCAAAGGAAAATAGAAACCTACAAAATGGGTCCAGTGCTAAAGAAAACATGCTAATGGATTTCCTGCATTTTATTGAAATAAGGTTTCAAAAATCAACAGCTTACAATTTTCATAAAATTTTGAGGCAAAATCCAAAATGCATGATCGAAGTGTCGATTTCTACTAAATCAATCATGCTGAACACATCTATGGGTCAGAATTTCGAAAAAAAACACCAAAAATCCATTAGCATGTTTCATTTAGCACTGTGCCCATTTTGTAGGTTTCCATTTCCCTAGTATCAAATATTAACCTTTATACATATATGACAAGAAACCTGACTAAGAATGGGGTCACTTAATAGGCCTCTTTTTAGACAGTGAAGATGTTAGTATATAATAGACACTATTATGTGTGCAAAACAAAGTCTACGGATGCAAGCATCTAACATCACAGAAATAGAGGATATGCAATATCTTATCTTACCTATTTTCTACATATTTCCAAATGTTTGAAGAGTTTCCAGATACAAATTCCCTCGCAAGGCTAACCTCAGAAAAGCAAGGAAAACCTTATTTTAACCAGCTTTTCCTCCAAAACAAGGGCACTCTGAAAGAAACATTTTTACATAATGTTCACCCAGCATCTGAAACAACTCGGCATGGGCAATCTAGCATCACTCTACAATAAAATACAAGTGCAATCCTTATAATTGGGGGCAAGGGGTAATCCCCCAGAGTTTTACGCTGCCAGGACAATGGCAGAGCCAACACAGCTAGGTCTCTGATAAATATAAAAAAATCCTTATACTTGGATGCATAGGACGCCTGACAAACTTCACCAGTTTAGAAAGATGGTGAAGCCACAAATCCATGGGCTTGATGCATTTCAGTAGGATGATCTCATACCTACTAATAACCAGGCTTGTCATGGTTGATAAATTGGTGAAAGATTTCCCTTGTGTGTGTGCAGTCAACAGATCACATATATGTCTGTCTTTCAATATTCCACATTGAGATTTTTATTACTGTATCAACACCTTGAAAACTTGAGAAAATTAAATTAAATATGGTGACAAAAATCAATTGCAGGACAATCCTCGAATTTGTTGAACAATAGCCGATCTGAATTCATCGGAATCCATTATAATCCTAGAGAATGTGTGGAATATAAAGTCAAAAAACACAGTCAAGATAAATTATGATAGTGCTTTCTGAACTTCGACAGTGACCTCTTTTTGTGGCTTCTCAGCATCAAGTTTTGCAACAACACCCTTCTTCGAATAATAATCAATAACCTGCAATTCAGACAAAAAAAATTAGTTTCAGGATTTGAGAGGAACTTAAAATGGGGATCTGTTAAACTCAAGTTTGTGATCATTCATATGTTCCCTTGGTTACAAGAATCAGTTGTTTCTTGTTTGAGAAATATCAAACTATGACTTAAAACACGAACGTAACTGAAAATCACCCAATTCTTTTTGTGCAACTAGCTTTTGATAGACAGCATATATCACTAGTTGTACAATATTCATTTTACTCCTTTATTGTTTTTGATAATGGACACTTGTTATTGGCACTGTTGTAAATATTTATTTTAAACATCTGTTACTGTCCTTACTCCTTACAAGGGCTCGTTATATAAATGAAATACTCAAAACTCAAAAGTACTACCTCTCACCTTGACAAACCATTTGGGGTCAATGGTTGCTTGCTCAAACATTTCTCATTCTTGTTGATATCAGAAAATTATCATGGTATCAGAGGTGACGCTCTGCTAATGTGCTGCCTATTGCATAACAAGATCGTTTTCCTGGAGGTACTTTTCTTTTATTCTTATTTCTTTTTTAACCATTCTTCTGTCTTTTCTTTCTGCTCCTTTCATCCTCTCCCTTATCCTTTCCTTAGTATATCTTCTACCTCAATCTCTATAAACATCTTTATTTCCTTTTCTCAAAAAATTCCAGTCCAGTAGAAGTAGAGTGCTATCCTTGGTTATATGTAGGCAGGCAAGAGTTTCATTTTGTTTAACAGAGGTAACAAAAGCAGAGCTTTCTTTGCTGACATAAACCTAAAAGTTCCATTCCAGGTCCTATGGGAATCACTGATTCAATTCCAGCAAATGATCCGACACAATTTGCATATCTATTTTGTAGTTTGATCAGGAAAACAGCTCTTGAATGAGGAAGAGTGTGATGAAAGAGATTGTGGGAAAGCACTCATCAGTCGACTCGTCACACATTTGCACCATCACAATCTTTTGTACCATCTTTGGATTAACAATATAAGGAGTGATGTTTCTGGCTATCGAATACATTCATATCAGGTGACCTTATAATCGATTCCTCTGGACAAAAAAGTGCAAAGTTTGCTCTTTGGTGTTGGTAATTGTTAACGTCGGCTGGGTTCCTGATTAAACAGTAACTGAGAGAGAGAGAGAGTAATCGTTTGTTTCATTAGTCCCTAATCCCTTCTTAAAGGAATTAGTAAAAAATTAGGTTACTAAAAGAACCCACCTACTTATTACTAATTACATAAAGCTACCCAAAACCAAAAAGATATTTTCCTTTAACACTCCCCCTCAAGCTGGAGCATATATATCTATCATGCTCAGCTTGTCACAGCATTTAAGAAAGCCCACACTAGCAAGAGGTTTAGTAAACACATCGGCAACTTGATCCTCTGAAGCAACGTGACAAGTAGAGATTTGACCTGTCTATGCTAGATCTCCTATGTAGTGACAATCAACTTCAATGTGTTTAGTCCTCTCATGAAACACTGGATTATTAGCAATATAAGTGGCTGCTCTGTTATCACATTTCATCACCATCGGCGTTGAGGTCTGTACATGTAGATCTCTGAGAATTGATCTAACCCATATCATTTCGGCTGCAGTTTGGGCCATGGCTCTATATTCTGACTCAGCACTCGATCGAGCTACTACGGTATGCTTTTTACTTCTCCAACTTATTAAATTTCTGCCTATAAACACACAAAACCCCGTAGTGGATTTTCTATCACTAATGTCTCCTGCATAGTCAGCATCCAAATACGCAACTATATCTAGAGAAGAGCTTGATTTGTATAGTAGTCCTTTACCCGGAGAAGACTTCAAGTACCTAAGAATCATCATTGCTGCCTGCCAATGTACTTGGGTTGGTTTATCCGTGAACTGGCTAATCCTGCTCACGGCTAGAGAAATATCTGGTCTTGTCACTGTAACTTACAAGAGTTTACCAACTAGAGACCGGAAACTTCTACTGTCAATAGGTTTTGCCTCTTCAAACAAGTGAAGTTTAGGATCCATTGGAATGTTAGCAGGTTTGGCTCCTAACATTCCTGTTTCCTGTAACAAATCAAGTACATACTTCCTCTGAGATAAAACTAACCCTTCACGGCTTCGAGCTACCTCTATACCCAAGAAATATCTAAGAGAACCAAGATCTTTGGTAACGAAGTGTTTCTGCAGATGAGCTTTGGTATCTGAGATATCCTTTTTATTGCTCCCTGTAAGTATAATATCATCCACGTACACAACCATAATCACAACACCAGTGGGAGTTTTCTTAACAAGCAATGAGTGGTCTGATGCTGACCTATTAAAACCGAAAGCGGACATACTCTCAAACAACTTCTGAAACCACGCACGTAGACTTTGCTTTAGACCATATATTGCTTTCTTTAACTTGCACACCTTGTAACACTCCCCCTAAACCTCGAAACCCGGAGGTTGCTGCATATACATTGTCTCTGACAAATCACCATACAAAAATGTGTTCTTCACATCCAACTGGCATAAGCCCCAACCATTATGGACAGCTACAGATATGATTAGCCGAATAGTGCCAAAGCGTGCCACAGGAGAAAAAGTTTCAAAGAAGTCTACCCCATATGTCTGTGTATACCCTTTTGCCAACAACCTGGCTTTGTACCGTTCAATAGAGCCATCTGAATTGTACTTAATGGTGTAGATCCACTTACACCCAACAATATCAACATCCTCCGGCGGAGTAACTAACTCCCAGGTATTCCGTGAGACTAAGGCATCCATCTCATCTTGCATAGCCACTTTCCATTTTGAGTCTAGGACAGCCTGATGGTGATCTAGAGGTAGAGATTCAGCGGATAGAGCTATGATGAACTTCTTCATATGACTCCCAAGTCTCGCATCTGTAACAAACTTAGAAATGGGATGTAAGGTACATTGCCTTTTACCTTTCCTGATAGCTATTGGCAAATTATCATCCACAATAGATGCTTCAGTTGTGGTTGGAGGACTTGCTTCTGAGGGAGAAGGTAGTGTAGGTTCTGATTCCGGAGGAGATCTTCGAGTATATACCAGAGGTGGATCGTGATACCGTGAGTGAGTGTGAGAGGTAGGAGAGCTTGAAGGAATGATATCGTGACTGAGTGTGAGAGTTGATTCCATAGGAAAAGGTGGAATAGGTAATGACATTGCATCACCCTGATCACATAGGAACCTGGAGGCAGTATTTGAAAAGAAGGGAATGGACTCAAAGAAAGATACATCTGCATTGACATACTCCCTACGAGCGATGGGATCATAACACCTGTACCCCTTTTGATTTCTTGGATAGCCCACAAAAACACACTTTATGGATTGAGCCGACAGTTTGTCTCGATGAGGCCCAGGTTTATGAATGAAACAAACGCACCCAAACACCTTAGGAGGAATCGAGAAAAGAGGTGCATTGAGATATAGGATGTTCACGGGAATTTGTTCTCCCAATGAGGATGATGGCATGCGATTGATAAGAGAGCAAGTTGTAAGAATGGCATCTCCCGAATATGAAGGAGGCATACATGATTGTAGCATAAGGCTGCGAGCAACATCTAGAAGATGTCTATACTTTTTTTCAGCTACGCCATTTTGTTGAGAGGTATGAGCACAAGTAGTTTAAGGTAGAATGCCATGAATCTTATAAAACCGTAGTAACTCATTGGTTTTAAATTCGAGAGCATTGTCAGTGCGAATGATCTTGACAAGAGAATCAAACTGAGTCTTTATTTCAACAATGAGAGACATAAGAATTGAAGAAACTTCTGATCTGTCGTTTATTAAAAATACCCATGATAATCTAGAAAAATCATCAACAATGACTAAATAATAACGACATTGAGACCTACTGGGAACTCTACTAGGTCCCCACACATCGACGTGAAGAAGCTCAAATAATCTTTGACTCGATGGACTCTGACTTGAAGGAAACGAACTTCTGTGATGTTTACTCAACTGACAGGCTTCACACTGGAATGAGGCAGAAGGAAAATTTTGAGGAAGGATTCTATGCAGTTTTGGTAAAGGCACATGATCGAGACGAAGGTGCCATTGATAAGAACTGGAGGATGACTCAGACACAGTATGCACGACTCCCAGAGGTTGATGAAGATAGTAGACACCTCCTTCTTCATAGCCTCCACCAATCCTCTTCCCCGTCAGCAAATCCTGAAACATACAACACAAAGGATCAAAAATCACTCTACAATTGTGCTCCTTTGCAATACGACTAACTGACAATAAGTTTTGATGAGAGGAAGGAGCATGAAGCACATCTGTCAGCTGAAGTAACGGAGAGATGGAAACAGTTCCTTGTCCCACAATGGGTGAGGAACTCCCATCGACAAGAACAACCTTGTGATGATCACACATGGGGTCTAGCTTAGAAAAAGATTTTGAAGATCCACATAGGTGTCTAGAGGCACCTGAATCAATAATCCATTTACTACCTTGGTGATTTAATCCTTCACCTGTGGAGTAAGCAACATCTGCAATGGGAGTAGCTGCGTTCGAACTAGAAGGGCGGTGGGACATCAATTCTTCATACTCTTTGCGACTTATAGTGACCGAGTCATTGGAGGAGCCAGTGGGAACCTCCATGTCAATCTTTGCAATTTGAGCCTTGGACACATTTGATATCTGAGAAGAAGTAGGCGGTCTACCATTTTTATCCCAACACCTATCCTCAAGATGTCCCAATTTGCCACAGTAGGTGCACTGAAATCTACCTCTTCCCCCTGTACCTCTGCCTCGACCTCTGCCACGCATATTTAGGAAATTTCCTCTTCCCCGGCCTGGGGTGACTACCAGAGCAGATGTTTGTGAGTCAGAATGAGTTTGTGGAAGAGTGATAGCCAATCTACTCAGTCGGTTGTAGGCTTCGCAAGAGTGGGAACATCCGATCCTGTCAACATCTGAACTTTGGCAACTGCAAATTCAGATGATAGTCCTGTCAGGAATCTTGCAACCATGGTTTGCTCCTGGTGGGATTTCTGCGTGGTACAACATAGGGGCATGTGTGCATTCAGCCTCTCAAATGCAGATTTGACAGATGCATAATATTGAGCCAGCGTCTGATCTCCTTGTTGTAGTTGGTAAATCTCCTGCTCGACTTGTAGGATGCGACTCACATTGGTCTCGTGAGAGTACGTATCTCAAAGGTTGTCCCACATTTCTTTAGCAGTGGTGTAGTAAATAAGTCCATCAGCGATATGAGGCAATACACTGTTCATCATCCACGACATAACGATGTCGTTATCTTCATCCCATGTGCTATATTTCCCAATTTTATCAGGTGGTTCCGGTTCTAAAAGAATATATTTTTTTCGATGACCAGAGACGGACATCATAAAAGTTCGGGACCACCTTGCATAGTTAGAGTCATCTAGCTTGACAGATGACCCGTACGAAAAAGGATTCACAAAAGCTTTATAATCTCCAATCAGTTCCCTCTTTAGATCACCCGCCATCTTGACTTAATCTCAAACAGTCACCAGACTTTATCTAGATCTGATCAGTCCAGATCAGATTTGTGGCACACACGAAACAGGAAAGCACGCAAGAACCAGGAAAGTACGTCAATCAAAATCAGATGATACAGGAAAGGCACTTCCTATCTAACGTAGGGACTCGTCAGATCTGATATAGGTAGGGCTCCACCACGATTATTTCACAACCAGACCTGTCGTTAGATCTGGTTTCAGATCAACGTCTGGCGCAATAACAAAAAAAAAAACCTTCAGCAGACCCGATCTCCACCTGATCTGGTCTTCTCCACGATCCACACACCACAATCCACTTCCACGTCAATCTTCAGCAGACCCGATCTCCACTTGATGGGTAGCAGCTGGCGACTTCAACCATGACAGAAAATCGAAGACTTGATTTTCTTTCCCAAGCCTTCCTTAATCACGACAGACATACCCAGATCTGAGTAAGATCTGATTCCTCCCCCCCCCCTTTTTTTCTTTCAGATCTTCACCCTGTACACGACGAGATCTGGCACCCACGACCATTGGGTCTTCATCCAACTTCCAGATCTGGCTTCAGATGTGAGTCATGACCTCCAGTCAGATCTTCATTGTCGTGACTAGGTCTGACTACAGATCTGTCGCCAGATCTGATCTTCACCAAGAGGCGTTGATCGCTGATCAGCAGAGGAGCGACGGGATGTTGATCTTCTCTGACTATCCGATGAGATATTGCTTGAAGGAAACTGAGACTGGAACTCAGGCACCCAAGATCGCACACTGCTCTGATACCATGTTAACGTCGGCTGGGTTCCTGATTAAACAGTAACTGAGAGAGAGAGAGAGTAATCGTTTGTTTCATTAGTCCATAATCCCTTCTTAAAGGAATTAGTAGAAAATTAGGTTACTAAAAGAACCCATCTACTTATTACTAATTACATAAAGCTACCCAAAACCAAAAAGATATTTTCCTTTTAACAGTAATAATGTCTAGATTCAACAGTTCATACTGTAGTCATTATCTGGGAAACTTGTGTCATGATCAGAAACTTTCTTGCTTTTTATTCCTTATATTATTCTCTAGTTATTTGTTCTTGTTCTCTTTTGCCAACACCTATTCAATGGAGTCATCCTCTTCTTCTGCTTCACCTAATCTAACCTTTCCTATGGTAAACATCAAACTAAATTCATGCAACTGTATTATTAGGAAGGGAATTCTTATACTTCAAATCTTTGTCATATAGGTATCGGTGTTGGTATGTATTACAATATGGGTACAGTTGCAGCTGTTTCTGAAAGAAAGGTGAGAAAGTATAGCTCTCTCTCTCTCTCTCTATATATATATATACTCTCTCTCTCTCTCTCTCTATATATATATATATATATATAGAGAGAGAGAGAGAGAGATGAGTAGCTCCTAAACACTTCTAAAAAACATAGTTGCATGTGTTTTTTGCTTGATCCTGTGAATGCGTTCATCATTGCTTATTCACTAAAAACCATGCTTTGGTTCAAATCGATTTGATGAGATACCTCGATTTCTGTTTCACAAAGTTTTGGTTCAATATGAGCCATCAATTTTCAATCACTCTAAATATGCATCTAAACACGAAAAATGCCTAATCTAATAAGTGTTTTCTACTAAATAAGCTATAGAGAATATGTCTATGAGTTTGGATTAAACAAACCACCAAAACTCTGTCCCATTGAAGCTTTTTAGGACAGTTAAAGAGATAATATTGTTTAAGAACTACTCATCACCACCAAAGACTTGATTAATATAGGATAAGTCTCTGGTGTGGATGTGCATACGTTATCAATAAGGGTGTCAATGGGTCAGATTTGGTTCAGACCCATGTAGAACCAGACCCAAACCTGACTTGAGATGATGGTACCGGGTCCGGACCAGGGTCTAATTGGACCCACCATAAGTGAAACCATACCCGAATCCTATAAGGATTACATGAACCAAACCCGGACCATACCCGGTAAAATAATATTTTTTAGCATTTTTATATCGAAAAATTGCGGATCTTAATCGGAACTCGGGTAGGGCCTGGGTCTGGTATGGAATTTCACAAACCATACCCAGCTTCATATATTAATTGGACCCTTCAGGCCCGACCCAGATTCTAATTGGGCCTTCTTAGCTATCACCAAACCCTGACCCTATAGGGTTTGGTACGGGTCGAGTCTGGGTCAAACCCGACCCATTGACACTCCTAGTTATCAATGAGTTGAAAGAAGGAACATCTTACTGCTCATGTTATCTAACATAACAGATATGATCTACATTGTCAGTTTGGTGGGGAATGACTTCTAAATCACCAGAATCTGGTCTGTATACAGGATTTTTTTGTTATTCAAAATTCAACGGTGGCAGGAACATACAGAATATTTATGACTTAAAAAGGTATTTTTATGTTGAAAAAACACGATCCAAGAGCCGATCTCTAATAAATTGACTATGCCAAACACATCCTTAAGGTTACATTGAGTCAAAACAACTTGCACATATGAGTTTCAAACTTTCAACTCATTGATACAGTATGCATATCCGCAGCAGACATATATATATATCTATATATATATATGGTACTATTATTTTGTATGTACAATCTAGTTGGAAACTTGGAATCTGATGATGCAAGTTTTTTGACAAGATGCCACAGATGTTAGGAGAGTGCATGAGCACGTATGGACCAGCATGTGCACACACACACATGCAAGATGACAATAAGAAGTTTTACCCCACCTGGACCAGCTGGCAACTGATTGCTGTATATGGATCCAAACTTGCAGTACAGTATTATGTTATGGTAAGGATTGGATAGACCCAAGGTTGCCGGAATAGGAAGCAGAAGCGGGAAAAGATACAGGAGGCAAAAGCGATAAACAAGAAATTGATTTGTGAAATGAGAATCGAAAAGGAAGCGATATGAGAATCAAATGGGAAGAAAAACCGGAATCACATGGGACGAGAATAAAAACTAAAGTAAAAATGACTTCTTAAATTTCATGAGTTTTTAGTGTTAGAATTAGAATTCTGTTAAAATCTAAAAATGATGGTTACCTATTTAAAGAAAGCACATGGGAAGTGGGTGAGAAGAATGAGATGAAACACAGAAAACATGAAAAGAAGTACAAGAGGACATATAGCAAGCATGTAGAAAACAAGCATGAAGTGCATGAAAATCATAGAAGAAGCGTGAGAGAATTGATATTCTCATCAAGTTTCAGAAGCGAAAAGTATCGCACTTATAAAGTGAGTTTCCAAGAAGTGCACTTCCCACCTATCTAAGAAGCTTCCAGTAATTCTGATAGACCTACCTGATCTGCATGGGACATTTGAGTGAGATCCCACCCAAATCCTTCCCACCTGAAACCAGACAAACCAGATTGCCCCACCACTGGTTTTCTTTTAAGCCCTATTAACATCTGACTGTGATCCAAATATATTACTAGACCTGAATCAAATGTACCAGACAAGATCAAGCCTAGAAGAGTAAATCGAAAGAAGGAAAGGAAAAACCCCAACAAAATCCAATTGATTTTCATAGATAAACATCATTCCCAGGTTCTCTACTTTGAGCAGTGAACCACAACAAACAATGTAGCATTCCAAAATTGCCCAAAGCCTTTTTGGTTCAAATGAACCAACCTAAAGAACCATGGTTTTAAGACCTTTATGATCCCTGATCCACAACCAGGGAAAAGGTGACCATGTTGGCTCATTAAGCACCTGCCTAACCTACAAACTCACAACCCTCGTGTTTATGGTCCAAATAATTTTGCATGTTGTAAAGTGATTCTTTTTTTCCTAAATTCAAACAACAAAAACAGTGATAAGCATGTGTTCTACATCTGATGAACTCTTGTTTCCAGCTATTTAGAACCTCAATTAGGTGGTTATGTTGTACAATGAACATCTGATGAAATGATAAATTTTCAAAACAAGCAACTTTGCAAAACAAGCGACTGAAGGAAACACGGAAAAGCAATCTTTTCAATTCAGCAGATAGTACTACATTCAACCAACAAGATGAAATCCCAGCATTTAACAGAAATATTGTACTTGAAGATCGCTTCCAAAATAAATAAAACTGACAGATGTCAACAAAAAATAATAAAATGAGTATCCATACAGGTTCAGTTTGCCTGTGAAAAGATTCCAGCCTTGACTTGAGAACTGCTGCTGTGTCATCCTTGCGTTGGATCAGTGGCTCACCAGTTATCTTGCACACACACATAAATAAGGGAAAAAAATAAGGTTGGTTCTAGAGAACTAAAAAAGAAAAAAGAAAATGTACAACATAATCCAGGAAACTCTAATCACAAACTTGAAATGCTGACAAAAGACACAGATATGTGACACATAAATAGGATATGCAGAGATGTTCATATATTTTCAATAAGATTTTACTAATAGGGGAAGCATTCATATATATATATATATGTGTGTGTGTGTGTGTGTGTGTGTGTGTGTGCATAATATTGTATGTATATTTCTTTCAAAAAAAAATTGTATGTATATATGTGCATGTGTATGAGAGAGAGACTTCTAACTCCTGTGCAATACAAGCAAAACAAGTCAAGAATCAAGATAATTAAGAAATACAACTATAGCCATTTTAAGGACAAAAACTAAAACGAAAAATATCTAGAAAGGCTCAAGATCAGACACATATACAGTAATTGACACAATGTTGACTGTGTCCATGAAGTGTCGTGGTGTGCCCAATGTCTGTCATGACATATTGACATGGGAAACCTTGGCTTCTTGCCAATATATTTCTGTGCAACAGAGGCAAAAAGAGAGCTGTTATAAGCACGTTTATCCTCTTTTAGTGCACAAATCATTCTTCAGAGATCCCTGCTTGATTTCCTAATTCATACATTTGTCTAGAGCTAGTGGACATTTACTTCTCATTCCACACTTTCCTTGGTTCTCTTATTCAGATGTGTATATTCTCTTTGATGCACACCAGGAACAGAGGCCTTCTCAGCCACTCAGACCAGGAACAGAGGTCTTCTCAGACACTCATTTGAGGGAAGATACAGGGATGCCAGTGGAAGAGAGAGATAGAGTTGGAAAGTGAAAAGATCAAGTTCATTGCAAA
This sequence comes from Nuphar pumila, assembly GCF_984573655.1. Lineage (NCBI taxonomy): Eukaryota > Viridiplantae > Streptophyta > Magnoliopsida > Nymphaeales > Nymphaeaceae > Nuphar > Nuphar pumila. The sequence continues at coordinate 122,454,758 of NC_143252.1, read as the reverse complement.
ATGGAGAAGTCCTAACTCAGATTAGAATGAACAAAATTATTATAAAAACAAACAAACTTTACATTATTTTCCATGCATTTGTTCATTAAGCTAATTCAGGTAAAAAGAACATGGTCCATGAATAACGATGTTGCAAAAAAATCACCTATCTAACAAAAAGGGACTTGATACCTCAGATTTTTTAATTCAACGTTTAATCTCATCTACCTGTTGGAAGAACATAGTCAAGAAGTAGATCTTATGTATTGCGGTATTACCTAGTATTTCTGTAACGACCCCGAATGACCCGTGAAAAATAGTGTTTTTTTTTTAAAGCATTTACAAAAAACCTCCCAAGGATCCGGGGCATCAAAGATTTAATATACCAAACCACAAATCATCCATGCATTGAATAAACTTGAAGTAATAATCAACTTCATTAATTAAATAAATCAATAAATCAAAAGTCTAAAAGTAGACTATATCAAAATCATGCTATCTTGTCAGAATCCCAAACACCATCGCAACTCTTGTAATCTACAGCTAGCCAATCCAAGACATCACTGAGTATATGCGCCTGAAAAACAATTTTAAGAAAAGGAGTAAGAACCGAAGTCCTCGTACAAATTCTTCTAAAAATCCAAACAATAAAGAAAATAGCATAAACAAATTTATGCATAAATTTCAGAGGAATATCACAAGCAATAACTTACCACAATTATTTTACCATTCAAGCATTCAACCAAATATCATGCAAAACCAAATATGCAAAGATGCATGAACTAATACTAAATAGTAAAATACGGATGATTCAATGCACATGCAGGAGTAACCTATTAAGTTATTTATCAAAGTTGTTTTTGCATGCATATCCCTATTAAATGCACACAAATTTAATTTTCAATTTTCCTTAAACCCGCAAACACTCAAAACATGCACAATTCCTGAAGTTCAAGTAAAGTCTCAATCATAGCTTAACACACAATTTGTATTTTATTTACTAGGTTTCACACTTGTTCCTCGACCAATATCAGAAATCCTCACATTTCATCAAAACATTAAAAATCCTCACCTAATGTCGGGACATCAATGAAAATCCTCAACAATTGACCCCACTTTCTTGGTACACCAATAACTATAGTTAAGTCAACAACAACACCCCTAGACAAGGTGGCTGAAATTTCCCTAAAACCGTAGCCGAAAGACGAACCACCACATAAGGTTCTGAGGCACAATCAAACATGAAGTTTTAATATCCTTAAGGTCCTCCAAGACCATCATCCAAGATTCTCACACTGTGGAAGAGACATCAAGGAAGAAATTAATTACAGTGCTCTGGTCTTTTTTACAATTTCAAATCAGTTTCAAGTTATTTACACAAGAATCGTTTTGCAAATCAACATGCAAAAACAATTTCGGGTCTTGGTCCACACAATTTAACAGTGTAATTAAATTTGAAAAATCAATAATTTTCATAAGTCATTTTGAAAATGACTAAACAAAGCAATAATATTAGAGCAACACACGCTCCTAGCCTACACGACCCGCAGTGGTTCACATCTGACTATCAACATATCTCAAAAGTAATTTATGCAAAATTGTAAAATTCAGTGAACATGAAACACACACAGTTCAAACATGTCTACAATGCACATTCAAAACACAAAATAAATACACATTAAGCCAAGTACATACGCATGTGAATACAATGCCAGCAGACCACACCATTCATGATCAATTCCATGCATATAATTAATCAAACATGCATATGATCACAATATTGCAAACACCAAATTGTTTTCAGATTCATGCGTATGATATGCACAATTGCAAACTGATCAATTTAGGATCAAATTTATGTATGAACTCAGAAATTACATATTCCAATTATAAACATGTACATGACCATCTTCATGTACGTAAATCGGCTATGCAGAATTTTTTCAAGTGCCGATCAGATTTATGTGTATACTCAAATTATGTACAGAAATCGGCAAAACAGTAAATATCAATGTGCTGGTCAGATTCATGCACATGATCAGATTCATCTACATGTATCGACCTATCATAGACTATCCACAGCTGGTTTGATTCATGTACATGGTCTGTGTCATATACATGTATCTGCCATATATTTACATTCAGCTGAACAGTAAAACAATTATAAACAGTTGGTCTTATCCATGTACATGGTCAGATTCCAGTACATGGATCGGCCTACCATATGTGAGCATCATCCCAGCTGGTCTGACCTATGTACATGATCACAATCATGTACATGGGTCGGCCAGGTCGGCCAGACCTGTACAAACATGTACACAACTTGGTTGATCCATGTACATGATCAAAATCATGTACATGGGTCGGCTAGACCTGTACAACCATGTTAACAACATGCTGGTTGATCCATGTAAATCATGTACATGGGTCAGCCTGTGAAAATATCTCAAAGGAGATAAAGTGTGCTATAAGCACACCACCACCAATAGGTACGTGCACAAAGGCACAAGAACACTTTGAACAAATGTACACAAAGGTACAATAAAGCAACACAAATGCATATAAAATATAAAGAATTTTTATTGAGAAGAATGGAGAACAAAAGCTCCAAGAAGTGGTTTTTACAAAGGGGGAACTCCCCTATTTATAAGCTAGCAAGAGGCCTTGGAGGGGCTCCACTAGCTGTTGGAGCCCCTCCAACGGTTAGAATTCTAACCGTTGGAGAGGCCCAATAGCTAGTGTTGAGCCCCCTCCAAATTGACTTTAGTCAACAAACAAGAAAAAGGAAAAAGAAAAAGAAAAGAAAAAAAGAAAAGAAAAATAAAGTACAAAAAAAACATTACAGCATATGAATATGCACAAAAGAGGGGAAATGACTATAATACCCTTGTGGGTTTTACAAGAAGAGAGAGAAACATATATATATATATAAAGATAGATACATATACGTATATATATATCATATATATGTGCATATATATATGCATATATATATATATATATATATATATATATATATATATATATATATATATATAAGAGAGATACAATTTAACACCCTCCCTCAAACTTAGGGCGCAATGACCGAAAGTTTGCCAAGGAGAAAGTTGAATCTTGGAGAGCAAAGCGTCTTAATGAAGAAATCTGTCAACTGATATTCTGAAGTCACATAAGAAAGGTCGATGACTTTTTATAGATATGCTTCTCTGACATAATGAGAGTCCATCTCAATATGCTTTGTCCGCTCATGAAAAGTGTGATTCTTAGCAATATAGATTACACTCTTATTATCGTAACACAACTTTGTGGGTTCTTGAATTTGAATTCCCATGTCTTGCAGCAACTGATTAATCCAGACAATCTCCATAGTTGTAGAAGTCATGGCTCGATATTCTGCTTCGGTGGATGATATAGACACCTTCTGTTGTTTCTTGCATCTCCATGAGATCAGGGATTCACCTAAAAAAATGCAAAAACCTGTAGTGGAGTGACGATTATTTGAGTCACCTCCCCAATCAGAATCAGTATATGCAATTAAATTTAACTCAGAAGATGAGGAAAGAAAAACTCCCTTGTTTAAAGTTCCCCTTATGTATCTGACAACTCGGAGAACGACGCTCATATGAACGGATGTAGGAGCATGCTGAAATTGGCTTGCAGTATGCACGACATGAGAGATGTCTGGCCTTGTGATGCTAAGATACATTAGAGACCCCACAAGTTGCTAGTAAAGGGTAGGATCCTCCAAAGGTATCCCATCATCGATCTTCATTTTTTATTCCACAATTTCAGGGGTCTCACAGATTTTATCGTCAGTAATACCTGAACTATCAAGAATCTCACATGCAAGTTTAGTTTAAGACAAAAAATAGCCTCTATGAGAGTAGGCTACCTCGATACCAAGAAAGTAAGTCAGATACCCCAAGTCTGACATTTCGAACCTTTCTTTTAAAGTGGTTTTAATGTTTCTGATGCATTTTATGTCACTACCTGTTATCAACATATCATCAACATACAACAGTAAAATCACAATTCCTGCATTAGACTTTTTGACAAACAGAGCAGTGTCAGTGTAGCATGAAGTAAAATCATCTTGAACCATTACTTTATTAAATCGATCATACCAAGCCTTAGGGGCTTGTTTTAAACCACAAAGCGCTTTTTACAAACGAAGGACTTTTCCTTTTGGTACGTCCATACCAGGAGGAGCATCCATGTAGACTTCTTCATTAAGGTCCCCATTTAAAAAAGCATTTTTACCATCCATTTGGTAAATGTTCTATTTTTTAATAGATGCAATGGTGATCAAACATCTTACCGTGACCATTCGTGCAATGGGGGCAAAGGTTTCTTCGTAATCCATGTCGTATTCTTGACTATATCATTTTGCAACAACGCAGACTTTATATCTTTCAAGTGTGCCATCACTCTTGGTTTTGACTTTAAAAACTCATATACATCCTATTGATTTCTTTTCTTTTGGAAGATATTGAAAGGCCCAAGTTTTGGCTTTGTTGAGGGCTCTAAGTTCATTATCCATGGCGTCCCTCCACTCTCATTTTCTTAGTTTCTTCAAAATTCCTAGTTTCTTGATATGAGTGAATGGCGCTAAGACATGCCCTATGTTTTGGAGAAAAGGACTCGTAGGATATAAATCTATAAGGATTTTTCCTAGATCTTTCGGTTCTTCCAGAATGGTTGGAGGGCTCACAGAGTCACTATACTTTTCTATTGCACTTTTAAAGGTATTTTTATCAATATGTGAGTAGGTAATTGGTTCAACTATCATTTCTTCTTCAAGTTGGATGGGTGGTGGAATACTTTCACTTATATCCCCATCATCATTCAATTCATCATCGCTAAAAAATCCTCATTTCTAGATAATAATTCAAACAAAAAAGAGTAATCAACATTATCTTTATTAGTTTTGTGTTCTTCAAAACCACTCATATTTTCTAAAAAGGTTACGTTTCTTGAAACATATAGTTTGTCATTTTTAATATCATAACTAAAACCTTTTTGTGTTTCCGAATATCCCAAAAACGCACAAGGAATAACTTTGGGAGATAGTTTATTGTTCTTGTTGGTGAGGACAAAGCATTTACAACAAAAAATCCTTAATCTATTGTAATCAGGTTCTTTTTTATACAATGTTTCAAAAAGGGATATTTGATTCAAATTTTTGGATGGAAGTCGATTTATGAGGTAAACCGATGCAAGAGCCACTTCGGCCCAGTGGCGGAGCCATGGGTGGGCGGTCGCCCACACCAAAATTTCTTATCGGACCCTGGTCGGGTCCGGACCCGACCCAGATTTGAGAACCCAATAGGGTTAAGTTAGTAGGGTTGTGGGGAAGGGCTCACAACGCCTTTCCCTACGCCACCCTCCCCCTTCCTCCTTACCTCCCGTAACGGCCATTGTCGGTCATTGCATTACCAGTGGATGTCGGCTCCCTCTCGTCTTCTCTGTTTCCCCCTCTACGATTTTCGGCGAGCCGATCCCCCGCGGCAACTCTGCCGCGACGAGCACTGGCGCCTCTCGCAGGTAAACCCCTTCTCCTGTTTTTCTTTTCTCGTTCAATCAGGATCGCTGGAGGACCAGCAGAGGGTCAGTGTCCTCTGCCGAAGCCTTCCCCTTCCCCCGTGACGGTTGGAGGTCCGACAGAGGGTCGGTGGCCTCTGTCGGAGCTTCCCACTTCCCTTGGGGCCGTCGGAGGTCCGACAGAGGACAGGGTGGCCTCTGTCGGAGCCTCCCCCTTTTCCTTCGGTGGTTGCCGGAGGGCCGGCAAGGCCTGACTGCCTCTGTCGGGCCCCTTTGGTCTCTCCGGCAGGACGGGGGGGGGGACTCCGCCCCTGTCCTCGCCCTACCACTTTTATTTTTCTGGCAGGACAAGGGCCCTCGCCCCTGTCCTCGAGCCTGTCGGTAGGGGGCTTTGCCCCTTGCCCCTTTGATCTTTCCGACAGGACAAGGGGCTCCACCCCCTGTCGTTTTGATCGTCGGCAGGAGCAAAGCCCCTGTAGTCACGGGCTGAATGCTTCTCTTATGTGATTTTCTTGAAACGTGCAGAACTTGGATAATTTTTTTAGCTTTTTAATGATTTGGTATTACTTGCTAGAACTTGCGAACTGAAAATCGGGTTTGGACTTTGGAGAATTTTACGGTACATGCTACTACCTTCTCTAGAATTTTACTTTCACTTGATGATTGAGAGTTTTAGATTCAATTCATATCATGCTGTTGATACTCATTGCTTAGTTACAAAACATAGTTTGATACCTAGCTTCATAGAAGATTGTCATTTTCATTTTGCTCGATCCTTTTTTGCAATGAGATTTGGCTCATAGAACATTGTCTTATTTTTTTTTTCGTTGCATAGGAATGGATAAGTTTATAATGAAAAGGTCAATCCTTGATAAATCTTCTTTAACTCGAAAAAGAACCAAGTCAGAAAATAAGCAAAACATAAATTGATGAATCAGAGTTACCTGACCCTGCACTTCATCCTTCTATTTCTAGTTATCATCCTAATATCCAAGATAATGTTCGTAGAGCATATATGATTTGAGGTTCTTGTCAACCTCGATATTGTACATTTCAACTAAACCACCAAAAACAAAGGTTCATTCCAGCTTGGTATGATGAGTATAAGGATTGGTTGGAGTATAGTCCAAGTAAGCATAAAACATATTGTTTGCAGTGTTATCTTTTCAGGCCAAAAAGCACATAGAAGATTAGTGCAGAGGCATTCGTATATGAAGGATTTGATAACTGGAAAGGCAAGAAGAAGTTTGATAAACATGTTGGAAGCTCTAGCAGTTTTCATAATTCAGCACGAATGAAGTGTCAAAATTTAATGCAACAAAAACAACATATTGATGCTATACTTTATAAAGAAAGTGTTCAACATAAAGATGAATATAGATTTTGCCTTTGGGCAACTGTTAATGTAATCAAATACTTGTTAAGTCAAGGATTAGCATTTCGAGGGCATGATGAAGCTGAAGAATCTCTTAATAGAGGAAATTTTATTGAGTTGTTAAAGATATTTACAAAGATCAATGATGACATAAATAAAGTTGTATTGAAAAGTGCTCCAGAAAATAACAAATTGATATCTCCTGATATACAAAAGGATATTGTCAAGGTTGTTTCTATACAAACCACAAATGCTATTATCATGAAACTTGGAGATACTTTTTTTTTCTATTTTACTTGATGATTCTCGTGATGTATCAACTAAAGAACAAATGACTATTGTTTTACGGTTTGTTAATGAAAAATGTCGAGTGGTTGAGCGATTTCTTACTCTTGTGCATATTCTTGAAACAAGTTCTATATCACTCAAACAAGCAGTTGAAGAAGCAATTTGTAAGAATAAATTAAGCATATCAAGTTTATGTGAACAGGGTTATGATGGAGCAAGTAATATGAGAGGGGCGTTTAATGGATTGAAAAGTCTTATATTACATGAAAATGCATCTGCATATTATATTCATTGTTTTTCACATCAACTTAAATTGACATTAGTTGGTGTTGCTAAAAAAATTCATTGCTTGATGTGTTTTTCAATATATTAGGTAGGTTGTCAACTTTTTCTCCACTTCATGCAAGAGATCTGAGCTTATTCGAGAAGCAAAATTTATGCGAATTGTTGAAGCACTTGCATTGGGTGAACATGAAACAGGACGAGGATTAAATCAAGAAATAAGTTTCAAACGACCTGGTGATACTCGGTGGGGTTCTCATTACGATGCTTTGGTTAATTTACTCAGTATGTATTCTTTTGTTATTTAAGTGTTAGATTTCATTGTAGAAGATACATATTCAGGAAAAAGTTCAGATGCAATTATTTTATATCATCAGTTGCAAGATTTTGAATTTGTTTTTTGCGTACATTTGATGTGTAAAGTTTGGGGAATAACTGATGACCATTCACAAGCACTTCAGCGAAAAGATTAAGACATTGTGAATGCTATGAGTTTAGTCACTACATCAAAACAGTGTCTTCAAGGTTTGAGAGACAATGGATGGGACTCTCTCATAGCAACTCAAAAGCACATTGTATTTTCTCATGTGTATTTATTGATTAAGTTGGCATTAACTTTGTCAGTTGCAACAAGTGTTGAAAGAGCATTTTTAGCTACGAACAATATCAAAAGTCGTCTACGTAATAGAATGAGAGATGAATGGATCAATGATGCTTTGGTTACTTACATAGAGAAGGAGACATTTGATACCATCAGTGATGATACAATTATGAATTGTTTTCAAAATATAAAAAATAAAAGATGCCCGTTATAAAATTTTCATGAATTTAGTTGTTTGTATTTCTTAAGTGAACAATCTTTATTTTAGTTTAAAAGTACAATTTAAGGTTTTATCTTATTATGTTCATAAATTTAGTTATTTATGTTTATAACAATTGTTATTTTAATTCAAAGGCTTATTTAAGTTTTATCTCTCCACGAACGACTATTCCTCCAGCGAAATTTTTTTGGCTCCGCCACTGGTCCGAATAAATGGATCGTCCTTCAAGACCATAGCATTGTCCCCGAGACCCAAAGTCTGCCCACACAACGAAAAACTTCTGGCTCCGCCACTACTTCAGCCCAAAATCTTTTTGGAATTTTTTGATAAATGAGTATGGTCCTTATAGTTTCTATTATATGTCTATGTTTTTGTTCGGCTAATCCATTTTGTTGAGGTGTTTTAGGGCAAGACCTTTGATAAACAATCTTATTATTTTCAATATAACTTTTGAAATCATTTGAAAGATATTCTCCCCCGAAATCGGTTCTAAGAATTTATAATTTACTATTGAATTGATTTTGTATCATTATATGAAAAACCTTAAAGGTAGAGAAAACCTCATGTTTATGTTCGAGGAAGTATATCCAACTATATCTTGAGAAATCATCAACATAAATAACATAATACGAAAACCTTCCCTTAGACACAACGGGTGCCGATCCCCATATATCCGAATGCACAATTTCAAAAGGCTTAGTTGAAAACATAGTTTTTTGTCCAAAAGGTAAGTTTCTTATTTTACCAAGAATACAATCATTACAATTGAAGTTATCTTAACATAAAGTTTTAGCAAAATGTAAATAAGAAAGCTTGACAATATTTCGATGCCCAAGGCGTTTATGCCAAACATTTATATCTTTATGTTGGGCAACATTACAAAAAGAGTATTTTGAAATTTGAAGAAATTCCATAAAGTATAGATCTCCCTTCCTAGAGCCTTCCCCAATCAACTTCCCGGACGGGCAATCCTGTATCCAACATTTATTTGATGAGAATTTGATATCACACCCATGATCCGATAGTTGAGAGACGGAATGTAAATTTAAATTTAGTTTTAGGATAAATCTAACTTTAGAAATAAAAAACCTTGTCTTTCAAAATCTCTAATTCCTTTTATTTCAAGAGAAGCCCCATCCGCGGTAGAGACAAAAGAGGGTGACAAATTTTTTGAGTATTTAGAAAGTGCAAAAACATTTGGAGTCATATGAAAGGATGCACTCGAGTCTAAGAGCCAAAGAGTCTAAACGGGAGGAGAGAAGGTGGTCATGGCGGCTCCGGAAACGGATCCCTTGAGGAGAGGTTGAAGAGCTTCCATGATTTGATTTAGAGACAAAGTGGCATTGTTGGAAGTTGAAGGTCCTTCCTCCTTGTTTGGTTGGAAAGTTGTAGTCATAGCCACCATCTTTTTCCACTTAGGACAAACCGGTTTAATGTATCCCGGTTCTTTGCAAAAGTAGCATATGATCTTACTATAATCTCTTCTTTCATATTGCTCACCATTTTCTCTTCTTCCTTGATTTTTTGTTGAAGTGAGGGGGTTTATATGTTTTGACATTATTCTCCGGTCTTGAGACGGCATAAGCACCCTCATCCTTATAGGGAACGGCTAACACACTTAGATTGACTTTATTCATCCCCAATCTAGTTTCTTCTCCACTTAGTTTGGTAAGCACATCTTCCAACGGAAGAGAAGAGAAAGAACTCAAAAGAGAGGACCTTGTTTGTTCGAACTCGGGTCTAAGCCCATTTAAAAAATTGAAGAAATGATCTTCTTCTAATTGTTTGGCCCTCAATTCAATTGCCTCTCCACTTCATTTAGATTCTTGGAGAGCAAGTTCATCCCAAATAGTGGATAGCTCGGCAAAATATTCTCTAATAGACATTTCCCCTTGTTGAAGAGTTAATGCCCTCTTTTGTAGATAATATTTATGGGACAAATCTCTTGAAGTATACATTCTTTCAAGATACTCCCAAACTTGAAAGGCTTTCTTGAACTTCAAAATGTTTGCATTTATTTTCGTTTTAACGGAAGAAAAAAACCATGAAAGAATTTTGCAGTTTTTCATCTCCCATTCTTCATGCCTTTTGTTGTATTCTTCAAAGGCTTTTTCTCTCTCTTCACCATCTAGAACCTTTATTTCACCCTTCTCAATAATGGTGATCTTGGGTTCAGGAATGGTTCCTTTGACATATCCCCAAATACCTTTCCCTTTAATGTGAGTCTCCATATTTCCGGCCCAAACATGGTAGTTGGAGCCATTTAATTTAAAACCGAGTGAGAAATGAAACTCGTTGTAAAAACCTTTAAGTCTTTTAAGTCTTGTTGTAAAAACTTTCCAAAATATTGAAGAAAGAGAAGTCCCCACTCCAATCACCAAGAAGCTAAAGGCACACTTTTCGAGGCACTTGCAAATATGAAGAATCACATGATCTTCAAACTTGCTCTGATACCATGTGAAAATATCTCAAAAGGAGATAGTGTGCTATAAGCACACCACCACCAATAGGTATGTGCACAAAGGCAGAAGAACACTTTGAACAAATGTACACAAAGATACAATAAAGCAACACAAATGCACAAAGGCATATAAAATATAAAGAATTTTTATTAAGAAGAATGGAGAACAAAAGCTCCAAGAAGTGGTTTTTACAAAGGGGGAACTCCCCTATTTATAAGCTAAAAAGAGGCCTTGGAGGGGCTCCACTAGCTGTTGAAGCCCCTCCAACGGTTAGAATTCTAACCGTTGGAGAGGCCCAACAGCTAGTGTTGAGCCCCCTCCAAGTTGACTTTAGTTAACAAACAAGAAAAAGAAAAAGGAAAAAGGAAAGAAAAAAAGAAAAGAAGAAAAAATAAAAGTACAAAAAAACATTACAGCATATTCATAATTATGAACATGCGCAAAAGAGGGGAAATGATTATAATACCCTTGCGGGTTTTACAAGAAGAGAGAGAAACATATATATTTACATATATATATATATATATATATATATATATATAAACACGGCCAAACCTGTACAACCATGTTAACAGCACGCTCGTTGATCCATGTACATGGGTCGGCAAGGCTGAAAATAAACATGTATCCAGCATGCTCACTAATCCATCTACATGATCAGAATCATGTACATGGGTCGGTCAGGCCTATATAAGCAAATGTAAACAACTGCTGAAAACACACACACACACACACACACACACACACACATATATATATATATATATATATATATATATATATATATATATATATATATATATATATATATATATATATATATATATATATATATATATATATATTTTTTCAATGCATGATCATGTAATCTACAACACTAAAATACATATGTATAATTCAAAACATGAGCAAGAATCGACAAGTTGAGAAACCCATATGCGTGAGCACTAAAATCAGCAAACCAGAATCATATATAATATGTGCTTGATCATGAAGTTGACAATATAAAAACACATATCTATGAGTATGAAATGGACCCATCTAAAGTACATGCATGTTTTCAGGATACATAAACCATAAAATCGACACGTATATTTTCAGATGCATGCTCAAGAAGGTCGACAAATCTGAGTATATATATATATATATATATATATATATATATATATATGAACAAGAAAAATCGACACACCTGAGTATATGCATATCTATATTTTCAATATATAGGAATAGGGGAAATTGGCACATCTGAATATATATATATATATATATATATATATATATATATTCAGTATGTTGGATAAATAAAATCGGCAAATCTGAACTTCATGAATATTTTTAGATGCATGCATACTAAAATCGGCAGGTCTGAAATACATAAAAATATTTAGATGCATGGGCATGAAACTCGATAAACCTGCAATATATATATATATATATATATATATATATATATATATATATATATATATATATATATATATATATATATTCAAATTGTATGCACATGAGAACTCGACAAACCTGAAATTCATATATGTATGCATACAAATATTTTCAGATTTGCATGAACGGGGAAATCGACATCCATGAAAATTAACTATATATATATATATATATATATATATATATATATATATATATATATATATATAATCGACAATATATATACACATATAGCTTTAAAATCAGATTTCCCCTTTTTCCCCAAAATCTAAGCTTGAATCAGTTATACAATCCCCTTTCCGATGCGAATTAAGAGAGAAACCTGTACCTTGATTCGAATATCGAAAAAAAACCCAAAGAAATCATAGATGGATGCTCTTTTATTTTTTTAATTTCTTCTTTTCTTTTCCCTTTTTCTTTGTTTTTTTTCTCTTTCTTTTCTCTCTCTCCACACGATTTTCACTCTCTCTCTCTCTAGAACTCAGTTCTAGAGAGAGGCGCTTAAGACTTCCTTTTATATATTGTTAATGGGATTTTTAGAAAGGGGGGTGACGTCCCCTTCTAGATACACTCACATATGGGTAGAGTTCTACCTTATTTCTTCTAGACTTTTACTATTTATTATTATTTTATTTATTTAATATTCTTTAAAGAATATTCCAAGGGGGACGCCCCTTCTAAAAGATCCTCATGGGGTAGAGTTCTACCTCAGGTAGAACTCAATCTCATCCTATTTAAAAGTATTTTTAAAACTTTAAATTCATTCCAGTTTTAAAATTGCTATAGATGGATTTCGGATTCGATTTGGATCCAAGATCCAAATCCATATGGATCTCAACCTGGACAGATCCTAGTCAATATTAGCTTGGATCAAATGGAGCAGATCCAGTCCGATCCAATCTAGAAAAAGCTCAAAATAGAGGCCGATCATTTTTGAAAAATGTATTTTTCGGGACAACCGTAATCCGAATTCGGAAAAACATATCTTATAGGATCTACATTCCGAGGCGGATCTAACAGTGGTCATACCTGAATTTCGCTTCGAAATTTTGCCTGATTAACATAAATTTCGCTCAAATTTAAAGGTTAAGATTTAAAAATTCAAATTATAACTAACTCAAATAGCTCGCGTCAGTGGGCTCCGGGCCATGCCCAGACCCTACTGACATCACCTCCTATTTAATTATTTTCCCATGATTTTATCAATTAAATATAAATATATAAATTAAAAATTATATTTTTTGACTTTTAAAAATCATGGAAAAATACGAGATATTACAATTTCTTGTTCCATGATAGATGATACATAAATGCATACATATATAGTGAATAAAAGTTTAAAACAGGAAAACAAAAACTTTTTCTTGTGAGATATTAAAACTTTTTTCGCTTTGTTTTTGTGTATTTATTATCCACTTGTTATGATTTAAAAGTAAGTTTTGTTCTTATATTAGTCAAATACTCAAATAGTTACCTATTTTGAAATAATAGTCAAACTATTATGACCTACCTTTCAATGGTTGACCTATTCAGTAGAGGAATAATATGACAAAATGCTAGGAAAAATATGCAAAAGACAGAAGATCCTCAAAAGGGAAATCATAGTGGCCAAAAAAAGGACAGCAGCGAGAGGGGAAGAGGGTGAGATGTTGGATTGTGGTGCCATTTGATGGTTCTTCAATGATTGGCACCATTAGACTGAACCCACATGAACTCCAAAATTGAGCATGTTATGTTAGCATACCAGACAAATGCAATGAAAGCAGCCTCACAATAAGTCGTGTCCCACAACCAAGTCAGCCCTAAGCAAAGGTAATACAGCAAAAAATCTAAAAACAATGAAAGGGTTTATTATTTGACACGTTAAAGAAGATGGATACTAAAAGCTAATATTAAAACTGTTCAAAAAGACTTTGAAACTCTTCTGAAAGATGCATAAACGTTATTAATTTGGTTTCATTCAGAAATTTTTAATTCATACCTCAACATCCTGCAATATAAAATTTCTATCTATAACCTACTTGGCCAAGAGGTTACCATAATGAGAAAAGAGAAGAAAGAAACGTGGATTGAAATATCTTACATCGTCAACTCCAGGTACTTTTGGAGGGGCAAATTTCATGTGGTAGGTACGACCACTAGAAGGATGGATCAAGCGACCAGTAATTCTCTCCTCCAAAATTGAATCGTCAATGGCAAAGTTAAGCACCTTATCAATCTTCGTTCCTTGCTTTTCAAGCATCTCATCCAGCTGACCCAACATAAACAGAGGAAAGAGTGGGAAAAGGAAAAAAACAATCAAACGCACATAAAGAATGACCATCCACAGATATAAGAACTACAAAAAAGGAAAGCATAATTGATAGATAAGTAACAGCACAAAAATGAGGCCTAATAAATGCTCGATCAGAGATAAATTCACCTTCTCTGATTGAACTACTGTCCTGGGAAAACCATCGAGTATGAAACCTTTCTGACAAGAAGGTTTTTTTATTGCTTCATCAATTATTCCAACAACCAAATCATCTGAAACTAATTCTCCCTGCAAAATTAAAAGAAAATTTAAAGGAAATGGAAAAACAAATGATAGCATGTCATTGTTTTATGAACTAGTAAGAACAACTAAACTAAATAGCAAACTGTACCTTGTCCATAGCCTCTTTAGCTTTAATGCCAAGAGGAGTCTTAGCAGCAACTGCAGCTCTCAGCATATCTCCAGTTGCCAAGTGGCATAAACAATATTCATCCTTAATAATGGGTGACTGTGTACCCTTTCCTGATCCTGGTGGACCTGCCACTCATTGAAAGCAAGTAATCACGATCAGTACAGTAAGTGTTCTACTTTTGCCAGAACTTGTATTCTCTTACTAAGAGATAGCTGATTAAATTGTATAATAGTATTAGATAAAGATGACACATAGTTGTGGTTCCTAATGATTTTGATGAAATTTGACATCCTACTAAAGTATTTTTAAGCCTAGACATATCTAAGCATCAGACTCCTTTTTTATCCTGTATAGTATTAATTTCAATTGTTAGGTTAACTTTGAAGCTATGTCACATGTATACATGGCTCTCCATATGGCCATTTTTATAAAGTTTTCAATATGACTATTATATAAGGGGACACAGTACGGGGGCCAAAATGAAGAATCTGTGACATTTTTCAACATGGTAATATGGGTGGATTTAAGGTTACTGAGATGTAGGTCAATATGCAATAACAGGCAATCATTTTGTTGAAACTTCAATTGATAAATAACTGTAGAGTTTGGATCTTGGTGGTTTAAATGCCTGACTTGCCGCACCCTAATCACCCTTAGAGTTGTCAACAGGTCGGACCTAAGCTCCGGTATCGCCCAACCAGATCCATAACCCTGGGTTTGGTAACAAGAATGAAAACCCAAGTAAAAATATAACTGGGTTTGGGATTAGTGATTCAAACCCAGTCGGGTTTGGGTCCGGATATGAGCAGCTTGTAAAGAAGCTCGGATCGGATACCCGACCCAGTGTGAGGATGGCCTAGTGATCCAAATATACGCACATGTATTAAAAAGCAAAGCAAAGGAGCATCAATGAGAATCAAACCTCAACCCCATTGCACAAAAGAGCATGCAGCTACGACTACACCAACAAGTCTTCCCTGTCCACTGAGGGAAAAAAAATATAACTACTTTTAGAGCAATTTTTGACAAACCAGTTCAACCCAACCCTTTAATAAGCGAACCGGGTCCGGGTTTGGGAACTTAAAAAGTGTATTTGGTTGGATATGGTTTCATCAATCTTTGACCCAACAACTATCTGAACCCACACCCGAGCCCGACTATTATTTTTATGGGCAGGTCAGGGTCGACCCCGACCAGCTCTGATCCAACCCATTGACATCTCTAATCACCCTAGGAATTTATTGTGTATTGGTCAGGCACCTAATATTTGGTATCAGAGTAACCTCTACATCTCGAGTTCAATTCCCAGAAGGACTGACCTGGGAAAATGACCACTTGGACCAAAGAAAAAACTGTCAAAAGATGGAAAAGGGCTGGCATGGAGTCAAGGCCAAAAAGTGAGGGACCATCCAAAATTGGGCTGCCAAGATCACTTGTTGTAAATTGTGGTGGTTTAAGGGCCTAATCCAATGCACCTTGATCACCCTAGGGCTTTATGGTGCATTGACTAGGCACCCAACTTATAGAAACATAACACATTAATTGCTAATTAAAGGATTATGAGTGATGCCAAATATAAAGAACTAATGAAGCAAGACCCAAAGCCACCTTATAGTTCATGAATTGCGGGTCACTGCTTGTGGAGAATCTAGTCTTTTATACTCTCAAAAATAATTTAAGAGAACTTTTCTGGTTCTTGGACAATAGAGTTCCTAGACTGATGAATGCCAAGAAAGGAGTAATATCCCAGGTTACTAAAAATATGACAAACTAAAGCTTATCCCGACCCTATCATTGGGCATGTCCATACAAGGGTGAACAACTTTGAACCTTGCCAAGACCATAAAATTTTATCAAGCAAGCACTTATGCAGTTGCATGTGATAACCATCATGATCCCTCTTTTTCCTAATCAGAAAATCAAATATTTGCTTAGAAACATAATAAAGAATACTGTAAAAGAGCAGGTAGCATTATGAAAAATCACCTCCCACAGTACGCATATATAGCAAGAACTTTCTAGAAAAACTGTAATTGTATAACTTGCACCAATTAGATCATCCACAATAGATTTTACTTTTAGACTGGCCCCTTAACATATCTTACTTCCTTTATGTCACTTTACATGCCCCTTGAAATATAGCAGACTCAGATACTTCTATATTTACTTCTAAGCACAGATGACACCAGGCCCGCCTTAGTCCTTATTTTGAAATCCATTTCTTGCTCTAGAAGAAATCCATCTATCTAGATGAAGAGACCTGAAGGTGACTTTATTAGCGGCAATTCATTGCGGTAGAAGAAGAGATATGCAGTCGTCAACTTAGTATCAAATGTTATCATTGTAAGACTCATGCATTAAAAAAAAGGTTTTGGATCCAACCCAGATCCGGGTCCACACACCCCCAAGGACCCCAACCCTCGCCGGCTTCACGCTAAAGCGACCCAAGCCCCTCCCCTCTCTCGACTCTGCTCGAACCCCGACCCTCTCGCCTCTCCCCCCTCTCACGCCGAAGACCCGACGCCTCTCATCTCTCTCTCCCTACGAACCTCTCTCTCCTTTGCCGGAAAACAGGCCCGACACCCCCCTCGTCTCTTCCCATCTCTCCCTTCCCGAATCTCTTTCTTTGCTAACCTCGCCGGAGCACACCGCTTGCCTGGAGCCGCCTCTCCTCGGTGAGCTCTCCCTCCAACCTCCATAGCGTCCCTCGCCGGGACCACCGAGCAGGAATCACCTTCCCTGTAAGTCTCTCTCGTTCTCTCTCGTGACCTCACTCGTTCCCCTCTTCTTCCTCTGTTTTCTCAGAGGACAACAACAGTCGTTGGCTGTTGCTGTGGCCTTTAGGTGCCAACCCGGTGGGGCGGCTGAAGCCGCCACCCACCTTCCCCCTTGTTTTCTTTTCTCGTCGACAACCCAAAGCCACCTATGTCACATGGGTGCGGGTGCGGGTGCGGGTGCGGGTGCGGGTGCGGGTGCGACACGGGTGCGGCACAATTTTAAAATTTTTGGACACGGGGACTCGGCAAAAATATATATATATATATATATATATATATATATATATATATATATATATATATATATATATATATATATATAAAATTTTATTTTATTTTATTTTTAAAATGCCACAGGTGTCTGTGCACAGTCACAGACTGTGACTGTGACTGTGCACAGGCACAGCACTGTGCACTGTGCACAGGCACAGCACTGTGCACTGTGCACAGGCACAGCACTGTGCACTGTGCACTGTGCACAGGCACAGCACTGTGCACAGTCACAGACTGTGCACAGTGCACACTGCAAAGACTGTGCACAGTCTGTGACTTTTTTATATATATTTTTTTAAATAAAAATTATAAAAAATTAGTTTTTTAGGGACATTTTTGGACTCGGTCAAAGTTGACCGAGTCCAAAATGTGGACGGACTCGGCCTGGACTCGTTGACCGAGTCCGACTCGGCATTGACCGAGTCCGGGCCGAGTCCGAAGCCGCACCCGAGTCCGCACCCGTGTCGGGGCGTGTCGACTCGGGTGCGGCACCTCCTTAGCCGAGTCCGTGTGACATAGAAAGCCACCAACAACAGTGGCTCTGGCTTGCTAGTTGAGAGGGTGTCGAGCACCCTTACCTTTCTCTCTCTCGTTTCCACCGATAGGAGGACGCCACCCTCCTGCTTGTCCAATTTCTCCAGCAGGAGGGCGCCGCCCCTCCTGCCTGTTTTTGTTCTTCCAACATGAGGGTCCGTTTAGTTTTCTCTAGCAGGATGGTGCAGCCCTCCTGCCCGTCTCATTTTTTTCTAGCAGGATGGTGCAGCCCTCCAGACCGTCTCATTTTTTTCTAGCAGGAGGGCTTCACCCTCCTACCTAATCTTTTTTTTTGGCAGGACGACGCTACCCTC
This sequence comes from Nuphar pumila, assembly GCF_984573655.1. Classification (NCBI taxonomy): domain Eukaryota; kingdom Viridiplantae; phylum Streptophyta; class Magnoliopsida; order Nymphaeales; family Nymphaeaceae; genus Nuphar; species Nuphar pumila. Next base: position 122,436,000 of record NC_143252.1, on the reverse strand, counting down.
CTGCCTAGGCTCTCCTATCGAGCTGAGCTCAGTTCCCTCCGTTGAAGGACCGAGCCTAGGCTCGGTCCTATTTTGTTTGGGGGCCAGATCTGGCTCGACATAATGGTCGAGCCCTCTGTCCTTCCTTTCCTGCACGTTTGGTCGGAAGACAGACACTACCATGCCTGTCCCCTTGTTTTTTCCCCTTTTCATCGGTCGACCGACGCAAGCAAGATGCTCGATTTGGTTTAAAAGACCAGATCCTATAGAATAGGTCGTCAGTTAAAAATAGAACCTGATATACTTATTCGTCTCTTTGGTTCCATCAAGGGAGAGGATGAGATGGTACAAAAACTTCAATGAACATATTGTTAACAACTACGCTCCTCAAGTAGCAATTAACTCAGTGTCCCCGATCATCGGAGTTATAGGACAGGGCTACCAAAAATTATCCTAAGTAGTAGATCTCATGGGCTTCTGCAGAAGTTTGAATGCATCCCTTGCCATGTATGCCTCTGAAAAATTCTCTCTCGGTCACTAGCCGTCCCCTTAGGAGCGAACTCAGCTAGTTGTTCGGGGTATCAAAATACATACAATAACAAACCCCCAGGCAGTCTCAGTTGTTTCTACGTTTCTCCTGTGCATACCCTCAGGACAGTTAATATCGAAACAAGATTATCATGCTTATTTTACTTATTCTGAACTGCGCGTCACGAAAGGAACAACGCATATGTTAGTCTTGTTCTGAATTTTGATATCTAGGAACCATATTTTTATAAGTCTGACCCATTTTATGGTGTACAGGTGATGATTAGGTCGACACGACAGGCGATGACGTGATGATATCAAGATCCGACTTTTACTCTGACGTTTCGTTCCTGAGCACGTTTTGTAATTTTGTATAAGGGTTTCCTTTGAAAATTCCTCTTTTGTATAAACTTTAAATTATCAAAAACCTTGTTTTAAATCTATGTGGTTTCAATGCTTATATAGAGATACAAATCTATTGTGTAAAAGAAGGTTCGCCTGTAATGTGCCCAAGGTCCCTTGACTTGTTATTTCAAACACCCTTTTCCGTTGAACTGCCATTTTAAACTCTGAAAAAGGATTGATTACAAAGCTTTTAAATTTTTCCTAAAAAGTTACAAGTTCGAGATTTTGGGGCGTTACAATCACATATGAGGGTTTTGCTCCGAGTAACAAGCTATGTAGGTTCTAGTGCAACCCAATACAACTTTTTCAAGGAGTGATACCTGGTAATTCCTATAAGGAAACTAAGCATAAAAGGAAACATAAAATTTCCATGACAACCTAAAACACTCTTCTATCCTTTCCAAATCCAAGTCAAAGATTCCTCACCCCCACGGGCTGATGAGAGACCAAATCTATTGTTCATGGCCATTGCACACCCAAAAAACCACATTTTATCCAATTCTCACACTCAAAAATCTCATTCTTTCCAATTACTACCATCATTTGTGAAAATTTTTGCCAAAAGAATACAGGGGTTAAGTACACAAAGGACTTCTAAGTTAGGAAGATAGCCACCAAAGTGCACATGTTTTTTTTTTTTTTTGGAATAGGCAGCTAAGTGCACATGCTTATTGAAACACATATAAATTGACTTACAAATCAGTATGTATTTTTCTTTATTATATATGTCAGTCTTGATATGTAGACCACCTAAACATCACCATAACATCTCCACAACCATAATCACCATCATACTATCATTTATCAAGTAGATCAACAAGAAAAAAATAACTGCAATATGTACTACTTATATTTATCATCATCAAGACATGTTCCACCACCATCCTGCAAACAACATCAAGTTTCAATATGGGCATGACTAGAAATTACTATCATCATTTTCACACCAGTATAACGGAACAGATCACCACACACTGACATCATCATCATGTCCAATCTCCACCACCACAGGATAGTGATCATCATATCCCTCACAACAATCAACAGCACATCACTATCATTGCCTTCATCATACGCCATCAAGACTATCTCCTCATCAACATCACCACCCCACCAATACCTTTCCTCCATCCACCCATTACAAATATAGCTTGAATTTGTGATGATACAGCAATACTTGCCTAAAAAAGGTCCATGATGACCAATTCTTAAAACTAGTCTAACAGTACAATATGAGATGTCACCCTGACCCTACAATTATCATAAATACTTAACAGAACGAAATGGACATGTTTCACATAAAGGAGTGGCCAAAAGCAACTAAATCTTAACAAATCTTAAAAGCTGAACCGAGTCCGTTCTTAACCAAAAAGAGGGTCAAAGTTCAAAATAAAAAAACGAAAAAGAAATGATAAATGGGTCAAAACCTCCACCTCTCTTTTTTTAGGACAGTCAGTAGGGTCGTTGTCTGTAAAACAAAAGGCCAAATTTGAACTAAAACACACCAAAATAAGCTAGGAAAAAGCATACCTATCTGCGAAAGTAAAATACACGAAAATAGAATAAACGGTTCCAATTGAAATAAGCTCAACATAAACATACTCTTTAAACATAAACTTCAACTTGTAAAAGAAAGCAAGTTTAGAAGTGTTCATCTCTCCTCGACATGAGAATCACAAAAAGGCCACCCAAGATCAACAAAACTTGAAAACATTTCGATTTTACACTATATATTTTCGAAAAATAAAACCTAAAAGATATTGTGCAAAAAAACTTTTATAAAAGTTGGGTATCAATGATCTCAATAAGCAACCATTCAAGAGAGAGAGAGAGAGATCTATTTTAAGCCAAAAGCAGAACAAAACACCACAATGACAAGCCGCAACCTCTCTAAACCACAGATTTACGCAAGAAACCGTATGCCCCTCCGCATCCTTCTTCCCTAGCTCAAATTTCAGCGACATTTTGGTCATTCTCTAAATTCAGACCCTCCATAGGTCCTCTACGCATCAAAAATTACAGAATCCCCATAAAAGTAAAAACACCAACAATCACCAAACGTATCAAAACAAGGTAAAAATCCGTCTTCAGGCCACCAAATCGCATTCAAACAAGCATCACTCTAGTAATACTCGAAAAAAGGGATATTTGGAAAGAAAAGGGGGATAAGGCGAGAAAATACCGATTAAAATGAGTCGCTTGTCGGGTTTGTTCGCGCATTTCATCCGACGGAGGAGCTCCGTCATCAGATCTATCGAATGGACGTCCGAGAGATCCGTCGAACTCGCCATCCTCTCTCTCCTTCTCTCCACACACACACACACAGTAGGGAAGAGAGAGAAAAGGTGGAGCTTTGGTTTGGGTGAAAGATGGCTCAGAATTCAGAAATAGGACTCTTTTTATTTCCCTTTTTGCCCCTATAACCTTTTCTTTCTTTCAGTAACCGACAGATGCCCCTCAAAAGCCATGTCCTCTTTGACTTGCAATTTGGTCATCCCTACACCAAACAACGGTTGAAAACGGGTCGGATCGTGATATATCCAAATCCAAATATGAATTCGAATATAGGGCAGAAAGTTCGAATCTGGATGGGGATCCAAACTATATCCAGTGTATAGAGTTGGATCCTTTGAATTTTATATGAGAATGCTGGATCCGATATATATAAAAAGAAAAGGTTGAAACTTGTATAGTTGTATATGGATCAGACCTTAACCAGCTCCGAATGTAAGCCCGACAGAATGTATCCATCCCAAGTTTGAAAAATGCTTGAAAAAGTTTGAAACATGATCTTGCCCCCATGAAAATCTTACAATATGTTACATAATTTCTTTTTCTTGAAAAAAAACCCGAGAAAAATATTGCAAATTTAAAATTATCAACATTGCAAAAACTATGTCACAGGGCACGCCGTTTTGGCTGTGCATCCTTGGTGACAAGAGCGCGCGGACGCACCGACTTGATCACCGACACGTACTGCATTATTTTAATATTTAAAAACCATTTTATTAGATTTTAATTGTATTTCAACAAAAAACTAATTTTATGATGAAATATTCATCAAACAGTTTTTTATTTATTAAAAAATAAAAAATCCCCTGTCCTCGTATACGATTTTTTAAGATCGAATCAGATTTCTGCATCCTCACGAATCAATGTGACAAAGTGCAAAAATAGCATAACACGCGGTAAAACAAGATATTTTAAAGTATCTTGAAGGTAGGGCTCCAACAAGAGAGTTGCCTATAAGTTATAGTTATTATAAAGCTCGTTTATTTATTAAAAACCTAACATAGTTAACGAAAGAAGAATAACAAAGACTTGGAAAGATGACCCATTGAGAGAAGGGTGACTTTTTTTTTTGTGGAAACATCATAACAAATATTGGCTCAATGAACAGGTAGGGGTCTACCTAACCACAACTTAACTATATAAAAAAAGATATTTTAAAATAGGAAAATTATAAAAACAACAAGTTTAAGTTTTTTTTTTTGTATTATATCGACTCGCAATATTGACAAAATACAGGCGATATATGTGACTTAGGTTAGAATAGTATATAAGTTTTTGGGTTGAAGGTCCAACCTAACCTACCAGTTTGTAACCCTGCACCAATCTAGGGTTTCTATAAAATTACATAACCTATTTGCCGTCATATATTTATGCAGGTGGCAGAAGGTTAGGGATTAGGATCTCAAACAAATGTTGTTAATCACTTTGCAAATTGGTCGATTTTAGGTTGCTTGAGTTCAGGAAGACAATCTTGGTGAGCTCAGGTCAATCTTAAGGATGAATCTTTGGTCAAACCCAAGACGTTCGCAAATAGGCTTGGCTCCCAATGGAACTTGAGCCCCTTAGGATTTAAGGTGGTTCTAACAGGTCCAGTTTAAACAAGTACAAACTTGGCTTGGCTCAAACCAGTGTGAGAAGTCTTGGTTCTTGAGATTTTCTTGACAAGAAAATCTCACAACTTTTTTAAAAAAATTTAAATTATTCTTTAAAACATTAAGAAGAATTTGTAGAATTTACAATCGAAGAGTATTTCTTCAAAATTTGAAAAAAAAAAATTAAAAATAAATGAAAATTTAAAAATAAAACATCACATTTGTGCTAAAATCGATGACAAAAACCAAAGCTAATACCAAAAGGCAATAAATTGCATTTTCAAGATTTTGTGCAATTGTTGAGAGCTCCTTGGAACATTAAACTAATCTTTAAGAAACTAAACTTCAAAGTTTGAATTTACACGAATGCTTTTTCTTTCTTTTCTTTTTTTTGCCCCATGAGTCCATAGCTTCAGAGGCAACATCTTTTTTTTATATAAAAAAAAGTTGGTTGATAACCATTGTTGGATTCAAACCCATGACCTCTGGGATATGATAGTGTGACCTAACTATTCAGCTATTTCATTCAGCCCTGGAGAAGCCAAGTTTTTTGGTATAATGAAAATCCAACTTTTTCAATAATATTGAAATTGTGCTTCAGTTAAAGTCAACACGGTTAGGTCTTTGGTCCTGGAGGTGGTTTCTCTCTTTAAGGATAATAGCCAAAGTGCTAAAGATAATGTTAAAGATAACAATGATAGAGATAAAGATCATAGTGATAAGGCCAAAGATACCGGTCAAACCGAGACTCTCGTGGCCCTGAGAACTCTTCAAGATTAATCATCATTAAGTTAGGAGTGTTTTGTATATCGTGTTTTGTTATGTATATTATGTACAATCAAGAAGGTTATAAATAGATGCTTTAATGTCTCAGCCAATATCTGCGAGACAATATTTTCTTTAAGCACTTTTGTTATTTGGTTTACGTGGTGTCTGGCATTTTTTCATGGTATCAGAGCCTTCCTCTCCAACAAGCAGTCTAATGGCGTCCATTGCATCTGCATCTAACCTGAATGGTTCGACGACAACTATTGTATCTGCCACTCAATGGAACGTTGTGGCAAATCTTGTCTCTATCAAGTTGAATCATGAAAACCACCTTTTCTAGCGCTGCAGATGGTGAGTCAAGATTTATTGAGTTTTGTTGATGGGTCATCCTTTAAACTCATCGAGTTTATATCTGATAAAGAAGGCAGCTAGGTAGTCAACCCTAACTATCACGTAAAACAGACCAACTTGCCTTGAGTTGGATCAAGGCTACAATCTCTGAAGCAATCCGCAGGCAAATAATAAGAACTAAGTCTACGTACCTATGAAGCTTGGATAATGTTGGAAAAAACCTATGGTTCACAATCACCTTTGTGCATCATGATGTTGAAGAAAGAATTAACCTTCATCAAGACGGAATCGATGGACATGCGAACCTATCTTTAGAAGATCGAATTTTTATCTTAGTCATTAGTGACCTCAAGGCATCCCGTCAATGATCCGGATCTTATTTAGATAACGTTGAATGACCTCTCCATCGAATATGAAAGTTTCGTCACGTCAGTTACAATGGGCTCCACCATTCACGAGTTTGCCGATTTATATGATTTACTAATAAATCAAGAAAAGAGAGTGCTCATGTTGCACTCTAAATCAACTGGAATCCAAGAATCCAGCCAAACTGCATTCTCTATCTCTCGAGATAGAGGCTCTCGAGATAGAGGCCGCTGTTGCGGCTCTTACAAAGTTCGGTGGAATCAAGGTAGGGGGAATGGACATGGCTCTCATTTGAACAACAACCAAGGCTACTCCAATACACAAGCACCTGTAACCTGTCAATATTGTGACAGATGTAGGTACATTGCTAAGGATTGTTGGGACATTCCAAAAGCCTCTTTAGCGATGTCTATGCAATAAGGAGGAGATGATTATTGGTATCCTGACACAGGTGCCATATTTAACTATGCATGAGCAAAACCTTACCAATAAATCTTCATATCTTGAGAGTAACTCTATTATGATAGGCAATGGTAAGACTCTCCCTATTTCTAGTACATGAGATATGGTTATCTCATTTAAAGGAACTCAGTTTTCATTAAAAAATGTCCTGCATATGTTTTAGCTATCACAAAGAACTTATTATCTGTTGGTTAATTTTACTCAGAAAAATGATTATATTTTTGAGTTCTCACCGGTTAAGAATAATAGCAATAGTGCTAAAGATACTGTTAAAGATAACAATGATAGAGATAATGATCATAGTGATAAGGCCAAAGATACTGGTCAAACCGAGACTCTTGTGACCCTGAGGACTCTTCAAGATTAATCATCGTTACCTTAGGAGTGTTTTGTATATTGTGTTTTGTTATGTATATCATGCACAATCAAGAAGGTTATAAATAGACGCTTTAACGTCTCAGCCAATATCTACAAGACAATATTTTCTTGAATCACTTTTATTATCTGGTTTATGTGGCGACTAGCATTTTTTCATTGTCTATGTAAATATAAAAAATGCACATATATATATATATATATAGAGAGAGAGAGAGAGAGAGAGAGTATAGGTGCTTAATGATAAGCGTTTAATGAGTTTTTCTGGGTTTTTTTTCATTTTATTTTTAAATTATGACCGTATAAATGTGATCTATGTACTTGATTTTATAGAGATCAGCTCTTGAAGTGTTCCATTTTGACACATGGGTGGGTTTTTATAAGGTTCAAAAGCTCAACGGTCCAAAATCTTTGTAAATTTTCGATGCTTTAAATATCGTTTTTTTCATGGAAAACACATTATGGAGTCAGAACTGAGGAAAAAATACCAAAAGAGCAGAAAAAACCATTATGTGATAGGCACTTTTTATTAAATAAAAGTTTCAACTTTCAATTACAATTTTCATAGTATTTATGACTCGTATCGTTGCTTTGTATTCACTTTTCATGGGTATTCCTTCACCAACCACTCCTCACCTCTTGCTTCTTACACCTACTTGCTTACTTGCCTAACTATAAATGACCCGATTGTTTTACAAGAAAGAAAGTACTTTTATATCAAAACAACCATCTTTTCAACCACCACGGGTCGCCCTCATGACCAGTGGGGTGGTTGTAAGGGTGTTGAGATGAAAACACCATACCAAACTTCATTGAAGCACGAGTGTGTCAGTAGCTTTCAGAGGTGGGTCACATAAGGTAAGGTGATCGTGAGGTCACACCTGAAGTTTTCCTGGCTTGGGTGAGGGTTCCTCGCTTGAAAAGAAAAAACCGTCTTTTCAACCAGGCATTAAACAAACAATCCTGAGAAAAAATGTGTGTTCATGATTTACTTAGATGCCAGTGCAATTGGGCCCCATGAGAAACCATTTCATATGGAATGACTTTCATATGTGAAGGCCAGGAAATTTTGTGTGAAAAAAACGCACAAGGTGTTTTTTCAAGCCGTGTGCCCCTTTCACACGAAAGGGGATTCCTTCCCAGTTCTGTGCATCAAATTGGCCCTGCGAGTTTGAGCTTCGGTTTGATCAAGTGTATTATAAGTAGGGATGTCAATCAATTGGATTTTATCCAGTGTCCGATTCAATTTCATTTAGCTGCATTTGGTAAGACAAAACCATATCCAATTACAATCGAATGCGGGTATGGTTTTGACGTTTTGCTACTGAATCCGACAAATAACCAAATTTGATGGATACCCGAATCCATTTACATGTAAAAGTGGATCTGGATGAGCTTTTCACCATCAAAATTCAATTTCTTGTAGCCACATCTATGGTATTGGACACATCTGATCCTAATCCGAAGTGTTTACATCTCTAATTATAATTGCACTTTATCTGAGTAGCTTAGCTGCATTCCATATTTTTTGCCAATGAAAGGTTATTGTGGATACCACTAATTATTTTTTAAAATAATTAAATATAACGTAGGCTTGGACACGACCTCAGGCATGAATAAGAATGATATAGAGAAAGTGACATGTTTTCCTACCTTATTATTTACACAAAGCACTAAATTTTTTAAATAAGATTCGATTAAGTATACGTTGGAAGGGCACAGTCACAAACATCATGCCGCGATCTTTTCAAAAGACAATATCATATAATAAAATTATATTTTTGAAATAGCACCTATTTTCAAAATATTGTATCAACCCTTTTCTTTTTTTTTATAACGAGGAACCCTCACTGAGAACCGAATCATTTAATGGGCCAACCCCCCTAGGGTCACTAGGCACAAGCAACCCCAGGCCTGCCCATTCTCTGCTGGTGGCTGGCTGAAAAATGGTCATCCGAACCTTTTTTTTTTAATGTTAAAAAAGGTAGTTCGCCGGCCAGCCACCACAAATGCTGTAAAAAAGAAGAGTTTTTCGGGTTTGGCCAAAAAATGGCCGGCTGATACCGCGCTCGTTGGGGCCGGTACCAGTGCTGGCCATTTTCTGGCTGGTCCTCTACTGCTGTTTAGGGAGGTGGGGGGAAGAGAGAGAATTGAGGGTGCGAGGTAGGTGGGGCCCGATAAACCAGGTTGCAAACCTGGGGGAGGGGCCTTTTTTCACTTAGCCAGGTTTGGGCCCTCCTCAGGTTTTGGGCTAAAAACCTAGTTAACACCCAAAACCCAGTTGAAAACTGAGTTTTGAGAGTCATCCAACCGATACCTTAAATTTGTTACTTCTAAATTTAGAGTTCACAGTCACTACTAAGAGATCAGATTCAGCTACTTATCCAAAACATTAGCACAAAAGTTGTTAAATCTCTATGGTCTACAACACACCCAAAAATATCACCATAATATTATCATGATATTTTCCAAGGACGGTGTAATATTTAAAAAGTGTGACTTTTTTAAAACATTATCTATTTTGAAAATATCATATTAATATCAATATAATATTTTTGGGTCGTCTTTTTGTTATTTATATTATATGTATAATCTAATAATTTATTTTTATATTCGACAATATTTTCTTGAGATTTCCCTAAGATGAACTAGCTTTTTCAAAATATCATGAGATTTTTTCCTATTGACACTACAAGAAAATATGTGATTAGCGACAAAATTATTCCGTCGTTAGTTAGTGACAGATTAACGAGAGAAACACATCTGTCGCTATAATCAATAAAATTTACGAAAATAGCGAAGAAATATATCCCCTCGCAAAATTCATAGATAATTAGCGACGGATTTTACGAGGGAATATTTTGTCATAATGGATGCACCATTTAGCGATGACTTTTGCGACAGAATATATTCCGTCGCTATTTAGCGACGAAATTGGTGACGGAATATATTCTGTTGCCATTTTTGTGTTTTGATTTACGGTGGCTTAGCGACGGAATTAATCCACCGCTAAGCCATTGCTAAATGTCGCATAACCCCTAATCCCAACCCTCTTTTTCTTTTCTTCTTTCGCTGCTCCCGCTTCCGCCCGCCACCCTCTCCTTCCCGCCGCCATATTCGTCCCGTCGGCCTCTCTCCGGCCCCCACCGTCCACCGTTCGCCGGCTGCCGACCCCCGTCAGCCTTCCGCAGCCACCCGGAGACACGCAGGTAATTTGCGTTTTCCGGCAGGGGGTCGACCCCCTGCGTTTCCGGTAGGGGGTCGACCCCCTACATTTCGGTAGGGGGTCGACCCCCTGCATTTTTCAGCATGGGGTCGACCCCCTACGTTTTCGGCAGGGGGTCGACCCCCTGCGTTCTGGCATGGGGTCGACCCCCTGCGTTTTCGGCAGGGGGTCGACCCCATGCGTTTCGGTAGGTCATTGGGTGTTGGGCTTCTCAAGGCCTATGCAAGATGTTTTCATTTGCCTCAGTTTTTTTTTTTCGGCAGGTGGTGACTTCATTTTAAAACAGTATTTTTTGCAGATTTCTCAACGGAACCCGCTTGTGCTGAGTCACCCGTGGTAAGTAAGTGACAAAAACAATGCAAATCGGGTAAATACCCGTGGTGAGTAAGTGATGCAAGCGCATCACATGTTATTTAATTTATTGGATGTAACACTTTATTTTTCACACACTCACTTAGTTGTTGATATCTAGAGTTGCTTTGTTGGAGTTCGGAGATCATGCTGAGCATGATTTTAATGTATGAGAATGAAAGTGTTCTTATTTTTGGAGTACAGATTTCATGCAAGGTATGGTAGTAGTTAGTGAAATATTAGAGTGTGTTTGCTGCAGGTACATGTTTGACATTTGTTTGATATGAATGATTTCGATGTATTGCAATGTTTGATGTAATTGTATTCATGCTTGCATGTAGTTACTTTCAATTTGATTATGACTTCCATGTGAAATTGTATAATGAAAGCATGCTTCAAATGAATGTATCGTGTCATTAATAGTTTGCACATGAAAATATTAAGGTATCAATGCATGCATCATAATTATTGTTATTGTATGACATCATATATTGCATGATAAATTTGATATTTTCTTCATCATAGCATTCTAATGGTTCTCTTTTAACTGGTTAGGTTATTATTCGTAACATCATACGATAAATTGACTGCAAACCGTGAATGTATTGTAATACTTGATGCGAATGAATGGGTTGTAATGCAATACTTGATGTAAATGATTTGAATTATTTGAATGTATTGTAATACTTGATACGAATGATTTGAATGCATTGCAATACTTGATGTGAATGATTTGAATGTATTATAATACTTGATGCGAATGAATGGGTTGTATTGCAATACTTGATGTGAATTATTTGAATTATTTGAATGTATTGTAATACTTGATGCGAATAATTTGAATGCATTGCAATACTTGATGTGAATGATTTGAATGCATTGCAATACTTGATGTGAATGAGTTGAATGTATTGTAATACTTGATGCGAATGAATGAGTTGTATTATACTTGATGTAAATGATTTGAATTATTTGAATGTATTGTAATACTTGTTGTGAATCATTTAAATGTATTACAATACTTGATGCGAATGATTTGAATGCATTGCAATACTTGATGTGAATGATTTAAATGCATTGCAATACTTGATGTGAATAACTTGAATGTATTGTAATACTTGATGCGAATGAATGAGTTGTATTATACTTGATGTAAATGATTTGAATTATTTGAATGTATTGTAATACTTGTTGTGAATCATTTGAATGTATTGTAATACTTGATGCGAATGATTTGAATGTATTGTAATACTTGATGTGAATTATTTGAATGTATTGTATGACATTCGTTATTTGTTAGAATATGGTTCGTGGAGGTTACAATAGTCGTTCATCCAGTAGTAGCCAGGCCCAGCCTTCATCTTCACGGGCTCCTGTGATAGGTATATCATTTAACTAATTCGATGCTTGATTAGTTGAAATGCGCATTCTGAGAATTTTTAACGTATTTTTTTACAGATGATGTTTCACTTGTACACGACCCACCTACACCAGTGGATCACACAAGTCAGGAGCCAACACAGAATACAGAGTCTTCTCAGTCTGGCACAAGAAGACTCATTCGAATAGTGTATATCGATAATCGACCATAAGTATTTCGTTTTTAATTATTGCATATCTTATAAATATTTTATATTGATATTTATTGTGTACCAATTCATATACAGCACGAGGTTTGAGCCACAAGAAGTAGTACGCGAGATTAGGAATTCACTTCTTCAACATCTACCAGAACTAGTCGCTCAATGAAAAGAGTATCCAAAAGAGGTGATAGACAGATTGTGGTCCTCATTCACGGTATACAGTTGTTTGTCATAGTTAATGTGTTTCATATTTAATTTTTTTATAAGCATGCCTACTAACTTTTTGAAAATATATATAGGCTTCGAATCGCTTCGCGACTACGGTGGAGGAACATGATGCAAGGAAGGTGTGACAGAGAGTGGCTGCCAATCGATTTGCAGACATGCTGCACAATATGAAGACTGCAACAAAAAAAGCATTTGGCGAAATAGATGATCCACTACAGTGGAAGGGCCATGGCCCTATTATTATCAGAAGAGATTATTGGGAGGGAATGTGCGACAAGTGGGCGGGGGATGCATTTCGAAATCGCTCTGCGAAGGCTGCACAAAATCGAGCGAAAATGCCCGAAGCCCATCTACACACAGGTGGATCTAAGACTTTTGGGAGCCACCTGAAGAAAATTGTAACTCATCAATATATAATATCAATTTTATAAGTATTGTTGCAAACTTGTTAACTAAATCTTTTATCATTTAACTTCGCAGGAAGCAGAAAAAGGAGACATTGTACCATATAAGGATGTGTTTATTGAAACATATAAACGGAAGACCATGAGAGACTTCGTATCAGAGAAGGCGAGAACGACAACGGTATGTATTTATTCTATTAATAATTATTGCAATATGCAAGTTATCATAATGTTATCATTAATTATTAATGCATACTGTAAACATTATTTTGTAGGAGGCATATGAGCAACAAATAGTAGAGCGATATGACGATGCCGCTACTTAGCATCCATCATTTGATCCTGCAGCATGGGTGACTGCAGCAGGTGAACCCAAAAAGGATCGTGTGTTCGGGTTTGAGAGTAATAAGAACACTTCACCTGTTATTGTTTCTTCCAGTTACGGCTCACAGACTTATTCCGTCGACATAAGCTCCAAGCAACATCCTATTCTTTTCGGTGATTATGTACGCCAGATCGTTAAGAACACAATGCGTGACTACTTCCATGAAACCATCGCCAATGTTCTCCGAGCTGAGTTCAACAGTTTTTTGCTGAACAGAGGAACTTTGATTGCAGGTCCCTCTCAGGTATGAAAGTTTCATGCAATATATTGTATGTCGTTAGATTTCATGTAACTTTGATTGCCTTAACATATTCAATTTTTTTACTGCCTTAGAACACATATGAGCATGCTATAATCACATATTCAGTTTTTTAACTGTCGTAGAACACATATGAGCATTCTAGAATCATATATACAGCTTTTTGTCTGCCTTAGAGCACATATGAGCATGGTAGAATCACATATAGAGTTTTTCTGACTGCCTTAGAACACATATGAGCATGCTATAATTACATATTCAGTTTTTTGACTGCCTTAGAACACATATGAGCATGATCGAATCACATATATAGCTTTTTGACTGCCTTAGAGCACATATGAGCATAGTAGAATCACATATAGAGTTTTTTGCCTGCCTTAGAGCACATATGAGCATGCTATAATCACATATAAAGTTTTTTGCCTGCTTTAGAGCACATATGAGCATGATAGAATCACATATAACATTTTTTTGACTGCCTTAGAACACATATGAGCATGCGATAATCACATATTCAATTTTTTGACTGCCTTAGAACATATATGAGCATGCTATAATTACATATTCAGTTTTTTGACTGCCTTAAAACACATATGAGCATGCTAAAATCACATACAGAGTTTTTTTACTGTCTTAGAACACATATCATTCATGATATAATCACATATAAAGTTTTTTGTTTTGCCTGTCTTAGAGCACATATGAGCATGATAGAATCACATATAAAGTTTTTTTGACTGCCTTAGTACATATATGAGCATGCTATAATCACATATTTAATTTTTTTACTGCCTTGGAACACATATGAGCATAATCGAATCACATATATAGCTTTTTGCCTGCCTTAGAGCACAAATGAGCAGAATAGAATCACATATAGAGTTTTTCTGACTGCCTTATAACACATATGAGCATGATATAATCACATACAGAGTTTTTTTACTGTCTTAGAACACATATCATTCATGATAGAATCACGTATAAAGTTTTTTGCCTGCCTTAGAGCACATATGAGCATGATAGAATCACATATAGAGTTTTTTTACTGCCTTAGAACACATATGAGCACATGATAGAATCACATATTTAATTTTTTTACTGCTTTTGAACACATATGAGCATAATCGAATCACATATATAGCTTTTTGCCTGCCTTAGAGCACATATGAGCATGATAGAATCACATATAGAGTTTTTCTGACTGCCTTATAACACATATGAGCATGATATAATCACATATAGAGTTTTTTTACTGCCTTAGAACACATATCATTCATGATAGAATCACATATAAAGTTTTTTGCCTGCCGTAGAGCACATATGAGCATGATAGAATCACATATAGAGTTTTTTTACTGCCTTAGAACACATATGAGCACATGATAGAATCACATATAATGTATAATTTATTTCAATATATTTTGTTTATCAATACTGACTGTTCTTTTCTTGTGTAGGTTGCTGGCGATAATCAGTGTTGCGGAGCTGAAGGGACAAATCAAGGCAATGAACAAGAAGACGCACAAAATCTTGGCGATGATTAGATTAATGTGTTGAATTTGTTCTATTTTTTTTTTGAAAATGTAATTGTTGAATTGTAAATAATTAAACTTGTGAATTTTAAAGTGGAACGATTAATTGTTTTAGTTTCCTTTTATATGTAATTTTATGTGTACTTTGTTTTTTATTTACAAAAAATATAAATTGTACAGGAAATATAAATTGTAGCGTTCTCGATATTTAATTTTCAAATATTTTTTTATTTTTTTCTTGTTTGCGACAGATATATCCGTCGCTATACATATAATTTAGCGACGACTGTAAATCCGTCGCCAAGCCGAGGTCACCGTTTAGCACTGACGGATTTACGACGGAATCCGTTGTTCGTTATTCCGTCGCAATTAGCGATGGAACTGGCGACGAATTTATGTTGTCGCCAGTTAGCGTCGAAAAATTCGTGACGTAAGATATCCGTCGCTACTTCGTCGTTAATCTGTCGCTAAGCCGGTTAGTGACGGATTAGGGACAGAATGAGGTCGTCGTTAATCCATTGCTTTGTTGTAGTGTGATATTTTCCTATAAACGAAGTTTGTGACTATGGTCTAGAACAAGTGGGTGCTTTGAAACACATTATGGAGGACAAGCTAAAATATTCCAAATTGTAGTGCTTTTGTGGATATGTGGATGCACCTGAGCAACATCGATCTTTACGGTTATCTTTAAAAAAAATAAATTATTCCTGCCAGTGTAATAGGAATATCAGCACTTTGAATACACCCTCAGAAAAGTTGAACGTGCGTTTGGGGTATATGGGAAAGGCAACATCCGAATTGAACAACAGTGTTTGGTTTGGAAAGTGAAAGAGTGATCACAATTCACAACTCTTCTCTTCCCGCACTCCTTTGAGACCAGGACCAGGTACAGAGGCACATGTTTATACCTAGCAAAACTTCGATTAACAGGCCTCTGTCTGAGAAAACAACAACAGCAACATCAACAATAATAATGTGTCTGTTGCTTTAAGAGGTGGGCCACGCAAGGTAGGGTGGTCATGGGGGCCCACCTGGGGTTTTCCTCGCTTGGGCGAAGGTTCTTCGTCGCGAAAAAAATGAAACTCCATCCTTTACAAAATATTATCAAGAAATCTCGTGCTTTTAAAAAAAAAATTATGTTTAGAAAAGAAATCTCCTGCTTTTTTAGCTTTACATATTGCTAACTGTGGTGTTTATCTTTTCCAAGCACAGTGGGTGCCTTATTCAAAGGAAGGGAAATCTCTCTTCAAAGTACATTCTTGTTCTTTCTATTCAATATGGTGATAAGTTCTTTCTATTATATATATATATATATATATCGTTAAGCTATCGGCAACTTAGTGTCATTATAAAAAACAGTAATTTGAGGCACTAAAGCAATTTCATTATCTGCAACCATTGGTTATTATTTAAAAGATATATAAACAACAAATGCGTAATGTACAAACAGTTTATATATAAAAATGTCAACTTAGATGAAGACAATAAACTACAAAAATAAGTTTCTTGAAAGGCAATTTCCACTGCAATAAATGTTTAAGTGAAACATAAATGAACAAAAAAACCTCACTGAAATATTGGAACACACAAAATGAAACGAAAAACAAAGTACAGAAACAAGAAAGATAATAGGGGGAAAAAAGAAAATAATTATCTTATATAAAATTGGTGAACAAATATCAACAAATTGAAGATTCATAAACTTTTCCAAATGAATAACCGATTTCTTCCTAAACCCACATCATTTTGAAGTATATAATCTGAAAAAAAAATAAAGAAAAAATCCTGGTTTTTTATCAAAATGTATTGTGATATATCACGATACCTAGTTTTTTTGCAGCCTTTTAGAAAATTTATAGGTTTTGAAGCAAATGGCGATATATGGCTATACATTGGCCGATATTGTTACCATGATATCCAAAGACCCATTTGTAAATATTGTCAAGGACAATGTTGTGAAAAAATGAGAACACAAGGGACAGTTTGTAATGTGCTATTCTCTTCACACGGCAGGGACTTTTTAGTCAAATTCCAGTTGTTACTCATCGAAAAGTGGATTCTAAGTTTGGTGGATTGTTGGTTACTTTGAATCATATTCTTCTCTCCAGTCTTCTTGTCTTTACTATGGTGGTGGTTAAGCACGCCGGAGTTGACTTCCCAATAAAGAAATGAACCTACCCTTCAGGATATTACAAGTGGGTCCGAACTGCCCATTTTTTGGATCATTATTTCTGACCCTTGTTAGGGGTAACGGATGGATCTTGGGTCGGACATCCTATTCAGATTCAGTAAAGCTGGTAGAATCTGATTAGTAATTGGTTTTCGGATTTTGAATGCAGTTCTGCATCTGAATTCAATGGAGAATCTGACTCAATCATATGTAAAATATATCTGATTAGCTAATCGGATCTGGATTTCATATGACCATTTCCTCATTTGGATATGAGTCTGACTGGATCCAATTGGGTTGGATTAAATAAAGCCTAATCTAAACCGAGTCTGAGCAGTTTGCGTCATTTTCTTAGAGGTAGGGGTGTCAATGGTCGGACCTTAACACAACAACAATTATTCTTTGTTGTGATGGTTTGTGAGGGCTGTCATAAGGAAAAACAAAAAATAGTGTGTTGATGATCTTTTATTTTTTAATGAAAAATAAGTGGTGGAAGTGAGAAGCTCGTGGCACCTTTTGCTCTCCCTTTTAATTCAAAAAGAAACGGGAAGCGCCTCTTTTTTCTTGTTCTCTTTCAACATTTTATTTCTTCACCTTTGTGTTACATGAAATGCACTTGGAAGGTGTTTTTCATTAGGAGGTTGCTCACTACTCCACCACATTTCATACCACTTTATTAGAAAGAATAATGTTCTACGCATCTTTGTTCAATGAATCTTTCAGGGGCAATCAACCATAGTCTACTTGTTCTTTCTAATGCATATGATAATAACTTTGTTATTGTTGTTCTTTATAAGTTTAGCTTTATAATTATTCTCGATCATGTGATCTTTTTAAAAAAACTCATGACATTGTTCACAATCATTAAACCTTTTACCGCAAGCAATTTCTCCATCGTTTGAGTATGTTGTTAGCCATTAAAATTGTTTACAATTGTTGATTTCTTTTTTTTGCAACTCATCATACAACTCAAATATTTCTGCTTTAATGATTTTCAATTGCTCTTCATTGAATAAAAACCATTAAACGAGAATTAAGGGTTTGACTTCTCAAATGTCATTCGTGTATCATTTTCACTGACCATTATTTATCCCATATCATCACTCTCTTGGTTCTCTCTTATCATTTCTGATTTCTGCATGGCTGACATGGTATAGTCATCATCATCGCTATCATTTGATTCTCCATTGTGATCGCCATCTCTACTATATCAAATGAACTGATTGGCTGCATAAAGTAAATCAAAATTTATCATATATATTGCTCCCTTTGCTTTCATGTATGTAATATTCTTACAATTCCAACTTTCAAGATTAACAATAAAAATAACACTTCCAACTCAAGCACAAATTAGAAAGTCCATCAACCTTTTCTTAGATTTATCATCTACTTGGAAGGTTGGGTTTCATTCAACTAAATGCAATAAGGATCACCAATATTGGTTTGTTCACATGGTTCCACATTTTCTGCAGTGATCCTTTTATCATTAACTATTTGGGATAGTGAGATGTTTTCCAAAGGACTGAGCTCAATAAAAAAATGTGCCTGAGATATATGCATATTATCTGCCAGATTTTCATCATTTCATTCATCAATTGGTTCTTATACATCGATTATGACTGCTTCTTGTGCATCACTTTTGACTGCCTCTTACGTAACTTTGAAACCAACAACTTCTTGTTTAACTTCGCAGACAATGACTTCTTAATTACTTTTGCTAGTACTTATAACTTTACTAGCAACTAAATAAACATCACCACTATATAACATTGATTCTACATTACCATCATCCAAGACATGTATCCATATATATATGTTGGCCATCTAATTTTGAAGAACACTTATATTGAATGATCATTGACTCTTCTGTATATCTGATTTTATGACACATACCATAAATTTTCTATGGCTATTATTTTTAAAAACCAATATAAATCTACAAATAGGTTGATTAATGTTACATCAACATATTCTTATTCTTTTAGAAACCATATAACTGTATACATCGACCATATAACATATCATTCAGTTAACAACAGCTGCTCAAAAAACCACCAACCCACAATAACCCTTGTAACCTCTATTCAATGCATGTGCATAATCAACCCCAACCACATCTACCGAAAGGAGAATGATTAAGATTTGAAAAGATCAACCCACATACTTGCACCCACAAATAAAACATCAACAATAGAAAAACATACATAATACATCAACAACAACAATCAAACAAAAATATTATGAGACTATTAAATGTTTATATCTGCAGGAAAAGAAAAAAGTTCAGAAACAAAGGTAATTACTAGAATGAAGTGAAAAAACTAACCAAGAAAGTCGATGAGCGTCAGAATAGAGCGAAAAAGTTTCACAAGAATCACCGCAAGAGTATAAAAAAATGGTTAGGGTTTTAGAGGAAAAAGGGTTAGCCTTCTTTCCATATAGCAACAAAACAAAAAAAATGAACACAAATGCCTATATATATATAGGTAAATTTGCATGCTAAAATGAAATCCCGCATCACTTAAAGTCGACATAATGTGAAAGTTCATGAATTTCATAAACTTTTCATGAATTCTGCATCGAAAACAGACTTTCACAATCACAATGCGAAACTCTTGATGAAATTTGAAATCTAATCGCCTATATATGTATAAATTTGCATGCTAAAACAAAATTTTGCATCACTATAAGTCGACAACATGCGAAAGTTTATAAAATTTATAAACTTTTTATGAAATTCACATAGAAAGACAAACTTTCACAACCACCAATGCAAAACTCTTGACAAAATTCACAAGCGATTTTCACAAGCAGTAGCGTGATATTTGTATTATTTATGTGAAATTCATGATTTTTGTAGAAATATCATGCAAAATTTATTTTTAGCGAGATCGAGGAAGCATTGCAATGTAATGCACCGCTTGTGTTAAGGGTAAAAAAGTCTTAAAAAGGTCAAAAACCTACAAAATCGATCATAGGGCGGATTTCAAAATTTGTGGGGCATTTAAAGAAACACGTCAAATTTGTCATTCAGTACCATCATTTTCTGCAAATCAAATTTAGATATACTTTCTTAACCTTTTTTACAACAAAATAATCCATGAAACTTTGGATAACCTGATTTAAATCCATATTTAAATCTAAAGACAAAGCCAAATCCAGATCCAATATTCATACCCAAAAGTAGAGCTGAAGCTAAACCTAAAATCAAAGCTAAAGCTGAAGTCAAAGTCAATGTAAAGCATTCTCAAACTCCAATCTATGTAAACCCATTAAGGTTCTCTTCGTTTTTTAATATGGAATTAAACCTCTTTGAAAATATGGAGTTTCCCCCAAAACAATTTAAAAACTTAGCAAAATAATGGTGTTCTTCGAGTATACCCCATATTTTTCAAACACTTGGGAAGTCTTTTTTTTTTTCCTCCTAAATTTCCCAAGTTAACTTCAATTCCTGCCACAAGCCTTGATTCTCTTACCTTTACAGCCGCTAGCAGCAGTAACTCACCAGCTTACTGTCTTAAAGTGTATATTCCTATATTTATTGGACTAGAAGTAATAGTGAGTACTAAGTATATTGGAGACTTGCAAGCTTGTCATTGATGTTCAAACATTTTCAAAATTGCTTAAGGATATGGTTAATAGTTTCAACACACCAAAGAGGAAAAAGATCTCTCTCTCTCTCTCTCTCTCTGAGTGCATATGTCAAGTGAAATTAATTACAATCTAGATTTTGAGTTTTGGAGTGACTGTTGTATCAAATCCTTCCTCAAGATCTTCCCAACAGCTGATTTTGGTATGGAATTGACAAATGAAACTCTTCAGACCTTTTTGTAAGGTGCAACCTGCAATGCATATGCTCTCCTCGTAAATCTTTAGCTCAATTCAGAAAAGATGTTAGCAATAGGGTTAATATGATTCTGAAAATTCCTATAAAGTAGATTAAGCTCGCAGCAGATAAGCCCCATATATATATATATATATATATATATATATATATATATATATATATATATATATATATAGAGAGAGAGAGAGAGAGAGAGAGAGAGAGAGAGAGAGAGAGGGGGAGGGACGGTCGTCCTACTAAAAAGTTTGGGTCATCTACTCACCTTCAAAGATCATATGTTGAGGTGTTTTATGGTAAATCTGTCCAGATGAATGTGATCTCCATGGTAAAAAAACATAGGAATCTGCTATTTGATCAAACATTTTAATGTGTAAATAGGATTTTATATGGATTAAAAATGCATGAAATTTATGAAATTATAAGATCCTATCTACACATCAAAAAAATTTGATTCAAGAGCCAGTTCCTAGATTTTGATGATGGAGAAAATCATCAATTGTGATTTTTTTAAGTGAGAATGAATGAATATATATATATATATATATATATATATATATACAAAATAGGATATTGATCCTGATCGGCAAAGAAGGAAAGGCGTACAACTTGAAGAGCGGACCCATAAGTCTTATATCTTATATGTGAATCCGTTTTGGAGTCCAAACTTCTTTTCGGACTACCCTATCTTTTGCTTTTTAAAATTTGGGGATCCACAGAACTTGACCCACTAAGGTGCAGTCAATCCAACCTAGATAACTTGTAGTTGTGTTCAAGTTCAGTTTCGGGTTATGTCAATTGAAGAAAATGGAATTCCGCTTGAACCAAACCAAATTTAAAGAATGTTTAAGTATGTACTTTTATTTTAAAAATGCAAATAAATACTTGGGAAAAATGGGCCAAATATCTGACAAGTATCATGGATCAAACCCGACTTAAATGCTATTTGGGCTGGGCTTGGGTGGACCTGAACAATATTCAGGTTGGTTTAGGCCATGAGGATAGATATCTGATCCATTGACAAATAAAAATGAAGAATAATTTCAAAAAAGCTGCCTAACCTATCAGCTATTTAACCAAAGCCACTCAACATTTAACTGCCTACTTCTAAAACTAGAATATGAGAACTGAAATGTGATAACTACCAGTGAACCACACATTTTATGGATTTTTTTTCCTGTCTTACACGTAGCCCACCTCTGAAAGGTACCGACAGCACCCATGCTCTAGTGGGGTTCGATCAGGTGCCTTCCACCAAGCACCTTCACAACTTCCCCCACTGACCACGCAGGCATGGGGACGTAGTCGCAATTCACGAATGCTCTCTTGCTCCAATGTTTTATCAAAGAAGTCACTTACCCTAAAGAGACCTTGCGGATGACATCAGCGCACGAGGAAAAGCAATGTCGCGTGTAGGGATGGCAGTGGGGCGGGGGACAAGGTTTCCACCCCGCCCCGCCTCCGCGGCGGGGATGGATTTTATCCTCCACCCCCGCCTCATCCCCGTGGGCGGAGATATTGCGGGGAAAAGTGGTCGGGGCGGGGATGAGGCGGTGATCGTGGTGGGGACGGGGCGGGCGGGGAAAAGTGCACGTCCACCCCCGCCCCGCCTCCACGGCGGGGATGGATTTTATCCTCCACCCCCGCCTCCATCCCCGGTCCAAACGGGGCGAGGCGGGGCGGGGCGGGGCCTCGCTTTCCCCCGGTCCACTGCCATCCCTAGTCGCGTGCACCTCACTGCCCTGGGACCCACGGCAGCGGGAGACGCTCAAGGAACACGCACACAAGAAGCACACCATGCGCTCAGCCCCTTTTGGGGCCAAGTTGGAAAACTCCAGCGATTTTGGAAATTCCACCTCAAATGCTTAGTGGGCCCCACTAGCCTGCCACCTCATCACATTGGAGGGCCCCACCCAGCCACATCAGCCGCTGATGTGGACATGGAGCTTGTCCTGTCGATAGCCCCTCTCTCATCGTGAATGAAAATGGTGGCAACTTTGGTTTTTCCGTAAA
This sequence comes from Nuphar pumila, assembly GCF_984573655.1. Classification (NCBI taxonomy): domain Eukaryota; kingdom Viridiplantae; phylum Streptophyta; class Magnoliopsida; order Nymphaeales; family Nymphaeaceae; genus Nuphar; species Nuphar pumila. Next base: position 122,412,887 of record NC_143252.1, on the reverse strand, counting down.
CCACACTAGTTAACGAATTATCAACCTTGGTTTGCTTCCTGTAATGATGGAGGCTACGTTGGTGGGGGAGGGGGTGAGTTTTCAAGGATTGACATTTTGAAATCAAAACTTGTGAGCTTAGTCTGTTAGAAATTTAGGAAAGCATTAGGCTTCTCTCTTCTTCTTCTCTAGTGAGTGGGAGTGTACACTCGACCAAGGTGTTGGAATCCTTTCCAATGCCTATTCTGTTCACCTAAGTGCTCTCTAAACACTTGGGTCGACTTGGGCCACCAACTATGCTTGATCGATAAGTTGGGGCTTCTTGTAGATTAACGAAGATAATTAAAATATATTAACTCGGTTTGGAAGAATTTTTGTTTGCATGTTTTTAAATTTGATCTTATTTATCGTATTTTTATGTGTTTTATCTTTCCACTATATATCATTTACACTTGAAAAAAAAAAAGACATTCAAAAAGAAAAAAAAAAGTCCTAAAGGGCTTCGCTCATCTGATAGGGGCAACTTGTGAATGTCACCAAGTTGACGTGATGTTACAAGTTTGAAACCCACTGGTGGCATCCCTTGTCGCAAGGTTGATCGCAATGGTATACCTCCTTTTAGCAAGGGGGACCTCAAAGGTTTTACTAACTGGAGGTTAGCCAATGTAAGTATACACTAGATCACAAGTAATTATACAATATTAAAATATACATTCTAATGATATTATTATTCATCAATTCAAAAATATAAAAAAAAAAAAATCGAACAAAAGGGACAAGATATTCGAAAGCAATATAACATGATACCATGCATTGTTCGCATCAATCATAATTTTACACGAAGCTCATAAATATTATACAACATTATTCAAAGACATACTAACAATCCTCATGCTTTTGACATATATTTGAAATACAAATTAAGGACATTCAATTTAATATCAATAATTAATCCTGAAGTATAATAATCATAATGAGCATACTTCAAACCAAGCAATAAAATACAATTGCCCATTCTTGCATTTAGTTCACCTAGGCGCAAGTAATCTGATGCACGGGGCTTAATAGCCCAAGGATCCCCTCCAGGGTAACCATATATTATCATCATAATCCATTCATTATGCTCTGGTTATTTTAAACCAGTCGAGCATTTTTGCCTATGAAGGTAACTCTCACACAATTATTATTATATGTGCATGTATTCTTATTATGGTGCACTCTTGTGCCCATAAGGCTTCTCACCAACCCAAGCTCCTTCTCAAGCTAACATATGTATATACATGCCTTACAATACAAAATAATTACATGCCACACATTCATAATCAATAAGACACCAGTCTGGTTCCTTGAACCACAAGCTCCAACATGAGCCATAAACAATTTATCATATCATGCAACATCTCAATATATAATCACATGTTTTAGCATAGCTAACAGAGTTTCACGAACTATAGCTCCATCATGACCTAAAATATTTAACACAGACATACATAATTCATATCAGGCAACATTTCAATATTATATAGAAGCATATCATCACATGCCTTGAGTCCCTATCATGGTCACTTGAAACATTGTATTTCATTATGCACTAAATTACGAGTATTCAGGTTTTCCAAAAGATAACACATTCGTATTTAAAAATAAATAGAGGTATTTTGATAAATTTGGTATACATTATAAATACTACTTGATTCTTAAGTCGAGATAATCCAAATTTTCTTGATGCATATCAAAAAGCTTGGTATACGTGCAATCATTGTCCACACAATCGAAGTCTTGCAATTACATAATTAAAACATTTCAAATGCATATTTCAAATCATCTGTACGTATTTTAAGTCATGTATATGTATTTCAAATCATGCATGTATTTCAAATTATTTATATGTATTTCAAATTATGCATAGGTATTTCAAGTCACGTATACATATTTCAAATTATACATGTATATTTAAAATCAAGTATATGTATTTTAAATTATGCATATATATTTCAAGTCACGTATATGTATTCCAAATCATACATGGTTAATGTTTTGTAAAGTATAACATTCGTAAAATATTCAATACATGTGAACATAAAATATCCAACACATGTGATAATAAATATTATATTTTATTTAAAAAATATCAAATGAAAGTTCAGATTTTCAAACGGCTCGATAAACAGATCAGTCGACCGACGATAACTGTCAGTCTACTGATAACTGTCAGTCTACTGATAACTAACTATTAGTCGACTAACTACTGTTTCAGTCGACTAATTTTGTTGTTTTTCCTAAAACTTTAAAAAGGCGTGTCTTTTCATTTTTCAAACGTTTTGACACCCTTTCATACCCCCCAACGTATGAAAACTTTCAACTATAAATATGAGTGCATTTTACACTCAAAAGCACTTCAATTCGATCAATTTAAATCAATTACTCTTTGCTTTTCACTCATATTCATTTTCTCACTCACGTGATATTTTTCACTTCAATTTTTCACTCAAATTCTTTTGAGAAATAGTGAATTAGTGAGTAGAGTATTTCAACAATCTCAAAAGCAAATTGCATCTCATTTGCATTCAAAAGAAGGGCTCATAGGTTGTATTGTAAGTTGTTACTTATTTTCTGTAAAAGAAGGACTCCTTGGTTTAAAAGAGTTGTTTGCTTTCAGTAGGTGTGTTACTGAAAGTGGGATCGGATTTGGTCTGTATGGTCTTGTAGTTACACAAGGTTTATAGTGAAAATCTCAAGTGGGTTTTGCTTGGAGACTGGATGTAGGCTGGGAAAGACCGAACCAATATAAATTATTGTGTTCTTTGTGTGTTTGCTTTATGTATTGCAAAATTCGTCAATATTTCATAGACAATTTTTGAAAGCACTATTCACCCCCCTCTAGTGCTCGTTGTCTTGATCTTATGGCACTTTAATTTAGTATCAAAGCAGGTTTGCTATTATTTTGATTTGATCATCATCTAGCATGTCAACTACAACATCTCAACACAAAGAAGGATGCTCCTATGTTCGTCCTCCTCTCTTTGACGGAACAAATTATGGATACTGGAAAGTGAGAATGACAATATTCTTGCAATCCATGGATCTCGATATTTAGAGAGTTGTTTCAGATAAATATCAAACTTCATCAACTGATTTTAGCCGATAGATCGATGAAGAAAAGAAGACTGCTTCACTTAATGTCAAGGCAATGAATGCATTATATTGTGTTGTTGACAAGGTAGAGTTCAATCGCATCTCTCAATGCTTTACAGCCAATGAAATCTGACATACTCTCCTCGTGACTCACGAAGGTACGTCAAAGGTAAAGGAATCTAAAATCGCCTCTTTGGTTCATAAATTTGAATTGTTTATAATGAAGCAAAATGAATCTATATCAGACATGGTAACAAGAATGACCGATATAACTAACACTCTGAAATCCCTTGGAAAAGAATATTCACAAGTGGATTTAGTCAAAAAGATCCTAAGGTGTTTAACTCCTAAATGGGAGAGAAAAACCACAGCTATTGAAGAGGCAAATGATCTAAACACTCTCACTCTTGAAGATTTGGTTGGTAACCTAATGGCATATGAAGTCCAACTTTAAGACATACAAGAAGAAGAACCCAAGAAGAAATCTCTTGCTTTTAAGGCTACTTCTAACTCTGAAATTCAGAAGAAGATGAAGATGAAGATATAGCCCTCATTACAAGGCAATTCAGAAGATTCATCAAAAACAGAAGATTTCAAAGAAAGGTAAAAAAAGCGGATTCTTTCAATCCCAATGAAGTCAAGTGCTTTAACTGCAAAAAAGGCAGAACATATCAAGAAAGATTGTCCTCTTCTCAAAAACAATCCTAAGGACCAATTTAAGAAGAAAAATGCATTTCAAGTATGTTGGGATGATAGTGACTCCTCTTCCGATGAAGAATCAAATGAAGAAGTCGTCAACATGTGTTTTATAGCACAAGAAGATTAAGTAAGTCAATTTGACTATGATGATTTATTAGAAGCATTCAATGATTTATATGTTAAATTTAAGAGTCTAAGTTCTAAAAACAAAGAGTTAAAAACTGAAAATTTAACTCTTGACTCTCAAAACAAAGTGTTACTTCAAGAGATAGAAGATCTCAAGAAGAAAAACTCTTGTCAAGCATTTAAGATAAAAGAAATTGGAACAAGAACCAATCTCTTACAAAAAGAAATAACTAGTCTAAAAGAAAAATAAAATGATCTTCTTTCTATAGTGACCAAATTCACAAATGGTCAAGAGAATCTAGAAAAACTTCTTCGTTCTCAAAGATCTTCGGTTAATAAAACCGGATTGGGATATAGCTTCTTTGATACTCAAAATAGACCAAACTATGTGGTGAAGAATCAAAGACAATATTCTCAACCATTTATTCATAGAACTAAATTTTTCAGTTCTAATAGAAATGCATCTAATCATGAAACTTATAATGCATATAAGCCTAGACATGATTATTCTAGAAATGCTAAAATTTTTTATAGAAAGAATATTTATTATCAAAGGAAACCAAAATCCAAATGGATATGGGTTCCTAAGACTAACTCTCATGGACCCGAAAATAGAAAGGGGTCAAATGCTTTGTTTTCTAAATTTGTTGTAGGTACACAAAATAAGGAGCAAATGGATATTGGACAGTGGTTGTTCCAAACATATGACTGGAAGGCCGGAGTTATTTTTCACCCTCCAAAGTAAGGATGAAGGAACCGTCACCTTTGGTGACAATAACAAGGGAAAAGTAATAGGTATTGGTAATATTGGTAATCCAAAATTTTCCTTGATAGAAAATGTTCGTTTAGTAGATGGTTTAATGCATAATTTATTATCTATTAGTCAATTATGTGATAAAGGTTTTCATGTTTCTTTTTAAAATGATTTATGTTTTTCAATCTAAAAAGATCATTTTTAAAGGTAAAAGAAGGAACAATGTGTATGAACTATATCTAGATGAGTTACTCACTTTTATTAAAAAATGTCTTATTGTTTCAAATGAAATTCAATGGTTATGGCACAAGAGACTTGGACATGTTAACTTTAAAATTATTTCCAAGTTATCCAAGAATGATCTTGTTAGAGGCCTACCTAAAATACCATATAAGAAAGATCACTTATGTGATGCTTGCCAAAGGGGTAAACAAATCAAAAGTTCTTTTAAAGCAAAAGATATAGTTTCAACAAAATGTCCTCTTGAACTTTTACATTTAGATCTATTTGGACCATCTAGAATTCAAAGTTTGAATGGTAGTAAGTATGCTTTTGTTATAGTAGATGATTATTCTCGGTTTACATGGGTGATTTTTCTAAAAAGCAAAAATGATGCTTTTTCAGAATTTTCCAAACTTTGTAGAAGAATTACAAATGAAAAATCTACATCTATAATTAAAATTCGTAGTGATCATGGTGAATTTGAAAATGAATTTTTTCTAAAGTATTGTGATTTACATGGTATATCTCACAACTTTGCTTTTCCTAGAGCGGCTCTACAAAATGGAGTTGTTGAAAGAAATAATAGAACTTTGCAAGAATGTGCTAGAACCATGCTTCAAGATAAAAATTTACCAAAATACTTTTGAGCTGAAGCAATAAATACAACATGTTATGTTTTAAACCATGTTCTTATTCGACCAATTTTACATAAAGCATGTTTTGAATTATATTATGATCGTATACCAAAGATCTCATATTTCAAAATTTTTTGTAGTAAATGTTTCTTGTTAAATACCAAAGATAATCTTAATAAGTTTGATTCAAAATCAGATGAATCAATATTTCTTGGATATTCTTCTAGAAGTAAAGCTTAGCGTATTTTTAATAAAAGAACATCTTGCATTGAAGAATCTTTACATGTTGCATTTGATGAGAATTGTAAGCAGGTTATACCTCTAAGCGAAGGAGAAGAAGTAATAATTCAAGAAGAACCCTTGATAGAGAGTACTTCTCAAGAAAATATTCTTCTTCAACCGGTTTGGAAAGAAGATCCTAATCATCCACATGAACAAGTTATTGGAGAAATAAAGAGTGGTGTCCAAACTAGAAGGCAATTAAAAAAATATATTGCAAATGTTGCTTTCATATCTAAAATAGAACCAAAGAATATCAATGAGGCTTGTGATGATGAATTTTAGCTTTTGGCCATGTCTGTAAAACTTAACCAATTTACTATGAATGATGTTTGGGATCTAGTTGATAGAGCAAAGGATCATCCAGTAATTGAAACAAGATGGGTCTTCCGAAATAAGCTGGATGAAAATGGCGAAGTCATTCGAAACAAAGCAAGGCTAGTAGCACAAGGCTAAATCAAGAAGAAGGCATAGATTTTGATGAAACCTATGCACCAGTGGCTCGATTGGAGTCAATTCGAATGATGCTTGCTTTTGCTAGTTACATGAACTTCAAGTTATATCAAATTGATGTTAAGAGTGCATTCTTAAATAGACACATCAATGAAGAAGTTTATGTAGAGCAACCTCGAGGCTTTGAAAATGAGAAATATCCAGAAAAAGTCTACAAATTGAAAATAGCTTTGTACGGACTTAAACAAGCACCAAGAGCGTGGTATGAAAGACTACAAAATTTTCTAGAACAATCTGGTTTTTCCATTGGTCGGGTAGACTCCACTTTATTTATTAAAAATCTTAATTCAGATATTCTTATTGTGCAAATTTATGTTGATGACATAATATTTGGTTCTACTAATGATTCTCTTTGTAAAGAATTTGCTAAAGCTATGCAAGAAAAGTTTGAAATGAGCTTGTTGGGCGAATTAAACTACTTCCTTGGACTTCAAATAAAGCAAACTGAAGAAGGAATCTTCATCAATCAGGCTAAGTATACAAAAGAACTTCTCAAGAGATTTGGGATGGATTCATTGAAATCAAGAAGGAATCCTATGAGTACAACTACTTCTCTTGATAAAGATGAAAATGGTAAAAATGTAGATACTAAGCTCTACAGAGGTATGATCAGATCTCTATTATACTTAACTGCTAGTCGACCTGATATTATGTTTAGTGTTTGTATGTGTGCAAGATTTCAAGTTAATCCAAAGGAATCTCATTTAACTGCAGTAAAACAAATTCTTCGATATTTGAAAGATAATTCAGATTTTGGTTTGTTTTACCCAAAATCATCTTCTTTTGATTTAGTTTCATTTAGTGATGCAGATTTTGCAGGAAGTAAATCTGATCGCAAGAGTACCAGCGGAACTTGTCATTTCTTAGGAAATTTCTTAGTCTCTTGGTTTAGTAAAAAGCAAAATTCAGTGTCACTCTCAATAACTGAAGCAGAATATATAACAGCTAGTTTAGCGTCTTCACAAGTACTATGTATGAAACAGACCTTAAAAGATTTTAGTTTGAATTACTCCACAACAACTATTTATTGTGATAACACCAGTGCTATAAATCTTTCAAAAAATCCTGTTCAGCACTCAAGAACTAAGCATATTGAAGTTAGACATCATTTCTTAAGAGATCATGTGTTAAAAGGAGATATTTCGTTAAATTTTATTTCCACTAAAGAAGAACATGCTGATATCTTCACTAAACTACTTAAAACTGAAGATTTTATGAGAATTAGGAGAGAACTAGGCATTTGCTCGTTTTTGGATTTATAAAATACTGATTTTTTGAACAAAATCTCAAAATCGCACCATATTACATTTTAATATTTTATGGGTTGTAATATTTTAAACTTGTATTTATATTTTGCTTATGCTATTTCTGCCCTTACTCTATTTTATTATGACAAAGGGGGAGAAAAAGATAGAAAAAGATAACATTTTGCATGAGAAATGCGAAATTAAGAGAAAAAGATAGAAATTGCATATTGCATTATGACATGGAAATTACATCATGTGAAAGCACTAAAAATTTCATTTATGAAAAAGATCTAAAAATGCATGAAGTAATGATGGAAATGCAAACCAATCATTATGTGATATATGTGCTTTGAATAGACTAACTTTTAATGTTTTGCAGCATATTGATAGGGAGAGCAAAATCTCCATCTATGCATCTAAAATGCTTCATCTTTGATTAGTTTGTCATCATAAAAAAAGGGGAGATTGTTACGACAATGAAGCCTTACATGATACTTCAAATACAAGGTTTTGATGATGAGCAAGTAAAATCAACTGCATTTCAGCTAAGGCAATGAGGAAATTGAAGAATTTGATGAAGAATCTTTGAAGACTAGTGTGCAAATGTTAAATTCATTAAAAGTCTTAGATTCTTGTAAGAGCCTTACTTAGAGTGCATATTTAGGTTGCATTTTTACCTAAAAAGTCTTTAGAAAAACTTTTCTAAAAGAACCCTTCATGAAAATCTTTTTAGAAAACTCTTTTCTTAAATTTTTTTGTTTATTAGTCGACCAATAGACTCACCAGTCGACTAATCCTTTCGCGCCATATTTTCTAAAAAGTCATTTTTATCAAATTAGTCGACCGAAGGTTTTATCAGTCGACTGAACAGAATGTCTGTTTTGTGGAAAATTTAGCAGTAGTCGACTAATGACTTTATCAGTCGACTGGACAGAACATGTGTTTTCTGGAAATTTAGCAACAGTCGACTAATGCTTTTATCCGTCGACCAGACAGAATGTATGTTTTTCAGAAGATTTTAGCAGCAGTCGACTGAAAAGTTTTTCAGTCTACTGATGATATTACCAGTCGACTAATTTTATCTCTACTCGACTAAGTTTCAAAAGTTCAGTTTTTCAAACGGCTCGATAAACAGATCAGTCGACCGACGATAACTGTTAGTCTACTAATAACTAACTATTAGTCGACTAACTACTGTTTTAGTCGACTAATTTTATCGTTTTTCCTGAAACTTCAAAAAGGCGTGTCTTTTCATTTTTTAAACATTTTGATCGTTCAAAATAGACTGTTTTGACACCCTTTCATACCCTCGACGTATGAAAACTTTCATCTATAAATATGAGTGTATTTTACACTCAAAAGCACTTCAATTCAATCAATTTGAATCAATTACTCTTTGCTTTTCACTCATATTCATTTTCTCACTCACGTGATATTTTTCACTTCAGTTTTTCACTCAAATTCTTTTGAGAAATAGTGAATTAGTGAGTAGAGTATTTCAACAACCTCAAAAGCCAATTGCATCTCATTTGCATTCAAAAGAAGGGCTCATAGGTTGTATTATAAGTTGTTACTTATTTTCTGTAAAAGAAAGACTCATTGGTTTAAAAGAGTTGTTTGCTTTCAGTAGGTGTGTTACTGAAAGTGGGACCTGATTCGGTCTGTATGATCTTGTAGTTACACAAAGTTGATAGTGAAAATCTCAAGCGGGTTTTGCTTGGGGACTGGATGTAGGTCGAGAAAGACTGAACCAAGATAAATTATTGTGTTCTTTGTGTGTTTGCTTTGTGTATTGCAAAATCCGTCAATATTCCGCAGACAATTTTTAAAAGCACTATTCACCCCCCCCCCCTCTAGTGCTCGTTGCCTCGATCCTACTGCACTTTCAGAATCAGTCTAGCATAATGATATTTTTTATTTTTCTAATTTGTGCACATGATTTGAGTATGTACATAAATCTAATCGTCACTTGAAAATTTTTTGCATAGCCAATTTACATGCATGAAGATGGTCATGTACATGATTATGATTAGAATATGTATTTTTTGAGTTGATATATGAATCTGATCCTAAATCGATCAGTTTGCAATTGTGCATATTGTACGCATGAATCTGAAAACAATTTGATGTTTGCATGACTATGATCATATGCATGATTGGTTGATTATATGCATGATTGATTAATTATATGCATGAAATTGATCATGAATGGTGTGGTTTGCAAGCATTGTATTCGCATGTGTATGTACTTGGCTTAATGTGCATTCTTTTTGTATTTTAAATATGCATTGTGAACATGTTTGAAAATTGTGAGTGTGTTGCATGTTCACTGAAATTTTATAATTTGCATAAATCACTTTTGAGAGGTGTAAGTGGTCATATGTGAACCACTGCGGTCCATGTAGGCCAGGGGCATGTGTTGCTCCAATGTTGTTGATTTTATTTATGCATTACAAAATTTATTTCTAAAAAATATTAGTTTTTTAAATTTAATTATAATATTAAGTTGTGAGGGCTAGGGCCCAAAATTGTTTGTTTGGCGTGTAGACTTGCAAAACGGTTCTTATATAAAAAAACTTAAAATTATTTTGAAATGGTAAAAGCGACCAAACAGTATAATTAATTTCTTCCTTGATGTCCCTTGCACAGTGTGAAAATCTTGGATGGCGGTCATGGAGGACCATGAGGATACTAAAATTGTGTGTCGATTGTGCCTCAGAACCCGATATGGTGGTTCATCTACTGACCATAATTTTAGAGAGATTTCAGCCATTTTTTCTAGGGGTGGTGTTGTTGACTTAGTTATAATTATTGGTATACTAAGAAAGTGGCATCAATGGTTAAGAATATTCATTGATATCCCGACATTAAGTGAGGATTCCTGATATTAGTCGAAGAACAAGTGTGGAACCTAGTAATTAAAATATAAATTGTGTGTTAAGTTATGATTAAGAACCTAATTTGAACTTTAAGAATTGTGTCTGTTTTGAATATCTGCAAGTTTAAGAAAAAGTGAAAATTAAACTTGTATATATTTAATAGAGATATACATGCAAAAACAACTCTGATAAATAACTTAATAAGTTATTCATGCATATGCATTGAATCATGCAAATTTTACAGTTTAGCATTAAAACATGCATCTATGCATATTTGGTTTTGCATGATATTTGGTTGAATGCTTGAATGGTAAAGTATTTGTGGTAAGTTATTGCTTGCGATATTTATTTGAAATTTATGCATGAATTTGTTTATGTTATTTTCTTTACTGCTTGAATTTTTAGAGGAATTCGTACGAGGACTTTGGTTCTTACTTTTTTTCTTAAAACGGTTTTACTGGTACAGATGCTTAGTGATGTCTTGGGTTGGCTAGCTGAAGTCTACGAGATATGTGACAGTGTTTGGGTTCTGACAGATGACGTGAATTTGATATAGTTGATTTTTGTGTTCTTAGACTTTTTGACTTATTGATTTAAACGAATAAAATTTGATTTTATTACTTCAAAGTTGATTCAATGAATGGAATGGTTTGTGGTTTGGTTATATTAAATTTGTAATGTACTCCGGTCCTTAGGAGGTTTTTCGCAAATGTTTAAAAAAAAATCACTACTAACTTAGCGTTAAGTTGCTTAACGCACTTTCGAGTTTCATTCCAAGCAACTGTTCCTTAGTTATAGCCTTTCATGGGAAAAACCGAACATGGGAGACTTAGTATCACGTACCACACAGCGTATAGCTACCTCGACCACCAAGGAGAAGACCTTTCGGTCATCAATCCGAAGACCAGTTGATGATTGAAGCCTTAGTGACGAGCATCACCCAAACTCATTCACCAATGTCATGGATAGACTCGTACAACCCCATGCAATCTTGCATAGTTGGCACAGCATTGCCACACCAAGGGCCTTTATCTGCACGCCCAAGGCCAATGTTCACGTCCCATGGGAGATTTGGCATAGACATGGGCAGTCCCACACACTCTAAGTGTTGCTCGTGCAACATAAGGAGTGTTTGTGCCCAACCAGTGCCAAGACAAGCCAACCAAGTAAGCAAGAGGGTCCCTTATATAAGCAAGCCAACCTGAAAAAACCTTGAAGAACTATAAATTTCTCCACTTCTCTATTTGTCGAATCTGACTTCATGACTGTGTTCCCAATGACCTATTACACAGATGAACTTTCCATATTGGCCCCAAACATCTCCAAATGCACAGACAAATCTTGTCTTGAAGTTTCATGTGTGCGGAATCGCGCACACTACTGCTTGCCACAACACCGCATGCGCACACACACTGCATCACAAGTCAGCAAACAGCCACGCACGCTATGCTCGTTGATGCAACGTACGCAACGTGCCACAATGCCCCACGCGTTCAACATTGCTGCGCTATGTGCAAGACAGTGTACAACACGTGGAATAATGGCCTGCACTACGTACGACACCACTGTTGTGCACGGTAGATATGCACGGCAGTGGCCCACACTGCACTTGGTGCAACTGCAGTGTAAATCCCTTGCCTATAGGTTAGTTGCTCATGTGGGCAAGCCCCAGACGGTCCTACTAAGTTACGGGCCTGGCCTGGCCTGGCTAAGTCCTGCACATCATGACCAGCCTATTCATGTTTCAAAAGGGCAATCTTACCGCACTTAGCACACACTCATGCTTGTTGCTGCCTCCATGTTCATGTCACGTCTATCCACAACCTAGTGCAGAACCTTGCACAAGGCACACTCTATAACCTAACTTTAAACACACACGCCTCTTCCATACCTCGCATCGCACCACGTCTCATACCGTGTAACAATCGCAGCACAAGCCATTATTAATCATGCACTAAAGAACAAGATTCTGCTCCATGCCTTTCAAAAAAGATTATGTTCCATGCCACTTGCAAGGTGGGGCGTTCCTGTCCCGAATGGGATATGCCAGTGTAGAACCGATTATCTGAAGATGCTTCTGTATTTTGTGAAAACTCATCACCTCCTTAATAAAAAAATTCAAACAAATACAGCCGTCTTATGAATAATTAGATTTCGTACACATGCTTTTCCAATTTTGCATGACGCATTCTTTCAATATATGAATTGGTTTACAAGAACAGACGATGTCAATTTGTTTTACATTTCTTTTTTCTTTGAAAGGCAAGCTGGGGTTAGGGTTTGAACATGCAACGTCCCACCACAAGGAGACGTGCACTGACAACTCCTACCAACCAGGCAGAGCCCCCTTTGTTGTTTGTTTGCTTTACATCTCTACTGCAACAGAAGCAAGGTTCTTTTTAAGCAAAGAGGTGGTCATGGATGGAAGTAAACAAATACAGCTCATCTGTGCCTCATGTACTATTCAGGGCAGAAGTGATCATTTAAAAAAGACCTTTTTCTGGTATCAAACATTAAAATGACAACCGGTTGGTGGGTAAGTATTATTAAGCGTAAATTGATATATATATATATATATATATATATATATATATATATATATATATATATATAGAGAGAGAGAGAGAGAGAGAGAGAGAGAGAGAGAGAGAGAGTGAGAGAGTGCTGATTAATCAATAGGTGTTGAACAGCCTTTTTTTTTTTGCAAACATGGGTGAGAAAAGGTATTAGCAGCCCTTTTACAGCACTGCTAAAGGTCTCAGTTCTCCCGGGACCTTATGCGGAACATTAAAAACGCTTCTAAAAAACATTTTCAAAAATGCAACGCATTCCTGTGAACCTTTTAGCAGCGTTTTTATGTGCAGCTGAAGGTCCCAGCAAAACTGGGACCTCTAGCAGCAATTAAAAAGCGCCGAAAGCCTTGGCACAAAAGGTCAAGTTTCTAACATTTTTTATCGTTTTTCATGCTGACCATTCATCACGCTTGTGCAATGAACAGTTAGTGTGATTAAAAACGGGTTAAGCACTTATTAATCAAGTAGCTAAGCATTTTCGGACATAAAGTGTGATGATTTTTAGAACCAAGTATGCCGTTGTTAGAGCGTGGTCGAGGATGCCTTTTTTTCAACGCTTTTACACTTTTAGCACCTACACTTTTAGCAGCGGTGCTAAAAGTGTAAAATACTTAAAAAAACACTCAGGCACGGATGTGCCCCACCACGTCCAACAAGGTTAAACTGGATCCTATATATGCATAGGCAACTAAGGCAAGGGAGACCGTCCAACCAAAAGAAGGTTCAAAATAAAAAACCCATGATATTCAATGGTGTTCCGTATCTAACGATCTAGTGTTTCATTAACAGGACTTTACTTTGGATGGGTGGTCCCTCTTCCCTGTATATATATATATATATATATAAACGAAGGGGTGGGGGTGGGGGTGCTGCAAAGGATGACTTTATCAAGACAAGAGGCGATAATAAATAAATATACAGCTGAAATACAGAGCGTGGCCAATCAGGCAACTGTCGGATGACGACCACGGCCTTCATCAAAATCATAATCTCCACTAGAGAACTTCACCTCAGGGAAGAAGAATGCAACAACAAGATTGTTTGCAAATCTCCTACCATTAAGCGCAGCTTTTGCCCTGGCAGAACTTGAAGTATCTGAATATTCCAAGAACACCTGATACATCAACGCTTTAAAAGATTAGCATTTAGATATGGGTATATGCTACCTCCAAGTTTTGTCTTGGTAAGAGCGGCCAGATGCACCATGACTGCACAGAGAGAGAGAGAGAAAGAGAGAGAGAGAGAGAGAGAGAGAGAGAGAGAGAGAGAGAGAGTCACAACCTAAAGAACCGGCAGTTGAACCAAAGAGCTAATAACACATTGCAACAGCCACCGATTGGAAACTAATTCAAAACAGTTAACTGATGGTGATAATGTGCACATGTAGCAGCATGGTTCAAAGGGAGCAAAAGCTAGGACTTTTTTTTTTGAAAGGCAAGCTGGGGTTAGGGCGTTAGGCAGACCCCTACAAGTTAGACAGCTATACCATTGGGTTTTGAACCTGCAACGTCCCAACACAAGGTGACGTACACTAGCTGCTCCTACCAGACAAGCAGAGCCCCCGTTGGTGCAAAAGCTAGGCCTACAGAAGTAGGAAGATCATGCTATTAAGTAACGGCTGTATATTTGCTAGAGCCAATTGTACCTACAGTCCAGTTGATGTCTTGACTCAATTTAACCTTGTAGATGTGTTCAGCATATTTGATTAGTAGGAATCAACTGTTGGATCATGTTTTCAATAAAAAGACTTTGTTTTTTAAGTTGAAAATTTAGTGCATTTACAACCATCAATTTTAGCATTGCCTGTAAAACTCGTACACATAACAGATTCCAGCGATCCAAAAACCAGTTCCTACTAAAAAGAGCATGTGCATCACATCTATCAGGCTAGATGGGCTTCACTAAGTCGATTGTAAATACAGCCAATAGTAGCAAACATTTACCCTTACGCAACAAAATCAAAGAGGAAAGTATTGTGAAGTTCATCAAGGTTGAGGGACAAGTGTGCATGCGCACACACTACACCTATCCACCCCACTCACCCACCCACCCAGACACTCACACACAAACACAGTGGTTTGTTCAGCAAATTCATATACACATTAATTAATTTTTGAAAGCACACCACCTGGTAGAAGCACTTTGCAACCAAAAACAATAGAAAAGACTTGGACCAGACTAGGTGATGCAGTAAGGAGTTACCTTCCCAACACCTGCAGAATGACCCCCATCCGGACTGGGACGTGGAATAACAACATTCACCAGTTCCCCTGGTAAACATACATAAGCCAAATGTTACCTTCAGAAAGATAAGAGATTACCATAAATTGGCTACTGATAAGGAACTTACCGAACTTTCCACCTTCTTCTCTCATGTCCTCCAATATTTCTTCATACTCGTTATCATCTTGTAGCTCATCAGGAGTTACAACCTTATGATAAAATCATAAAACTCAAAATCAAAATTCCTACTATAGAAAATAGACTTTCAGACCCAGTGTGGTTAAAAACATGCCTCAAGGCGCAGAAAGTGTGCCTCGCCTTTTGGCGAGGCCTTTTGAGATTTGAGGCGCACATATAAAGTGTAAGCTTACTGAAGCGCAGACCTCGTAAGCTATGAGGCGCACGCCTCATGGAGAGGCATGCGCCTCATTTTTTACAAGTTAAATGGGGGTCAAAGCCACTATTTGACCCAAAAAAGGGGAGGCCCGACTGATTAGAGCCTCCCCCTCTCATCTCTCGCCCTCTCTTGTCTCGCACCCTCCTCCCTCTCGCTGTCTCCCTCTCTCTCTCTGCTGAAAATAAGGAGGTGGTGGTCTCTCTCTCTCTCTCTCTCTCTCTCTCTCTCTCTCTCTCTCTCTCTCTCTCTCTCTCTCTCTCTCTGCTTATACTTTGAGTTTTAAGCTTGTGATCTAATCCTCTGTATTGAATATTGATGCATACTCATTGCATATAAGTTCCCTTAAAGTTTATCTTCTGTTTATTAATAATTTATGTTACCTATAGTTGAACAGGTAACAACTTTAGACTTAAGTTTGCACGCACTTTATTCCACAAGGGTGCCATTTGTTGAGAATGTGTAAGTCATTTGATTAGATTTCCACTTCTTTGTGGTGTTCCTTTTTGGCACCATCAAATTCGCATAATGGTGGTGTTAGACCTAAGTTTTCATGTGATTCCTTCTGAAAATGCCATTTGTTGAAAATAAGTTTATATTTGCACGCGTGAATGCATAGGTATGAATGCAGGGGCATGCACAGACATGCACATACACAGGATTATATTTGGTACACTTGATTGTACCATACTCTCTAGAAAAAGATCAAAGGTGTGAGCTTTATCTGATCAATTTGACCCCATGGATGTGTTCAACATGGTATTTTTAGGAAATTGCAATTTGGATCAAGCTGTAATGATGTAAAAACATGGTTTTTTCAATTGTAAAATGTTGGTATGTTGTGTTTCTTTTATTTATTAATTTTATTTATACTTTTAGATATTTTTAAATAAATTTTTAAAGTTTTTTTAAAAAAATCGAGGCTTACGCTTTACACCTCACTTCAGTTTTTGGTGGAGCGCTACACTACGCCTCAACACTTTTCATTGTTCAAAACAGATTTGGCCAAATCTTAGCCAAATCATTATAAGCAAAAACACACTACTTTTGGGCTTATAACCTGGAACACCAATAAGCCCAGTTCAGCCAAAATTTGGCCATAAATCAGACAACCATGCAGAGAAACGCTACAGTGGGAGACATTGGACAAAGCACAGCAAATCTCCAAAATACAAACACCTAGGAGGCATACAGCTGAAATATGAATCTCATGCACCTTTTCCCTTTCCGTGTGTGCTGTGTATGTGCATGTGTATGTGAATGCATTGTATATGGTAAATCAGTATTTGTAGAGACCTTTGGTTAGTTAACATGTTTCTCTCCCTCCAATTTCCATGTCTATAGTCAGAGGTTAAGAGGAGAAAAAACGGTTCATCAGTATCGGAATGAGATGAATGGGAGATAACTATAAGATGAGGCCTCTGAAGCTGAATTGAAGGAATGGATGGGTTGCAATGAACTGTCAGCTGAATGGTCAAAGGGAAGGATGGTGAGTGCCCCAAGGATGTATATGTGCTGTCACACGAACACGTGATTTAACATGTAGTTTTAGGCTGAGAAAGGTGGATTCTGAAGGAGAAGTTTGCAGCCATAGAAAACATCTTTCCTTTCATTGGTACAAAACAAACATGAGAAAACAAGTCACAAGAATTTAGATGCTATAATTTACTTGCTCATGTGACTTAGTTTCATATGTGAAAACAAATTGTCCTTTTCAAACATGCCCTGAAAAGCTTCCACCTTTTTCACACATTTGAAATTGTTTAGTTCAAATACTAAAAATCTATAGGCAAGAAAATTTACCTGAGTCAGGCAAATGACCTTTGACAACACCTCCATCGCCATGCCAGGGACTGAACCAACGCCTGGCAAAGCTGCACCACCAGCTTGTAATACCATCTTCTGCATCAGATTGTCCTAAACTATTAGTGATATTGCAGATATTAAGGAAAATGCAGGATACATGAGATGAAATGGACAAAAAAGTTGTTCACCTGAAATGCTATATGCTGTTGTGCCTGTGCTAGAATAATGTCCTGGTCTGGCTTTGTTTGCCCAGTGCTGCACATTGTACCCAAAAAAAAGTAAAGTTCCAGTTTAGTTACCAGTATTTGATGACAACAAAATCTTAGGTGACTATGCCCATGCATGCTTATGTATGTCAGTATACATTTAGCTGTGTGTGGGTGCACGCACATGCATGAGAGTCTGGACTTTACCAGCTTTATCAAATTCACTACAGAACAAATTTTTAGTACCCATGGCCAGTGCAGGATTCTAACAAATTTCACAATAGTAAGATGGCTTATTAGTTGGTAGCTATGTCACAGGGATTCGGCCAACCAGGTGCAGCAACCACATCAACGCGACGCAACGCGGGTGCGGCACTCAGTGCGGTCAACACACCCAGGGTCATTTATGTCCAACTTTTGGACTTTAAAAAAAGAAAAGAAAACTCGCCCGATGAAATGGGCTGAGAAGAGGAGGATTAAGGCAAATTTTTTTGCCCTAATCCTCCCGATGCCGGCGAGTGTAGAGCTGCGACACCCTGATGCCGGCGACTGAGGTACGTTACTCTCTCTCTCTCTCTCTCTCTCTCTCTCTTTCCCCATTTTCATACTTCGTGCCTCTCTCTCTGTAGTCAATCTTTTCCCCCTTACTGTGTACCTCAGTCTCTCTCAATCTCGGCTAAACAAACCATTTTTTGAAAAAATAAATTACCCATTTTAGGGAAAACTCAGTTTGGCTGGCTCGTTTTCTTAAAAATCTATCTATTACATAGTTTTTATTGTAATATAAACATGATACCGTTTATACATACATATATATATATATATATAACTTTTTTATATTTTTGCTGCACCCCCACACCCAAGTTTTATGAAAGTGCCGCACCTCCCACACCCGCACCCGCACCCATGTGACATAGGTTGGTAGTTTGGCAACCAATACCTTTATAAGTTTCCAAATTATCAATTATTTTCATATTTTTAACAATCAAGACTATAAGAAATGATTTGTGTTTTATTTTGAAAGTGGCATTCTTGTTAAAAATACTAACACAAGGCACCACTACCATCATCAACTCTTTTTTCCAACTTTATGGCCACACAAGGCAAACAATGGTAGCCATGGATATCAATCAAGGTTGTCATGGAAGGACACAAAATCAGGAAATAATGAATGAAGCAGAAGCAGGGAGCATAAGACTTTCGGAAGTCCATGAGAGGCAAGAAGGAAAAGGCAAAAACAAAGGAAGAAGCATTTGGCAAGACTCCTAAACATGGGAAGCATTTGTCAAGCACGCCTCTCCAACAGAATTTGATGGTGAAAATGGGAAGTGCAACCAGAAACACACATCCTAATCATGGCAAATGTGCTTCATAAGCATACAACCCCACAGCTCTTTGGAACTGTTACACTGTGCTTACCAAATATTCCTGATACCAACAACTAGACAAATATACACATGGATTTATGGATACATACATCCTGTGTGTTGTGCATGTGTGAAATGACAATACCTGACGGTAGCACGTCGAACAGTGAGTGTCTTCTCCCCCATTTTTAGGCCGTTGAGAGCAGCACAAGCTATATCTGTGACAGAAGGATCCTGACACCAGCAAAGCATAGTGGGTAAGAAAATGAACAGATACGAGTGTGCGCACACACACACACTAAAAAGAATCATCAAAAGCTATAAAAATTGGCATCCACCTGATAAACACAGAACGCATAACCTTTTGAATTTCCTGTATCTCTATCCTTAACAAGGACAAAACCATGCAATGGGCTGCAAAGGTCAAACACAAATCAATTGGAAATAAATTGCAAACTGATCAAACCTATAACTTTTTGAAAAGAAAACAAAACCAGTATCCCTAGAGTCAATTCTTACCCAAAAGACTCCAGCAGCTCCCTTATTTGGGCTTCTGTTAAGTAATATGGCAGTCCACCAACAAATATCCGATCAGGCCCCTCTGCACCACCAACAGCACTGGTATGCAAAAGAACATTATGTATTCTACACTAAAGCACCGTGTAAAATAGCAGTAAGCAAGGAGTAACCATCATAAGACCTCACCCCGGAGTGAGACCAACGGCAGCCAGGTTGAGATGAGGACTTGGTTGGCTGGGCCCTAGCGCTCCATCCACTGAAGGTTTGTAATCTGTTGGCCTCCGCACCCTCAATGAAACTCCCTGACAATAATAGGATTACCAGATAAATGCAATGTGCGTGTATGTTTCTCTCTCAAATATTTGAAATACCTGACTCAGAACTCATGTGCCTGATGCATACTCTCAAGAATGAAACAACTAAACGCTCTTCATTATATCAATGTGTATATCCTAGAATCTTGGTGTGAGCACTGGGCTAAATGGCCCGTGGGCAGCCCATGGGCTAGCTAACCCGGAACATCAATGGGCAAGCCAACATGGTCCAAAATGGAGGCTTGTGGGGTGAGGGTGGGGCCACATGCCTAGGCCAAGGCTTTGAACCTTGGCTCCGCTCAGCCTGTTGGCATGCAGGGCTTTACTGGGCCCACCAGAATCTGGCCAAAATAGAAAAACACAATAGGTCTACAGAAACAGAAGGATGTAAAGTTTAACTCTTAATAAGCAGATACAGGCAACACACAATTGGAAGTGCGTAAATGATAACTAAGATGGATAAAAATCTTGCAAATACTCATAATTTCACAAGTTAGCCAAACCATAGTCACCAACAAATTTAATTGATAAAGAACTTCATGCTCAATTATCAGAATGCTTTGTTTTATCAAGTATTTAACAGGGAGAGAAGAAATTGAGAAAATTAATTACTTAATTATAAAATACTGAAGGAAATAATTCTATGATTTGACTTGCTAAGGATAGGTAATTTTATTAGAAATGATTTCATCTGTAATGTGGAAAAATGACACTTTAGGTTAATGGAGTTTGAAGTCAAGAAATAGAATAAATAAAATGAAAAGGTTCAAATCTATGAACAATGAAATTAAATTCTACCAAATTTCAACTTTAATAAGATGTATTGATGTAATGCAATAAGATGGACACATGTAACCTACGTAGCATCGGAATAATCTAGTCACACCTAAGGATAAGAAGCATCGGAATAATCTAGTCACATGTAACCTACGTAGCATCGGAATAATCTAGTCACACCTAAGGATATGATTCAAAAAGTACAGTCTAACCATGATATGAAGCAAAATAAGGGTCAAAATTGGTGAGAAGGTGGAAAATATAAATTTGTTCAAAAGGAAAAGGAAACTTCATCAAGAATGGATCAAAGCCAGTGCAACTAAATCATTGAAGCACGACAATTGGACCTAGAACACGCTAAAAGACATTCTATCATCCTAATAGAAGACTATGTTCATGTATGTGTTAAATTATGTATTCAACCATGTAATCTATTTTATATATATAAGGTAATACATATACATATATTATCTACTTATTATATATATAAAATATATATATTTCCTAATAGTAGTTGTAGGGATAGTTTAGTCTTTTTACGCATATTCAATTTCTTGAATATGATTGTAATTTATTTTTACAATTTCCTTTTTCTTTTTCTTAAATCTTTTTTTTTCTTTCATGTACTTTACCTTGGGGAGGGGGGGGGGGGGGGCGCAACACACTAGTCGTTGGACCCCCTCCAACGGTTATGTGTGGAGCCCCTCCCAAGGCTCTCTCTTGCCTTATAAATAAGGGCTTCCTTCCTTGTATTTGTATGCTTGTAGGATTATAGCCTAAGCTCTTCTAGTGAAACTTATGACTTTTGGGTTCGCATATGTGAGTTTGTGTTGTGCTCTTTGTGCACAAGTGTTCTTGTTGTGCATGTGTGCTCACTTTTTGTTTCCAAGAATATTATAATATTGTTCTTGGTATCTTGTTGGAGATACTTTTACATGGTATCAGAGTCACGTTGGTGATAAAAGATCGTGGATTTATTTGTTTTTCGAGTGCCTCAAAAAGCGTGCCTTCAGACATTTGAAGATTGAAGTGGTGGAGCTTGCTTCTCAAATATTTTGGAAGAATCTTGGGAAAGTAAGAGCTTAAAATCTTGTGTTGGTGCGTATTTCACCCTCTCTCTTTACTTAATGGGTGAAAAAGAGTCTCATTTTGCTCTCGGCTTTAAGCTAAATGGATCCAACTATCATGTTTGGGCCGGAAACATAGAGGCTCATATAAAGGGGAAGGGTCTATGAGGTTATGTGCAAGGCACAATCCCCGAACCGGAACCGAAAATTACCATGGTTAATGGGGGTGAAATCGAAATTCTCGGTGGAGAAGAAAGAACCAAAGCTCTTGAAAAATACTCAAAAAAACATGAGAAATGAAGAATTTTAAAATCCTCTCTTGGATTTTTTCCTCCGTAGAAACAAAAATCAATGCAAATATCATCAAGTTCAAGAAGGTCGCTCAAGCTTGGGAATATCTTGAGAAGATGTACACGTCTAGGGATCTATCCCATAAATATTATCTTCAAAAGAGGACACTAACGCTTCAACAAGGAGAAATGTCTATAAGAGAGTACTTTGCCGAGATCTCTTCTATTTGGGACGAGCTTGCAATGCTCGAACCAAAATAGAGTGGAGGAGCAATAGAGCTTCGCCACAAACAATTAGAAGAAGATAGGTTCTTCAATTTTTTGAATGGACTTAGGCCCGAATTTGAACAAATCCGGTCTTCCCTTTTATCCGCTTTCACTTCTCCTTCTCTTGAAGATGTAATTACTAAACTTAGTGGGGAAGAGACTCACATGGGAATTAGCAAGAACCATCTAAGTGTTCTTGCTACACCTCACATTGAAGAAAATGAAGATGCTAATGTCGTATCAAGACCGGGGAATAATTTAAAGACTTACAAGCTCCCTCACTTCAAGAATCAAAACTCAAGTGGTCAAGGAGCAAAGAGAGACTATAGCAAGCTTACATGTCATTTTTGTAAAGAGTTGGGGCATATTAAACCTATTTGCCCAAAATGAAAGAAATTGCTTGCAACGGCTATGACATCTCAACCGGAGGAACGACCATCATCGTCAAATAGGTCTCTTTCTCTTCAACAAATTGTAGAAGCCTTACAACCTCTTCTCAAGGGAGGGATTTCCGGAGCCGCTATGACTACTTCCTCACCTCCCGGTAAGACATTTTGGCTTCTAGATTCTGGTGCATCCTTTCACATGACCCCAAGTGATTGTTCTCTTTTCGAGTTTTCTAAAAATTCTCTTTCATCTTTTGTCTCAACAGCAGATGGAACAATTCTTGAAATTAAAGGAATAGGTAATTTTGAAAAACAAGATTTCTTTATTCCAAAAATTCGTCTTATACCAAAACTAAGTTTAAATTTACTTTCGGTCTCTCAACTCTCGGATCATGGTTGCGACATAAAATTCTCCTCAAACAAATGTTGGATACAGGATCGCCGGTCCGAGAGATTGATTGGGGAAGACTCTAGGAGGGGAGACCTCTACTATGTTGATTTTCTTCAAATTCCCAAAAATCAATTTTGTAATGTTGCTCAAAACAAAGATATTCATGTATGGCATAAGAGACTGGGACATCCCAACATTGTTAAAATCTCTTATTTACCTTTTATTAAACATCTTTGTAAAGAGGATTTTGTATCTAATGAATGTATTCTTGGGAAAATGAAAAGTATACCTTTTTCACAAAGATCCATATTTACAACAAAACCCTTTGAAATTGTTCATTCCGATGTATGGGGTCCGGCTCCTATAATATCTAAAGGAGGATTCTCGTACTATGTGATTTTTGTGGACGATTACACTAGATTTTGTTGGATATATTTTCTTAAACATAAACATGAAGTATTTTCAATTTTTAAAACTTTTCGTATGATGGTTTTTAATCAATTCAATGGAATTTTAAAATTTCTTAGATCTGACTCCGGAGGCAAATACCTTTCGAACGAGTTCAAGAGTTACCTTGAAAGTTATGGTATCCTCCATCAAAAATTTTGTCCTAAAACCCCTCAACAAAATGGGTTAGCTGAATGAAAGCATAGGCATATCATTAAGACAACTAGAACCTTGCTCATTTCGCAAAATATTCCAAAGAAACTCTGGGCTGAGACAGCTCTTGCATCGGTCTATCTCATAAATAGACTTCCATCAAAAAATTTGAACAAGATTTCCCCATTTGAAAAATTGTATGAGAAAGAACCTGATTATAGCAGGTTGAGGGTTTTTGGATGTAAATGTTTTGTTTTTACTGATAAAAACGACAAACTTTTCCCAAAGGTCATTCCTTGTGCCTTTCTTGGTTATTCTGAAACCCAAAAGGGTTTTTGATGTTATGATGTTAAAAATGACAAACTGTATGTTTCCAGAAATGTAGGCATTTTGGAAAATCTTAGCGGTTTTGAAAACCTTGAATCTAATGACAAAAACATAGATTATTCCTTTTATTTGATTTGTTAACTGAAAGTGATGGTACTAGTGATGATGAGACAAATCAGAATGACTTCAGTGATAATGAAACAAAGGAAACCAGTCTTGTGTCTTCCCCATTTCCTCAACGTGTTGATAAAGAACCTCCTAGAGACCCCATCACCTATACCCACAGAGATAGAAACGCATTCAGAAGTGCCCTTGAAAGATATGATGATGATAGTAGGACTGCTCCTCAAGGTGAGGAGAACCTTCGTAGGACCGAAAGACATAGAAAAACCCCTTCTAGGTTCATATCATATGAATCATTCTCACCTAAACATAGAGCATGTCTAAACGCCATTCATTCATATATAGAACCTAGAAACTTCGAGGAAGCACGAAAATGTCTTGAATGGATAGCTACCATGAATAATGAACTCGGAGCTCTGAAAAGAGCCAAGACATAAGAATTTCAAGACCTTCCTAGAGGTAAGAAAACAATAGGATGTAGATGGGTATTTAAGGTTAAGACTAAGAGTGATGGATCTCTCGAAAGATATAAGGCCCGACTGGTTGCAAAGGGGTATAGTCAAGAATATGAAATTGATCATGAGGAGACCTTTGCTCTAATAGCTCGTATGGTCAGTGTTCGTTGTCTCATCATTGTTGCATCCATTAACAATTGGAACATCTATCAAATGGATGTTAAGAATGCCTTCTTGAATGGTGATTTGAATGAGGAAGTTTATATAAATGCCCCACCTGAAATGGAGACTCCCAAAGGGAAAGTGCTTTGTCTTAAGAAAACACTCTATGGCCTAAAGCAAGCCCCTAAGGCTTGGTATAACAGGTTTAACTCAATAATGTTGGAAAATCGATTTTCTTCTTGTTTTACTGACACTGCTTTGTTTGTTAGAAAATTCAATGCAGGGATTGTGATTTTGTTGTTATATGTGGATGATCTGCTCATCACCGAAAGTGATTCTAATGGGGTTAAGAGTATAAAATCAATTTTAAAAGATAAATTTGAAATGTCTGATTTGGATTTTCTAACTTATTTTTGGGAATTGAAGTAGCATACTGTCATAGAGGGTATTTCTTATCTCAAACTAAGTTTGCTTCTGAGATCATTGACAGGTCAAGTATTACAGATAAAAAGGTTTGTGAAACTCCTGCTATAGTAGGAGCTAAAATGAAGATTGATGATGGTGTTCCTCTTTCGGATCCTACTCCCTACAGACAACTTATTGGATCATTGGTGTATCTGAGTATTATCAGACCAGATATCTCTCATGCAGTCCATACTACAAGCCAGTTTCAGCACGCACCAACTTCAGTCCACATGAGTGCAATCTTGCGAGTCGTAAGATACATAAAGGGTACTCTAAATAAGAGAGTTTTTCTTTCCTCTTCTTCAGATTTAAAGTTAATTACTTATACTAATTCTGATTGGGGAGGTGACCCAAATAACCGTCACTCCACCACTGTTTTTTGTGTGTTCTTAGGAGACTCTCTGAATTCGTGAAGATGTAAGAAGCAACAAAAAGTTTTTCTATCTTCAACTGAAGTTGAATATCGTGCCATGACAACTACTACCATGAAAATTGTATAGATTAATCAGTTGCTAGAAGAGGATCACAATAGAAGTGCCTAACAAGTTGTGTTGTGACAACAAAAATGCAATTTATATTGCGAAAAATCATACTTTTCATGAGCTGACTTAACACATTGAGATGAACTGCCACTATGTTCATGAGGCG
This sequence comes from Nuphar pumila, assembly GCF_984573655.1. Taxonomy (NCBI): domain Eukaryota; kingdom Viridiplantae; phylum Streptophyta; class Magnoliopsida; order Nymphaeales; family Nymphaeaceae; genus Nuphar; species Nuphar pumila. The sequence continues at coordinate 122,387,059 of NC_143252.1, read as the reverse complement.
TATCTCAAAGGAATCATTGACCTTCCATATGTCACGTCAGAATATCAATTGTCAGATTTCTTCGCTAAAGCTTTGTGTGCTCCGCGCTTCAATTTCCTCCTTAGCAAACTCTCGGTCATCCTGCCCTAAGTTTGGGGGGGGGGTTAAATTATGTATTCAACCATGTAATCTATTTTATATATATAAGGTAATATATATATACATATATTATCTACTTATTATATATATAAAATATATATATTTCCTAATAGTAGTTATAGGGGTAGTTTAGTCTTTTTACGCATATACAATTTCTTGAATATGATTGTAATTTATTTTTACAATTTCCTTTTTCTTTTTCTTAAATCTTTTTTTATTTTTTTCTTTTCATATACTTTACCTTGGGGGGCCAACACACTAGTCGTTGGACCCCCTCCAACGGTCACATTTGTGACCGTTGGAGGGGCTCCAACGACTATGTGTGGAGCCCCTCCCAAGGCTCTCTCTTGCCCTATAAATAAGGGCTTCCTCCCTTGTATTTGTATGCTTGTGGGATTATAGCCCAAGCTCTTCTAATGAAACTTATGACTTTTGGGTTCGCATTTGTGAGTTTGTGTTGTGCTCTTTGTGCATAAGTGTTCTTGTTGTGCGTGTGTGCTCACTTTTTGTTTCCAAGAATATTATAATATTGTTCTTGGTATCATGGTGGAGATACTTTTACAGTATGTACAAACATATGTTTGTAAAAATGTCTACGAAGAGACAATACGCATACAGGCACTAATACTTCACAAAAGATGTGCACAAAGGCACTCAAAGTACACCTTAACAAATACGCAAAAAGGCGTAGAATAATGCAAACATGCACAAATGCATGTAATACGAATATATTGAATAAAAGGAGAGAAGCTTGAGACTCTCAAGCCATACCCAATACAAGGGGAAGACCCCTATTTATACACAACTAAAGGAGCCACCTAGGTAGGCTCCCCAACAACTCTTTGGGGAGCCTACCTAGGTGGCCCAAAACGACTCTTTCCTCTGCTGAGAAGGCGTCGGCGACCCGCCGGCCACTCTGCCTCTTGCAACTGGGCCTCACCTTCTCCGACGAGAACGGCAACCTCCCCACCCACCCCCACACCGGCCAGACTCTGCCTCTTGCGACTGGGCCTCACCTTCTCCGATGAGAACGACAACCTCCCCACCCACCCCCACACCGGCCAGACTATGCCTCTTGCGACTGGGCCTCACCTTCTCCGATGAGAACGACAACCTCCCCACCCACCCCCACACCGGCCAGACTATGCCTCTTGCGACAGGGCCTCACCTTCTCCGACGAGAACGGCAACCTCCCCACCCACCCCCACACCGGCCAGAAGTTAGTCTGGGAGTTCCACGTCAAGGTCGCCAACTCCCCAAACGAGATCAATGCTGACTTGCGGCAGTATCTGACGGAGCGTGGCATCAACGTCGACGTTAACCTGCAGAATGGTATCGACCTAAACGTCCTCAGCCCCCAGTTCAGGTGGTCGGGCTTGTTCATGAAGGACTGCATCACGTGGGTGGTGTTAGGGACAGCCTTCAACTTCTGCTGGATGCTGAAGGTCGTCTGGGGGCACGTGTGTAACACGCTGCAAGAGTTCCTAAGGTATGTGAGATTCTTCTTCCCAAGGTTCACTAAAGCATTTCTTATTTATTTATAATTTTAGATAATTTTTACAGTTTTTTTTTAATAAATTTTTTTTTGAGGCATACGCTTTGCGCCTCGAGGCTTACGCCTCGCCTCAGATTTTGGTGGAGCGCCTCGCTACGCCTCAACGCTTTTCACAACACTGCTGCAAAGAACCTCACAAATAATCAAGTTTATAAAAAACTTGACAAGAACATTCACTCATCAAATGCGCTAAGGCAAGAATAACACAAAGTGCCCTAAGGCCCAAATATCAAAAAGTGCACTAAGGCACAAGAATGCTGAATATTATTAAGAGAGAAACTCACTTGAAAAGATGAAATACAATGGGGACAACAGTCCCATATTTATAGATTACAAAGGGCAGTAATAGCCATTGGGCTACTCCCAACGGCTCTAATTAGAGCTATTGGGAACAACCCAATGGTTGGTCAACTAGTCAACATTTGACTATTGACTCTATGATTCAAAAAAGAGAAAAAGACAAAAAATAGGAAAAATAAAAAATACATATTACAAAAAATATATCATATACATACCTTTAAATACATATTTATACATATACATACTCTTGTATTATGAAGAATATATATATATTCAAGTATATATGTATATATATATATATATGATTTTCTAACAGTCTCCCTCAAACTTACGGTGTAATCACCGAAAGTTTGTCAAGTAAAAAGTTGAATCTTGGTGAGCACTATGCCTTAGTGAAGAAATCAGCAAGTTGATATTCCGATGTCACTTAGGGAAGATCAATAGTCTTCTTTAAGTATTATTCACGAACAAAGTGGCATTCCATCTCTATATGCTTAGTTTTTTCATGAAATGTATGATTTAAAGCAATGTATATAGAGCTATTGTTGTCAGAGCACAACTTTGTAGGATTCTGAAGATGAATTCCCATTTATGAAATTAGTTGTTTGAGCCAAACGATTTTCATGGTAGTAGTGTCATTGCTTTATATTCAGCCTCCGTAAATGATAGTGACACCTTTTATTGTTTCTTGCACTTCCATGAAATCAAGGATTCACCTAAAAATGCGCAAAAGCCAGTTGTTGAGCGCCTATTATTTGGATCTCCTACCAATCATCTGAGTATGCAATAAGATCTAATGAGGAAAAAGATGATAGAAAAACTCTCTTATTTATTGTGCCTCTGGTCTATTTGATAATTCTCATGACTGCACCCATAGAACATGTTGAAATTGGCTGGCTATATGCACAGTATGAGCTATGTCCGGTCTTGTAATACTTAAATACATGAGAGATCCCATGAGTTGTCTCAAAGGAGTTGGATTGTCCAAAGGAACCCAATCATCAGCTTGCATCTTCATTCTGACAATCTCTAGAGTGTCAATGACTTTGTCATCTAATAATCTTGACCTGTCAATGATATCTAAAGCAAATTTTGTTTGTGACAATATATACCCTCTATTAGAATATGATACTTCTATACCAAGAAAGTATGTTAAGAACCCAAGATCAATCATTTCAAAAGAATTTTTCAAAAAATGTTTTACTTTCTTGATTCCTTCTTTGTCACTACCTGTAATCAACATGTCATCAACAAAAGTAAAATTATAATACCTGCAGAAGAGTTCTTGATAAATAAAGTTGTGTCAATTTAACATGGTTTAAAACCATATCTTGTAATAACATTGTTGAAAGTGTCAAACCAAGCTTTATGTGCTTGTTTGATACCATATAGTGCCTTTTTTAATTTAAGCACTTTACCTGAAGGGACTATCAATCCAAGTAGAACATCTATGTACACTTCTTCGTTGACATTATCATTTAAAAGGCATTTTTAACATCCATTTGAAATATATTCCAATTTTTAATAGTTGCAATAGCTATAAGAATTCGACCGGTGGTCATCCTGGCAACAAGAGCAAATGTTTCTTCATAATCTACTATGTATTCTTGAGAATAACCTTTGGCAACTAACTTGACTTTATGTCTTTTTAAGGATCCATCGCCTTTTGTCTTGACTTTGAAAATCCATCTACCGCCTATGGTTTTTTTTCGATTGGTAGATTTAGAATTTCCCAAGTGTTGGTTCCTTAAAGAGCGTCTAATTTTATATGCATAGCTTTTACCCCTTCGGGTAAATGTTTTGCTTTATTGTAACATGAGGGTTCAAAATATGAATGAATAGTTATAAGGCATGCTCTATGTTTAGGAGAAAATGAGTCATAAGAAACAAATCTATTTGGAATCCTTGAAGTTCGTTCGGATCTACGAATAGTGATTTATTCAGAGAAAATTCTAATGCTTCATGGTTACCTTGATTTACACTTTCACTAGATAAGTTTCTATTTCTTTTAGTGTATATTATTAGTTCAATTGTTGTTATATTCTCAATAGAGGGTTATACATAAGTATCTTCGACATTAGACAATTGTTTAAATAAGTAGTCAGAATTTATGTCTTGAGACATATTTCCTTCAAATCCACTTTCACTTTCAACAAAGTTAACATTCTTTGAGACAAGGAGTTTATCATTTTTGATATCATAACATTTAAACCTTTTTGTGTTTCAGAATAACCAATAAACGAACAGGGGATGGCCTTAGAAGATAGTTTATCACCTTTATCATTTAAGATGTAACATTTGCAACCAAAGATCCTCAGTCTTTGATAGTCAGGTTGGTATTTGAATAATTTTTCAAAAGAAATTCCATTGAACAAAGTTTTTGAAGGCATCCTATAGGTTAAAGCAGCTTTAGCCCAAAGATTTTTTGGAAGATTCTTAGCAATAAGTAGTGTCCTTGTAGTTTTCATAATATTCTATGTTTTCTCTCTGAAATCTCACTTTGTTGTGGAGTTCTAGGACAGGATCTTTGATGCAAAATTCCTTCATTTTCTAAAAATTATTTAAACTCATTTGACAAATATTCTCCCCCAAAGTCAGTTCTAAGGATTTTGATCTTACTTTCAAATTGATTTTTAATCATGTTATGGAAAGTTTTGAAGGTTGCAAATCATGGTTGTCAATCGAGAAAACGAAAGCGGAAGCGGAAGCGGAAGCGAGGCACTTTCAAAATTTTAGGAAGAAGAAAAAGTGGGACGACTTAAAAGCGAATCAAGAATCGTCTCGAAAGTGACCTAGGAAGTGAACCGGAAGCGAGGGGAAAGCGAAAAATGAGAAAAAAATAAAAATAAAAATACAAAAAAAAATGAAAAAAGGGGAGAAGCGCAGGAAAAGCGCTGGGGAAGTGCGCTTCCCAACGCGTTTCAGAAGCGCGATGTTTCGTGTTTTAGGGAAGCGCGCTTCCCCACTAGGCTAGGCGCTTCTGATAACTCTATTGCAAATACATCATACTTAAACTTAAGAAAATAAATCCAACAATATCTAGTGAAATTATTAACAAATACAACATAGTAGGAGAATACTCCTTTAGAAACTACCAGGGCAGGACCCCACACATCCGAATGAACCAACTCAAAAGGCATTGAAGAGTAAAAAGTTCTTTGTCTATAAGGCAAGGATGTCATTTTCCCAAGTACACATTCTTTATATTCAAAATTATCTTTGCAAAGATCATTAATAATATGTACAAAATTCAATTTCCTTATATTTGGATGCCCAAGTCTATAATGCCAAATTTTTATATCTTTAGTTTGGACAATATTACAAAATGATTCCTTTGGAATACAAAGAAAATTCATATAATAAAGATCTTCTTGCCAAGAACCTTCCCCAATCAATTTTCTGGATTGGCGATCCTGCACCCAACATTTATTTAATGAGAATATGACATCACATCCATGATCCGAGATTTGAGAAACGAAAAGTAAATTAAGGTGAAGTGTTGGTATAAGTCTAACTTTTGGAATATAAAACTTGTTTTGTTTTGTCAAATCATTTTTAAAAATTCCAACACCCTCTATTTCCAAGGAAGTACTATCGATAGTGGAAACAAATAATGCATTTGAGTTAGATTGACACTCGGATAAAATAGACTTATGTGGAGTCATATGAAATGAAATTCCTGAATCAAGAAGCCAAGAGCACATACAAGGAGTAGAAGAGGATGCAATGGCCGCTCCTGAGATAGATCATTTAAGCAATGGTTGCAATGCCTCCGTCAACTGGGATAATGATTTGGTGAGATCTTTGAGGTTCAGAGTATCCTCGTCTTATTTCGACGGGGCCACGACAACTCATTTTTCTTGAGGTCTATAGTCCTTTTTGAATCTAGGACATTGAAGCCTAATATGGCCAGGCTCATGAAAATTATGATAAATTATTATTTATTCTCTTTTATTCTTATTAAAATGAGGAGTTCTATATGACTTGATATAATGTCTCGGTTTGGATGCGGCAAGTGCGTAATCCTCTTCTTGATCATTGCCATAAGTAACAAGCACACTATCATTCTTACTCATGTTTAACCTAGTCTCTTCTCCACTAAGTTTAGTGAGAATCTCATGAATAGGAGGAGAAGATGAGGATGATAGCAACGAAGCCCTAATTTGTTCAAACTCGGGTCTCATTCTATAAAGAAAAGCAAAGAGACTATCTTCTTCAACTTGAACTCTCTGCATCTCAATACACTTACCTTCTCATTTGGGTTCAAATTGAGCAAGTTGAGTCCAAATGAATGATAACTCCATAAAATAATCTCTTACATTCTTATCTCCTTGTTTAATATTTCTAGCTTTTACTTGGAGATAATACTTATGAGCCATATCTTTTTCGGTAAACATACCTCTAAGATATTCACATGCTTCATTTGCCTTTTTGTAACACAAAAGATTTGAGGCAATTTTTGTCTCGACTCCACTTAGCATTCATGAAAGAATCTTGCCATTTTTTTGTCCCATTCATCTAAGTTTTTTGTAATATTCTTTCATTGCTTTGTCGTTTTCTTCGAGACTTGTCTCAACACTATTTTCACATATTGTAATTTTAGGAGTGGGTTCAAGAATAGTACCTATCATGTATCCCCAGAAACCTTGACCTTTTATGAATGTCTCCAAATGTCTAGCCCAAATGATGTAATTGCTTCCATCAAGTTTAAATGGCGGAATAAAGTTGGAGATGCTTGTATTGTGCTGGAAGAATTTACCCATGATGAACAAAGAGAAGAAGAGAACCATGACCAAGGAAGGATTGCTAACACGCTTCACGAGGCAGCCCACCAATGTACGCTTTACGAGACAGCCTTTAAGAGTGATTATAAACCAAGCTCTGATACCATGTAAAGAACCTCACAAATAATCAAGTTTATAAAAAACTTGACAAGAACATTCACTCGTCAAATGCGCTAAGCCAAGAATAACACAAAGTGCTCTAAGGCACAAATATCAAAAAGTGCACTAAGACACAAGAATGTTGAATATTATTAAGAGAGAAACTCACTTAAAAACATGAAATACAATGGGACAACAGTCCCTTATTTATAGATTACAAAGGGGAGTAATAGCTGTTGGGCTACTCCCAACGGCTCTAATTAGAGTTGTTGGGAACAGCCCAATGACTGGTCAACTAGTCAACATTTGACTATTGACTCTATGATTCAAAAAGAGAAAAAATAGGAAAAATAAAAAATACATATTACAAAAAATATATCACATATGTATATACTTTAAATACATATTTAAATACGTATATTTATATATATATATATACTCTTGTATTACAAAGAGTATATATATTCAAGTATATATATATGTGATTTTCTAACAATAACAACATATTTTAACAGTTTACATCACCAACAATTATACTTTTCATGAGTGCACTAAGCATATCGAGATGAATTGTCATTATGTTCATGAGTACCAAAGAGGAACCATTATGCTTCCATATGTCCCATCAGTTGGATGATTTCTTCACCAAAGCACAACCATCACCACGATTACAATTTCTTTTGAGCAAACATTTGGTGTTATCACTTTAAGGTTGAGGGGGATGTTAATATGTTCATGTATGTATATACATATATACGTACACACATACGTGTGTATGAATACTTATACATTTAAATAAGTATATGTATATGCTTGTGAATATAGTATATATTATTATATAATAGTGCTAGGATATAATAGGTGTTTGTTATGTTATAGACTATATCCTACAGATACATAGGTCTCTCTTATGTCATTTTCCATTTTATCCTTTCTTTTGTCTTTTTGTTGTGATCTCTAACCCAAGAGAAACTAGTCTATAGCCGTTAGGACTCTTAACGGCTATATCCCTCTCCTTTGTATATAAATGGGGCAGAGCCCCTTTTCAAAAATATGCATTCTTTGTACATTTTACCTCTAATAAGATATTTATTTTTTAAGTGTTTTGTGAGTGCTCTCTCGTGCCCTTAGTGGCTTGTGGACAATCTCTCTACTTCATTACACACCACCATCATCTTCATCATAATCATAATCACCATCAAGAACACTTGTCATCTCTAACAGAGAGCTTCATTTTTACAATGATCCATCCATGTATATGATATGTCATTATCTGCAAACTAAGGGTTAACATATGACATCCAGCATGAGGTCTATAGAGATAGATCATTGAAGGATTAAGAAATCAAACCATAATGTGGGGCCTTATTGTCTTGGTCAAGCATGACAGCTTCCTCAACCATGCTTGGTTCTTGTTTTTTGCAAAGAAAGTTTTTCAATGGAAAAGTTTCATAAGCTAGAATACAGTTGAAAAGTCTTGACAAATGAGAACAATTTTGAAACAAACACTGCCTTATGCCATGTGCTAATTCAAAATTAACAATATAGGGAATGATGACTCCAGTAGTATTTGTAGTCAGATCCTCTAGATAATTAAAGCTCTAAGGAACTATGAAGTATTTTTTACACATTTCATTTTTCATTAACCAAGGAAGTGTGCTATTTAAATCAACACAAAATGTCATATGAAATTATAGACGCTTACAACATGAATAAGAGAAAATTCCACAACACCAGTCAGAAAAAGAGAGAAGAATTATTAACACAGTAAGTATTCTGAATTTCAAAGGCTCATGAGAAGGCTTCCCTCAAAAAAAAAGGTTCATGAGAAGGTGCCAGCCAATCATTGGAGCAGCTTTGAATAGTTTACAGGGGATAAAATGGACCAAAAGCAGCAAAAGGAGTAATAAAGGTGCATAGAAGAAGGAAAAACTATGATTAAAGAAAAGGTCAAATTACACACTTCGAACATTATGCCATCCAAAGCCATTGCATTACTTGCTTCTTCAACAGTTCTCATCTCCACAAATGCAAATTTCTTTTCGTAATTTATGTACACGTTGACCACAGCATCTCCTATAAACAGAAAAGCAACAGATGGTGCATATTACAAGATCAAAGTACAACCAAGATACAAGAAAGAAAAATTATAAACAAATGGTGAAAGCCAGAAAGACCAAAATCACTGACCTGGGCCTGCAGTATTTCCCCCGATAACAGTCATTATATGGCTAAAGAATGTTGCAATCGTCTGTTCAAAAGGAAAAAACAAAGGTTAGATGCCTTTAAGAAAGAGTCCTCATGTCCATACAGGACTCTGGAAATCGACAATCTAAAACATGAAAAACAGAGGTTTTGTTAATTCATGGAGTATGATACACATCTAGAAAAAATAATAAAGAAAACTACTTCAAGTACTTCCAAGATCATTCACTGTAAAGATATACTATTGTACCATTAGCAAAAGGAAACATATCCACATGCATGTGTGTTCACACATCCTGCATTCTCCATCTATATGCTATAGTTAACTTAGTGATAAAGCTTTACAAAATAAGTTTGGAGAATGTAATAAAACAAAAGCACAAGAGATGAGGCATGAGTCACAGATGGAATTTATGCACGACAGTAGCCAGATAAAACAAGAAATAAACTATATACATTTTCTAGCAGTAGAATGAGCAGTTTTGCACAATGTTATCAATATGGCATCATATCGTACAATGCGCTATGTTGTATCAGAAAGATAATCGGTACAACAATGCTCCTGTATCGACAAAATCACGATTATCAATCTGTATCATGTGCTACAAGGCTGTATTGCACGAGTTAACTTTTTTCCTTTTTTACTTTTTCGCGCCAGAAAAGTGGCAACCGGACACTTATGGGGGTCATTTTGACCCCACTTTCTTGCATTCTCCCTCCCCAAACCTTATTTCTAAGCCTATCAATTGATTTTTGGGTTCAAATAAACCTCAAAAGTTGGGGCTTTTGCTAGATCCTAGCCCCATAAGTGTGATTTACCTAAAATCTGCCCATTGTTATCTTAAACAACTTTTTTTTCCTCTATCCCTCAGAACAGAGCCGTAGAAGTTTGATTTGTGTAAGAATGAAGTTGGAAAAGGGCTTAAAGCACCAAAACCGAAGGTAAGCTCATTTCTTCTAATGTTGTTTCAAGATATTTCTTCAATTTCGCCTTTAACCTTTTTTTCCAGTCCTAGGTGTGTTGTTGATTCTAGTTTTTCCCCTTTTCATCCTAAATCACATAATTTTGTACTCTTAAATCTTAAAATCGAGCCCTAAAGTATGATGGACGGTGGAGGATGTGACTCAAGATCTAGCATAGAAATATTGCAGACCAGTGGTTATGGAGACAGATTTGAGAGGGAAAGTAAAGTGGAACTTTTGTGATTTTGTAATGCATGGCGAATTGTATAGATTTAAATGTCATATTGTGAAGCATAGTCACTCCACTGTACAATTATGTACTCTGTATTTTTATTGATGTTTGTGTCAAGTTTCTTACGAGTCAAATAGAAGATGATAAAAAAAGACACAAATACATGCAGCATTTTCCGAAGAAAAGTTGTCAAAAGTCATATCTGATTCAAAAGATGAAGATGAAACATTAACATCTCAGGCTAATAATGGAGAAAATCATTGAGTTGAAATATATATGTGTGTGATGTTTGCTATGCTTGTGGGGAGGGTAAGGAACCCTCTAGTAAAAAAATGTATTGTTTTTATTTGTTCCAGTTTTTTTTGCACATTTGACCCTCCAGATGTGATCTACATATTAAGTTTAGTAGAAAACGGAGCATGAGATTTGAAATCAAATTTGAGCCCATTTTTACCCACTTTTCATGTGATTCTAAAGCACATTCTCCACCTTGTGATTTTGAAACATATGATTCTGAATCACATGAAAGATGGAGTCACATGTGGTTTCAAATGAAATGAGATAAAAGCAAATGTGTCATAAATTAAAAATTATAAATGCAATCACAAGCGCTCACATGCACGAGTGCACACATGCAGCCACACACACATGTGGAGTTGCTAAAGTCCAAGGCCACACACACACAACAAAAGCTCATGGCCACACACACACACACTTCACTTTTAAAACAATTAGGGGTTTCATTTGTTAATTGTCACCATCATGGGTATCTTGTCATTTTATAAAGAAAAAAGACATGTTTAGTTGCACTACTCTATGTCACATGGATATGAATGAGGGAAGGGGACACCATGCGGATACACTTGGTAGGATCCGGCAATTCTCGAAAATGAGGATACAGGGACACAACTGTATACACAAACATATATATCATAGTCACAAGTATCGGTCTCGACCATATCTCAGGAAGGCAATTTCTCACAATAATATAGGTTTAGTTTATAGATCTTGGGAAAACCTCAAGAAAAACCTTGTGCTTACAAAAAATTTAAAAATATAAAAATAGTAGAAATAAGTAAGAAAAATAACATATTTAGATAATAAAATACACATAATAAAAAATGAGTAAAAATATAAAAAAGAAGAAAAAAAACGTAGTTAAGATATAGAAAAGTAAAAAAAAAAAGTAAAAGGTAACTCATAATATTGTGATATTATCATGATAATATTGTGACATATATAAATCAAGGTTTTAAAACCCGTGACTCGGAACTCGACTCGTTCTTTATTGACTCGTGACTCGGCGGGTCAACTCGGTGACTCGGACCGGGTTTTGTTTACTTTTGATTTTAAAAGAAAAACAATATATAATTTGTCTCAAACCATGTTTTTGAGTAAACATAAAGTCTCCAAATGTCTGTAAGAATATAAAAACTGCAAAGAGCTATAGAGGTTTACTTGAATTTGATATCTATACTGTTAAAATATATGTAATTCATATATATATATATATATATATATATATATATATATATATTTATATATATATATATATATATTTTTATATATATATATATTTATATATATATATATAATACCCGATAGGGGTATTTCTATCATTTCACAAGTACCCGATAGGGGTACTTGTTTTTCTTATTTTATTTTTCTCTTTATTTTTTGTAAAATGTATTTTTTATTTTTTGTTTTTTGCTCACACAAAAGGGGCCCCACCATATAGTCGATGGGGCCCCCAACGGTCACATTTGTGACCGTTGGGGGCTCCCAACGACTACATGGGGAGCCCCCTAGGTGGCTCTCCTTTTAAGGCCTCTTGGCCCTCTCCCTCTCCTTCTCTTGTGTATAAATAGGGGTGAACCCCTCTTGTATTTTCCACTCTTGAGAGCTCTCTCTTTTTCAATAAGAGGCATTTATATTTTTATGTTGTGTTGTCTCTTGTGGGTTTGGGTATTATCCCTTCTTTGTTTGTTCATTAGTAGATGTTGTAAGTGCTTAGTGCACTCTTTGCTTTTCCGCATATTTCATTACATGGTATCAGAGCCTTGTGTATGCTCTTCTTTTTAATATAGCTAGTGGTGTAGCTATATTTGTTTTTTTGTTTCTCTCTCCTTGGTATTCTCTTGTGAGTGGTTATTATGGAAGGAGAACAAAAGATTGATCTCTCCTTCAAGCTCAATGGTTCCAACTACATGATGTGGGCCGCCGCCATGGAAAACAACCTCAAAGGGAAAAAGCTTTGGGGATACGTTATGGGCACCATTCCGGAACCACAACTCCAACTAACTAAGATGGAAGGCGATCAAGAAAAAGCTCTTGAAGGAGATGCCCGCATAAAGGCCATTGAAGATCACCAATCTAAAATAGAAGATTGGGAGAGTAAGCATGCCAAGATTCTTGCTTGGTTCATGAATAATGTGGAGCTCAAGATTTGCGCCAACATTGCCAAATTTAGGATGGCAAATGAAGCATGGTTCTTCATGAAAGGTATGTTTACACAAAAAGACCTTGCTCGTAAATTCTTTCTTCAAGAAAAAATCCGGACTATCAAGCAAGGAGAAATGAGTGTTAGGGACTACTTTAGCACTCTTGGCCCTCTATGGGATGAGCTATCCTTACTAGAACCAAAATGGGTTTCTAGTATAGATGTGGAATTAAGGAGAGAACAAATGGAAAAAAAACACTTTTTCCAATTTTTACATGGGCTTAGGCCCGAATATGAACAAGTTAGATCCTCCCTCCTACATAGATCAAAGCCTCTTCCCTTGGAAGATGCCATAGCCGAAATATGCCAAGAAGAAACCCGTCTTGGCATGATTAAAGGAGGAAATGATGTCTTGGCCGTATCAAAACCCGGCAACCATATAAAAACCTACAAACCTCCACATTTTGGAAGGCAAAATAACTATAATGGCAACTATAGAAAAGTCATTTGCCATCATTGTCAAGAACCGGGTCATATAAGACCTAATTGCCCTAAGTTGAATGAAGGGCCAAAAAATAAAGTTGCTTCCGTTGAAGAAGCTACTCAAAAGAAAGAGGAAGCAATCAAAGGAACGGACTCTTTTTCTCTTGCTCAACTATCGAAGGCACTACAAACTCTACTCAAGATTCCATCAACTTCGGGTGCCGCCGTAGCTTCCTCCTCTCCTCCAGGTATGTCGTCTTGGATCCTTGACTCTGGAGCTTCCTTTCATATGACCCCCCTTGAAAATGAGCTTTCCGATTTATGTAATAACTTTAAAAAATCCTATGTTTCAACTGCCGATGGTACATCTTTACAAGTTAAAAGTTTTGGAACCTTAAACTTTTCAAAAGACTTCTTTGTGCCAAACGTGAGAGTTGTACCTCAACTTAATTTAAATCTCCTCTCTGTTGCTCAAATATGCGATCATGGATGTAAAATCTCCTTCTCAACTAAGGATTGCTCTATACAGGATCTCCGGTCCGGGAAGTTGATTGGGCAAGGCCATAGAAGGGGAGATCTCTATTACATGAGCAACTTGAAACTCCCCATTAACTCTTTTTGTAACCATGTCCAAGATAAAAATATTGATATTTGGCATCAAAGACTTGGACATCCAAGTTTCTCAAAAATGTACTCCTTTCCATTTGGAAAGAAATTTTGTAATGAGAAACATTTTGTTTGCAAGAATTGTATTTTTGGCAAAATGAAATCTACTCCTTTTCCAAACCGAACTTTTGTATCCAAAAGACCTTTTGAGTTAGTCCATTCGGATGTTTGGGGTCCTTCCCCCGTCATGTCTAAAGGAGGGTACTCCTATTATGTCACTTTCATCGATGACTACACTAGGTATGTATGGATCTACTTTCTCAATTTAAAATCCGAAGTCTTTGAGTTTTTTACAAAATTTCATATGATAGTTAAAAATCAATTTTCAAGTAATATCTCTACTCTTAGATCCGATTCGGGTGGAGAATATTTATCAAATGAATTTCAAAACTATTTAGAAGTAAATGGGATTTGTCATCAAAGATCGTGTCCTAGGACTCCCCAACAAAACGGCTTGGCCGAAAGAAAGCATAGACATATCATGGAAACTACTAGGACACTCCTTATTTCCAAAGAAATTCCAAAGAATTTTTGGGCCGAAGCGGCCTTAACCTCAACTTATTTAATAAATAGAATGATATCTTCATCCTTACAAAATACATCTCCATACGAAAAACTATTTGAAAGAACACCTGACTTCAATAGATTAAGAGTTTTTGGATGTAAATGTTTTGTCCTTACTCATAAACGGGACAAATTATCTCCTAAAGCTATTGAATGTGTTTTCTTGGATTATGGAGAAAATCAAAAGGGTTTTAGATGTTTTGACTTAAAAAATAACAAACTCTATGTATCCAAAGATGTAACATTTTTGGAAAATGAAAATGGTTTTGTGAAAACTAAAGATATTGACGAAAGTGAATATACTTTTTTATTTGATCTTCTATCTCAAGAAGATGAGACTCCTCAAGAAGAGGAAATCTCTAATGAGTCTTTGAATGACCTAGAGGAAATTCCTCTTGATAATGCTATAGATGAGAATAATAGACCAATTCAAACATATGTTAGGCGTGGTCAACAAACTCAGATAAGTGCCTTAGAAAAATACTCTCAAGGATCCGACATTGAAGAAACATCTTTAAGGAGATCCAGTCGGATCTCCAATCCTCCAAATAGGTTTGTTTCCTATGAGTCCCTAACTCCTAGATATAGAGCATGTCTAATTGCGTTGCATTCATTTCATGAACCTTCACACTATAATGAGGCCAAAAATATTCCCCAATGGGTTGAAGCCATGAACTTAGAGCTTAGTGCCCTTGAAAAAGCAAAAACTTGGGAAATAACTTCGTTACCCACTGGAAAGAAATCAATAGGATGTAGATGAGTCTTCAAAATTAAAACCAAGAGTGATGGTTCATTAGAACGTTATAAAGCACGATTAGTAGCTAAAGGATATGCTCAGGAATATGGTATAGATTATGAAGAAACCTTCGCACCTGTTGCTAGAATGACTAGTGTTAGGACTCTTATTGCTATTGCGTCTGTAAAGAAATGGCCTATCTATCAACTTGATGTTAAGAATGCATTTCTAAATGGCGAATTAAATGAAGAAGTTTACATGGATCCCCCACCAGGAGTACGTATTGGTAAAAATAAAATTCTTAAACTTAAAAAGGCATTATATGGTTTAAAACAAGCTCCAAAGGCTTGGCATGATAAATTTAGTAATGTAATGACAAGTTTAAATTTTCGTTCTGTTATACTGACATTGCTTTGTTTGTGAAAAGTGCAAGGTCTTCTGTAGTTATTTTACTACTTTATGTTGATGATATGATCATCACAGGAAGTGATGAGCAAGGCATTAATGATATTAAAAAGGTTTTGAAAGAAAATTTTGATATGTCTGACCTTGGTTTCTTAAGATATTTTTTAGGAATTGAAGTGGCGTACTCTCCTCGAGGGTACATTCTCTCTCAGATGAAACTTGCTGCTGACATCTGTTCCAAATCGGGTATCTCCGATGACAAGAAGACAGAAACCCCAGAAGTCATCAATGCAAAATTAAGGTTGGAAGATGGAACACCTCTCGAGGATCCTACTCCCTACCGGCAACTTGTTGGGTCTCTAACCTACCTATCCATCACACGGCCAGACATTGCTCATGCCGTCCACTCTGTCAGTCAGTTTCAACATGCTCCTACAACCGTGCACATGAGTGCAGTCTTAAGGATTGTCAGATATATCAAAAATACCATAACTAAGGGAGTTTTTCTTTCTTCTGCCTCGTCACTTGATTTAATTGCTTATACTGATGCAGATTGGGGAGGAAATCCCAATGACCGTGTCTCAACTACCGGTTTTTGTGTTTTCTTAGGTGACTCTATGATTTCGTGGAGATGCAAGAAGCAACACAAAGTATCATTGTCTTCGACGGAAGCAGAATATCGAGATATGGCCACTACAACCATGGAACTTGTGTGGCTAAGAAGCCTCCTCAGTGATATGGGCATTGTCATCTCTACTCCTTCGAAGATGTGTTGTGACAACAAAAGCGCAATCTATATTGCAAGCAATCACACCTTCCATGAGCGTACTAAACATATTGAGATGGATTGCCATTACGTTCGGGATGAATACCTAAGAGGAACTATAGCACTACCTTACGTCACATCAGAGTACCAGTTGGCGGACTTCTTCACTAAGGCTCTTGCGGCTCCTCGGTTTTTGTTTCTCTTTAACAAGCTTTCGGTTATATCCCCGTAAAGCTTGAGGGAGGGTGTTAAAATATATGTAATTCATATATATATATATATATTTATATATATATAATACCCGATAGGGGTATTTCTGTCATTTCACAAGTACCCGATAGGGGTACTTGTTTTTCTTATTTTATTTTTCTCTTTATTTTTTGTAAAATGTATTTTTTATTTTTTGTTTTTTGCTCACACAAAAGGGGCCCCACCATGTAGTCGATGGGGCCCCCAACGGTCACATTTGTGACCGTTGGGGGCTCCCAACGACTACATGGGGAGCCCCCTAGGTGGCTCACCTTTTAAGGCCTCTTGGCCCTCTCCCTCTCCTTCTCTTGTGTATAAATAGGGGTGAACCCCTCTTGTATTTTCCACTCTTGAGAGCTCTCTCTCTTTCAATAAGAGGCATTTATATTTTTATGTTGTGTTGTCTCTTGTGGGTTTGGGTATTATCCCTTCTTTGTTTGTTCAGTAGTAGATGTTGTAAGTGCTTAGTGCACTCTTTGCTTTTCCGCATATTTCATTACATATACAAGCACTTTGACTAATTCATGACTTGAATTAGAGGATGTGGTCACCATGAGTTCAGTCTGCTACTACCTACGGTTCCTAAAATGGCCAATCATATATGCTAGCTTGTTTTAAAAGTTCCAATTCCCTCTCTAACAAATCCATAAATGTAAAATAGGGACATATGTGCATATTGAAAGGCAATATCAACATAAATAAGCAATTTTCTCATGTATGAAAACTATGCAGGAAATATATTAATGGCACAACTATAAAAATACTACTAATATTTGAATCTGTACAATGCTTGTTCACATAACAAATGGATGATGAAACCTAAATGTGACTTCCTATAGGCACATTTGACCCTCCATACATAGTGAGAATCATTTCTTTAAAATATTTTGCTAGAATAAGTTGATAGCAGAGGGTGAACAGTAGTTCGAACAGCATGGGGATTTTATTCTATGGATTTGAATGATTTTTTATCTTTAAATGATTTTTATTTTATTTTATACAAAATCTGGGGGTAACCCTTGTTAAAATATATGTACTTATATATTTCAAAACTGTAATTTGAAACTCAAAAATCAAATTTCAAATATCCCAGAACTCGCCCGAGTCAGGCCGAGTCAGGCCGAGTCAAGCCCGAGTTTTGGCAAACCGAGTTTGCCTTGCCGGGTTGACTCGTTGGAGGGCCGAGCCGAACCGAGTCAGCCGCGTCAACAAGTTGACTCAGCGAGTTTTAAAACACTGATATAAATTTCTGATATTTTCAAAATATTGTGATATTTTCCTTTAATATCGTTTTGTGAATTCATAACTATATTATCGCTATATTTTCAAAATACCGCCTATATCTATGACTATTATACATACATATATATATATATATAACTAGTCTCTATGGACCCTATAGAATTTCATTCTAAGGAGGAACCTCATAGGGGTCGTATCAATTCTTATAGAGACTAATTTAGCTCAGGCTGCTCAAACAGGCATAGGCAAATAAATGATATTACCATAGCAATTGGGGTTGTCAATTTTAAGTTCATGGGGGGTAGTATGGGATCCATAGTAAGCGAGAAAATCACAATTTTGATCGAGTATGCTATTGATAGATCACTCCCAGTTATTATGGTGTGTGCTTTTGAAGGAGAACGTGCAAGATGAAAGTTTGGGCTTGATGCAAATGGCTAAAATATCTTCTACTTTATACAATTACAATAAAAATTTATTTAATGTATCAATCCTTACATCCATTACTACCTGTGGAGTGATAGCCAATTTTGGTATGTTGGGAGATATTATTATTGCCAAACCCCACAAATAAAGGTCATAGCCCAGTAGATTTGTTCACATGGTTTGATCATTCCTAGTAAAATGTGGTCTATTCGAACTATTATCGCTTTCATGCGAGAAAGGGGGGCCACCCTCCAAGCCTAAAAATTCCTCAATGACCTATATCGTACAAGTACCATGAGGCAAATGTGAAAAGAACTACTATGACAGGAGTCACAGGACTGCAATGGAGAACCTGACATCCGATGCAAACACTCAGTTGAAGGACCCGAGCTTACAGCCAACGGGTGCACTCACTCTAATGGTATACCTTTCTCATAGTGGGTCAGCAGGGAAATCGGCATAGCGGTTAAACCAATAGGTGTAGGTGTTTTCCAGAGATTGCATATGATAGTCCCTATTTGACCCGAAAAAGATTGATCATGGGCAGGTTGATGAGAGCTAAAACAGTCATTGGAGGATCAAACACATGTATATAGCAAAATACAGGGATGACTTGTGGCTAGGGTGACAGGACAACCAAGATCGAATATAGCTGGTTATATATATATATATATATATATATATATATATATATATATATATATATATATATATACACACACACACACAATGGACGTGTGCATGATCAATGGTGTGAGCGAAATGTTAAGAAAAATAGTCTCAAGAAGCGGTCTTGACTGCTGTCAAATACCTTTGGGGCTTCAGCAGCGGTCAGCGATTGCTGCTAGAGGTCATTTTTTAGCAAAATCAACACACAACAAGTGTCCATCAGCATTAATGGTGCAAGTGTTACACTGTTACACCTTTTCATATATATATATATATATATATATATATATATATATATATATATATTAGTAATGAGTCTAATGACAGGATGATCCCGAACCACCTAGCCCCATCTAATAAAAGATTTAATTTTTCAAATTTCTTGAGTATTTTTTGTTGACCAGGCCCCATAGATATGATCTTCATGCATTTTTTAGTAGAAACCAAGTTTTGGATCATGTAATTTTTCAAGATCTTAAAAATCTAGAGCGCATAATGTACCAAAATTTCATGATCTAAAATGTCTTTATTTTAGTATCCAAGAAACATGTACCAAGGCATGATTCTTATCAAATAAACTATGCTGAATGCATCCATGAAGTCTAATTGAGAAGATGCAACCTACACCTATGGTTCTAGTATGTGTGTAAGTGCTCCCGGAGCACCTTAGCATTACTCTCTCTCTCTCTCTCTCGCGCGCGCGCTCTAGGATGGCGGTAGGTCAAAAAAGTGATAGGCAGCTCACTCTCTCTCTCTCTATCTATCTCCAGCTGCCTACCACTTTTCTGGCCTACCAGGCTTTTGAAGGGTTTTCCTTAAATCTGACCATACAGATGTGTTCAAAATACTTGATTTTATAGGAACGGACTCTTGGATCGTCCGATTCCCACTAGCAGGCAGGTTTTTATAAGGTTTAAAAAACAATGGTATAAGATTTTCATAAATATGCAAGGCTTAAAAAATCTTGTTTTTTATCGAAAAAGCAAATCAACCATGTTGAACACATCTGCAAGGTCAAATTTGCGAAAAAACTTGAAAACTCCCATTTGCTGGCAGTAGGCCAAAGAAGTTGTAGGCATTACTCTCTCTCTCTCTCTCTCTCTCTCTCTCTCTCTCTCTCTCTCTGTATATATATATATATATATATATATATATATATATATATATATATATATATATACACACACACAAGAACTAAGTGTGGACAAAGTTTCCAGAGTGTTTTTCATAAATCTGACCCTGTAGATGTGTTCGCATGGTCAAATCACTAGGAGTTGACACTTGTGAATCATGCTTTTCCACAGAAAAAATACAATTTTTGAGCCCTGAATATTTATAAAAAATTTGGGCCATTGATTTTCAAACCTTATAAAAACCTACCAATGTGTTCAAATCAGATGATCCAAGAGTCCATTCCTATCAAAATCAAGAATGTAGACCACATTTCTATGGTCAGATTTGGAAAAAGAACAAAATGAAAAACTGCCTTCACACATAAGGGTGTAGGTGCACTGAAATGTTGCTCTAACAACTAATGACATTCAATTTACTGTGAGATAGCTGTACCAATTTATACATATGTGCATATTGCGCACACACCATGCATACTGAAATGTTGATCTAACAACTCATAATATTCAAATTTACTGCGACATAATTCGGTTGAATCCAAATGAAAATCAAAGTTTGGCTTTGGGGTGAAAAACTTGAAAAAGTTTAAAATCACCTGCTCATTTGCCATGGCTGGAAGGCCTCCAACATATACCTTGCGAGCATGTCTTGTAGCCTGTCAGAGAAACAAGAAATAAATAATCCATTCAGACATTCCTGCTGATGTTTAACATGGTTAGGGAGATTTGCACAGTAGATACCTGCTGATTCATAGGTTGTGCTGGCACCAGCGGAAGGCCACCAAACTAAAACAAAGAACAGCATGCAGACATAAATACAACAGTTAAACTAAATGAGAACAATAAAAAAAATATTAGCCGCCAAAATAACCATATGAAAGTTTACCTGTGTAGTCCCAAAAGGAAACAAATTGGGAAATATTCCTGGCATGGCCTGAGGGACACATGGCATTTGCCCTACATCATAATACATGAGCATTCATCATAATAAAAGTGGATCAAAATACATTGCAATAATATGTGCCACCACATGCAACCATAACTGTGATTCATTTATAATCGAAAGATAAATCATCAAAGCAGGTACTGAGGAAAATATTTGTAAGTCTACCAAAGGGCAACTGTTGCCAGTTGAAGGCGAACAAGATCCATCGCACTGATTCCTCGTTGAACAAAAAATCTACAGTGGTCACGCCCATGGGCAGCATAGTGGAATATGTCGCCCAACATTGCCTTCTTACCCAAAATACAAAAACAAAGACAAACAAAGAAGCACACACAAAACAGCCAACAACCAAACAATGGTCCTCAGTTTCAGTAAGAAACCACAATCAAATAGACTAATCCCTAGAAAAATAATAAGAGAATAGTCTAAAATGTCATTATGAACTTATGTCTGCATATATCACTTTGAAAATATAACCAAGAAAAAATGTTACCTCTAACATACTAATAATGCTCATGCATGTAAAGCCAACTAAATGAAAATAAAATTAGAGCATAAAAAAAGAAGCCTAGAAGTCATACACATACCTAGAATGGCTGCATTAGGCAATACAGCAGCACCAGGAGGTGACACGTCAAAACCACTCGTCCGTTTGCTGGCAAGCAGAAGTGCAGTTAGTGAAATTGCAAAAGAAAAAATTAAGAAATGTTCAAGTTCCAAGGATAACCATAAATACATAAAGTTAGGAGTTGAAACAATCATCAAGCTCTCCTAACTTGAGACCCAAAAGAAAGAAAATGACAGGATGTTCTAGGAAGACCCAAAATGGGGAAGTCTTGGATTAATATTTCTGCAAAAACTGGTGTTTGAGAATCTTAAGCAGGATAAACAAACACAAGATAGAGCAGATCCCTTCTCGAGTCACCCAAAGTATTGCGGTCAGAACCAGATTACTTGGTCCATGAGCCATTGGTTTCCAGTTCATGGTACAAAGTGATGGTATACAAAAAATGATAGCATTAATGAAATGTATGAACTATCCTGTTATACTTGTATGAGATCTTCCATATTCCCCATAGAAAATGCTAAAGATACCAGTATGGAGAAATTTATATAGCATAGCAATAACTGGAACGTGCACCATGTAGACAGTTTACATATTCAGTAATAAGGGAGAACAAGAATTAAATATCTGGTCATTTCAATAAGCTCAGAAGTCACCACACAAATACTGCCATAGTAACTGCCAAATAAGAGAATATTCCTAGGTGTAGGACAAAAAACACTTTACTTCATCACAGCAAGCCAAACAAGGGAACTTTTTTACTTGGAGGGCTGCCCATTCATTTTGAAAGCAGACAGGCTAGATATAAATGGCCAGGAGGGATGCCCTTCATTATGATAACAGAACACTAGAAATAGCATCAAATCATGTATTTCCATGATAGGTCAAAGTACTTTCATATTGACCACCACTTAGTTAGAGAAAGAATTGAACCAGAGAAGTGGAAGATAAGTTTATAGAATAAGAAAATCAAATACCAGATACTTTCACAAAAGGATTGTCAAGGGCAAGGCACCATCATTATGAAGAGCAAGTTGTACATGCTACAACTTAAGGGGGCATTTTAAGAAGTTATTAGTTTTATGGTAGAATGGTTTTTCGATCTTTCAAGTTAAAACTTAAAACAGTGATATACTTGTAAGAATTGAAGCTACATAGATAATATGGGGCACTAATTGTGTTGATTGTAAGATTGACAACATGTAACACTTGTTTGTAAGGAACCTTATCACCATAATGAGGGTTACGATAAATATATTTCTTTAGGTCACAGCAAATCTCCCCCACTTCCTAACTTTGTTCACTTCTTCTTCCTCCTTATTTCCGAAGTCTTTGTGTGTGTGTGTGTGTGATACCAATTTACACTTTCTTCCACAACCAGCATCAACATCACCCACTTTTTGTCCCTTGTCTTGTTGTTGCAGTCACCACCCATCCCCCTTTCTTCTCCTACCACCACCACCACAATCACAACTGACTTATTCTCCTTTCTACCGTCACTACCTACTACCCACCACTTAACTTTTATTCCACTATCATTCACCTCTTCTCCCCCTCTCATTCTCCTTTTCCAAAACTTGAATTTGACAAAGAGAGAGAGAGCTTACTAGGGGCTTAGACACACAAAAAAGAAGGGATGCACATCTTGAATTTAACGGCGAGAGGGAACATGATAGGGGCTTGAACACACAAATGATCATGCACGCACACACATTCACATAAAACAAGTGTGTCACGAACACACACACAGTTTGAATATTGAGAGGAGTGCATATAAATTTTAACAATGCAACCCAAAGTTGGTTAATTAGCAACCTTGGTGTCACTAAAAAATGTTTGTTCTTGATTAACTGATAAAATGTTTAATGCATTTCTGATAATTTGAGAGTTAGGTGTGTTCTCTATCATTGCCCAATATAGCTGCTCTTCTAAAATTTCCCCACTTTCCTTGAAACTTGCTTTAGTTGTATACAATGACATCGTATATATCATTGTGAAATTAAGGAACTATTACACATAAACCTATTCTTAAGTTTAACTCTTATTAAACTACAAGATTAAAACATTCTGTTAATAACATTGTCTATTACTTTATATTTGCAATGTGCTATTACACATAAAAATTGATTATTTGGTTTTTTTCACAAGTTTCCAACAAGGTTACTATTTCTTGACTGTTCATATCAGAATTGGATTACCTGAGCATAAATATTATGGAAACATAATCTACAAATTTGTATTGTTGAAGATAGTAGGTACAATATAATCATTAAGTGTTGCTTGTTGCTTAATATGTTAAATTTTAATTACATAAGTATGTTTGTGTCTATATACAATTTTTACTTATATCTTTTACTATTTTTTCACCCATGCAGGTTACAGGGCTGACCTGTTCAGATCTCTAATCAAGTTTTAACAGTAGATTCTCAAGCCATTAGGTTTAAGACTATGGAGAATACCTTCATAATGTTGGTTAACCAGGTTTAAATGCTTTATCTTAATCCAGATGCACTGATGCACCCATATTTTCCCCACAGACATTAGCACTTTCCAACCCTAGAACTGAATGCAGTCGCTTCACAGCACAAGCCAGCCACTAGATTGTGATTTCCAAAAGAAGGGGTTTGTTTTAACCTGTTCAACACCCCCCAAAAAAAAATCCTCCAAATTGAACTAAAGAACACTGACCATAATTTTTCTTTTTCTAATCTAAACGTCATTGTCTAAACTATTGGTGAGCAGTCATCTCAGTCATATATAATTATGGTTGACAGTGTAATGGATCCCAACCAACTCTGCTTTGACCTATCAAACTCAAATAAATATGATAGTGTAAATAACAATTAGATACAGGGTTGTAAAGGATAAAACTCCAACATAATCTATCCTTCTCCTTGTGCTCCAAGAAGTAACAAAAACACAAACAGAAGACAGAGAATACTGAAATAACTATGTAGTTCACTTCTCCATCATTAATCTCGTTGACTGTTCACCTAGCATGAGTTCCTTGACTATGTAAGGATGAACCATCTTGATGACAAACTCCAAGACAACAAGAAATCATTGCATGGAAAATAAAATAATTCAAACTTACTTCATACCTGATACCAAATGACTATCAATAGAAGACGAATATCAAAATGGGCTTGAGCTTATCCAAGAAAAATATCAAACATATATTTTACAATACAAAACTAAAACAATGCATATCAGCATGAACCTTTTTGAACGTGACCGAGAACGTGATCTAGATCTGGATCTTGATCTAGATTTGTGCCTAGATCTTTCCCTTGAGCGAGAGAGTGATCTATGTCTGTGCCGCCTTTCCGCATCACGGTCGTAGTCCCGATGTCTGTAAGCAATGTGTGGTGTAGACATATCATTAGACATGATCTATCGGTCCCATTTGAAACAAAATCCATCACCCATCAAATGACATCCGAACCTTATGAAAGCAAATCGGATAACCAGTTATCACACAAAATATGTAATAACCCTGGTGTGTTTGAGTGCACCCGCTTATCCAAAAATTGGGATAAGTTGTAAAACTACATTTTTAGAGCACGATTCAGTGACCCAGCTTTTCCATACATACGGATAAGTGGGGGAATCTGAAAACACCATGCAAAGAACAACAAACATAAAATGAAGTCATAATGAACAATCTAGAAATTCATAACCCATAAAATGATCTCTCAATGTGGCAAAAGAGAATAAAAGGCAGCAAAAAAACGTGAAAATCAAAACCACTGAGCCAAATGAAGCAGAACCACGAAAGTCCAAGATCGAGAAATGCAAGATGTAGAACTAAAACTGCATATCAATCCACCACAAATAACAGAACCAGCAAAGGGACCGAATTCACTGCTCCCATAAGAAACAGCCTGATTGAAATTGCTTACCTATCATAATCATGGCTTCGTTGACGACCGTAACTGTCATTTCCATCACGCCCTCTGTCCACCCTTGAGCTCCGACTCTCCCTCTCCCTATCCCTATGGTGGCGGTCTCTATCTTTCTCCCTCTCCTTCTCTCTCTCTCTCTCCCGATCCCTCTCTCTACTCTTCTCCCTGTCACGCTCTCTATCACGTTCCAAGTCACGCTGCCATAATTGCCAATCCATAAGCTTTCAGCTTCACACCAACGGAAACCGAGAAAAAAAAAGCAACAGAAAATAACCCGAGATTGCAACTACCCAAAACGCAAAACGAAAGGGATTGAACAAACAAGAGAGATAACCAAAAAAACACAATTCAACATTTTATGAAATATAGTTGGAATCGGGCGCAAACCATAAAACAAGGAAAACTAGGAGGGACGAACTTTCGATTGCACTGGCCAAAAGATTACAAACTCGCAAAACAAAGTTAAGATTCCTAATTAAAGGAGACGAACAATGGAAAAGGCAGGCATGCACGAGGAACAACAAGCCTAGAGAGAGAGAGAGAGAGTTGGGGGGTTACCCTTGACATGGTGATATTCCACTCTTAGAAGGAACGTCAACAGCTCTCTCTCTCTCTCTCTCTCTCTCTCTCTCTCTCTCTCTCTCTCTCTCTCTCTCTCTCTCTCTGTCTCTGTGTGTGTGAAACCCTAGAGACGATTCCCTATATCACCACCGTCTCTCTCAGTGAAATCCTAGAGACGACTCCCTAAATCGCCACCGTCTCTCTCTCTCTCTCTCTCTCTCTCTCTCTCTCTCTCATATAGCAAACCTTTCCCTGAAAGAATAGGACCCAATTTTTCTTCTGGTGCCTTATAGAGGTGGAAATGGATCGGTGTTGGTCGGATGCCTGATCCGAATATGGCACTTTATTTCCGATGTGAACCATCAAATAGATTCTGGAATTCTGGATGTGTAATCGGATCAGATTTGGGTTAAGTTAATCGGAGTTACGATTTGGATGGACTCTGGATCAGTGTTTATGTATGTGATATATGGATCTAGTTTAAATTCGATGTGTCATTCTTTTACCTGTAAAATGTTTGCTGCTGTTTCTTACATTGTCTTGTTGGATACAACAAAAAGTGGGAAATAGGAAGAGGCTGTTGATACAACAAATGTTTGCCCTTAATAAGATTGTTTTTGTTGAGCCTTTCTCGGATCGCAGTTGATCTATAGTTTTTCTGGAGAAGTGTCGGTAAATATCTTGTGTTTTTTGTTTTTTTCTAGGTGACATACGCTCTTTGTTGTTGGGTCTCTTTTTCTTCTTGAATTTGATTATGTGTTGAGTTGGGATTTGTAGCCTAGGATTAAAATGAGCTGCTTTTAAAGAATAATAGATTTTTTTCATTTATTTTTTGTTGTTAAAGCTGTGAGGTTCATCTGATTCCATGGGAAACTTAATTGCTAGATCTCAAATGGTGTGGTGTGCATGGGTTTGAAGTTAGTAGCTTTCTATGTATTTAATGATACTAATGAGAGCATTTGGGAACTTCAGTGACCCACAGGAAGGAATTCAAAACTTTCTTTTAGATTTTTTGCATGATATCTTCAACCCAATTGGATTTGGGTAAGGTTTAGACACATATTGGGGTCTAAACCAGACTAAGGAGAGAGTGCAAGACCCGAATACATATCACTAAGAAAAGGATATTTTGGATCCATTTGAAAAACTCAAATAGATCCCACTGAATAAAAAGTACTTTTATATCCATCTAAAAACCCAAATGGATCCCACTAAGCAAAACAAAATATTAGATCCACTTAGAAACTCAATTGGATTTGTAATGAACCGACGGATTTCAACCAAAAAATACTAGGAAATATTTTTTTTTCAAGATTAACATATTGTTATTTTTTTTTCTAACATGTAATAATGCAACAGTCTCATTAATGGACATGTTACAACCGTACCAAGTACTAGACGGCCCGCCCGAGTACAAGCTCGAACGTGTCTTAGCCTCCTAGTACCAGATCCAGTACAACACTATCATTAATAAATTTGATTGAACCATTACATAGAAGAAGCTATTCATTTAAGTCTTTCATCATTGGCATTATCTTAACCGAAATAAGCTTTAATGAGTCAGTTTGCGCATGAACCGGCGTTTAATAGCTTCTTAGAACAAAGTTCGAAAATAAAGCGTCCAAGTGACAAAATCCTTAAATTGTTATTTATATGAGTAAACACAGCAGAAAATATTGATTTTGAAATCAATTTCATAAATTAATTTTTTGGTTAAATCTCTCAGACACATTACATTTAAAAAACATTGTTATTCAATCACCCGTAAGAGGAATCTATTGAAATATAAAATAGTCTAATTTAAATATTAAATCATTCAAGCAATTATTCAAAAGTAGATAATTAAATAGTCAATGAATATTAAATTAAAAAAACAAGTAGCTCTAGGATCTCGAAAACATTAGTCCTCGCAACCCCCTCCAACATCATGCACTCGCTCCACATATCACATATTGCCTAAAAAATATTTTATTTTAAAAGCTTGAGACTTTGAAGAGTCTCAGTAAAATTCACACAACTAATGCAAGATACAATATATAAAGCATGCATAATATTCATCAATCACCAAAGAGTTGCATTTAACATCTAACATGCAGATAAATGGTTTTACAGGAAGTTCATATATACATGATTCTAAAAGTATACACAAGTATGATATAACAATTTCAAGCATACATTGTAATGCCCTAATTTTTGAAACAAAAAATTTATGATTTTTTTTTAACTCCTTTACATGATTTTCAAGAAACACAACGAAAACTCTTTTTAAATATGATTCAAGCCTTGGTCGAGTTACAGATACAACACACACAAGTAAGACTATAATAATTAAATCAAACCATAATTTGTATTAAAAATAAATCAAATATTAGTCTCAACATTACCAGAGTTTACAGGACTTAATCAAATAACCAAATAATAAAAATAGTAAGTCCTCTCAAAGCCTTAAAGAATTATGGTCATATTGGTGCCACTCCGAGCCTACTGTCATTACCTTCCAACCGACTCGTTACCTGAAATATTAAAAATAGATATATAAGTGCAGAGCCTCAATAGATAATCACCAAACATGTGAACACAAATATTCCAACCACAAAGATAAAACATTGGCATATTTTCAGATAACATCTAAATCATGCAACATCATAATATTAGAATTAAACATAATTTACATCTAAATAACTAATCATGCTTGCATTCATATTACAGAATAAACATACTACAATGCATTATGCTGATAAAATAACAATTTATGCATAAACGAAAATACTTCAACGTAATAGTATCGATTTGTTGATATTGTTCTGTTTGTTAATATCAATTTGTAATATTATGTTGAATTGTCGTACATCGATTTGTAAGATGTTATGTATTTTCTAGTGTCGATTTGTGAGATATTGTTTTGTTTGTTAATATCGATTAGTAGGCTATTATGGTGAATTATCGTATATCGATTTGTAAACTATTATGTGTTTTCTAGTGTCAATTTGTGAGATATTATTTTGTTTGTTAATATCATTTTGTAAGCTATTACATTGAATTACGGTATATCGCTTTGTAAGATATTATGTGTTTTTTAATGTCTATTTGGTGATATTATTTTGTTTATAAATATCGATTTGTAATATATTATGATGATTTGCAGTATATCAACTTAGAAGATATTATGTTGAATTGTCGTAAATCGATTTGTAAGATATCAAGTCAAAGAGAATTACGAGCTTTCTTAGAAATAGTCACTCTTAGGTCATTAATTGATGAAATAGAAAAATGTTCATCAGCAGGTTCAATCTTTGGCTTCTTAATGTCAGACTGATTACTGTTTTTTGTCAGTACACCCTCTCTTCTCTCGAGGAAATTAATGAAGCAAAATTGCATCCGCAACACGCCTTTTTTAGAATGAAGCTTTTCGATATAGTATCGATTTGTTGATATTGTTCTGTTTGTTAATATTGATTTGTAATATTATGTTGAATTGTCGTTTATCGATTTGTAAGATGATATATGTTTTCTAGTGTCGATTGTTGAGACATTGTTTTGTTTGTTAATATCGATTAGTAGGCTATTATGCTGAATTGCCGTATATCAATTTGTAAGATATTATGCACAATTGTTGTATATCAATTTGTGAGATATTATGTGTTTTCTAGGGACGAGTTTTATGATATTTGTAGTATGATTTCTATTATAGAATTACAACAAAAAATTATAACATTACAATAAAGAATTGTAGATTTACATTAAAGAATTATAGAATTACAAGAAAGAATTCTCGATTTATAACAAAAAATTACAGAATTACATAATGCTAAACATTACAATGATTTATGCTAATAAAAGTTAAGCGCTCCAACTATTTTTTAGCTGAAAAATCCACACGCGATTCCTGCGTTGTGTTGCTCACTTTTGAATTGAGCTGAGCATGTCATTAAATAAAACAATATCAGGCACTACAATAAGTTCAAATAGAAATGCAAACATCATCGCAAAATTGTTATATAACAAAAGACTTGTCAAACTCATGTCATCGTTCCACTCAAACAGGTCGGGTGGATTATAGGTTCCAACGTTATAATGCACGTTTGTAAGGTATTTTTGCATGTTGGAAATTATATAAGTTTGATATTGATAGGTTACACGTAATACAATTTACATGGGAAGCAATATATTGTATTGCATACCTGTTCATATGAAGGGCTTTGTTGCTTAAGGGTTGGTTGTTTCTTAGACATTTTCTTGCAAACAAATTCGAGTGAACCCTTTATCCTCCTCCGACTGCGATCAGAGACAAATTTTCTTTTAATGCCATTTGCTAGGTGAATATTTCTATCATAATCTACAAGGTTTACTCCTGACTTATTGAAGATGATGTTTACGCTTCAGCGCAACTTCTCACAAGGGTTAGGAGAAGCATGATTTTCACCTACGTTGTTCGATCCCGTTATCTTATATTGGTCTTCACGAGCTGCAACTGACTCATGGTGAATTAGCTGCACTTTTTCAAGCAATTTCCTTGACACTTTTCTCATACATACATAGGCTTCTTCACTTTTTTATGCTAAATCTGCAACATGCATAAGTGACCTACATAGTTGTTGGTAATGGGAGGCAATGTGACACTTCTCATCAACACCAGATGGACTGACATTATTTCTATCTAGCAGTTCAATCTTTGCTTGTCTCTTCCATCTTCGCATTATATATAACTCAAGTATTTCTTGTATCTTATCTTGATTAAGTGCCTTTAATGCATAATGACAGAAAATACCTTTGAATTCAAACATTTTGCACATACATTCAATTGTTCTGTTGTCAATATTGTACGTAACATGTGCTTCTTGCCTTTTTGGATGATCTTCGCCCTTTTATATAACATGGTATTTGTGCATATTTTCATATTGCACACGTCCTTCTATGTTGTAATTCATGACCTATATAACATCCTTCTTAGTCCATTCTAATACAGTTAGTGTATACAGATCTGTAGGTAGCGTCAATATTTTCATGCCCAAAGTTATAGAACGGGTGTTGAAGCATTTCACATCTTGTTCAAGCTCATTTTGTCCAAGGTTGTCTACAAATAATTCATATTGTTCTATGAAGTGAAACATTTTTAAACATGAATACAAGATTTTTTTTTTGGCATGCATAGATTCAGTTCTTTGTGTGCTTATCATACTTGCACAAAAGTATTGTCTTTCATATGTCAATGCCCACTTCTCTTTGTTTGCATATAAATGTTGTAACCACACACAGTCTTCAAGGTCGTATATCTGAATCATTTGCTCCCAATCAGACAGAAAAGTGACATCATCCATGCTCTCAAGTACACACTTTCTAAACATTTTATCAAATCATGTCTTCTGATTAAAAATGTGTCCTATGTTCTTTGCTGCATTTTGAAATATATGCCACAAATATAGGCGATGATGTGCATATGCCCATAAATGAGACACTGCAGTCGCAATTGCATGATCACCATCTATAAGTACAGCTCTAGGGTGCTTTCTATTCACTGCCTATGTAAATACTCTGAACTCGGTGATGATGGCTAGCTTATGCCTCAGTCAGGCACATTCCTACCATATGACAGTTGCCGGACGACCGTCCACTTGGGTAGCCGCCCGACCATGTTGGGTTTTCACGAAATCCTTCCCCCCCCCCCCCCCTTCCTTCTCTCAGCTCATCCTCCTCCCCTTCTACATTTCTGCCAAAACAGAGGGGCCACTAGCCTCCCTCAGTTCTCTCACTCTCAAATTGTTTCCTTTCTCTTCTCTCAATCTCCCTCTCTTGATCTCTCTCTGTCCTCTTTCTCTCTCCACCTGAGATTCTCTCGAGTCTCTCTCTTTTGTTATCTCCTTTTTTCTGGTGATGACACCGCCCCTGTGCCACCACTCTGCCTGAGCTGCAGCACCACTCAGGTGTGACCCCTTCCTCTTTTTCCCTAGAAGAATAAAAGAAAAGAAGAAAAAAAAGAGAAAAAAAGAAAAGTAAGAAAAAGAAAGAATAAAGAAGAAATAAAGAAAGGGAAGAGAGAGATAAAAAAAGAAAAAGAAAAAAAGAATAGAGATGATAGCCCACAAACCACGAACCGCCATCACCTAAATGGGTGGTCCCAGTTGCCTTGAGACCAATGCCTCCATTGCTTCTTGAATCATGCATTGCCTTGGGATCCGTGCATTGTCTTAAGACTTGTACATTATATCGAGAACCACACCACCTTCTCTCTACACGCGTGTTCCTCTATTGGATCCATCACCACCTTTTGTCATGACTTGCTTCGTCGTCTCTCTCATTGTGAACCCGCATCATGGTGAAACCTCACATGCTTTTTCATACTCTTGACATAGAGTACGAGGTAGGGTAACATACACTAACTTTGGCATGTGTAAGATTCTAATGCATGTTTATGCTAATTTTAACTGCATTAAAATGTGTGGTCGTATTTAAATTACGATGAATACATATATATATATCAAAAATGCATATTGCTTAAATAAAAGTTATATGGTTTGTTAAATACATATATTGCATGTGTGTATTTATTCTTACTTTAGAAAATGTCTGATTATGTATGTATAACTTGAACTGCATAGAAAATATGTATGTTGAGATTTAGATGGAATTACATGTCTTATTGGTGCATGCTTCGAGGTTCAGTTTATGAACATATGAATCATAAATGCGATATTGCATGTGGCCATGATGTAATGTCAAATTCATGTGATAATTCTCTTTTATGTGATGTGAAAATGCCACATGATTTGATTGATGCATGCGATATAGAGCTCATAATAGAGCTATGGGTGACGAAACCCTATTGAACATGAGATTATATGAATAAAATACCATATGATGTGATATATGATATGATGCATGTTGAGTGTATGTAATAATTAAATTACATCATGATGAAAATGAAATGCATGGTTGTTTTTTAGATATGTGACATGTTGAATGTTTGAGCATGTTCGAGCCTGAACATGTAGTTCATAACCTTGTATTTGTACATGCTTGTGCCCGAATGGTGGTCTTTGACCTTGTGAGCGGTCCACTTACATAATAATTCACTTGATGAAGATCAGGTAACCCATCGAGGAATGGTTCTTCAGAGAACAATTTTCATGAGGATAAGTCCAAGATTAGGTGATGCAA
The DNA here is from genome assembly GCF_984573655.1 of Nuphar pumila. Taxonomy (NCBI): domain Eukaryota; kingdom Viridiplantae; phylum Streptophyta; class Magnoliopsida; order Nymphaeales; family Nymphaeaceae; genus Nuphar; species Nuphar pumila. The sequence continues at coordinate 122,353,875 of NC_143252.1, read as the reverse complement.
TCAGTCCGGTCTCTGTGAGGATGTACATGTCCAAGACCAGAGGATGATGCTAGTCTTGCCTCTATGAGGGTGTACATGTCCAAAACCAGGTAATTCGATGGGAGACTTGTTTCAAGACACGGTAAAACCCTATGAGGATGAACATGTTAAATAAAATAGTTATGATGGATTGTATGAATTGCACATGCTTGTTGTAATACCTCATTTGAAAAAAACTATGAATTTAACTTTCCTTCCATTGTGGTAGCACGATCATATGTTGAACTCAGGTGTGAGAATCATATTCTTATCGATTTCAGTTTATGGGATGAGGTTATGATTGGAACACTTATGATAACATATAGGTGAATAAAACACTATGCCTACAAACGAATATGTTGACTTATTAGGTAAATGACACATCATGTCTACTTAGTCTTGTTGATTGCATTGTGTTTATCTAATTAAAATACATCACGTATGTGTACCATAATCAATGTATATTATGTATATCTGCTTATATAAAATATGCTATCATTAATGTGATATTATTAGATGTGTACAAATATCATGTGTTCTGGTGTAGACCTATCAGGCTTTCACGAGACTGACATATTTTATGGGCATACAGGTGATTACAAGTTTAGCTGTGGAGCGGATGCGGGATGATGTGACGGCGTCGATGAGCCAATCATTTTATTTTCCCGGTTACTAAATTCGAATACATCTTACTATTGTTTTGGCTTTTGTAACACTTTGTTCATTTGGAATAGAAATACCTTAAATGAGTCATGTTATTTGCATTTGAATTCAGTATAATGGATTTTGTGTGAAACGTAACCCTTATGAGGTTTTGAACCCATGTTTAAAAAGGTTTTCTCTGATGATTATTTAATAAAATAAAAAGTTTTAATTTTCAAGTGTTTTTCAAAGCTTAAAAATCTTGGGGCGTTACATTGAGTCTAAGCCTCGAAGAATCACATGATTACAAAATTATTTTAAAATGATTAAATCAATATAAAATATATTACATATAACCGACATCAAAATATCTTAGGCAAGTCGGCCTAAAGAAAAACTTGGAAAAGGAAAAAGAGGGTCAAGAAAGAGGAAGAAGAAGAAGGGTTGGGGGAGGGGGGGTATAGGCCCACTAGAATATAAAAACCTATAAACACCTCAAATTTTCCTCATCCATTCTCAGACATCCTCCAAATGCAGATGCCAACCCTGGTAGGACAGTATAGGAGTCCAACCTCGAGTCTGTCTCAGAAAATTACCATTTCACCCACTTTTATTGAGAAAATTATCATTTTACCCACAGGTCATCCCAGAACATGTCAGTCAGAGTCGACCAAGCTCATTCAGCAGCTCAAAACAGTTAAAATGTCAATCATTTCTAGCTCACTTGAGCTCACGATGAGTTGATCATTTCCATTTCTGATCATTCATGCCAAAATGGGTTCATTTCCTAAAAAATGAGCTCATTTCTAGTTCAAATCCAATCCAATTGTCTCAGAGTTAGTTAATCTTAGTCAATCTTATCTCTTTGAGTCCAGCTTGAGCTCACCTAGAGTTTAAGTGCTCCAGTTTTAGTTCAAAACCATTTCCCGCAGTGTAGAAGTTCATTTTATCCCATTCCAACTCATTTTAACTGAAATTCAGCGAGATCCAATCAATTGAGCTAGTGTTTGAGCTTCGGTTTTAGTTCATTTCAGTATTACTGGTCTTTGTTCCAGCTCAAACTCATTTCTTGTTTGTGACTCACTTCACTCCAGTGACCATTTCTCACCATTTCTCTGAAAATCTCACCTTTTCTTGATCATTCAGTGTATGAATTCAGTTGAGTCAGTGTTTTATCAGTCTATTTGAGTTCTGAAACCCTAGAACTCAATTCATCCCAGTTTAAACCATCTAAAACCCCAATTTTCAGTCACTTTTGTCCTGGCACGGACAAAAATCATTTCTTGAACCATTTTGCTTATTTTTGCCAAAATTATCACTTTTTAAACTGGTACAACTGCCAATCGGGGTCCAATACATAAAGTTCTTCATCTAGGGTTAGCATTTCGCATGGCATTTCATATCATTTCTCATCATTTTCCATCATTTCATGTGATTTTATTACATTTCATTTCATTTTCGAGATTCAGAACTCCAATTTTAAAATTTTCAATCCAGATTTAAATTTCAAAGTTCAATTTCAAACCCTAGGTTTTCAAATTTAATATTTTTATCCCCAGGACTCTAAATTTAGAAATATTTTCCCGAAAAAACAATTTGGATTACTTTCAAACTTGTTTTTTAATTTTTCAAACTGGATCTGCTCTGCAAAGGGGTATAGAATTTCAAATCTTGAACTTTATTTCAAAACTGCCAAAAGTATTTCATTTAATCCAAAAAATTTCCTGAGAAATCATTCTACCCCTTTGGTTTTCAAGTGTGATTTCAAAATAATGTGTGGGCCCACTCCAAGGTAGCGCCACACTCAAAATTTTCAAAATATAATATATATATATATATCTTTTTCTTCCCTTCTTTTTTTTTATTTTCTTTATTTTTATCTTTTTTATTTTTTTTATTATTCCACCTAGAGGAGGAGTGGACCCCACAAGAGGGTCGACCCCCTTTCTCTCTCCACTTTTTCTTTCCCTTCTTCCCCTCCTTTTCTTTCCTTTCTTTTTCTTTTCCCTCTCTTTTTCCTTTCTTTTTCTCTTCTTTTCCTTCCTTCTTCCTTCCTTTTCTTTCTCCCCTTTCTTTCCTTCTTCCTTTCTTTCTTCCTTCCTCCCTATTTTCCCTCTTACTCCTTGCCGCCAACCCCCTCTCCCTTTTCTTATTTTCTTCCCTTCCTCTTCTCTTTCTTCTTCCTCCTTTTCTTTCCTTCTTCTTGTTTCCCTTCTCTTTCTTTCTTTCCTTCTTTCTTTCCCTCCTTTCTTCCTTCCTCTTTATTGCCTCTTCCCCTTTCTATTTCCTTTAACAACACCTATATAGTTGGGACTAATTCCTCCTCTATCATTGGCTCCTCTCTCCTTTCAACCCTACTTCCTTCTTCCATTGAACTCACGCCTCTCTCATTCACCAGCCTATTCTCTCTCTCCAACTCTCTATCTCCCTCTCTCTTTTGCTATAGTCACCATAGCCTTCTTCCCTTTGCTTCAGCTTCAGCCGATCCACCCTCATTCATGCCCAACCCTTGGTGGCTTCACCACCTTCAACAACAACTTCTCCTCTCCGGCTGCAACCTCCTCCAAGGCAACCATCCTCCAACAGCCTTCTTCACCTTGACAGCAGTTGGTGCTACCTTCAAGACCTCCAGCTGGTGCTACCTTCAAGACCTCCATCAGACGCAGCAAGTGAATACCTCCTCCTCACACAACAGCTACCTCCCTTGGTGTAGTTAGTTCCAACCACAACCGACAGCAACCTCCATTGGTGACAGTAAATACCTTCAATAGCAGACCTCCCCCCAAGGTAAGATCTTCATATTTTATACTCTATCAGGATGTTATTTTATTTTATTTTATTCCTCTTTCTTCTTATTTCATGCTTTTGCTATGTGAGAGAAGAGATCTGTCCGATCCATGGACCGGATCCTCCCTTCTCATAGCAAAAAAAAAATGAATATGATTCGTATGTCCTTGTGTTTGCCTTTTTTTCATATGAATGGCATATTCTAGGCATTTGTTTAGTATTTTTTACTGTTTTTATAAATAGTTCATGTAGTCTCATTAGTGTTTGCATCAAGATTCATAGATTTTAGCTTTTGCATATATTACATTCGTTATTTTATATGGAATTCTGTTTCAATAAATCTCAAAAATTTTATGGTGATTAAGTTTATATGTTATGAATTTCCTGAAAAAAAACCAGATCAAATTGGGTTCAGTAACCCCCATTGTAAAAATCCAATACCGAACCCAACTTTCAACTTTGTGAAAACGATGAATCCCCTTGTAGCAGAGTTGTTGATTCAAGATCTCCATCATGGGAGATCCGAATCAAGATTTGTAAAATACAATGGATTCATATAATTACCTATTATTTTATTGGATTTTATGGAATTTTTCTGATATGGTTTGCTATCTGTCAAAATTCAGGTTTTGCAAACCACCGTGTTATGCTTGTTACAGGTTCGTCAGGGTTTAGATCGACTTAAATCGATCATGGCACTCCGACTTGTAAGTCTGATACTCTAACTGTCCAAAAAGGAACTGTTCCTCATAAAATTCTATATCATTTTCCATAATTTTGGGATTTTAGGATTTAGATTTCTGTTTTTCCTAGATTTTACAAGTTTGTCTGTCGATTTTCTATTTTTACAATTTTAATAGATTTAGGGGTCTGTTAATCCAATGTGTCCTCTATAACCGTAGATCTAATGCCAAAACTGTAAAAGGAGAAGTTGTTTCTCTATTTATCTTCAACATCCTCCTAAAATTCCAGAGATTTTGGTTACTGTTTGATATTTTCCCTTTAATTTTTATGAAAATGTTTCAGTTTGCCTGCAATCTCAAGGTCACCAGATTCTGACCTAGATTGCCGGAGTTGTAGCTCTCCGGCCATAGATCGAATCCCAAGTCTGTAAAAGGAAAAAATCCTCTTCTAGTTGTCTTCTGCCACCATGCAGAATCTTAAAATTTTTTGTGGTAAGATTAGTCTTCAAATTTGTTGTCATTAGGGCATGTAGGTAAAAATCTTGCATTTTAGGGTTGTTTATTGAATTTCCATATTAAATAATACCAAAAAAAATGATTTTCATATTCCATTCCATTTCATTTCTAATATTAAAATAGGTGTCCATGCCAAATTTGGCTTGATTCTGAGATCAAATGCCATGTGTGTTAGTTAAACTGTCAGAAGAAAGGCAAAATTCAGTGTTTTTATGATATTTTTGCAATTTTAAAAGTTTTAGCATACATATAATCATATCATATCATCTTATGTTTGATTTCAATCTCATTTTTATTCATCTAAGTTTTAAAATTCTCATTTTTATAAAAGTTATTTCTGAAAACCCTAATTTCAAGGCCATAGTCTTGCTATCAGGGGCATTTTAGTCATTTTACCTCAATTTTGAATTTCCAAACTTTCATTTTTTATATTTTCATGCATACAATCATGTCATATCATCTTGTGTTTAATTTTATCTTCATTTGAATTCATTTGAATTTCAAAATTCTTATTTTTATAAAATTACTTTCTGAAAACCCTAATTTCAAGGACATAGTCTTGCTATCAGGGGTATTTTGGTCATTTTTATTTTAATTTTAAATTTTCAAATCTTATTTTTTGAATTTTCATGTATTAGAATAATTTATTTCTCATGTTTATATCAGGGAGGTATGCATTGAGTTTATATCTAGATAAAATCTGATAATTTTCCAATATTTTCGGATAAATCTAGATAAACCTACATATTTGTGCTAACCCATTTTCTAGTTTTGCAGGAATATTCAAGTGGAAGACTTTATTCTTTTATTTCTTTTTCTTATTCAATTCAATGTAAATATCAGATGTAATATTGGAATAAGAGTTATATTTCTGCATAGAATAGGGTGCATTACATATAGTTTGCTTTCACAAATTCTGATATCTGATCTATAGCAATTCATGCACATTTACAAATTCACTATGGTTGACACGAATAGCACATGCACAAGTTTTTAGGGAGTTGACAAACTTGGTGGAATTTGTATTTATGGTCATAGTTAGAATACGAATGAGACCCAGATTTATCATCTTCGTATTAGCCACATTCATCCTACACTCTTAGGCTAACTTCAAAAATCCACTGCATTTCTCAAAATCCTCCAAAAATAGTCTTTGAAGTTACATTCATTCATATTTCATCATGAAAATCTTTCACAGGGCGACACACTCCTTTTCTGACTTACTTTTCAATTGCATTTCATAGAAATCAATTTTCTCAAAAAATTTTAAGAAATTTTTTTCTTAAAACTCTAAGTTTTCAATGATGTTTCAAGTATTTCCCTAGTTCAAATCACAATTTTCTAATGTTCTAACATCCTCAATTTCAAGTTTCAAAGCTCCAAGAAATCGATTTTCTCAAAGTCATTGGGATTTCATCAGAAATCAATCTTTCAAAATCTCATGATTTCTTCATAAATCGACCTTTATTTTCTTCAGAAATGTTTTTTCAATGCAATCCATGATTTTCAAGAATCTCATTTCCAAGTATTTCCAAAATATCAGAAGCAAACATCATCTTTTTAAAATATGCATTTTTCAAGAACTTCATAGCGCATGCCTGATTCTCTGTGCATTTAGGAAATAGAGCATGATTTAGATATCCGAGCCTAGCTGAACACACTTTTGATCCTTGGTTCAATTACCCATGGTAAAGGTGCCAGGAATTGTTGAACCTCGTACCGACATGCGAGTCCCATTCTATAGAATTTTCCTGCAAATTTAAAAAATGGAGTCGAGTTATTTAAAAAAAACAAATTTCAAAACTTTGATCGAGTTTGACTCACAGAATCGTTTCTCTCTCTCTCACAGAGTGAGGAAAAAATTTTGCGATGATAACAGAACCAGAGTGGTGATTGAATCTTATGGTATATGAGTTATGATTAAACATACTAAAATAGAAAATAAATTGTGTCAGTTGTATTACTTGAATTTATGTGTACTCTATTAACTTGATCTCCTTTGGTACTTTGTGAGATATTGAGAAACCTTAATTTCTTAATCAGTTGAAATCCTAGTCATCCTTTCTGAACTCATTTGGTACTAATTAGCATTGGATAATCATCCTAGCAAGCTTCCTGCACTAGATTCTTTTATGTATACTATCATTCTTTTATGTATCCTAGCAAGCTTCCTACACCAACCAAGACTGCGTATGAATGACATTATTTGCATATTATATAGTATTTTTTGTTTTATTAGTGTTTAGACACTAGATTCTTTCAAATAATCAACCAAGCAATGCAAGAACCACAAGGGTCGTATTCATGCAACAACTTCAATATGATAATGCTTGTTAAATTTAATTCTACATTTGTATAAAGTCTATCATTCTTAAATTAGTTGAAAAATTCATTATATGATACTTCTCTCGTGTTATTTTTCATGAATTGTCTAAAACTTAATGTTCAAATTAATATTTTGCAGATGCTTTTTATACAGAGAGATACTCAATCCCCCCCCTCCCCCCATATGGAGACTTCTATTGCAGGTATGAACAATGTTAATATTGTATTTTTTTAGTATTTAATATAACAATGTTAATATTGTATTTTTTAGTATTTAATATAAAATGCATGTATACTTGTCTAACTTTTTAAAGTTTGATACAATGTCAATGAGATCAAGGGCCCGAGCGTCCACTCGAGCTTTAGCTATAGCAAAACTGGGTAATGGTGAAAAGAACAAGGTGGATTTCAGTAAATATGGGCTGCCAATAGGTAAAACTGTAAAAGACTTGAAAAGCCACTTGGGAACTTTGGCACGAGATGGAAAGTTGGAACCTATCATGTATGACAGTTGGAAGAAAATGCCAGAAACTCATTTAAATGACATGTGATCTCACGTACAAGTAATAAAACCATTTCTTACCTTGAATTTATAATTCTTTTATGTACACTATCATTTTTCGTGTATGAGATATGAAATTGTTCATTGTAGGCAAATTTTGAAATTGGTGAATGTTATAAGTGTTGGGTACTCATGTACCTCTCAACAGTTTGGAAAAAATGGAAGTGCAAATTAAAAAAGAAGCATTATAAGGTTCACAAGACACTTGATGAGTGTTTAAGTGATGTGCTCAATCAAGTTGTTGAAGGACAATGACATGTCATTGTATACTTTTGGGAATCTGAATTTGCAAAGTGGTGTTACCTTTTTGAATGTGTATTTTTAAAGGTTGTTTTTATGGAAAGAGTTTATGAAAGTTGGTCACCAAATTTAAAAAAATCCAACTTTCATCAGTAGTGAGAACCAGGATCGAACACGAGGAACAAGTTGACAACTTCATATTCCACAAATGCTAATTATTTATTGCCTTAAAAAGGAAACTTAAACTAATTAAGAGTAGTTCTAAAATGAAAATTAGAGGATTATTACAAACCCCAAATGATGTTGAAATTGAAATTAATTACAAAATTCAAATGTGGCCAAAAGCGCTTTAATTAACTAGGAATTGAAAATGCAAAAATAAAAATAAAAAATGCAACTTCTTCACCTTTGCTTCTTCAAATTAACTTCAAATTCACTTCATTTCAATCATGTAGAAACAACAGATGGTGTCACCACCTGCAAAAACAATACAAAAACACATGAAATGCAGAATATATACTAATTTGAACTTCTACTTGAAATTATAATTCTGCCACCATCTATTACAGAAATTCTTGTCAGAACAAGTTTCTATAATTCGACAAAATTAGATAGCAATTGGATTCCAATCCTTCTCAATTTTTTCAGATATGTTCTCAAAAAATTAACGAAAAGAATCCAATTTACACAATTGAAAATTTCAAAATAGAACTTGATTAATTAACAAATGAACACCAACTTCAAAACTCTGAAAATTGCTAACAAAAGTTCTCATAGCTTCCGAATTTTAACAAATTTAGTCTAGCAAAACAGATTGAAAATGAATAAAAATTTCACAGCAGAAATTAGATTGATTCATGAATCCAAACTATTTTATGGATTTAGATTTGGATTCCGGAAACTTCACATATAACAAAAACAAAAACTAGAAAAATGCAAGAAATGAAAGTTGCAGAAAACAGAGATGCCAAAATATGCAGCCGGAAAAAGCTCAGAACGACCCATCAATCAAACTTTGATCGTGTTGAATTTTTGTAGAGATCAATTAGACTCAAGCATGAATCAAATCTAATTTATGGATCATAATTTGGATTTTGAAATCTTCAGATAATCTAAAAACAAAAAGCTACAAAAAATAAATAAAAACAGAATTCCAGAATTTCACACTTCGATCTATTGCGTTAGATCAAAGGATGAACACTTAGAAATTCATGGAAATGAGATTTGATCATTTAACTAATCTAATTATAAATTAAAAACAAAAATATAAAAATTAAAATGCATGAATTAAGATCTAAACTACAATATGAGATGGATCTATCTAGTGCTTTAATTGAATTAAGATCAATTAAGTATAGAATCCCATATTATTTTTGGATTTTCTTAAAAGCAAAACAAAAATTATAGCAAAAGAGAAATTACAACAAATAAATTATAATTCTAGAATGAAAATTGCAGACTTAACACAAATTAGCAAAGAAGAATAAAGAGAAAAAGAGAAAAGGAATTACAAGAGATCAAAGAGAAGAAAGGAATTGGAAAACTCACCAAACTTGTAGATTCAATGAGTTTGAGTGATCTTCAACCATGTATATGTGCAACTCCAATCCAGAATGAACTCCAACACTCCTCCAATGCTTAATGAGAAGAAAAGAAGAAGAAGAACAAGAAGAAGAAGAAAGGAGAGAGAAAAGAGAGAAAAAGGGAAAAAGCAAAAGAAAGGAGTTGGAATCAAATAAGAGAGAAAAGAAGAGGATTGAGGGTGGCATCTTTTTGGGTTGAAGATCCTTCTTTAGCCTCCCCCCCCCCCCAAAAAAAAGTGTTATTTATAGTCACTTTTAGGTTTAACAATTTATAAACTAACTTCTCAAAAATTTACTTATTTACAAATTAATACCAAACTACTTGAATTTTGCAAAAAAAGGGTTTGGCGCAAATTCAAGAGTTTTTGAAAATTATGAAATGAATTTGGGTTTAAGTGGTTGCTAAACACATTAGCAGTGGATCCAAGATCCAATTAATGTATCTTGAACTGGATCATGGTTCAAATTGCCTTGGAATTCAGTCTAGAACCTTAAAATGGCCATAATTTTCTTGTTTTAACTCCAAATTCTGCAAGATTTGAATCGTGACTCTTTAACCCTGAAACATCATAAGCATGACATATAAACCAATAAAATATACTTAAATACATGATTATATAATAAAATGAATGCATATTCATGCATTATTAAATTCTCTCATGCTTATTGTTTGCTAGTCCTCGAGCAAAATATTAATCCTAAACTAAAGTGAAAGTTGAAAACTCCATTCTAAAGAATGCAAAAATCAAAGTAAAATTGCCTAACTCACGTTCGTAGAAATCACAATTGCATTTAGCATATGCAACAAGCCCTTTAAACTCTTGGGTTACCCCAGTGGATGAGTAAGGTCTCGTGAGGGTTTCGAGTGATGATACCCATAAACATCTCTGTCATGCATATATTTTTTTCATATTTTTCTCAAACATTATATACATAAAAAGCTCTTTTTAACAAATATATTTCAAATATTTACATTCTTTTTCACTTATTGAATCATCCATGCCTCCACAATAGAAAATTTTCTTTCTATTTCTTTGGATTTCTGAATTAGCTATGTTTTATTTTTAGAAAAGTTTGCTTACTCTTGTCATCCTCTATTTATCCTTACATAAGCACTTTTGTACTGTTTTGTAAAAATTTTTAAGCAATGTTTTTCTTTTTCCTTAAGCTCGTTTTATTTTATTTTTCTTTCATTGAGCATTATGTCAATTTACAGATTTCACGACCCATGTAACGAGCTTTAGGCCAGTGACTCTCAGGTTAGACAACCTTAGGGTACTAGACACAGAGTGTCCCTCAGACTTAGTCACTTAAGTCATTACATCTTGGATTTTCATAGTTATATATAATTTTTCCTCTCTGATTAAGCAACGTCTCTACTAACCAGGCTTTCTAATGGATCCTTGAGCTTTGGGCCGATAACTCCCAAACCATATGGCTTTAGGGCACGAGGTGTAGAACACCCCTATTCTCTTGAGTACAAACACTTCACCTCGTGTTTGTTCTCAATGATTAGGAATTCAATCACATTAGTGCAATCACTTCAACTTGTGCTTGAACCTTGCTTTTAAATGCACTATAGCTAGAAGTGTCAAAATACTATTTGTATGATGTTTTTCTTTTTCTTTCTTTGATAACATGTGCTTGTTTTTTCAAAAAATTAATGCATTTGTATCGATGTAAATCATAATAGATTTTCACAGTTATAAACAAATATTTTCTTCAAATGCCACATAAGTAACCTTTCATCTAAATCAATTTTGGATTTTTTTACATGGGGCTTAAAATTCATTTTAAAATAACAAAAAAATGCAAAAACCATCATATATTGTTAAACTTTTGCTTTAAAAATACCCAATTATATAAGTTTTTCAAATTTTTTATTCATGGGCAGAATTTTTTTTTAGATATATCATACCTTCCCCCATGCTTGAATGTCAGTGTCCTTAGTGACACTCCCCCGTTATTGAATTAAACTACATGAATGCATGAATGCTTAAAATGATATAGGGACACATAAGAAAGGAAAAATATGACCAGAGTAATATGATGCCTCGTGCTGTGAAGCTCCAGACTATCGTATATCTATAACTCATCCTGATGTGCATGCATAATATATATCATTTATGCTCACAGAAACAAAAGGTGTAAAAAGAAATAAAAGAAACAAATAATTGAACAGGAAGAAAACTATACCAATATACACTAGTGTGGGTTGCCTCCCACCAAGCGCTAAGTTTTACGTCTTCAGCCAGATGTCAAATAGTGCTCAACCCTCTAACTCTATGAGGTCGATGGACTCCTTGTCCTGTCCCTCACCAAGATTTGAAATATAGGGCTTTATCTTGTGCCCATTTACCTTAAAATGCCCTCCCGTTTTGGGTCCACTAGAGTGACTGCTCCATGTGAAAAAACTTCATGAACTTCAAATAAACCATTCCATCTAGACCTAAGTTTTTCTAGAAAGAGTTTCAATATAGCATTGAATAACCAAACTTTTTGTTCTGGCACAAATTGCTTCCTATTGATATGCTTGACATGGAAAGCTTTGGTTCGTGCTTTATAGATTTTGGCACTATCATATGCCTCATTGAGCAACTCTTTCAATTCACTCAACTGTAATTTATGTTCCTTACCAGCCTGAGATAAATCAAAATTGAATGCTTTGATGACCCAATAGGCCCTATGTTCCAGCTCAACGGGAAGGTGGTATGCTTTTCCCAAAACTAATCGATATGGTGACATGCCAATGAGGGTCTTAAAAGCGGTCCTACATGTCCATAGAGCATCATCCAAACACTAAGACCAGTCCTTGCAGTCTGGTCTGACTGACTTTTTAAGATCCTCTTGATCTCCCTATTGGAGACCTCAACTTGCCCGTTGGTTTGTGGGTGATATAGGGTGGCAATCTTATGATACAAAACATACTTTTTTAGCAAAGAAGCAACCTGCACATTCTTGAAATGTTTGCCTCCATCAGTAATGATGGCACATGGCATACCGAACCGGCTAAAGATGTTGTACTTAATGAACTTAAGCACTACCTTGTGATCGTTGATTCTAGTTGCCACTGCCTTAACCCACTTCAAAACATAATCCACACCAACAAGAATATAAACAAAGCCGAATGAGGGTGGAAAGGGACCTATGAAATCTATCCCACAAACATCAAAGATCTAAACTATCAATATAGAGATCAAGGGCATCATATCCCTCTTAGATATGTTTCCCATTTGGTGGCATCGCAGACATTTTTGACAAAACTCATAAGTATCCTTATGCAATATGGGCCACCAAAATCTAGATTGCAAGACCTTTGTTGCAGTCTTTCTACCTGAAAAATGTCCTCCACATGCTAAGGAATGACAGAAGTTTCAAAATGGAATGAACATCCTCCTCAGGCACACACCTCCTAGTGATCTGGTTTGTTCCTAGTCGAAAAAGTTATGGATCCTCCCAGAAGTAATACTTTATTTGTGCCATAAAGTGATCTTTTTCCATTTTACTCCAATGCACAGGGTATTCTCCTATCACTAGATAATTGACTATGTTGGCAAACCATGGGAGACACCTAATACTCAAAAGTTGTTCATCTGGGAAAGAGTCATTAATTGGCCCCGACTAAAGGGATGACTCAACTGTCAGTCTTGACAGATGATTTGCTGCTACATTCTGACTTCCACTCTTGTCTTGAATCTCAAGATCAAACTATTGTAGTAACAAGATCTACCGGATGAGCCGTGACTTGGTGTCCTTCTTACTCATCAAATACCGCAAAGCGGCATGGTCTGAGTAGATAATCACTTTAGAGCCCAAAAGATATGATTGAAACTTCTCTATTGCAAAAACTACAGCTAGTAGTTCCTTTTTTGTGGTAGTATAATTTAGCTGAGCATCAGATAGGGTTCTACTAGCATAATAGATCACATATGGCTTTCGATTAATTCTTTGACCGAGAATGACTCCAACCACAAAATCAGAGGCGTCACACATAATCTAAAAAAAGAATGCCCAATCTGAAGATATCAGAATAGGGGTTGAAATCAAAGCTTCCTTAAGCTTAAGGAAAGCTTGCATGCAATCTAGGCTGAAATCAAAGGGTGTCTCCTTAGAGAGTAATGCACATAAAGGATGAGAGATTTTACTAAAATCTTTGATGAATCTCATATAAAATCCATCATGCCCTAAAAATGAACAAATCTGGTAGACTGAGGTAGGTGGAGTAAGTTTTTCAATGGTGTTCACCTTCGCCCTATCTACCTCAATGCCTCTTTGACCCACAATATGGCCCAACACAATACCTTGTTTCACCATGAAATGACTCTTTTCCCAACTCAACACTAGGTTTGTCTCTATGCATCTTTTAAGTACTTTAGTCAACTTTTGGAGACAATCCTCAAAAGAGGAGCCATATACCGAGAAGTCGTCCATGAAAATTTCTAGGATGTCATCAACCATATTAGAGAAGATGGCCATCATACACCTTTAAAAGGTCGTTGGGACATTGCATAACCCAAACAACATTCATCTAAATGTAAAGGTGTCATAAGAGCATGTGAAAGTGGTCTTCTCTTAATTCTCTGGGTGAATGACCACTTGGTTGTATCCTGAATATCCATTCAGAAAACAGAAATAACTCTGGCCTGCGAGTCCCTCTAAAATCTGATCAATGAATGACAACAAGAAATGATCTTTTCTCGTTGCAATGTTTAATCTTCTATAGTCAATGTAGACTCGCCACCCTGTAGTGGTTCGCATGGGGATGCTCTCTTCATCATCATTTGTATTTACAGTGAGCCCCTATTTCTTAGGCACCACTTGGGTAGGCACCACTTGGGTAGGATTCACCCATTGACTATAAAAAATGGGATATATGATCCCAACATCCAACCATTTCAACACTTTCCTTTTCACAACCTCTCGCATTTTGAGATTTAACCTTCTCTGCATTTCTCTGGAGGGTTTAGCACTCTCATCCATGATGATTTTGTGCATGCAGAAGGAATGATCAATCCCTTTCAAATATACTACCGACCATCCTATTGCCGTTTTATGCTCGTGTAGGACCTGAATCAACTAATTCTCTTGATCATTTGTCAGGTCCGAAGTGATAATAACGGGAAGTGTCAAGCCATCACCTAGAAAGATATACTTGAGAGTGGTCGGTAAGGGCTTCAACTCAAGTATTGACGAACACTCAATAGAGGGTTCGAAAGGTAACTCTGCCAATCCAGGGAGGGGCTCAAAGGTCCAGGCTACTCTTCTCTCGCCTAGTGATACCACCATCACAGTATCATTGTCCGACTAATCTTCTGAATAAGAAACATCTTCCTCCTCATGAGGATGGTCTACTGACATCCATACAGGCTCTACTTCAACCAAATCTTTGACCACATCAACTTGAAAATAAGCATCACTGCCTGCAGGTCCCATGGCAGCATTAAAGATGTTTAATCGCATCTTCTTGTTGCCAAAAGTTATATCCATGGCTCCAGTGGGATAGTTAATGCATGCATTAGCTATTGCTAACAAGGGTCAACCAAAAATTATGGGTATTTGTCGGACGTTATCTACACCTTCCATGTCCAAAATGGTGAAGTAAACAGGGAAAAATAAGTCCTCTACCTTGACCAATACATCTTCAGAAATCCCTCGCAAGACCTTGACAGATATATTTGCTAATTATAAGGTCATAGGTGTATGCTTGATATCTTTAAGCCTAAATGTGTCATAAAAAAACTTGGCAAGATATTAACACTTGCCCCAAGATCGAGCAATGCACACTCGATAATAATGTTTCTTATGACACATGAAATGATGGGTGCCTCTGGATCCTTAAGTTGACCCACCAGAATTACGTATCGTTGTTGTCTGCAAACCGCTATTTGGGGTGAAAAGATCAAGTGTAATATGATTTCACAAATATTTGTGCATTAAGCACATGATCACCCTCCATCTTGGGGACAAGCCTGTCAGTTGTGGGGCCCAAGGCCTGATGGAGGGCGATCAGGTGCTTAATACACAAAATTTGTGCCATGTGATTGCACCCGATCCAGACTCCGAGTTGGGCAGAGAGGGAGATGGCCGGAACCGGGTTGATGACCGTGCCGATGTTCCACATATTCGGATTCGGGTTCATCTTCAGTTCAATATGGGCTTCATTCTCCGAGCCATGAAAGCGTACCAGGGTGCGGCGCCTCTAAGGAAACAAGTGTCATACACCGGTTCCTGGCCCGCTTCCCTCATATGCAAATTTTGATGGTACACTTCTCCCGTTGGTTTAATATTTAGCAGTTTTACTCGTGGGTTTTGGGTATGAGATGTGAGACTAATCAATGGTGTGAGAATCCTTTTCCCAATTGAATCAGTTTATTTAAACAAATTGATTTAGAAAAAACTAAAAAAAAAAATAAACATAATCATGTTCGGCTCGGCTAAACACGAGCTGAATCACAAGCTCAATCCACTGGTAAACGAGCCGAGACTGAACATGCCCTGTTCGGTTTTTACCAGCCCTACTTTTAACAACATTGGTACTAATAGTGACGGTTATGATGATGATCGTTGTTCTCGTTGTTTTCTTCTTACATGTCTTATATCAATGCAAATTACTTTTAATTTTCAAACCATGTTTGATTATGTTTTTACTTTGTTGTTTATAAAACAATAAATAAAAACCAAGTTTATAAACATATTTCTGTTTTTGTTTAAAAACAAAAGTAGTAATTGGAGTAAAACCTATAAAATAGTGGTACACCAAATTAGTTTGAACCCACACTTTGATGAAAGTGTCTGGATTAATGATCATCCCAGGTCAAGGGGAGGGGATCAGGGTGCCTGGTTCAGGATTTGACCATGTTTGCTGAGTCGAAAAGATAAAAACCGAATCTGGATCCGACTGGCTTACATAGATAATTGAATCAAAATTTACAACCGTGTTTGGTCAGGCCTATGCTCTACTACAAGCACTTTTCATTCTTGCAATTTCAGGGGTATGGACTAACCCAATCGACCGGCGGAATCGCTAGCTTGGTTGGACCGGAGGAGAGTCAACGACACGACTCGGCTGGAAAACTATCGGCAAATATGGAAGCAAAGATCGTTGATCCGGAGACTGGCATGGCCTTGCCACCAGGCAAGCAAGGAAAACTATGGCTGAGAGGCGCATCTATAATGAGAGGTGGTCTTGTTAATCTGCTAATCTTCTTATAATTGTAATGCAGATGAGACCAAGTTCATGAACTGCTACAAACAGAGTATCTGGATTTCGTGAACTTGTTCACATCTCCACATTCAGTCATAAACGGGTTGGATCTAGTTATCACGGTTCTGCAAAGAGCATAGGCCTGACCAAAATTAGGTAACATTCTGCATCATGCATCGATTGTATTAGTTTAGTTGCAATTGTAATGTAGTGGATATCACCCGCTAGTGCAGCACCAAAAGTGAATCATTTTATATACATGTCACTCTTTTCTAAGAAGACAAACAAGTAGTATATAAATTGAAAAGTTAGGTAGAGATTATTCTTATGATGTATTATATACATGATAACACTATTTACTATAATAATATTAAATATAAAATTAAGGTAATATTGATTATATATGCAAGGTCAACCTAGCAAAATCACACTCAAACTTCATTTCTTTTACATGTAACATTGATTTTAAAAAGAAAACATAATAGTTAGGCTCCAACAAACATTGGTTTTGCATCTAGTATTACGAGTAATCATAATAGTCAGTGTTATTTGATCATGCCATTGGTAAAGTAATGTGTCATACGATTATGTAGGGGTGGGCAATGGGCCGGGCAGCCCGATGGCCCAAGCCAACCAGGGTTTGGGTCAAGATTTTAGGCCTTGGTCCATTAGTTATCTGGACAAAACTCGGCCCGTCATATACATTGGCCAGGACCAGGTCAGCCCACGGGCTACCGGATTGGCCCGACAGGCCTGAGCTATTTTAATTAATTTTTTAGTGACATAAAAATTAAAGAAATTGATTAGGTAGTTGCATAGTAACTTGGTAAATATTGTTATTTGCTTAATTAGTTGCATTAATTTTACGAAAGCTATAAAGATAATTAGTTGGGTACATTGAGAAGTTATTAATTATTAGTATTTACTTAATTAGTTGCACTAATTTTATAGAAAACAGAAAGATAATTTTATGGGAATGCTGGTTTTTTAAGAATTAGGTTTTCTGACATTTTTTTTTTCTCCATCTCTTTATCACCTTCACCGTGAAAATTGCAATTCCTCCATCAAAGTTTGGTTATGAATTCACTAAAAGAGTGGATAATGATACGAGCATGTGATTTCGATATGAAATGGGTTATTCAAGGGATTCAAAAATCAATAGCCTGAAATGCACTGAAATTTCTTGATTAAAACAAATTGATCTTGAGTGTGTTTATTACTATGTCGAATACATTTACTGGGTCCGTCATTGATCAAATAAAGCTTGTATTTATGTTTTTTAACTACATAATATACAACTTAGAACTTGACAAAGTATTAGCCTTGTATATATGCAGTCTTTATACACACGTGTCTGCATGAATATGTGCACGTGTGTTTCTATGAACCAAAGCCTAGTCCACTTATTTTTTTCAACTTTACTCTAGCTAGGGGTGGGCATCGGACCTGCCTGGTCCCGTTTAGCCAGGCTTTAAGTGCGGCGTGGCCCGGAGATGGCCTGGCCCATTTACTAACGGGCCGGGCTTTGGCCCGGTTCTTAACAGCTCGAGTTTTGAAGAGCAGTCCATTGGCCCTTTGACCCAATGAGAAGCGGGCCCGGCCCGGCTCAAACTCAACTAATTAGTGCAACTAATTAAGTAAAATGATAAATATTTAACAAGTTCTCATGTACTCAACTAATTATCTTTCAGAGTTTTCATAAAATTAATGCAACTAATTAGGTAAATAATAATAGTTATCAAGTTACTATGTAATTAATTTTTTTTTAAATTTTTATAATAGTAAAATTTAATAAATAGCTCAGGCTCACTTGTCCACTATGAGAGTGGGTTATCTATATCATGTAAAATGTTGGATACAATTTGATACAATCTTGAGTATGTTTTTAACAGAGTTCCAACAATACAAAACAACCAAAAGATAACCAGATTACGTTGGGTAAGTTACATTGGATAGAAACTACGACCAACGAGATCTTCATTTGGACAAGATAGACTTTGGAAGGCAGGCTCATTTGCCTTTCATTTCCTGAGTATGTCATCTCTCTCTCTCTTTCTCTCTTCGTAAATACAACCCCCCTTCCAACACGCACTCACACAGAAGAAAAAACTTTTCAGTGGTTACAATTAAGGTGGATCCAGCCGACCCGACCCAGCACAAGCCCATTTAGAGCTCGGCCCATCAGGTTATAAGTGTGCCCGGCTTGGAGATGGCCCAGCCCATTTACTAATGGGCCAGGTAAAGCCCAGTTTTTAATGAAGTCGGGTTTGAAGAGTGGTCCATGACCCGGCCCATTGGCTCCATGTACTAATGTTTAGTGGGTCAGTCCAGCTCAACCCAAACTCATTTGTACATAATTTTTAAATGCCAGCAACTCTAATTCTTAATAAATAAACCAATGGTCCCATGCACCCAGCTAATTATTTTTTTATTTTTCACAAAATTAATGTAACCAATTAGATAAATAGTTTTAATCAATAACTTCTCATATACCAAGCTAATTATGTTTATAGTTTCTATAAAATTAACCTAACTAATTAGGTAATGATAATAGTTATCAAGTTACTATGCAGTCAACTAATTTCTTATTTTTTATATTATTAAAAATTAATTAAGTAGCTTAGGTTATTCGAGTCAGCTCGACAGCCCGTGGATTGACCTGGGCCCAGCCCATGTACGTATATAACAGACTGGGTTTCACCCGATAACCAATGAGCGAAGGCCTAAAACCTTGACCCAAACCTCACTCATGGTAGTCTGATATGATTGAATCACGGAACCGCCCGATCCGTTGCTAGTTACAATTTGTCTTGTAAATTGTAGTGGCGAATGAATGTCCTTATCCACATTATAATATACCACTTGGCGTATGGATGGTGACATATGCAAATGGTGTTTGGAGCTCCACCTTTCTATTTTTGGTCTTTAGACGTCAGACACAGCTAGGGATGGCAGTGGACCGGGGCGGGGCACAAGGTCTCCACCCTATCCCGTTTCAAAATCCGAACCTTCATCCTCACCTCCATCCCTGCATGGGGATGGATTTTAACCTTCACCCCCGCCTCCATCCCCGTTTCATGTCCTCTATCCCCGGTCCAAACAAGAGCGAGGCAGGACGGGCCCCCGTTTTCCCTTAGTCTATAGTCATCCCTTAAAGGGACAGGGACATGATGGGGCAGGGATTGGGATGGGGACCGGACGGGGCGGGGGAAAGAGTAAGTTCATCCCCGCATGGGGATAGATTTTATCCTTCATCCCCGCCTCCATCCCCGTTTCATTTCCTTCATCCCCGGTTTAAACGGGGCGAGACAGCCCCTTGTCCCCCGGTCCACTGCCATCCCTAGAGACAGCACGCATCCTTGTGTTCTAGCGCTGCACGCAACACACACACACACTCTCTCTCTCTCTCTATTGAGTTACTTTTTTTTTTTCTAAAAAAATTTATTATATTGTAAGCTCGAACCTTACTAAAAAGATATCTAATTATATATATGACAAATATGCCCCTATATATATTTTGCAATACACTTGCATGCCTTAGGCACGTCCCAAATTGAGAGGGTGGTGTATGTTCGCCCCCGATGATTCACTGAATCCCACGTCTGTGTTCGGGGCTTTGAATGAGCACCACGTATACAAGCACATGGGGCTCGTATTCCCGTGTATGTTGACATAACTTTGCATCGGACTCTGGTGTTGTTGCAAAGACTTAAGTACCCTTTCTTGTTATTCTTCCCATAAAGTGATGGTTTGAGAAAATGACAAAAATGCCCTTCATTCAAACAAGAAAAAACAAACAGTTCAAAAAAAGGACAAACATGTCCTCCATCCAGAAAGTCGAGGATGATGTTGACTCTTCAAAGTCTTCTTCTTTTTCTGTTCAAAAAAAGGACAAACATGTCTTCTTCTTCTTTCTCCGTAAAACACTGTAAAACCCCCTCTCTCTCTCTAGAGAAGAAATCAAGGGAAACAAAGAGTTCTTCCTGGAGAAGGCCATGAACATCAACCCTCTGACTCTCTCTCCCTTCTCTCTCTACTTCTGTGCACATCCAACAGACGATCCTACATTGCTCCATCGTCATCTTCTTATTTTTCCTTCTTCGTAAAACACTGTAAAACCCTCTCTCTCTCTAGAGAAGAAATCAAGGGAGGTAAAGGGTTCCTTCTGGAGAAGGTCATGAACACCAACCCTCTCACTCTCTCTCCCTTCTCTCTCTACTTATGTGCTTGATTTAGAGTTTTTACCCTTACAGGAGGGGGGTCCGGGGGTTCATCCCAGCGTGGGTAGCATCATTCAACTAAATGAGTTGTAGATCCTGATTCAAAGTTTTTACCCATTCATATTTTAAGGCATTAGATCTCATGTTTGAACATCCACGCATGTGCAGTTTGCTTTCATCATGTTCAGTTGCTTTCTAAATTATACTTTGAATTCTGGTGCATTTTAGATCTATCGATTTGTATGTAACCAGAGCTCATTTTAATCTGATTTTTTTACTGCAACTTCATGCATATGTCTTCATGCTCTCCAGCAAAAATCAGATCATTCTGAGTTTGTTTGACTCACTTGAAAAATCGAGATTCAAAACCTGTTATTTTGCACTGTCAGGATTTTAGCAGAATCAGGACCAACTTGCGAGAGTGATTTCTCCCTAACCAGAGGCGATCTTTCCAATCCGTAAAAAGGGTTGTTTTCTAAATTGAATTTAGTTTGTTCATACCAAATTTCAGCGATTTCTATGGTGTTTTCATACCAGTTTCGGGTAAAAAACCATAACCCTGTTACCCTGTGTCATTTTAACGGCTCAGATTTTGATCCATTTTGTTTGAATTTTATTTTCCTAATGGAAGATCATTTTTCAATTATGTAAAACGGGTTCTTTTTGTTTATGTGTCTAGTTCATCCCTATAAATTTTCAGAATTTTTCATGG
Source organism: Nuphar pumila (assembly GCF_984573655.1). NCBI lineage: Eukaryota > Viridiplantae > Streptophyta > Magnoliopsida > Nymphaeales > Nymphaeaceae > Nuphar > Nuphar pumila. The sequence continues at coordinate 122,332,383 of NC_143252.1, read as the reverse complement.
TCAATTACTATTTTATTTTGATTAAATACCAGAACCTTGTATCCAGATTTTATAAATGTTCTGATTTTGGCCTCCATATCATGACTGTTGTAACACTTCTTCAACAAATCGTTATTTGATTGACAATATTCTTCAACAAATTGTTGTTATGATTTTTTTGAGTCTCTAATGAGTTCCTACTATGATTTGTAGTAGTTTTGGGTCTCCAATGAGCCTCACAATGATTTATAGTGTTGTCTGGTCTTTTAACTATGATTTATAGTGCTTTGGGGTCTACAACGAGCCCCACAACAATTTGTAGTATTTTTCAGTCTTTTAACTATAATTTATAGTATTTTTGAGTCTCTAACGAGACCTACAGCGATTTATAGTGTTGCTGGACCTCGCTATAGCGATTTGTAGTATTTCTCGCTAAACACTACAGCGATTTGTGATACAAATCGCTATCCGAATCAGGACCAACTTGTCAGGGCCATATCTCCCTAACCAGAGATCGGATTTCAAATCCGTAAAAAGTAGTGTCTTTGTTATGAAGTTTAGTTTATTTTTGTAAATTTTCAGCAATTTCTATGGTAATTTAATACCCCATTTGGATCTAAAACCAGACCCCTATCAGTCTGCCTTATTTGAGTGACATAGGTTTTTATTTCATTTTGTAAGAGTCATATCTCCCCAACGGAAGATCATTTTTCAAATCCGTAAAAAGGGTTTTCTTTCTCTATGTGTCTAGTTTATATATGGAAAGTTTTATAACTTTTTATGCTCATTTGATATTTCAAACCTGTTAAAAACCGAGATATGTTATAAAATGTTATAAAACTTAAAAAGTTTGAAACTTCCTCTATGTGTCTCGATTTTTAACAGGTTTGAAATATCAAATGAGCATAAAAAGTTATAAAACTTTCCAGATATAAACTAGACACATAGAGGAATAAAACCTTTTTTACGGATTTGGAAAATGATCTTTTGTTGGGGAGATATGACTCTTACAAAATGAAATAAAAACCTATGTCACTCAAATAAGGCAGACTGATAGGGGTCTGGTTTTAGATCCAAATGGGGTACCAAATGACCATAGAAATTGCTGAAAATTTACAGGAATAAACTAGACTTTATAACAAAGACACCACTTTTTACGGATTTGAAATTCGATCTCTGGTTAGAGAGATATGGCCCTGACAAGTTGGTCCTGATTCGGATAGCGATTTGTATCACAAATCGCTGTAGTGTTTAGCGAGAAACACTACAAATCGCTATAACGAGGTCCAACAACACTATAAATCGCTGTGGGTCTCGTTAGAGACCCGAAAACACTATAAATCATAGTTAAAAGACAAAAAAATACTACAAATCGTTATGGGGCTCGTTGGAGACCCCAAAGCACTATAAATCATAGTTAAAAGATCGGACAACACTATAAATCATTGTGAGGCTCGTTGGAGACCCAAAAATACTACAAATCATAGTAGAAACTCATTAGAGACTCAAAAAAATCATAACAATTTGCTGAAGAATATTGCCAATCAAATAACGATTTGTTGAAGAAGTGCTACAACAGTCATGATATGGGGGCCAAAATCAGAACATTTATAAAATTTGGATACAAGGTTCTGGTATTTAATCAAAATAAAATAGTAATTGACCATGAAAAATTCTGAAAATTTACAGGAATGAACTAGACACATAAACAAAAAGAACTCGTTTTACAGAATTGAAAAATGATCTCTCATAAGGAAAATAAAATTCAAACAAAATGGATCAAAATCTGAGCCGTTAAAATGACATAGGGTGACAGGGTTATGGTTTTTGACCCGAAACTGGTATGAAAACACCATAGAAATCACTGAAATTTGGTATGAACAAACTAGATTCAATTTAGAAAACAACCCTTTTTACGGATTGGAAAGATCATCTCTGGTTAGGGAGAAATCACTTCCGCAAGTTGGTACTGATTCTGCTAAAATCCTGACAGTGCAAAATAACAGGTTTTGAATCTCAATTTTTAAAGTGGGTCAAACAAACTCAGAATGATCTGATTTTTGCTCGAGAGCATGAAGTTGCAGTAAAAAATTCAGATTAAAATGAGCTCTGGTTACATACAAATCGATAGATCTAAAATGCACAAGAATTCAAAGTATAATCTAGAAAGCAACTGAACATGATGAAAGCAAATTGCACATGCGTGGATGTTCAAAAATGAGATCTAATGCCTTAAAATATGAATGGGTAAAAACTTTGAATCAGACTCCACAACTCTTCAAGTTGAATGATGCTACCCACACTGGGAGGAGCCCCAAACCCCCCTCCTGTAAGGGCAAAAACTCTAAATCAGGCTCCACAACTCATAAAGTTGAACGATGCTACAGTTAGTGTGCAGGTCAGTCGGTGTTTGATGGAGAAATGTTGGATCGTTTGTTGGATGTGCACAGAAGTAGAGAGAGAAGGGAGAGAGAGTGAGATGAGGTTTTACCCCTCTCTTGTAAGGGTAAAAACTCTGAATCAGAATCTACAACTCATTTAGTTGAATGATGATACCCACGCTGGGAGGAGCCCCCAAACCCTCCTCCTGTAAGGGTAAAAACTCTGAATCAGGCTCCACAAGAGTCAATGTACAAGTCAGTCGGTGCTTGATGGAGCAATGTATGATCTTCTAATGGATGTGCACAGAAGCAGAAATAGAAGGGAGAGAGAGAGTGAGAGGGTTGATGTTCATGGCCTCCTCCAGGGGAGATTTCTTTCTTGGATAATCCTGCAGTGCAGAGACTGGGTCTTAAATAATCATCTTCGGGGCACTTAAGTCTTTACAACCACTCCTTTTCAAGAACCGTCATTTTTTTTGCACCAATGGAGGAGAGGGTACTTAAGTCTTTGCAATCGCATCAAACTCCAACGCTAATTAATGCTGACAAACATGGGGATACGAGACGCACATGCTTACATACGTGGTGCTCTTTGGGACCCCCGATCATGAGATGTAGCTAACTGCCCTGTTCGGGGGGGGGGGGGGGGGGGAACATATAACCTGCTTTGCCCAAATTCGACACGCCCTTTCGCGTGTGTGTGTGTGTTTATGTGGGCTAATACAAAATTAATGAGATTGAATTATGACGAGTATTATATTAGGACTCACCCAACTTGCCTTTCAAAGAAAAAATAACTCACCTAATAATTATATTAGGACTCCAATACGAGATACAAACTGAAACCCGGTTCAAAACCAGACCCAGGTACCATGTCAAATCAAGCATGAACCCATATCATACCCATTTGCATCCCTAAATCAAATTAATGGAAATCTCGTTTAGCTTGGGTCTAAGTGATCGGATCCAATACTGGATCAGGCTACAGAAGATCTAATTTTGAGAGTTAGCAACTCATCAGCTATATCCATATTCTTTAGGGTACATTTGGAAGTAAGAAAGATTTAGGAAAAGTGATACAAAATGAAAAAATAGGTACAATTTTTTTGACCCATTCAAATGAGAGAATATTTCTCTCTAAGAGTTTTTCTAAAAAATACACTTTTTTTATAGAAAACATTTCTCTATGGGAGAGGTGAAAAAAATGTTAGATACCAAGAGAAAGGTGAGGTATGCTCCCACCACCACCTAACATCTCACCATCACCACCATCCATCTCAACCACCACCCACCTCCCAAAAATGACATCGAAGAAGCTTCACCACCACCACCACCACGGATGCTGATTTTTTACCACAATTCATCTCACCAGCGCTCACCTCTCGAAAAATTGCCCTCCCCACCATCAATCACCACCATTAATCACCATCCACCATCACCCATATCCTAAAAAAAAGGACCTTAGAAGCTCCACCACCACCCCCAAGATGATTTTTTGCCACAATCTATCTCACCACCACCATCACCCACCTTTCAAAAAACTGCACCAGAAAAGCTCCACCACTACCCTCTCTTACGCTCTTTCATTTTTTTAAGATTTTCCATTTTATTTTTTTTCATGCTGCACAATCAAGTGAAAAAAATTTATTTTATAAAAATTATCATATCAAAACTTCTTATAAGCACATTTTTTTTCCCACCAGAGTTTTTCAAGTGTTACTTAAAACTTATTTCCTCTTTCATTTGACCTAGGCGCCAGCTCATGTGTCCCAAATTGAAGGGACCCAGTATGCGCATCTCTTGCTATAAGGCCAAAGTTGCATGCTATATCAAGTAACATGTTTCCTATAAACTAGCCATATTGAAAACTTGGTAAAAGTGGTCTTATCTACATCATGACCACAACCGTTCCCACGAGACATAGGTTGTATTTACTGTCTAGGTTCAAGTGAGAAAGGGCAACTTGGGATTTTAGGGCGACGGACATCATGAACAAAGTATGGACAATCTATTATGCCTTCTCGTAAATAGAAAACCAGTTTCTTTTGGGATTTGCAAATTAGAGAGATTTTTTTTTTGGATAATTCAAGGCGAAACCCCTATCACCGACCGCACATTGGTTGGCCTCCGATTGGTGCAACCCTTGGGGTCTCTCGGCCAACCGGGGATTTCACCCCGCTTCAACCTTGAGGCAAGGGATGCCACCATGGGTTTCTAACTTGTAATGTCCGATCAACTTGGTGACATTCACAAGCCGACCCTACCAAATGAGTGGAGCCCTTATGGGATGCAAAATATATAGAAAGATTAGCACCTCCATTTCATGCATATACTTGGAGTCTTAGAACCCAACATAAATCTATATCGAAAATCAATGGTCCAGCGAGGTCAAATGGGAGTCTAATGGTAAAATTACACTATCATAAGTCTTAGGTTCAAATCTCACTATAAACTTTTTCCAGCTTGCCTATCAAGCTGCAGATTTCGATTGTGCCCTTAGCTATGGCTCAACAATTATCGGGATAATCATGAAGCAACTATCTACTCTTAAGCCAACACTGAGGTGGTATCTCATGTGGTAAGCGGGGTCCTGTGTCAAGCTGAAGGCTCAGGATTGAATCGCTCTGCCACATGGGGCGGCTGTGGTTCGGGTACAGGTCCGCCAAATCCCAATTTTCCTTTTAAAAAAAACTATTTACTCTTAAGCCACGTTTGTCCAGGACGCAGGTGCGAGTGCCCATCGTGCCCCCTTTAAAAATAATGGGAGAGGACAATGAGGCCCCTGCAGAGACTGCTTTGTCCCCACATTCAAACATAGGACAAGTTCCTGTGCAGCGCGCTTCCCCGCATGGGATGTGTCTTGTGGGTCAAAATTGGAATTTAGATAAGATATGATGCACGCACTTGAATAATGAATTACAATAATCTTTTGGATAATCGATGGATTATAATAATTGATGAACTTGAATTGCATCATATTGTTGGAACTGACTTGAGTATGTCTCTAAAGAGTTCATTTTGGATCCAGATGCAACTAAATCTGAATTAGCTGGATCCAAAATGAACCTTATCGGTTTACATCCAGTTTTTTGCTTGGAATCTCTAAAGTCAACTTTTAGGAACGATTGTTGAGGGGATAAAAATGAAACAACATTAATTAACCTTAAGAAATGTATGTGCTAATATTAAAAGACAAACAAAAAGGCTCTGGTAGAGTCAACTTGTAAATGTCACCTTGGCGAAAAGTCACGAGTTCGAAACCCACAGAGAGCATGCCTTGCCAATTGCCACAAGGTCAAAGCAGGGCATACTTCTGGGTGGGTCCAAAGGCTTATTGATGCAATCAATGATTGAGCGTGTAGAATCTGTTTTGCTTTTGTTGAGTCTGATGTAAGTTGAATCAATATCCGAAGGGACAACCCGTATACTTGAAATGTGATAGTCCGCAGGCAAAATTGTGAATGAATTAAATGCGTTGAGTTTTTTTTTATTTACCATCATTATGATTGTTTCTTGTGATTGCAATTCTTCTATCTCTGTTCTTTTTTGCTCTATGGTACTCTAATTACAAGCTTTCGTGATTGACAAGTGAAAGATAATTAAGTTCGTGATTGACGAGCGAAAGATAAATAAGCTTGTGGAGGTAAAAAAATGACCGTCGTGCCGTGCTGCCTTATTGAAGAAAATAAGCTCGTGACAACATTGCTCATTTGCTAAAGTTTGTGATCGCAACCCATTGATATTTTAACAATGATGGCATGGGTGCATTATATTTTTTGTGGCAAGAAAATAAAATGTCCTACTGATTTTGTATTTATTAACTCACTCACATGTTCAATATGAATATTGATTTGCAAAATATGAACTTTCTTGTATTTATCCTTTGGTTTTGGTTGAAGAATGCACTACTCTTGAAAGATGGTGAGATGATTTTGACAAATCACAATGAGAAAATGCTCCAACATCTTCAATGTCCATCAGGGAGATCAATGGCCATGAAATGTTACAGTCAATGATGTTATATATTGCTACAAATTGTGAAAATTTCACTTAGGTGCCAACCTTTTGCCCCCTTTTACAAAAACAGCCTCACTCTTCTAAATTTCCAAATATTTGCTTCTGTTTTTATGGGAACTCAATAGAGACCAGCTCTCACATATTGATTATTATGGTTAAATATCAGTTAAATTGAGTTAAATGACAATACCAGGCTCAAATGAGTAAATACTTATTTTTCACTTCAAAAGGGTAATATAAAAAAGTCAAAAGAATCACCTTTTCCAAGATATTTGAAGTTAACCTTTGGTATCTTTTTGGCAGTTTTCACAAAACCTATATCTCATATCAGACAATTCAGAAAAGTATGTATCATATCGGCAGAAAATCGATATGAATCGGCTATTTTTTAATCAATGTAAAAATGCTTAAAATTATTTTTTAGTATTATTTTAATTGTTTTAACACCTGTCACATTTTGATTGACATGAAATATTTTTTATTTTATGTTTTAGCCGAACGATTCACTTGAGAATTGGTATAGAGCCGATTGACAACATTGGTCTGAATCATTTTTCTGTACATCGGTCAATCAAAACAGATCTCAACAACCCCTCTAACTAATTGTCATTTACCTATTTTGCCTGCTAATACTATTTGAAGCCATTATCCAATGTATGGGGTTGTGGTGGACGCAAGAAAGCTTTCATGGTCGACTGTTCTACTTTTTCTTGGATTTATACCGGATAGGTTGTGTTGTTTCAGCCTGCCATACCTACGGTTGTTGTAACAACTCAAAAAAAAAAAATTTGTGTTGATTCGGGTTGGATCCGAACCCGACCCGAACCACCACCTATCGCTGTCATTAAAGACAGCGAGGCAAGCAGGAGGAGGGTTACGAAACCCCCCTCACCGCCTTCCCCTATGCTCTCTTGTCTCTCTCCCTTACCCTCTCGCTCGTCCACCATCACCGACGCCAGCGACCCCCGACAACCCGCCGCCACCGACATCGACGATCCCCTTCCTTTCGACGAGCTTCCCTCCAACGACCACCAGGTACGCTTTTCTCCCCCTTTTCTTTTCCCTCTTTTCTCCTCTTCTCCCTGTCATCGACAGACGGGGGCAAAGCACCTTCCCGTCGGTTGTTTACGACAGGGAAGGGCCATGCGATGGGGTTTTTAGCCCCACCTGTTGCCGACAGGTCGGCAGGGGTAAAACCCCTGCTGCCTGTGAGGAGGATTCCGGTAGGGGGTTTAAGGCCCCTGCCTGCCCTTTTGTCTCTACCAGGGGGGAAGGGGGGGTCGAGACCCCTCCCTGCCTTCTGTTCCTCTAAGGAAACCGACAGGGGCCTTTGGTCCCTGTCTCGTTTCCCTGTTAAGCGAATCGACAAGGGCTTTTGGCCCCTGCCTCCTCTCCCAAAGGTCGCAGGGGGGCTATTGGCCCCTTCGTCTCTCTCTCGTTGCTCATTTTCCTGGTAGGGGCCATCGGCCCCAACCCTTTTTTTTTCATTATTTCAACAAAGGCCGAAGGCTCCTGCCCTTTTTTTTTTGTTGCTATTCCAACAGGGGCCATCGGCCCCTACCCTTTTTGTTGTTCCAACAGGGGCCATCGGCCCCTGCCTTTGTACTTTTTCAGCAGAGGCCGATGATCCCCTGCTTTTCTTTTTCTTTTAAGATTTCCAACAGGGACCGAAGGCCCCTGTCTTTTTAAAAATAACCAGCGGGGGCCGATGACCCCTGCACCTGTTCTTTGGCGGTAAGAGTCGTTCAACCCTACCCCAGCCCTATGTATTTGAGAAGTTGAGTCTTCTCCTTTTTTTTGCTTTTGTCTTGGTTGCATGTTAATATCACATATTTGCAGCTACGACGGATCTCGCTCGTGCTCCGCGACCCGAGCCGTCAATCGTGTACACCCACAAATGCCAACAAGCTTGCCACTCCCCGAGGTAGGGGAAGATTGCACAGAGGACTTGGAGAATTGAATTAGGTTCAATTAAACTAAAAATGATTATTAAATATATATATATATATATACACAAATATATATATATATATATATATATATATATATATTTATATGAGTATGCACTTAACTCAAGGATGCGGTTTCGCGATCCTTGCCCTTTACCTTCTATCATTCTTTACTTGTCGTCGCGCATCGCGTCGCAGTTTTGTGTTGTACTCCTGCTTATAGTTTTTACTTGTCGTTGTGTGTTGTGCGGAGGTTTTGCGTTGCACTCTTGCTTACAGTTTTTACTTGTCGTTGTGTGTTGTGACGAGGTTTTGCGTTGCACTTCTGCTTACCGCCTTTACCTTGCCGTCGTGTTTTGCGCCCAGACTCTTGCTTTTGCATATGTGTTGGTATTGCCTTGCTATTGCAGATAACGTGCATGTTCTTGCTCTTTGTGTATGCCTTAAAGGCATCCTCGTGGAGGATGCAAGAGGCATTTACCACTCTTTCTTTGGTGACGAGAGTTGAGTTGCGAGCTAGTATTATATCCTCATCTAAGGAGAGGGATACCTTGCAAGGATCCTGACTTTTCGAGTATGCAGTCCTGCAGACGAGTTGGGGTTCAAGCAAACTACTTAATAGGGGTTTTATTGAGAAACCTGTATCCTGTCTATCGAGGCTGGTATCGAGTCATGTGAGGCATGTAGATACCCCGATAGCGGATGAGATTCTAAAAAATCACATGCATAATGTTGGCACAAGGTACTGTTGTTTCAAAAGATAAACATTACATCTTTGTGAAACACTCCTGTCGAGGCTTCTATTGAGGAGTTATACCCCCTTCATCCTAGAGTACTTGTAGTCGTGCACGACACGTCTAATACTGTGATGATCGAACGAGACGGTCGTGCAACCTCGAACAATGTTAAATGCATCATACTATAATTACATTAAATAGCCTCACATTCGCCTTCACAGATAAGATGCTCGAGTGGGTTAAAGACCACAACATAAAATGGGTCGTTAATTAAGCAACCCCTAACATGTTTATTCACTTCTGATTGTCTGTTAAGGGAGAGGACAAAGCGGTATAAAACTCCAATGGATAGGTTGTTAACAACCACCCTACGGGCAATGATCTGACCTCTCCAGTCATTGGAGTTAGGGGAAAAAGGCTACAATAGTTAGCTCAACACTTCTGCAGAAGTTGGATGCATCCGTGGCACTACTTTTCAGCCTCTGAGGAATCCTCTCTCGGCTAAAGTCGTCCCCTTTGGAGCAGACTCAACTAGCTATTCGGGTTATTGAAAATATATAGAATAACAGACGTCCAAACTAGTCTTAGTTGTTTCTACGTTTTGCCTGCGCGTACCTGCAGGCCAGTAATATCGAAACATAAAGTTTGTTTACATTGGTTGTTGGGTCATGAGACTCGCTTGCACTACTGATTCACTTGCACTACTGATTCGCTTGCACTACTTATTCGCTTGCACTACTTATTCGCTTGTACTACTTACGCATTTACACTATTTACCTGCTTACCTGTTTAATTGCATATCTGCTTTAAACTGCATAACCTACTGAATTAAATGTACATAATTCAGTTTTTTGTAGTCTCTCTTGTGCACCTACTAGTTTTTCGCGAAACTAACCCATTCTATGGGTACAAGTGATGATTAGGTACACCACAGACGATGATGAGATAGCAAGATGACTCCAAGACTTTCTCCTTCCTGCTCTTAGCTCGCGTCCTGAATGTTTGGGGTTTTGTAGCGGATTTTCCTTGGGATATCCGAATTTTATACTATTTGGAGAACTTCTTAAATGAAATTGGTTTTTCCAAGTGTTTGCAAGTAGCATGAGTTGTGCCCTTTGGTTCTTTTAGCTAACGCGCCCAAAGTTATCAGCTTGCCTTTCTAAAATTTACAAAAGAATAGTCTTTCGCTGATTTTATAAACCATCTCTGAGATAAAGAGATTTCTTTTTAGTCTCTTGTCTATTTTTCTGAAAGGTTTGCAAGTTTGAAATTTTGGGGCATTACAGTTGTCGTGCCAGCAGCGTAAAACTTCGAAGCTAGCACCCCTGTCCCCAGTGCCTATGCTATGTGTTGGCTTGCGCAGAGTTGTGACGCCCATGGAAATCAAACCTTGACTGCCCATCTAGCAATCAAGGCCCCACTCCACAAACCCAACCCTCCTTGGGGCAACTGTTCTCCTACTTGCAAGCAATTTTTTTTATTAAAATCTGATTTAATGGGAGTTAACTTTTGTATTACTCAATTCAGACATGTTTATGGTTTGTAAATTAATGGTTTAGAACTTTTAATTTTCAATCATCAAAAGATCGAGTGTTTTCATCGAAAATGAACCATGATGGTCACATCCATGTAATCTAATCATTGAAAAATGGTTGTTTCAGTAGCGCACTCAGGTAGAGATGGCAGTGGACCTGGGGACAACGGCCGCCCACCCCGCCTCGCCCCATTTGGACCGGGGATGAAGGGCATGAAACAGGGATGGAGGCAGTGATGAAGGTTAAAATCTATCCTCGTGCGGGGATGAAGACGGGGATGAACTTACGCTTTTCCCCGCCCCATCCCCATCCCAATCCCCACCCCGCCCCGCCCCGTCCCCAATCCTTTAAGGGATGACTATAGAGTAAGGGGAAACAGGCCCCGCCCCGCCTCACTCATGTTTGCATCGAGGATGGAGGACATGAAGCGGGGATAGAGGCGTGGGTGGAGGTTAAAATCCATTCCCGTGCGGGAATGGAGGTTCGGATTTTGAAACGGGGCGGGGGTGGATACCTTGTCCCCTGCCCCGGTCTAGTGTCATCCCTACACTCAGGTCTCTCTCTCTCTCTCTCTCTCTCTCTCTCTATATATATATATATATATATATATATATATATATATAGGGGCGTAGCTAGGATTCATGTGAGGGGGGGGGGGGCAAACAAGGGTGTAGCAAAAAAAAAAAAATTGGTGTGATAGTCTAGGGTTGGGGGGCAGCGCCCCAAAAAATATTTTTTTTTAGATAAAATAAAAAATGACTACAATTATTAATAAAAATCTATTTCATATGGACAAATCAAATTATTTGTTGCAGTCTTTCTCAACCTTAATGAAAAATTCTTAAACATTATCTAATGGCAATATATAACACTTGTGCGATAATTTGAAGTTCATAACAATGCATAAATTTTATTTATGACAAAATAAATCAAAATACAAAAGTACCAACTAAAATGGACTTTATGCATAGGAATATATGCATAGGAGGAGCTCATTCATGAACAAAAAATAGGATTTATTCTCAAAATGGGTAAATTGTTTTTTTATTTTAAATAAAATTTGATAAAAAATAAATGTCATGAATTGTTTTAGGTCAGAATCAACCCTATTTCAGAGTTGATTTGATTAAATCCACTCCAATCCACTTTAATGTACCTATAATTTGATTAAATCAAACTAGCACATATTTGATTAGTCAAATTACCCAAAAGATCAGTGTCTCATCGTCGTGCCCGGTCAGTGTCTCGTCATCTTGCTCACTCAGGAGTACGGGAGCAGCGTCGGAGGCTTTGAGGAGAAGCGTGGGCGACTGACGTCAGAGGAGAAGCTTGACCGGCGTCAGAGAAGAAGTTGGGCGACTGGGCGACGTTGAATCGGTCGTCAGGAGTCGGGGGATTTGGGGAAGACGAGGGTAAGGGCTAGGTCACTCAAAATCAAGATCGAAGAAGAAGAGAGATTGAGGGGTAATAAGTTAAACGGGTCGGATCCAGCAAGGGCGGGTGCCCACCCTCGCGAGGTGCTGAATCCGACCGAGAATCAGGGCTGGGCTAGGACTGGGCTTTTAAATTATTATTTTTTCAACTGGGTCGGGAGGCAGGATTGGGCTGCCCCCCCAGCTCCGCCTTTGCGACCCAGGAATCATCGCTGGACTAGGACTGGGCTTTTAATTTTTTTTTTAACTGGGCCGGGAGGCAGGACTGGGCTACAACCCAGTCCTGCCCGCCGCCCACCCCAAGCTCCACCTTTGTATATATATATATATATATATATATATATATATATATATATATATATATATATATATATATATATATATATATAAAAGAGAGTGAGAGAGAGAGGAATGAAAACCTACCCACTAAAAAACATGCCAAACCTACCCACAAGCTGAAAATTATGGGTATATATGCACGCCTAGTTTACCTACACTACCAAGCTGGAAATTATGGGTGTGAGCTCATCTGGTTAATCTGAACCTATAGAAGTATTTACATCATGTTTTAAAAACATAATGTTTTGAGTCATGAAATTTTGTTACAATGTGAGCCTTAGATTTTTCAAGTTCTTGAAAATCCTACGTTCCCATCACATTCACCTAATTCAAATCACCTGAATATGATTTCAAATCCAGTGGATAATCCGAATATGTAATCATATAAAATACATTAGCTAGCTGAATCCTGATTCGATGCATCTCACTCCAAATCTGATTAAACAATGTCTTATTAAGTGGATTCAGTAATGCCTGCTTCTCATTCGAACTTGGGATCCGATTAATTAATCTGGATCCAGAATGAAGCTTTGCATCTGAATCTGAGTCCGAATCCAGCTAAAATCTGAATTTGGATACATGTAAATGTCAGATTTGAAGTGAGCTGGATCCGTATTCTATCTTGGCTGATCCCCAATGGACTCTGAATCTGAATCCAGACCAATTAAGTTAGATCCGATTAAGTCAGACTCGGTATTACTGACCCGTTTACATCCCTACTTCTTATCCTGAAGTATTTGGATTTCTGTTTTAAGAAGACGTCGTTGGGTGAAATCAGAGTGCTTTGGGCCCACTTCAGAAATGAAACCCTAAAATTGGGTCAAGGTCTAGGTCTAGGTGGGTTGAGATCCAAATTCATCGAACCCACATGGTGCGTCTGGTCTGGTACAATTCTAAGGTTGCAAACCATGGTGCCAAAGCATCAGTCCCGTCCAGACCACGTCAGACTGGGCTCAGATCCCTAGTGGATCAGACAAACCTTTTCAAGTCAAGTCAGGTCAATTCAAAGGCTCTCTGAAAACTGAGCCACTGGCAACGACAAATTGGTCTGCAACAGTAGGTTGACCTGGTCTACACCCAAGCACCCAGTGACTTTGACCATTCACAGTATGAGCAAAAGGCCCTCACTTTCACTCAAACGAACCCCATGGGTCCGTATTAATAAGTCAAGCCCAAAGTAGACCTGGTCAGTCAAGTTTCCAATACCCACTGAACCCTTAAAATGGTGACGCTGCACTCACTGTGGTCCGGTGGCTCGGATCACTGAATGTTTTTTTTTGAAAGGCAAGCTGGGGTTAGGCAGACCCTTACCAGTTATACAACTATACCATTGGGTTTTGAACCTGCAACGTCCCAACACAAGATGACATGCACTATCTGCTCCTACCAGACAAGCAAATCCCACCGTTGGTCGGATCACTGAATGCTATTATAAAGTAAGGACCATAGTGAAAGTGCCCCTCTAAGGGAAGAAACTTGCTTTCATCCTTTGGAATCAAGAAGCATTGGGGAAATCTCGCTTTTTAGTTTGGGAGAAGCACCATTCCCTCTTGCTTTTTTTTTTGGTTTCTCACTCGTTTCCCTTCCGAATCCCGCTTCTTGTTTTCCCTCACTTTCTCATTTTTTTGTGTGTTTTTGATGTTATTATTTATTGTTTAGCTTCCTCCTTGTCAGTGTGACGAATATCGCGAGATTTATGAAAATCTCACGATAATATCACAAAATTGCCTAGAAGTTTAAAATGGCAATTTCTCGCAAGATTTTCAAAATATTGTGAGATTTATGAAAAAACATAAATATCGTGATTTAAACACGATATTTATGTTTTAAATGGCTATTTATCGCAAAAAATCCTATATTTTTATTTTTAATACTTTTTATTAATATTTTCTTATAAAAATTATTTTTTATATTTTTAATTAATTTTTTATTGCCAAGATTTTGCCAAAAAAAATGCAAAGATGTATGAAATTTTTTCAATTTCTCATGAGTTTTTGAAAAACTAAAAATTGTCGATAAATACTTTTGTCACTATGCTCCTTGTTTCCTTAGTGCTTTCCTTTTTCATACTTTTCACACACTTCCATAATAGCTCCCAAAAGAATCATGCGTAGCGTTTCATACTACTTTTTAACACTCGCTTCTTGTATCCATTTCGATTAGGGGGTGGCAATCGGGTGCGGGTCAGCGTGTCAGCACACCTCAACCCGAACCCGACCCGTTTATTGGTCGGCTGTGGCAAACACTAACCCGACCCATTTAATAAACGGGTAACCTGACATGACCCGCCAACCCGTTTAATAAATGGGTTGGGTCAGAAAACGGGTTGGTGGGTCGGGTTGGCTGGTCGTCGGGTTGACCTGCCCGCCTAACCCGTTTATTAAACGGGTCAGCCGGGTTGGCATACCCCCAACCTAGCCCGTTTAATAAACGGGTTAGGCGAGTCGACCCATTTATTAAACGGGTTGGCTTAAGCCCAACCCGAACCTGCCTAAGAGGCAGGTTGGCGGGTCGTGTCAGGTTTTGCCACCCCTAATTTCGATCCCTGGTAACTATGGGGTAAGGCTGTACCAACGAGTCATGAACTGGTTTGCGCAGAAGGTTCAGGGAAGTCTCCAATAGGTGGGCTCATGACAGTAGGTTAGCACAAGATAGGCCAACTCAACAAGGTTTCCGATGCCATTGACCATGGGCAATAGAGGAAATGGTAATTCCGCTTTCTGACCTGCATTAATGGATCGGGTCAACTACAGGTCAGCAGACCTTACCTTTTCTGATAAAGGGGTCCACGAAATCTACCTTATAAAAATAAGAAAAATGGTAAGTTTATACTCTGACAATCATGGTTGGGACCCGCCTAACATTAATTTGAAGGGAACAAAACGGGTCGGTATGGATCTTTTAGGTTTAAACCAACACTTTATCTGACGTTTGAAAAGCAGGCCCAGATCTGAATCCAGATACGTTCCGGATCTCATAGTAGAATCCAAGATTCCCGCTCCTCTTTTTTTCTTTTTTTGTTTTACTGCTTTGCCTTTGCCGTACCGCTTAGAGGAGGTGGTAGTTGCCAAATCCTTCCTTTAGTGTAAATACAAAAGAGAAAAATCCTCACTTCTCATCCCAAATGCATAAACGCCCGTCTTAGGGAAGAGATTCCAAACGGAACCACTAGTGTTTGACCAAGATTTTGCCTCGGAAACACCAAATGCAACGCTCATCCCAACGCCTAGATTCCAAACAGAACAGAAGCTGGAGGACAACCCCACGACTATTACTCGATCGGGTTAGTGAAGCAGTCGGGTCTGGTCCAGGGTATTTACATCAAAATCATGAACAAAAAAAAATCTGGTTCCGATGCATGTAAAATCATATCCAACAAGGATTAAAGCTACACTCATTTGGCTTGCAGTTGGATCCTTATCCAATAGCATGTACATTTGGGTCCATCCTGGTTCCAACCAATTTATGGATATGGAACAAATGACCAGATTCTTGAGCATGCAAATTAGACCTATTAGTCAGGTCGTATCAGTTTTGGATCAGATACACATGCAAATAATGAGTTGGATCCATAAAGGATCAAAATCAGATCCAACCAGATTCTATTCTCTACATGCAAAAAATATTTTGAGACTGATGTTTCCAGACCTGGGGCACGTTTGGAAGAGAGAAAAACTCTCATAGGAAAAAAAAAGTTTTGCTTATGAGAGTTTTTAATATGAGAAGTTTTTCAAAACAAAGTTTCTCAAGGAAAATGTGAAAAAAGAGAGAGAGAAGGAGGAGGGTGGTGGTGGTGGAGAGATGATGACGAAGAGTATAAAAATAAATTTTAGCCTTCTCTAGGGAGGAATGTTTCCTATAAAATATTTCTAAATAAAAAAGTTTCTTTAGTTTGAAAGGGTCAGAAAATCCGCATGAATTTTTTTATTTTGTATCACTTTTCCTACCTCTTTCCCACTTTCAAACGTGCACCTTAATATTACCATTGCCATGATCTGTCGCAAATAGTGGTTGATCTGATCCAATGGTCCACATTTGAGTCGAGTTTGGTCGGGTCAGACCTCTGCTCTGTATTTTTATCTGACAATTTATTGATGGATGTGGATTTTTAGAACAAGATCCAAGCATGCATTCAGATTGGATATGGAATTGATCAATCAGATTAATGTTGGATTTGGGTTGGATTCTGACTTTATTCAGGATTTACATTCAGATTCAAATCATATCCAATCCATTTGGTTCTTCTTTTAACCAATCCAGCACTGCAAATACATCTCGGATCTGGATTCAATCCTACTTCATCCGATCTCATTCAGATCTAGACCCAGATTTCCAATTCAGATTCGAATCAAACAGATCCGACCCGTATCCAACAGCTTTGGATCCCTAATTACGTGGCGCAGACGAGGACAGTGGGCCCGCCCTAAGCTACCGCGAGGGCCCACACGACCTGTCAATTATCCAGGGGAGCTATAACAGGGACGAAAAAGTAATTTCACATTCAGAGAGTGATTGGTTCAGTAAGCTACACTAAAGAGTAAAGAACCAATAGAGTCAAAATAGTAATTTCAGTTTCACGGTACCACCAATAAAAAGCTGCCGCTATGGCTCGCCGACTGCTATGGTCTCCGACTCGGGCCTCCATCCCGGACGTATCGTCCGGCTCTGAGAGAAAGGAACACGACCGGGAAGGAACCGATCCGATTCGCTCCCCTGTGTCTCCTGGTATCTTTATCCTTTGAGAGAGAGAGAGAGAGGGGGGGGGGGGGAAATGTATTCGTCGTCTTCGGTGTCGCAGATTAAGGTTTCCGGCGGGGCGGTGGGCGGAAGGGGGCGGGAGGGCGGTGGGGCTCCTCCTCCTGCGGCCACTGGGGCGGCGGCGGGGGGGAAGAAGAAAAGGGCGAGGTCAGCCGCGGATAGCGGGTGCCAGGTGGAGGGGTGCGGCGCCGACCTCTCTACGGGAAAGTCGTACCACTTCCGGCACCGAGTCTGCGAGATGCACTCGAAGTTTCCGGCTGTCGCCGTCGCCGGCCGCGATCAGAGGTTCTGCCAGCAGTGCAGCAGGTCAGGTCCTCGTGGGTAGGGAGGGGCAAGCTCTCTCTCTCTCTTTCTCGGTCGATCATTGATTTCCTGCATGTGGATTTCTTTGCTTTTGTTATTATAAATTTTCTTGTGAATCGAACTTATGGATTGTTCCGTCTTTGGTTCTTAATATTGTGGATGGAGTTTAATTGGTTTTCGGATTTTTTTATGTGAAATAATTGTGAGTTAATTCTATTTACTTTGGTGTCATTATAAGCTTTTGGTGAATATTTTCTGTGTTTTTTTCTGTTTGGTATCATCGCTTTTTGGTGCTTCGATTTCTTCCTTTCTGTATTTTTGTGAATGCTGGTCCTATTCTTGTTTGGTTGTTTCGATAGTTGAGATTTCCTTATGCCCTTGCATCTGTGTTTTTCTGGGTTGCTGGTTAGGCAATAAATCTGAAGTCATATAATTGCTTATGTATTCTTTTTGTGGCTTTGTTCCTTTTTCGGATACGGGTTGGTGCTTTCCTACAATCATCTGATGTTAATTTTGATGTGGCTGCTTTTTCATTTTCTCTTTGCCTTTTCTCTTTCTTCAGATTTAGAGTGCTCTTTTCCTTTTATGTTTTTTTCTTTTTCAAATTTTGTTGATATTAGACTTCATATGTGTTTGCTTGTTGGCGGTTGGTTCCGTCTTTCTTTGTATGGTGTTTTCCTATTCCATACAGTTTTGTGAGGAAATTATTATGTTCACTTTATGTTCTCTTTCTACATTTTTTGCGTATTTTTGGCTGGCAATTGTGCTTGGCCTGTTGGCGGAGGCGGAACACACTTTCATTTTTGTTTTTCTCGTTATCTTTTTCTTTTTTGAAGTTTTAGTGAACTGTAGATCGTCGGTTGCCTGATTTCCAAGCTTACAGACACATTTGAGTTAAACCCTTTAGTCAAATGAGTGGTGTTTTTTCATTGGCATGCATATTGTGGTTTGTGCATGGCAATTGTGAGAGGGTAATTGTTGTTCCTTGGGCTACTTGTCTAATACACAGTTGATATTAGACTCATATGCTAGATTTGGTTACCAGTTGGCCACTAAAATGTACTACTATAGAGAATGAGCTATATGCAACTTGGTGGAGGTTATTTTGGGACAGTTGTTCAATATGGTTAGTTTGTCATCTTCCGTTGTTAGTCCTGACAGAATCACATACATGTTTGTCCAAGCTCATTTATGTTGTGTTTGTAATAAATTGCTACTTTTATTGAATTTCCTATTTGTGTTAAAAAAATTTCACTGGATATAGTTTATATTTTGTTTTCTTTTTCTTTCCTTTTTCTGCATAAGGAATCAATTGCGATTTTGGGTTGGAGTAGGGTAACACTCTGCAGATTACTTGAGGAATTGTTCATAAGGTTTTCTTGCCTAACATATCTGAAGTTTTGCCAGTGGCAACCCTGCGTGTTTTTTCCTTTCAGGTTTTGCTATCTTGCTTGTTCTTGAGAACAGTATATACCAATTTAAACTATGTACACGTGGATGATAAGGTGATTAGGCTATTCGGATCTGCATCCTGTAGAATGTATGAGATCTGTTGAATGGGGTATTGATGTCAGGACCTGTTAGTGATACATGCAATCTCGTGTATATTTGCATTACTCTGAGCAAATCTGTCAAGGCGACACAGTGGACAAAAGCTAAAGGTGGCTGAAGCATAAGCCTCAATTTCTGAACGACATTTTTTTCTATTATGTTTTTGTTCGTCTTCCTTTTAACTTAAGTTTAATGGAATCCATGCCTTGGATGCAGAAACCATAGTTTTGGAGGCATCCAATACAACTAAAGAGGAAAAGAATGCACCTTTCAAAAGTGTGAATATTTCATATGCTTTTCTGAAATTTAGATGCTTGGTTAAATTTGTGTGAGTATTTTTCCATGCCAACGTTAGTTGATTACAAGTGTTGCAGTGGGAACTATGAAAGAAATCATTTCTACCTATTACTGTTTACAAAAGGGTTCAGGATTATTGTCGTTTAGCTTTAAATTATTGAAGTTTTTCCTTTCATTTAATCCATAACATAACTACATAAGACAATGTAGTATAACAAGATAAAAGATCTGATGTAGTAGAAAAGATTTCCACTCATGTTATTTAAAAATGGTTTAAGACACCAATGATGTAAATATCATGATAAAAGATCTGATGTAGTAGAAAAGATTTCCACTCGTGGACATATCATACACAAGTTCAAGACACCAATGTTGTAAATAGTGTATCAAAAGGGTCTAAATCACAAGTGTACCAAACTGGATCACATCATATTGTAAGATACGCTACTAAAAGAATTAAAAACTTTGAAATATTAAAAAATTTGGAAAAATCAGATGACAATAAAAATGAAAATATAGTAAATATATTTAAGCTCTAATCTACTGAAAGTTTAGAACATGCAATACGCTTGGAGGTAGACTACTAAAACATGTTGAATAGTAGTAACTAACAAGAAACACCTAATAAACAAAAAAAAAACAATGAACCACCAAAGAACTCAAAATTAATAAACAAGTAAAAGAACATAAATATATATCCAAACAACAACTACGCCTTCATCCCAAAACAATTGGGGTCGGCGATATGAACCAAAAAAGAAAATCATTCTGGGTCTTCCACATGAATCCTTCTCCTCCAATCATTTCTATCCAATGCCATGTCCTCGGTGAGGTTCAAAGCATTCATATCCTTTCCTATCATCTCCATCCAAGTCTTCCTAGGCCTATCCCGACCACTTTTAACTAATATATTTTTTCATTTCTCCATCCTTCTAACTGGAGCATCATTAGGCCTTCGCCGAATATGTCAAAACCACCGTAAACGATTCTCTCTCATCAATATTTATGATTACATAAAAGTTTTATGTTAAAATACATTAAGAAAAGAACTGCCAGGCTATTTCCAAAATTTTGGAATGTAAATCCATCATGCCATTTGCGGTTCTCTCCATTATTTCATAAGTTTCAGATCTTTTTCCGATCCCTGAAGTTGGTGACAGTGACGATGGGTCGTCTTCATGAGCATTTTATCTTTAAAATCAGTGATAACCCTTCATTCTAGGAGCTCTACCTTGTTCTCCTAAACACAACAATCTCAACATGAAGATTGACTGGAATATGAGGATAGGGACATTAGTTGTGTATAGTTTCTTTGGCTCTCAAGATGATATATGAATTTATAAAATCCATCGCTAATATCAAGTCCAAAAGAAAGTCACTTCAGTGTTCTAATTCCAGACTCAAGCTCAACTAGTTCATAGTACTGCCACATTGAGTATTTCTGTGTTGGTCCATCGGTACATCTAACTCAAAAGCCCCAAAATAATGAATAATTTATATGAGCGTGTGAAAAATTAAAGTTTATTAAAAATAACCTCTTAAAATATATTATAGATCGGGCCTCTTACCTCACTGTTTTGAGCTTTAGGGCCCTCTTATACTTTCAAAAAGAAAGGTTCACTTATAATCACACAGATCTAGCCTTTCTTTAGGTTAGTTGAGGCACCTAAGGGTCGGTTTTGATATATCCTTGCACAAAAACATCTCTATGATAGAGGATGTCTAAGGCTCCATCTTTTAATATCCTTGCACAAAAACATTGTAATGAAGTATGCAGGATTACAAAAACAAAGTGCAAAACGCACGTACAAGTCCAAGAGTGGACAATTACAAAAGCACAATACAAGCACAAAAGTGCATAAGCAAAAGTCCACTATTGAGACAATACAAAGTGCCAACAAAGGGCAACACCAACAAGTAAAATAATAGGATGTTATTAATAATATGCTTAAAAAGCATTGGGAAATATAAGGGGAACACCTCCCCTATTTATATACAACAACCAAGAGGGAGGCCATTGGGAGCTCCCTTCATAGAGACGTTGGGGAGCTCTCAACGATCATATTTATGACCGTTGGGACCCCAACGACTCTATGTTGTGGGGCCTCCAATGACATGGAAAAAACAAAAAAGAAAAAGGAAAAAAATAAAAAAAAATAAAAGAAAGAAAAATATAATTGTTTTTAATAAACAAGTCTAATTACATGTGAAAAGACTAAAATGCCTCTGTCGAGCAAACTATTACAATATAGATTATATATATACATGAATATATATACATACATATATATTTTAACACTCCCCCTAAAACTTACAGGGAAATGATCGAAAGTTTGCTAGGGAGAAAAATAAATCGAGGAGCAGGAAGAGCTTTGGTAATAAAATCTGTCAGTTGGTACTCTGATGTGACATGTGACAATGTAATAGTTCTTCTTAAATACTCATCACGCACATAATGACAATCTATCTTAATATGTTTGGTTTACTCATGAAAGGTGTGGTTGCTCACTATGTAGATTGCACTCTTATTATCGCAACACATCTTCGAATGTGTTGAGATGATTATTCTCATATCATTGAGAAGACTTTTAAGTCATACAAGCTCCATCATTGTCGTAGTCATTGCACGATATTCAGCTTCAGTTGAGGATAATGATACTTTTTGCTACTTCTTGCATCTCCATGAAATCATAGTCACCTAAAAATACACAAAACCGGTATTTGAGACTCTATCATTGGGATTTTCACCCCAATCAACATCAGTATAAGCATGTAAATCTAATGAAGAAGATGATAGAAAAACCCCTTTTGTTATAGTATTCTTGATTTATCTAACAATTCTCAAGACAATACTCATGTGCATAGTGGTCGCAGCATGCTGAAACTGGCTGACCGAGTGAATTGCATGAGCTATGTGTGGCCGAGTGATAGATAAGTAAGTGAGCGACCCAACTAGTTGGCGGTAAGGTGTAGGCTCTTCAAGCAGAGTCTCATCTTCCAGCTTCAATTTAGCATTAATCACTTATGGGGTTTCTATCTTCTTATCATCTGTAAATCCAGAATTAGTACAAATATCAACAAGTTTCATTTGAGAAAAAATATACCCTCTGGGAGAGTACGCAACTTCAATACCTAAGAAATATTTTAAAAAACCTAAATCAGACATATCAAAATTTTATTTTAAAATATTTTTAATATCACTAATTCCCTCTTTGTCACTTTCGGTGATAATCATATCATCTACATAAAGTAAAATAATAACAACCATAAATTTTGTACTTTTAACAAAAAGAGCAGTGTCAGTACAACAAGAATGAAAACCCAGATGAGTCATTACCTTACTAAATTTATCATTTCAAGCTTTAAGAGCTTGTTTTAGACCATACCAAGCTTTAAGAGTTTGTTTTAGTTTTAAAATGACATGGATGGATTATGGATCTAGATTTGATTCATGATCCAAATTCATATCCAAAATCCAATTGGATCTCAACCCAGACCGGATCCTAGTCAATGTGGATCCCAGACTGGGTTCAGATCCATATTAACATGGGTCCAACAGAGCGGGTCAATTCTAATCCAAACCAAAAAAGACTAAAAAATATAGGGCGGCCATTTTAGAAAAATGCATTTTTTTGAACCAACCATTATCCAATTTTGAGAAAACAGATCTCCTACGAGATCTACGTTTCGAGACGGATCCAACGATGGTCCTAGCTCAATTTCGCTTTCGAATTTTGCCTAAATTTAACCTGAATTTTGCTCGAATTTAAAGGTTAAAAACAATAAATTTCACAGATTTTGATTAACATAATTAGATCTTATCAATGGCCTCTAGACCAAGTCTAGACCCAGACGTCACCTCATAATTAAATGTTTTCCACGATTTTATTAAATTAAATATATAAATATTTTAATTTAAAAAATAATATTTTTAGGCTTAAAAATCATGGAAAATTACGAGATGTTACGTCCCTACCCTCTTAAAAGAATTTCGTCCACGAAATTATAACGTACCGAATAAATGTGGGTAGTATTCATGCATATCGGCCTTAGGCTCTCAAGTGCACTTGCCGAGTCTGTGATATTGCCAACGCACTTTCACTAACGGAATCATCCTACTCCGAAGTATCTTCTCATGGCGATCCACAATCTCCACCGGTCTCTCTTATGTCGTCATATCTGGTTGTATTTCGACTGCCGCATAGTGAATAACATGTGAGGGATCAGGTACATATTTTCTCAACTTCGAGACGTGAGAATCATTATGGATCTAGGAAAACTGAGGAGGAAGTGCCACTAGGTAAGCTAGCTCGCCAACACGCTCAAGGATCTCAAAAGATTCAACGTGTCGAGGACTAAGCTTCCCCTTATTCCCGAACTTGAAAACACTCTTCGTAGGCGATATCCAAACAAACACGTGATTGCCCACAACAAAGCTAAGCTCTCTATGCCGCTGGTCGGCGTAGCTCTTCTGTCTGTTCTGCGCTGCAACTAAACGCTGACGAATCATTTGTACCTGGTCTGAGTAGTGCTGGATAGCCTCTGGACATTCCACTGCTCTCACTCCAACCTCGTTCTTGCACACCAGAGATTTGCATGGTCTACCATACAGAGCTTCATACATAGCTATATCAATACGGGCATGGTAACTGTTGTTATATGAAAACTCTACAAGTTTCACATGCCTGTCTCAATCCCCTGCCCAATCTATCGCGCATGTTCTAAGCATGTCCTCAAGATTTTAGATCGTACGTTTTGTTTGTTCGTCAGTCTGTGGGTGAAAAGCCGTATTGAACTTCAACGTGGTACCCAAGGCCTTCTGCAATTGGCCCCAGAAATGAGATGTGAAGCGAGGATCTCAGTCGGACATGATAGAACGTGGTACTTCGTGAAGTCGGACAATCTCATTAATGTACAAGTCTACGAGGCTCTTCAAGCTCAGACTCACCTTGATTGGCAGAAAATGGGCACTCTTCGTCAACCTGTCTACTATCACCCAGATGACATCATGCTGACGACGGGTTCTCGGCAAACCCACGATGAAGTCTATCGATATGTTGTCACACTTCCACTCAGGGATGTCCAAAGGCTGCAGCAGTCCATCAGGTCTCTGGTGCTTGATCTTAACTTGCTGGCAAGACATCGAGACACAAACTCTGCGATGTCCTGTTTCATCCTGTTCCACTAATACGTCATCTGAAGGTCCTTGAACATCTTGATAAAACCAGGATGAACGGAATACTTCGACTCATCAGCTCTTTCCGAAGTGCCTTCGAAACCCACCATCTGTTTCCAAATATAATAGTCTCATCCTTCTCACGATGGAACTGCGCATTCGGCTTTTGGGCACTCTCGCACAACCTCTCGAAGTCCAGATCGGCTGACTGAAGCTCCTCCATATGATCAATGATCTCAGGTTGCGCCCTCATCTTTGCACAAAGGATGTGTCCGACTTCGTCTGCAAATGGCTGCCACTTGACAAACTCTTCAAGCAAGTCTCAACTTCGACCAATCAAGCTGGTTGTCGTAACCAATGTCTTCTTGCTCAGCACATCTGTCACTACATTCGCTTTACCAGGGTGGTAAGCGATGGTGAACTCGTAGTCCTTGAGGAACTCTAACCACTTGCGCTGGCTCAAGTTCAGATCCCTCTACGTGAAAATATACTCGAGGCTCGTGTGGTCAGACAGAACCTCGAACTGCTTTCCATATAGGTAGTGACACCAAATCTTCAATGCGAAGACAACGGCCGCTAACTCCAAGTCGTGCGTGGGATAGTTCTTCTAATGCATCTTCAGCTACCGAGAAACGTAACCGATGACCTTTATGTGTTGCATTACGACACAACCCAGGCCGGTTTCTGAGGCATCGTTATACACTCTAAACCCTCCTGACCTAGAAGACAAGGTCAAAACTGGGGCTGAGGTCAACCTCTTCTTCAGCTTCTGAAAGCTCTCCTCGCACCGAGGTGACCACACAAATTTCACCCCCTTTTGCAGTAGTTTCGTCATTGGGATAGCTATACGTGAGAAGTCTTGGATGAATCAGCGGTAGTACCCTGCCAATCTCAAGAAACTTCTGATCTCTGATATTGTTTTCCGTTGCTTCCAAGACAACACTGTCTGTATCTTGGTTGGATCTACCTCAACTCCCTTTTTGATATGACATACCAGAGGAAATCACTCTGTCGAGCCGAAACTCACACTTAGAGAACTTAGCATAAAGCTTATGTTCCCTGAGTGTCTGCAACACGATCCTTAAATACTCTATGTGCTTATCCACGCTCTCAAAATATATCAAGATGCCATCAATGAACACGATGACAAATTGATCTAGACACAACCGAAAGTCTCGATTGATCAAGTCCATAAACGTTGCAGGGACATTTGTGAGTCCAAAAGATATCACCAAGAACTCGTAATGCCCGTATCTGGACCTGAATATCGTGTTTGGAATATCCTCTGCCTTGATCCACAACTGATGGTACCCTCGAAAATCAATCTTGGAGAACACCTTTGCCGTGCAAAACTGGTCAGGCAAATCGTCAATCCTGGACAAAGGGTACTTATTCTTCATGGTGACTTTATTCAGCATGCGGTAGTCGATGCAGAGTCTCATGAATCCATCATTTCTTTTGACAAACAACACTGGTGCACCCCAAGGTGATGCACTCGGACTGATGAAACCCTTGTCAAGAAGTTCCTGCAGCTGCTTCTTCAATTCAACAAGCTCTGCAGGTGCCATACGGTATGATGCAGGAGACACTGGTGTCGTGCCAGGCACTAGCTCGATCGAAAACTTGATCTCTCTGTGAGGTGGCAAACCTAGTAAGTCCTCTAAAAAGACATCCGGAAACTCGCGAACCACGTCCAATTGTTTAAGGGGTGTCTCCTGACTGTTAATAGCAAACACACTGGCCAAGAACATCACATAACCCTGCTTGCAATATTTCGAGATATTCATCGCAGAGACGATCTTCACCTCACCTACTGTCCTAGTCACTTGAAACACCAACACTGATAAATTAGGGCGCTCCAAGCAAACCTTCTTACCTTGACACTGAAGAGTCGCATTATGCCGAGACAACCAGTCCATACCCAGAATGACATTGTAAAATGTCATGTCGAGTATGATAAGGTCGGCAAACAACTCATGTTCCTCAATGACTACTCGAACTGTAGGAAGGTACTTCCCACATTGAGTGGACACGCCCATCGGAGACATAATATCTAGTGTTTTCTTTAAGCTAGATGATACAAGGTCAAGTAGTCTAGCAAAAGAGGAGGTTATAAAGAAATGGGTTTCCCTCGAATTAAACATAACACGAGCAAGATGGTTAGCGACAACGATAATACCTTCGATCTGGTCGGCCTGATCGCTATGCTCTGTAGCCGTGGCAGCATTTGTCTTCCTTTGCGCCTATTACTGTTGAGTCCTCTACTGCTGCTGACTGCCCTGGGTTGTTGGCTTGTTCGGGCAGTACTGGACAATATGGTCGGGTTGCTGACACTGATAGTAGACCCCTTTGAAGAGAGGACAAGAACCAAAGGGATGGCTCTTGTTGCACCGCTTGCAAGTCGATTGAGTCTTCTCTTGTTGCTGTCTCTGTTGGTTCCCCTGCTAGGTCTTCTGCCTCTTGTTATTCACCCCCTGCGTCTTGCCACCGCAAGTGGGTTCTTCTGCGCTCCCCCGTTGCCATTGCCACCCTTCTTCGACTGTCCACCCTTGAATCGCTCCTACTCCTCATTCAGGATGCAGTCCTGTATTATACCGCGTCGTAGGATACATGGTGTATCGTACGATATGTGGCTGGCACTCTTTAAAAGGATCAAAACTTGACTTTTTTTAATTTTGGGTTTTCTGATTTTTCTTTATTTTTTTGAAATTTTTGAAAAAGAATTATTAAAAAATTATGATTTTTAACGATACGCTACAATACATGTCTAACTTTGGGCCCGACCGATACGGGTAACAATACGCTACCTATAACCTTGTATATGTGTGTGTAGGCATAGATGTTAATAACTCCCATGTGTACATCTCTTTTACATTGCATTTTTTTCGGTTTTCCATTTTGATAGATTATATTTTGAGCCAACCCTTTTCTATTGACAGTTTGAATATTTTTGTTTTTTGTTTGTTTTCATGGATGTTTGTACAGGTTTCATGATCTAGCAGAGTTCGATGATGATAAACGCAGCTGTAGAAGGCGCTTGGCTGGTCATAATCAGCGCCGCAGGAAACCCACGCCTAACCTGACGACTTTTATCCATTACCCTGCACAAATTACTGCTCCTTCGGCCTTTTATGGTGAATCGATTTTTCAAAACATTTCTTTTGTAGAGTAGGAATGGATGATAATTTTTTATGGCATTTATTTATATGAAAGATCTGAATATGTTTGATCATCAGGTAGACAGTTCGCCACTGGTCTTACCATAGATAGGCCATCAATGCATTTTAACCCTGGAAAGCCCATGAGCACTGATGGTTGTGACGCCTTCATTGGTCGGGGGGCTGCTGCTTCACCTGGACTGATGTCCTTCAACCCCAATCAAGACACGCTATTACTCCACCCAACCTCAAATGTTCATTATGAAAGGAGGCTGCACGATTGTTACATGGAGCCAGGTGGGCAGAGATTGTCACTTAAGAATGGATGCAGTGATGATGGTGGTGCAGAGTATTTATCGGGTACTTCTGACAATGGGCGTGCTCTCTGTCTTCTGTCAAAGGGATGGAACAATGTTGGGATCAACACTGCTCCATCCATGAACCAAAAGCCACTGGCGAAAATGGTGCCACAGGATTTGCAATTTGGTTCGCTTTTGGATGATGAGCTGCAAGTGCATTTGCAGCCATCAAGTTTCTTTCCTCCAGCGACCTTGGTAAGCAGGCCTGCATTTTCAGTATTCCCAATTCCCAGATGCAATGCAGGTTAAACCTTGGCTGCTGAATGTTCTTTGATTTCCCTTCGAGGTGGATAAGCTTTAGTGCAGGGGACACTGAGTTTTACCACTACTGCTTTTCAGTCTCAGACAAGTTTAGATTGTTGAATACATTCATGGATGTATGGATTTAAATTGCATTTGCCATATTCTGATGATTCAGGATTCATGTCACGTGCTTTCAAGTTTCAATGTTAGTGCAAAGCTGAATTAATAACTCATCTTTCCTCTATTCTTTGTAATTGATTGTTCTTAGTTTGTTGCATTTCTGCAGCATGTTTTAGGATCTATTACGAATATTATCTTCCACAATCTTGAAAAGAAAATAGGGTTTTTTGCAAAATGGTCCCTGCCATTTCAGCTATTTGCAAATTAGTCCCTGAATAAAATAGCATTGCTTAAATTCAAATTTGTAAGAAAAATGGTGGGAAAAAACATCATTTTGCTGTTCCTTGGATGAGGGTTTAAGAACCATTTTTCTTACATTTTGCAAATTAGTCTCTGCCTTGCATTTTGTGAAACGGTCCTTCCGTAAGGGGCAGAACCGTCAATTTGCCTATCATTAACGGTTGCTGTCTGGGAACACAATGAATTATAACCTCGGACTAATTTGCAAGGGTTAATGAAAGGCAGGGACCGGTTTACCAATTTTCTTAAGGCAGGAAGTAATTTGCAAATGGCTGAAAAGGCAGGGATCATTTTGCAAAAAACCCAAGAAAATACCATCTGCATTTAAATTGCTACCGAATAGGTATACTAAGGGATCTTAGCCATTAAGTGTGCAGAAGCTATAGTTGTTAATCCCATGTTTCACTGTAGATATGACGAGTTGCCTGTTTGTGGTACATTTTAAAGCTCAGATAGTTCACAAGCATTTCTATTAACATGAGGAATCATGACTTTGTTGCTAATGGGGGCAATGCATTATACAAATTTATGCCATTTTAGTATTGTGTCTCAACTATGATGCTGATAGGATGATTATATAAATATAAGCTTTCTTCAGATATAGTGATTTGGATTGTTGCTGAAGTTGGAAATATCAAGTATTCTTTTGAGTGCATATAAATGTGTCAGAATGATGACTTCCATGGGGCATATTGGTGTTAAAATCATTCACACTTTTGTGTATCACTGTCAACGTTATTTTGGAAATCTTACCTAAACAATCTGGCGAGATCTTGGGGGGAATCGTGTTCAGGGTCATGGTACTTTTGAATGGATGTTTGGTTCAAGTTCAAGCATATTATTTATCCAAAATATTCTTGACCTTAAGGGTTTTACCAACCGGAGGCCCGCCAAAGTGTGGTCGGTGATGGGGGGGGGGGGGGAGTCCCTTGGATTATCCAAAAAAAAAAAATTCTTGACCCGCAATTTGAATTACTTTAGGAAGTGATTCTTCTGTTCGTTATGTTCCATAATCTTATTGTTTATCTAGTCATGTTTGCAGTTGGGAAATTCAAAGTTTCCCCTTTAATTATGGCATCAATTCCTTCCTTAATATGAATGCTGATGGGGACTACTTTACCATTAAAGTCCCAGAGAGAGAGAGAGAGAGAGAGAGAGAGAGAGAGAGAGAGAGAGAGAGAGAGAGACTCTTCTAAAGAACGATTCATGTCTGTCTTCCTTCTAAAGACAATGAGGCATTCGTTGAAACGGATGTCTTCCTTCTAAAGAAGGATTCATGTCTGCCACCAAGTCCCCTTCCAACACTACTATTCAACTGTATGGGGATTAATAAGTCTCTTTCCACAAATCCCATTCCCTATGAATAATCACTTTTGATCTAGTCAAACACCCAATTTGTAAGTTCTGACCCTCGCGATTTCTAATTGTGAACCCCTCTCCGTCTATCGCGCACAATGCTAAATATATTAACTTTGATTAGAAAGAAGCACAACAACAGTCATGGTAGAACCATTTTCGAAAAAGAGGATGCTCTGTCACTTGTCCAATCCCGAGGACATGAACTCACACTTCATTTAGGGCCATAATGTGAATTTGGGTGACAGAGATATGTGAATTCTCAAACAACAATGCACATCAAATTTCTCAAAATTTTCCAATCACCACTTGAAAAGCAACTAACCAAGCACGCCTAATTGTCTTGTGGCAAAGAGCACTAGAGCCCCACCACCAAAGAGATTCTTCAAGAGGCTTGTCAGGAAATTTTTTTCTGTCAAAATAATTAACCACCTTCCTCCATATGGTTTTGACCACTTTACAATGGATAAATATGTGATCTCTAGATTCTGTTGTCTGCTTGCATAAAGGACATCTGCTTGCCATACTGTAACCAAGATGTTGTAATCGATTTTGTGTGAGCAACCTATCACTAATAGCAAATCTTAGTGATAATGGATGCTCTAGTGACAGGTTGAGAGTGCCAAATGAATTCATGCAAAGGGAATCGAGTACGTCGAGCTCTCGCTACATTCCAAGAGAATTCCATCTTCAACCTATCTAAACTCATGGCATCACGTTGCACCGCCTGAACCATGTCAATGATGTGAGGATTTTCCAAAATCAAGTCTGATTGCATAGCTTGAGTAGATATCACACATCTGTTACTAACATCACCTTCCAACATATTCACAACTTTCACCTGTTGCAGTGTTCTCCTTTCAGCTACATAAAGGGTCCTCTCTATACCCACACCATATAGAGCCACCCGAACTGTGTATTTTACTACCACTCGTTGAACCCAAGGATTTGTCAATTTACCAGCTACCATCCAAGCTAGTTTGACAAGAGAGTTAAGTTCATCTCCCTCACCCGCCTAATACCCAAACCACCCTCTTCACCTGGGCATCTTGCCAAGCTAAAAAAAATGAAGACGTTTTTTTATCTCAAGGCCACTCCGTAAGAAACTACAAAGTAGATGTTCAATTTTTTGCCTCAAATTTTTTTTTTAAGGAGCTTAAAACTCATCATCCAATAGATCAGGAAGGACGACAGAACAGAAATAATAAGCACCAAACAACCTACCAATAACGAGTAGGTGGCCACACCAAGACTGTTGGTTGATTCGGCTATTGTCCATCTAAATCTGATTTGTTGTTTTCGGTGCTTGAATGGTTAGAAGGTATTGCTTAGGATAGGGATTGATTTATTCACTAATTTTGTGTTGAATGTATAAGCCAAACACGTTGTATGTGGTTTGTTTGAGAGGCGCACACCAACCGTTTGGTGAAACGCCTTAGCGGCAAATGAACTTGTTTTCGTATTTATTTGAAATAGCGTAAATTTGTTCATGGGTGAATCTATTTTTGTATCTAACTGAGTTCGGTTAAGATTGATATTACATTTAACTTGACGCGTGTTGATTCTGATTTTCGATCTTGTGTTCTCAATCGTTTGTGATTGCGTAAAATCTGAAAAGCGTTAACATGTCTTGCGTCAATCCGAACCTGTTAAAATCTGATTTGAAATCAAAGTTTCACAGAGATCAAAGTCGCCCAGTAAATAGTGGAACCC
Organism: Nuphar pumila; assembly: GCF_984573655.1. NCBI lineage: Eukaryota > Viridiplantae > Streptophyta > Magnoliopsida > Nymphaeales > Nymphaeaceae > Nuphar > Nuphar pumila. The sequence continues at coordinate 122,300,679 of NC_143252.1, read as the reverse complement.
CAAGATATGTAAGAGGGAGTCACGTTGGCACAAAATGGATGTGGTTTCGGACGATTCGAACGGCGATTCAGTGGAGGCAGGTGGTCGGCATTATCCTCAGTCAATCACCGCCAAGCCAAAATGTCAAGAGGTGAGTAAGACCCTTAAACCTAGACAGAAAAATCACACACGTATGTAACACTTATCACACCACTACGGGTTTTCTATTTATAAAGAGATTTGGTGGAGGTCCATAATGGGCATGAATGAACAGTTACGAGACCTCATAATTGTCTGTCCTATAACCCTCAAAACCCAAGAGTCACAACCATGTTTCTTGATGTGATCATGTCAATATGGGTCTCATCCAGATCCAAAAATCCAATATTCTCTCACTTGACTCGTTGACATGAAAAAATAATTTATTTAGGTTTTATATCGTTATCTAGATTTAATTTACATATGGGTTCACATGCTATCCTGTATCACCAGAATGAATCATACGAGTCATGGAGATGAATATCTTTATATGAGATATTATATTTTCATGCACTACAATATTATTCATTTTTAATGTTTAACATGTTAAGAATACCTATATGAACAAGTTGGTCTCTAACCCATTATGTTGGTCTTTTTAATATTGTTATTTCATTATTCTCTCTTTTCAAAATGAGAGTTACTTTACACATAATAAAAAATGTACAAAATCATAGATAATCAATTTAGTTTCATAAATGTGATCACATAATATCATAATGTATTGTCATACATAAAAAAAATCAAATAGATACATCCTTATTACACGTTGGGAATATAATCCGGCTATTAGCCCTTTAATAAGAGGATCTGAGTCATCTTCTTCATACCGATTGTATCAATACATACTAAATGATTCTTAATTTTTTTTTTAACAAAGTATTTTAACTTCATGTGTCGACATGAGGTAAAATTTTTATTGTTATTCAAGAAGGATACAAAAAAATGTGTTGTGGTGTATATTGTTTGCTGATGATATTGTTTTGATTGATGAGTCTAGAGCTGGGGTTAATGCTAAGTTAGAATTATGGAGACAAACATTGGAAGCAAGAGGTTTTAAGTTGAGTAAGAGTAAGACAGAATATATGAAATGTCGGTTTAGTAAGCAACGAAGTAGTCATGGGAGTGTAGTGAAGCTTGGTGAGCAAAAAATATCGGTGGATGATTGTTTCAAATATTTGGGATCTATCATTCAAAAGTATGGAAAAATTAATGGAGATGTAAATCATAGGATAAAGGTTGGGTGGATGAAATGAAAAGTGCAACTGGAGTGTTGTGCGATCGTAGAATGTCATTGCGGTTGAAGAGAAAGTTTTATAGGACGACTATTAGGCCCGCTTTACTATATGGTACAAAATGTTGGGCTGCCAAGAGACATCATATTCAAAAAATGAGTGTAGCTGAGATGCGTATGCTGAGATGGATGTGTGAAAATACAATAAAAGATAAGATTCGGAATGAGGAGATACGTAAGAAGGTAGGCATTGCACCCATTGAAAATAAGATGAGAGAGAATCGTTTATGGTGGTTTGGACATATTTAGCGAAGGCCTAATGATGCTCCAGTTAGAAGGATGAAGAAATGGAAAAATATATTAGTTAAAAGAGGTCGGGGAAGGCCTAGGAAGACATGGATGGAGATGATAGGAAAGGATATGAATGCTTTGAACCTCACCGAGGACATGGCATTGGATAGAAATGATTGGAGGAGAAAGATTCATGTGGAAGACCCAGAATGATTTTCTTTTTTGGTTCATATCGCCAACCCCAATTGTTTTGGGATGAAGGCGTAGTTGTTGTTGTCGTTGTTGTATTCAAGAAGGATACAACTTCATTATTACATAAGATCTTTAGTGATCTCTCAATATAGTCCACTATACCAAGACCCATAATAAAGTTTCTTATCCAAATGGTCTGAGATAAAATCTCGTTTAAATCAATCATTTCTGCCTCAATGGCTTTCAGAAATTCAGTCACTGTCCTGCAGTGAAAGATGGTGTCTCAAATATTCTTAGTCACTCATGATTGCAAAAGAAACAAGCTAAAACTATTTGAGCACTCCTGCTTCTCATAAACAACCTTTTGATCAACTGTGTTATTCTTTGTATATGTGAGATAATTGCTCTATATGAGATTTATATAAAAAAAGTAAGCATGAGACTCTTTATTATTTACCTTTTTTAAAGCAAGTATAATAGAATCATTATCCTTCTACTTTGATGAAAGCAATAATACTCAGAGCTGCTTCGCTTCCTCAATTATCAAGAAATTGACTTTAATTGGTAAAACTAGTAGATCATTTAACCATAGGCAATTTAACATTGTACATTTATGTACGAACATGCTTTATGGGCTGGTGTACACGCCTACTATTACACCATGTGTGAATTTGAAATACAATGACCTACCTTTGGATCTAATCATTGTTTCACAAAGTCACATACAACCATAATATTGAATATCAACATGATCCAAAGGATTTTCAATCAACACAACTCAGATCACTTTGGTGATTACAAAAGTGAGTTGATTGAGATCTATTACCACAAGCATATGTAAAGGATGTCATAACACAAATAAAGTGCATTCATTCTTAATCTCATGATTAAATAATCATGGACAACTCAAAAATAACATAAAACATACTTTATATCGTGCTAAAGTCACCAAAAAAGTATGAAATTAATGATAAAGACATGCATTCACGAGTAATATTCGAGATTGAGGACTTAAAATGGTGTAAATGAATCTTTAAAGATGCTAAATCAGTCGCTGAAAGCCCTGAACAGTCAGAAAACCTTGAATCGGTCTAGAAAACCATTGAATCGGTCAAGAAAATCCCTGAACCGGTCTCAAGATGCCCGAACCAGTCTTATAAATCATTGAACTGGTCAAAAAAATCCTCGAACTGGTCCCTGAAAGCATGAACTGGTCTAAAAAATCATTGAACTGGTCAGAAAAATCCTCAAACTGGTCCCTGAAAGCATGAACCGGTCTAAAAAATCATTGAATCGGTCCAAAAAATCATTGAACCGATCTCAGGAACCCGTGAATCAGTTTTGTCCTTAATGGGTTAAAAGGTCTGATTCTAGACCTGATCTGACCCATGATTACTGACCCGGTCCACCCTGGAACAGTATTGGGTCAGACCGGGTCTCAACGGATCGGTTCCAAACTCGATCCACCTAGAACCCAAATACTAGGTTCGGGTTTGAGGATTGAGTGTAGACGGTTCGGGTCCACCCGGTCCACCCAAAACCTAGACTGGGTCTGAGTCTGGACCGGGTCAGATTCAGACCGAGTTCACCCGAAACCCCAACGGGTTCGGGTCTCAAACTGGGTTGAACATGGACTTGATCCACCCGTAACCTGCTAATGGGTTCGGGTCTGGATCGAGTCCCACCAGGCCAGTTGCAAACTCGATCCACCTGGTCCCAACAATGGGTTTGGGTCGGATTGGGTCCCGTTGGAGCGGGTTGCAGATCTGATCCACTCAGACCCTCCAATGGGTCCAGGTCGAATCGTGTCCCCACCGGGTCGGGTGCAGACATGATCCATGGGTCCGAGTCGAATTGGGTCCCCCCTGGGATAGTCACAGACCTGATCCACCTGGAACCAAGAAACGGTTCCAGGTTCAGATTGGGTTCCCAACCCGGTCAGGATCCACTGTAGATGCTACAGTGGAACCCGACCGCCATCCCCTGAAACCTGATTTTTTTTTTGTTTGTAGAGGGGTTACGCCCCCTACCGTCCAACCGGCCTCCGTCACTGGCAGCAGCCTCCAGTGGGCAGCCCTAGTTGCCATCGGTGACGATCAGCCTCTGGCGGCCAGCCACCGTTGGCCTGGGCCGTCCATCGATGGTTGCAGCGGTGGAAAAAGGGCCCGGGTAGGGATGCCCCCCCCCCCCCCTTCTCCTATTTTCCGCCGTCAGCAGCCGCCACCGGCGGCCGGCCTCAACTGCCAACGGTAGCCAGCCACCATCGGCCTCAGCCGTTTGCCGACGGCTGCAGGGGCGAAAACAATGCATAAAAAAGGGATTCCACCCCCTATTTTTTTCTTTATACAGCCACTGCCACCGACGGCCGACCATAGTCAGCATCAGCGATGACAACACGCCGGTGGTGGAAGGGGGTTAAACCCTGAAACGAAACCGAACGGTTTCTCAGGATACCACCCCCTTCAGGCATCCGTTCGGTCTCCACCGCCTGCGGCTAATCCATTTGGAGGTAATGCTGAAGCTCCTCTTACAACTAAGCACAAGAGTCTGTAGCCAAGAGATCACCTTCATCGAGCAGCTTTTGTGCTTGTATGAGCTCACTTTCTAGACGTCTTTTATGAGCTTCAATATTCCCAACATGCTCAACAATTTGAAAACATTATGGGCGCAAGGTCCACATCTTGATGTTTTAAAAAGTAGACCCTAGTTATCAGATATCAAGCTAGGAATATACTCTCAACAAGAGTCAGAAATGAAAGGTCGATTTTGACGGCCTTAAAATCACATCATTTTTTGTCATTTGTCCAACTGTACTTTACTGCCTCTTTCTGAAGCCCCCCTAAGATATAAAATCATTGAAGTCTTGCTGCTGCATGCCTAAAGAATCATGATGGATCCCTTTCCTCTCTTCCATCAGTCACAAAAGCTTTGAAGGTGTTCAAATAACAATCGACACCGTACATAATTGTGAGCATACACAGCCGACACCATTAATGTGCCAACACTATGATCTAACCAAGATTCATGCTTTACTTTTCTCATTCAAACTTCCCCATGCTGACTCCTACCAGAACAACAGCCGCCCTATGTGGCTTTGAATTTGCTCCTTCCTCGTAGTCGTATTTAGCTCTTTTATTTAAAAAGTGGAAACTGAAGTATTCCTTACCTTTTTCCATTTTTGATTTGTCGATAGAAGAAACAGCGTTTGGATACCTGGTCATTGGCTTAGCTTTTGATACCTTGTACCTACTGTAACGACCTGAACCGGGGCCTCTAGAGCTCGGGTTCGTGGATGTTAAATTCTAAAGAAAAATTATCAAAAACAACCTCAAAACATTCCAAAAAAAAAAAATTATATAACAAAGTCTAGTACTTTAAGTACTTGTCACCAATAGTTAAGTCTAAGTTCATCAGTCATATCCTCCCGCGTCTTCTGATCCTACAATTATAACCAAGTGGAAGTGAGTCTAAAACTCAATAAAAATTTATTTATAAATGCAAGTCATGACTGTTACAATTGTAATGAGTTCTAAACTCCTAGTCTAAGTTTAGTTCTTTAACTAAACACACTTATTTATATAATTTATTCATTTTACTGTTTCTATGTCATCATTACCTCATTCCCAAAGTAACCAGGGGCTCCCACCCAAAATAACATGTCCCTATAACACAGCTTTAGTACTGCATCTCACTCAATTTGCTTTTCAAGTGTACCAATTTCGATTGTCTTTTAATAGTTTCCTGTTTCTATTCATGGACTTACTATATGAGAACATTTATGGACCTTTTTTTTTTTTAAAGGCAAGCTGGGGTTAGGCAGACCCCCAGGACCCCCCACCTGTTACACAACATACCATTGGGTTTTGAATTTACAACGTCCCAACACATGATGACGTGCACTAACAGCTCCTACCAAACAAGCAGAGCCCCCCCCCCCCCCCGTTTTGTAGAACATTCATGGACTTACTAACACTAATATAGAATATTTACTTGTCTACGCAGCAGGACAGACCATTTTGAGCATGTCCCTGGTGAGACAACCAGACATGTCATGACCCGCTCATATGGACACAGACACGTATAGATATTATCTAATATATTTTTTATATTTTTATAGTATTTCAATAATTTATTGATTAAATTTTTATTTTAAAAAATTTTGTGCCCTCACGTCCTATTTTTTTTAACAAACTTCAAACTTTTGTTGGTTCGTACCCATTATCTTTGTGATGCAGGTAAAAACACAAATCCATCCACTGGGCCAAGATATCGCTTTCCTAACCTGAATGTCAGAAATGCACATCAAGATAATAATACGAATCCAAATTCATGAAGAACATGAAGGTAGAAGAATATCTCTATTTAAAATGCACCAAGTTTAGTCCAAATTGAGCATAGCTGCAATGAACCCCATTTCCATATCAATTCAAGAAGCATCAGTTGGTGCCTAAAGCTCGTTTGGTAACTGGGAGTCACAGGGAGTTTATGGATTTGGAAAAGTGGAAGCCATCAATTCCAATAATTGGCCGCGAGGAAATGGAAGTTAACAATTCTGAGTTTTAGTTCAAATACAGAGAAGACACCGTCTCACCCTTTCTCACTTCCATAAACCACCTTCTCCCAAAAAAACACTACTGTAATAGTTTAATCAAATTTAAGTCCAAGCTCAACTCCCATCCTGGGCTTCCCGACTGCAAGCCCCCAAACAGAGCAAACATACATCTATTTTTTTTGTTCTTTACAAACATACAGGAATCTGCAGTTCCTTGTTTTACAGCTGCTCTCTAATCTTCATCCCAGGTTTTGATGAAATTGATGAATTTTTAACTGCCAAGTATCTCAACTTGCATTTCGACCAAATCTGCTCTAGCTAAACAAGAAAAAAAAATACATATAATGTCTCCTTGATATAATTACAATTGCTCAGAGTAGACTGGGAAGAATACCATGTGCTACATTGTGCTTGTGTTGATTGAGGAAAGGTGGAGCTTTGGTCATTGCAACAGTCAACAGAAATACATACATAAATAACTTATCTGCAACGACAGGGCGAGGAAACCAATTTCTCCACCCTTAAATTGGTTCGCCTACTAATCCAGAAGCAGTATTGCAATAGATTTATGGTGCTCAAAGCAAAATGGCTAAGCCAAAGAAAAAGCCTCTGCATGTTCTTTACATTCTATTATGAAAACTCAAGTGGACAAGTCTGATGGATCATGTTCCAGGATCTTGTAAGAGAGGCCCGTTTCATCACTCGGTCTTTTGTTGGCACTGGCTCTTTGCATCAAGCGGACTAAAGATTGAACCACTTCAGACATAGGAGGCCGAAACTCCGGTTCGGGCTACCAAGGTTCAATAAAAGCATTAGTTGCCCAATAATAATGGAATCAAAATAAAGATCTAATTCTGCAAGCACAGTAGTAACAATAAACTTGAATCAGACTTCAAAATCACAAACTATTGAAAGAAATGATTGCTCTCTTTTTCATGGAAATCAATTCTAGAGTGTAGAAGCTACACCAATGGATCTCCATTACCAACAAGGTGAAAAAGATGGATTAAACAATATTGAATTCATTGAGTTTATTATTAGGAATTGCAAACCTGCAATATAAATGCTATGTGTCAGTATATGAGCTGCATTGAGCCCAAAGTCAGCTTTATTCAATCAGGGGCAGCAAGCCCCAGAGCATGCACAAGTTTGGCTAGATTTCCAACACTGGTGCTCAATCTCCACTAGAAGTATGAAAAGAGCTCAAGATCTGGTCGGTCTGATCTTGAAATCAGGTTCAAGCTCGAGCCAAGCTTTTTGTTCCAGTCCTTCGACAGTGAAGACAACAGGGAGCTTATATGCAGAGGGTGAGGATGAACCTTAGATGTTAGGAAAAAGTCAGGATCTGAAGTGGTCATCGACCCAAGCAATGAGAAGGAGCTCGACATCTTCAAGGGCAACATATTCGTGATGCACCAGCTGGAAACCCTCTTTCTCCACTGGTTAGGGTTATGACTTGAAATTTAGCCATTTGGAAAGTTGAGTTTTCAGCAAGCGTGGCCTAGATAGGGTTTTCATTGAGTGGTTTCATCTTTCAACTTTCCAGTTAATCATGGACCCTCACATTAAATATCAATCAACTGTCCAAAGTACATTGCACTGAAATACATGCATATACCATCATTAGAAGAGCTTCAATTGAGCATATGAATCCTAATTTGAACCTCAAATTCAGCTTGTTTAACAAATGAACAGCTCCAGGCTCCAAGCTCTTAATGCACCAAGTCTAGCGCATTCTGGAACTGTTGAACTTGGTGCCCTGGGGAGAGCCTCCTAACTGGATATAACAGCTATCCCAGCACTCAAACTCCATTTGAATCGGTCTACAATTTCCAAATTACACCCTGTGATTTTAGCAGTAGTGATGCCCTGATGTACTGACTGATTTGAGAGAGGAATTGATCCTTTTGGATTGTTCCTTCAAAAGTTGGTCAGCTTGGGAACACTAAGCTTCACTCCCATCAACCATTCCCCCCACCCCCAACCTCAACCCACCAACAAAGAATGTTTATGTCCTGTTTGGAACCTTGGCACTGGGATGGGCGTTTATGGATTTGGTCTTCCCGAGGGAAATTCTTGGTCAAACGCCCATGGTGGTCCCGTTTAGAATTTCGGCACAAGGATGGGCATTTATGCATTTGGGATGGGAAGTGAGGCCCTTTCTCCTTTGTATTTACACTAAAGGATGGATTTGGCAGCTACCACCTCTAGGTGGTAGCTGGCAAAGCAGCTGTCACTTCCTCAAATGCATAAACTCCATAAACGCCCATCCCAGCTACCGATCCCAAACAGGCCCTTAGAGGCTTAAAATTTTATCATTACAAAAACTATAACTCATTGTTACTTTCAATATTAATATAACTGCAACTTCAAACTTTATTGGATTGTAGGTGATATTTCGCTTGCTGCTCACGGAGTATGCCGAAAGCATTCCCACAACTTCCCATTGACTTTTTCCATGATTTCAAGTAGGCATTGCAAGTAAATTTCGGGGAAAAAGGAACAACAAAATCCATGTGGCATGGTACCTGAACACAAATGGCAATTATGTCAGCAAACTGTGAAAGAGATTTTGCTGGATACATGCCTTTGAGAGCTGGATCAACCATCTTTGCCAATGCATCAATATCGTGAAGCTGCGGTATAGCCCATCTCACGAGAGAATGTTCTGATCTTTGCCTTGAACTTCAAAACCAACATATAGGAATCAGAAACAAACAGAAAGGGTTCCAGTTGGCAAGGTGCAAATAACTAATGAAAGGAAAATTTTTGAGTGATGCAAGAACTAGAGAGGAAACCTGTCCAGTGGCTTCCGACCAGTTAACAGTTCTAACATGACAACTCCAAAGCTGTAGACGTCACTCTTTACAGTGTAACTTCCGGACATGGCAAATTCAGGAGCACTGTAACCAAATGAGTCAAGCATCTGTGTAGAAACCTGCCATGGTACACACATTTTTAAAATATGCTACACACACACACATTATATATATATATATATATATATATATATATATATATATATATATATATATATATATGAGAACTGAACATATTAGGCCCCATTTCTTGTTCTGCCCCATAGGTTTTAAGTGTTTTATGATAGATCTGAACTGTTAGATGTGTTTAGCATGCTTGATTTAGTAGGAATCGACTCTTGGATCATATTTTTTCGACAATAAAACATGTTTTTCTGAGCCGGGAAAACTGGTACCTTCATAGCCATTGATTTTGGATCACCGGAAAAACCTGTATACAGGTCAGATTCCGGCAATCCAAAAGCCGGTTCCCACTAAACAAAACCTATAGATCACATCTACGGTGTTAAATGTGAGAAAAAATACTTAAAACTACGATTTTTGAAGGTGCCTAACGAGACCTAATGAAAAAGGGGGCCTAAGGAATGCATTACTCTCTCTCTCTCTCTCTCTCTCTCTCTCTCTCTCTCTCTCTCTCTCTCTCTATATATATATATATATATATATATATATATATATATATATAGAGAGAGAGAGAGAGAGAGAGAGAGAGAGCTCACCTGTCTCTCAGTGTTGGGAGTTAGTGCAGCCAGCCCACAGTCTGACAAGTAAGGGTCGAACTCTTCGTCAAGTAATATATTTGCTGACTTGAAGTTTCGATGTACAACAGGAGGCAAGCAAACTTCATGCAAGTATCTGAACAAAAAATCAAGAAATATGTTAGAAAGAAACCAGCCATAGCAACCTCAACAAAAACAAGACCAGAATCATGTTATTGTTGCAAACTTACTCAAGTGCCCTAGCTGTGCCAAGGGCAATTCTCACACGTGCATTCCATGTCAATATCTTTGTGCTATCCTCAGTAAAGTATAGCATCTCATGAAGAGTTCCATTTCCATAAAACTCATAAACCAGGAGGTGCTGCCCATGTTCTACACAATACCCTAGCAAGGCTGTGATATTTGGGTGTCTCAAACGTGACATATTTGATACTGCTTCAAGGAAGTTGTCTTCCTCCTGTAGGGACACTGCTGAGCTGTCGATCTTCTTGACAGCTAGAACCTACAACATAGCAAAGGAACATGGTATTAGTGGCTAATTCATTCTTACCAAAACAAAAAGTTGCAGACAAGAAAGCAGGAAGAACAAAAGAAGCAAGTTTACATAACCCAAAGAGTAAATTCTGGAAGCCAGTTTATAGCTGTGGTTGTTTTTGGCTCTACTATATGCAAATGCCTTGTTAAGATACAGGTTTTCAACCAGTAAATGACTAAGGCCAAAAAGGCTATTGTTAAACCATCAACAACCAGACATAAATCAGACTGGTAGGCTCAGGACAAGCATCTAGGCCCAACTAAGAATAAAGAAGATCTACACCTTGTAAGATAAACATAACCCAGTTTCAAGTCAAACATATCATATTCTTGGACCTAAGACACATTTAAATGCAGTATTCCTTCAGGTTCAGGAGAATATAAAGATCAGGATCTGCACAACACAATCCAATTTATCATGTTTGTCCCACAGAAATGCTTGGGTCCATGGTGGAAGACGTAGTTAGTTGATTGGGTAGAGTATTTTACGAAGTACTCTGTCCACATAAAACACAGAAAAATGCTAACACGTGTAACGATTTTCTGTGTTTTGTGGATAGAGTATTTTACGAAGTACTCAAGCCACATAAAACACAGAAAAACGCTAACATGATGTAGCAATTTTCTGTGTTTTGTGTGGCCCGAGTACTTTGTTAAGTACTCGGTCCCGATCACTGGATCTGCTCTGCCCATGGTAGGATCTACCGGTGCCTAAACCAGATACCAAACTTGACTAACAAAACCAACTAATAAAAATGAAAAAAAAAAGAAAAGAAAAATGCATGCAGATAACAATTTGCAATTCCATAAAAAAAATCATTTTTATTCAAAGGTTCCAAGGCCAAGTCATAGCTGTTGAAGTATTCATCACCTTTCCATTAGGAAACTCTGCCCTATATACACGCCCAAGTGAACCCTCCCCAACCAGGCATTCCTGACTGAAACTGTTTGTTGAAGTTTGAAGGGAAGCAATAGTATAGGAGGCTGCAGTTATATGAGAGTTTCCTCTTTTCCCAGCACCACCTTTACTTAATGATCTCTCACCCACCATGTTATCTGCTGGTGGAGGATTTAGACTTGTTATAGGTTGGTCAACTTTAGCCATCTGCTCGTGGATCTCTTTCTTTGCAACTAAAATAAAATAAATGAAAATAAATTCATTACTTTCTTGTCTAATCCAACACATAAAATGGCACTCCCAATAAATGACCAATACAGCATCAAATTATCAATTTATGCAGGATTCAGTACATGTGACTATGATGCACGCATATGCATTCATTCATTCATCCATTTTGTAGTTGTAGCATTTGTTGTATTATAGTCACATACGCTGTCTTTGCTATATCTCAATTCTCAACAAGGCAAGATGTTATAGGTTTCTTAGAAAGCTTGCAAAAAGCTCAAGAAAATCTTGGCACTTGAAAAATCGAGAAGTACAAAATAGAACAAAAATAAGCAAAATAAAAGGTGTTGGCATAATTTTTTTGAAAATATAAAAAAATGTCAAAGGATAACGAATCAAAAAGAATTTGTGCTTAAATTATGAAAAGGGAAAGCTAAGGAAACTGAAAATATCACATAGAGATATTATCTGATAAATATTTATATCAATGGCAAAGAGCTATACATGCACATTTCATAAATATGTAAATACATATATATAAATAGAAATACATGTGCATAAATGAATAAAATCTCATTGCTATGCATTTTGAATAAATCTGACTGCATAGACGAATTTATCATGGTTCATTTACTAAGAACAACAATGTGAACACTCAAAAGAACACACACAAGCCAAACAAATGGTTCAATCTGAAAGGAAACAAGATCCTCCGAAGATGTTTACTAAGAACAACAATGTGAACACTCAAAAGAGTTCTACCAAAGCACCAAGAGAACACACACAAGCCACAAGATGGGCTCACACCTATGTCACATGGGTGCGGGTGCGACACGGGTGCGGCGCAATTTAAAAAATTTTGGACACGGGGACTCGGCTATATATATATATATATATAACAATAATTCTAGTAAACAATTAAAATTAAGGTAAACACATCTATGGACCATGGTTAAAGGAAAAAAAACTTGAAACTATGACCTTATGAAATGGTCCATAATCTGTACTGGTCCAATTTTTGAAATGACCCCTTTACTATAGCATTCACATCTTTGTGATCGGTTCAGTTTTGACATTCAAATGTTTAAACTTTATACGTTAACAGTTGCACAAACTGTGCAATGCAGTCTGTGACAGTGCACAGTCACAGTGCAATGCAGTGATTGTGCAGTTGCAGTTGCACAGTCTGGTTATATATATTTTTTAAAAAATATATATAAAAAATGAACTTTTTTGTTTTTTGTCATAAAAATGGATATTTTTGGACTCGGTCAAAGTTGACCGAGTCCAAAATGTGGATGGACTCGGCCTCGACTCGTTGACCGAGTCCGACTCGGCGTTGACCGAGTCTGGGCCGAGTCCGAAGCTGCACCCGTGTCGGGGCGTGTCGACTCGGGTGTGGTGCCTCCCTAGCCGAGTCCATGTGACATAGGCTCACACACAAACACCCACTAAAGGGGCAAACAAAAGAGATAAAAAATAATATTTTATTGATCAATGCTCATGCAAGAAGCATACATATTGTGGGGTTTGGCCCCCTATTTATACACAAAATTGGAGCTCAAAAAGGGAGAGTTGTTGGGGGTCCAACGGCTCTAAATAGAGTCGTTGGACTCCCAATGACCCTGTGGGTTGACTAGTCCCATCCCAAATAAAAAACAAAAAGAAACCTAACTAAAATAACCTAGTTATATATACAACAAAAACAACAACAGCTACGCCTTCATCCCAAAACAATTGGGGTCGGCGATATGAACCAAAAAAGAAAATCATTCTGGGTCTTCCACATGAATCCTTCTCCTCCAATCATTTCTATCCAATGCCATGTCCTCGGTGAGGTTCAAAGCATTCATATCATTTCCTATCATCTTCATCCATGTCTTCCTAGGCCTACCCCGACCTCTTTTAACTAATATATTTTTCCATTTCTCCATCCTTCTAATTGGAGCATCATTAGGCCTTCGTCGAATATGTCCAAACCACCGTAAACGATTCTCTCTCATCTATATAAATACATATATGTATATTTATATTTTTAAAACAATCTACCTCAAAATACATGAATAGATGAAACTCCGCTCATTGATATAGCATGCACACGCACACACATGCAGATGAGCATGCATGCGTGTGCGCGTGGCCTGCACGCGTGCGCACGCGCGCACACACACAGTAGTAGATTCCACTTGTTAGGTGTCCTAATTCATGCAGTAGAAAATTTAAGTGTAGCTAAATATTTGATGTCGGGCAAGATGCCGTTCCAATCAAATTATAGAAACCATCATTTCCTTACTAGGGCCACAGTACAGAATATGACCCATGAGCATTAATCTCTACCTTGCAAATAGTCCGTTAGAAGAGGCATATTGTAGGAGAGCAATCAAGCAATAGTCACAACTTTTGAATAATGTACACAGCCTCAAAAGACTTTTTGGGTAGTAGCAAAACACTGAGAGTTGCACCAACGATGGATAGAAAGAACCAACTAAGAATATCCCCTTCTTTTCTAGATCCTTGTTATCTTCCTAAAATTGATATGCCTTTTGTGCTTCCAAAGTTTTTACAGGATTTCACTTTCTCTGTCTCCTCTTAAAATTTTGTTATTTTAAAATTTGTGAAAATATCAAACAGCAGTGTGTAATTTGCTAAAACTAAAAAGTCTACTTTCTGAAGCATCTTTTTTTATAAAAAAATATAGCACAGGTATTATTTTTGCACAAATGCTTGTTGATTATTTACATGCATATATAGCATTCAGAAAAGTAAAATTTTGTCTACAACATAAAAATAAATATGGAACCTGTGGACATGTAAAGCTAAAACCATGTTACTAAGTGAAGACTGGAAAAAACAAGAATAGGGAAGAAGTGCACTGCTACCTGACCCAACAGAATGAACTTCTGAGGAGTTGTTGATGGCAGTTTCCCTTGAATCTCTACCACTTGGAAATTTACGTAGGCAGAAAACAAGGACAATTAAAGCAACTACAACCACCAACAGTGAGCCCATAACAATGCCGACTATTGCACCAGCTGCTAGTCTTTTTGAATCAGACCCAATTCTATTGGTAACTGGTGAATTACGTGGAGTCATTCCACTACTATGATTATTGCGTGCTCTACCTGGAGGTGGTAGAGTATATGGTGGTGGTGGAGGAGCAGGGCCGGTATTAAATGAATTTCCTCCAATCCTGTATAAAATATCAAGTTAAAGAATGCATCATGGATATGATAAACCAGAAAAAAAGGAGATAACAGAAAGATGAAGTTGGTAGCTTACACTAGGTTAGAAATAGAACTGAACTCTGATGGAACCCAGCCAGTGAAATGGTTGTTTGCAATATTTCTGTTGAAATCAGAATGTGTAAACCTAACATGAACTAAAAGATTCAGCTCAAGGCAGGGAAAAGTAAATAAATGGCTTACAATTCCGTCAAGCTCAGGTTCCGGAGAACATTAACTGAACCAGTTAATTGATTATTTTGCATGTCACTGCAGAAAACAACTAGATGCATAAATACAAAAGTTTCATCATATACACAAAATGCTTAAATAACTTAGACACCCAGCACACTTACAGAGTTGAAAGGTTTGACAATGAACCAAAGGAACTTGGCAGATCTCCTGTAAATTTGTTGAAAGATAAATCCCTGCCATGGCAGTACAGTCATACATAATGGAATATGTAACACAGCAAGGATAATTAACAGATCTATTTCAGTATGTATAAATCAAGTCTGCTTGTTATAAGGACATTATGTATCACATAGTATGCAGCTTTTGGAATGAAAAGAAAAAAGTCACAAGTTCATTTGCATGGTCCCGTGGAATATCAGCAAAATTTTCATCAATTCCCAAGTTCCTTCTAAACTAAGCAGACTGAGACCAAATCTTTTTGTTTGAATCATTTACAGCAAGGTCGGAAACTTGCAGCAGACTCATCATGATTAATAATGGTACTTTGACAGAACAGAATAACTCTCCTTATTTTTTGAGACAGAAAATCATTTTCAGCGACAAGGCATCCACAGCAATTCTTTTCAGAGGCAATGAGGACAGTATTCATGAGATACTAAGTACAGACTTCTAGAACGTTGGTGCCCTTCCAGCAGGTAACACAGATATTAGACTTCAGTCCAGCAAAATTACTTGTGTAGTCCCTGCTAGCAATCTGGCCAGCCTATAGAAGTGGGAGAAAAGGTCCAAAAAAGAAAGCAAAATAACTCATTAGTTCTGGTGAGTGATCTTTTCCATTGGCCAAATACCAAAGATCTAAGCCTCTTATCAATGCTCAAGCAAGAAGAAATGGAAGGCCTGAATCAGATCATCTGCTTCCGAAAGGTATGAAATCATGCCAAGGAAATCACATAAGAATGAAAAGGTTGAACACAAATTATACCTAGGACTAGATAAGGTTGAACACAAATTATGCCTAGGACTAGATAAGGCATGAGGTCAGTTCTTACATGGATATGTTTGAATATCCTATAGGAATGAAACTACAGAAACAGCATATGGAGAACCCTTCTGACCATATTCATGTGCTTCTGTTTCTTCCAGCTACCAATCTCAATCAATACCTTACAGAGTATGCAAGACCTCTGATGTGAACTGGCTGCATTCTTAGTTCCTAAGCATACTTGTCTATCACACCGCTCAGCACTTGAACAATGAAATGGATATAGACATGACATATGAACACCAATTTATTGGGTGCCAGCAAAGTTGAAATTAAAAAAAAGAGAGGAAAACTGAAAACAATCAAATAGGTGTATGATCAAGTTCCTAATTGAAAATTCATTGTTCATAATTTTCCATTAAGGCCTTGTTTGCTTTATTCCCATATAAAGGAAATGCCTTACAAGGAAATGGACACAGATTTCTAAAAAACCCTGCCAGCTCAGCCCATGTGAAAGCTTTCATGGGGGGTGGGGTGTTCGGACCCAGGTGGAACCAGACTTGGACCAGATTTTCGGGTATGGTATCAGGTCCGAACCTGGGTCTAATTGGATCCACTATAAGAAAAACCATACCCGGACCCGATAAGAACTACATGAACCAAACCCGAACCATATATGGTAAAACCATATTTTTTTATCATTTTTACATTGAAAATTGTGGGTCTTAATCGGAACATGGGTTGTGTCCGGGTCTGGTATAAAATTTCACAAACTATACCCGGGTTCATGTATTAATCGGACTTTTGGGTCCAGACCCGGGTCTTCTTATTTATCACCATACACAGACACTATAGGGTTTGGTTCGGGTCGGGTCGGGTCCGGGTAAACCAGGCCCGTTGACACCTACTTGTGCCAGAATGGCATTTTCCCACTATGATGATTTGATGTTTGTTTCATTCATGGTGGGGAAGGATTACATCAGGGTTGCCAGCTCAGCACTTTCCCATGTAAATTGCATGAAACAAATGGGGCCTAAGAGTACTAAATAAGAGGACATGACACAGTAGTAAATTTGAGTATCCTTGAGACAGCTCATCATCGTACACAAGCTCAAATTTGGTGTCCATGTCATAAATCTGTCACCATAATGTATAGGCATATGTCATGTTAGGTACCTATATGGATATGTGCTACAACACGATGGGGGTTTTGAAATGAAATGGGGATCTTCGAAACACGAGCTTGGATTAACAAGAGCAAGTGTCAAGAATGACACTAAAGCATAACCCTTAAAAAGGGTATAACTGGAAACAAAATAAAAATAAAACTGTATTCTTTATTGATATGAAAAACCAATTGCTTAAGAAGCATTGGAGTAAAATACAAGAGGGGCTGCACCCCTTTATATACACAGCTGAAAGAGGACTCAATAGAGCTGTTGGGCACAGTCCAACAGCTCTATTTAGAGCTGTTGGAATGTGTCAGTCCAACAGCTCTATTAAGAGCTGTTGGACTGTGTCAGTCCAACAGCTCTATTACTAGTCAAGTCTGGACAGGACTTGACTAGCAACAGTCATTCTAGTTCAAATTGAACTAGATGACATAAAGACAAAAAATAAAAAATAAAGGAAAAAAATTACAGAAAAGAAAGAAATGAAAAATGTATATATATATATAATATAATATTATTATATATACATATATGTACAGTTTTACATTTTAACACTCCCCCTCAAACTTACGGTACAATGAGCGAAAGTTTGTCTAAGAGAAAGTGAAATCGGGGAGCAGCGAGAGGCTTTGTAAAGAAGTCTGCTAACTGATATTCTGAAGTGACATATGGCAGATCAATTATCCCGTGTAGGTATTCCTCTCTGACGTAGTGACAATCCATTTCGATGTGTTTGGTGCGTTCGTGGAATGTTCTGTTACTGGCAATGTAGATCGCACTTTTGTTGTCACAACACATTTGTGAAGCCTTTGTTGCTTCAACTCCCATGTCAGCAAGCAGTCGTCGGAGCCAAACTACTTCCATGGTCGTGGTTGCCATGGCTTTGTATTCAGCTTCGGTGGATGAGAGAGATACCTTCTGCTGCTTTTTACACCTCCACGAGATTAATGATTCCCCTAAAAAGACACAAAAGCCAGTGGTTGAGTGTCTGTTATTGGGATCACCTCCCCAATCAGCATCAGTATATGCAATTAAATCAAGAGAAGAGGAGGAAGATAAGAAAAGTCCTCGTGAAAGAGAGAACTTGATGTATCTGATAATACGCATAACTGCTCCCATATGAACAGAAGTAGGAGCATGTTGAAATTGACTTGCTGTATGAACAGCATGTGCTATATCTGGTCTGGTAATGGATAGATAGGAAAGTGCCCCGACAAGCTGTCTGTAAGGAGTAGGGTCTGCAAGAAGTTCTCCATCATCAATCTTCATTTTAACATTAACAACTTCTGGAGTGTCGACTTTCTTATCATCAGTAATACCAGACCTGAAAACAATATCAAAAGCAAATTTAGTCTGAGATAATAAATATCCTCTAGGAGAATAAGCAACTTCAATGCCTAAAAAATATCTCAACAAGCCCAAATCAGTCATTTCAAAATGAGATTTAAGAAGTGTTTTGATTGTTTCAACTCCCTGTTTATCGCTTCCGGTGATGATCATATCATCCACATAGAGAAGAAGTACAATGATCCCTGCATCAGAATTCTTAATAAACAAAGCAGTGTCAGTTAAACAGAATTGAAAACCAATATCAATCATAACACGACTAAACCTATCATACCAAGCTTTTGGTGCTTGTTTAAGTCCATAAAGAGCTTTTTCTAAGCGGAGGACTTTACCCTTAGGAATACTTAGACCAGGAGGGGGTTCCATATATACTTCTTCAACTAGCTTTCCATTTAAAAAAGCATTTTTGACATCCATTTGAAAAATAGACCATTTTTTGATAGAAGCTAAGGCAATTAAGGTTCGGACAGTAGTCATACGAGCCACCGGAGCAAAGGTTTCTTCATAATCAATCTCATATTCTTGGGCATAACCTTTGGCTACTAAACGGGCTTTATATCTTTCAAGAGTACCATCACTCTTGGTTTTAATTTTATAAACCCATCGACATCCTATAGTTTTCTTCCCTGGAGGAAGATCTTGAATATTCCATGTAGAAGCCTTTTCAAGTGCATCTAATTCAGCTTTCATGGCTTCTATCCATTTGATATCATTTTTTGCTTGAAAATATGTGGATGGTTCTTCATATGAGTGAATTAATGCAATAATTGCCCTATATGTGGGTGAGAAAGACTCGTATGATACAAACTTTCCTGGAGGCCTCGAGATTCGGGTTTATTGTCTAGTTGGAATGTTAGAATATTTCTCAAGTGCACATGGAGGATTAGACTCTTGTCGCCTGGAATATTGAATACTAGTATCTCTATGAACTTCTTCATTTTCAACATTAAGATCAATAATTCTTTGATCATCATCAAAGTTACAGTCAAGGTCATATTCATTAGATGTTGATGTTAGATCTAGCAAAAAGGAGTACTCAGTGACGTCTTTTAATTTTCTAAAATCAAAGAAGCTCTCCTTTTCAAGAAAGGAAACATTTCTAGACACATATAGTTTATTATTTTTGAAGTCAAAACATCTATAACCTTTCTGGTTTTCAACATATCCTAAAAAGGCACAGGGAATCGCACGAGGGGAAAGTTTATCATTTTTGTCAGTAAATATGAAACATTTGCACCCAAATATTCTTAGTCTAGAGTAGTCTGGAGAAATGTTCATAAGTTTTTCAATGGGAGTGATATTTTGTAACGAAGAAGATGGCATCCTATTAATGAGATATGTGGCAGTTAAGGCAGCTTCTGCCCAAAAGTCTTTAGGGACTTGATTTGCTATTAATAAAGTCCTAGTGGTTTCTATAATATGGCGATGTTTTCGTTCTGCCAGTCCATTTTGTTGAGGTGTATAAGGACAAGATCTTTGATGTGTGATGCCATGCAATTTAAGATAATTTTGAAAATCTGTGGATAAGAACTCTCCCCCTGAATCTGTGCGAAAAATAGTAATATCATTTTGAAACTTGTTTTTAACCATATTATGAAAAGTTTGAAAGTATGAAAATACTTCAGACTTATGTTTGAGAAAGTACATCCATGTATGTCGGGAGAAATCATCGACAAAAATAACATAGTAAACAAATCCTCCTTTAGAAATTACTGGTGCAGGACCCCAAACATCCGAGTGTATTAATTCAAGTGGTCTTGAAGAGAAAAAGGTTCTGTTCTAAAATGGTAATCTTTTCATTTTGCCGAGAATACAATCTTTACAATCAAATGATTCAGAATTACAAAATTTCCCTAGATTTGGAAAATGTTGGATTTTGGCTATATGTGGGTGACCAAGTCTCTTATGCCACAGTTCCAACTCTATTTTTTGAATATTATAACAAAAAGCTTTCTTTGGCATTTCCAAAAAATCCATGTAATAGAGTCCTCCTTCTCTATGGCCTTCCCCAATCAGCTTGCCTGACTGGCGATCTTGTACCCAACAACCATGAGAAGAAAAAGAAATATTACACCCATAATCAGAAATTTGAGATACAGATAAAAGATTTAAATTTAATTTGGGAACATGTCTAATTTCTGGAATAAAAAATTTTTTTGTTTTATAAATTTTTTCAAAATTTCCTAT
The DNA here is from genome assembly GCF_984573655.1 of Nuphar pumila. NCBI lineage: Eukaryota > Viridiplantae > Streptophyta > Magnoliopsida > Nymphaeales > Nymphaeaceae > Nuphar > Nuphar pumila. Next base: position 122,280,090 of record NC_143252.1, on the reverse strand, counting down.
TCCTTCTATTTCAAGAGAAGTCCCATCAGCAGTAAAGACCTTTGACACACTTGTTTTATTTTTAACACATTTGGATAGACTTTGATTATTTGGGGTCATATGAAAAGATGCACCAGAGTCAAGAAGCCAAGAAATTTTACCTAGATCAGAAAAAGATGAGGCTGCTGCGCCGGTTGAAGCTTCAGATGAGGAAGAAGCACCTTTGATGAGAGGCTGAAGAATCTCCATTAGTTGGGCCAGGGAAACTGGTGCATCCTGATCTTTAGGCTCCGATCCAGCAATTGCAGCTCTTTTTTCTCTCAGCTCCTTAAGTTTGGGACATTGTGGCCTGTAGTGTCCCGGTTCATGTCAGTGATGACAAATAACTTTCTTCTTATCATAGTCACCATTTTGTCGGTTAAAGTGAGGAGGCCTATATGATCGAACATGATTCTCTGGTCTAGACACGGCTAAAACGGAATAATCTTCAATTTTTAAAGAACCTTTCCGGAGACGATTTTCTTCCATTGTTAACTCTTTAATAGTTTCAACAATAGAAGAAATTTTTCCCCGGTGAAGTAGGGCCGATTTAGTGGTTTCAAATTCCGGCCTTAATCCAGTGATAAACTGGTAAAAATGTTCGGCATCGAGTTGTTTCTGACGAAGCTCGATGTCTTCGACACAATGCCACTTTGGTTCTAAAAGGGAAAGTTCTTCCCAAAGTTCGGACAACCCATTGTAATATTCACGAATAGTTTTGTCTCCTTGTGTCATCATTCAAACTTTTTCTTGGAGGTTGCACACGTGTGCAATATCTTTAAGGGAATACATATTCTTAAGGTATTCCCATGCCTTATCGGCATGATCAAATTTGGCAAGACTTGAGCATTTTTTAATGTCAACGCTATTGATAAGCCATGACATTATCTTCGCATGAGATATTCTCCATTCTTTCCATTTCTTCTCGTATGAGGCAATAACCTTGGTTTTCTCTTCTTCCGATAGAGGGACCTCTTTATCTCCCTCCTTTTTAGTAAGAGATAGCTTAGGTTCCGAATCGGAACCATCCACAATCCCCCATAAGCCTTTTCCCCATATATGGTGCTTCATGATTGAAGCCCATGTTACATAGTTCATATCGCTTAGTTGTTAAAATATGTTGATCCTTAAATGTACATATATATATTTATATATATATATATATAAAGATACGTATACATATATATATATATACATATATATATTTATACATATATAAATATATATATATTATCTTCCTAAAATACCCTCAAGGGTATTCTTGTAAATAAGCATTTTACGCATATTCCAATTGGAATATGCATTGTAATTTTTGTTTTATTTTTATTTTTTGTTTTTTATATTTTTGGGTTTCGTACCACATTGGGGGCCTCCCAAAAGTGACGTTGGGAGCCCCCAACGGTCACAAATGTGACCGTTGGGGGCTCTCCAACGTCCCCTTTGGGAGCCCCCAAGGTGGTCCCTTTTCATGCTTATAAATAGGGGATTTCCCCTTTGTATTTTGCATTCTTGAGGGAGCTTATGCTTCATTGTAATGGGGTTTTTACCCCTTGTCCATTGTTTCTTCAATGATATGCAACTTATGACTTTATGTCATATTTTTCCCTTTTTATGGGTTTTATGGGTTAGCACATTATGTGCTTGTGTTGTTTCCCTTTAATGGGTATATTTGCACTTCACGTGCATAAGTATGGGTTCATTATTGAACCCAATGTATTCCAACTCACTTTCTAACATGGTATCAGAGCAAGGTTGAGATCGAGTTGCTCTTTGGTGCATCGGGAAGCGTGGTATTCAAGAATTTGTTAAAGAAAAATGGTGAAGTATTAGTTTCTCTCTATTGTCTTTCTTATAGTTATTTGGTATGCATTTTATTTCTTTGAGTATTGTATGAAGAATGTAATATGTTCTTTTCTTTATGTGTGCTTTTTGTCATTATGTCTTTCTTGAGTTACTTATTGAATCGTTTTCGTATGTTTTTCTTTGAAAAACTTTAAATGATAACTTGTTTGGCGAAAAATTAGATATATGATTGCTCAAAACTTGCTTTAATGGGTCGGTAAAAACTTTGAATTTACATTTTAAACCTAACCTTGTTTATGAAAATACCTTTATATGAATGTTTAGTCTTTAAAGAAAGGTATGTTAAGATTAAAATGCTTGTGAAATGTAGTTTTTTGAAAAATGTTTGGCATATATGAAAAATTCCATATTATGTGTCCGTTTTATATGAGCAACATTTAATTAAGAAAGTTTTTTTTTATAATACCAGTTGAATTAAGTTTTAAAATGGTCTTATGGAATATGGTGATTTTCTTTCCATCTTTACACTCTTAAGGATGTTTTCAACATTTAGAGAGTTCTCTCTCTTTTCAATAAGAGACATTTTTATTTTTATGTTGTGATTGTCTCTTGTGGGTTTTGGTGTTTTCCCTTTTGTTTGTTCATTAGTGAATGTTGTAAGTGCTTAATGCAGTCTTTTGTTTTTCCGCATATTTCATTACAAAAGTTATGGTCTTCACTAATGTTTATTGTGTACTTATTTCATTAGGAGTAGGTAATAATCTATTAAGTCATGTTTTTTGATAAAACTTAAGAGTGTTAAATTTTTCCTCAATAAATGTTTACTTTTTATTTAAGCCATAGTACAATCTTATTTATCATAAGGTTTTGTTAATGAATCTATTTTGTTGGGATTTCTTCCACTTTAATGGAGTTTTCTCCTTCTTTGGGAGTTGTATATGTTTTTTTGTTCCAACTCTCCTTAAGGAGCCTTTCAGTCCTTATAATCTTCTTGTGAGTATATACTCTTTTATGAAGATTTCATGATTGTTTATCATTTTTAAGTTGCAATAGTAGATTTCATAAGTTTTTCGAACTTCACCATCTTTAAGAATGCCTATATTGGCCTAAGTTTGTTATTTTTTCACCAACTTCACCGTTTAATTGCACCTTATGTCTTTCATAGTTAAGGCTTGTTTGTTCCAAATCGGTTCATACACATGATGTTGCTTAATATTTCATGTTATGTTGCATAGTAAGCCTTTTTTTGGTGTACAAGACTTCTTTTGAAGATTAAGCATAATTCGTGTTTATGCAAAATTGTTTTGATGGATTATATTGGACCTTTGATTCAATTTGTTAATCGGTCCTCTTTGTAAAAACTTTTATTTGGAAAATGATTCCTTATGTGCTTATTGCCCTTTTGTGGCATTTATGTTTGTCCATCACATGTTATTTAATGCATCATTTATTTGGCCTTAGTATTGTTATATTAGAGATGTTTGTCGAGGTGAGTTATGGGCACCTCGTGTTGTATCATTTTTAGATTGTCCACCTTCCATATTATAGATGGTTGTTGAGGTGAGTTATGGGCACCTTGGGACTCTAAAATGATTTGTTATTTGATCTCTAATTATGAGTGTGACACTCATTTTTTCTCTTGTGCCATTGATATTATGGATGCTTCTATGTAAATGTGATGGACATATGGTATTTGAAACCTTAAATGTTTTAAGGTACTTTTAAAATCAAGATGTTTTGGGATTATAGCCCAACCTTTTATTTGTTTATAAATTTTATGAGTGCATTTGCACATTTGTGATTCCGTATGTTGTGCTTGTTGTGCACATGTGTTCTTGTGTTTTTTCACAAGTGTTCTTGGTGTGTATGTTCACACATTTGTTCTAAAGAATATTATTTTATCGGTTGTAGTATCTTGTTGAAGATACGTTTTACTTGCATTTATTCCAAAATGTTATTATGAGTATTCTTTTTTAAAAGGAATATTGTTTCATTCGAGGTTTATTTTCATTACAAGTTTATTGCCTCAAAAGTCTTTTCCTTTTATGCCCATTATCTGAGTGTCATCATATGTAGACAAGAATTTTATTACACCTTCGTGTGTTTTTAGCCCTTTGTTGGCTTTTGCTCTCTTGGTCTAGTAGCTGAACACACTTGTCTTGAGTGATCTTATATGTAGACAAGGCACGTTGATTCACACTATGGTGTGTGATTTTTAGCCTATGTTGGCGTTTGTGGCCTTGTTCTAGTCGCTTAAGATGTATGCCCATGGTTGGCTTATTTCACTCATTTCAAGTGCTATCATATGTAGACAAGAGATGTATTATGTTTTAGCCCATGGTTGGCTTATTACTCTTGTTCTAGTAGCTGAACATACTTCGTTTTAAGTGTATTTTTTTACGTAGACAAGAGATACTTTTTAGCCATGTTGGCATGTATTCTCTTGTTCTTGTCGTAGATGCACTTATTTCAAGTATTATTATATGTAGACAAGAGGTTCTTTTACACACCTTTGTGTGTGTCTTTGGCCTTTAATGGCTTTATATTCTTGATCTAGTAGCTTATACACTTGATTTATGGGTTTTGGAGGACTAATGAGGAAGATGTTTGTAATGGATAAACTATTGTTGAAATTTGCAAAATTTCATTCATGACTTGTGTTTTTCAAGCAAATCATAATTTTGATATGCATATCAAGTTGATTTCTTAGCATTTAATCTATATATTAAGTGCTTATGGTTTTTGCCACCCTTATATGCAAAATGTGTATTAAGTATGTCTTTCATAAATGATTTTAAAACCTTGTGAACTCTTGGGTTTATTTTGCTTAAAGTATGCTTGGAGACTTTGTTTCTCTTTACATGTTTGAAGCATGTTCATTAATGAGTTCTTTGAGTATTAATTCATTTCATGATAAGTATATGCATATGCTCTTTATGGCCTTTTTGGGCCCTCATTCAATAATGTTTATGTATATCATGCCTCTTCGTAGGCTTATTGTGGTGTCCCTTAGTGGACCATTTTGTTATTCCCCATTATGGGGTTATATTTGTCCAACGTTGGACCTTATGAATGCATTATGCATTCTTGTAATTTATTTCTGCATAATTTGCTTCCGCTCATTTTGTTTTAAACATGATATATGATTTTGAAACTTTAGGGTCATTTTTGCATAATTTGCATCTCTTTTAACATGTGGTAGTTAAAAATGTTCCATTTGAATAAAAGTACAAAGATTTGTTTTACTTGTTTCTTTGTTGTTATTTCACAGGATCTTGGAGATAGGACAGAGAAGTACCCTGGATAGTTCGGGAAATTTGAAGACAATAGGAGGAAGGCCTTTTTAAGTTCCATTGCATCCTTGCCGGAGCCTCTTGGAGTCTTGCCCTTTGTTCAATCTTTTTGTTTCCCCGCAAAGATTGAGGGGGGGTGTTAAAATATGTTGATCCTTAAATGTACATATATATATTTATATATATATATATAAAGATACGTATACATATATATATATATATACATATCTCTATTTATATATATATAAATATATATATATTATCTTCCTAAAATACCCTCAAGGGTATTCTTGTAAATAAGCATTTTACGCATATTCCAATTGGAATATGCATTGTAATTTTTGTTTTGTTTTTATTTTTTGTTTTTTATATTTTTGGGTTTCGTACCACATTGGGGGCCTCCCAAAAGTGACGTTGGGAGCCCCCAACGGTCACAAATGTGACCGTTGGGGGCTCTCCAACGTCCCCTTTGGGAGCCCCCAAGGTGGTCCCTTTTCATGCTTATAAATAGGGGATTTCCCCTTTGTATTTTGCATTCTTGAGGAAGCTTATGCTCCATTGTAATGGGGTTTTTACCCCTTGTCCATTGTTTCTTCAATGATATGCAACTTATGACTTTATGTCATATTTTTCCCTTTTTATGGGTTTTATGGGTTAGCACATTATGTGCTTGTGTTGTTTCCCTTTAATGGGTATATTTGCACTTCACGTGCATAAGTATGGGTTCATTATTGAACCCAATGTATTCCAACTCACTTTCTAACATTAGTTTCATAGGCATGATGGTGACTTTATCATTGTCATCCATCGATTACAAGGAGAGAAAGAATAGGGATAGAAGAGAAACAAGGAAAATGAAAAAGAAAGAAAAAAAAACAATACAACAAGATGTGAAATCTTCTCCAATGAAGTGATAAAACACTTCTCTTCAAGTGGCGAACACTTTTGCAAACGGGCACGGAAACCGAGGCAGCTTTTCCTCAAGATTTAGTACTTCCGCGGCTCTGATACCATGAAATGAAATGGGGATCTTCGAAACACGAGCTTAGATTAACAAGAGCAAGTGTCAAGAATGACACTAAAGCATAACCCTTAAAAAGGGTATAACTGGAAACAAAATAAAAATAAAAATGTATTCTTTATTGATATGAAAAACCAATTGCTTAAGAAGCATTGGAGTAAAATACAAGAGGGGCTGCACCCCTTTATATACACAGCTGAAAGAGGACTCAATAGAGCTGTTGGGCACAGTCCAACAGCTCTATTAAGAGCTGTTGGACTGTGTCAGTCCAACAGCTCTATTGCTAGTCAAGTCTGGACAGGACTTGACTAGCAACAGTCATTCTAGTTCAAACTGAACTAGATGACATAAAGACAAAAAATAAAAAATAAAGGAAAAAAATTACAGAAAAGAAAGAAATGAAAAATGTATATATATATATATATAATATAATATTATTATATATACATATATGTACAGTTTTACATTTTAACAGGTTTTGGTTCTTTCAGGAAAAAAAAAGACACATGATGGGGTTTTTGTAAAACTAGCACATAAGAATATAACAATGTATGTGCAAACATGTCTGTCAGTGTGATGTATGCTGGAGGAACTGTCCACATGTAAGATCATAACTTTCGATACAGTTCTTTTCCGCATCAAAAGGAAAATCTTTTGTTAGATGGAGAAGTGATGTAGCTTATTCAACAATCAAAGTAGATTGGATTTATAAAAAGAAGATATCAATGAACCACTATGAAACGGTTTCACAGGATTTAGCCAATTGTCTGATCACGGGATATCATTGAGAAATAGAAATTGGTGTTATCAAAGAATTTCCCGTGATTCTTCCTAGAAAGGAGAGTCACTCATCCATTTTGGAATCATGCTGAACAAAAATGATGATGTTGTTTCTCCACTGATATGCCATTATGTGCAGTTATCTCTACTATAGAAATAGAACGAAGGAAAGAAAGATAAAATCTGCTAGTATTAAATCTACTATTACTAGTACTAGGAAGTCTATGTTTCTCGACTGATCTGCCATTACGTTCAGCTCTCTAATATAGAAATAAAAAGAAAGAAAGAAAGCTAAAATCAGCTGGTATTAAATCTCCTATTACTAGTACTAGGAAATCTAAGGAGAAAAAACAAAATAGGCTTTCTACATATCCATTATCAAAAGGAGAATGATTTTGATACTGTAGCAAAAACACAAACTTCATAGAAGCCGATATATGAAGAACTTAGAATGGCTGATATACTAGATTCTATGGATAGAACAAATTGATAGAAGAAACACCAATAAAATGAATTACTGAGGTTTTTCGACCGATACAATTACACTCACTTGTGAATGCCAAAATTGTTAAGAATAAAAGTATATATATATATATATATATATATATATATATATATATATATATATATATATATATATATTTATTTAGTTATTTATATATACTTATTTATATGCATATGTAGATATATATACATACATTTTATGTTTGTGATAGGTAATACACATTAGGGGTATTTTAGTTTTTTTCCAGTGTAATAGGTTGTGCCCACTAGGGCACATCTGTCTTTTTAATTTATTTTTATTTTATTTCTTTCTTTTTTGTATTTTTGGTTTTTGGTCAAGGGAATTCTTGACCTTTGTCATAGAGTTGTTGGGACTTGGGAGCTCCCCAACGCTCTATTTCTAGTCGTTGGCATGCTCCCAATGGCTCTATGAGCCCTCTAACCTCTATATAAAGAGGTTCCCACTCTTTGTAATTGTGTGATTGTCTCAAGCATTAGCAATATTATTTATTCTTTATATTTTGGTGTTCTTTTGCTCTCTTACTCTATGTGAATTGATTGTGTTAGCCTTTGTGGCTTATTGTACTTAGTCCATTAGATGCCCTTATGTTTGTGCACCCTTTGTAGCCCTTTAGTGCATTGTATTTGTGCACATTTGGTTTCATTACAAAAATATGGGATAAAAGTGATTGTATAAACTTCTAAATATGATCATTGGGAGCTCCCCAACGACTTTATGAGGGAGCTCCCAATGGCCTCTGTTAAAATGTACCCATCAATTGTTGTAATTAGATATATTTTATATATATAAAAGATGATACATATACATATATGGTATATATGTATATGTATCCTCCTATTTATATATATATAAAATATATATTTTCCTTTTGTTTAGCCGTAGGGGTATTTTAGTCTTTTCCTCTGTTTTACGCACATTCACTTTATGAATGTGATTGTAATTTATTTTATTTTTATTTTTCTTTTATTTTTTATTTCTTTTTTCTCAAGTACCAAAAGGTACCTTGGGGGGCCCACTCAAATAGACGTTGGGCCCCTTCCAACGGTCACATTTGTGACCGTTGGAGGGGCTCCAACGTCTATGAGTGGAGCCCCTCCAAGGCTCCTTTTTGTTGTTATAAATAGGGGCTCTCCCCTTTGTATTTCTTACTTCTTGAGGGAGCTTATGCTCCATTGTAATGGGGTTTTTACCCCTTGTCCATTGTTTCTTCAATGATATGCAACTTATGACTTTATGTCATATTTTTTCCCTTTTTATGGGTTAGCACATTATGTGCTTGTGTTGTTTCCCTTTAATGGGTATATTTGCACTTCACGTGCACAAGTATGGGTTCATTATTGAACCCAATGTATTCCAACTCACTTTCTAACATGGTATCAGAGCAAGGTTGAGATCGAGTTGCTCTTTGGTGCATCGGGAAGCGTGGTATTCAAGAATTTGTTAAAGAAAAATGGTGAAGTATTTGTTTCTCTCTATTGTCTTTCTTATAGTTATTCGGTATGCATTCTATTTCTTTGAGTATTGTATGAAGAATGTAATATGTTCTTTTCTTTATGTGTGTTTTTTTTGTCATTATGTCTTTTTTGAGTTACTTGCTACTCCATTGAATCGTTTTCGTATGTTTTTCTTTGAAAAACTTTAAATGATAACTTGTTTGGCGAAAAATTAGATATATGATTGCTCAAAACTTGCTTTAATGGGTCGGTAAAAATTTATGACCATTGGAACTTTGAATTTACATTTTAAACCAAACCTTGTTTATGAAAATACCTTTATATGAATGTTTAGTCTTTAAAGAAAGGTATGTTAAGATTAAAATGCTTGTGAAATGTAGTTTTTTGAAAAATGTTTGGCATATATGAAAAATTCCATATTATGTGTCCGTTTTATATGAGCAACATTTAATTAAGAAAGTTTTTTTTATATAATACCGGTTGAATTAAGTTTTAAAATGGTCTTATAGAATATGGTGATTTTCTTTCCATCTTTACACTCTTAAGGATGTTTTCAACATTTAGAGAGTTCTCACTCTTTTCAATAAGAGACATTTATATTTTTATGTTGTGATTGTCTCTTGTGGGTTTTGGTGTTTGCCCTTTTGTTTGTTCATTAGTGAATGTTGTAAGTGCTTAATGCACTCTTTTGCTTTTCCGCATATTTCATTACAAAAGTTATGGTCTTCACTAATGTTTATTGTGTACTTATTTCATTAGGAAGTAGGTAATAATCTATTAAGTCATGTTTTTTGATAAAACTTAAGAGTGTTAAATTTTTCCTCAATAAATGTTTACTTTTTATTTAAGCCATTGTACAATCTTATTTATCATAAGGTTTTGTTAATGAATCTATTTTGTTGGGATTTCTTCCACTTTAATGGAGTTTTCTCCTTCTTGGGAGTTGTATATGTTTTTTTGTTCAAACTCTCCTTAAGGAGCCTTTCGGTCCTTATAATCTTCTTGTGAGTATATACTCTTTTATGAAGATTTCATGATTGTTTATCATTTTTAAGTTGCAATAGTAGATTTCATAAGTTTTTCGAACTTCACCATCTTTATGAATGCCTATATTGGCCTAAGTTTGTTATTTTTGAACTTCACCAACTTCACCGTTTAATTGCACCTTATGTCTTTCATAGTTAAGGCTTGTTTGTTCCAAATCGGTTCATACACATGATGTTGCTTAATATTTCATATTATGTTGCATAGTAAGCCTTTTTTGGTGTACAAGACTTCTTTTGAAGATTAAGCATAATTCGTGATTATGCAAAATTGTTTTGATGGATTATATTGGACCTTTGATTCAATTTGTTAATCGGTCCTCTTTGTAAAAACTTTTATTTGGAAAATGATTCCTTATGTGTTTATTGCCCTTTTGTGGCATTTATGTTTGTCCATCACATGTTATTTAATGCATCATTTTTTTGGCCTTAGTATTGTTATATTAGAGATGTTTGTCGATGTGAGTTATGGGCACCTCGTGTTGTATCATTTTTAGATTGTCCACCTTCCATATTATAGATGGTGGTTGAGGTGAGTTATGGGCACCTTGGGACTCTAAAATGATTTGTTATTTGATCTCTAATTATGAGTGTGGCACTCATTTTTTCTCTTGTGCCATTGATATTATGGATGCTTCTATGTAAATGTGATGGACATATGGTATTTGAAACCTTAAATGTTTTAAGGTACATTTAAAATCAAGATGTTTTGGGATTATAGCCCAACCTTTTATTTGTTTATGAATCTTATGAGTGCATTTGCACATTTGTGATTCTGTATGTTGTGCTCGTTGTGCACATGTGTTCTTGTGTTTTTTCACAAGTGTTCTTGGTGTGTATGTTCACACATTTGTTCTAAAGAATATTATTTTATCGGTTGTAGTATCTTGTTGAAGATACGTTTTACTTGCATTTATTCCAAAATGTTATTATGAGTATTCTTTTTTAAAAAGGAATATTGTTTCATTCGAGGTTTATTTTCATTACAAGTTTATTGCCTCAAAAGTCTTTTCCTTTTATGCCCATTATCTAAGTGTCATCATATGTAGACAAGAATTTTATTACACCTTCGTGTGTTTTTAGCCCTTTGTTGGCTTTTGCTCTCTTGGTCTAGTAGCTGAACACACTTGTCTTGAGTGATCTTATATGTAGACAAGACACGTTGATTCACACCATCGTGTGTGATCTTAGTCCATGTTGGCGTTTGTGTTCTTGTTCTAGTCGCTTAGATGTATGCCCATGGTTGGCTTATTTCACTCATGTCAAGTGTCATCTTATGTAAACAAGAGGTGTATTATGTTTTAGCCCATGGTTGGCTTATTACTCTTGTTCTAGTAGCTGAACATACTTGGTTTTAAGTGTATTTTTTACGTAGACAAGAGATACTTTTTAATCCATGTTGGCATGTATTCTCTTGCTCTTGTCGTAGATGCACTTATTTCAAGTATTATTATATGTAGACAAGAGGTTCGTTTACACACCTTTGTGTGTGTCTTTGGCCTTTAATGGCTTTATATTCTTGATCTAGTAGCTTATACACTTGTTTTATGGGTTTTGGAGGACTAATGAGGAAGTTGTTTGTAATGAATAAACTATTATTGAAATTTGCAAAATTCCATTCATGACTTGTATTTTTCAAGTAAATCATCTTTTTGCTATGCATATCAAGTTGATTTCTTAGCATTTAATCTATATATTAAGTGCTTATGGTTTTTGCCACCCTTATATGTAAAATGTTTTTTTTCTTTTTCCATTAAGTGTGACTTTCATAAATGTTTTTAAAAAAAAAACTTGTGAACTCTTGGGTTTATTTTGCCTAAAGTATGCTTGGACTACATGTTTGAAGCATGTTTTAGTTCTTTGAGTATTAATTCATATAATGATTCGTATATGCATATGCTCTTTACGGCCTTTTTTGGGCTCTCATTCAATAAAGCATATGTATGTTATGCATCTTCGTAGGCTTCTTGTGGGATCCCTTAGTGGATCATTTTGTTATTCCCCATTATGGGGTTATATTTGTCCAATGGTGGACCTTATGAATGCATTATGCATTCTTGCAATTTTTGCATAATTTGCTTCCACTCATTTTGTTTTAACATAATGTATGATTTAGAAACTTTGGTTTTCTAAATTTTTCGTTTCAGACTAAAGTAACTATCATATTATGCATAAATTTTGCACCTTGTTAGGAATGTTCCTTTTTGAGTAAAGTGCAAAGATATTGTTTACTTGTTCTTTGTTGTTTTCTTTTCTCAGGATCTTGGAGATAGGACAAAGGGAAGTACCCTGGATGGTTCGGGAAATGGGTTCATCATTTGAAGACAATTGGAGGAAGGCTATTTCAAGTTTCATTGCATCCTTGTCGAAGCCTCTTGGAGTCGCCAAAGCCTCGTGGAGTTTTGCCCTTTTTTTTCAATCTTTTCGTTTCCCTGCAAAGCTTGAGGGAGGGTGTTAAAATGTACCCATCAATTGTTGTAATTAGATATATTTTATATATATAAAAGATGATACATATACATATATGGTATATATGTATATGTATCCTCCTATTTATATATATAAAATATATATTTTCCTTTTGTTTAGCCGTAGGGGTATTTTAGTCTTTTCCTCTGTTTTACGCACATTCACTTTATGAATGTGATTGTAATTTATTTTATTTTTATTTTTCTTTTATTTTTTATTTCTTTTTTCTCAAGTACCAAAAGGTACCTTGGGGGGCCCACTCAAATAGACGTTGGGCCCCTTCCAACGGTCACATTTGTGACCGTTGGAGGGGCTCCAACGTCTATGAGTGGAGCCCCTCCAAGGCTCCTTTTTGTTGTTATAAATAGGGGCTCTCCCCTTTGTATTTCTTACTTCTTGAGGGAGCTTATGCTCCATTGTAATGGGGTTTTTACCCCTTGTCCATTGTTTCTTCAATGATATGCAACTTATGACTTTATGTCATATTTTTTCCCTTTTTATGGGTTAGCACATTATGTGCTTGTGTTGTTTCCCTTTAATGGGTATATTTGCACTTCACGTGCACAAGTATGGGTTCATTATTGAACCCAATGTATTGCAACTCACTTTCTAACAACCTCCTCTCTCTTATTTGTGTATAAATAGTGGATGTTTTCTAAGCCCTCTTTAATAAGATTTTTATTATTTACGTGTTGGCATTGCCTTTTAAGGCTTTTTGTATTGTCCCATTGTGGACTTCTTGTATGCTCATCGTGCTTTGTAATTGTCCACTATTGGACTTGGTTGATGCTTTTGCATATTTGGCTTGTAATTCTGCATATTTCATTACATGGTATCACACAAGGTTATGCTCTTTGTCTCTTGAAAGGAGACCAGTGAAAGATCGTGATTCAGGAATCAAAGCTCTTGCTGCAATTTAAGTGGAGGATATCTTACATACTCTTTGTCCTTATTCTCTATAAGTCCCAATGGAGAATGAGCAAAAGATTGATCTCTCCTTCAAGTTGAATGGTACCAACTACATGAAGTAGGCATCCGCCATGGAGAATAACCTCAAAGACAAAAAGCTTTGAGGATACGTGATGGGCTCTATTCCGGAACCACAACTCAAACTCACCAAAATGGAAGGATGATAAGAAAATGCTCACACAAAAGCTATTGATGATCACCAATCCATGATAGAAGATTGGGAAAGTAAACATGCCAAGATCCTTGCATGGTTTATGAACAATATTGAGCTCAAGATATGTAACAACATAGCTAAATTTCGCAAGGCAAACGAGCCATGGTTTTTCATGAAAGGTATGTATAGACAAAAAGATCTTGCAAGACAATTCTTTCTCCAAGAAAAAATAGGTATCATTAAACAAGGGGACCTGAGTGTTCGTGATTACTTTAGCACTCTTAGTCCCTTGTGGGATGAACTATCTCTTCTTGAACCCAAGTAGGTTGCTAGCGAAGATATTGAACTAAGAAAGCAAATGAAAAAAGAGCACTTTTTCCAATTTTTACATAGGCTTAGGCCCGAATATGAACAAGTTAGATCTTCCCTCCTTCATAGATCTAAGCCTCTACGTTTAGAGGATGTCGTTACCGAAATATGCCAAGAGGAGACTCGCCTTGGTATGATAAAAGGAGGAGATGAAGTGTTAGTCATGTCCAAGCCCAGTAATCATGTGAAAACTTACAAACCTCCACACTTTGGGAGGCAAAATAGCTATAATGGAGGCTACAAGAAGGCTATTTGCCATCATTGCCATGAACTGGGTCATATACGACCTAATTGTCCCAAGTTATATGAAAATCCAAAGAACAAAGTTGCTTCTGTTGAAGAAACCACACCAAGGAAGGAAGAACCAATTAAAGGAAACGATTCATTTTCTCTTGCTCAATTATCGGAGGTACTTCAAATGCTACTCAAATCTCCATCCACATCAGGTGCCACAAAAGCCTCATTTTCCCCTCAAGGTATGTTTTCTTGGATCCTTGATTCGAGGGTCTCCTTTGATTTGACACATCTTGAGAATGGTTTATCTGACTTATGCACTAATTCAAAAACCTTCTATGTGTCAACTGCCGATGGAACATCTTTGCAAATTAAAAGTGTTGAAACTTTAAATTCCTTAATTGTACATTTTGCAATGGTATTTTTAAAAAATATTTTTCAATAAAAACTTTGGAAAATTATCAACCAAAAATATAAAAACGACTTTTCACTTTCGTGGCGAGTACGGGTCGAATCCTCAGGGAACGGGATAATATTCTAATTATCTCTAAAAAAAATCAATTTATTAAAATAACAAAAGTTTACAATGAAATCAAACACTACAACTATAATTAAGTTACGGACTAAAAATAAAAATTAACTAAAACAAATCCTAAATTAGGTTGCTAAAGCCCTCTCCAGATCGCAGGGGTATTTTCATCTTTTCACCACATCTGCATTCGCACTCTCAATATGAATATACCTTTTGGCCAGTAGTGAACTTATCAAACTAAACAAAATAAAATAAAAAATCAGTATTAAAACAAATACAATTAATTCTAAATTACAACTAATTCTAATTCTAATTCTAAAAACAACTACTGAAAATTAATTTGTAATTAAACTAAAATTAAGCCAAAATATAAATTCTAATTAAACTAATTAATATATGTTAAAACTAATTAAACGAACTACTGTAATTACACTAATTATTATGCATAAAAATACGAAAACTGACAGAAAACTAACTAATTAAGGAAATGCTTATTTTGCCCTCGTTATGATGCATGAACTACTTTCTGACAAGTTTTCAAAAACAGATAGTTTGGAGGGGCAAACGAAGTCCAAAATTGATGAAATTTGCTCGGTTCTATTTCTGACACATTCAAGAATTTTCCTGATTTTACATAACTAAAAAATTCATCCGAAAGCTCCGGATATAAGCGTTTCAAAATCGAGAAAATTCTGGAACTTGCATGTCACGAAATTTGAAATCCCGAAAAACCAGTTTTTGAAAAACGTTTAAAACTGCGACCAAATCAGCTCCGATTGGGCTGATTTTTGGTCTGCAGACAGTCAACACACCAATGAAAAGAAAAGTGTTTTTTCAGAAAAAAAAAACTCTGAAAATTTTCACATAAAATGATGACTACCACAAATTGGAAAATCCGTTTCAAAAGTTCAATGCACTATTCACATGAAATCAATGTAATTCACGCACTATTAACTTGAAACTCATGCACAAACAGACCTAACAGACCTAAGTACTTCTAAAGACAGTAAATACAAATTAAATTACGTTAACTAATAAAACCTAATAATCAATCTAAGTACTTAGAAAAACGTTAATGATAAATCAATGCTAAATCACAACTAGAATGCACACCATTAACTATACTATCTTAACTAAAACCCACATACGAATTTGAATATCAACATTAATGAAAGTACTAACCTAATGTACTTAATTCAACATAAACTAACTACTTAACTCGAAAGAGAAGATTAATTTTAAAACTAATTTAACTTATAATTTAAAACTAATTTAAACTAACTAAAGTTAATTACTTAATTAGGGCACTAAGGGGTGGGTTTTGATTTAATTCAAGATAGTGCACGCCCCTAGTGGACCCCACTATGGCTAAATACTATTGACAAGAAAAGAATTTAACTTACCTAAATCCCTGCACCACACGATTTTGGCTAAGACCTAATCACTATACCTAGTTACTAAAAAAAAAATCAAGGCAATTAGATTAAAACATAGAAAGCAAGGAAAAAAATTTCGAATTAAAATCTAGCCTACCTTTCAAAATATGACAGCTTCCTAAGACTAAAGACAGCACTTAATAGACTTACCTAAGGCTGAACAAAAGAATAACCTAAATTGCTAAACACGATTTTGAAAACCAAATTCAAGAGTCAAACTTTTCCTAAAATGATTAGTGGAATGTTAAATGCATAATATATGAATACAATCTAACTAAAGAAAGGCACTTAATGCTTGATTCGACTAATTGGTCTTAATGTGGGGTCCACGCACTCTTGCCTAAGGGGGGTACTTGCCTTCTAGAGCCAAAAGACGCCAGCCCAATTGGGCCCACACGTTTTGGCTTAGCTAGTTACTAAAAAAAAAATCAATCTC
The DNA here is from genome assembly GCF_984573655.1 of Nuphar pumila. Taxonomy (NCBI): domain Eukaryota; kingdom Viridiplantae; phylum Streptophyta; class Magnoliopsida; order Nymphaeales; family Nymphaeaceae; genus Nuphar; species Nuphar pumila. Next base: position 122,263,553 of record NC_143252.1, on the reverse strand, counting down.
TTTCTTAAGGCAAGTGAATACAACCATTAGGTAAGTGATTCAAAAATTGAATCCTTACTTAATTGTATATTCAACAAATCCTTCCAGATTGGCATCTTCAAGGAAGACCCAATCACTTCCCAAAATACAATCCCACGAATTTTAGAAACCTCACTAAATACCAAACTCGCCACTTCTTGAAAGTTCCAAGAATACCCTTTCTTCAAAATTTGAATTATTGATCTTAAACTAACCTAAGCTAATTACCTCTAATATTGACCTAGCTACTAACTTACTAAATGCATGGACTAATTGGGAATGAAATAAAAAAAATGTGAAACCATATTACAAAATAAATTATAAAAACTAAATTAATTAGCTATGGACCGAAACTTACCAAAAATGAAATACATTGAACCTAGACTGCTCAAGACACTTTCCTAACCTAACCTAAAGCTCTGAGCTTCAGCCATGGCTGCCAGACCTGTGAAGAAGATGACAGCCACAACCCACAAGAAACGAATTTCCTAAGACACATACAAACCGATTTTTACCAAACGAACAATTTTAACCACACTAAATACAAAATTGAATCTATACTAATCTCTGATTAAAACCAGACCTTACTATTGATAAAGCATTACTATAAATGCTAGGATCAAATCTAAAAAAATTGCAGAACAATAAAACGTTAACAGCAAAATCGGCTAGACATCTAGCGGGTTTTGCTAATTTAACGTTTTTCACACACACTAACACAAAATGATTTTTCAAGCCACACTAAAACTCGGTCTTAGAACTACAGAAAACATGATTTTCAGACAGAGGGTTGCTGTAAAAAAACAGAAAATAACAAATGGAAATTGGGTATGACTCGACTAGGGTTGGACTCGATCTACTCTAGAAGAAATGGGGGAGGAAGACTAACCTCTAGGGTCGTCCGACGAGTGGAGGGGAAGGAAGAGCGGTCAGTGGAGGTTGGAGTCACGCCCAGCACAGCCTTGCATGTCTATACAGTGGATCCTTGTTGTTGCACCTGTCCGGAAGTCGATTCAAGAGGGTTAGGAAAAGAAGAAGAGGACCGCGTGGGAGGGAGGATCGGTCACTCCCCGTGGATGTAGACGGCACACTGACGGGGAAAACCTCCTTAGATCTGCAACACCTGCAAGAACACAGCATAAACACACAAGAAAGAAATACAAAACACAGTAGAGGAAAGAAAAGGAGGAGGGAGAAGGGAAATAAGATGAAAAGAAAAGGGTGAAGAGGTGAGAGAATGGAAGGGGGAGAGAGAAGGGAATATGGGGGCGTTTTTCCAACTCCAAAAATGTCAGCCCCCTCTTTTTTTGAACTATTTATATCCTAAAGTCTAACCTAATTCTAACAATCACCTAAGTAAAAAGTTAGTTTTAATTTAATGCTAAATTACATGTTATTTGCAATTAGGTACCAAAATGCCTTAGAAAGAGGTGTTTTTTGAAAAATATTTATTGAAAACACTTTAGGTCACGAGGGTCTATGGATCTACAGGGTTTGGGTCCAATCCAAGATCCAAACTTGAGCTCTTCGGTCTGATCTGAATCCAATTGGCCTCGAAATCCAATCCAGAACCCTAAAAATGCATTATTTTTCTCGTTTTAACTCTGATTCGAGTGAAATTCGAAGTGTGGCCTCTTTGAACCTAAATACATCAATACATGGGTTCTAAACCTTAAAAACACGTAAAAATGCATGAATTTTATATAGAAATGATATGCATTTCATGCATCATCATTCCTCTAAAAAAAAATTTTTGCCAAAAGGGTTGTTGTACAACTAAGTTTAAAGCTTCTTTCTGTCTCACAAATTTTCGATCATGGATGTGGAATCTCCTTTTCGTCTAAGGGTTGCTCCATGCAAGATCTCCGGTCTGAGAAGCAGATTGGGCAAGGCCATAGAAAGTGAGATCTCTACTACATGAACTATTTAAACCTTCCTCTAAACTCTTTTTGTAATTATGTCCAAGATAAAGATATTGAAACTTGGCATAAACGACTTGAGCATCCAAGCTTCTCAAAGATGTATTTTCTTCCTGTTGGGAAAAAATTTTGCAATGAAAAAAATTTAGTTTGCAAAAATTGTATATTTGAAAAGATGAAACCCACTCCCTTTTGGAATAGAATCTTTGTCTCTATGAGACCTTTTGAATTAGTGCATTCGGATGTTTGAGGACCTTCTCCAGTTATATCAAAAGGAGGATATTCATATTATGTTACCTTTATTGATGATTTCAATAGATATGCATGGAAATACTTTCTTAATTTCAAATCCGATGTCTTCTCCTTCTTTAAAAAATTTCATATGATTGTCAAAAAACAATTTCAAAGTAACATCTCTATTCTTAGATCTGATTCAGGTGGTGAATACTTATCAAATGAGTTTCAAAATTATTTAGAACTAAACAGAATTTTTCACAAAAAAATCATGCCATAGAACTCCTTAACAAAATGGTTTAGCCGAAAGAAAACATACACATTTTAGAAACCACTAGAACACTACTTATTTCTAAAGAAATTCCAAAAAGTTTTTGGGCCAAGGTCGCTCTAACATCAGCTTATTTGATAAATAGAATGGTCTCATCATCCTTGCAAAACATATCCCCTTATGAAAAATTATTTGAAAGAACACCCCACTTCAATCGGTTGTGGATCCTTGGTTGTAAGTGTTTTGTGTTTTTCCATAAAAGAGATAAATTGTATCCAAAAGCCATTAATGTGTATTCATGGGTTATTGAGAGAACAAAAAAGGATATAGATGTTTTGATCTTAAAAGTAGCAAACTATATGTTTATAAAGATGTAACATTTTTGGAAAATGAAAATGGTTTTGAGAAGACCAAGAAAAACAATAAAGTCGATTATATCTTTTTATTTGATCTCTTGCCACAAGAAGAGTTGAATTCTTGTGATGATTCTTTGGATGACATAGGGGATAATCCCTTAAATATCAATGAAAATGGTGATGAGAATGTGAAAGAAGAATCAAATATAAATAATGATATTGTTGATAAACCTATATAAACTTATACCCGGCATGAACAAAGGAATCCTCCAAATGCTTTGGAAAAATATTCTCAAAATTCATCGTTAGAGAAAACCACCCTTAGGAGATCCAATCATATCTCCAACCCACCAAATAGGTTTGTATCTTATGACACATTAATACCAAAATATAGGTCATGTCTAATTGCATTATATTTCTATCATGAACCATCACATTATAATGAAGCAAAAAATCTTCATCAATGGGTTGAAGCTATGAATATAGAACTTAGTGCTCTTGAAAAAACTAAAACATGGGAAATAACTTCATTACCCATAAGAAGGAAATCTATAGGATGTAGATGGGTTTTTAAGGTTAAAACCAAGAGTGATGGGTCTCAAGAACGATACAAAGCTAGGTTAGTGGCCAAAAGGTACTCTCAAGAACGATACAAAGTTGTAGAAGTTGTGTACTTTCCCATATGGTACATCCTTTCTCAAATGAAACTTGTTGTTGATATGTGTACTAAGTCTGGTATTTCAGATGATAACAAGATAGAAACCCTAGAAGCGATTAATGCTAAATTGAGGCTAGAAGATGGGACTCTATTCGAAGATCCTACTCCTTACCGCCAACTTGTTGGGTCCCTCACATACTTATCCATCACTCGGCCAAACATAGCTCATACAGTTCATTCCGTCAGTCATTTTCAGCATGCTCCTACCACTGTGCACATGAGTGTTGTCTTGAGAATTGTCAGATACATCAAGAATACTATAACCAAGGGGGTTTTTCTATCCTCATCTTCTTCATTTGATTTACATGTCTATACTGATGTTGATTGGGGTGAAAATCCCAATGATAGAGTCTCAACAATAGGTTTTTGTGTGTTTTTAGGTGACTATGATTTTATGGAGATGCAAGAAGCAACGTACTAAACATATCGAGATGGACTGTCATTATGTATGTGATGAATATCTGAGAGGAATTATTACATTGCCGTATGTCACATCAGAGTACCAGTTGGCGGATTTCTTCACAAAAGTTCTTCCTGCTCCTTGCTTTATTTTTCTCCTTAGCAAACTTTGGGTTATTTCCCCGTAAGTTTGAGGGGGGGTGTTAAAATATATATATATATATATATATATATATATATATATATATATATATATATATATATATATATATATATATATATATATATAAAATCTTGTTTTGTCTAGTTTGCCCAATAGCGGCATTTTTGTCTTTTCACATGTACTAATAGTTGTTTTCTAGAAACAACTATTATTTCTAGTTTAGTTTTTATATTTCTTTTAATGTATTTTTTCCTTTTTATTTTCTTTTTTAATACCTAATGGGGCCCCACTCATGGAGTCGTTGGGAGCTCCCAATGGCCTCCTCTCTCCTCTTATTTGTATATAAATAGGGGATGTTCCCCTTTGTTCTTCTTATGTATTCTAAGCCCTCTTTAATAAGATTTTTATTCTTTACTTGTTGGCATTCCCTTTTAAGGCTTTTTGTATTGTACCATCATGGACTTCTTGCTTGTATGCTCATTGTGCTTTTGTAATTGTCCACTATTGGACTTGGTTGATGCTTTTGCATCTTTGGCTTGTAATTCTGCATACTTCATTACAGGCCCGTCCTCCTCCATGGGAATTCGGGTCCCAACACTATATATGTATATATATATATATATATATATATATATATATATATATATATATATATATATATATAGATAGATAGATATATATATATGTATACATATGCTTACATATATGGTTGAGAATTGTTTGATCATGTTTCTTAGAGGAAGAGGCAAAACATAATCAATTTGAATTTGGGACAACTATCCGAACTTAGTGAAACACTTGATTTGTTATCTCCTGTTTGTTTTTTGTGAGAAAAGACTACTTGAAGTGGAGGGTTTACCCAAACAATAAAGATCTAGGGCAACGATTTAATCAAATGATATTTAGCATGTTTCCCATCTCTTCTTGAGCAACAAGCGGGATATTTCTTTCCAAAATTGTGCTATGTCTGGCAATTCCATGAAGATATGTTAGTTGGGAAAAGAATCAGCATGAATCAGGTTTTTTAAGGAACGTATCGAGAGAGAACTTGATTTGGTTAGACAATATGTGGTTGATAAACGAGAATCAGTTTTTTAATAAGGTATGGAATGCATCTTCAAATATTTAATATGATTCTACAATATTCAAAAAGAATTTTGACTCCATCAACAATGAGGAATCGGAATATTACACATTGATCAATCAAACAAAGATTCAGCAACTAAAAGAAAGATTGATTATTTGGGAATCTGGGATCCTTCCTCTCTTCAAATGGAGCTAACAAAGATAGAATAAGAACAATTCCATTTCCTTCCAGATATTCCTCAATATATATGTGTGTGTGTGTGTGTGTGTGTACAGGGAAAATATTGGATACCCTCAAGTATACCATATACCCTCTAGTAGAAGTCACTCATCCCTTCACATTTTCTTGGTTTTATTGTGAATCAAGTCCTACACATGATTTATATGGTTTGATTAGTGAAAAACATGTTTTACATAACTCAATCGTGTTGTATGAACAGATTTTCTAAGGGCTACAAAATTCAATGATCTACAATGCCTCAAAATTTCAACATTAAGAAAATCATACTTTTACGTTGAAACCACTCAATCCAGAGTGCATTTTCTTGTAAATAGAGCATAATCATATAGGCCAAATAGAGCTCGCACCTATGAGATTCAGCTAGAAAGTACCATACACTAGAGTGTAGCCAATATTTTTCCATATATATATATAGAGAGAGAGAGAGAGGAATGAAAACCTGCCCCACTAAAAACATGCCAAACCTACCCACTAGTGGTGCATTTGCAACTTCCAGCGAAGATTCCGGTGGAATCCGGGGAAGCCAAGTACTTTTTGGCATACTACACGTCAAGATCTTTCCAACAATGGTATCGGATCGACGGTCAGAGATACTTCGTGACGTGACCCCTTTTATCGTACTCGAGCCCTGGATAGTTACAAAGATCTGGTTTTTTGGCTGACTTTGTCACCGTTTTCCGACGGCATCCGACAACCTTTCGTGATGCGCCAACTATTGTTGGTATCCCTACCGCACCATGAGCCCAGAACCTCTAGGCACTCGTCCAGTCAACTGGCAAACCCGCGCAAAGTGGTGCATTTGATCACAGGTAGGTCTAGGTTTTAGTGGGTAAGTTTGGCATGTTTCTTAGTGGGCAGGTTTTCATTCCTTTATATATATATATATATATATATATATATATATATATATATATATATATATATATATATATATATATATATATATATATATACAGAGTGAGAGAGAAAAGGGAAGAGCCATAGTAAGTGTTTTATATATGAGCAATCGCGTTTAAGACAAGTGCCTCTCGATCTTTCGGTAGAACAAGACCTCGGAAAGATGTCACAGCAGACTACTATAGCAATTTCAAATTATCAACCATCTAGTGGAGCAAGGGGAAGGGCCTTAGTAAGTGTTTTATATGGGAGAAATGGCATTTAGGACAAATGCATCTAGATCTTCAGGCATAACAAGAGCTCGGAAAGATGTCACAATAGAGTACCGCAGCAATTTCAAATATCAACCATCTAGCAGCCAGATTTACATGATTTTTCCTGTCTTCTAAGCTCTCATGAATCTTCTTTTTTTTATCCCATCCTATATACCAGTGGTAAAAAACACCAAACATGAACTAAGAGTTGATAGCCTTGTCCATTAGTGTCCATTTTAGCATTCTTTGACATAGAATAGAACTATATATGGTATTTTGAATGCAAAACCTCTTTCTCTCTTTGCATTACATTGAGAGGGAATTCTCAAAATGAATTCAAACACTTGTAACCCCTAGTAGTTTGGTTGCAGTAGCACTAGCAAACACCTCATAAAACATAATCGGCATTAATATTTTAGGCACCAAAATTGTCCTCAATAACTTCCCTAACCAATGCCCACCAGGGGCCTCAATGTACATACCTCCACTAACAGGTCAATATTGTAATGAAGTACTAGTGCAAATAACAATGTCACAAAGTGACTACAATGAATGCACTAGTACAAAAAACAAAGAAGCCTCTAATGGGCAAAATACAATAAGCCACAAAGGGCTAGGCACCGAACACACACAATGTGAGAAAGAGAGAGAGAGATTGAAAAAAATAATATATTGAAAATGCTTAAAAAGCATTGCATTCAAGAGAGGGGTTCAACCACTATTTATACATAAAATGGGACCAAAGGGTAGCCCCATAGAGTCATTGGGAGCTCCCCAACAGTCACAAATGTGACTGTTGGGGAGGGTCCCAACGACTCTATGGTTGGAACCTTTTACCCCTTCACAAATGGAAAAAAGAAAAAAAATAAAATAAAAATAAAAAATGTCCCTAGTTGACATGTCTATTTACATAAATGGAAAAAGACTAAATTGCCCCTAATGGGCATTAGGGTAGGAAACATATATATATATATATATATATATATATATATTAACAAACATATCCACTGTAATGTACAAACAACATATCAATGTGTCATCAATTGGAAGAAATGAAAGACATTAGAATCCAAAGCTTGTATTTTTTTTTCCATAACAGATCTGGGGGAATTAGGGTCCCCTCCCTTTTACAAAGCAAACTCAGACAGGCCTGCCTGTTCATACCCCATATACCAGTGGAGTTGGAACTTGCAACATCCATCTGTGGTGAACTTGCACAAACTGCTCCTACCAAACATTAATCATGGTAAGCATGATTTAGGAGGAAAAAATAATTTTTAAATGGCTATCGAAATATGTATTATGAATCAGCTTTTATCTTATTAATTGTACCAAGGTGGTGCCTTCATGTGAATTTATAATTTACAAGTATCCTCACTATTATATATATATATATATATGACTGCGACAAACTCTAATATTTTCCTATACCATCCACTCTTAAATTGGCCAACCTATATGACAGTGTTGCTATACAATAAATTGCATTGCAACCATGGCATAACTCTAGATTCTTCTTGTACTATCAGAATGACGCCAGACAAAAGTATGACATATCTGGTCAAATTGTGTCTACATTTTACCCAACTATTAGTATTAACAATATTCATGCAAATGGATGTGCTATTGCTGGTTTCTAATGCAATATTAGTAAAGCAGGTGACCATTCGAGATTATCCTAGTTTCACCAGTTTCCAGCACCACCATAGCAAGAAACCATCAGAATGTATATGGCCGCCTACACCCTCGAGCATATAAGGTCAACAATGAAAATATGCACCTATAAAATAAATTTCCTTAAAGTCTGTCATATCCATTACTTTTATCTCTGAAAAGCTTCATTAGCATTGCACAACCATGTGATTAGCATTCCAACTGCAGCAATGTATAAAAGCAACTATTTGCGCTCATTGAGTCGTATGTAATGTTATCCATCACCACCCAAAGCCTCAAACAATAAAAAATAGCATAGAATATTCTTTATTTCTTCTTGACTTGAGAATTAGATGTGCTATAATAGGACTAATAGGATGTCAATCAGAATTGATTGGCTATTGTTGATATGGAGTTTCCAACAACTTGATGCCAAAATTTTAGTCAAGCATAGATCATCACAATCACAAACTCAAACGGATTCGTGGTCACATGTTCTGATACAAGGGTTTTCATATAATGTATAAAATTACTTGAATAAGATCACGACCCTTACATGACAGAAAGGTCAGCAAGATTAGTGAAAAGATCTCCAATCCCCTGTGAAAGTGAGTTATGGCTTACATTCCTGCAAAATGCAGGAAGAAAAAAGAAATTTCAAGAATTGAAGTGCCATACAACAATCTCAAAACATATTTAAGGTGACTCACAGGTAATAAAGTGACACCATGTTAGAAATAGAGTAAGGAAGATTGCCACTTATGTTGTTGCTTGCTAGATTTCTGCATTGTCGACAGTGCAGAACATTAATCAACAAAATACCAATACTGAAGAGAGAGAGAGAGAGAGAGAGTATAACTGGAGATAAATATCATACAGGTATGTCACATTCGGTGGTAACTGGTATGGGATGGTTTCACGTAAGTTGTTGTTGCTAAGATCCCTATCAAGAAAAAAAACACTATGTCATCCTTATAGTTATCGCCACCAATCTGCAACATCATAGTAAAGATACTCACAGAGTTCTCAAAGACAAGAGGTTTGAAAGTAAGTAACCCATTGTTCCACTAAGCCCTAGTCCAGGAATTTTTCTGGCATAATAGCAAATAGAAGAATAGCCTTAGGTCATTTCCAACACATTCAAGAAGCGCATAATTGAATACAAAAACAATGAAGAGAACGTGAACTAGCATCCAATAATTATATATACAGGTAAACATATTTCAAGTCTCATTGACAGAGATGATGTGCATACAAGGATACAACCGATGACTCGGAACAGGACACTCCCATCCAAGACTCCCCACATGGATCGCCTCCACTTGCTTTCCATCCGGTTAACTGAGGTGGTTGGTTCAGTGAGCTGTAGATAACTTGAAGGGCTTGAACTAAACAAAAAAGAAGAGATGATGGTCGGTAACTTGGTACCATAGATTAAATGAAAAACAGCCATAGATACAACCGAACAGAAACCAACATCCAAGGAAGATGAATTCAACTGCATTTTTGTTCATCATTGAGACTCGTGCACTCCACACACTATCTTTTCACCACACGTCAAAGAAGCATCAACAGAAACTTATAATTACTTGGAATTTTTAACAAATGGGAGTTTATTGCATGTTTTACAGTTTTTAACTATTCTAAGCATCCCATCATCAACCTCCTATTATAAACAATGACATGAAGGAGCCAACCGAAAAGAAGGATTAAGCTTTTTTATGCAATTCCCACATTGTTAAAGAGTTAAAAAATCTTCAAAAATAAAAACAAAAAATTTCTGTCGTGTTTAATCATGTATTCGTAAGTATGAATAGTCAAATACCAAAAACAGATATTTTGCTTTCACTGTGTTTCCCAGTGACCATCTTCATCTACCATTGAAGAAGAAGAAGAATATGATGATGTTGTTATAATTAGATGAGTGAACCATCACAAACCAAGAGGCAGAATATGACCACACTGCAACAAGTAGAGGAACAAGTAAAACCATATTTCCCCTTTTTTCTGTTTCATCTCAAGCAACTAAACAAACCACTAATCGAAAAAAATGCAAGAAATGGCTTCTATTTCTGCATGTAAAAATGCCACAGCATTGCACCGAAACAACAAGAATAGATTTGGTCAAAGAAGTGCCAAAACAACACTAGACAAAATAAATAAAAGGGGGCGGGGGGGGAGGGGGGGTGGGGGCTGTTGCATTGTCTTACACTACAAGAGTGGGAAGAAATTACCGTCGGCTTGATCCGTGGTGGCACGAACGATGGGAAGAATAACAAGGAGAAGAAGAAGCAAACACCAAAATGGTAAGAAACCCATTCTAAAGAGACCACCCATCTTCCTCTTTCATGGGTTGAAACCCCTTAGTTTCTCCTCCTCACCCTTCTCTTTTTCCAAAGAGAGAGAGAGAGAGAGAGAGAGAGATCTGTCTTCTTCTTACTCTTCTTCTCACTTCTTTGTCTCCATCAACATTTGTCAACAATACATGTTGGAAATGCACAAAAATTCAATAAGAATTAATGGGTTTTAAGGATCAGTGTCGGTAGTGAGAGCCACCAGAGAGAAGAAGGAGAAGAAGAAGAAGGTAGGACTAGGACCTCCCTTCTGACCGGAGACTGGAACGTGAACCTGGAATCAAGTATTTAAAATTGTGGAAATCACTACTTTATCACTTCCCATCACCAACACTTTCAGCAATGCCACTGATGGTGTTTTCGTGCAATGCTCCCTTTCTCTAGGTACCAACCAACGAAGGTACGAAGATATTAAGGTGGAAATCACAAGGGAAAGTGCAAGCATGCATCGACTCAACGTGATCCTATAGATGTGTTAGATACGGTTTGCTTGTTGGTGATCAATCCTTAGTTCATGCATTTTATATCCAAACCTGAATGCATGTAATTACACTACCCTTACTCCATCCTGACTAATCAGATCTAGTATGTACTACACCTGACCCGAATCCAAACTGTTTATATATATCCATACTTGGCCATTAGTTGCAGCCTGGTCTGCCTTTATACGTTGAGGACTTGACCTTACTTAGAGCCTTCGACCAACTTGAAACCTAACCCCCAGTCCAAGTTAGTGCAGCCTGGCGTGTCTATATAGGTTCATTTACTCTTTTCGTGCCTACAATAAGTTGACAAGGGGTTGAGTTCACTTGGAGCCTTAGAGTAAGCAGGCAAACTAAGTTTGAGATTGCATCCAATTCAAGATTCGGTAATATTTCATATGAAACCTACAGATCAACTTTGGCTCGTGCCTTAGTTGACCAACCTAATCAAAGATTAGTGTATACCTCACAAGCTCATGGTTTTATGCAATTCATGAGAATAAAATTATTAACCCAATGAAATTGGAGGAATGAGAGAGAGAGAGAGAGAGAGAGAGGGCATTGATTAGAGAACAAGAAAGGCATGTATTCCTCCCTAACAAAGATCATCTACTGAACTTTGGCTTCATTTTGCAAGTTTCCATGAGTTACTAATAGTGGGATTTGTTATAGCTTTAGAAGACATCCACGAGGAGGAATATGTCCCTTTCTTCACATTGTATTGGTTAGCACGCTCCATGGCCAAGGGGTCATTTGTTGGGACGGTTCCCAACTCATAGCATCTTAGCCCAACGGTCCCAAGTTCAACTCCCAACATGCCACTGTTTAACTACTGACCAGCTTGCTTTGGAAAAACAAAAGACAGTACATCATGGCGATACTGCCAAAATTTGCTCTAGTTTTGGGAATTTGGTTGGCAGCTACCATTCTTTTAAATGAGTCATCATTCTAGAGATCCTATGGCCCCACGAAAACGTTATTAATGCAATTACATCAATCTTCATTGTCCTGCAGGCCATACTAATGGCTGTCTTGAGATGATCAAACTAGCTTTTTCTTGTCCAAGTCTTGAGATCTAACATAGTTAGCTTGTCCCAAGGAAAACTGCACATCAACGACTGCAGTTCATCATCCATCATGGAGTGCACTCAGATTCGACCTTGTGGTGAGGAAAATATCGAACTATGATGATCCTATATATTTTGTGAAATGTCAGAAGATAGGCGGATTTGAAATTTTCATGTGTGCTCTTTTTGTCCTTTTTGGTAGTTTGACTGTGGTAAAGTATGCCTCGATCATCACCTCTCTCATGTGTGCATGCATGTGTTCAAGTACCAAAGACAGCTCCATCTGTCTAAAGAGTACAAAAGTCCCTCTTCTATTTTGGGTTTTGAAGTGTTTTCTTTATATTGGTCGCTAAAGAAGATGAATAATCTATTGATAGCTTTGGGTGTTTGACTTGGATATTGGACCCCAAAGTCTCATGCTCCTAGCCTTATTTATTTGTTAAAGCTTACCAATTGTAGGGACAGAATAAAAAAGGGGCTTGGGCAATGTTGGCTTTTGATAATAAATTAAGAAAAGAAAAATGGGTTGACAATTGGCACTGTTTACATTGTTGGATCTGAAAATCAATGGCCAGGATCACACGATCAGTGGTTGTAGCCTTGTGGGAATGTGGTGGACATAATTTGCAATAAAAGTGCTTTACCAAATAGAAGTTTTTTCATATGGCCATTATAAAAGTGTAAATAAATCATTATTGTGGAGTAATACCCTTGTGGTCATCATATGTTTGAAAGTGTTGCAGGTCAGCTCTTGTCTATAGAATGAGAAACTATGATAAAGCCACACGATTAATTTCTCCCTAATGAACCTATTGCAATTCATTAAAGTAGACTATGCTACACGCAACAAAATGCTTCTCTAGTAACTTGGAAATTAAGAAATTAATAATTTCATATCTGGTACAATTTACAGGGCTTGGGGGGTAATAAGGTTGCACTTAGCAGCAGGGGTGCACACACATAGGATATTAGCCAAATCAGATTATTTTTGGATTCGAATCAATATTTCAATTGGGGTGTAATTCGAATTCAGATCAAAATCCGATCCGATTGAATGCTGTTCTTATATGTTAAGAGCTTAATTTCATTTTATTTTTTTACCGCATACAGTATTACCAAATATTTTGGATCTGGGTCCAACCCTACTTCATCAGGGATCTGATGTGATCCAGCCCGTGTCCAATCCATTTCATTCCTACTTGGCAGTTGGCATTATGTGAAGCATGACAAGTCAACAAAAGTTGTTAAGTTTGGCAATCGTGCAGAACATTTCATAGATTTCAATGTTTCCCCTATACAAAATTAACATCTTATGACGTTGGCCATATTTTGAATGTACAGATTTAGCCCCCACCAACATGGTTCATATATCACTCAAGGATAGATTGGCCAAAAAATTAGAGGCGTAACAACAATGGTTGGAAATGACGATCTTGGTCATGTTTCACATGGCACAACCCTAAAACACGGTGCATTACTAGCTAACCATATTAGGCCCTCTTTTAGCATTTTTTTATTGTGGCCGTCCAGCGTAGTTGCGCAGGTAACTGTGCACCTAAAGGTTGCACAACTACCACTCTATATATATATATATATATATATATATATACAGGTGCGTGCAAAATGATAAAAGCAAGGTTGTTAAATGCGATGAGGTGAAGCTAGGCGTTGAGCATGTTATGAAGCGAGCCTCGAGGCGTTGAAGCGTAAGCTTTATGATCAAAATAATAAAATATATAATATTAATAAAATAGCACTGGTAAATAGTTTTTTAATATAAATATACATATATGAGTTTGTTATATACATATATGAGTTTGTTTGATGGTTGATTTAGTAAATATAAGGTTTTTGAAGGACTTGAAAAATAAATAGCTCCCAATTTTTTAAATTATAACCTTGAATTTGTTTCCATCAAAAACAGCCTAAACAAAAAAAAAATCTTAGTGATGCATATAAATATTTTTTTCTTGGACATATCAAATGCATACATGCAATAGAACTATCATAAAACTATAGTTTTTTCAACAATGCACTTTTGCTCACATCTCTTACTTATATACAGGTATATGTAAATTTAAGTTAGTTATACTAATGCAAGATTTTTGGTGGTTTACCACCACGCAATTAATCGAGAGCTATTAATGCTATTGAAACTTGCATCAAACATTTAGCTGAAATCATAGTGAGGGCAATCCAAACAGTGTTATATTTGAAATTATTTTAGATAATTATGTATTCAAAGCAATTCCAAATGCTTCAGGTACTGAGTGTGCGCCTCGCCTGTGAGGCGTACGCTTCAAGTACTGAGGCGTACGTCTCTCACAACACTGGATAAAAGTGTTGCATTGGCCATAGTGGGATTACATGAATTTGCTCAATTTTAACATGAAGCCTAACAAATGCCCCTATAAGTAGGGCGGGAAACAAAATGAGCTGCGATTCCGTCTCTAAAAAGTCTGTTTGAACGTGTAAAATAGGCTTTGTGAGCTGAACATGAAACACTAAGTACCCAGCCAGGCTCAGCAATAAATATATTTTAGATATAATATGTTCATCATAGCGTGATGAACAGGGATAGAGGGATCGATTAAGTGCATGACTATGTAACACAATCACATAGGGCAGCCACATGACAGCATTTCATGGGGTCCACAACAACAGAATCCAGGCCCCACTCAGAATGCTGTTATGTGATTGGCCGATGCCGCATTGCTGGGCACTTGAGCGATACTTGGATCTCTCTCAACCGTTGCAGCACTGTTTTTGGTTTTATATATGGTTCACACTGCGTCAGATTTTACACCTTTAGGGACTCTTATGGAGTTTACTTTGATATTTTTCGAAACATATGGGTTTGTAATCGTGAGCTTATCGTGTGTTTGTGGAAGTGGCAGACCAGAAGTACATGGGCATGAGTTGTTACACAATAAATCACAATGGACTGATTTTTTATCACCTCTATGCCTTTCAAATTTAATTCATTTGTTTTTTAGAAAATCAATAATTCAAGTATTTTCTTTTATGCAATTCTAGCCCCATAAGGCCCTACTTGTAATCCCTTAAAAGGGGGTTGGATTGGGACATGTTCAATCAAGAAGTGTCCCTTCAACCCCAAGGGTTACAACCAACGTTGTCAATATAGGTGCATATCGGCAGAAAATCGATACGCTTTACCCTTGAATTGGTTATTTTTTAATAATATAAAAAATACTTAAAATTGTTTTTTAATGTTATTTTAATGGCTTAAACATGTGTCACGTTCTAATTGACATGTAATATTTTTTTAATTATTTTTTTGGCTAATTTAGAATGATTCACTTGAGTATCGGTATCGACTGAGCAGGGCTGATACCTATACTGACAACATTGGTCACAACCCTTGAATCAAAAATATTCAGTGTATTTTTGTGTTTTGAATATCTTCAATCATAATAAATGTTTAGTTATTGTGTTTATATTATAATTGTACATGCTGCGTTGGCCCAACTGTTGAGAGGGCACAACCGTTGGGGTGGCCCTTCACAAGGGTTGTCTTATGGCCACTATTTTTTGCATCTCTCACTTTGCCATAACCATAAGAGACAACTTGTATTACCAAGTTTGTTCACAAAATTAACTATATATTGGCATACACTCTTTTAGTAATATTCATACAATTGTATGTGGACTTAGTTACTCATTATTTAGACATACCTGAGTCCTAACTTATTCACATTTCTAGTGAAAATTTCTTCAGGGACTGCCGTGGTCT
Source organism: Nuphar pumila (assembly GCF_984573655.1). Classification (NCBI taxonomy): domain Eukaryota; kingdom Viridiplantae; phylum Streptophyta; class Magnoliopsida; order Nymphaeales; family Nymphaeaceae; genus Nuphar; species Nuphar pumila. The sequence continues at coordinate 122,247,687 of NC_143252.1, read as the reverse complement.
ATGGATCTTCTACCATGTTATCCAAAGGAACATAATCAACTGCTATTTCATTCTTCATAAGCATATCATGCACATACTGATATTTAACCTTAATGTGCCTACTTTTCGAGCTATTTGTTCTTGTGTGAATCAAATGTATAACGGTTTTGTTATCATAATAAATATGAACTAGATCTCTTGGAATATTGAATTTCTAGTCATTTAGGAAGTTCTCCAAACACAAAAAGTGACTGCCATCTTACATATTATACTCATCATCATCTTCGTCACTATCAGGTGAATAAGACACCACAAAGTGGTTCAATTTTACAAAGCATAACATTAGGCATCATGTTTAATTCTTTGTTTGCTTGTAGGTTTTCACTATACCTGCATTTTCATCATAATGAATAATCGCGTAAACAATACTTAAATCTTAAGATTTCATTACATGGTCCAAACAAGTATACCTAATTAGTATTTATATTTTTTATTGTAGTTTTTTTAATGAGATTAATGTTTAATTAGGTATTTTTGTGTTTTTTAATCAACATTAGATATGATTCCACATGCTTAATTTTAGTTATAATTTTAGCAGTTTCATTTTTTTCTCAATTAGCATGTATATATGTAATATTTAAGATTTTTTTAGACCTTTTTTTGAATTTTTGTATTATGTGCTAAAATGAAATCTCAATGTTTAAATAAAAAGAATGCTTTGGAGGACTTGTAGGGTTAAAAAAAAATAGGAACTCAAATAACCCCTGCACGCCTAAGGTTTCTAGAGAGATTCAAAAACAAAATGATTTCTTAGATAGTTTTGGAAAATTCGGATTTAGCCATAGTAGAATTAATTAAAATAAATAACTTAGAGGTTTAAAACTCTGAAATGTTATTAATAAAAATGAATTAGATGTTAATTTAATTAAATTACATGCATTACCATTTCATTTGAATTTTGAATTAATTTATGAAACATTCAAATTTTATTTAAAATGAATTTTACTTGAATTTCATGGAATGAATTTCAAAAATTAACTAAAATCTATAAAATTGTAGGAGTTGATAGGTGGGCCATCACATTCTATGTGGCAACCTAATTTAAATTTTAAAATAAAAAAAAAGTAACTTTAAATTGAAGTTAAAATAAAACTTACCCAAAAAAAAAGAGGAAAGAAAGGAGGGTTAGAAATTAGGAAACAAACATTGATCTTGGATCAAGGATGGTGACGATTTTGAAAACAATGTTTTTAAATCAAGAACTGCACACCAAATAATAATTTTAAAACCAGTTCTTGCACTCGTTGCAAAGTAGCAAGTCGGATCGTCTCCACAAGGAATGAAACTTAGGCAAAAATAACTCATTGAACTTAACTTTATTAATAACTGAGAAAAGAAAATTACACTATCTTTTAATTACAAGCTAATTGAAAAACAAAAGAAAACAAAAGCAGTAAAAATTCTAATATGATCGGGCCCTCAGATAATATTCATTGAGCTGTATAATCTTCTTCTTTGTATATCCACCTCAGCCTACCCTTCTGCCTTACGAGGGCACAGTAGGAACCTGTAATATAAAAGTAAACAAAAAGGGACCTACCTTATTTCTAACAATAAACAAATGAATATCAAATAAGCAAATTAGAGTTAACTAAATAATTAGAGGGGCCTAAATTAATACTTGAGGGAACTAAAATAAAAGGGAACAAAATTAAGGGACGATAAAAATTAATTTAACTAAACTAAATTTTGAAATAAATTAAAAGAAATAATTAATAACTAAATGCAATTAACTATTTACACTAAACTAATAACCTAACAAGAATAAAGAAACTAACTAATTTCAAGGAACAAGAAAACAACTAATTAACTAGTTAAAGAAACATGCTAATCGTATTCAAGAATCAATTAAAACTGACTAACAAGCAACAAACTAAAGGACAAAAAAAAAAGAAAACATATGCTAACCAACTACATAAATAAAATAACTAAATTAACACATATTGCACGGATGACTAACTTAACAATCTTAAACAAACCTAACTAAATAACAAAATCTAGAAATACAATAAAGAAACGTAAGTCAAACAAGGAATTAAAAAAATAAGAAATCAATAATTGATTATTAACTATAAGACTAAATTAACATTAGATGTAATATGTGAGTTAAAACTAACACTAAACTTAACATACCTAACTAAATCTAATCTAAAATAATGAGTTAAATCTGGACAATAATATAATATTTAACCTAGACTATTTAATCTACTTATCTAATTAACAATATTAAAAACAAAAAGTCAGCTATTGTTTCTAACTAATCTATAGATGAAAGACAAAAACAAAACAAAACATGAACTAAACAATTAAATCTAAGTTTATGTAAATTTATTAAAAACTAATACTAATAGATTTGACAACTTAATTCTACCTAAATCGGCTAATCTATACTAGCTAAGCTAGTCATGCTAAACTAATTTATTTTTTTACTGACATTAATCAAAGAATTAATCCTAATCAAACTACTGTGAAACTGAATTAACATGAATTTAAACTTAACTAATTAAAAAGAAAAAATACTTACAATTAACTAAATCAGCTAGAATTAATCTAATTAATTAAAATAATAATTGAATTAAAAGCCTATTATCTAATCTAAGTGCTGAAATAAAATTTTCTGGAACTAAATATTAAGTATAAGTACTAATAAACACAGAAATTAAATTTAATCTACTCAGCTTAGTTAAAAGAATTAAAACAACTAATTATGTATTCTACTAATTTCTAATTTAAACTATTTAATTAAAAAAAAACTAACTAAAGCAATTAAAAACAATCAAGAACATGAATTAAACACTCAATAAACTAACCTAGTACTGAAAATATACAAGAACTACTCAGATCTAATCACAAAAATTTAAAAAAAAAAATTACAAAAACCCTTAGTCGGCTATTTTATTTTAATATAAATAATTAATCTAATAAATACCAAAAATAAAAAGCATGATCTAAATTAAATCTGAACCTAACTGAACTAAAAACCACAAAAATACTGAAAATAAACTCATTTAAACCTAACAATTTCAAGAAAAATAATAAAATATGCTTAAAGCATTAAAAATTAAAAAAAAAAAACTAATTTTGCCTAATTTATTTTTAGAAAAAAACTAAATCTAAAAACCAAGAAACTTAGATCTCATCTCAATATACTCTAACTTAATCTAATCAAAGAAAAAATAAAAATATACTACGCTATGAATCGATAAATACCAATTTTATAAACCAAAACTTTCCCAATGGGCTTTTCCGGTTAAGTTCTTTAACCCGGATGAATCAAGACTCAAATGAAACACCACCAAGAAAATGATCAGACTATATAAACGTATTTTAAATACCAAATAACACCTAATACCAAAAACCTAAAGAAAAATGAAAAAAAAAGGGGCCAAAATTGGGTTTTTTAAAAAATTAAGGGTTTAAAGACCCAAAAGTAGAGAGGAGGAGGAAGGCGCACCTCAAGGGCTGCCTGACGAAGGTGGAGTAGAAGAGAGCTGACTTACACCTTGGATATCATGCCATAAACAATATTTTTGTTTTTAAAACCTATTTTTGGTTGCAGCATGTTGGAGACCGAGTTGACGAAGAGGGAGATTGATGGTGAAGAAAAAAGGGAAGACCAATTGAAGAGAGAACATGACCAGTCTTCAATGATGGTACACGTCGAACCAAATCCAAAGCAAAGCCTCCAAACATGTGTACCTGCAACAAAAAATGAAACCAAAACAATGAAAAAAACACACAAAAACAATGGAGGGGAAGAAGATTAGAAATCGCGGACGAGAAAGAATAAGGAGAAAGAAAAAGAGACCAGAAAGCAAAAGGGAAGAAAAGGTTTGGAAGAGAAGGTGACATGAAACCCTAGGGAAAGACAATGAACAATGGCTGGACGTTTCCCTTTTATAAAAATAATTTATAAAAATTACAAAATAGGTCATTATTTTAACTATTTTTAAAATAGTACCCAAAACTTTCTAAAATTATGAAAAAGTGCATGTGTCATTTTAAAAAAGGATTTTTATAAAAGTATTCATGTGTAGATCTTGGATTTGGGTTTAAGAGGATGTGTGGACCAGATTCCAATGCTATTTGCATAATTTTGGATTGTATCTGGATATGGTTCTCATCGGTACAGACTTGTTTTCTCAAAAATACTTTAATTTTCTCATTTTAGCTCTGATTCTGATGAAATATGAACCGTAGCTCTTTCACACCTAAAACAATATAAACAAAGGTGTTTAAGCTATAAAAGTTTATATGAATGCATGATTTTATGATAATATGATATATATTTCATGCATTATCAAATGCCCCAATGTTTATTTGTTTGCTAGTCCCCGAGCAAACTAAATCTAGACTACTCTTCTAAAAAACTAAAAATAAATAATGCATGAATTTAAAAGCAAATAATAAATAAATCCTAACTCACTTTTGTAGGAATCATGGTTGTATTTGGCATATGCAATAAGCCCTTTAAACCCCTAGGTTACCCTAGTGGACGAGTAAGGTCTTGTCAGGGTTTGCAGTAATGCTACCAACAAACATCTCTGTCATGCATGAGTATAAATTTTTCAAAAAGTATTAGGCAATTTACGAAATTAGTATAAACAAATATTTCATAAAATTACATTCTCACAACATATTTAGAGTTTACATGCCTCCATAGTAGAAAAATTTTTCTTTCACTTTTCTAAAAATTGCAATCATCTATGTTTTTTTTCTTAGAAAGTCAAGTATAATCATGCTATTGCTCATTTATCATCACTCGTATGTTTTATGCACAGTTTTTTATAAGTATTTCTAAGCAATAAGTTTTTCATTAAGCTCTCATTTTTTTCCTTTCTTTTTTTTTCAGTTGAGCACTGTATTAATTTTCAGGTTTTCGTGACCCATGTAGCGAACTTTAGGTCAGTGACTCCTAGGCCAGACGACCTTAGGCCACCAAATATAGAGTATCCCTTAGACTAAATTGCTCGAGTTATTAAACCTTAGATTTTTATAGTTACGTATAGTCTTCTTCTTGTCATGTGCAATGTCTACATCTATTAGGCTTTCTATAAAGTCCATATAATGGGCTTTCAGGCCGATGGCTCCCAAACCAGATGGCTTTAAGACACTAGGTGTAAAATACCTCTCTGGCTCTACTTGCTTGAACCAAAATGAACACAGATGTTGGCTAGACAAAAAAGTGATCTTCTTAGTTTTCTTTTTCAACATGGAAAGCAAACACTTCAACTTGTGTCTAAGCTCAGTTGATAAGGCACAACCAAAATATCAAATAAACTAAACATATGCTCCTTTTCTTTGAAGCACTCAATTCTTTTTCACACACACACACACACACACATACACACACGCATATATATATATATATATATATATTCATTTGCTTAGTTTTTCAAAAATAAGACTGTGCATATTCATATTTGTGATTTAAAACAAACTCTAGCATTCATATATAATCTTTTCTTTGAAATCCATATAAATAACCACTCTTTCTATATTTGTTTCAGAAAAAAATTTCACATGGGGCTTAAAATTTTATAAAATGTTAGATTATGTAAAAATATTCATATATGCTTAAAACTTGTTTCTTAAAGGCCTGATTTTATGAGTTTTTATCAGATACATGAACAAAAAATTTGGGTGTACATCAAATACATTGCCCCATGCTTGAATGACACTGCCCCTAGTGGCATACAAAAAATGCAAACATGCAGATGCAGATGTACACCTAAGAACATGAAGAATTAAATATGGGAGAAAGGAAGGATACAACCTAATTATATGGAGAGCTTCTTGAACTGATAGTCGTTGTGTCCTCGCACCACCATAATGCATGTACAAATGCATGATTTTCTGCTGGTCTAGCAAATGATATGCTCATATAAAAGTGCCCTGTGTCCTGTAACCTGAAACTCATGACACTGAAGCACAAAAAATTAAAGCATAGATGCATGACAAAATAACCAAAAGAAAATAAAAAGCAAAGTAGACAATAAAAAATAAATGAAAAATCAAATTCTACTTCCACTATGTACATATGATACATGATTTCTGCTCAGATCCTATCTTGTTCTTCGGTGGAGATCTGTTATATTCAGATCTGAAGCCATGGGTTTCTTGCCCTTGGGATTCATCACAAGCAGACTCGACAGACTACCCTCGGTTCTCCTTATTAAAGCATATGCTAATTGTCCCATTTGTGTTTCAAGCTTGGCTATGGAATGTGTATGGGAGTTTAGCACTTGATTACATTTCTACAAAGCATTATGACTTGAGGTTTTCACCTCTTACAATGCTTGAAAAATGTTCTCCTTAAAAGACAACTGTGAGGTGGTCTCCGTAAGGTTAATCATGAGAAAGGTAGGGGAAGTTTGGGGGTAACTTGGCCTCTAATATGATTTAGTGAATGTATTGGGCCTAACCTGTTGAGACAGAGGGGCTGGAACTGAGGCTTGTTGGTTCCTCCATGAAAAATCAGGATGGTTTTGCCAACCTGAATTATATGTGAAAGAATATGGGTCATTCATGGGTTTGGCAAACCCCTGAGCAGCCTAAACTTGTTCATGAACAAATTTACGGTACTGAGATGCCGAAAGGCACTCAGTAATGGAATGTGCCAGACTGGCATAGAGAGCACACACTGTATGTGTTTGGGATGAACTTGCAAGAAGTTGATCCAACTTTTGAGTGAGTATATCCACTTTGCTCTACAACTCAACAGTCAGACCAATTTTCAAGACACCACCCTTCTTTGTCCCATTGGATGTAGCTCTCTCAACATGAGAGGTAAAGGCATGATGCAAAGAATTTTCTACCAATGTATCAAACAATCTCTATGCCTCATCCTCACTCTTCAGCATGAAAGTCCCCCCACATGAAGAATCGATCATCTGATGATTTTTCTCAGATAGACCGTCATAGAAACATTGGACCAGTTGCCATTTCGGCACCTGGTGATGAGAACACTTTCTAAGGAGATCTTTCATCCTTTTCCAAGTCTCATGAAATTGCTCACCATCTAGTTCAGAAAAACTGGTGATGGCTCGCCTAAACTAATTTGTTCGACCAATGAAAAAATACTTATTCAAGAACAAGAACTCCTTTTGCAACTGATCCCACGACCCTATTTCGATGGTGTCTAAGGATTTTAGCCAGTACTTAGCCTTATCCTTCAGTGAGAATGATAAAAGGGTCAACTTTGATGCATCCTCCCCGAAGTTCTAGATCTTTATCGTAGAGCATATTTCGAGAAACTTGTCAAGGTGCCTATAGGAATCTTCCTGACTAAGGCCATAAAAATATGGTAACATTTGGATTACACTAGCCTTAATCTCGTATTGTGGCACCCCTACAGCAGGTCTCATAATGCAGGATGTCTGGGTGTACCCCATGGGGATGAAGTACTCCCTCAAAGCGCGTGTAGGAGTAGCAGGTGCCATGTCACCTATTTCTCTTGAATCTCGAGGAGAACAAGTAATTCTCTCGGGATCATTGATAAATGGATGCAACGGGTTATTCAAAGTCCTACGCCCTTGCATACACTGGTGCATGGACCAGGTATGCACACAAACCTAATCTAAAAAAGTCAAAGTACGTTAAATAAATGAAAGTGCATATACATGTACTTACTATGTTAAAACCTGAATCTATCTAACTATGTTAGAAACTAACTACACAGATATTAATAAAGCAAGAAAGTGAATTATTTGCCTTTCGCAATTCTCCAGCAACGACACCAAATTTTTTTTGATGATTTTGAAAACAATATTTTTAAATCAAGAACTACACACCAAATAATAATTTTAAAATTAGTTCATGCACTTGTTGCAGAGTAGCAAGTCGAGTCATCTCTATAGGGAACAAAACTTAGGCAAAAATAACTCATTCAATTTTATTAAGAACTAAGAAAAGAAAATTACACTATCTTTTAATTACAAGCTAACTGAAAAACAAAAGGAAACAAAAGCAGTAAAAATTCTAAATTGCTCGAGCCCTCAGATAATATTCAGGGAGTTGTATAGTCTTCTTCTTTGTATATCCACCTCAGCCCACCCTTTCTCCTTATGATAGCACAGTAGGGACCAATAATATAAAAAACAAAACAAAAAGGGACCTACCATATTATAAACAATAAGCAAATGAATATCAAATAAGCAAATTAGAGTTAACTAAATAATTAGAAGGGCCTAAATCAATACTGGAGAGAACTAAAATAAAAGGGAACAAAATTAAAGAATGATAACAATTAATTTAACTAAACTAAATTCTGAAATAAATTAAAAAGAATAATTAATAACTAAATGTAATTAGCGATTTACACTAAACTAATAACCTAACAAGAATAAAGAAACTAACTAATTTCAAGGAACAAGAAAACAACTAACTAACTAATTAAAGAAACATGCTAACTGTATTCAAGAATCAATTAAAACTAACTAACAAACAACTAACTAAAGGTAAAAAAAAAACATATGCTAACCAACTATATAAATAAAATAACTAAATTAACACATGTTGCACAGATGACTAACTTAACAATCTTAAACAAACCTAACTAAATAACAAAATCTATAAATACAATAAAGAAACGTAAGTCAAACAAGGAATTAAAAAAAACAAGAAATCAATAACTTATTATTAACTATAATACTAAACTAACATTAAATGTAATATGTGAGTTAAAACTAACACTAAACTTAACATACCTAACTAAATCTAATCTAAAATAATGAGTTAAATCTGGAAAATAATATAATATCTAACCTAGACTATTTAATCTACTTATCCAATTAACAATATTAAAAGCAAAAAAGTCGGCTATTGTTTCTAACTAATCTATAGATGCAAGATAAAAACAAAACAAAACAAAACAAAACATGAACTAAACAATTAAATCTAAGTTGACATGAATTTACAAAAAACTAATACTAACTGAATTGACAAATTAATTATACGGCTAATTACAATTTACCAAAAATAATTTAAGTTATTCTAAGAAAATCGATAATTGGTAAAACGACTAAATCGGCTAATCTAAGCTAGTCATGCCAAACTAATTTATTTTTTTATTGACATTAATCAAATAATTAATCCTAATCTAATTACTGTGAAATTGAATTAACGTGAATTTAAACTTAACTAATTAAAAATAAAAAATACTTACAATTAACTAAATCGGCTAGAATTAATCTAATTAATTAAAAATGATAATTGAATTAAAAGCCTATTATCTAATCTAAGTGCTGAAATTAAATTTTTTGGAACTAAATATTAAGTATAACTACTAATAAATACAGAAATCAAATCTAATATACTCAGTTTAATTAAAAGAATTAAAACAACTAATTATTTATTCTACTGATTTCTAATTTAAACTATTTCATTAAACAAAACTAACTAAAGCAATTAAAAATAATCAAGAACATGAACTAAACACTCAATAAACTAACCTAATACTGAAAATATGCAAAAACTACTCAAATCTAATCTCAAAAATCAGAAAGAAATAAAAAAGATTTACAAAAACCCTTAATCAGGTATTTTATTTTAATATAAATAATTAATCTAATAAATACCAAAAATAAAGAACATGATCTAAATTTAATCTAACCTAAATCTGAACCTAACTAAACTAAAAACCATGAAAATAACCTAATTTAAACTTAACGATTTCAAGAAAAAGAATAAAATATGTTGAAAAACATTAAAAATTAGAAAAACCTAATTTTGCCTAATTTATTTTTAGAAAAAAACTAAATCTAAAAAACAAGAAACTTGGATCTGATATCAATGTACTCTAAACTTAATCTAATCTAATCAAAAATAAAAATATACTACGCTACGAATCTATACATACAAATTTTATAAACTAAAACTTTCTCGACAGTTCTTTTTGGTTAAGTTCTTTGACCCGGACGACGCAAGACTTAAATGAAACACCACCAAGAAAATGATCAGTTCACATAAACGTATTCTAGACACCAAATAATACCTAATACCAAAAACCCAAAGAAAATGAAAAAGAAAAAGGGCCAAAATTGGGTTCTTTAAAAAAATAAGGATTTAAAGACCAAAAAGTATAGAGGGGGAGGAAGGCACACCGCAAGGGCAGCCCGACGAATGTGGGGGTAGAGGAAAGCAGACTTACACCTTGGATATCATACTACAAATATCCTTTTTGTTGCTGGAATTCATTTTTTGTTGCAGCACGTTGGAGACCGAGTTGACGAAGAGGGAGATTGATGGTGGAGAAAAGAGGGAAGACCGGTTGAAGAGAGAACACAACCCGTCTTCAATGATGGTAGACATCAAATCGAATCTGAAGCAAAGCCTCCAGTTGTGTGTACCTGCAACAAAAATGAAAAGAAACACAAAAATAATGGAGGGGAAGAAGATAAAAAATCACAGACGAGGAAGAACAAGGGGAAAGAAAAAGAGATCAATAAGCAAAAGCGAAGAAAGAATTTGGAAGAGAGCGTGGCATGAAACCCAAGGGAAAGACAATGAACAATGGATGGATGTTTCCCATTTATAAAAATTATAAAATAGGTCTCTATTTTAACTATTTTTAAAATAGGATCCAAAACCTTCTAAAATTGCTAAAAAGTGCATGTGCCATTTTCAAAAAGGTTTTTTCCTGAAAGTATTATCATGTGGATCTTGGATTTGGATTTAAGAGGACGTGTGGACTAGATCCCAATGCTATTTGCATAATTTTGGATTGGATCTGGATCCGGTTCGCATTAGTACATACCTGATTTCTCAGAAAATGCTCTAATTTCTTCCTTTTAACTCTGATTTTGATGAAATTCAAACCGCAACTCCTTCACACCTAAAACAACATAAACAAGGGTGTTTAAGCCATAAAAGTTTATATGAATGCATGATTTTATGATAATATGATATGTATTTCATGCATTATCAAATGCCCCCATGCTTATCTGTTTGCTAGTACCCAAGCAAACTAAATCTATACTACTCTTCTAAGAAACTATAAATAAATAATGCATGAATTCAAAAAAAAATAATAAATATATCCTAACTTGCTTTCGTAAAGATCACGGTTGCATTTAGAATATGCAACAAGCCCTTTAAACCCATAAGTTACCCTAGTGGACGAGTAAGGTCTTGTCAGGGTTTGCAGTGATGCTACCCACAAACATCTCTGTCATGCATGAGTATAAATTTTTCAAAAACATTAGGAATTTTTAAGAAATTAGTATAAACAAATATTTTGTAAAATTACATTCTCACAACATATTTAGAGTTTACATGCCTCCACAGTAGAAAAACTTTTTCTTTCACTTTTCTAAAAATTGCAATCATCTATATTTTTTTTCTGAGAAAGTCAAGTATAATCATGTTATTGCTCATTTATCATCACTTGTATGTTTTTTACAATTTTTTACAAGTATTTCTAAGCAATGAATTTTTCATTAAGCTCTCATTCCTTTTCTTTCTTTCTTTTTTTTTTCAGTTGAGCACTATATTAATTTTGATATTTTTATGACTCATGTAGCGAGCTTTGGGCCCGTGACTCCCAGGCGAGACGACCGTAGGGCAACAGATACCGAGTATCATTCAAACTTAATTGCTCCAGTCACTAGACCTTAGATTTTTATAGTTACGTATAGTTCTCTTCTTGTCATGTGCAATGTCTACATCTATTTGGTTTTCTATAAAGTTCATATAACGGGCTTTTAGCCCGGTGGCTCCCAAACCAGATGGCTTTAGGGCACCAGGTGTAAAAAACATCGCTGAGACTCTACTTACTCGAACCAAATGCGCTACAAATATCGACTAGACAAAGAAGTGATTTCCTTAGTTTTTCTTTTCAACATGGGAAGCAAACAATTCAACTTGTGTCTCAGCCTAGTTGCTAAGGAACAACCAAGATATCAAACAAACTAAACGTACGCACTTTGTTTTTTAAGTACTTATTTTTTTTTCATATATATATATTTTATTTGCTTAGTTTTTCAAAAATAAGATGGTGCATATTCATATTGTGATTCAAAAGGTAGGTGGGTTTATACTTCTCTTGTGAAATAGAATTTATAACATGAATTTCACTGATTTTTTATCAGCATAGACCCTAAACAAACCCTCACATATGTGGGTTTGTCTTAGAGCTATCAAAAGATGAAAAAAGAATAATTTTCTGAAGGAAAACCATCTTGAAAGCATAATTTTTTGCCAAAATTTGGTTTCTTAGAAAATGAAACAGTAATTTTTTATAATACATAAATTTGGAAAATATTTTTTTAAAATTTTGATTTTGATCAGTAGTATATGATATTGTAGATGTTCTGTAAAAATTTGACGAATTTTCGTGGTCAGAATTTTGAGATATTGCGATTTTAGTCATATTGGGTTTTTCAAAAAAAATTGGTAAAATTAGTAATACTCATGATTTTCATAGCGAAATCCATGCATTATTAAATTTTAGTTGGTAGATCAGGTTCATGCGTATATTCTGTGATTTTTATTTTTAATTATATGCAAATTCCATGATTTATTTGTTTAATTGAGTATTCTACCAAAGTAAATCCTAAGAAAATAAGTCACGATCATGACAGGTCTGTTTTTTTGGTCGAACAGTTGAGGAAAAATATGATTTATCAAATTTAGAATGTAACTTTATGTAATTTCGAACTTGTAAACCTTTCAAAATAATTAAAAGAGACTAGAAAATCTTTTATTTTTCAGAGTCGTTGTTTTAGTAAATCAGCAAAATTGATTTTTTTTTTTTAAAGAGACAAGTCAATGACCTTAGGTGCGTTAGCGTAAAAACCTCTATTTCACAATAGATTGAATCATCACAAAATATTTAGAAAACCATATATATTAAAAGGAATTAACAAGTTTATATAAAATGAGATTTTCTGAGGAAACCCTTATACAAAATGCAAAACCCAAAATGTATCTGGGTCACATGAAGCCAGGAGAAACAGTGAGATCATAAAGCCATCTTGCAATTACATTATCACCCGTCTGATAAACCTAATTATCACTTGTACCTATAAAATGAGTCAGTTTCATGAAAAACTGGTAGGTGTACAAGTAAGACAATAAAGAACAAATCTAGCAAATACATTTAATTCATACATGATACACAATTAAGCAATTATTATGAATACAACTAACATATGCATCAGATTCGTGTATGATACGCAATCCAGCAAGTAATGTGAGCAAATCTAACATATGCATCAAATTCGTACATGATACACTATTCAACCAGTAATACGACAAATCTAGCATAAGTAGTTAATTAATACATGATGCACAATTCAACAAGTAATGTGAGCAAGATAACTTTTATTTCGATATTAGCTAACCTACGGATACGCATAGGCACAAAACTTAGAAACAACTGAGACTGATCTTGGGGTTTATTATGCCATATATTTTCGATACTCCGGATAGCTAGCTGAGTCTGTTCTTAAGAGGATAGCCAATGACCGAAAGAGAATTCCTCAAAGGTCACTCATTCAACGGATGCATTCAACTTCTGCAGAAGTCCATGTGATCTACCACCTATGATAATTTTTGGTAGTCCCATCTCCTAGCTCCGATGATTGGGACACCGAGTTATTTGCCTGAGGGGTGCTTGTTAACAACATATCCATCAAAGTTTTTGTACCAACCCATTCTCTATCTTGACGAAAAATTACAGGGCGAATGGGTGTGTCAGGTTTTATTCAACTGAAGACCCATTCTGTATGCTCTGGTCTTTCAAACTCACTCGAGCATCTTGAATGTGAAGGTGAATCATCACCATTTATGTGATTTTAATTTCATTATTACGCCTTTGCACATTGCGAGGTTACCATAAACCTCTTATGCAATCATCATAGTGCGAACATGTCGTGCCTATCTAAAAGTACGGCTACGATGAGAGGGGTATAGGTTTCTCATAAAGAAACCCCAGCTTTAATGTGTTGTGAAAGAAATGATTCAACAAATATTTAGTTTGACTTGACATGCTCTAGTCTTTCAAACCAACTTGAGCATCTTGCCTATAAAGACGAAACATCATTATGTATTTGCTTTTCACCATGTGCCATTCGCACGCTTCGAGGTTACACAAACCTCACATCTAATCATTATTGTAAAAACATATCGTACCTGTATAAAAGCATGACTACGATGAGAGGGGTATGGGTTTCTCAAAAGAAATTCCAACACAAAGTTTCATAAAGATATGATGTAAATAACTAATTTTGACATGTTTAGTCTTTTGAAACAGAAATACAACTTTCATTATATAAGATCACCATGGATCTGAAACACTTCTCTCAAATGTACCAACTTGAGAAAAACTAGTTGCAAATTTTGTAACTCACAATACTTTCAAGCTTTGCTTTGCAGGACTGCATACTCGAGAAGCCAAAATTTGTGCAGGGAATCCTCTTCTCGAGGTTGTAGCGTTCAAACGCAAATTTGTGTCATTTCAAAAAGAGTAAAAATGGTATACGCTCTTGAGCACCCTTTGAGGTTGCATTTATGTAATGACATGTATCAAAATACAAGTCTGTGAACTTAGCGTGGCGGTAAGGTAAAGATAGAAGCAGTAAATACAAAAGCAAATGCATGTGCACTAAACCGCAGCGGCAAAGTAAAGACAGAAGCAATAAATACAAGAGCAAAAGTCTGTGCACTAAAGCACGACGACAAAGTAATGACAGAAAGTAGTAAATGACAGAAATCAAAAGCCTATGCACTAAAGCGCGGTAGCAAAGTAAAGACAGAAAGTAGTAATTGACAGAAAGCAAAAGTCTTTGCACTCAAGCGCGATGGCAGAGTAAAGATAGAAAGCAATAAATGGCAGAAAGGAAAATGATAAGGATCGTGAAACTGCGTCCTTGAGTTAAAAGTGTGTATATATATATATATATATATATATATATATATATATATATATATATATATATATATATATATATATATATATATATATTTGTCTTTTTTTTATTTTAGTTTTAATTGTTTAATTTTAGTTCGTCCATTGTCCTTTTTGTGCAACTTTCCCCTACCTTGGGGAGTTTCGGGGTTGCACGTCAGAGTGTAGGTGATAAACGACTCGAGCACATGACATGAGTGAGATCCGTTGTGTGAGCTGTGAAAAACCAAAAAGGTGAAGACTTAATCTCATATAAAAAATGCTCAAAAATAAAAGAGGGTCGAAATCCCAAATTGGGCAGGGTTTCGCCCTTGCTTGCCGATTAATAAAGGGAAAGATGAAGGGGCAGAGGTGTAGCCCCTGCCCACCGATCAACAAAGAGAGAAGGGAAGGGGTAGGGGTGCAACCCCTGCCCATCGATTAACATAGAGAGAAGGGGAAGGAGCACAAGCTCTGCCCGCAGATCTGGCAGAAGAGGGAGGGGGCACCCCTACCCATTATCTGGTCCGAAAAAGAAGCAAGGACAGGGGCACGCCCCTGCCCGGAGGTCTGCTAAAATGAAAATAAATGGTAGGAGACAAGGGTGCAGCCCCTGCCTGCCGACCATAGGCCTTATAGAACAAAAGGGAGGGGGGGTGCACCCCTCTTACTGGAAAGAGGAACCAGGGAGGAGCGACGCCCCTCCTCAGTCAAAAAAGGGAAGAGGGGCAGGGGCTTTGCCCATGCTTGCCGGAATCAATGGGAGGAGGCAGGGGAGAAGCCCTGCCTGTCGAAAAATAGGAGGAGGCAGGCGCTTCGCCCCTGCCTATAAAAAAAGAGGGGAGGCAGGGGCATCACCCCTGCTTGCCAAAAAAAACAAGGAGGTAGAAGCTTTGCCCCTGCCTGTCGGAACTGAAAAAGAAGGTGGGGTCTTTGCTCCTGCCTGTTGGAAAATCAAGGAGGCAGGGGCTTCGCCCCTATCTGATGGAAACAAGAAAGGCGGCGCCCCTGCCTGCCGGCCAAAAAGCAAGAGAAAAAAAAGATGAAGCAAAAGACAGCGAGGAGTGTGTGTGTGTGTGATGGGGGGGGGGGGGACGACACCCCCTGTGCAAGGGAGGGGGCTATGTTCCTCCCCATCCTCTGAGAGAGGAAACAAGGAGTAGGGAGGGGGACAATGTCCCTCGTCTGACTCAGAGAGAACAAGGAGGGGGCGGTGCCCCTCCCTACGAACCGAGGAAGCAGAAGGAGAAGGAGAGAAGAGAGAGCTGAGAGATCTCACATGAGGGCTAGAGGTCACTAGTGAAAGAAGGGGGGGGGGGGGGTCCGGTTAGGTGAGCACCAAAGGGGGGCGAGGTACGCTGGACGAGGGTGCCGACGTCGGGTGGTCGGAACACGATGAGCGGAGGAGGGTGACCGCCGATGCAGGGTTGCCAGCGAAGGGTAGCTCGTACGAGAGTGGGTTCTAATGAGTCAACAGAGGGGAGTGGATCGGGTTGGGGTGAAGTCGATTGATTCTGGCAGCAGGTGGGTCGGTGGTGGCGGCGTGGAGTAGGGTGGAGAGAGCCCAATGAGAGGTCGTCGACGATGGTGGCCACTCCGGCAAGTTGAGGTCAAGAGAGGGGAGTGGCCGGTGAGGGTTGTGAGAGTCGCGTGAGTGAGAGGTGAGAGAGACAAAGTGAAGTGAGAGAAGAGGGAGGTCGGGAGGTTGCTGGTGCAGGGAGTCCGGTGAGGGTCTGCGACGGGGGCTTCGATGGTCACACAGAGGGGGGGAACGAGCGGAAGGACAGAGAGAGGGTCAGGGTTCTCTATCTCGATTTTGCTTCTTGAATGAGGGTCTCTGCGTTTTACCATCACTATGTTGTTGTTTATTCCCTCCATCATTCCCAACAAACTTTCTATCTTGCCCACCCTTAACTCGTTCCCAATCATCGTTCAAAAGGGTGGCTACCACAACTGTGGCAGAGAAAGTTGAGGGCATGCTGATTAGGACTTGATGACGACGTCCTTCTTTTAGTTCCGAATAAATTTTTTGGTCCATTCACGATCGTCCTTGAACAGGTTGGGGCAATAACGCTTCAGTTTTTTAAATTTGGTGATGTAATCCCCAAAGCTCGAGCTGCCCTAGCAAAGTTTCAAGAACTCCACCTTCTTCTTTTTCCTCGCATGAAGGGGAAAATAGTTTCCTAAGAATGTCCTC
Organism: Nuphar pumila; assembly: GCF_984573655.1. Lineage (NCBI taxonomy): Eukaryota > Viridiplantae > Streptophyta > Magnoliopsida > Nymphaeales > Nymphaeaceae > Nuphar > Nuphar pumila. The sequence goes on along the minus strand of NC_143252.1, from coordinate 122,230,564 downwards.
CTGAAAGCCTCCCATGGAATCACTAAAGCCCTCAGAAATTGTACATCCTCAGTCATGTCCCACCAATTGCGGGTGTCATCCTTGAGTCAGAGAGTCTTGAATAGTGTCTTTTTGTCATTCTGGACTGACAATACTTAGAACATGCGTTCCACCTCCTTGACCCAGTTCACGGCCATATCTGGGTCGGTCTTGCCGGCGAAAATTGGAGGATCAAGCTTTGGAAACTTTTCATACAACACTATCGTATGTTGGCTTGGCTTAGAAAAGGAAGCTTGATCCCGTTGCGAGTGAACCTGGCTTCATATCGCCTCAACCAGGGTACTAAGAAAATCCATCATGAATCCTTATTGTTCTGACCATTCACCTATCGAATCGTTGTTCATGCTCCGCACCATCCTTTATATATTAAAGGATGTATATATCAAGATTCAAGGAACTCGAATTCAAAAGGATTCATATTCATATATTTTTCGTAAGTAGCATACAAAATCCCAGCAGAGCTGGTAGATATGCAGAAAGAACCAAAAATTATCTACAAAAGGCAAAGGAATTTGTAGACTCCTCTTGTGCATTCAGAAGGCCTTCCACCTCCGATGCACCAGATGCGAGGTTGTGGTTGACCCAAACATGTGATGACACACGACCATCCTTCTGAAAGTATACCACTGCCCAAGTCGCGACTAGCAGCGCCTGGTAGGCAACAAGGAGTGCAAAGCCCCAAGTATCAGTGAACGTGTGTGGATGTGGCCTGCGAGACCAATAGTCTGACCAAGCCGACAGATGTCCACCTCTTTCCAGTACAGGACCCCTACCCCTTACTGAGCGGCCACACATCCCACACGTGTCACTGCACTGGCCATTTCTGGCATTATTTGGAGGGTTCATACCTTAAGTAGAGGCTTAAATAAAAAGTATGAAAACTCGTTCAGTCTAAACCATGCAGCAAAATTAAAAACAGAAAAGGCTTTACTTACAGTGCAATGCAAATGCTCGATGGTCAAGAATCATTGTTTCTCAAGGCTCTGATACCTAGTTGTAACGCTCCAAAATTTTAAACTTGTAAACCTTTCAAAATATTTGAAAGAGACTAGAAAATCTTTTATTTTTCAGAGTTTTTGTTTTAGTAAATCAGCAAAAATATTTTCTTTTAAGAAAAGAGACAAGTCGACAACCTTAGGTACGTTAGCGTAAAAACCACTACTTTACAATATATTGAATCCTCATAAAGCATTTAGAAAACCATATACATTAAAAGGAATTAACAAGTTTACACAAAATGTGTTTTTCTTAGAAAACCCTTATACAAAATGCAAAACCCAAAATGTATCCAAGATGCAAGAAGCCAACATAAACAATGAGATCTTTCATCTTGCAATTGTGCAATCGCTCATCTCATAAACCTAATCATCACTTGTACTCATAAAATGAGTTAGTTTAATGAAAATGGTAGGTGCACAAGTAAAACAATAAAGAACAAATCTAGCAAATACATTTAATTTATACCTGATACGCAATTAAGCAAGTATTGTGAATACAACTAACATATGCATCAGATTCATGTATGATACACAATCTAACAAGTAAAATGAGCAAATATAACAAATGCATCAAATTCGTACATGATACACAATTCAACCAGTAATACGATAAATCTACCATAAGCAGTTAATTAATACATGATGCACAATTCAACAAGTAATGTGAGCAGGATAACTTTTGTTTCAATATTAGCTGGCCTACGGGTACGCACATGTACGAAACATAGAATCAACTAACACTGATCTGGGGGTTTATTATGCCATGTATTTTCGATACCCTGAATAGCTAGCTGAGTTCGCTCCTAAGAGGACAGTCAATGACCGAAAGAGAATTCTCCAAAGGCCACTCGTTCAACGGATGCATCTAACTTCTGTAGAAGTTCATGAGATCTATCACCTAGGATAAATTTTGGTAGTCCCGTTCCCTAACTTCAATGACTGGGGACACCAAGTCATTTGCCTTGAGGTGGTTGTTAACAACCTGTCCATCAGAGTTTTTGTATTATCGCATCCTCTCCCTTGACAGAAAACAGTGGGGCAAATGGGTGCATCATGTTTTATTTAACTAAAGACCCATTTTGCATGATATGGTCTTTCAAACTCACTCAAGCATCTTGCATGTCAAGGCGAATCATCACTATTTATGTGATTTTCATTTTAGCATTGTGCATTTGCACGTTGCAAGGTTACCATAAACCTCTCATCCAATCATCGTATTGCTAACATGTCGTGCCTGTCTGAAAGTACGACTACAATGAGAGGGGTATAGGTTTCTCAAAATGAAAACCCAGTTTTAATGTATTGTGAAAGAAATGATGCAACAAATATTTAGTTTGACTTGACATGCACTAGTCTTTTAAACCAACTCGAGCATCTTGCGTATGAAGGTGAAACATCATTATATAAATGCTTTCCATCATGTGTCATTTGCACGCTTCGAGGTTACACGTACCTTTCATCCAATCATTATAGTAAAAATATACCATACATGTCTAAAAGTATGGCTACGATGAGAGAGGTATGGGTTTCTCTAAAAAAAAAAACACACAAAGTTTCACAAAGACATGATGTAAATAATTTATTTTGACATGTTTAGTCTTTTGAAACATAAATACAACTTGGATGATATAAGATCGCAGTGGATCTGAAACACTTCTCCCAAATGCACCGACTTGAAAAAAACTATTTGCAAATTTTGCAACTCACAATACTTTCAAGCTTTAGTTTGCTAGACTGCATACTCAAGAAGCCAGAATCTGTGCAAGGAATCCTCTTCTCGAGGTTGTAGCGTCCATATGCAAATTCACGTCTTTTCAAAAAGAGCGAAAATGGTATACGCTCTTGCACACCCTGCGTGGTTACATTTATTTAATTACATATATCAAAATACAAGCATGTTCACTTAGCACGGTGGCAAGGTAAAGACATAAGCAGTAAATGCGAAAGCAAAAACCTATGCACTAAAGCATGGTAACAAAGTAAAGACAGAAGCAATAAATACGAGGGCAAAAGCTTGTACACTAAAACGCAACAACAAAGTAAGGACAAAAAGTAGTAAATGACAGATAGTAAAAGCCTGTGCACTAAAGTGCGGTGGCAAAGTAAAGACAAAAAGCAAAAGCCTGTACACTAAAGCACAATGACAAAGTAAAGATAAAAAGCAATAAATGATAGAAAGGAAAAGGACAAGGATCGTGAAACCACGTCTTTGATTTAAAAGCATACATATATACATATACATATATATTTTTGTTTTTTTTTTCCATTTTAGTTTTAGTTGCTTAATTTTAGTTCATCCATTATCTTTTTGCGCAACTTTTCCCTACCTTGGGAAGTTTCAAGGTTGCGGGCGCCTCCGAGCGTGGGTGACAAATGGCTCGGGCCTTAGGGCACGAGTGAGATCCATTGCGCGAGGTGCAAAAAACGAAAAGGTGAAGACTTAATCCCTTATAAAAAATGCTTTGAAATAAAAGGGGGTTGAGACCCCAAATAGGACAGGATTGCGCCCCTGCCTACCGATTAACAAAGGAAGAGAGGAAGGGGCAGGAGTTGCGCCCCTGCCCACCGATCAACAAAGAAAGAAAGAAAGGGGCAGGGCGCAGCCCCTGCTCGCAGATCTGACAGAAGAGGGAGTGGAAAGGGCGCAACCGGTCTGAGGTTGTCGACGAAAGGCAACTCGTACGAGAGTGGGCTCCGACGAGTCGACAGAGGGGAGTGGATCGGGTTGGGGTGAAGCCGATCGATTCAGGCAGCAAGTGGGTCAGTGGTGGTGCCATGGAGTAGGGAGGAAAGAGGCCGACGAGAGGTCGCCAGCGACGGTGGTCGCTCCGATGAGTCGAGGTTGAGAGAGGGGCGTGGCCGATAAGGGTCCGACTATGAGAGTCGAGCGAGAGAGGGGTGAGATAGACAGAGTGCAGGGAGAGAAGAGGGTGGTCGGGAGGTTGTCGACGTAGGGAGTCTGGCGAGGGTCTCTAGCAGGGGCTCCAGCAATCACGTAGAAGGGGGGGGGGGGGATGAGCGGGAGGATAAAGAGAGGGTTGGGGTTCCCTTTTGCGTAAAAGGGGAACCCCTACCCTCCCATGTTTAAATAGAAACACGAGGGAAGGGGGGGGGGGGGGGGGGAATTCACGTTTGGATCCAGCCCGGGTCTAAACCTTTTTTTAACCAAGCTTTACATAGAATATATTAACCTAAGATGTGAGATTTTATTTAAGTTTTTAAATTAATTTATGTCAAAAAAATACTGATGTATGGATTCGGGTGACCCGATTTGGCCCCACCCGAATGCATAGACTCGGTATTACTATTTTCTAGCCAGATATCCAGCCAATAAAATGCTCGTAATTCTCTAGTCCAGAGGAGTTTTGGCAAGCTATTTATTGCATTGAAAAGTTAACAAAATTTCACATCTACTGTGAAATTTCGGGTTTTTTTCATAGACTGAGCATGGTTTTGTGATAGTTGAAACAAAATATGACATGTTTATAGTAAAACATTTGTAACTCCCTCATACAGAGAAATTTTTATGAAGGGTTTACGACTACAGAAGGCTGACAAAATTTCCTACGATCTGTGAAAATCTCAGCTCTGTTCACTAAATGAATTTTTTTCTGTTAACTTTATAACACTAAGACAGAATTAAGAGTTTCACAAATCGAAACCGATCTAAGAACCAAACCCTGACACTTGTATAGTTACTTATGTGTTTCATAAATTCACTTGTTTCAGTCAATGTATAGACCGTATATGCATGAGAATGTTTGATTTTATGTAGGGTATAATGTGCCTATGATAAGTGATGCATGTATGTTCAATGAAAAGTATGTTTGCCTAAAAGGAGGCTATACGCAAGCAATAGACTGAAAAGTCCAAATTGCGTAATGTATTTATGAATGTTAATAGAATCTCTGCTGAAAATGTATAAAAATCCATTTGATTATGATTATGATGATGTCATTTATGCATAGATGAATGCCAAGTAATGAATGAGATTTGCATTTATGCATATGCACATGTTTCTGTTTAAAAGCATGAATAAATGAATGTTTCAATGCCAATGCTTTATAAATGCATCCATTGCCCTATAAGAGGTTGAATCCTTTGAATGGATTCAATTATGATTTCATGTAAGACATTAAGTATTAAAGTAAAATAATACAACATCACAAGTAAAAGATACTTGCTGAGAGAGTGGCAAGTAATACAAAATTTTGTGGGATAAGTTATGTTTCGAGCACAGAAGGTTGCTCCTCCGCTCCAACGATTTTATGGAGAATCCTTTATAATAGACGACAACGTAGAGGATAAGATACTCATGAGTAAAAATCTGATGCATCAATATTAAAGGTGTTGGGAATCTCTCTTGGTTTATTGTCCCTCACTTTTTTTCTGATGAAAGGTGCCTAGCCATGTCAAAGTTAATCTTATATATGAAAATACCCCTGCGTCATGGCCCTGATATAGTTTTCAAGCTTGTGTCGTACCAACGAGGCTAAGAAGTGAAACCTAATATGCATGCACATTAGTTAGACTTGGCATGCCTCATTTAAGAAAGAAAATGTAATTAAAGACAAGAATTGATTCATGCATTGAAGGGCTTCTTTATATGGTAAGTACATGCATTTTAATTATTCATCAATATTTGATGTTAATATGCTTACTTATTTAATTAGAGAGTATGCTTAATTCCTTGGTCTTGCTTGATTATCTTATAGAAAATTAGATGAGATTCTTGTTTCGTATTTTGTTTTTTCAAGTTTAATATAATCTATCCTACTGAGACATGTTATGTTTGACCCCATGTATTTTAATGCTTTTCAGATAGTGAGTAATTGCTTAACATGAAGACAGAATGTTGTGATGGGGACCAAGCCTATCTTTCCTATATCTCTGAAGATTTTGGACTCTGATTTTTTATAATTTTAATTCAAAGGACAAATGTAATTGATTATGATAGTTATCGACTTGGATTTATTTTAAGCATGTTTGAATTTATTTCTTTTAAATCCTACAATTGTATGGTTCTGAATTGTCACAAAAAGTAGCACACCAAATTTTAAACCTATTGAGTTTTTTCATTTTATTTGTTAAAGTATTTCAAAAAAAAAAACACCATTTTTCGGGTTCTAAAAATTAGGGTGTTACAGTATATAAATGATTTTTGTTAGCGAATAGGATAATTTATTTATTTTTTAAATAACATGAATATTTAATTAGGTTTTAGTATATTTTATGTGATGCTCCAAATCTTAACTTGAAATTTTAGGGAAATTTGAATATTTTAAACTTTAAATAGCAAAAAACAACATTTTCATGTTGGGGTTGAAAGACACTGGAGCGGGTTACAAGTATGAACCAACATTATAATTTCAAATAACTATTTGCAAATAAAAACTAAAATAATTTATATTTATAATGGATATGACGAACAAAGTTGTAATTACACAAGCACTTGGATCCTCAGAGGTCCTGGTTCTCGACGCTGCCCATGCATCTTGCCATCCATTGTCTGGTATGCCAATCACCTGAAATCCTTTTAAAGGGTCAGACTCGTAAAAGCCTGGTAGGTTTATACCAATCCTAAGTAATTACATAATATTAAAATATTTATTTGCATACAAGATGTCACATTTCATCAAGACACAATACAATTTTAAGATAGTTTATCACGACATATAAACAAAAAATAGTATGACATATTTTAAAATCAATAACTGTGAAGAAACATACAACTTTATTCATAATATAATTGTGCATGCATATTTTTATTCTAAAACTATGTGAATAAGAATCTTTATTTCTCTTGATTACAATCCTTTCGAGTACGTGGGAGAAATGTTCACCTTAAATAGTCGTAACATTTTGAAGGTATATTATTCATGAGTTATACTTTTATCTGGGTGTTGAACTGAGCATGACCCAAAGCAGGCAATCTATGACTCAGAGAAAAACTCACTATGGCATATACTCGATATAGGATGCATTCTAGACTAGCTGTAATAATTGAAAATATATTACCTAAGATACGTTGATAGCCTTGGTCTCCTAACCTCTGAGTGACTGGAAACCCTTGGGATACTCCAATCATATAAAATAATATTGTCACTCGAGGCTTGTACCTCCAACCTCTCTCACTAAACCATAAATCTGAATGGGTTACTAAGTTTTTATTATGAGATCTCATCATTTCATGTGTCTCATGTCATTAGGCGATTTAGGGTTCAGTAACCCAAGTACCCTCACTCTAAGGTAATCATGATTCATTTGTAGGTACCCAACTCATTCATACATCGCTCAGGCGCTTTTAGCCCATATGAGCACTTTGCCTATGAAGACAATCACAACATTATGTGTGTATTTATGTATCCCTCATGGTACAATATCTCTTTCGTACATCTCAGGTTAGTATCAACCCAAGCTTGTGTACGAGCTAACATAAGTACGTGTATGCCCATATTAGAGCACATGTCATACACACCACATGCCCAATGGCATTATACATGTTCTTTGAACCCTCGACTCCAATATGAGCTAACATATGTATAAATAATGTATCATTTTATGTGTCAAATAGAAAATACATAAAATTGTGTTTCATGTCCTAACGAGTTTCATGAACACTGAGCTCCATCGGGAGCCATGCATACATCGTGTACTATAGTCATTTAATATTTTAACATGAATATAGACTTTACAAAGTTTGCGAAAGCTCATACACATGTGAAAGCTCGTAATTATGCAAGAGCTCATAAATACTTCAAAAGTTTGTAAAAGCTCAAAAATATTTCAAAAGCTCATAAATTTTTTTAATGCTCATAAATATTTCAAAAGCGTATAAATAATTTTAAATCTCATAAATATTTCAAGAGCTAGTAAATATTTTTAAAGCTCATAAATATTTTAAAAAGCTCGTAAATATTTTAAAATTTCATAAATACTTCCAAAAACTCGTAGATATTTCAAAAAATTGTAAATGTTTCAAAAGCATGTAAAAGCTCAGAATTTATTTTAAAAACTCGTAATTGATATTTCTTGCATTTCTCTATATATTATATATATTTCTCTATATATATTATAGGCGTATGAAACCAAGCATATTTATATATATTATATGATTATCCAAAAATAACAGTGTAAGCAGTGGCGTAGCTAGGATTCATGTGAGGAGGGGGGGGGGCAAACAGGGGTGTAGCAACAAAAAAAAAGTTGGTGTGATAGTCGGGGGCAGCGCCCCGAATATTTTTTTTTAGATAAAATAAAAAATGGCTACAATTATTAATAAAAATCTATTTCATATGGACAAATCAAACTATTTGCTGCAGTCAGGACTGGGCTTAAAAAAAAAATAACTGTTTCGGGAGGCTGGACTGGGCTACGGGAGCCCAGTCCTGCCCCCTTCCCCCGGCCTCTGAGTGTAAGGACTCTACTTCGGGGTTCGTGCGGAACTTCGGCAAGTGGAAAAAGGTCACGATGAAAGCAGCAACGATGGTGGCTCAATGCTTGGTGATGCAGCAGATTCAAAGGTGATGGTGGCGGTTCGTGACTACCCTTTTTTTTTCTCTTTTTTTTCCTTTCTTTTGTTGTTCATGACGAAAAAGGCAAGGGGGAGAGGTGGGGGGGGCGACACTCGAGTGGTGTAGCAGTTCCGACAAGGTGGCAACACCAAGGCGATGCCACTGTCGTCGGAGAGAGAGAGCGGGAGAGAGACAACATAGGGAACCAGAGAGAGGTCGAGAGACCCCAGAGAGAGAGAGAGAGAGAGAGAGGACTGAGCGAGTGAGAGATGGGGAGAACAAAGAGGCTGAGAGAGGGGAGCCCCCCCTCTCCCTTTTACAGGAGGGAGGGGAGGCACGCAGGTGGTGTGGAGGTGACCCCCACCCCTTGCTATTTTTGTGAAAGAGGGAGGCGGCAGGGCAGGTGATAGCCGCCCCTCTGAGTTCCGTGAAAGAGGGAGGCAGCAGGGCAGGTGACCCCCACCTCTCTGCGAGTTGTGAAACAGGGAAGCAGCGAGAGTGGTGACCCTCGCCCCTTTGCGTTTCGTGAAAGAGGGAGGAGGTGACCCTCGCCCCTCTACGTTTCGTTACCCAGCGGTGGCGACGTTGTGGTTGGTCAACACAGTGTAGCTTAGGTCACCGTGCCGGGTGGCACGATGGTGGCCAGAGTTTCACCGTCTCGACAACACCGTGGTGATGGTGGTTGGGTGGCACCACTGACATGGATGTCGGCGGTGGCATTGTTTCGTCGGAGGAGGAGAGCGGTGATGTGAGGGAAAAAAATTAAAACCTTAGGGGTGTAAGGTTTGAGATAGGATGGAGTATTTGGGTTTGGGTTCTATTTAGACCCAAACCAAATGTGTTTTAGATTTAGATTAGGTTTTGGATTTCGTGAGACCTATTTGAGTCTCATCAAATTTGATCTGATGTATATATACCTAAATTGGATTCATTTGAGCCCTAAACAGACCCATATTCATGGGATCTGTTTAGGGCTCGAATGGATCCATACTCTTGTTTTTTAGTAGAATCCATTTGGATCTTTCAAATGGATCCAAACCCTATTTTGCTTAGTAGAATCCATTTGGATCTCCAAATGGATTAAAAATCTATCTTTCTTAGTGGGATCCATTTGAGCTTTCAAATGGATCCTAAATACCTTTTTTATTTGGTAAGATTCTTTTGGATTTCCAAATGGATCCAAAATACTCTTTATTTAGCATAATCCATTTGGGTTTTTAAATGAATCCAAAACACTCTTTATATAGCAGAATCCATTTGGGTTTTCAAATGAATCTAAAATACCCTTTTCTTAGTGGATGGATCCAAATCTCTCCTATGTCCGGTTTATACCTCGATATGGGTCTAAACCTTAGCCAAATTCAATTGGATTGACTTGGCTCATTCAGAGATCCAAATAGTATGGATCAAAGACTTGTAAGATCTTCTCTTTGGACACAAAATATATTTTAAGATCCAATATGCTTCAAGCAAATATTCCGAACTTGGTTCACCCGTGGGTTGATTTTCCTGGATCCCTTATTGAGATCCAAACTCTAATATTGCTTTGAAAAGAAATTATGCAAAATAATAACAATAATCATAATTTACGTAATTATTCAAAGTCCATTAGAGAAGATCCATATTGAGTAGGTAAATCCCTCAAGTATACTTTAAAATAATCATGAAAACTCTTGAATATTATATTTATTTTTAAATTAATAGTTTTTTAAATGTGATGAATATTTAATTAGTTATTCCACATGCTTGATTTTAGTTAGTCTTTTAAAGGTTTTGTATCTTTTTTTCTTAATTACAACAACAACAACAACAACAACAACAACAACAACAACTACGCCTTCATCCCAAAACAATTGGGGTCGACGATATGAACTAAAAAAGAAGATCATTATGGGTCTTCCACATGAATCCTTCTCCTCCAATCATTTCTATCAAATGTCATGTCCTCGGTGAGGTTCAAAACATTCATATCCTTTCCTATCATCTCCATCCAAGTCTTCTTAGGCCTACTCCGACCTCTTTTAACTAATATATTTTTCCATTTCTCTATCCTTCTAACTGGAGCATCATTAGGCCTTCGCCGAATATGTCCAAACCACCGTAAATGATTCTCTCTCATCTTATTTTCAATAGATGCAACGCCTACCTTCTTACGTATCTCCTCATTTCGAATCTTGTCTTTTATTGTATTTCCACACATCCATCTAAGCATACGCATCTTAGCTACACTCGTTTTTTGAATATGACGTCTCTTGGCATCCCAACATTCCGTACCATATAGTAAAGCGGGCCAAATTGTCGTCCTATAAAACTTTCCCTTCAACCGCAATGGCATTCTACTATCACACAACACTTCAGTTGCACTTTTCCATTTCATCCACCCAATCTTTTTTTCTTAATTAGCATATATATAATTTTTTTCAGGAAATAAGTTTTGATTTTTTTGTAGCATGACTATTTAGTTAGGATTTAGGGGTTTTTAAGCTTTTTGTTTTGTTTTTTAATGAGTTGAGTATTTAATTGGGTATTTTTGTTTTTTTTAAATCAACATTAAACTTGATTTCACATGCTTATTTTTAGTTAGAAATTTAAGTTTTTTTATCAAATAGCCTATAAATCAATGATGTTGGTTAGGATTTAAGGTTTCAATTTGGTAATTTATAAAATGGCATAAATATTTTTATGGTTTAAAGGTTTTTTTTAATTTTAATTAGACATGAATCCATGAATAATTAATAATAAATGCTTGATCTTAGTTAAAATATTAAGGTTTTGTTTTGTAATCAATTAATATAAATGCATAATTATGATATTGGTAGGAATTAGAGTTTTTTTGTAAAAGTTATGCTTTAGAATAATTGATTTGTTTGGAAATATTGTTAATATAGTTTATTAGGATTTATTTTTCCCTTTTAATGTGCATTCGTGCCCATTCTAGTTTAAATTCCTAGTTCTGCCCCTGGTTCTATCCATCTTGAACACATCGTTATAGGCCTGACAAGATCCAACCACAAGGCAATCTAACATGAGCTCTATTATCTTGGTCCATTTTTTGCAAGTGTGGGTCGGATTCATGCTGAAAGAATGGATCCGAACTGTTCCACAATACCTTCATCTCATTTAGGATTGTCAACAGTCGGATATTATCTAACATCTAACCCAAATCAGAATACAATTAGTCGGATAAGGCAGACAAAGTCGGATCCGGACTCATTATTGAGTTTTGCATCCAAATCCGAGTCTGACTAAAATTCTAATCTCACTAAGGTTTAAATCTGAAGTGTAAAATGTCATATTTTAAGCTAGTGGGATCCGGATTTGGTTTCAACTGATCCAATCCGACTCGGATTAGGTCAGATTCAATTAGGTCGAATTCGGTATTGCCTAAATCCGACCCGAGTCTGGCCCGTTTACATCCTTGAGTCATTTCTGAAATGTATTACCCTTTTTGCCACCAGCCAATTTAACAATGTTAGGGCCCCAACTTCCTATCATTTTGAGAAATATATATGGATATATTTGTCATTTTTCTTAAAGTCTTTTTCATCTTTAACTAATACTTACGAGGTTATTTGTGGTAAAATAAATTTACGTCAGTACCCGCTGCAACTATAAAAGGTAAGCGGAACGCGTCACCTCAGATTAGGGTTAGGGTTTCTCTTTGTGAAGTGGAAGGGTTCGCCGTCTCCGCTGAGGGAACGTTAGTTTTCTGGTTATCCGAGGGAATTTCCAGTCGATTTCTGAGGTACCCCCACGTAGAAGGATCTCCCTACCTCTCCATCTGCCTCTCTAAAATTGTTTTTCTTTCATATTGGAAATTGGTTTTGGTGGTATCTTTTTTTTTTGTTGCTCTTCTGTAAACAGGGTTTAGAGTTCATGGTATACGTCGCTTCTGGTTCTTTGCTTGTCTATGTTGATCATTAGGTTTACTTTGTGATATTTCGAGATATTTTGTTTTGTATGCCAGTTTGAGGGATTTATTTTGGTGAAATATATTTTAGGTTTAGGCCTTAAGGTTTATGTAGAATTAAACTGGTTTAGTTGGTAATTAACCATGGATGGAGCGACTTCATGAATTATGAAGCCTGTTCAAGGGTGTTTGGATGCACCTTATTCAATACGTAATACCTGATTACTATGAATCTCTAGACAAGGTTGCATCATCGCGTCAGGTTAGTTTGATTGCTTAATCTATTTTTTGGGTGCCCCATTATGGAAAGGGGATTGGAAAGTATTTTTCAGGTTTACTGCGCAGGGATTGTGTTTTGATGCACATTTGTTTACTCTAGTTGGAGTATCATCTGCAATGAGAAATGACATGATTTGATTGTGGTTATTGTAGTTGTCGGAACAAAGAGGTCAAATTGTTTCCTTGGCAAGTGAAAAGTATTGAAGCAAGCTGGGTGCAAACCATGCTTTTCTTTGCCAAAGAGAGATAATGTATTAATTTCATCTGCTATTCGACAGTGGAAATGAAATGCCATGAATGAGAAAGAGCTCCAAAAGGGCTGTTGCTTTTAGTTTCATCTCTGAGCTCGAGAAATCTTCTGAAATACCAATAGATTTTTGAAATTTAAATAAATGATTTCATGTTAAATAATCTGAAATATGAGGAAACTTTCATCTACTTTGTAGGACTAGTGACATGAAATGCACTTCGGTATTAGGTAATGCTATTTCCTAGAGGTTTTCTGTGGCCAGGTTCCTTCCTCTAGGATGTTCTTGAAGATTAGAAATGGTTGTATATCAATAGGCTCATTGCATGGTGTTAATTCTTTGTGAAGAAGAAGAAGAAAAGGTACACTCCTCTCTCTCTCTCGGTTTGCTGTCTCCAACCCTCTCTCAGTTACTAGACTGAGCACCTATGAGTGCATTTGTGGGCTGTACCGAGCCTTGTAATCTGGGCCTGCTCGCTCGTGTAGATCATTTGTACGTCTTGCCTTGGGCTAGACGAAACCCTCTCGACCGTCTCTAATATTTTCCCCTTGTGTGTGCATTGTTTTCCCGGTAGATCGAACACAACATCCCACCCTGGCTCCTCCCTATATACGTGCCCAGGCACATGAAGTGCTTAGTGCCCTAGGACTTTCATTGGAATATCAATTCCTTGCTTCACCCTTAAACAAATTTGGAGAGCCTATGGCAACACCATTCAGACCTTTCGTGCTATGGTGTCGTAGCCTTGTATGAAACACCTATTAGCCAATCAACATGTGGAAACCTCTTAATGCCTTAGATGTCTTGGGTTGTGATCACTTTGTCCTCATCTTGTTCTTCATAGGATCCATCGAGTTTCTTAACCAATCATAGGGCTGCACATTGCGTGCTCTTGAATAGCTTGAGAGCCTCTTGAGTGTCAACCCCATGGTGTGTGGCTCTCTTTGCTCGAAGGGTGATTAACTTTTTTACTTCTTGGAAGACCATTCCCACGGTGCCAAAATCCCATGACTCCTTGCCCAAACTTTGAAGCCAACTCATCCCGAGCACGACCTCGACTCCTTTAATAGAGAGGGGGTACAAATCTAACTTGAAGATAGCCTCTTGGAGGGCCAAAGGGGCATCTTGGCATACATAGAGGCATTGTAACCATCCACCGTCTCCAATCACAACTTTGAACATGGGGTGTTCCTTGATTTCACACTCGATTCTTGTGGCCACTTCCTCTTGGATAAAATTATGCGTGACTCTCGTATCTATTAACACAAGTAATTTATGCCCACTCAATCGCTTGTCTAGGCGCATGGATTGTGGCCTTGAAAGCCTCAACATGGCGTGATATTCAAGCTCTTCTGCCTCGTCCTCAATGAATGCACTCTCATCATTGTGTGGTTTAAGTTCCTCCTCATCATCAATGATTTGGAGAACTCGAAGACTTTGTCCCTTGTGCTTTGGATTCTATTTGTCACCACATCAAAAACATTCTTTGCGCTTCCGTCTTTCCTCCATTTTCTTTTGGGAGATGGTATCCACCTTAGGCTCGAGTGTAGGTTTAGGCACAAGCTTGAGTTCTATCTTGGGAGCTCTTTGAATCTCCCTTGGCGGTTTGTCTTTCGACTCGCCCACCGCAATAGTTGCTTCTCTTCATACACCTTAGCTATGTGGTATGCTTTGCTAGGTGTACGCATGCTTGAGGCTAATTCCTCAATCTACAACTCATCCTTGAGTCCTCTGACATAGGACCCGAACACGATATGTTGGTCGACATGTGAGATCATGGCATAGACTTCCTCGTGCTCTTGATATTCCTTTTAACTTCCCTATTGCTTGAGTTGTTTGAGGATCATATCATGGTTGGTCATGGAGGATGGTCCAAACCTCTCCAAAATCCCATCTTGGAGTTGATCTCATGAGGAGCACCCTTAAGTTCAAACCAATGGAACTGCCAGAGTGCAATACCTTTGCAATCACCTCATTCACTTGGGACTCCCAAGGTGTGTTGTAGCACATAAGTGATTGGCTTTGTAAATCATCATGGGTAGCATTGACATGAATTGTTGCGGGTCCCAAGATATTCCTTCGTACACACCGAACACACGAATTTGTGTTCCGGGGCGAACACACAACCCTCTCTCCCTTAAGTGCCCCCCACAGGGTCGACCATGGTACACCCCACCAAGCTTGCCTCTCGGCATCTTAGTGGCTCCACTAGCTTGCCACGTCATCCTATGATGGGACAAGGAGGTTGTCCCATCTAACCTTTGTAATGATGTAATTAAGAGTGGTTTTGTGAGGAAACCACTATAGCACTTAGTTTCGAAATTGGTAATCATGAAACTAGATGTGGTTTTAGCCAAAACCATATGAGCCCCATGTAATATGTTTACCACCTCCCTTAGGCCTATAAGAGCCCAAGGGGGTCGACTTTTTGGAAAGGTATAATGCCTGATCCTAAACGTGAAAAGGGATATTTCTTGATCCCAAACTCTTAACTAAAGTAGGTTTAGTCTCTCTCTTTCTCTCTTAGGCTATGTCACACAAACTCTTCTAACAGGGAACTGCACCCGCGTCGCACCCGCACCCAGGCGGGTGCGGCACTTGGACACAGCTTCTTTTGTGTTAGGTGAAGTCAACCACATTGAGGTCCATTTCTATCCAAAAGTAGATTCAGTTAACCCTAATCAAGTTCATTTTTATCTATATTATATATATAAATACATAAATGCATAGACATACACAATGTTAACTTAAAACTGTTAAAAATTATATATATATATATATATATATATATATATATATATATATATATATATATATATATATATATATATATATATATATATCCTCCCCGCACCGCCCTATGTGACACAGCTCTTAGGTGAAATTGAGTTAGTACTCTTCCAAAGAGGATTGGCATCCTTGCCAAGCCATTTGATGGGTTAAGTGGTCTTTTAATAACACTTAGCTTACTTGTGCCATAGATGACGAGTGAATCACATACGTTAGTGGAGTTGGGGCACTCCCAACAAGCGTAGCCGCTTTCCAACGGTCTAGAGGCAATCTTGAACCCCTCTTCACCCTCGAAAGGTTTGCGAGCATCGGGTTGATTAAACCTTCGATGTTGTACGTGTAAAAGCTCATCCCACATCCACGTCGGCGCTTGTTGAACCACAATAAGCCTTTAAACGCACCTATGGCTTGGCTGTGCACATGCATGCCCTGCTCATAGGTCGTTCTTTGTGCGCACCCCTCCATTCGAGGCACCTCCTGCAACACCAGAGGCCACCCTCATTTGTTTGCAGATCGCCACAGTCGATCGCAGCACACGGCTGCAGTCCGACAGCAGCAGCGGCACAGGGACACCACTCCCTGCGCTCCTCAAGACAGGCTCACCGCACTCTGCGGTGAACCTTCCCTGGAGGTGCACGCTGCACACACGAGCACACACCCTCCCTTCCACCGTGCAGTGCTGCCTCTCCCATGCATGCACATCCGTGCAACACCACACACAAATGCCCATGTCGGTGCCCTTGCTGCACATGCACTCGCGTGCATCAGTGCCTTTGTTGCACACGCATCCACGTGCGCCGTTGGCCTTGCATGATGATGGCGTCGGCGGACACATCACAAGATTGTCACTATATTCTTGTGATAATATCACTATATAGTCAATTCTTGGTACTGTTTTTTATTTATTTTCTACATCTTAAATGTGTTTGTCTTAATTATTTTGCAGTTTTACTTATTTCTTTTATTATATATGTATTTTATTATCTAAACATGATATTTTCTTATTTTTGTTATATATATGTATATGCCCCAAGATTTCTCTGAGATTTATTATAAAAGCTATACTATCACGAGGAATAGCCTCGCCTAGATATAGCTGATACTGATAGTTGTGATTATGCTTTGAATTGGGAATTTTGTACCTTCTGGGGGCGTTGGATGCATCTGCTTGTCTGAAAAGATAATCGACTAGGATGTACTATTTCCAACAATTTAACATCTGAGCATGCCCCTTTTTCTGGGTTAATGTTTGCATCTGGACACAGCATTAGAGTATATAATGGCTTTATTTCTTGAAGTTTATATCTGGGAAAATCTCTAAAAGTGTCTGACTATCTTGTTGACCCAATCTCACATGAGCAGTTTTTTATTCTGGTAATTTCTTGCTTATCTCATCCCTATATTTTTAACACTTGTGTATGCCAAGATCTAGGTTAAAAAAACATTTGTGAAATTCATATAGTATTCCCTATGCAATTGAACTAAATATTCATTACTTATAGGTTGACCATTGACAATAGTGTTTTGCTTGATATGTTTTTTTGGTGGGTTAGTGCATACTGATAGTTGTTTGCAGAGGATGTCAATGCCGATAGTTGACTTTTGCCTGTTCCTTGAGGGCTTAATAGAAAACTAGCAAGTGACAAATGTATATACTTGTTCAATGGTTAGTCTATGGTATAAAAGATTGAGAGTTGATATTCATATTCTTGCACTATTGGCTTCCCACATCTTAAGAAAAGCTAAGCCATTGAGTTGGTTCCAAGTTCCATTTTTGGGTTGGCTGTCTTTGACTTGTTAGTATACCTTATAGATGGCTGGCCATAACTTGATTCCAGACTCATTCATGCATATGCAAAAAATGTGTCCTTCCAAGTTAACATGTGTATCTTAGATTATAAAATGGTTAAAATTTATAAAGTTATGGTTATTCCAAAAAAATGGTTAAAAATTCTAAAATTATGGAAATAATCGAATTTGAGCAAAGAAAATAATGAATTAAGAAAAAATAAATAAGGAATTTTGTTGGAAAATCATCTTAGAAAGTATCAGCTTCTTATTTCATTAAGTTTTTTTTTTGAAAGGCAAGCTGGGGTTAGGCAGACCCCTACCAGTTATCTCTTAAGCCCCATGTGGGAGAGGTGATTCTAACCTGGGCCTTCAGCTTGTCACATGACCTCGCTTTACCACATGGGATACCACCTCGGTGGTATTAAGTTTGGTTTTTAAGGGAAGTATTAATGCCAATAATCTATGTCACAGGGACTCTCCAACTAGGTGCCGCACCCGCGTTGCACCTGCACCCGATGCGGTCAACCTGACCCTGGGTGCGTTGCACCCGCACCCGATGTGGTCAACCTGACCTTGGGTGCAGTCAACGCACCCAGGGTCATTTATATCCAACTTTTGGACTATATATATATATATATATATATATATATATATATATATATATATATATATATATATATATATATATATATATATATATAATTTTTTATATTTTTTGCCGCACCCCGGCAACCAAGCTTTTTGAAAGTGCCGCACCCCCTCACCCGCACCCGCACCCGTACCCGCATCCGCACCCGCACCCACACCCACACCCATGTGACATAGCCAATAATGTATCTATGAGTTGTAACATTCATGCCAATGAATAATGCAAATGCACTGGCAAAAAGAATAGTAAGATGGAAATGCTTTGTTAAGTAACTTTGAATTTTGTTTCTGAGTTAATAATTCATTCTTGTAAAATAAATGTGGCGGCACATTTTCTTCTATCCATTGCAAAATTTTCATTGCCAAACCAAAAGTTAAATGTGCATAATAGAGACATGTGCTTGGGACAGCTTGGTTAGCATTATGTTACAACGAAAGATACAGCACAAAGGAAAGAACCATCACATAGGTTGCCCGACTAGGTATGGAGGATTCTTTTTTGTAGATTTATTGTCTCCTTAGCTTCAGGTTATTATAGTGGAGTTAGATTAGAAAAAAAGGAAGATAAAAAACAAGTGTCATGTTGACAGTTTTGTTTTCCCAAAAATGAATCTTGAGGTCCTTTCTTGGCGACACCTTGAGTAAAGAGGTAACTTTTCATGTTTGGGCATTATTTGGCTCCATATATTCTTTTTAACCAAATAGTGCTCACAATTTATCAAATTTACTGTTCATGAGAGCCAGCATATGTGAATTGGAAAACAGAAGCTACATCACATGGATACAGCCATTTTGGTGAACTTTCCCACTAGACAATATATGAGGGGTTACAGTACGGGAGTAAAAGTGGAGCATACTTGGGATCATAGTAAAAAATATCGGTATATATGCTATATGTCGTGGAGACTATTTCTCCCAATATTATATATTTGGTTATAAATCTTGGGAAAGTATCTTGGCTTAATTTTTTTTACGCAACAACAACAACAACAACGCCTTCATCCCAAACAATTTGGGGTCAGCGATATGAACCAAAAATAAAATCATTTTGGGTCCTCCACATGAATCCTTCTCCTCCAATCATTTCTATCCAATGTCATGTCCTCGGTGAGGTTCAAAGCATTCATATCCTTTCTTATCATCTCCATCCAAGTCTTCCTAGGCCTACCCCGACCTCTTTTAACTAATATATTTTCCCATTTCTCCAACCTTCTAACTGGAGCATCATTAGGCCTTCGCCGAATATGTCCAAACCACCGTAAACGATTCTCTCGCATCTTATTTTCAATGGGTGCAACACCTACCTTCTTACGTATCTCCTCGTTCCGAATCTTATCTTTTATTGTATTTCCACACATCCATATAAGCATTCGCACCTCAGCTACACTCATTTTTTGAATATGCTGTCTCTTGGCAGCCCAACATTCCGTACCATATAGTAAATCAGGTCTAATTGTCGTCCTATAAAACTTCCCCTTCAACCGCAATGACATTCTACGATCGCACAGCACTCCAATTGCGCTTTTCCATTTCATCCACCCAACCTTACTCCTATGATTTACATCTCCATCAATTTCTCCATTCTTTTGAATGATGGATCTCAAATATTTGAAATAGTCATCCACTGCTATTTCTTGCTCACCAAGCTTCACTACACTCTCATCACTACTTCGTTGCTTACTAAACCGACATTCCATATATTCTGTCTTACTCTTACTCAACGTAAAACCTCTTGCTTCTAAAGTCTGTCTCCATAATTCTAACTTAGCATTAACCCTAGCTCTAGACTCATCAATCAAAACAATATCATCAGCAAACAACATACACCACGTCACATTTTCTTGAATTGATCTCGTAAGTTCATCTAACACTATAGCAAAAAGGAAAGGGCTTAATGCAGATCCTTGATTTAACCCAACCGTTATAGGAAAATTGTTTGTCACTCCTCCACAAGTGCAGACATTGGTTACTACTCCTTCATACATATCTTTAATTATACTAATGTACTTGAGAGAGAGATGCCTTTCTTCATCATTGTCCACCAGAGAACATCCCTAGGTACTTCTATCGTATGCCTTCTCCAAATCAATAAAAACCATATGCAAATCTTTGTTCCTCTCTCTATATCTCTTAATAAGTTGTCTAAGAAGATGTATAGCTTCCATAGTTGATCTTCCTGGCATAAAACCAAATTGATTCTCCGATATCATGACAACCTTCCTCAACCTATACTCAATCACCCTCTCCCAAAGTTTCATAGTATGACTCATGAGTTTTATACCACGATAGTTTGTGCAATCTTGTATATCACCCTTGTTCTTATAGAGAGGCACCAAAGTACTCTTCCTTCACTCATTAGGCATCTTATTTGTCCGCCAAATCTTATTAAAAAGATTTGCCAACCAGACTAAACCTTTCTCACCCAAGCATTTCCAAGCCTCGATAGGTATACCATCCGGGCCAACTGCCTTTCTTGATTGCATTTTCTTCAAAGCCTCTGTAATTTCTTTTTTTTGAATCTTGCGCATGAAGTCACAATTCATCTCATGAAAAGGAACAGAGAAGTCTCCAAGATCCCGAGCATGACTTTCATTAAATAGCTTATCAAAATAATCTTTCCATCTCTCCTTAATCTCTCCAGCTTTGACTAAAACCCTTTGTGTTTCATCTTTGATACATCTAACCATACCCAGATCCCTCGATTTCCTATCTCTCATCTTTATAAGCCTATAAATATCCTTCTCGCCCTCTTTGGTATGCAACTTGTCATAAACCTCCTTATATACCTTATCCCTCGCGTTTCGAACTACTTTTTTAGCTTCCTTCTTTGCTATCATATATTTCTCCAAATTCTCATCATCACGACTTTTACTTAGATTTCTATAACACTCTCTTTTAACCTTAATAGCTAATCTGACATCCTCGTTCCACCATGATGTATCCTTACCTAGCGGTGTACCGCCTTTAGACTCACCCCAAACCTCCTTCGCCACCTTTCGCATGCAACCCGCTATCTTATTCTACATTGATTTTGCATCCTCCTCGAGACACCAATTAGCTTCCTTAGCTACCTGTTCTACAAACATTTCTTGTTTAGCTCCTTTTAGTGCCCACCACTTAATTCTAGGATCTATCCTATGTCTGTCCCTTTTGTGGCATTTTCTAATTTTAAGATCTAAAATTAAGACTCTATGTTGTGTAGCTACACTTTCTCCCGGTATAACCTTACAATCGATGCAACAACCCCTATATCTCTTTCTGAGTAAGTAAAAATCTATCTGACTCTTATTAACCCCACTTTTAAATCTTACTAGGTGAGACTCCCTCTTCCTAAGCCACGTGTTGGCTAAGATCAAATCATAGGACAAACCAAAATCTAAAATCCTTTCTCTACTTTCGTTTCTTTCTCTTATACCGTAGCCTCCATGGATACTCTCAAATCCATCTCTACTAATGCCTACATATCCATTAAGGTCTCCGCCGATGAAAATCTTTTCTCCGTGAGATATCCCTTGTACTACTCCGTCTAAATCTTCCCAAAATTGACGCTTAATGGAATCGTCTAAACCGACTTGAGGTGCATAAACACTAATAAAATTAATAATATCCGTACCTACTACTAATCTAATAAGTATAATCCATCCCCCTTCCTACAGACCTCAACTACATTATGTATAAACTCACGACTAATAACAATTCCAACTCCATTCCTATTCCTATGTATTCCTGTATACCAAATCTTATATCTCCAAGGTTGTATCACTTTTGCTTTCTCACCTTAACAATTTGGTCTCTTGTAAACATAAAAAATCAATCTTTCTCCTACACATAACATCTACTAACTCTACCAACTTACCAGTTAAAGACCCTATGTTCCAAGTGGCTAACCTAATTGTATGGTCTTGAACTATCTTTTTCACCCTCACCCGTCCAACAAAGTGCGGGAACCCTTGCCTATTTGACCCCATCCCCGGGCGTCGGTTTGACGCATTGCCTCTGGGCAATGTCCTAGCTACCCTTGCCCACTTATCACTGCCTCCGGGCCTGTAGAGTACAGAGCGTCCCGTAGTAGGGAATGCCCCAACGAAATTCGCATATTGGTTCATATTCATAGGGTGTGACTAAATTTTTACGCTGGCTATCACTGGCCTACCGCAACCCTCCTCCGTTATCCGGGTTTGGGACAGACAGTGTATAACTAAACAGTTATGCACATGATAAAAAAACACGACCTAAAAATGTATAAAAACAAGTTTTTTTTCGAAAAGAAACGACATGAAAATGCCACAAAAGGAAAATTTGCGGAAGTACATAAAAAATACCTTGAATCGTCACTCATTGAGGGGGGCTACCTCTGTCGCCCGTGTTGGATCTCCCAAGGCGTGAAAACCCCCTCCCTGCCGCTGAGAGAGAGAGAGAGATGTGCGGTGGGAGCTTCGTCTACCTCTGGCGGCCCCGGTTCTGACGAGCTTCCTGAGAGAGAGAGAGAGAGAGAGAGAGAGAGAGAGAGAGAGAGAGAGAGAGAGAGAGAGAGAGAGAGAGAGAGAGAGAGAGAGAGAGAGAGAGAGTATTCGTTAGTCGAGGGTTTTGCTTCACTGTTAGTCGGCGACCTAGGTTCCGGTGACCCAAAGAGAGAGAGAGAGTATCCGGTAGTCGAGGGTTTCAGATTGCGCCCTGCTCTGGTTCAGGCGACCCCCCTTGATTTACACCAAAAAATTGAATGAGAATCCCTTAGCCTTTCAGAAATCCACGAAATCCCCAAATCCACTACGCCTACGAATGCCGATTCATGAAAATCTCAACCCCTCCTGGTTCCACTCGTGAGAAAGGTAAGGAAGGAGTGTGGAATGGCCTCACAAGATAGTGGTTCGCTGCTTGCAGTGGGGGTTGGGTTGAGCCCAAGAGGAATATGTTGAGGGAAGAAGAATCCACGCCTCTGAATCGAAAATCCCCAATTTTCTCCGATTTCACCCTTGCTGCAGCAGTGGATCTGAGAAATCCCTCTTTTTATGCAGTGCTGCGTGACCTCTAGTTAGTAAAACCCTTGAGATTCTCTAGCTCAACAAAGAGTATACACAGCTTCGACCTTTTTCTTTTCCTTGAACCGTGAGAGAATCAGAAAAACAGAGATGCAGCAGTTCAAGATTCAACAATCAATAGAAAGACGAACAACAAATAGTAGAGATAAGCAAGGAAAGAAGCCGCTTAGCTCCGGTGATGCTACGTTGGCAAATGCAGGTTCTCCTTTATTTCCCACTTCACAGCCCACGGACAAACCTCAGGTAGGTCGACACCCCCCACCTAGAATATCTCCACGGCAGCGCACGTTCAGGACGGCCACCACGAAAGATGAGTGAAAGGGGAGTTCGCTTCACAAGCACCTAAAAACTCTAAACTCTCCTGTTGGGGCTGACCCAAAATGGTCTTTTCAAGAATGAGACCAACGCACATCGGGACATGGCAGACGCATGCTAAAGAGTCGATGGAAGAGAAGGTTGCGCAAGAATCATCAAAGGACCCGACTGTTTGGGCAAAAACCATACAGTAGATTTCGAGATGGCGCTCTGGCGATGTGTCCGCGGTGAGATGGTGCTGCAACGAGAGCGGGCTGCAGCGAGATGCCTCTAAACACCGTTCTGGCAAGGTTGTGCTTTGCAGCAGCGGGATCCAGCAGAGATGGGGAGTGAGAGGGAAAAGCGTTTTTCGTTGGCTGAGAACTGGGTCCGGGATGGCTGTTGCGGGAGAGGGAAAGAGCGAGAGAGGACGAACTGTGTTGGGCGTGTTCCTCGGCGGCGATCCTTGGAGGTGGTGGTGGTGGATCGGTCGACTGCTCGGCTGATGATCCTCGGTGGTGGGCGGTGGTTGTGCTGACGGTCGAGAGAAGGGAGGAACAAGCTCCAGCGAAGAAGGGTGTCTGCCGATGGAGAGGAGGAGATGGGTCAGAGAAAGGGCTTGAAGAGGAGGGCGTCCGTCGATGGCTGCAAAGGAGGGCGTCCGTCGACAGCGTTTCTCCGTTCCACAAAAAAGAAACGAAGACAGAAAAAAAGTGAACACACCAGGGGTATAAAAACTGTAAAATAAAGATGAAAAACATCATATTTAGACAATAAAATACATATATAATAAAAGAATAAGTAAAAAATGTAAAATAAAGATGAAAAACATATTTAAGATGTAAAAAATGTATAAAAACTGTAAAAATAATTGATATTGTAATATTATCATGTGAATATTGCGATATAATCAAATCGGTGATATTTTACCTATAATATCCTTTGCTGAAAATACAACGCTAATATTGCAATATTTTGAAAATATTGCTGATATCTGTGACAGCTTGGGATAACTTTTGAATTCTGTGTTGTGTTGCATGATTTTGTGGTCTTTTATTGTTTATTGATGCTGCCATATACTTGTTTTCAGCCTACGAGAGATGGATACCCAAGTGAAGCTTGCAGTTGTGGTCAAAGTGATGGGAAGAACTGGGTCAAGAGGTCAGGTGACTCAGGTAAGAGTCAAGTTTCTAGATGACCAGAACCGGCTTATCATGAGGAATGTCAAAGGGCCGGTCAGAGAAGGTGACATACTTACTTTGCTCGAGTCTGAACGTGAAGCAAGGAGGTTGCGCTGATGGCCTTATTGTATATGTTTTGAAAATTTTGGTTATGATCCATGGGAATAGTGGTTGTCACTGTTTACACTTCCGAGGTTATTTTTATTGCTAGGGTTTTCTTTGCCAATTGTGGAGTACCTGGTATATGGGTACATGGTGAATTTTGGTGTTTTAGCACTTGTCTGAGTTTTTGATATGGTTTTGCTTTTGCAGCACTACGTTGTTACTGCTTGGTTTGTTATTTCCCTTTGGATGCCCGTGACAGCTGATATTAGAGTTTTTTTACCGTTGTGGTTGCTTATCATGAGTCTCTGAAAAATGGTATCGGAGCCAATATCTAAGTGTTAGTTCTTCAAGTGTTCAACATTTCTCTTAACATTCAGTATGGGGCATGTCATAGAGGGATCTTAATGTCAGAACATGGTCTAAGGAGGTGCTTTTGTTGGGGTCACGAGTTAACCCACAACAGGGTCTTCTTCAGTGCTGAGATCCTTATGCAACCTTTGTTTTAATTGATGCCAAGTAAACCTTGCCTTCTAAAAGAGGCTGACTGCACCAAAGGGGAAGTGACCAGGTGTCTAAACAAACATTCTCATTCTACTGCCTTGTGGATCTCCAATGGCCCTGCGGCCGGAAACCTCTTGATTGTACCTCCTGCTCTGCGCCTCTAAGCACGATGATGGTTGGACTAGGGTTTCAATTAGGGTTCTAGATGGCTACATTATGCCAGGTTTTGGTTTGATGAAGCATGAGGCCAAGGGAATTGAGTTAACTTAGATGTTATGGCGCCATCATTCCCAGTGCTTCAAGTCCTGTTGTTGCCGGAGACAGCTTGGATCAGGGGATGAGTATTTTAGTTAGGGTGTTAGAAAGAACACCTTTTCATTTCCAAACAGATTCTTTTCACGACTTAGATTTTTTTTTTTGCGGGGGCTTTACTCAATTTGCCTCTTTAATTTCTGGTAACAAGTTAATGGTGTTTTTCTTTATCGATCAACCAAGTTGCATGACTATGGATCTTTAGCCCTATGTTGGTTAAATTTGGACACTGAAACTTGATCCAATTGTGGATTCATAATTTGTAATGATAGTCCAATTTCAACGGTTTTATAGTACTGAGGAGACTTTGCTTTGAGTGGTGGTTATCTGGGTCCTTTCTCCAAACAAGCAGCTGGCTATGATATAGTTAGGGCATGGTTGCACATGGCAAACATCTTTCTTGTCAATAAATAGCGGTGTCAAGGGTTCGGGTTTACCTGGCTCAAACCCTATACGGTTCGGCTATGGTGATAAATAAGACCTGATTAAGACTTGGGTTCGGACCTGAAGGTCTGATTAATACATGGATCTGGGTATAGTTTTTGAAATTTTATACCAGACCCGGGCCCAACCTGAGTTCCGATTAAGTCCCACTGTTCAATGTAAAAATAATAAAAGATATTATTTTATCGGGTATGGTCCAGTCTGGTTTATGTAGTTTTTAATGGGTCCGGATATGGTTTCTCTTATAGTGGACCTGATTAGATTCGGGTTCAGACCCCATACCATACCCAAAAATTTGGTGGTTTCACCTGGGTCCGAACCAAACCCGACCCATTGACACCCCTATGAATAAAGTATGTTGGGCAGCAAACCACTTAACCAAGGCTTTGCTGGTTCCAGGTGGTTGGGTATGTGTGGTGGTCAATTTCTGACTTGATGGTAAATGAATAGTTGGATATTAATGTGCTGCTATGAATGGAAGACTAATAAATTAATTATGGCACAGATCAGTTCTATATAATTTAAATGTTTTGCCTGTCAGCTTTTTAATTTTATTATTTAAGGTTATTTTTGTTAAATCTGTAAAAAAAATTGTCATAATGCCATTAATGCGGCGAGGTTCCAGGATTGTCTCAACTTTTACCTAAAAGTCAATGTTTGTTTCTTCACTTGCTCTTGGATATACTTTCAGTCAATGTACTGAGCTCCATTTTTTTGTGTTTTTTATTTTTTATAAATTTGATTCAGAGCAGAGGAACCACTGCTGCTGTTTCGGCACCGTGTTACAGGCTAAGAGGTGTCAGGTTGACATTTGACCTGAGTCAATACCTCTGTGTAAAACTGCACGAGTACTCCTCTCCTGCCCATCGGTGATAGTTTCCTATTTGGATTAGCCTTGCACCAAGGGATGTGCGCACTAGGTATTAAACTCTAGACCTCATCCAACTTAGAAGCCTTAAGATAACCCACCTAGTCAAGTGTATGGAACCCTTGTAAGTCAGTGTACTTAATTGATAGCAGCTAGGTGGGTTTGGAGATCGCTAATTTGGTTTGGTTTGTCAATCAAGTCTTCATAAGCTCCTAACATTTGCCTAATGTCATGGGATCTTCATAAGATTTAACAGACTTCGCCAGGGAGTAGGCTCAAGACAAACTGCCAAACTTGTGGCTTTTTTTTTTATCATATAATCTAAGGAAATGACCCCTCGTTACTGACCAGACATTGGCTGACCTTTGATTGGTAAAACCCTTGAGATTTTCCTTGCCCACTTGAGAGCACACTCAGCTCCGACCTTGCGGCAAGGAACACTCCCAATGAGTAGTTGAACTTGTAACGTCTTGTCAACTTGGTGACATTAACAGGTCACTCCTACCACACGAGGTAGGAGCCCGTGTGGCCTTTAATTATGACCTTGCATTTTTTGAGAAACATTAAAATAGTGTAGAGTGTCTACTCGAGATTCCCACCTTTTTTAGAGGACCCGATCAGATCAATTCCCAGGGAGCCACCATATGAGTTAGCACGAAGTATGGGTAAGAAACATTGATTTAAAGTTCTTTCTTTTGATGGTGAGAACAGACACTTTTTCACATGTCACAACGTGACTCCGAGACACGTGTTGCCTACTTTGAGGGTGGCATCTTTAGATGGTACAAAAGGTTAGACATCATACACGGATTTGAACCCACGATGTTGGTCAATCACCATATAGAGCTCAAGATTCTCAAACAACGAAGTGACTTGGATGATTACCAAGCAAAATTTGAGAATCTCTACACGCTTTTGTCCCAAGTCGATGAAAAGACCTTGCTCGGGTCATATGTTGAAGGGCTGCATGAGGACCTTTGCATTGACATCCTAGTTGCAGCCTTAAGGAGTTTGAAAGAGGCCTACAGGGTGGCCAAGCTTAGTGATGAGAAACAAAAATGACTCAAAGTCATGCGAAGGTCGAATCGGTCTCTCGATGTTCACAGTCATTCCTTGGGTGGCCAAACCAAGCTCAGTCTGTCCAAGGGGGTGACATCAACCCTTAAGGCGAAACCCATCTCACGTGCATAGCCTGAGGTGTGCATCAAGACGAGATTGTGTTTCAACTGCAACAAAAAGTGGTTTAAGAGGCACACGTGCAAGCACTAACACATCTTTCAAGTAGTAGAATCAAATTTCAAAGAAGAAGAGTTGTCATACGACCAACCACCATACAAGAAAGATAGTGAAGAAGAGCCTTGCCATGTAATCTCCTACCACGCACTCTCTGGCATTTCTACACCCAGCTCCATGATGATCCATGGTCTCCTAAGCACTCAAGAAGTAAACATTCTTATCAACACTAGTAGTACTCACAATTTGATCCGTGAGAGCATAGTTTGGAAAATTAGGTGCAAATTCAATGAACACCCTTCCCTTGATGTTATGGTTGACAACATGACTAACCTCAATTGTTTAGAGATTTGTCCTTATATGTGTTTGCAGCTCTAAAGAGCTAAATTTGTTGTGAACATATATATCTTACCTATCCATGGTGTAGACGTAGTCCTTGGCATGGATTAGCTACGAACTCTAGAAAAAGTAGCCTGAGACTTCTCCAATATGAAGATGTTTTTTGGAAGGACAAAAGAGACATTAAGTTTGCTGCTATCAGACCTCTTACAGCAGAGAAAATGCAGCATAAGAGGCTATTAAGGCTGCCACAAGGCACCCAAATTGCCTACTCACTCATCACCTAAGTAGTGGAACCAAAAAATGCCCCGGTCCCCTTTGATGTTTTTTCAAATATGACATTTATTAGTTGAATTTTATGGCATGTTTGTTGAGCCACATAGACTGCCTCTTAAATGGTCATAAGACCATCATATACCCATGAAGGAGGGTACAAGACCTATGAACGTGCGGCCCTATCAATACACCCACTCCCAAAAGGATGAGATTGAAAAACAAGTGGGAGAGATATTGAGTCAAGAGATAATATGCCATAGTGTGAGTCCTTTCTCCTCACCAGTGCTTTTAGAGAAAAAGAAAGATGACATATGGAGGTTTTGTGTTGACTATAGGGCTTTAAAAGATATCACAGTGAAGGACAAGTTCATGAACTCAGTCATCGATGAACTATTTGATGAGTTGCATGATACAACCTATTTTACCAAGCTAGATTTTCGTTTGGGGTATCACCAAGTACGTATGACCCATGATGATAGTCATAAGATGACTTTTAAGTTTCATGGTCTTTATGAGTTTCTAGCCATGCCCTTTGGGTTAACTAATGCACCCACAACCTTCCAAACTACTATGAATGATGTCTTCAAATCTATGCTATGAAAGTTTGTGCTTATTTTCTTTGATGATATATTGGTGTATGGTCGTTCTTTGGATGCACATATACATGTGTATGTGGTTTTGAATACCTTATGTGAGCATCACTTGTATGATAAGATGTTTGTCTCTTTGAATAAGAACAAGTGAGCTATCTTGGTCATAGCCGATTCAGACAAACTTGAGGCAATGCGAGTGTGGCCCAAGCCACAACCCATGAAGGCATTTTGGGGTTTCCTCAGGCTGACTCGGTACTACCAAAAATTTATGAGAGACTATGGTCTCATAACCCAACCTCTTACCTCCCTCTTGAGGAAGGATATTTTCGCATGGACTGACAAAGCTACTGATGATTTTGAGAGGTTGAAGGAAGCCACATGCCAAGCGCCCATTCTTGCCTTGTCAATTTTTTTAAGGTCTTCGTGGTGGAGACAAATGCATATAGTAGTAGGGTAGGTATTGTTTTTTTGCAAGACGAATACCTCATTGCATTTATGAGCAAGGTCATGCCCAACCAGAGTCGTGACTTGTCAACTTACGATAAAGAGATGCTTGCGATGGTTCTTGCCCCTACCTCTTTAGGCACAAATTCATCGTATGAACCGACCATCAAAGCCTCAAATACTTATAAGGCTAGTGTATCACCAAATCAGCCAACAAAGATGGGTTACGAAGCTCACAGAATAGGACTTCTAGGTCTAATACAAGAAGGGCATGAAGAACAAAGCGATTAACACACTTTTAAGATGATTTGAGGATACACCGCTTTTGCACATGGAGTAAGGCATGTAATGCCTAAAAGGGCCATGATAGAATTCATAAGATTATGTGTCAGTTGTGTATGAACCCAGATAGTTGCTCTAACCACATGATTAGAGGTGTGATATTGTTCTACAAACGACAGTTCTACCTACCATCGGAAAGCGATGTGATTTGGGCTTTATATAATGAGGTGCATGAAATGCCTAATAACAGACATGGGGGTGTGTCCAAAACATGCCGGAGGCTAAAAGCCTTTTTATATTGGATGGGTATGAAGGCTTGTATCTGTGAATATATGTGCCAATGCGTAGTTTGCCAAGCCAATAAGTACTAGGCGATGAAATTGCCCAAATTGCTACAGTCGTTGTTGATCCTTGAGCGAGCATTGCAAGTTATTTCTATGAACTTCATGGAAGCTTTGCCCTCATGTGAGAGAAAAGAGGTCATCATGACAATTGTGTATATATTTTCTAAATACACTCACTTAACGGATTGTCATAAGAATATTTCGATGAGTTAGTGGCTAAACAATTTGTGAGTCATGTGGTGACAGTCCACAGAATGCCATGGAGAATTGTGGGCGATCGAGACTCGATCTTATTGAACCGATTTTGGATCACATACTTCAAGCTTAGTGGGATAAAGTTAAATTATAGTACTGCTCACCACCCTCAAACGGGTGAGCAAACAAAGATTGTGAATAAAGCAGTATAAACCTACTTTTATTGCTTCGTAAGAGATGACCCAAACAAGTAGCACCACTTTTTGCCATGAGCAGAGCATGCCTACAAGTCATCACTCATCCATAGAAATGACTTTGTTCGAGGTGTTATACGAGTTATCTCTCCCGTCAGTGTCTGCATATGAGTATGTGAGTGTTGCATCTTCGGAAGTAGACCATGATCTAAAAAGGCAATATGAGATTCTCACTACATGATACAAAACATCATGAAGGCCCAATAACGCATGAAACAAATCTATGACAAGGGTCAATCTGATCGAGCATTCAAGGTAGGAGATTTGGTGTAACTAAAATGAAGGCCTAAAAGACAAAAGATTCTCTTCGGTCAAGACTACCACAAGGTCCTGCCCAAGTATAATAGACTATACCTAGTTGAAGGATAGATAGGAAAACTGACCTACCATTGATACTCCCTAAAAAGGTGAACAACCATCTCATCTTCCATATATCTCGCCTTAAACCGTTCGATGGTAAACCTCTAATAACTGTGAATGTGTCCCATGAATAAGACCGTGTGCCCTAGCTCACTGTCACCTTGAAGATGAAGAGACTGCAAAAGTATGATCGGATGATGTAGAAATATCCCATCGAATGAGACCATGATGGAAAGGATTCAACTACATGAAATGAAAATTCAACTTAAGAAAAAGGTTCTCAAATTTTGGACCTTAGGGGCAAAGTGATTCGAAGCATGGTGGAGTTATTATGGTCCTAGATCCAGCAAACTCACCAGGATTCGAGCTCCAGGATCCAAACATCACCTCAACAGTGAAAGAAGGCTTCCTATGTCAAGGTGGTGCCCAGAAGGATAATGTGGCAACTGATGTGTTCTCTTCTCATGTGAAAAAGTCAATAGACACATGTCCATTAAAAAAGAAAGAGCATTCTGACATGTGTCCCAGCCAGAGCCAAGGCGAGTCAGCAAGTGAGGCACACAAGAGGAGCGACAACTCAGAGGAAGAGGGTGGGACGTCTCCACCTCTCTTGCGCCCTCTCCCTCCTTACATGAAGGAGAGAATATATAGAGTCCACCTAAGTTTGCTTTTAATTTTTTTAGGATTTAGGCTTATGAAGAGTCCACCTCAGGATGAGACTCAAGTCTCCTACTATAGTTTAATTCTGATTGCCTAGTAGGATGTCTTTTTTAGCAACTAGAGGGTATTTTGTATTTATGAAATAATTTTAATTTATTTAAATAATTATGAACTTTATCCTAGACCTCTCATCTATAAATAGAGGTATGAGACACCCTTTGATTATTGAATATCAAGCTCTCTCTAGTCATCCCCCCTCTCTTTTGTTGCATCTCTAGATGTCATCTTATTCTCTCTCACCCTTTCACAACTCTCTATTTATCTAAACCTCTTTGATTTGTGTGAGGACCAGACCCCCATGGGCAGGCCGTCCAACCCTCCTAAGGAGCCAGATTTCCCTCAGTACCCTAACTTTGTGTTTTCACTTTCTTAATGAACCAAACGATATCTCTATGTTGCAGATTGTATGTCCGGGTTTCAGAATGTGAGAAACTCTATCCCAGCCTACTACAAACCTCCAAGGTACCTCTATAACCCTTTCATAGCCTTAGAACAACCATTACTAATTTTTTAGAACCCAAAATCCAAAACAACATCTTGGCGAGTACTTGATTTTCCAAAACTGGTATCCCCTGATCATCAACACCCTTTCTCTCTGTTTAGAATCTATACCAAACCCTTACATGTGTCCCTAGATTACCCTAGAACTTTTGGACCAGGTCATTTCAATTCTGAACCAAAACTTACCCAAAATGCATACTGAGCCCAAATCGCACCAACCCGATTAGTTGTTTGGCCTTGCTTTTCACTGTTTTGCACTATCTGCAACCACAAGAAACCTCAAATCTGTCTCCCTCCATGTCCAGCAGGGTTCAACACCCTCCGACATGTGTACCACATGTCCAATGATCCAAAAATCATAGCTTCGATCCTCTTGATTTTATTGGGCTCAAATTGCAATATTCGTCTGTTGTGAATCCAGACCTGCCTTCTGGTCACTCTTCAAGGCCTTTTATCTTAGAGTTTCTGGAGGGTCTAACACTTATTGAGGTCTAAGTGATAGATGCCTTGACTGCAATCTAACTAGATCATGATAGAATAGTCAATGCTAAATTACAATGGGTTAGATATGGACACATTGATTAGGATCAATTTGGTTTTAATTGAATTGGAGGTGTTGTGTACCACTGCAGGGGTTGCCCATGTGGCCAGCAGGGTGGTTGTGAGGATGCTGAGATGAAGGCAAAGGATCAAACCTTGATAGCACACGGGTGTGTCTGTAACTTTCAGAGGTGGGTCATATAAGGAAAGGGTGATTGTCCATAAAAAAAATAGAGGTGCCTTGTGGTTTCCCCAATTCTTTCTATTGTTTGGGAGCAGTAGTGTTGCCACAACACCATTAAAAACAGAGTTGTTTGGGAGCAGTTTGCGCGGCTTTCCTCTATAAGTCATGCACTTTTCCTCTTTCGTCAAGAAAAAATTAGCCACTCCAGGGACTCAAGTATCTTCAAATCTTGGATTTTAGCTTGCAATTGCAAATCCATAAAAAAATGTGTGTGATGGTGTAGGACATAACCAAAACTCAAAAAAGTATAAAATAAAACAAATATGTTAAATATGTAAAATCTATCATTTTTTAAGTAAAATAAAATAAATAGATATGATAAAAGGCATGAAAGGATCTAAATCTTGCCTCGGTCTTAGGTAGCGCTTCCTATGATGATGATGAACATATAGAGATTCTTACAACACCTTCCCATGGTGCAAAGGCTTAAAAAGGTTCATGTTTGGTAGAGTAGACATTAGGATTGGACTTAGAACGAAGAAAGTCGACTGATGGGTTTGGCAGAGTAAGAACAACTAAGCTAAAATATTGGACTCTGAGTGCAAAAATATTCTCTATAGTTCTAAATGCCTAGAATGGAGGGAAGACCCCTTAGAGTGTTTTTTAATGGATTATGGATCCTAAATAGATTCTAGATTTAATTATCTGAATTTGGTTGTTGCACAACATCCAACTCCTAATTGACCAGAAAGATTACATGTCAGGATCCTATTGGCAGAGGCTGCCAAACTTCATCTAATTGGTTGAGGCGATTTGCTTAGGGGCTAAAAAAACAGAGCTTTGGTAGGTAGGTTGGGCTTATCTTGGTTTCATAGAAAGTTGATTCATACAAATCCAAGTTTTTAGAAGGCCATCCTCATTGCCATGCATGTTTAGATTAAAAATGTAAGGAAGACCAGATGACAAGTCAAGTACTTATGGTAAAAAAGATCTAATGACAAGATGGGAAGCTCTAATGATATGATAGACTCTAGACCATAAGACAACGAGTTCTAACAACAATATGTGAAGATCTAATGACAAGTTGTGGTTTTTGGTCACCTTTGACGATATGATATTAAGATCTGGCAACAAGACACATGTAAGACACAAGTTTTGACTTCTTAGACAACAACCATGACAGTACCAACATGCTAATTAATTTTGATCATAACTCCTTATCTCGGTGTCAGATTGAGGCACAATTTTGTATGTTGGAAAACTAACATTCTCCAATAAAAATAAATTTAATTAATTTTGTGGTCAAAATCATATTCAAAGTGCACCCTTACTTGAAATGTTTTTTCTTTAACAAATTGACTTGTTCTTGTTATAACTTTATGCTCTGAAGCCAAAATCCCATAATTTTTATCATGTTGATGTATTTCCTACATCAATATTCTCAAGGCGGCATTAAATTTTTTTACTTCTTCCAAAATAGATCCTCCAGAGAGTTCTTGGACTACCCTTTTTCTCTTGTCTGACTCTTCAAACAAGGCATTATCTTCCTCTTCGCCATCAAATTCTTTCATAAAGGGTTGATTGAAGGAATCCTCTCTAGACAAAAGAGCTGGCCCCACTTCCTGAAGTGATCTTCTGGCCATCAAGGCTCATAACTCTTAGATGACGCTAAGCTTCTTCTTAATATTCTAGGTGTCTTGAGTCATAGACTCAGATTGCACATGCAGGTCAGGGTTCTTAGGATCTTGTCATGGCTCAAACGTGATTGAGTTCTTAAGAGGATTTTCATAATTCTTCTTTTGAACCATAGTATAAGATCTATTAACAAACAAGAGTCCACACCAATTACACAACACACAAATCAAGTTTTTTAAAAAACAGGCTTCCTAGGTCTCTTCGAGTGCTCCACGGATCTACGAGGCCAATTCAAATAGGATCTAATAGGTATATGTTTCTTCTTACTGGACCTTTTTCTATATGCAATTATGACTTCTGAAACATGCGAGTGGGCATTCGGTCTCTTTGGACCACCATCGATATACCCAAACTGATGATTTCTAGTACTAGTGGAGAATCTGAAGATTCAAAGTATGAGACAAGATGAGGGTTTTAAAAAACCAAGCAAAAAATAGTGGCTCTATAACCAAAGTCCTATGAAAATGAGGAAAAAAATAGAGAAAGCAAAGGCAAAGCAAACAATGTCTCGCACAAAATGCAACTCGAGCTCGTTGGAGGTTAAACTTTTTCCTACAAAAATCTACGTGTCATGAAATTTCTCCAACAAGGATTTTTAAGTTTATATTTCCTAATTCTTAAACAAGTCAATACAAACCAATTCTACCTAGGGTAGCTACCTACAAAGCGCAAAAATTAAACACAAAAAAACACTATTTTTTCTAGAAAATTGATTTTTCATGGGAAACTACACTTTTAATTGGATTGGATATTGGATCCAAAAGAAACCCTTAACCCAAAATACTTTTTCAGATCCAAATGCAACACACGAGAACAAAAAATAAATAATGAGTAATAAAATCATAGGATTCTGGGACATTAAAATGCAGATCCAATCCAAGACTAGAGTTTTCATCGATTTTTTCTAAAAATTTTAAAAAAATCTATAACAAACTTTGTCAGTGATTTGGACCCAGAAAATGAAGAATTTCAAAAAAACTAAAAAATAAACAAAGTAGACAAAATTATCTTTCGAAGGACAACTAATTTATTGAAAAATGATAAATAGTCGTTGAGATACAACTCCAACAACATTTTTAAAATAGGAGAAAAACTAGCATGATAACCCCTATTATGATTGTTATATACCATTTTTCAGATATCTATGCCAAACATCTGGAAAAGAAGTAAAAAGAGTAGAATAATATCGAGCCATAAGCTTTTTAATACCACCAAGATCACTCTGATCTGATGAGCGGTTAGAGAGAAATGACCTCTGGAAGACAAACAATTCGATTGTTACAGTCTGTAGGATAAATTTTTGTTCTGATTTTAGATAAAATGAGGACCTTGGAGAGGTTTTTTATTCTGGCTAAAAAAAGAAAACTTCTAGGTTTGTTCTTATCTTTCAAATGACTATAATAATAGAGGTTTTTAGTATTGGATTAATGAGATATAGGCTTTGAAACATAATCTGCTTTGAATAAAATAATAAGAAAAGTGATTGTTTTCTATGTTTTTACACATTTTTGGAGAATTTAGAATCAAAATATGAACTAGCATCAAAGTTGAGAATGATACAACCGAACGTCTATTTTCCAATGATCCCTAAAATATTGTAAAATGACTTATGGATAGGGAGATACGACTGTGTCAATAGGTAAAGATCAGACAAGACATAATGCAAAAACTGAAAATTTGGATTCGAGGTGGATCCAATATCCAGAAAACAAAAATAGAAAGCAAAGTACTAACCTCGCAATGTTGATTGTCAAAAAATACCAAATTTGGAGTCTAGATGAACAATCCCAGCGTGATCGACATTTTGTGGATCCTAAATTTTAGAAAACAAAAGGAAAGGTTTTCATAATAAAATTTTTAGGAAAATGGTCTAAAAAACATATCTAAATTTGAGAGTTGTGGGATCCGTTTTGCAAGGTTGCATACCTTTTGTTCTCTGTTGAGCAAGGATCAGCCACACTATGAGCTTGAAATATTCACTTGTGGGTCTTCAGCTTGCGAGTGCATGTACCTCATACATAGATCCAAAAAAAGAAGCGAGCTTGATGGCGTAAGCCACCAAGGCTTATAAAAAATGAGAAAATAAACACAATATGAAATGGTTAGGGATTCTACATTTATAAAAACAAATAAATCAAAATAAATAATAAAATATAATGAATCTCACCTTGATCAGAGGTAGCTCTTTCAATGTTGTTGATGAACATGTTGGAATATGGGCATTACTTCGGCTAGGTGCGGGCTCTGAAGGATGGGTGAGATAGGGAATCTGGGTTTTAGGCTAGACTAGGTGAGCTAGGTTTGGTTATGAGGGATTTCGGTAGGGTAAGGGTGCAACTAAGACTTGAATACCAAATGCTGAAATATGGGGGGTGGCCCCATATTTATAGTTTTTTTGGCGAATCCAGACATGTTTCTCCAATATCTAGAATCCATCTTTTCATATCTATCCCATATTGAGATAGAGAGCTCCTATTGGTTGGTTTTTTAACAAAGGGTTGTGATTTGTCCAAGGTATGTTGCCTTAGATGTAAGGTAAGATTAGTCAGGTAGTTTAGGGCTTGTGAATATTCCTATCCCAGTTTGGAAAGGGATAGAGATAAGATCTTGGGTGGTTTCTCTAAACGATGCATAAAAAAAAGGTGGCTGGTGAGACAAAGTGCTGATGACAAACAAAATGTGTGATATGAAAAAGTGCTGATGACACATCAGAAATGCTAATGATACTCTAAAATGCTAACAATATATTGGGATCTACTAACGATAATTCATCATTTTTGGACCCTCCTAATGACACATAAAAATTATTAAAGACATTAAAAAGTTCTAATGGCAATCCGTGTGTCGTCAACACTTTTGAACAACACTAACGACACATCATGTGTTGTAAGCACTTTTGGGTAAAAACAAACTCGATAGTTTAATTGTTTTGGTCATAACTTCCTATTAGAATGTCTTTTTAAGGTAATTTTTTATGAGTTGGTAAGATAATATCCTTTAATTTAATTCATATTTTAAGTTAAAAACTAAATCAAATCATTTTGATAGTAAAAAATATGCTCAAAGTGGGCCCTACCTAAAAAATAGATTTTTTATTGAATAAGTCACCTTGTTTTGGTCATAACTTTTACTTTGATGTCATATTGACCTGATTTTTTACCTATTAGAAAGCTAAGATCTTCTAATTTAATTGATATTTTGGACCAAAATCTCGAGTATGCTATTTTAGAGACCAAAAATAAAGTTTGAGTTAGCAAAACTTTAAAATAGGTCGAGAACATTGGATTTTGGTATGCGACTCCTAACATTAAATGACTCGCTTAAAATTTTGGGTGTTTATGGAATCTAATTAAAGAGGAAGATCTTAAATTTGCTGATATAATATAATACTTTGACTCATCTAATTCGCCAGACGCAAATGATCATACTCGGATGAAGTGTCTAGATTATGCCATGGAGAATTCAAAAGTTGAAATTCATCATGTTTTCGTCGAAAAAGATGAAAGTTTTGATGATAAGATTTCTCAGAACAACCCTAAATTTTTTTAAAGAAATATCTAACATCACAATATTTATGTTATTAATGGTCCTCAATCTTGTGATCTCAGCTTCGACCATAGGTAGCATTAAAAGAAGAACCAACATCTTTGCAAGTTTAATCTGAGCTTCTCCATCTTTTATTTAATACGGTGAAGGAGTCTTCTATAATTTTCACTATACAAAGTGAATCTATGTTGGGTAGAGAGCCAGAAGGTCAACAAATTTTTTTAATAATGTGGAAGATCAACATCATATGCCATTTTACAGAGCCACATTTGGGGCAACAATGGAGCAAAAGTACAAATACTAATCTTTGAAAAGATTAGGGTTGAAAAGGAGAATGACAAAATCAGAATAACAGTCACATTATACTTTAAGACAAAAAGATCAAAGACCAATCTTCACAATATTTGAAGTCTATTATTAGGTCAAATCCAAAGCACATCTTGTTCTCCATTTTGGGTTAGAGAGTCACAGGAGCTAAAACTGCACTATCTCGATCAAGTTTGCTTTTATCCTCTTATAGTCCAAAGTCATGCATTCATCATTCTCACATCTTTTGAGAATGTGAGTGAGTTGTTTGATCGCCCATTATAAATAGTTATTTAAAAAATAAAAAATAAAAATAAAAATCTAAAATCTAAAATCTAAAAAACAATTTTTTTAAAAAATCTAAAAAAAATGAAATTCAAATATCCAAAACAAATAGTTTTTTTTAAAAATCCAAAAATTTAAATTTTGAATATTTTAAAATTGCCCTTTTTGTGAAAAGAGTCTTGTCATTTAAATGAATTTTGTATAGAAGTCGTTGTATGTGAAGTGAAAAGTTGAAAGTGGAGCCTTTTATGAGACATAAACATAAAATGAAAAAGTTTGCAGTGAAATAAAAGGATAAATCTTTTTGTAAAGCATGAGAATAACGAATGATGAATCTTACTGGGGCATGTTGAGTATCATGTTCTATGGTTTAAGACCATGATAATTCATTTAGAAGAAAAACTCTTCAAATTGAAAGATGTCAAGACTATCTTCTACTTTTACTTTGCCTTTTATCTCCTCCTTTTATGGGTCATGTGGATTTATCCATCCTATGCACTGGTACCTTTTGCTCGTAATTCTTATTTTTAACATCTTTGAAAGAACTTTATTGATAATATCATTATACAAAGCAAAATATACCCATTCAAGCTTTATCCTCAGGCACATCTTTTCTCCTATTAAAGAGGAGTGTAAAAAAAAATTGTTAAAAAGTAAAAAAACCAAAAAAATAAAAGTCATGTCATCCCCTAGGCTTGGTGTTTTATCTTAAAGTCAATCACCCAGTATTAGGTCCTGATGGCGATGCCAAAAGAAAAAAATAAGGCATTATAGAAAAAATATTGTTAAAAAAAAAGGCATTATTGAAAGAAAAAAGGGGTGTAACTCCAAAAGTTGCAATGCTTCCTCTGTAACTAAAGATATCACGTAAGAGATACCCAAGATCTCTTACCCACTTACTTTTCTTTGAGCCTCACGTTTAAGAATATTGTGTCCAACCTTCTTTGTCATCTCTTTTGAGCCTTGTGGCACCCGAAGTTCAAAGAAAAAAGAAAAATATTTATTTACCTAGCAAAAAAAAGGTCATTACCATCTCATCCATTATCATTACCATTTTATTCTCCCATTTTCTTCTTTCATTTTTCATGTCTAATAACTCATGTCCTATATCCTATTGTTCTTTCAAAGTCCTTGGATAATGATTGGCCACTTGAAAATATTTAATATGGATAAGTTTGTTGCAATCATTGGAGTGAGAACATTAAAGTACATCAAAATAAAAAATCTTAGGCTTTCACGTGCTTCGTTCTTTCATTTTCAAGCTTAGATGGCCAAGGAGTCTTGCTCATTTGAAAGTTTCTAGAGTCTTAATGATTATGAGATAATATTGACAACTATTGAAGCATGAGCTTATGCATGCACTTCTATGACTAATTGCTTCAAAATTTTAGTGTCAAAAGAAGTTTTATTCTAGTGAAGAAGAGTGAGTTTGTTTATTTTATGATGACCAATTAGGAGAAAAACTCAAAAGTAATGTCATATCAATATTGACAAATAATCAAATTATTGTGCAGTAATGCAAGTTGCACACACTCATTTTGCACTCACTCTTCTCATGCTTGTGATACTTTCTAAGGCAAACATTCAATTATGTGATGAAATTTTTTATTTTCAGCATTCACTTTAAAAAATTGTAGCAAAGGGCGGTTCTTTTTTCTTAAAAATTTTGGAGCATCATTTATATTGCATTTTATAAGTCCTATCATGACACTCACTATTATGTCATGCACCCTTGTCAGTCATAAATGTCATATTTGTCTTGTCATTTATTTATCGTGAAGTTCTTTAACATCATGATTTGTTTGTCTCATCAATAATATTTATATTGCAGTCAATCATTTAGGCCATCTCATCTGACCCATAAAGTTCTACAAGTTGAATCTATAACAAAAATTATTTTGATATTTTTTTTTACAATCTTTGTCGATTTTTATCCAAATTATGTTTTTTCACAATGCATGGATAATTGTCATAGTTTTTGTAAGAAGTGTCATTTTGAGTTAATTTTTAACAAATATGTCTTTGTCTTACTATATTTTGTTTTGTTTGTTTCGTTTTGAGACTGATGGTTGGTCATCAACAAGACCTCTTACCTTAAATGACTACTCATTATGTCGAAGAGACCCTTGCGTGAAACAAGATATCTACTTTGTCTTAAGATCAATGGTTTTTTAATGGTAAGAACCTCCTGCCTTAAACGATTGGTCATTAAGCAAAAAAAGGAACATTTGAAAATATAATTTATTAACATAATCATTTTTTATCAAAGATGACAATATCAATTTCAAGCAAGCCAATCTTATGTATCTTTTGCATTATTTTTTCAAAAAGTTCATATTTCATAAGTTAAAAAATTCATCTTGAGAACTTGCTTCATGATCTCTTTGATCAAAATGAGTCAAATCAAAGCATTTTATCATGCATTATCGTGTCATGTCATATACATTTTTTAACATGTTATTAACCAGTTTTCTTGCAATTTATATAGTACTTTAGAACCCAATTATCTTATTAAGAAAAACATATTCAGTTCTATCTTAGGATCATTATGTAGATAGATGAACATTAGGTTCATAGGTTGTCTCACGGATTAATGGAGCAATATGATACCTATTTGATGTCTGGACCAAATGTGTTTTTGTCATATTCGAAAATGCTTGTCTTATCCTGATGTCTTTGCCCAAAAAGTGTGTATTTGTTCTTGTCTTTTCAAAAAGTCTTTATATTTAAAAAAAAAAATTGTCAATAATCTTTTGTGCAATCTTACGCAACACGACATTTATTTCAGCTTTTGCCTGATCTTGATCAACAAATATTTTTTCTCATTTCATCTGGCTTAATCTTTGAGCCAACCTCGCTCAGTAAGACCTCACTGCCTATATAGGCAGGCATCATAGAGAAACCTTCATGTTGAGCTACATGCATGTCTTTAGCTATATAATGCACGATTTATCATCATGTCATTGTCTTTTCATGAGACTTTTTCAAAAAGCCCAATGATAGAGCCAATTATTTTGCTTTTCAAAATTGATGCGTCTACTTCTTTGTTATAAACAGAGTTTCAAACGCTCAACAACAAAGAGACATCTATGAACAACTAATTTTGACCAAATAGTTTTATGAAAAAGATCTCAATTAAAAAATAAGGTGTTTCAAGTCATTTTTTTTAGTAAAAATAAGTTCAAATGCATTTTTGGCCTTCAAAATTACAACCTTAAGGTTTTTGTCAAAAATATTAATTAAACTAGCAGATTTTAGCTTTCACACAAGCCAAAATCAGGTCAACATGACATCGAAATGAAAACTTAGGACTAAACTAGTGTGACTTATTTAGTAAAAATCCTATTTTTTAAAGTAAGACCCACTTTGAGTAAAGTTTTGACCATCAAAACTATCAAATTTACTTAAAAGCTGAATTCAATTAGAGGATGCTATCGTAAAAATATTTAAAACATATATTTATATGTTAAGACACTTAAATTCACGTTTTCCTTTGTTTTGAATCCAAAATTTCAGCAATAATTCTAAATCTTAATCTAGATTCAAATTCAATGCGATATAGCATTGTTGAAACTGGGTTTATGTGACAGGACTAGAACTAGATAAACAAAATTCAGAAGAGGGCTTTACATGTAACTTTAAAAATAGATTAGCTCAGATATAGTTTGAATTGTGACTGATCCAACTCCGATTTATCATTTAAGTAGTAGGTGTGAATTTAGATCCAAATGAGTCCCTATGTAGTAACATAAATCTTGATCAGAATTTTATGTCTTAGCGTTAGATTAAGCCAAAAATGAAAAGTTTAATCATTAGGATTTTACATGTAAAAAATGCAAAAGGATCTTGATATTGATATACACATGGATCCAATTTGAATGAGAATATCCAAATACAAGTCCCAAATCCAGTCAGAACACTTGTTCTGTTCATTTTCACTTCAAGATCGACATCCGAAAAAAAAAAATATCATTCCAATTGGATATCTAACCAAATCTGATCCATTAGCACATCTAAACGTGGTTGATTACAAGTTTTGATTGGAGGTGCAATCAAGAACGATCCATCTTCACCTATATTGTTTTTATTATAAGAATTACTATACCATTTTCTTGGAGCAAAATGTTATCCAAAACAATGTTGCCAGCATGGGTTTCGGATCTGAATCAATTTTCAAAATGATTAAGAGAATCGTTCAATTCGAACCAAATCATCGAGCTGAATAGGCCATTTTTTTAATATAAACATATTAAACAATTTAAAAAATTATTAAAACATTCTTAAAAGTATTAAAATATTAAAAATCCACTGAAGACCGAATCGGCTCATATCGAATGGATGTTATCAAAGTTGTTAGTATCGGCATCGGTATCGGTCCTGTATT
Source organism: Nuphar pumila (assembly GCF_984573655.1). NCBI lineage: Eukaryota > Viridiplantae > Streptophyta > Magnoliopsida > Nymphaeales > Nymphaeaceae > Nuphar > Nuphar pumila. The sequence continues at coordinate 122,187,122 of NC_143252.1, read as the reverse complement.
GTTTGGCCAGCGATTAAGGTGAATGGGTCAATACCGATACTCAAGTGAATCATTCTGAATCTGCCAAAAAATAATTAAAAAATATTATGTGTCAAAACACATGTTAAAGCCATTAAAATAATAATAATATAATATTAAAAATAATTTTAAATATTTTTTATATTTATTAAAAAAATAGCGGATTCAGAGGTGAAGGGTATCGATTTTCTGCCGATAGGCACCCATACTGACAACATTGGATGTTATGATGCTGACAACACTGATCCAAACAGCCCTCATAGATTGTCATCCAAACAAAAAGTGTTCTTAAAAGTTGGTTCCCTTAAAATAGTCTTGAAAGAATCGGTTCATGAAAAATATAGTTTCATGAGTGCTATTCAAATGACGGCACATCAGGTGCAATCAGATTGCACGATTCAAAGTGTACAATGCGATTGCACCCTGATCTGCCCTCCATCAGCACGATTCACAGTGTGCAATCTGACTGCACCATTCAAATGGGTCTTTTTCAGGCCGCACCAAAATTTGATTAATTTAATGGAAAACCCTTTTTGATTCCTATCAATTTGTATCCATATCCGTACGTATTCAGTGATATCACCTGCTCCGCAAGCCACAGCCATAGTGACCCGGGAGGAAGGGTAGCGTTGGTTATCCACCCGGGCACTCTTTGCGTGTTACCCTTCTCCTCCCCTTGAAAAAAGGGTCGTTAGTTATAGTCGCCTACCCACCCACCATATCCAGCTTTAATTGACGCCTACCCACCTTCATTTCTTTGCATCTCTTTCCCCATCTGGCGTTTCCCCACCTGGCGTACTTCCTCCATAGCAGCATTGCCAGAGCCATGGCCATCTCCTCTTCCTCCTCCTCAGTCATGTTCAAGCCCACAGGAATCCTCTCGAAATCTGGTGTTTCAAGCCATATGGTAGCTCCTTCCCATCTTAGGACCCCGTTCCGATCGAACCAACTTCATGTTTTGCCGAGATTGTTCTGCAAACCAGTCTCTTCTCCGAGACTTTCTGGTATTTGTCGGTTTCTTGAGCGGTTTTCTTTTATGGGTGTTTGAGATTTGGTGGTATTTTGTGGGTTTTTATGTTGGTATTGACGATTTTTGTTGATTTCTGGTGGTGGGTGTGGTGTCTTTTTGGTTTTCGGGTCGGCGTGATTTGGTGTTGTTTCTTTCTAGTTTTTTATGTTGGATATTCGTTAACTTTTTACTCATGGCGTGTGGAATTTTTTGGATGGGTGGATTCGTTTTCTTCGTTCTTCCTTTTGTTTTCCCATTTTCCTCTGTTTTTGGTTTAGGTTGTGTATTTTAGGTCAGATCTGATCTGAATTCTAGCATTTATAGTTGACTACTCTCACTTAAAATTTGTATGTTCAGTCATGAGCTAAATTATGATGAATGTTTACCTTTCTAGATCCTTCATGCAAATGATCTGTTTTCTTTTTTCGCTTCACATGCCCACATGCAAACCAAGGAAATATGGTCTGAGAAAGACTTTATTTATGTTTTCATGACATCAATATCCGGGTTAGGCTAATGGTTGCTACACGAGCAGAAGGTGGGATATGAACCAGGTTTTGTGGGTTGAGATGTTCAGCCAATACCATTTTATTTTCTACACTGGCTAGACAGCTTAATCTCAATTGGTGACCTTTTAATATTGTATAGCACCACGTTAATGTTATATTTGGGAGTTTGATTTAACTTTAGCATGGTGATTGTTGGAGAGGCCTATTAGGGCAATACTCTACGCATTTACTAAGTTTGATTATCTGAGCTATTTGTTAATGTTCCTTTTGTGCTACTAGAGTGGATTGGTGATTTTGGAAAGAATACTTGTCAGTCATATCTGTCATCCATGTCGTAATTTTGGGCGTTATCAATAGTAATAACTGGAAATGCAAAGATGTGTTTTTTTTTTCTTCCTTGAGATGTGCTTTATTTGACCCGAGAGGCTGATTCCATCATAATGCTAGGAAGCATCCGTGGTAATGGTGAAAATAAATAAAGCATTTTGTGACTCTTTTGTTTTTGTTTTTTGTTTCCCAGTTCTAAAGCCATGTTAATGATCTGGAGTCTTAGTTTAGCATTAGGTGACTCAAAAACATAATCCAGGAACTCTGCATGAGATGCATGCTTTTGTAATAACAAGTAAATTGGGAAGGTTTATGGATTTTCTAATTGTTTAATATCTGTTTATCTTCCTTTCTTTGATCTGCATTTGTGAAAGGCCCATCTGGGTTGTAAATGTCTATACTTTGTGTATGGTTGTTGGGTTTATCAAAATTTAGTCACCCATCTATGATTCTATCAGAGTAACGTTGACATTAACTGAAGTTAATAAGATATAAATATTCACTATTGGATGACAAATTGTATTTTCATGCACTGATGGATGAATGCTAATGATCTTGGTTTCTCAAATGTTTCCTTCTGATTGGAATTTTTTTAGTATATGTGGATGTTAAATTCCTGTATTTATAGGAGTTGTATGTTACATTCTAATCCTTGTTTTTCATGTAGCAATCGTTTGCTAACTAATTTCTACACAGGCCTCACCATTTTCTAGAAAATGTACTTTATTCTATTTCTGGGTAAATTATACATAGCATTAGCAGACTAAAGTATTCTCTACGATAATTCTGGCCATAATGGCATCTCATGAGTAGTCTTGATACCTGTATGTTAGAACTCTTCTCTTTTGGTTCTCAAACTTCGAAGTCCAGATCTAGTTACTATTCGGATCTAGGTCTACTTGCTATCTCGATCCATTTAACCCAGCAAATTCGTGGAGTTATGCCGGTACGACAGAATATGCATTAGAAAGGTCAATTCCTATCCCCTACAACACCAAAAACCGGGCTGAACTCTTCACCCGCCTGCTTCCATAGAACAATATTGTAGCAACGTAGGCCTAGGTGAGAATATTTGATCATGGGGAACCATCACAAGTATGGCTAGCCTATATTTGAATGAGAATGCAGTGTCATCCAACGAAGCTTAGAAGACAGTGACTCAGAGCCTAGAAGAAGGTGACTTACACAGATTGCTGACACATTTTCAATAGAAAGCAATAGCCAAACCAACCCAACTGGTTGGTAAATTTTAAAGCGTAGGTGTTGCCTACAAACTTGTGATTCTTTGACAGTATAATACTATGAGATTTCATTATAACTTTGAAACCATGAGTTGTAAGTAGATAGGCAGAAGATTTTTCGTGATGATAGGTTACATAATACACATTTCGGAGGGTTAAGCATTTCTCGAAAGTAAAATAAAGTTTTACACTCCTTTTTTCATGAACCTTAGCATCATGTTTATCACCCATATATATCATATGGTCTTCTCCCATGGTTTCATATGTTTTGAATATACTTCTATCATTGTACGAATGGATCATAAATCCATAATCTACATACTATGTTTTATCCAAATTAATCATGAATATCTCACTAACTATGACCACCAGATCATCATTGAGTTTACTAGCTTTATTGCCTTGAAATTTCTTCCTGTGATTACATTTTCTTGCATAGTGACTCAGTTTTCTACAAGTATAGCAGAAAATATTAATTTTCTTTTTAGCATCGAATTTGAATTTTTTATTTTTGTTCTTAAGTATAGGTTTGAACCTTGGTTTGCATTCAACCATGTTTACCTTAGCATAAACTTCTTTTATTTTATTTTTCTTATCTTGAAATCGAGCTTCCTCCTCAATTCTAAGATGTTAAAGAAGTTGTTTGAACTATTTTTCTTATCTTGAAATCGAGACCCAATGACTCCTAATGTCGTGATTCCTTCTCAAGGCTTCATATATTATTCTTGTTTGAACCTTTTTTCGAACAAGATGGCAGTCTAATTTAATGTGTTTCGGGCTGGGGTCACTTAACTAGGCCGGTCATTTCCCAATCGGTGGTTGACTGGAAAATGGCCATCCAACCATTTTTTTCCTTTTTTTATTTGTTTTTCCTAAAAAATGAGGGCTGACCATTTTTCGGCCAGCCAGTGATTGGGAAATGACCCAGGCTGGGTGACATCAGCTAGGCCATTCCCCAAACAGTGGCTCACCTAAAAATGGATGGCTTTGTCTTTTGTAACTTTTTTCTTTCTTTTTATTTTTTGAATTTTAAGTGACCAAAGACCTGAAAACTCAAGTTTTGACACCCAAACAACCTTTTAAGACCCTTTTTGGCAAACCAGGCTTGTCAAAAACCTAAATCAACCAACAGTAGTTATGGATGTGTTGACAGTTGATGCCTATATCACAGATACAGGGATACAGCCACTTTTATGAAGTTTTGAATATGACCAGTATATAAGGGGACAAAATATGGGGACCAAAATGGAATATCCGTGTGACATAGGTTGATATGCACACACATGACAATCATAAATATCAGCTTTCTTTTTTCTTTTTCAATATGTTTCAAGTTGTAAAGGCTTTTTTGTTCAAAATATCAGCTTCTTTTTGTTCATTATCCAACATGTGAAGTGTTTGTCTTGGGGTTGGGGGTGCCAACTGCTTTTTCACTTCATGGAATAAGAGATGCTTGGATTTTTTTAAAGGTGCATCACTGTATGTTTTGGGAAGATCGACTTCATATTGATGAGATTATTTTATATTTTTTTCTTTTGAAAGCTAAGATTCCCATGAGGCCAAACTGGTTATCCTTGTTAGTATTTGATTTCTTATGGACACATTTTTCCTTTACCTTTTTACTGTCAAAGCAAGAAGAGTTCTTTTCTTTTATAATCAGGGAGCTTGCTGCAGATGTTATTTATTTTGGCAAACAATGAGTTCTTTGGTAAGCACTAGCAGTATTTGTATCAAAGTTCGATATCATACTTTGTTGAGACCAGAGTTAATATACATGTTAAATATGATGCCTGACTTCTCTTTGAGCTTGTAGGCCATCATATAATACTATTAATTCAATCTGAAATTGAACATTAATCCGTTGTGTTTAAATTTCTAGGATTGCAATATTTTAAATTCCTTATGAGTCAGTGTTGGTATGATTATTACTTTTTTCATTTGCTTTGTCAATATTATCTTTAGTATCTCAATTGTAGTAGCGGGATTCTCCTACAGTTGAATCATGCTTCCTTTAACTTTGTAATTTTCCGGCATTTTCTATGTAAGATTGGCAACATGGATACTCTTGATGCAGGTCCTGTCCATGCTTCTGGCTACTATAGTTTTGATTCTTAGCCTAACTTTGTTTATAGATTGAATGTAAGGTCTAATAAAGTAGAACCAATCATGTCATTCTCCCTTAAACGTTTTGAAATCTTTTATGTTGGTTGTCCCTTTTATTAAAAAGGGCCAAGGCATTGGTGCATATTTTTGTTTAATGGTATTTAATCGAGGACTTCTGGGGAAAAGAACAAACTGCTTCCCACGTCTAGGCGTGAACCATTATACCAAGTGAAGAGGTCTCTTGTGATGTGTGCAGTTCACTTGCATAAAAGTTAAATTTCATGCGGGTATTAGCTGTTCTTAATGGTTGATTGATAAAGTTTGTTGTTCCATGTGGCAGTGGATGCTTTCATTCAGCATTTTTATCCCATGCCTAATGTGGTATTTGATGATGTTTGCATGCACAAGTTTCAAAACCTTTTTACAGGGTTTATTTTTCTCCTTGCATTTGTTGTATCTAAATCTGTACTTTTGTCCATTATTATCTTGGATGCAAGTCTTATGAATGCAATGTTCCATGTAGGAATAAGAGCTGTGGCTACCATAGAGAAAGTGAAGGCTGAAGCTTCTCAAGGCGTGGAAGCTCCTGTAGCCATTGTTACTGGAGCTTCCAGGGGAATTGGGAAGGAAACTGCACTGGCGCTAGGAAGATCAGGCTGCAAGGTTCATGGTTGTCTCCTCTGGTGTTTATATAATGACTTTCTAAAGAAAAAAATTCTACCAATAAATGTTGCACACAGTGTGCATTCTTCTATGATATGATTATCTAATATTAGAACTTCAACTGGCATCATAGAGAAAAGTTTTCATACTGAATCTTGTACATGCAGAAATTTACTGCATGACAAACTACAGTTTGTTCTTTATACACTGTTTTAGTTCTTCCTATTGCCATTGGGAAAGTGAAATCAATTAGGATTGCTATAAAGAGACTGAAACAAGGTAATTGATTTTCATTTAGAAATAGCGGTTTTATAAATAACCTTATAAAATGAAAGCTATTTCTTTCTTGATAAGTGCCTGCCTTATTACTGTGATATTTGAAGGCTCAATGTCTTCATAATATTATGTTTCTTTTTTTTTTATTGTCAAATTTGTGGGTCATCTACTAGAAATAGGGTACTGTATAATGGTGGTGGTTAATAGGTGTCTCTATCAGTCACTGGGAGAAACAATTGCTATAGTTTTTATTGTCTGGAAAAAGCTGGTTATCAATGGAAAGACATTTACTTATTTAAGAAATTATTTGAAAGAAAATCATGGTTAGGATTTCTATATTTTATTAGATTTAAACATCAATGTATGATGGCTTAAAGGAGGATAATTTTGTCTCCATGGACTAAAAGGCACTAACACCATTTTTATTTGTTTCATTATGTTTCCTAAACTAGCAATATTCATCTGTTTTATTGAGTTCTTATTTGATTGACTTTAAGTCTTTATGAAGCCTATCATGGAACATGATTATTGCGTCATCTTCTAATTTTTTTGGTGCCGTTCTCAGTATGTGTTCTTACAGTTTTGCACAGTGTTTTAAAACTCGCCGAGTCAACTCATTGACTCGGCTCGGCCCTCCACCGAGTCAACACGGCAAGGCAAACTCGATTTGCCAAAACTCGGGCTTGACTCGTCCTGACTCGGGCGAGTTTTGGGATGTTTTAAATTTGTTTTTTGAGTTTCAAATTGCAGTTTCGAAATATATAAGTACATATATTTTAACAAGGGTTACCCCCAGATTTTGTATAAAAAAGAAAATAAAAATCATTTAAAGATAAAAAAACATTTAAATCCATAGAATAAAATCTCCATGTTGTTCGAACTACTGTTCACCCTGTGTTATCAACTTATTCTAGCAAAATATTTTAAAGAAATGATTCTCACTATATATGGAGGGTCAACTGTGCCTATGGGAAGTCACATTTAGGTTTCATCATCCATTTGTTACGGGAACAAGCATTGTACATATTCAAATATTAGTAGTCTTTTTATAGTTGTGCTATTAATATATTTCCTGCATAAAAATTGCTTATTTATGTTGATATTGGGCATTCTGTAAACTTTCAATATGCACATATATCCCTATTTTACATTTATGGATTTGTTAGAGAGGGAATTAAAACTTTTAAAACAAGCTAGCATATATGATTGGCCATTTTAGGAACCTTAGGTAGTAGCAAACTGAACTCATGGTGGCCAAATCCTCTAATTCAAGTCATGAATTAGTCAAAGTGCTTGTATAGATATCAAATTCAATTATTCAAGCAAACCTCTATAGCTCTTTGCAGTTGTTTTTATATTCTTACAGACATTTGGAGACTATGTTTACTCAAAAACATGGTTTCAGACAAATTATATATTGTTTTTCTTTTAAAATCAAAAGTTAACAAAACCCGGTCCGAGTCACCGAGTTGACCCGTCGAGTCACGAGTCAATAAAGAACGAGTCGAGTTCCGAGTCACGGGTTTTAAAACCTTGGTTTTGCATTGAATGAATTATTTTGCGCTAATATATGTTCTTATATACACACATATAGTTCTTATATATATATAATACAGATGCATCTTTTTCTTCCTTGTCCTGTTCTTAATATTTTTATGGTACTATTTCTCACTAATAGGTATGTTTCATCCACAATTTCGTTGGACAATATTGTGTTTGCAAGAACCTTATGCCTTTTTTTCAATTTAGTTAATTAGTTTTGCATTGTTTGCTCACATGTTCCGTATTTCATGCTATTAGAGGCTTGAGCTTCTCAGATGTGGAATCTCCTTTTGTTCTGCACAATTTTTGTAATGACCCCAACTCATACCTCTTGAAAACGCCGATTTTTTTTTTAAAACCATTGCCGAAATCTTCTAAAAAACCCAGGCCTTTAAAGTTTCACTTCCAATTGGATAAAACAACCAACCACAATAGAGCTTACAATTATCATCCATACCAAACCAAACCTTTATTGAATAATAAGTGATAAGTCTCGAGACAATTGCATAAATGAAATTTAGAGTGCATAGAGAACCAAATGTAAAAGAAAAATAAAGAAGACTGAGCCACAATGTCTAGCAAAAACGTGACACCCGTAACTCTAGCAGAAGCTAGTCGCTTCACTGGTTTCCTGCGACTGCGAAAAACCACAAATAGTGGGTGTCAGAAATTCAAAAAATTCTGCGTATGAATCCCTCTAATGAAATAAATGAGCATAAAGAATACAGATAAGATTTCATGCAATAGTTCAAAGGAATACAATTATGACATTTACATAATTCAAGTAAGCATTCATGCAACATGAAACATTTATTAAGCATGAATGAACATTTAACAAATAAGAGGGTTACAATTTGAGTAATCAAGACATTTAACATGCATTAGAACTTAAACATTATGCATCCACCAACATGTAATAATTAAGGAAATAGGTAAAATGCGCATGATCTAATGCATAGCAGGAATATGTATGATTTATGTGCAATGCATGAACACTTTATTATCTTTCCTTAGAGTTTCTTTTTCCATATCATGCTCTATTAAATGCATACAATTTAAGTTCTTCTTTTTAATTACCATTACTCGTGAATACACCAAACAGGTAAAATTTCTTGAGGTTAAGTAAGATTCCCATGGTAACTTAGCACATGAATTGTATTTTATTACTAGGTTTCAAACTTAGCCTTCAACCGAATCACCTTCGGAACATTAGACCTCTACATCTAATGTCGGGACACTAAGGACCCTCAACTCCTACAAGTGTCACTTTTCTTGATATACCAAAACAACAGTTGTGTTGAACGCACCACCTCCAGTTAAAGTGACAGACTCTTCCTAAAACCGTGGCCAAGAGAAAGAACCTCAATATCGGGTTCATAGGTCAAAGTAAAGCACACCGAGTTTTTTTGTATCCTTGTGGTCCCCAAAAACCGAATTTCTAAGATTTTCATTCTTCCGATGGGAGATCTGAGAACGTATATTACACTGTTTTTATTCATTATCTTTTTATTAAAAGCCAATTATTGAGTTTTGCAATTCAGCATGCAAAAGCAAAGGCAAAAGCTAGCATCTACCCATGCGAGAACCATCACGGGACTCTCGCCCGTGAAAACACATAGAACAATGCAATATAGTGCAATAAAAATAAATGTGATTTTTGCGATACATTTAAAATACATAAAGGAAGAGCAAACTAAAGCTCGAGGCTCTTCAAGCCCACGATGATTCATTTTGATCATCGATGCACCATATGCAAAAATTATAACAATATGCAATTTATGCAATGATACCAACATGATTCCGAATGCACATTCATTCATACCAATTCAACAATGTGCATTTGCTACCACAATCATATGCATGTGTTCACCATCTATGTGCAATTGCTTTCTTGTAATCACTTAACACACATGCATTCATTCATGATTCATAAGTACATGAGAACATTTATGCAGGATTGTACATGCTAAACACACATCGATTTCATGTATACACATACACTTGAAATCAATCCATAAATGCACGATAATTAAACATGTCCCATAAATGTAGGCATATGAAACTTTTAATTCATAACATGTGTTGACATCCACACCCATGAACATAACCCGGATCTAAAAATTGAATTTTAGGGCTGCACACAGTTTTCAGCTGTGTGTGAAACAAAGATATTTAGGAGCATGTTTACATTCAACTCATGTAATAGTGACAATTGCACACTTTCACGTAATGCAAATATTCAATTTAATGGCATGCTTTTATTCATTGTGCATTACTCATGTCATTTGCATATACATATTCACCTCAAAGCATAGTTTCCTTAAGTGTGTATACATCTGTCAATGAGAGACTTGCATCTGGTGGACTTTTTCCACGGTCTAGTTTGAGTGTTGAGTCTGATTTTTCACTTTGTTCTAGTTGTCAATTATGTAAGAGTCATGTTCTTCCTTTCAATTCAATAAATCAAAGATCTTATGTGCCTTTTAAAATTATCTATTCTGATGTCTGGGGACCTGCCCAACAAGCCTTCTTATCAGGTAGTTGTTATTATGTTACTTTTATCAATAGTTATTCCAGATACACTTGGATTTACTTTATGAAGTATAAATCCGAGGTGTTTAAGCTCTTTTGTTCATTTCATGCTCTAGTCTGTAATCAATTCTCGTCTAAGATTCAATATTTCCAATGTGATGGTGGGGGGGAGTATTTATCAAAGGAATTTACTGAATTTCTCCAAGATAACGGAATAAGCCGTCAGATTTCTTGTCCTTATACACCACAACAAAATGGTGTGGCCGAAAGAAAACACCAATACATTGTGGAAAATGCATGTTACGTGATACTCACATCTCCTTAAGTTTGTGGATTGAAGCCTTTCATTCCGCTGTGCACATTAATCACCTGCCAATGAAGTTGCTAGATAATCAATTCTCTTATTTTACACTCTTTGGTGTTCACCTTAACTATAATGAATTGCGAGTGCTTAGCTGTGTATGTTATGTTTATATTGATAATTCTCAACGCAACAAGTTTTAGGATAAAGCGTACTTGTGCAAGTTCGTTGGATATGCTGATCAATACAGAGGGTATCGTTGCAATAATCCTACCACTAATCGCATCAGAGTATCACAAAATGTTGTATTTGATGATACCAATACCGAGGATTTAGTGAGGGTAAATGGGCACAACAAAGATGTTGAAAGCTATCAACCATGGCTTGAGGCTGATCTATTTGATTAGACGGAGACACAGGGCTCTTCACCACATCATTTATTACCTGTTGAACAGAATGGACCAAATGCACAGATGCAAAGGGAAGAGTCACCAGATGCACAAAACATTGCAATGCCTATCCCAGATATCACAAAGTATCAAGGGGCTGTCTACGTGTGACAAAATAAGAATAATGCTCAGCGTCTTGATGTGCATCCCAAGAAGTTTGATAGGATTCATCATCCCATTGAGAGATGGGTAAGTTATAACTTCTCCACAGAATTACAATTATCCATTTCCCAGATGGAAAAACAGGATGAATCCATTAGTTTGCACAAGCTTCTATGTCAATCAAGTGGATTTAGGCTATGAATGAGGAGATAGAGGCTTTACATGAGTGTGGGACTTGGGAGATTGCCCTTAGACCCTTAAACAAAAATGTTGTAGGGTCCAAATGGGTTTATAAGATAAAATATAAACCTGATGGATTTATTGAGCGCTACAAGGCGAGACTAGTAGCAAAAGGGTTTACTCAAGAATATGGGCAAGACTATGAGGAGACCTTTAGCCCTGTGGTCAAGATGAGAACCATTCGATTAATCTTGTCTTTATCGGTTCAATATGGATGGACTCTCAGTCAGCTTGATGTAAAAAATGCTTTTTTGCATGGTATCCTGAAAGAAGAGGTGTATATGGAACAACCCCTTGGTTATGCATAATACAGTCTCAGTACACATGTTTGTAAACTACGAAGAACCATCTATGGGTTAAAGCAGGTCTCTTGTTCGTGGTTTGATAGCTTCTCACTCAAAATTCAACAGCACGGGTTCCTTAGGTCTCATCTCGATCATTCACTGTTCATTTCCCAATATCATCATGTGAACACTTTACTTCTCATATATGTGGATGATAGAACTCTAGTGAACATATAGAAGCTACAAAAGACTTGTTGAGTCAGTAGTTTAAGATTAAAGATTTGGGTGTTTTGCGTTATTTCTTGAGGGTTAAGGTCGATTGGCATGACAAATATCTTTTGTTAACTCAACACAAATATACATTAGACCTATTGGATAAGGCAGGTATGAAAGACTGCAAACCGCTGTCCACTCCTAGTGTACTTAACCACAAGCTCCGCTCACAGGATGGGGAAACATACGGAGATCCCAAGCAATATCGAAGTCTTGTGGGTATGCTCCAATATCTCACCTTCACTAGACTGGACATTGTGTATGCAGTGAATCAAGTCTCGCAATTCTTGCATGACTCCCGCACAGGACATATGGACGCAGTTAAGAGAATCCTTCGATATTTAAAAGGAACTCTTTGGAGATGGCCTAGTCTATCATCCGTCTAAATCTAAGGGTGAGAGACATCGACTTGTTGTATATACAGATACCGATTGGGCTGGAGATCCAGATGATAGACGGTCAGTTTCTGGGTACTGTGTTTTCATTGATGGAAGCTTGATAACATGGAGTAGCAAGAAACAACGGGCAATTGTACGATCCAACACTGAGGCTGAGTACCAATCCATGGCAGCGGCTACAACAAATGTTACATGGCTGAGGCATCTCTTAACTAAAATAGGAGAAAATATTTTGCCCACTACCCTATTATGCGATAATCAAAGTGCCATATAAATTGCCTTCAATCCTATTCACCATAGTCGCACAAAGCATATAGAAATTGATGAGCACTTCATCCGGCAAAAGGTAGAAGATAGAGAAGTTGAACCAACTTACATTTCGACGACTGATCAGCTGGCTGATTTGTTCACTAAGGGACTTACTAGCGTACGGTTTTGGTTCTTGATGAACAAGTTGTCCATGGTGCAAGACCATGCACAACTTGAGGGAGGGTATTGAGACTGTACGTTGTTTGTTCACGGGTCTGGATCTAGACCCGATGACCTTATGTAACATCTATGTAACATCTTTTGTATTGCTGTCATTATTGGGTCTGTCAGACCCGATCCGGGTCCGACGGACCCGATCCGAGCTGTAACATATATAATATAGAAATATAGGGCACGATAGATTATTGAGGATTGTTTTCAGCAGCTGCCGCCCCTTGCTCACCGCATCTTCTTCTTCTTCATTGACAATACTCTGGTGCATATATTCTAATCAGAGTTACCAGTCGAGGAAGCGGGAGCGGGAAGCGATACGGGAAGCGGGAGCGGGAAGCGAGGCACTTTAAAAAATTTAGGAAGCGGGGAAGCGTGGGACCACTTAGAAGAAAATTCCGAACCGTCTCGGAAACGACCTAGGAAGCGAACCGGAAGCGAACCGGAAGCGAGGGGAAGCGAAAAAAATGAAAAAAATGGGGAAGCGAGGGGGAAGCGAGGGGGAAGCGTGGGGGAAGCGTGGGGGAAACGTGGGGGAAGCGTGGGGGAAGCGCTTCCCATAAAAGGGAAGTGCGCTTCCCAAAAAAGGGGGACGCTTCCCCTCACGCTTCGGAAGCGCGACGTTTCGCGCTTCCGAAGCGCGCTTCGGGGAAGCACGCTTCCCCTTTTGCCTAGGCGCTTCCGGTAACTCTGATTCTAATACACACGCTTGTTGATTATGTCTCTCGTGTAGAGGAACTGTTTAGTACTACTTTTAATCTAAGCCATAGCACAAGCGAAGGTGTGTGTGCGTGTGTTGATTATGTCTCTCTTGATGAAGAACTGTTTAGTACTACATTCATTCTATTTGATCTAAGCCAGCCCAAAGTCTTTGGTTATATTTGTTATACTTTGTTTCTACTACTATGAGTGATATATTAGCTTTTAAGGACCAAAGATTTGCTGTAATGCTAGATTTATCCAACTTATTGATTATTTGATTATTTTCTTTTCTATTCATTGTTTCTTTTATTTTTATTTCAGGTTCTTGTGAACTATTCAAGGTCCTTGAAAGAAGCTGAAGAGGTTTGCAGGGAGGTAAGTTCTATCACCTCCTTTTTTGCAGTTAATATCAAGAAATTGTTCTAGACGATGAAAATTTGTCCATGTGATTTAGGCAGTTGGCTGTATTTTTAAAGTTTACTGACTTAAATTTCACTACCATGAGTAATGGATAAGGGTACATTCATGTTTAATGATGTGCAATTGGGAATTGAGGTTAGTAGATTGTTGAAGAGACATGTTCTTTGAAGAGTTGTGTGAAGCAAGTTACCTTTTGGATGATTGGTAAATTATGGTAATCCATATACTTCAGGTCAATAGAGGTGAGAAATAATGAAAGGGTGCCTAAGTACTTCAGTTAGGGTTATACACCTCTTTGCTGATGAATACCTTTTTGCAATGCAATAGCAAGGATGGACCAAAATTTCAAATTCTTGTTTATCACTTGAAGCATGATGTCATTTTGACTACATAATCCTACAACTTTTACAGTGTAGAAAGTTGAGTCTTATTGCTTGTTTGAATTTTAGGAAGCTGCTGGGATGCATTGTTGCTGCAGAATGACTTGTTCTATTTAATGGAAACCAGTGTTATTAAAAACGCGCCTCAAGGCGCAAAAAGCGCACCTCGCCTCGAGGCAAGGGCCTTTTCGCCTTGAGGCGCACTTAAAAAGCGTAAAACCCTCAAGGCGTACGCCTCATGCGCCTTGAGGCGTACACCCTGAGGCGAGGCGCGCCTTACCGTGAGGCGCACAATTGAAAATCGGATGGGCCCGGACCCGAGTCCGACCCGGACCCAGACCTGTATGCTCGAAGGTTCGAGAGAACCTGTATCTTTCTCGAAGGTTTGAGAGAACCTGCGTCTTTAAAAAAGACACAGGCGCCTCTCTCGAACCTTCTCTCCACTTCGTCTCCTCTCTCGAACCTTCTCTCTCCACTTCATCCCCTCTCTCGAACCTTCTCTCTGCCACCGCCGGCCACCACCCGCCGCCGGTCATCACCTCTTCCACCTTCTTCTTTCCTCTGCTGAGAAGGCGTCGGCGACCCGCCGACCACTCTGCCTCTTGCGACTGGGTCTCACCTTCTCCGACGAGAACGACAACCTCCCCACCCACCCCCACACCGGCCAGAAGTTAGTCTGCGAGTTCCACGTCAAGGTCGCCAACTCCCCAAATGAGATCAACGCTGACTTGCGGCAGTATCTGATGGAGTGTGGCATCAACTTTGACGTTAACTTGCAGAACGGTATCGACCTGAACGTCCTCAACCCCCAGTTCAGGTGGTCGGGCTTGTTCATGAAGGACCGCATCACGTGGGTGGTGTTAGACACGGCCTTCAACTTCTGCTGGATGCTGAAGGTCGTCTGGGGGCACGTGTGTAACACGCTGCAAGAGTTCCTAAGATATGTGAGATTCTTCTTCCCAAGGTTCACTAAAGCATTTCTTATTTATTTATAATTTTAGATAATTTTTACAGTTTTTTTAAATAAATTTTTTGAGGCGTACGCTTTGCGCCTCGAGGCTTACGCCTTGCCTCAGATTTTGGTGGAGCGCCTTGCTACGCCTCAACGCTTTTCACAACACTGATGGAAACCATGAAAGTTATTTCAAATTGTATATGAAAGAAAAATGGAGTAATCCATGTCACGAAATGACATGGATCCCAATACACTTTGAAATGAATACCAAGAACCGAAATATAATGTATTTGAATACAAGCTCACCATAAGAAATAAAAATGAAACACAAGTATTAAGAATGAAATTAAAAAATACAAAGAACCTCACTACAAAACACTCATAAGTTTATAACAATCACAAATAATGTAAATCTACCCATCACTCTCACTTACAAAACACACACCCTCACATATTTACAGGAGAAGAGAGAGGAAAGGAGAGATTAAAGGGGAAAAAGGAGACCACACTAACCGTTGGACTATCTTCCAACAAGTAGCCCAAGTCAACCATGGTTGACTTAAAGTATATAATATACATAAATATATATTATATACAAATATATATACATACATACATATATAAACAATATATAATATGTATACATATATATATATATATGCATATATACATATGCACTTTTATATATACAAAAATATATATATATATATATATATATATATATATATATATATATATATATATATATATATATATATATATATATATATATCTTACCACCCCCCTCAAACTTAGGGTGACTTACCGTAAGTTTGCAATTACAGAAAGAATCCCATTACACAAGATATCATCATGTTCTTCCATGATACAAATTCTTAAAGGGGCTTCTAGATCTTCCTTGGTATGCTCGAAGGGTCCCGAGAATCTCCAATCATGCCAATACTTTGAGAACCTGTAAATAGAGCTAAAAGAGCAATCCAACTAAAAATAATTATACTTATATATATATATATTATTGGAGAGAGGATGGACAAGCACACCAAAAAATACAATATATAGAAAATATTTAGTAAAATAATTTAACATTTTTCAAAATCATTTAAAGTAAGAAAAAAATTTGACATTAATTTTGAAAAATCATTAATTTTTTAAATACAATAGTCATTGAGAGAGTCTCACCTCAATAAATAATTTTTAAGAAATCATAGTTCTTAATTCATAAGAGAACATAATTGCATATTATCAAAAGGAGAGATGCATGCATAAAATATCTTAAAGATAAACTTATAAATCATTAATAACTTTAAAGATTCATAAAAATATGCATTATTCAAAGTCAGTACACACATATATCTATCACAAAAAACGCATTAATGCATAAAAGACTTGAAATATGGATTTTCAAACAACATCAATACCATGAATATTTCCAGAAACCCGTAAATTCATCTATTATTCTTCATCTCACAGAAAATAGATTACAAAAGTTATATTTCACAGAACAAACTTTAACTTAAATACACCGATCTCACTAATATCATGTATAAAATGACAGAAATCAACAATGCAGATCGATTATCATAAGGACTGTCAAACAAAACAAAAAGAGAAACATTCATTCCCAAACCAATCGCTCAGGGTGATCAAAACAGGGAAAACCCCTGTTTCACGATTTCATGGTATTTGTCCCCATCAGAAATCCGTAAGCCCTCTTAGAAAAAATCCAAGAACAAATACATTAAGCGAGGTCTTAAGCCCTTTAACATAAATCAAACCCCCCCTTCTATCAGGAAAACTGAAAATCCCCAAATCGAAAACCCTTAACTGAAAAAAAAATAGACCCCCAACCAATCAACTAGGGTTCCGAAATGGGGTTGACAGCTAAACCCTCAAATCAGATGTCGTCACTACCCCAAAAACCCCCGAGTTTTCTCCTCTCAAAACCACACACGGAATCGAACCCCTATTCGATCCCTCACCCCGTTTCCAAGAAGACTCGTACCTTTTTGAAGATTTTTCCGGCGATCGGAGGCTGGAGACGCGAGTACAGAGCCGCGGCTGACGCTTCTCGTGACGGGGCTGCTTGCTGTGGCCTTCAATGGCAGTTGGTAGCCCCAGGTATTCCTGCGTGCCCTTTTTCTCCGATGCGCACCCAACTAGAGAGAGAGAGAGAGAGAGAGAGAGAGAGAGAGAGAGAGAGAGAGAGAGAGAGAGAGAGAAGAGGGCAAGACCCCCTCTCCACTCCCCCTTTATCGGCCCAAAATCCCCTCCCCTCTTGCCAGGAGGCGCGGGGTTGGTTACGCCCTGCGTAACCCCCCCCCCCCCCGCGCCCTTTTCTTGTTTTCTATTTCAGATTTATCGGGCAACCCTTATCGGGTTGCCCTTTTTACTCATATGCTCGTTACATAGGGTGTGGCCCGGGTCCGAACCCGAGACCCGTAAACCGACCCCAAACGGCATGGATCCACAAGTTGGATCCAAATGGATCCAACTGTGGATCCTTGAATTAATTTTATAATTAAAATTTTATCTATTTATTATTATTAATATTATTAAATCGTGGTTGATATCATTTACACCTAATTACCCCTTTATGGGTCCTAGATCCGAAATGTGGATCTAGGCCCAATTTGCATATTTTGAAATATTTTGTAACATAAACAAAAATTTGTTAGCGAAAATTTTTGGTTTTTACGTATACGATGCCGCAAAAGGGATAGACATAGGATAGATCCTAGAATTAAGTGGTGGGCACTAAAAGGAGCTAAACAAGAAATGTTTGTAGAACAGGTAGCTAAGGAAGCTAATTGGTGTCTCGAGGAGGATGCAAAATCAATGTAGAATAAGATAGCGGGTTGCATGCGAAAGGTGGCGAAGGAGGTTTGGGGTGAGTCTAAAGGCGGTGCACCTCTAGGTAAGGATACATCATGGTGGAACGAGGATGTCAGATTAGCTATTAAGGTTAAAAAAGAGTGTTATAGAAATCTAAGTAAGAGTCGTGATAATGAGAATTTGGAGAAATATATGATATCAAAGAAGGAAGGTAAAAAAGTAGTTCGAAACACGAGGGATAAGGTATATAAGGAGGTTTATGTCAAGTTGGATACCAAAGAGGGTGAGAAGGATATTTATAGGCTTGCAAAGACGAGAGATAGGAAATCGAGGGATCTGAGTATGGTTAGATATATCAAAGATGAAACACAAAGGGTTTTAGTCAAAGATGAGGAGATTAAGGAGAGATGGAAAGATTATTTTGATAAGCTATTTAATGAAAGTCATGCTCGAGATCTTGGAGACTTCTCCATTCCTTTTCATGAGATGAATCATGACTTCATGCGCAAGATTCAAAAGAAAGAAATTGCAGAGGCTTTGAAGAAAATGAAATCAAGAAGGGTAATTGGCCCAGATGGTATACCTATCGAGGCTTGAAAATGCTTGAGAGAGAAAGGTTTAGAATGGTTGACAAATCTTTTTAATAAGATTTGGCGGACAAACAAAATGCCTAATGAATAGAGGAAGAGTACTTTGGTGCCTCTGTATAAGAATAAGGGTGATATTCAAGATTGCACAAACTATCGTGGTATAAAACTCATGAGTCATAATATGAAACTTTGGGAGAGGGTGATTGAGTCTAGGTTGAGGAAGGTTGTCATGATATCGGAGAATCAATTTGGTTTTATGCCTGGAAGATCAACTATGCAAGCTATACATCTTCTTAGACAACTTATTGAGAGATATAGAGAGAGGAACAAAGATTTGCATATGGTTTTTATTGATTTGGAGAAGGCATACGATAGAGTACCTAGGGACGTTCTCTGGTGGACAATGACGAAGAAAGGTGTTTCTCTCAAGTACATTAGTATACTTAAAGATATGTATGAAGGAGTAGTAACCAATGTCCGCACTTGTGGAGGGGTAACAACCAATTTTCCTATAACGGTTGGGTTACATCAAGGATCTGATTTAAGCCCTTTCCTATTTTCTATAGTGATGGATGAGCTTACGAGATCAATTCAAAAAAATGTGCCGTGGTGTATGTTGTTTGCTGATGATATTGTTTTGATTGATGAGTTTAGAGCTAGGGTTAATGCTAAGTTAGAATTATGGAGACAGACATTGGAAGCAAGACGTTTTAAGTTGAGTAAGAGTAAGACAAAATATATGGAATGTCGGTTTAGTAAGCAACGAAGTAGTGATGGGAGTGTAGTGAAGCTTGGTGAGCAAGAAATACCGGTGGATGATTGTTTCAAATATTTGGGATCTATCATTCAAAAGTATGGAGAAATTGATGGAAATGTAAATCATAGGATAAAGGTTGGGTGGATGAAATGGAAAAGTGCAACTGGAGTGTTGTGCGATCGTAGAATGCCATTGCGGTTGAAGGAAAAGTTTTATAGGACGATTGTTAGGCCCGCTTTGCTATATGGTACGGAATGTTGGGCTGCCAAGAGACATGATATTCAAAAAATGAGTGTAGCTGAGATGCGTATGCTTAGATGGATGTGTGGAAATACAATAAAAGATAAGATTCGGAACGAGGAGATACGTAAGAAGGTAGGCGTTGCACCCATTGAAAATATGATGAGAGAGAATCGTTTACGGTGGTTTGGACATATTCGGTGAAGGCCTAATGATGCTCCAGTTAGAAGGATGGAGAAATGGGAAAATATATTAGTTAAAAGAGGTCGGGGTAGGCCTAGGAAGACTTGGATGAAGATTATAGGAAAGGATATGAATGCTTTGAACCTCACTGAGGACATGGCATTTGATAGAAATGATTAGAGGAGAAGGATTCATGTGAAAGACACAGAATGATTTTCTTTTTTGGTTCATATCGCCGACCCCAATTGTTTTGGGATGAAGGCGTAGTTGTTGTTGTTGTTGTAGTGCGGAAAACTTTCCATAGACCCGGGGTCCTCAGAGTTTCAATTCCAACTGGATAGTCAAACACCACAAAAGAACTTACAATCATCATCCATAAGAACCATGACAACCTCTTTATTTATGAATCAAAAAACAATCTCAAAGACAATGTTCTACTTAACAGAAAGTAATGTAATGAGTGACTGAAACATTGAACTGAAAAGAACAGTAGAACTAAAAGACAAAAGAAAGAGCCACTCTATGCACTAGTGAAGCCGTCAAAAACCAAGTGTGACTCTTGTCCCCTCTCAATAGCTAGTCAAACCTCACTGATCACCAGTTCATGTGAAAAACCAACAAAGTAGGGTGTCAGAACCGAAATTCTGAGCACAACTACTTCTAAAAAAACCAAGTGAGACAAAAAACATGGATAAGATTTCATATAATAATTTGCAGTATTTAAGAAATCATACATTCAACAGGTTTCGTATACTCACCAGGAAGGAACAATAGAGCAGTAGCATGTAGCAAGAACTAAGTAACCAAGTCAAGTCGTTCAGCATGCATTTAGGAAGTAAATAACATACACTCACCATCATATCATGATTTAGAAAACAATTCAAATATGCATGACCTAGTGCATAACAGGAAAATCCATGATTTCTTTACAATGTATGAATCATTTTATTATCTTACCTTTAAGTTTTTTTTTCTTTTCATATGTATACCCTATTAAATGCATACAACTTTAAGTTTTCTCTTTTTAATTACCATTGCCAGCGGATACACCAAACATGTACAATCTCCAAGGTTAAGTTAGGTTCCCAGGGTAGCTTAGCACACAATTTGTATTTTATTACTGGGTTCCAACTTAACCCTCGACCGAATCACTTTCGTAACATTAGACCTCTAAATCTAATGTCGGGGACACAAGGGACACCCCACCCCCACATGTGCCACTTTCTTGGTACAAAAAACAACCACAGCTGTGTCAAACACACCACCCCCAGGTAAAGTGACAGACTCTCCATAAAACCATGGTCAGGAGAAGGAACCTCAATATCGGGTTCAGGGCACCAAAATTTAAGCACACAGAGTTTTTGTATCCTCACAGTCTTCCCAAGATCAGATCTCCAAGATCCTCATTCTGCAGATAGAAGATCCCAGAACATATATTACACTGTTATTGTTTATTATATTTTTCTTTAAGTTTGCAACACCATATGCAAAAGTAAAGTGAAAACCCACATCCTCTCTTGTGAGGACCCTTACGGGACTCCAGCCCGTGATGACAAGTAGAACAGTGTAGTAGTGTGCTATATCAACTTGTGCGGTTTAAGTGATGCAATCAAAATACACATGAAAAGCAGTCAAACCGACGACTCTCCAGGCTGGTGATAGTCTATTTAGGCCATCGATCCATCACATAACAAAACCAAAACAGTGTTTCATTTATAACACTAGGCCAAAGTGCCAAATGTATGTGCTCTTATGCAAAAATAAACCCAATCATAAGCATGTCATTTCTCAATCATATGCATCATTACTATGTGTGTTAATGCCTACCTCTTTTGAGTGTGTGAGTGTGCACATACATTACACATTCTGATCAAGCATACATGTTCACAAAAATATCAATAACTGATCCATGATCATATTCATGATTGCACAACCAGTACAATGAAATGCTAAGATAACATTTTACATATTCACCGGGCAGAAGTATAAGTTTCTACATATGATAGAGAAGTTGGTTGGGCTTATCAACCCTGGACCTAACATCCTCCCAACTGAATATCCAACTCAGTCCAGCCGACTGAGCCTGTCAACCAACCCAACTATACACATATGCTGTAGGAACAAAACTGAAAAAAAAATCAGGCATAAGCAATATTTCCATTTATTTCACATGAATGGCATTAGTATGATGGACAACACTAATCATGGCAAACGTAGTTAGCTTAATGCACGTGTATCAACACACATTCCAACTGTCTATCTCACGATTTCAGTGTCAGAACAGCCCACACACATATGCAGTTTTATAACAGGAATATTATCTTCTGTTCAGCACTGAAGCACCCCATAGAAGTGGGTACCTGAAACATATTTTCCCAGTCAAAAATTTCAGTTGGGCACCATTCGGATTTCCCTTTTCTTAATTCTGGACAGAAGGGTCGATTCTTTCTGATTTAACTAGGCCATGAACTATACCCATCATGAATCTCAAACAAAACATGATGCCCAAATTTTATGCAGCAATTTAATCTAAGCAGAACTAAGCCTTCAACCAAAATTAAAAAAAATAAAATCAGCCCCTGTGGATTCAACATACACAACGTACCTATTTTTCTTTTTTTAAAAAAAAGAGAACAATAAAAATAGATGCACAGGTAAGCAATCAAGTCATCTAGTTCCTTTGCAGCATGCAGAGATACAACACAACATAGATAGGTTTTTCCATGGACTCTGCTATGAGCAAGCAACAACCCTCTGTTTGAATCTTCCAATATATGTACCGAGAAGCAAAACACTCGGTCAAAAAGATGTAACTGAGAAACACCACCGGAATTGGGAAACATCACAGGAAAAAGAAATCCTAGGAACCTAAAATTGAAAACCATGAATGAAGTTGGAGTCTACATTATCAACCTGTAACACCAACAAAATGGTTTTAGAGAAAGAGCTGGAAGCAAGGTTTTACCTCAAGAAACGATGATCTAAATTCTGTTTGATGTGATAAAAATAACACAAATTTTGAAGCAATAAGATGGAGGTGATGAAATCATAAACCCGACAACCACCACCCTCAACAAAACCAAACCAACCACTTTGCGCCCCCACCCAGTAGTTGCACAGTTTCCGCAACAAAAACTAGAGGAAGCAATGTGTTCTGATTCTCTTATGGTAGACTTATGTCTCCTAGAATCCTAGACAAAGTCCCTTCAAATGCCTTAAATATTTCGAGTAATTTAAAATATGAAGGGTTTGAACTTATCCCCGTTTACATGAGAAATCAAAACTTTTAATTACCCCTTCCCCCTCTTCTTCTGTTTTGCTTTTCTCTTCATTTTTTTTCCACTTTTAGCAGTGGCATTCCTGTTAATCTCTCTTTTTTTTTATCAGAAGGGAAAAGGTAGTTCCTGTATTACTCAAAAGGGTTCCCATGGACCCTCATCTCAAAGGATTACACGAGATCGAAACCACGCCTAGATTCAAGAGAAGCGTCGTACCTCTTTCGATGTTTTTTTCGGTGATCGGAGACGACCGTTGCGGGAGAAGGGTCGGCTGAGGTCGATCTCGGGTCGAGGGGGAACAACGAGGAGGAAGAAGGAGCTTCGCTTGACAAGAGTGGCGTATATGCCTGCCGCGGGTGGGAAGTTGCTGGCGACGGTGGCTCTGACGATGCGCACAAAAACGAGAGGGAGATGAGAGGGAGAGAGAACGAGGGTGAAGGAGAAAAAGGGTTCGGGAATCCCTTTTTAGAAGGAAGATGGCTTCCTGAGAATGGTGGAGGCCGTTACCCTTCCTCCGGTGGTTGCGCCCCCATTCTCCCCCATTTTCCTTGCGATCAAAGTTAGGGTTCTCTCTGAACCCTAACGTCTGCATCTGATATATCAGGCAACCCATATCGGGTTGCCTTATTACCCCCTCCCCTTTATTTGTTTTAGCGTGCGGGTCGGGTTCGGGTCTGTGACTCGGGATCCAAATCTGGTCGCGATTCTGGACCTGCACCTCCCACTCGGTATGGATCCATGGTTTGGATCTGAATGGATCCAATCGTGGATCCCATGAAAATACTTGTATAAGGATTATTTTACCTATACACCTAAGGATGCTTTCTGGGTCTCGGATCTGGAATGTGGATCCCAGGCCCAAAACCTCAATTAACAAATAAGGTTATTACAGCAAGTCAATTTCAACATGCGCCCATGTCGGTTCACATGAGTGCAGTGTTAAGAATAATTTGATACATCAAGAAAACTATATCTAAAGGGCTATTCTTATCCTTTCATCATCTTGAAATCTTATTGCTTATATTGATTATGATTGGAGAGGTGATCCCAATAACCGTCACTCCACTACAGGTTTTTGTGTGTTTGTAGGTGATTTCCTCATCTCTTGGCGATGCCAAAAGTAACAAAAAGTGTTTTTATCTTTTATGGAAGCTAAGTATGGGGCGATGACTACAACAACCACCGAGGTCGTGTGAATGAGAACACTACTTTCAGATATGGGTGTTGATGTTTCAGAACCTTCAAAACTATGCTGCGATAACAAAAACGTCATATATATAGCCAACAATTACACATTTCATGAGCGAACGAAACATATTGACATGGATTGCTACTATGTTTGCGAAGAATATTTGAAGAAAACAATTACTTTGCCATATGTTCAGTCTGAGTTTCAGATTCTGGACTTCTTCACCAAATCTCTTTCTCTACTCAGATTCTTGTATCTTCTTAGTAAACTTTCGGTGATTTCACCGTAAATTTGAGAGGGTATATCAATCAAGGGTATTTTGGTCATTTTAGAATATGTATTTGGTACAGTCCGTTAGGGACCGAAATGTATTTTTGCCTTTTTTATATAAAATGTAATGACTGTTGGGAGGCAGTCCAACCAGTCGTTGGACTGCCTCCCCTCACTACAAGTGAGGCTCTATAAATAGAGCCTCACTCTATCCTTTTAAGCATGCTCTTAGAGGCATTTTGTGTGAGTTTATAAAATCCTTTTTTTCTTATAGGCTTTGTGCCTTTGTGTTATTGTGAAGTTCGTGTTTTCTATCTCTTTTATGAGATTGTGATCAGTCCATTAGAGGACACGGTTTTGTTGTGCACTTGTGTAGCCCTTTGTTGGCATTGTATTCGTGCACCCTTGATTCGTTACATATGTCTGCCTGCTAGTGAAGATAAATGAATTTAGAACAGGAAATTCTTGTGCATGTTTTCCTTTCATTTCCATTTCCATTGTAATTTTGATGTCAAAACACCTTTCTGCAAGCCTTCTTTCCTCTGTTTTAAATGACATTTTCTATAACTTTTACAAGGAAAAGGTCAGAAAAAGTTGGTACAAGCAACCAGATATGTATTCTGTGATTGGGCCCCTTCATTACCTGAATGATGTGTGATCCAAAATTGATGGTTTGATTGATGTATATTATGCCATCTGTTTAATGCTCAGGTTATGGTTATTCTGAAGTTTGCTATGTTCTCATTGTGTGCAATCTACTCTATTGTCCAACTGTGTTGTTTCTGTATCAGTTTTAGTTCTAAAATTTGCTTGAGTGCTGAATGCCTGTTTTGATATTTCTCTACGCCAGCAGCGAGTGGTGATGTTACAAAACCCTATATATGTTTGAAATGCTCCTAGCTTTTAAGGTACATTGTAGCATATCATCATCTCCCTACAAGCCTTGTTCCAACTACATGGGGTTGGCCTTATGAATCCCGTTTTCCTATTGATTTCTATCTAGACCTACAGCCTCTCCTTACAATCTTTTGTATCGCCTGGTGTGGCTCTATTTCAAGTTTTCAATGTTTTTTCCCTTTTTAAAATTCCTTTTACTTGCATCATGCACCACTTTTCTTATTGATACTGTGATATACTTTTGCACATGTTCAACCTATGTCACATGGGTGCTGGTGCGGGTGCGGCACTTTCAAAAACCTTGGGTACGGGGGTGCGGCAATATATATATATATATATATATATATATATATATGTATATATATATATATGTATATGGACAAGGAGAAATGAAAGATCAAATGAACATGAAGCCCCAAGATTACTCTTCTACAAAACCAAGAAAGTTCACAAATAGTAACCAATTGAAAGAGGGGAACGAGTAAACAAACGAGGAAATACAAAATTTCTGCCGAAGCAACTCAAGATCGAGCGATAACTACCGAGATCCCCACAAAACCCTAACCCTAGGATTACAACCAAGGGAAACCCACCAAATCTCAATTAATCGAAAACTTTACAAAAAATTAGACCCCAAGAAGGAGTAAATCACACAAAATACAGACCGATCGAAGGCGGATTCGAAAAGCCCCAAATCCTAACCCTAAATTCCAAATACCCACTAGAAAACCCAAATCGAAGACGGATCAACGGAGAAAATGAACATAGGTTGAACAACCGTTGATCCGAACCACGAGATCTCAACATGTCAGCTGCGGCAAAGGGAAAGCAAACACAAAGACCCAAAAAAGCACAAGCCGTGCGCACAACCATGTGCACGATGGACATGTTGAGAAGCCGAGCACCCAAGCACCTCGTGGCAAATTAGCACTGCTCGCAGCCACGACGACGTCGGCCCCCTCCCCGACATTCTAAGAGTGAGAGAGGGAAGACGTAGAGGAGAGGAGGAGAGCAGAGGGAGTCGAAGAGGAGAGGAGGAGATCAGAGGGAGTCAGGGGCATAATTGGTTTGGCAGAACGGTTCGGTTTCAGGAGGAGACGAAGGGAGGATTAGGCAAAAATCCCTAATCCTCCTCTTCACAACCCTTTTCATCGGGATTTTTTTAGTCTAAAAACTGGAGGAAAATGACCCTAGGTGCATTGACCGCACCCAGGGTCGGGTTGACCGCACCGGGTGCCGCACCCTCACCCGCGTCGCGTCGACGTGGGTGCGGCACCTGGTTGGCCGAATCCCTGTGACATAGGTTCAAACCATATTAAATGGCATCATTCATTTCTAATCTTGGTGGTATTCTTAAATGTCTCCTTATCTATTCATTTCTAATCTTATTCTTTTGTGCATCTAACTTAATGCACACACACACACACACACACACACACACACACATATATATATATATATATATGACATGTACTCTCTCTTCCTGTCATTTTTAGCAGTCCAAATCTTAGTGCTATATAAGAGTGTTGATCTTATAACTGTGTTGTAAAATTGTGCTTTTACAATTATTGAATAACACTCTACTAACTTGGCATCATATTGTCCAGACTCCAGACAACACAAATCCTACTATTTGTTCCAGAAACACAAATCTTACTGTTTGATATCTTTCTCAAATGTACCAGAACTTTTAACACATCAAAACTTTCAAATATCTGGATTGCTCTATATGTATATGTTAATATTTTAAGGAATATCTGGTACATTTTTCGATAAACCTTTTTTGTTTATGTTCATTTTTTCTTAAATTAGGACCTATCAAAGTCAATGTGCAGGTTGTATGGTGCAAACTTAGTTTGCTTTATAAAATTTTAAATTGACGTAGGAAACCTTCTTTCTTGATGTGGTTTAGTTTTTCTCTTTGGATTAAGGATATTTACATTCTTTTAGGATTGCTTGATTTCCCTTAGACATTTCTTTCTTTGGCAAAGTTTGTCTAACGATAACTTTTCACCAAGATATTTCTTTAGACAAGGATGTGCATCAATTTACCCAAAAATAGCATGGGGCTTATGCTTTTTGGACACTTTTTCCTGGTAAAAGTTCCCTTTGTTTGTTGTGCACCATTGAAGAGTGTGGGCTCCATGATATTCTAGAGCGGAAGTGTCCAAGTGGATGTTTGTACTTCCTCTCAGACCATACTAATATAATATTCTTTGATCAGACCATCTAGTTATTTATTACTCTTGGATTGGAGTGTTTTCCATTTTATTTCTAAATTTACCCTAATTTTTTGAGGTCTGCATCCATTATGTGGTATATGGGTTATGTCATTTACATAATTTAATGGCATGCCACTTCAATGAATCACTGGTAGTGCTGCATCGCTACCAAGTTTTGGACCTTTCATCATGATTTCTGCTTGTTGCATACCCTAGTGTATTCCCATATGAATACCATTTCCTGCTTCTGTTCGAGCAGCAAATGGTGTACCCTTTTTGTGCCCTTGAATCCACTGGTACCTGCAGAGCACCAGGAAAGGTACCGACCTTGTGGGTCTGTACCCATAGTGTTGTTGAAACTTGCTTCAACATGAATGACTCCTAGGTGTTCCACACCCACTCTCACATGAACTCATATGGCTATTTCTATGCGAACCTGTTATTATGATGGATTTTGTCATAAACCCAAAAATTACCTAATATATCAAGTTTGAATTAAATATACCACTAGATGAAGTTTTAGTTTTTCGTAAAATTTGAAATTTCTAATCACCTTCCTTCTTTTGATTCAGACCCTTGTATTAGCAGGGGACAATTTGGCTAGTCCTAGTGGTAATATTCAATTCTGTGACAGATTGCAGAGTCTGGTGGGCAAGCACTTACTTTTGGAGGAGACGTTTCCAAGGAGGAGGATGTTGAAGCCATGATCAAGACTGTGAGCAAAATATTGTGAATAGTGAATTATTTATATACTGTTTTCTACATGAGTTGATGTCACTGCATTTTGCTATCTGCAGGCAGTTGATGCTTGGGGGACAATTGACATTTTAATAAATAATGCAGGTTAATATGAATGCTGTGATTTTATATTTTGTCACTGCTGGTTATTCTTAATATTCTAATCATGCTTCAATGCCTTCAGGGATTACTCGGGATAGTCTCTTGATGAGAATGAAGAAATCCCAGTGGCAAGAAGTTATTGATTTGAACCTCACGGGTGTGTATCTTTGCACACAGGTATACACGTTGCAAACTTTAGCTTCCTCTGTGCTAGTTGGCTTTGAATTTGTAGCTTATTGTCTTTGTTCTATTTTATAGGCAGCTGCAAAGGTCATGATGAGAAAGAAAAAGGTATTGTGGAATTATTTTTTTCTGGTGTGCGTTTTTAGTACAAGTTCAAACTAAATGGAGTTGTAATCTATAGTTGAAATCATGTGTTCTACAGTTTGTATATTGAGGTAGCGAGGGATGAGTATGTTATGATAAGACACCAAAAGCAAATTTAATATGACAATAATAAAAGATTATTTATCCTAAGCACTCATCATTGTGTTGGAACACATATCTCCTCTCTTTCTGCTAAAATTGACATGGTATTTGATGTTTTGGCATTAATCGATCCCAAGAGGTGACTTTTTTCTTCTATTGTTCCAAAATCTTGTCCTTTAATTATTCCAGGATTTTTATCTTACGTTAAATTTGTCTATGGCTGCTCCTTGTTTTCAATATTGAATACCTTTTTTTCTTTCATCCTGTCTTTCTTTATCTCTCCTCTTCTGCAGAAGCAATTTGCTTTGGTGCATTGTGAAAGTAAATATGGAGTTGAATGAGGATACAGTCGCTTCATTAGCCCTAGCAATAGGGCTGAACGCGAGTGTAGTTCGAGCCAAGCTTGGGCTGTATTGGCTCCATTTGTTAAGATAATAGGTTGTTCAAGCTTGAGTCTAGCTCGAGCTGAACATCTTTAACTAAAAAGACTTTGAAAACAATGGAGATACCAAAAGCAAATTTAATATGACAATAATAAAAGATTATTTATCCTAAGCACTCATCATTGTGTTGGAACACACATCTCCTCTCTCTCTCTGCTAAAATTGACGTGGTATTTGATGTTTTGGCATTAATCGATCCCAAGAGGTGACTTTTTTCTTCTATTGTTCCAAAATCTTGTCCTTTAATTATTCCAGGATTTTTATCTTACGTTAAATTTGTCTATGGCTGCTCCTTGTTTTCAATATTGAATACCTTTTTTTCTTTCATCCTGTCTTTTTTTATCTCTCCTCTTCTGCAGAAGCAATTTGCTTTGGTGCATTGTGAAAGTAAATATGGAGTTGAATGAGGATACAGTCGCTTCATTAGCCCTAGCAATAGGGCTGAACGCGAGCGTAGTTCGAGCCAAGCTTGGGCTGTATTGGCTCCATTTGTTAAGATAATAGGTTGTTCAAGCTTGAGTCTAGCTCGAGCTGAACATCTTTAACTAAAAAGACTTTGAAAACAATGGAGAAGGGTCAAGATTCGAACTCACCACCTCCCCTGTGAATGACCAGTGGCTTACCCGTTAAGATTTTTTCTCTATTTAAAAATATTTGCATATACTAAACTAATGCCTTATATAACCAGTTAACCACACAAACCGAGCTTGATCAAGCTAATCAAGCTTAACCGAGCACCTGTTCAAGCTCGGCTAATTTATTTTCTCAGAGCGAGCCCAAGCCAAGCTTAAATGGGTCAAGCCCTAGCTAGCTTGGTTCATTATGCACCTGTACCTAGCAATCCAAACCCGAGTACAGATAACAGTACATGACCATGACATACAGCTTCAAACATCTTTTACCTGTGTTTTATATTATTAAGGCAATTTATGGTATTCATGTTCACTTGTTGGATTATTTCAGTAATATGTTAATCTTTTCCCCTTCTTGATTGTGCAGGGAAGAATTATCAACATATCTTCTGTTGTCGGTCTAGTTGGGAACATAGGACAGGTCAACTATAGTGCAGCAAAGGCAGGAGTGATTGGATTGACCAAGAGTGTAGCAAAGGAATATGCAAGCAGAAATATCACTGTGAGAGAGAGAGAGAGCTGTGTGCGTGTGTGTTTGTGTTTTCTTTCTTACATGACCTTTTTTCTTTACTTATGGTATAGGCAAATGCCATTGCACCTGGATTCATTGCGTCTGACATGACTGCAACACTTGGAGATGATGTAGAGAAAAAGATATTGGACACAATTCCTTTAGGTAAGGGATGTTGAATCATCTGTGTGACTTTTGTCACCAACTTAAAGAGAAACAGAACGTTTGGTAGTTCAGTGCTAGAATATCAAATGTTAAGTTGTTGGGCTTTACTTGGAACAGAGCACATTTATCTATAGTAAAAAAGTAAGAAAACTCCAAAAATAGAAGAAATAAATAAGTCTGCACCAAACTGAGAAATGGAATGGGGCTGGTTATTAAGGCATACTTTTCACCGGAACAATTGCACTCACTCTTTTTCCTAATAACATGATAAATGACATGAAAGATCATTTTAGTAACCAATTAAAGTTGAGTTTTTCTTACTATGTTCACTTGGTGGCTAGAATAAGGTGAAGGGGGAAGCGATTTATGTCAAAAAGGGATTGGAAAAAACCAGTGGATTCATCACTGAAGCTCATCATGTGATTCTTTTAGATGTTATTCTTATAATTTGATTTTTACCTTGTTCGATGTGCAAATTACATTCTTAGCCTGGTTCATTCACAGGGAGATATGGAAAACCTGAAGAAGTTGCAGGGTTGATTGAATTCCTGGCTCTTAGTCCTTCAGCTAGTTACATCACTGGACAGGTAATGCTTTGGATAGGTTTCCATCCTCTGACTTCTTTTTGTTTCATACAAGTACCACTTAGCGTCTCATACCAATGAGGCTAAGTGGCATGGTTTGACTGGTATATGATACAATTACATATGTCTTTCCCTATACATGGTTGTCCTCTGCTGGTTTTGAGCATGTACAACCTAATCTTCAGTGATAAGCAACCTTCTTATGTTATGAGCTCATATTCATGTGAAAAGATTTCTGTCATAATCCATCAAATGATTCAACAACAAACAACAACATCAACTACGCCTTCATCCCAAAACAATTGGGGTCAGCGATATGAACCAAAAAAGAAAATCATTCTGGGTCTTCCACATGAATCCTTCTCCTCCAATCATTTCTATCCAATGCCATGTCCTCGGTGAGGTTCAAAGCATTCATATCCTTTCCTATCATCTCCATCCGAGTCTTCTTAGGCCTACCCCGACCTCTTTTAACTAATATATTTTTCCATTTCTCCATCCTTCTAACTGGAGCATCATTAGGCCTTCGCTGAATATGTCCAAACCACCGTAAACGATTATCTCTCATCTTATTTTCAATGGATGCAATGCCTACCTTCTTACGCATCTCCTCGTTTCGAATCTTATCTTTTATTGTATTTCCACACATCCATCTAAGCATACGCATCTCAGCTACACTCATTTTTTGAATATGATCTCTCTTGGCAGCCCAACATTTCGTACCATATAGTAAAGCGGGCCTAATTGTCATCCTATAAAACTTTCCCTTCAACCGCAATGGCATTCTACGATCGCACAACACTCCAGTTGCACTTTTTCATTTCATCCACCCAACCTTTATCCTATGATTTACATCTCCATCAATTTCTCCATACTTTTGAATGATGGATCTCAAATATTTGAAACAGTCATCCACTGGTATTTCTTGCTCACCAAGCTTCACTACACTCCCATCACTACTTCGTTGCTTACTAAACCGACATTTCATATATTCTGCCTTACTCTTACTCAACTTAAAACCTCTTGCTTCCAATGTCTGTCTCTATAATTCTAACTTAGCATTAACCCCAGCTCTAGACTCATCAATCAAAACAATATCATCAGCAAACAACACACACCACGACACATTTTCTTGAATTGATCTTGTAAGTTCATCCATCACTATAGCAAATAAGAAAGGGCTTAATGCAGATCCTTGATGTAACCCAACCCAACCGTTATAGGAACATTGGTTGTCACCCCTCCACAAGTGCGGACATTGGTTACTACTCCTTCGTACATATCTTTAATTATACTAATGTACTTGAGAGAAACACCTTTCTTCATCATTGTCCACCAGAGAACATCCCTAGGTACTTCTATCGTATGCCTTCTCCAAATCAATAAAAACCATATGCAAATCTTTGTTCCTCTCTTTATATCTCTCAATAAGTTGTCTAAGAAGATGTATAGCTTCCATAGTTGATCTTCCAGGCATAAAACCAAATTGATTCTTCGATATCATGATAACCTTCCTCAACCTATACTCAATCACCCTCTCCCAAAGTTTCATAGTATGACTCATGAGTTTTATACCACGATAGTTTGTGCAATCTTGTATATCACCCTTATTCTTATATAGAGGCACCAAAGTACTCTTCCTCCACTCATTAGGCATCTTATTTGTCCACCAAATCTTGTTAAAAAGATTTGTCAACCATTCTAAACCTTTCTCACCCAAGCATTTCCAAGCATCGATATGTATACCATCTGGGCCAACTGCCCTTCTTGATTTCATTTTCTTCAAAGCCTCTGCAATTTCTTTCTTTTGAATCTTGCGCATGAAGTCATGATTCATCTCATGAAAAGGAATTGAGAAGTCTCCAAGATCCTGAGCATGACTTCCATTAAATAGCTTATCAAAATAATATTTTCATCTCTCCTTAATCTCCTCATCTTTGATTAAAACCCTTTGCGTTTCATCTTTGATACATCTAACCATACCCATATCCCTCAATTTCCTATCTCTCATCTTTGCAAGCCTATAAATATCATTCTTGCCCTCTTTGGTATCCAACTTGTCATAAACCTCCTTATATACCTTATCCCTCGCATTTCGAACTTCCTTTTTAGCTTCCTTCTTTGCTATCATATACTTCTCCAAATTCTCATTATCACGACTCTTACTTAGATTTCTATAACATTCTCTTTTAACCTTAATAGCTAATTTGACATCCTCGTTCCACCATGATGTATCCTTACCTAGCGATGCACCACCTTTAGACTCACCCAATACCTCCTTAGCCACCTTTCTCATGCCACCCGCTATTTTATTTCACATTGATTCTGAATCCTCCTCGAGACACCAATCAACTTCCTTAACTACCTGCTCTACAAATATTCCTTGTTTAGCTCCTTTCAGTGCCCACCACTTAATTCTAGGATCTATCCTATGTCTATCCCTTTTGTCGCATTTTCTAATTCTAAGATCTAAAATTAAGGCTCTATGTTGTGTAGCTACACTTTCTCCTGGTGTAACCTTACAATCGATGCAACAACCCCTCTCTCTCTTTTTAAGTAGGAAAAAATCTATTTGACTCGTATTAACCCTACTTTTAAATGTTACTAGGTGAGACTCCCTTTTCCTAAACCAAGTGTTTGCTAAGATCATATCATAGGATAAACAAAAATCTAAAATCCTTTATCCACTTTTGTTTTTTTCTCCTACACCATAGCCTACATGGATACTCTCAAATTCATCCCTACTAATGCCTACATGTCCATTAAGGTCACCGTCGATGAAAAACTTTTCTCCATAAGATATCCCTTGTACTACTCCATCTAAATCTTCTAAAAATTGACGCTTAATGAAATCATCTAAAACTACTTGAGGTGCATAAACACTAATAATATTAATAATATCCGTACCTAATACTAATTTAATAAGTAAAATCCTATCACCCTTCCTACGAACCTAAACTACATTATCTATAAACTCACGACTAATAACAATCCCTACTCTATTTCTATTTATTCCTGTATACCAAATCTTATATCCCCAAGGTTCTATCACTTTTGCTTTCTCACCTACCCATTTGGTCTCTTGTAGACATAAAATATCCATCTTTCTCTTACACATAACATCTATTAACTCTACCAACTTACCAGTTAAAGACCTTATGTTCCAAGTGGCTAACCTAATTTTATGGTCTTGAACTATCTTCTTTACCTCCACCCGTCCAACAAAGTGAGAGAACCTTTGCCTATTTGACACCACACCCGGGCGCTGGTGTGACGCGTCGCTTCTGGATGACAACCTAGCAACCCTTGCCCATTTATCACTGCCTCCGGGCCTATAGAGTACAACGCGTCGCTCAGTAGGGAACGCCCCAACGAAATTCTCATATTAGTTCATATTCATAGGGTGTGACTAAGTTTTTATGCTGGCTGTCACTGGCCTACCGCAACCCTCCTTTATCGGGGCTTGGGACCGGCAGTGTATAACTAAACAGTTATACAGAGGCGGAGTTATAATCCATCAAATGATTAATGTAAAATTTTGTTCCCAGGTTTTATCCATTGATGGCGGCATGATCATGTAGATCTGCACTGCCCCTGTCCACGCTACTGCCTCCAGCTAAGTGCGTCAAAGTTGAATGAGGTAGGGTAACACAGCTTACTCAGTATGTTGGAGAGGATGCTCTGACAGGAAATAGTGATATATATATTTTTTTGAAGTGAGAAAATATTGAGTTTTGGTAGGATTTGTAGGCACAAGTTTTCGTCTGAAGCTTTTATAAGGTAGTTGGAGTTTTTCTTCTCTTTTGGTTGGGACTGACAGTTTTGATAGTGAATGAGCGGACAAAGAGCGCTAGTATATTGGGAAAGGTCCTCAATTTCTCAAGCAGAATGAAGTGAATAGTTGTCCTGTTGGCTGATTCTTTTCAAATATTATGTTGTCAGTTTGATGCACGGCTCTATAACGGCAGCTCTTATTTTCCAACAATAGATGTACATAGGAATGATGTCTGGAGATTTTGTGGGACACTGCTGTGATTTGGGACGTCCCTTGACAGGCTGAGATGTAGGCCGAGATGTGCCACGATGACTTGTCCTGTTTCGATGTCTCTAGTGCAAAACACGATGATTACTTTTCTCCTGCCCACCAACGATAGTTTTCTGTTGGCTTTGACCTTGCCATAAGGGCGTACACCTCTGGGTATCGAACTCTTGATGCCCTTCAACTTGAATGCTGAGCCCTGCGGGATTTATATCACTTGTGCTTCACCACGCTAAAGTCCTCTTTAATTAATTATTTTCAATTCACAGATATTTTCCCCTTCATGTTTATATATGCAACCTAAAGGTGAAACTAAGTGACTTTGCAGTTTTCTGTCCAGGTTACTCCAGTTCAGGTTTCTTAATCTAGGTTTGATTCACCCTGCCCTAGCTCTAAGTTTGGTTAGCCACGTTCTGGCTTCTATGTTCAATTTGATTTTTCAGGGTTCAATCCAAATCAGCTTTCTAAGTCAAGATGTAAATCATTTTGACCCGGTTTCAAGTTTATTTTTGGTTATCCATAGGCTGGGTCTGGCTGGTTCTCAGCTTGGCTGAAACCAGGAATTCTTTGCTTGGTTGATGGTCAGCTAGTGTCTGCCTAGGTTAGATCCTGTCCACAAAAAGGCTAGCTATGATTGTGTTTAGTTCAGCTTGGTCGATATTTGGACTAGCATTCCAGTGAGGTCGGATATTAAATTATTAATAAGTTTATTGCCTCCGGCTATATGTATATGATTCTATGGATTTGTATCGTATGGAATATGAGGAGAATATCTGAAGTTAAAAAGAATTTGCTTCCGTGATGTTAATTGTGTTAAGGGAAGGATTTCTTGATCCATTTGTTTGAAAAGCTCTCTCCAAAATCTCACTTTTTTTTACTCAAAACAGCTTGAATTTTTGAGTTATGTTGGTTGATGTATATTTTTTGGGTTATTAGACATGAATGTCACCAAGTTGATGGGATGTCACAAGTTCAAAACCCATGCGGCATCATTCCTTGCTGCAAGGTTGATGTAACTCCTCTACCCTAAAAATTATGATTTTTTTTTATAGTTGGAAAATCATAGCAAAAATTATTTACGAATAAAGAGATTGGACAGGTTATAGATATATCAAACCATTCGTCGTATTAAATTGAATTTAACAATCACAATTAATTTAATTTAGTCTCATAGTTTGAAAATAACATCATAATCATAAATATTTAAATGACAAATAAATGCCCAAATCCAAAACTCTGCAAAAATGAAAAGACTTGGTTCTGGTTTCACCGCAATGTCATGTCATTGCAAAGATTCTTTACTTAGTACTTGTATGATATATATTAGGGTTAGACTCATCCAGTTTCCAGTAGAAAATACTATTCAACATATGTAAATCAAAACTAGCATATATGAATATATTTTGGTAAATTCATATAAGTATTCAAGGAATTATCCATTTCAAGTATGTATAACATTACAGTGTATAATAAGAAGTTCATTAATAAAAAAAACATACTCTTATGCATAAGCAGGTAAATAATGTATGCACTTACCGATGTTAAAATAGATAGCTCTTTTTTATGCATGGGTAATCTATAATTACTTTTGTTTTACTTTTCTTTTTAAATAATGCATGCTATGCTTAACTATATGCACAAACAATTATGGTTTCACTTCTTAGCCATGTAGGTACTACACAAGCTTAACCTGGATTAGGACCACAGACTTAGAAGGATAATTTTAAACAATTTGTGGCTTAACCCTGACCACACACCTTTCACCAATATCGAGTAAGGGATGACCTAGTCGAGAGAGAGCTCTCAACACCACCATCCTGATGCATCAGACTTCACTCATGAGTTCCACCTCTAGACTAATGTGAAGGTTTTTTTCTATCTTTGTGGCTGGGGAAGGGCAACCTCTGGTGCTCAAAAACTTATTCTACGAAGCCTGGAGTACCCCTTACCCTCTAATTGTGAGCCCAATAGAATTAATGTTCATATGATAATTTTTTTAATGCATTAATTCTACTATTTATCCATGCACATGCAAAACGAATCTAATCTAAGATTTGGGCTTCTTGTTCGGGTGCATGAATACATGATTCAATGCTAAGGATGCTGTCATGCCACATATGCAATTTGTAATACATCAAATTCATTTGTGCATTCATTCATAGGCATTGATCATGATTAACTACATGCATCCATACATAATCATATGAATCAACATAATGCACAACATATGAAATTCGATAGTAGTGTACATTCAATCATATGCATGTAGTAATAATTTTTTTCGATGTCATGCTTAGTAGGAACTTAGAACTTGCATATACACAACATCACATGTCACATCTTCATGCTACTTTAATATTTAAAATTATAGATTCATATAAGATATTCATTCTATGCATTGATTAACTAGTCCATAACCGGTTCAGGATCCGTTTAGGCCCACAATTGCTCTGTTGTTTTGACAGTTACTTCTCTGTGAACAGACTGAAATTAGAGCTCAAATTTTTAAAAAATATGTAAAATTTTGTTAGCTTTTCAATGCTATAAATTATTCATAAAAACTTCTCTGAACGAGAAAGATACAAGATACGAATGTTTTATCAAAGGTTTGACCTCACCTACATAGACGAAAATATAAACAAGTACAAACGAACTAACACATGCATTATATATAATTTCCCTTCATTTTGTAGACATCTAAACAATTAATGATATTAATAACTATTAATATCTCTATATATAATTTTTATTTTAGTCAAGACTACAGGTGGACTGCGGCTAGCACAAGGAAGCTTAACAACTGCTACAGTCTGGCCAAAATGTGACAACAAGGCTGCACCTTGCTGGTCACCCAAGCTAATCGGCAGGCTGGGTTCCGATTGACTCGTCTACTGCACCTTAACAGGTGCAACTGGGTCTACCTGATGATCAACACAACAACTCGGTTTTGCTGTATTGGTTAAGATCGGTATGGTCTGCGACTACAAGGAACGGCCGGTTGAGCTTTGGGAAAACCCCAGCCGGTTTGCTTTAGCTGCCAATTTTAAATGCATGCCTCTATATATATATATATATTTCTTGTAACAATTATAAACATTGAAGGATCTAACCAACCCAAAACTATAAATAAGTCATATGAATCAATTTATTTCATCAAAACTATTTAAGGCGAAACTAGGTACATCGTTGCATATTCTTGTTACGTAAAAATTAAATACTTGACAAAAATATGAAAGGCACCCCATAAAACTCTTTTACATAGAAATAAAGAAACAACATGCATACCGATTCTTATTTACGACACCACGTATGTATAGACACACACCCATACATAGGCATACCTGTATGCATAAACCGCACGATATTTTTCTTTCTCACTGGTTGGGTTGAAACTGAGCAGGCCCAGTCCATCGAATGACTGGTCTGGCCGGTTTCAAGGAGCAATTCGAAAGTGATCCCTAAGTGGATCAGTTTCTCGAATAAAAAACAATCACCTTAAATACCAACCCTATAGGTTTCTCTTTTTTTTTGGTTTTTCAAAAAAATGATATTATATATAAGGAACTAAACAGACCCATCCCACTAAGGTCTTGTCAGGGTTGCTCCTAAGTTCGATCAATTTTAACAAATTTGCCATGCTTTAAAAACCCGACTACTAAACTTCATACCGCACCATCAAATAACATTATATATATATTGAACAACGTCAACGATCATATATAAATATATATTAGTACATATGTATATATAGCGTAGTTGCTCAATTTCTCATTGCACAATGCTCATGTCTTATCCATACTTGGATTAGTCTATAAAATCAGTTATCGGTTGTGGAGACCAATCTGATGCTCAATAGGTCTGAACTGACATTGACCTTCACATGTGTAATGATCGATGTATGGGTTCAACCCTATCCAGCTTCAAAATATGCTCGTGCATACGAGGCTCGATCTACAAGTATCGGAATGAACCTCCTACCTCAAAAAATCAAATGAAATCGTCAGAGTTGAAACTGCACGAACACCAAACTAACATGGGCTCAATTCGGTTGTCTCCTTTGAAATGACTGTACTCCTTGGATGAGCTCCCTCTAATGAAGTTTCAGCACCTTCCAACCCAATAGAGAAGAAGAAAACACAAAAAGAAGGAAAGAAAAAGATGAGAGAGAGAAACTTGAAAAAAAAAATAGAAAATCTAATAAGGGGGCCGTGAGCTCCTCCTTGACCCTTTTATATATCTTTCTACTTTTCAAACCTTTCAAACTCTTCAATTTTCAGCATTAACTTTTTAAAATATATTTTAAAATTTTATTAATTACCTCTCTTACATTTACTTAATTCTATTTAGCTATATTAATATAACTAATTATAGAACCTTATATTATGTAACCAT
This sequence comes from Nuphar pumila, assembly GCF_984573655.1. Classification (NCBI taxonomy): domain Eukaryota; kingdom Viridiplantae; phylum Streptophyta; class Magnoliopsida; order Nymphaeales; family Nymphaeaceae; genus Nuphar; species Nuphar pumila. Next base: position 122,147,425 of record NC_143252.1, on the reverse strand, counting down.
ATTATGTAGCGATATAATATGCAACATGATGTACCATCTCTTACCTCTTAGAGAGGTTTCAACTAAGCACATGGAGGCCCACAAGCATGGGATGTCCCCTCTTGTGCTTTTTAACTTACTAATTATTAAAACTATATAGTTTGTCTTAATACAGTAACATTTCTAACTTATTTAGTAAGTTTTGACTTTTATTATTATTGCTTTTTTGATAAAATCTCAACTAAGAGAATTCACTAGGATAGACCGTTCCACCCTAAAGAACTTCCTTTCTGTCTCAAAAGTCCACACAGTTTTCTTTGTGTTAGTTTTTGACATATTTAATTTATTTCTCTTATTTTCTACTTTACTTAATTCTTTTAGAAAATATAAAAATATAATTTTATAGGGTTTTAACTTAAAAATTTTCAAACTTAAATTCTAACATGAAATGTCACATAGGATGGGCCCACATAGAGGGACACCCAGCCATTACATAATTAATCTAAGTTTTCCATTACATAAAATTCTCATTTAATATTTTATATTATTTTTGTATTTGATTTCAAATCCATCCAAAACCAATTATAATTTAATAAAATCACATACACATATCAAATTAAACCTAAATTCATCTAAAATCATATTCAATTTTATTTAAACAAAATTTACCAATTATTTTAGTTAAAAGTATATTTTTCATAAGGCCGATTTTAAAATACAAATTTCACTAAAAATCAAACTTTAATTCTTCATAAAATATCTTTTATAATCCAACTTAGATAAAATTACATTTTTACATTCTTTCACATAAAAATTCTTATTTAATAATATTTTATACATTAAAAATACTTTGAAAAGTCACGGGGAGCTGGTGTACTTTACAGTAAGGGAGACCTCAAGAGTTTTACCAATCAGAGGCATGTCGATGTGCGTTGGTGATGGAAGGGGGCCTTTTCCCTTAGCCTAGCCAAAAAAAAAGATGTAGCATAGATGGGGTTAATTGCCATGGCTAGGTGGGTAATTAGCCTATCTTGTCTAGGGTTTCAAATCCTGCCGGGGGCCATACACAACTTGCGAATTTGGTAAGGTAGGATAGGTACAGGATGTTACACGAGTATAGAAAAACCTTCTGATCAACGTCCAACAGCAGACTCTAAAAAACAGATTTAAATCAGCACCTGACACTGACCCCCCCATAATCGCAGAACACGTACAAACTCAGAGACAAGTTAGTTGATTATTACACCATAGAAGTTTGATAACGATTGCATATACAAACTGCCGCTAGAGTTTGATCATAGGACCAACTGGGGCTACTCATGGTTGGTAGGAGCTGTCAGTGCACGTCACCTTGTGGTGGGACGTTGCAGGTTCAAAATCCAGTGTGGTATGTTGGGTATTAACTGGTTGGAGTCTGATTAACTACAGGTTGCCTTTCAAAAAAGAGTTTAATCATAAGTTTTCCTGTAAACTAAACCCTAAAAGTCCAGGCTGAGAAATTAACACAGGCACTAGACATTAAGCCCAGTTTGCCGTGAGAACCCCAGCATATTACTTAATAAGGTTCCTCTTCCAGCAAAAACCAGCTTTGAGAAGGTTCAGTCAAACGAATGTTGGAAGTCAAGACTAAGATGGCAGCCGTTACCAAGCAAGAATCTCTTTCTCCCTCCATTCCGATCCTGCAGATGAACCATAAAATGAATATTGTTGACCCAGTTGAATTTTAAATCACTAAACTAATTCCATTTGATCAACAAAATCTGTACAAAATCATATTAATAGCCACAGCACAATGCTTCATTATTTTCAATATCAGCGTAAAGTAAAACCCCCCATCTCATTCCCTCATGCGAGTTCTGCATGCTTTTGCAGCATCTTAGGATCCATTCTAGCTAGTTGCTTTGTCAAACTCTGCAACTGGTTCAAAAGAACTGCAAAAATAAAAAAACTGCACACACAGCTTTTAGTAGTGGCCACCTAGATATTGATTGATGCAAGATACAAACTTATGGCAGCCAAAAGGCTACGACTGATGCAAAAGACGTAAGTTTACACATCATTTTAGTAAAGGAGCATAAGGAGCAGGGCATGGAGCAACAGCATGATCAGGCAAGTCATTTATGAGATTGTCCACTGCTTTTAGACAAGCATTTAGCATCTTCTTCTCCAACTTAATCAGCTGGGTTGCAACACGTAGTTTAGAGTCAATGCTGCCATCTGCCAACTGAAAATGACATAATGGTATAATAAAGGTTGTAAGTGTCATATCGTTACCCGTATCGGTCGGACCCAAAATAACACTGTATCGTATCGTAAAATTTTAATAATTTTATTTAAAAAAATCAAGAAAAATCAGAAAAAATTAGCAAAAAAAAAAAAATCATATCACATGAAACAATGATAATTCACACAAAATACAACCATAAAAACGCATATGAAGCATTTATGCATAAGACATCATCAAACATCAATTAATATAGAATCATAGATAATATTGCATGCATATCTCACGAGAACAATGCAAAATATTAAATATCTTGCAATTAAGAACATGCCACAAGACTCATACTTTTATATTACATAAACAAAAATATTATGACAATAGTACACAATTTTTAATTGGTTTTTGCTCTTTACTTGAGTCCGCCATTGCCATTCCGAATCATCTTATGTCATCTTTATAATTTTACTCATAATAAAGATTTTTTACCTTTAACTCATTTTCTTGAGTGAAAAATAGTGAAAATGCACCTTTTTTACCTTAACCCTATTCTTTGAGTGAAAAAACAGTAAAAATGCACTTCTAATGGCCTCTAGACAAACGAAGAAATTGGCCCTCAAAAGGTATTTAAAACCCAAAATGAAAAAAGTAACTTTTGACATTTTTAAAGTGCATTGAAGGTACAATACATCCTGTATCGTATTATATGTACACCTGATATGAGTACGATACACACTCGTATCTCGTATCACAAAACCTAAAAGTAACAATATGTATTGTACTGTATCGTATGATAGTTACAACACTGGGTATAATGATCAGGCCAAGTTTCAAGAGTAGAAGACAAGAGTGGCTATATTTTGACAATTACCAAGGTTTCATCTTCAGATTGATTGGCAGGATAACCAGCAAGCCTAGCCTTGAAGTAATCACTCAGTTGGTCCAACACTGCTCGTTCCATACAAGGGCTTACCTGCTCCAATTCCATAGACTACATGAATTCACAAGGTCATGAAAATAATACTTCTTCAGAAAGATATAAATTAAGGTCAAGATTCCAATATATCAAGCATAATTGCAAAACAATACTTACTGATACTCTAACATCTCGACTGCATTTGAAATGCTAGCAAAAACCAACTACTCAAAAGTGACATACTGCCTCATGCTGGAATGCAGGACACGAAGAAGACACTTTCTGACAAACTAGGCAGGACCAACAAGATAAGCTGTCTTGATGTCAGCTTGCCTTGGTTCAAGCATCCAGCATGACAAAAAAAGAGGATTACAACACCAGAACATCCATGTTGCTGATCAATATCATTGCCATTTGTGCATGGCTCAGACACTTTTGAACCACTGGACTTCGCTAATATCAGTACCAAATCTTGGTATTAGTCGGGACACAATGTGTTGACAATCAAATTTAGATTTCTATGAACGTCTAAGAATTCCTGCGAATAGAAGAAAAAGACAAAGGAGGATTGAAAGGAGTAAAAGTAAAAGTAACCAACAGAATGACTATATGTCCTTTCTTGAATGAACAGCATACAGATATCCCAGGAAAACGTTTTGATAACAATCACAGCACAGAGGAAACAAGTGATTTGAGATAAGCTTACAGGACAAATAGGGCCCTGAGAGGAAATAACTGAATGCATCTCTGTAGGATCTGACACATAGCCCAACCGTAGATAGGGCAGCATGTCCGTGACAGCCTCTTTTTCTCTTCCCACATAGGCCTGAAGAAGTTCCAATACTCAATCGTTTGGATAAAAATGCACATAACTTTGAGTACTACAGTACTACTTGTACATTACACACATGAAAAACTTGCACTGTTAACTTTCCATTTCTTTGAGCAATCATTCTCTTATCCTGATATTGAGGATCATCCATGTTAAGGGATGCCTGTTGCAATCATAAATACAAGAATGAATAAAAAATCGACCAATGTTGGGAACCATGTAAACATAAAATAAAATTTTACCTCGATTGATAAGCGATCATATGGATTTTCTTCATCTACAAACCCATAATTCAGAAGCAATTTTGAATTTGGTTGTGGCCCACACCTATATCTGACCCCTTTTAAAAAATACATTTCATGCAGCAAATTTTGTACATAAAACTATACAACAAATTTTAGATTGGATTATCTAAACTCTGAAGCAAACTACAATCAACAGAAGAAAAAGGCAGCATTCATTAGGATATATGCAAAAGTTCACAAGGAATTACAAAATATAAATTCATGATCTCTATGGAAGCAAGGTAAATACCAAACGCAAATTGGTTCTCCAGACTTATATGGGCGGTCAACCACCAACTGAACAGCATCATCTGTGGCTGTCAGCATTGCTTTACAACTGGTTTTGTAAGCTAGCAATGGAGGCCCTAAAGGAACCAACGCAAATCTTCGAGCCAGCGCAACTTTCTGAATGAAAACCACAATTAGAATTTAATCCAAGGAGACCTTTATGTAGGAAAGCACAAAGCCACAGCTTGTTACCTGCAAATGCACCACACATGACTGAACTGCAACAAAAGCTTGTTTGAATATCTCAAAAGGAAAAGCCTCAGTTGGAATGTCATATGGATATTGCTATAAATTACGAAAAAAGATTATTGCATCAAACATACAGTCTCCCCCCCAAAAAAATCTGAAACAGCGTAATGAGCTCTTAACAAAAAAAAGCTAGAAATATGTTTGTGCAAGACTACTGAATATGCATATAGAGAAGACCTGAAATAAAGAGCCAGCCATAAACCAAACAGTATCAAGCTCATCATATTCCCTTTTGATGCCTGCAGCTCTTTCTAAAACCTCCTCCTGGATGATCATCACCAACAATACATTTCAAGGACTTGGATGACTTATTTCAATTTAGAAGCTCCAGAAATTTCCAACCCCAATATATAATGCTACCATGACACAAAACCAGTACCCTTGTTGGACTGCCTGCAAGATATTCCAGCTCACTCTCAGACCACAAGAGTGGAGACTCCACTGCTAGTTGTCCTCTTCCACGTTGGCGATCAAGTTCCTTAATGAATGGGTACCAGAATGACTTCTTCCCTTGTTTTTTCTCATACATAAGATACAGAGCTAAACAAGCCAGTTCAGACAGCTTGTTGGTTGTTAATAGCTCCGCTGCAGAACAAAACCAAGATATCAAAACATCAACAACAATATCGATATGAGATTGTTCCCTGGCAAGGTATTTATTTGTCTAGCATTAGATAGAAAGAAAAGCCTCACTACAAAGCACCTATGTCACACAGATACTCCATTTTGGCCCCCATATCATGTCCTGTTCTATATTAGCCATACTGAAAACTTCACAAAAATGGCCATATCCCCATATCTGCAGCCATATCCATGTGACATAGCAGAGCACAGTTTGAAATAACCCATGACTTCATTCAGTCTTGACGCAGGACTCAACCAGGTCAACCCAGTGATTCAGTCAGATTTTGTTAAACACATAAATAAAAAAATTATGTACAATAGCAATGGCAGAAATATCTGACATCAAAGTATTATCATTTAAGAAAAAAATATTTAGAGATGCAATTAGTGTCTAAGTTTTATAAAAAAAGGAAAGTGAACTCGTCATATTTATGAGTTACTCAACCAGCCTGCCAAGGATCACAAAACTAATTACTGCTAGGCACAAAGTATACAACAACAACAACTACGCCTTCATCCCAAAACAATTGGGGTCGGCGATATGAACCAAAAAAGAAAATCATTCTGGGTCTTCCACATGAATCCTTCTCCTCCAATCATTTCTATCCAATGCCATGTCCTCGGTGAGGTTCAAAGCATTCATATCCTTTCCTATCATCTCCATCCAAGTCTTCTTAGGCCTACCCCGACCTCTTTTAACTAATATATTTGCTAGGCACAAAGTATCCAATTCCAAAATCAATCACCATGAAATGAGAACTTAGCTATGAAGTTGTGAAATTGATAAAGTATGAGACTTTCAATTTGAAAAATAATGTTGCAAATCCAAAAGAGTAAAGGATAATGACTAGAAAAGCTAAACTACTGCATTTTAGTGAAAGTTAACATAAGAACAGGCTCATGTTTAAAAAAACGCTTCATATCTATCACCAGATTTTGTACACCTGATGCGAATCATGTGCAATTTAAAGACTGAAAAATTAAAAATGTGGGATGAATATTTGCAGACCAGGGTTTGACTTGACTCAAAAGAGTCACAGGTCAACCTGTCAGGTTTCTAAACTACAGCTCAGAGTATTGTGTGTCACTAATAAGCACCTGGGAACGAACAGCTTCACATGGACTGCCGCATAATCACATTGTACTGGTTAGTCAGAATATGTGTACTAAGTTGATAGAATCAAAGAACCATATCTGCAAATTGACAGGCGTGTATTAGATTTTGTCCAACAATGTTGGAAATCCTCAAATTAAAAACTTGCAGAACTTCACTTTATACCGCAGAAAAGTATAGAACTCATATATGATAATGCAATCTTATGGTTCAAGGTCGTTGAAAGAGATACTGCATGAATAGGACTAAAACTATGAAAAGACTTGAGGTTTAAAAACCCATGGGAAAAAGTTAGTTATTTTGTATTTGTTAATGTTTTTGTGATGTTATATGCACCAATATCCTTTGTTAATGAAAATACCAAGGTTACCAGATTAGGAAGCAAAAATGAGAAGCGATATGAGAAACAGATGTGAGAAGCGAGGTATTTTAAAATTCATAAGAAGAGGGAAGCGATGAATCAATTTAAAAGCAAAGTACGAATAAAAAAGGAAATGATATAGGATAAAATGGGAAGTGAATATTAATTGAACGAGAAGGAAATACAAAATAAAATAAAAATGACTATCCTTAAATTTCATGATTTGTAGTTTAAGAATTAAATCCTTTTCAAAATTTAAAAATGATGGTTACCAATTTAGATAAAGTACATGGGACATGAGTGGGAAACGTGAAAGGAAGCACATGGATAACATGAAAAGTTGAGTGAGAGAAGCCCGTAGGAAAATGAGCGAAGCAGGGAAGAAATGTGTGGGAAGCATAGAAGAAGCATGAGAGAATCAAGATTTCCATCAAGTTCCGAAAGCGAGGAGTATCGCGCTTCCGAAATGAGTTTTCAAGAAGCGTGCTTTCCACCTATCTATGAAGCTTCTGGTAACTCTGGGAAATACCATTCTGAAAGTATTTCCATCATCTTTTACGGTATCGAGCTTCAAAATTTTATAGGATAAGTATTGTAAATATGTTACATTATTATCTCCAATTCAACCTAACCATTTCCCCCTTGCTGTTTTTGTAGGAAAAGAATTAGTCAAATGAAAATACAAGACCATGAAGATCTCCCTTGGAAGCTAAAGATGAAATATAGATAATGCTGCCTACCATAGGCATCAAGACGAGGATTATCCCTTTCAGAATGTTGTGTTTGATGTGGCATCAGAAATCACCCCAGAATCTAAAAAGTGCAACTGTTTCCTATATTCCACACTTTCCACCACAGAAAGCAGATCCGCCAACAATTAATTTTCCCTTTTCCCACCCCCCTCAATTTAAAATACAAATTACCAATTTCCCAATTCCACTAGAGGGATGATCATCAAATAAAGCAAAAACAATGAAACCCCTGAAATATAAGTGCCCCATTACTTGTGAAAACTCTGAAATATAAGAGTGCCATTACTTGCAAAATATTAACTTGTTAGTATACCAGAGACAATGGTAACATCGCATGATCTGAAGTATCTCCTTGTAAGAGGGAACTGTTGGAACATTTACATTAATGGTTGATTGGAAGATTCACTGCTATGCAGCTCAGAAGAACCTCATAAAAGTGTCATTTAGCCAGAAACACCCTACTCAGTTCATAAGTTGCGATGCTTTTGGAATTTCCCCCTTCCAACTAGAAAGTTTTGGATAGACAAAACCATATGAAATAATTGATATTTCTATTTTTGTAACTGTCTCTTTTAGGTTCTAAGGAAAAAACTTTCGCATAGATCTTGTTCCATATCCTAGATAGTGTTGATCCTCTAAAAAATAAAAACAAAGTTGATAACAAGTACCATAATAACAAAAAAGCAAAAACATATTAAATGGGACACATGGACTGTTCCACTCACCACAATCATTGTTTCTGCACTACATACACTGCCTCCACTATTCCCTCACTGCGTACAAAGAACCCCACGAAAACAATCTCACACTTGAGAAGTTGACATCACTATACCGTAAATCAAATATGGATGGTCTTGAACTTTTCAAGTGCAATAATTGTGCACCAGAATTTTACAATATCTGATACTGCTTGGTTCAATCAGTAACACCACCCCAAATTAGAAACTAACTAAATTACATCATCTTTATATTGCCGAAGACCTGTACGAGTTTCTCTTGGATATTTTTCATTCACATCATTCCACATGAAATACTCCTCATCAACCTTCATTATAACAGAGTCCTTATGACTCGAATTCATAACTGATCTCTATCATATGCACTGGTCGTCAAGTAGTAGCACCAGAATGCGTCCAGCTTACCATGTTTCTGTGACCAACTTCACAGAAAACAAGCAATCCTTTGCACCCCATTTCCTATAATAATGATTTCCAACATTATAGTGATTTCCGATATATCGTTTGTTCATGTTAGTGGAATTTGACATTCTATCATTAGAGAAGGGGAGTAAAAAAAATGAAGAAACCTCACAATGAAACATGTACAATATTCAAATTCTATGAAAAGCACTCTGCCATAGAATACATTATAAACACAAAATATGGAAACAACTCGAAAATCCCCATCGAACGCAAAGCATGAATAAACATCAAAACAGAAAGAACAACCACATAAACGTCTAAGAAGAACAACCCCACAAACGTCTAAGAAGAACACGGATAAAAAACATGAAAAGAAAACAGAAATCGCATTCCAATCTAAGAAAACCATCAAAATAAAAACAAAAAGAATAAAGAAAATTTGTTACCGATCGTCTCATTCCCTAATACCCTTTCGAGAGTCACGATGAGCGAATTCGGCACCGAGAAGGCCACGTCCCCCGCCTACCAAAATCCCAATGCAAATCATCACCAATCCAAGAACCGAAGAATAAGAAGAAGATGACTGGTACCTGAAGATCTTCACCAGCGGCGACGTATCGAATCGGGCGGTGCTTCCGATCGTGAGAGGGCCTCTCTCTGAGGACCACCCTGCAAGGTGGGATCCCCTGGCTATGCATCCAAGACTTCAGATCGATCTCCTCCCCATCTTCCTTACCGACCACATGGGGTTTTGGGTGCACCTTTTTCTTGCTCTGCTTCGCCACCAACGTCTCGGAGGCGCCGCATCCGCGGCAGGAACCCCACGAACGGCCGGGAACTAGTCGTAATCCGGAGGGAACGAGGCGTTTGGATGGAAGGGGGAAACCTTGAACGGAGGAGACGCTTCTTGGGGCGCTGAAGAGTTTAATGGCGCCCATTTTTGGTTGGTGGGTGTCTCTGCGCGTCAATGCCGTTGGGAGGGAAGGTGGGTGTCCACCATTGATGGATTTGGGTGGCTGATTCTGCACTCTTGTGGGAATTGAGAGAGAGAGAGAGAGTGTTTGGTGTTTGTTTTTGGCCTGAGTTTGTGATATTTGGGAAGGATGGAGGTGTAGAGCGACAATCTCAAGATAAGGCAGATTTTTTCCAACATGTCTGTTGGACGTGTGTGATATTGGATTTGGATCGCATGCTACTGTATGTTTCGGGTACAGATCCAAACTGGTTTCAAGCAGACACGGGATGTAAACGAGTCGGACTTGGGTTGGATCTAGCATTACTGAGTCTAATCCGATTCCAAGTCAATTAGACCAGATAAAACTGAATCTAGATCCAGCTAGCTTAAAGTCCCATATTCACACATTAAATTTCAGCGGGAATTGGATCTTAGTCAGATTCAGACTCCTATCGATGCAAAACTCATATATGAGTCTGGATATTATTATTATTGGATCAGAATTTGACTACCAAATCCAACTAATCAATCTTGGATTTGAGTGGGATGTCGGATTCAATGTTATTGGTATCGGTGTGTATCGGGCAGAAAATCGATACGCTTCACCCCTGAATCGACTATATTTTAATAAAAGTAAAAAATAATAATAAATAATTGTAATATTATTTTAAAATTTGTAACACATGTCACGTTATAATTGACACATAATATTTATTATTATTTTTGGCCGATACAGAACGATTCTCTTGAGTACTCGTGACAAAGAATTATTGTATAACTTTACAAAATTCTTCGACACTTAGAACGATGTCATGGAAAGTTTTTATTTTTTATTTTTGGCAAGGTTAACAGAAAACCCCAAATTACTGACTGCACATTGGTAAAACCTTGAGCTCCTTTGCCTAATGTTGTCAGTATACGCCGATACGTATCGTATCAGCAAAAAATTGATACAATACTAACCTGAATCGGCATTTTTTAATAAATATAAAAAATGCTTAAAATTAATTATTATTTCAATAGTTTTAACACGTGTCATGTTCTGATTGACATGAAATATTTTTTTAATTAATTTTTTTTAGAACGATTGAAAATCGGTATCGGCCAATTCACCTGAATCGTAACCGATACTGACAACATTGCCTCTGCCTACTAGAAAGTACACTACCTTACACAAACTTGTGAAGTCTTATCAACTTGGGTTTTGCACTTATATTGTTGTAAAAAGATGCACGTTTGTAATTAGCATATTATTTTCCCTACGAAAAGAAAAAATAATTGCATTGTTACTGAAAGTAGGTACACTTGTTCCAAACACCATATATTAGAGTATCAAACACTAAAGAAGCTTGTCCAAACAAACTTTATAACTTGTCCATAGTTAACTGAAATGTGTCCCAAACACTTGAGAAACATGTATCTTATTGCAACGCCGACCAGGTTGGGTCGATGAGGAGAGAGCAGTTACCCCCCTCTCACTCCCATGTATAGAAAGTGAGAAGAGAGAGGGGGGAAATGCCACTTAAAGAGGCAACAAAGGAGGTGAGGGGTAACACCCCTCAATCATGGCTATAAAAGCCATAGGTCCCCTCTCTCTCCCTTGTCGATTTTGGCAAAGAGAGAGAGAGAGAGAGAGAGAGAGAGAGAGAGAGAGAGAGAGAGAGAGAGAGAGAGAGGGAGGGACTGAGAGAAAGAGGGAAGATGAGGAGAGGAGAAGAAGCAGAGGACGACGAGAAGCGCCACCGTCAGCGGACCAGGTATGTCGATTCCCTTATCTTTTTAAAAAATAGAAACAAAGAAGAAGTGAAAATTGTGTGGATGCCAGCGACTGTAGAGGTGTAGGGACAGGAAAGCGACCTTGTCCCTGCTGCCCAAAATGTCGAGGCACAAAGTGGGGTTCCCTCTGTCCTCAAAACCAGTAACCAGCAAGTTGCCGATGAAAAAAAGGCAGGGACAAGGGTCAAACCCTGCTGCTTGCCGCTCTCAGTGGGGAGGTCCAGAGGGGATCGTCCCCTTCGCCCTCGCCATCGACAACTGGGTTGCCGACAACTTGCTAGTTCAGAGAAAAAAAAGGGACGCCGGGGCAGATAACTGCCATGGTCGTAGTGAAAAATCAAGGGGGAGGTGCCCTGCAGTAGCTGCCAACAACTGTGGGGTTGCCAAAAGTAGTTGTAGCAGAAAAGAGGGGCAGACAGAGAGTTCTGATCCTTTGTGCTGACCTTGAGCGATCGGGCAAACTCGGTCTGCACATAATGGCCGCTCGATCAACAAACTGGATTATCTGGCAGTAGTCCAGACCAAGTTAGGCAAGAAAAAAAAATGAAAGACCGACTCGGTCTGGACAGATCGAGTAAGACCTATTTTCGGTAGACCGACTTGGTCTGGACAGACCGAGTCGGGTTTGTTTTTTAGCAGACTGACTTGGTATGAAAAGACCAAGTCGGGTTTGTTTTCAGCGGACCGATGCAGTCCAGACCAAGTCAGGTCAGCTTTTAGACAGACTGACTTGGTCTAGACTGGGTCAGTCATGTTTTAGAAAAAAATACAAACAAAAATATAAAGCATTTATATATATATATATATATATATATATATATATATATATATATATATATATATATATATATATGTGTGTGTGTGTGTGTGTGTGTGTGTGTGTGTGTGTGCGCGCGCGTAAGCGGATATGGACATGTATACGAAGCGGGGAAAAAATTGAGATGGTGAAGACCTCGATTTTCCCAATATAAGTCAGATCTAGGTTTGGATTTAAATTGGATCTTGTGTACGTACAGTAAATCCAAAGCAAATTGGATCCAGTTGGGTTTGGTTCAAACCCAAGTTTTTTCTATCGTTGACACTACACCTGTATAAAACCTATTATGAAAAGGTTTGGATCGATCGTACCTGATCCAAGATCTAGGATCCAGTCAGGTTTATAGTTGAAAAACTTGAAGGATCCACATTAGAATAAAAGTGGATCTAAATCTAAAACTCAATCAACAGATCCAGTTAAACTAAATTTGAACTATAGTGAATGCGAATTAGGTGTGCTGAAAAGACAAAATGAATATAAAAAAAAATCATGAACCCAAGGATGGTCAAAGAATAAAAAGACCATTTTACCCTTAATATGCTCGATTAGTAAATGAGGCATAACTTTTCACCCCGATATCAAATTCAAGCGATTTGGTCCATCCAACGACCTAAAGGAATGTGATCCTCTTGATGCTACCCCAAGCCTCCTATCATTGCCCTTTAGCTTATTCGTTACCTGAAATATTAAAATATAGGGGCATTAGCCACAACCCTAGTAGAAAAATACCCTACACATAGTCATGGAAAGAACACAAATACACAAAGCATACATCTTTCCCAAGGCAAACAAATCATATCGTGTTATAGCTTATAAACTCAACCAATTTAATTATCACAATAATAATAATATAATCTTCCAGAATTACACAATAATTCATTCTTAACATCATGTAACATACCTACATCATATCATTAGTAATCAAGACAATAATCAAATAAATATATGCCAATATACACATGAATTAGAAATTATACATGACATGCATAGAATTTTATGTCAACATTAAATGAATCATTTAATCACTTGTGAACTTAATCTAATACATTATTTCTCTTTTCTTTCTTGAGGGGTACACTCCTAGGACCTAATCCTGACTCAGCAATCAGATTGGGGTTTATTATTCTATGTATTTTAATTAACCCATCGATTCGAAGAGCCAGACCAAATATCTACTGAAGCGGTCTTTAACCAAGAGAGAGACTTAACTGTGGTCCAGGGAATCGATTCCTACTCTGTAGAGCTTGACTACCTATCTAGAATAAATTGGCAGCCCTAAACCCTTACACTGATGATTGGGAGACCAAGATGTGTCAATGCCCTCAAAACATGTTAGTCAGTGTGTATAACACCTACCTTCTCCAAAGTAGGCCACTGAAATAAATGAACTAGTATGTGTTATTTATATTGGGTCAAACTACAACATTGAGTGCACTCAACACCAGGCTCAACAACCCCAAGCTCTATTATGAGAAGCTCAATCCTTTTTTCTCACAAGGTAAGAACCCACACTTCCTTGAAGTTACTGAGGAGCACTAAAGATAGCCCATTTGATTCACTCAAGGTACAAACTCTCTAATGCCTCAAATATTTAACTCAAATTTTGGAATATTTTTTTTTTTAAATCACAACAAAATATTCAATTAATCCCTTGATCAAAAATTTGGGCGAGTTATAGGTGATAATACAACTTCCATATCATTAGACAAAATAAAATCTTGTCTTGAAATATTACAAGTCATGTGAATTTATAAATAATACAATTAATGAAATTGAGTCAGAGTTCCTCTAGACATCAATAGAAAATATGGTCTCATGACACCGCCCACAACGATGCCTGCAATTGCTCTGATATATTTATTTGCTACCTAAAAATAATAATTCAGATGGGGTCAGACTACTCCCAGTATGAGTAAGAAGCATAATATCAATATGAATGCGCTATGTGTCATGTGTATAAGTATATTTGCAACACATTCAAATAATGCTAATAAATACTAAAATTCATATCACTTCTCACTAAATGCAAAATAGTTCATGGTTTGGTACATAAGGAAAAACATTATTACATCACATAAATAAACTATAACTATATTATAACAAATGCAATATCAAGCAGTGTACATACTTAAAGACATTTAAAAGTAATTTGATTTTATGTTTTTCTTTTTAATTACTCTATGGGTACACACAAGCATTAGACACTGTAGCGGACCAAGACTACATAGAGGACTGTTATGCTTTTTCAATTAATACCCCGTATGACCAGCTATATAGATACCTAGAGGGGATGGTTTACGATCGAGAAAGTACTCTCCAATGGCAAAAACTAAAAATATGATGCATTATAGAAACTTTTGCAGAAGACTTAGATCTACCACCTAGGACACATTGGTAGTCCTGACCCTCTAACTCCGAGGACTGGGGGTCGGGTGAGACATTTTGCTCTTACAAAAATATAACTGTCACACGGAGCTTGTACTATCTACCCTCTTCAAGGTAGAACATGGGTCCAGTAACATATATCGTCTTACAGGTATACCCAGAACTCTGAAAAAACAGCAACATATATCATTTTTCAGGTATACAAAAAATCATGAAAAATCAGTAATAAATACCATCTTTTAGGTATACTCCAAATTCTATAGTTTAGGTTATATGTGCATATATTAAATTTTATTTATTTTTTCAAGCGAGTCATTGCACCACAAGGGATTTTCAAAACCCCAAACCCATACTCGGGGTAATCAAGTATATACACATTACCAACCTAGTACACAATAGACACCAACAATAATTTTCAGAATTACGACTCAAATCCGAGTCGAGTACTTGTACTTGCATTATTTTAAATTTTATTTTTGAACTAGGATGTACGTATCGTACCCCACTGATCATGCAAGTACATGGCATGTCTCAAGTACAACATTTCATAAGTGCTTGTATGACATTACAAAGGTTTTGCGGAACCACAAGCTCAGTTTTAAATTTTTGCATAATCATGACCCTGTAATTTCCATTATTATGCAAAATTTAATAAGAATATGCATTTTCTACCAGATGATTTATATATTAGACCTGGTCATAACATTCACATGTAAATCACATACAAATTTCATAAGTGCCTATATGGCACCACAAGGGTTCTGCAGAACTGCAAGCTCAGTTTCGAGCTTTTGTGTATTTTGTGACCCTGCAATGTTCATAATTGTGCAATTAGCAAAATCATGCATTTAACAACAAGTGGTCCATGCCTTCATATACAAATCACATATTCAATTTACATGCAAAACAATTAGCATCATGCATATCTCATTCTTTGGCAAAGTTCACTAATAGCATAACATTATTCCCATGTGCATGCGATAAAAATTGCATTATCGTGAAAACAACTACAGACACACTTATTTCAATAACATAATGGCAAAAATCATGAAATAGGCATTACTTTACCATTTAATTGGGTTTTCAAATGTAACAACTACCATGTTCAGTGCGTAATAACAAATAAAATAAATTTGCATTTTTTGAAACTATGCTCATGTAGTTTCCTTAGATAAACAACAATTAGTTTAATAACAGCCTTACTGCACACACACACACACACACACACACACACACACACACACACACACATATATATATATATATATAGGTTGGACTGAGGCAGCCAATGGTAGGATTGCAGCCTCTTCAGCCACAAAATCCGTACCCTATCAGGGAGGGCACCCTGCCGATCATACAACTACTAGGAAAGGGAGCCTGCTCCCTTCTTAACATAATTGAATGTGTCTGTTGTGTTCGGCAAAATTGTGATTGACCGATGTGCAAGCAAAAAGCGACAACCGAAACCCAGCCGGTTTGCCATAAATTTCTTTTTTTTTAGATTATCTTTTGAAAGGCAAGTTGTGGCTGTGGCATACCCCTATCCATCATGTAGTATGGTACTGGTGTGGGCCTGCAGCACCCAGCACAATGCTCTGCATTAGTTGGGGTGCCAAAGGTTTGTAGTGTCCAATTCAGTATGCAGCATGTAGCAGTAGCGCCCAACAGAATGTGGCGCGTCCTGTTGTGCCCTGCGTCACCTTGTGACAGTAGAATCTAGGTTGAGCACTCCACCTCACTGTCATGTTCAGTCAGCCATGTCTGGAAGGATTGACCGAACTAGGTCTTGATAGGTTGGAGTCGAACCTACCCCAGTCTGTAGCGTCCACCTAATGATGCAGGAAGTAGGGGTCGGACAGACCCCATCCCGTTCTATATCAACCCAATCGGTACACAATAAGATAATTGGCATGACTATTAAGACAACCATGATATTTATTTTTTTTAAGCCTTTGAAGATAATGTTGTTACAAAAAGAATCTAAGTCCACTAAAACTTGTATAGAAATTTTTGGATTTTTAAACACTATACCAACAAATCAGTTTTTTTTTTTGAAATATATCAATTAGCTTTGGATGCATGTATGACAAGGTATCATGACCCAAGTTAAAATCGACAACCATGATTTTTATTAAATATCACATATTCTGACCTTGAAACAAGTCAATAGAAAAGTTCATACTAAAAAATGATCCGCTGGACCACCTGCATCTTAGATTTAGTTATACTTAAGACCGGGCGCAAATAAAGACCATTATGTATTTGACAAAAGTATACAAATCGTTCACAAGTTTTGATAGGTCCAATAAGCACAGTATATACCTAAACAACTATACCTTTATCATTTGTTCATAACGATTCACACATTGAAATATGAAATCATAAGTAAACGAATCATACTTAGAAAGATAAATAAAATCTAAGGCATGTATGGATATTGAACACATACTATATATAACTCAGATTTATGTGATCAATATCAAGATTTAACTCTCATTGACAATTCATTAATTTAGATCAAATGCCCACCAATGTGGCGTGAGCTTTGATGATCCATTAATGAAATTGAACAACACCCTTTCGAGGTGGGTCGTTGCATATGTAGAGATGCGTCCAACATGCTCCTACATGCTGGTTCATTCAAGTATCCTACATCTAACTAATATTATCTAATATATATACTTTATTTTCTTTAGAGAAATCTAATTTAATCAACCATACCAAAATCATTCTTTGATAAAAAAGAACCATATGCATAAGTTAAGATCTATATGCAACTATTAATTTTTGTTTGTTTGTACAGGCTGACGTTAATTGCACTTTATGTATTTCTTAGCAATCTTTGGTAATCAAACTACTAATAGCAAACACGCTGATCTAGCATTTTGCGCATATATAGTTATTATTATTATATTTATTTATTTTCATATGATACATGTCTATTAGCATGATATGGCTACTTGAGTTATGACTACGATCTCTCTATTAAAGGCTGATCGACACCCCATGACATGAGATCCAATCATCGCATATGCAAGTCTATTATTCACGGTACCGATGATTGATTAGATCTTACATTCGTCATAGCTATTTCACACGGCTAGATGTATGCATTTTCATACACATATTCGAAGGGTGTGCAACATACATGTGCTACAGGGCACCAAACACACACATAGAGATACAAGGATCCTTACCTCTATTGACGAACTGAACTCTGAGTGAAACTGATAAAGTTGGTTCTGAGATATCATCCGGCCCGGTGTTTCCTTCAACTCTGACTGAGTGTTTTCGATATGGTCGAATCTTCCTCCTCCTTCACTATCAATGGAGCCTCTCCAAGGTGTGGGGAAAAGGATGGAAGAGATGAAGGTAAAAAGAAAGAGAGGGTTGCAAATCTTTTAGAGAGAGACATGCGTGTAATAGATACAACATAATTTTTTTGAATATTTCATAATTAATTATGTGTTTCTTTTATTAGATTTTGAATCACTCAAAAGCAAGAAACATGTGGGGCTACTTCCTACTTACTAAATTTTTTATTACTTTCCTTGTTTTCTTTCCTTATTACCCAAGCTTTCATTTTCCAGCTATGCTTACATGGCAGCTACTAAAAAAATGTCTAGGCTATCTCTTAGCATTAAAATAATTATACGTGAGTTTCCTAATTTTTATAAAAATTTTAGTGTGGTTTTGAATGTAAGCTACTTATTTGTCTAAATGAAAAGTAGTATAAAATATGGTGAGTCAATACTTACCTTAATGTGATTTTGAATTCCCTTTTTCCTTCTTTCCTCATTGATTCTCTCATTATGATTTTTTTCTTTTCTTGACTTAAAATCAACTAAGGAAAACATGTAGGTCATTAGCATAGACCAAAAATTGTCTTAATGGAGAGTAAAATCACCTAAACACATAAAACATGTGCTATAAGGAGAAAAATTTTCCTATTTCTAAAACTGAGTTTTTGAATGTTAGAAACCCTAATTGTGTTATTAAATTTGAGACTTTTGACTAGTCTATATCTTGCATAAATAAAATGTGTAAACTTACCATTAAATTCTAGATTTTTGTAAAAAAGGAATCACAGTACACCAAAATAAAAAGCTATGTGTATAAGGGATTTGAACTCAGGTTACTCCCGAAAGAGGCAACAAACCTCTCCACAATAATATTATTCATTTCATTGCAAATTGAGTCTCTGTTAATTTATTTATATACATATAGGCATTATAGGTTTTTGTCAAAAAGAAATATAGCACCTTCTTACCAAAATCATGTATGTGTGATAGGATTTGAGCTCATGTCAATCCCCAAAGAGGCAACAAACTTCTCCACAACACCACTTCATTTTTTGTTGCAAATATGTTTTCATTAATTTATTTATATACATATATGCATTATAGTTTTTTTGTCAAAAAAGGATGTAACACCTTCTTACCCAAAACCGTGTGCATGTGTGGTGGGATTTGAATTCACGTCAATTCCCAAAGAGGCAATGAACCTAACCACAATATCACTTCACATTTCATTGCAAAATTTATCTACATTAATTTATTTATATACATATGAATTTTCTAATGGATTTCGGATTCGGGTTGGATCTTCATAATACTTTGGATCTTCTGAAACTTTTCAACTGAATTTCGGATCTTGGTTGGGTCACACAATATTTTGGATCTATTAAAACTAAAATCAAACTCTAGCTGAGATTCGAATCCATTCAAGATCCAAACCCACTTGCTATATTTGAATCCACATATTGGATTCAATATGACTCTATTCGGATCCAAGATCGATTTGGATCCAATTCATTAGAAATATCATATTATTCTATCTATTCTGAAAAAAATCTTTTATTTATTTCTAAAAATTCAAAATTTTCCAGGTTTTACAGACTCAACTTAAGGAGCACCCAAGAGTATCTCAAGGTACGTACTCAACTTAAGGAATAACCAAGAGTTCAACTTAAAGGTGTGTGTATGAGCATGTTTATTAAGTAGGTACTCACTAGCACCCATGATTCCGTCAAACCTGACTCGCATTCAAGCCCCATGTATTTATGCTTCACATGACTTAAACATACCACATGCCACATACCACACTATATGATGCATGAGACTCATTTCAATTTGGCACGAACCATGAATTTTATAAAAATAATACATGCATGCTTATGCACACTACATGACCCAATCATCATGCCTAAATCTCATGTTGTAACATTCTGTCTCATATGTCATCATGCACCGATATTCAAGATGCTTGCATACAACATATTCATGAAACATCATATATCAACATATACATGATTATCATCTCATATCACAAGCAAGCATATGATTTTAGTAAAACAAGTTCACAAGCCAAAATATTATTTAAAGATCAAGAACTATATAAAATCATTTTTTATGCTATTCACGGGTCTGACAGTCCATCAAAATGAATAAATATATCTCCATAAAAATTCACAATAATATTAGAGGCTTTCAAATCCAAGTGATAGATCGCAGAAAAAAGATTTTGTTTGCTTGTAGAAATTTGCAAACTCGAGACTGTTTTCCTTTCCTAACAGAACCTACCAAAAACTTGCCCCCCCAAAGAAGCAGTCACCAGACCCAATCCGATAGGGATTTCGTCTTCACAAATTTTTTGGTCAAGCGTATGCTTGTTAGCTTTCAGAATCATCTGAGTTTGCCAAAAAAATCTATCATATAAATTTTTGACATTTTTTGAACCAGACCTTGTCTGTGATAGTTCAAGATCCAGATTTTTTTGCAGAATCTTGAGTTTCACATGATTTGTACGAGTCCTCAAGATTTACAAAAAACAAAACAGATTTTTCTTTTATTTTTTTCAGATCTATTCATATAATGTACATAACATATCAAAAAATTAGCCATAAACTTGAAACCATTGATTTATTAGAATCACTCTTCACACAGGACAATTTTTTTATCTTGGGTTGCAACAGCCATAATCCTCACTTTCGTACCACTAATAAGGCCCATTTTTTTTCTAAGACACCTCCCAGATGTCTGGAAGGTCTTCACAAAACAGTTTGGCCATTGGTGATCCGATTTGATAGTTATATTTATTTCACTATAATGAGTCGGTCAATAAAATCAAGACATCATGGAAAATATAATATAAATTATGATAAAAATAAGAAAACTCAAGCATAAATGTAGAATATTTATTTTTAATTATGCATCAACACATGGACAATATCTAAACATCATTTACAGTCATAAAGATACGTCATCTGATCATGATACATGCTTTAGAATATAAACTATTAAAATAAATCATGATTTTTGCACAGAATGACTAGCTTAAGATGCTAGTATGCAAAACACCATAAAACACATGAAATAAATTTGCAGGAACATGTTTCTTACTGTAAACACATACAAGAAAGCAAACATACATACAATCATGCTGGAAACAAATATATAACCTTCTAAAATTAGATAGGAACACGAAACTATATATTTTGCATTACCTAATTTCTCAGTTTAGCCGTACAGGCACAGATTTACCAAAAATGATTTTGTAAATCCGTTTTAAAATATAATATTGAATTAAAAATACTTTTAAAACTCTTTTCAAACCTATTCAAGATCTGATCCACCATGGATCAAGCCGTAGAATTGGTAAGATGCACAGTTTATGCATTTGTAATCGATTTATGCTACGAGTATAATTAATCCTACCTGAAACATGTTCTCAGATGTACCAACACCTTCGTCTCCCATCGTAGCACCTTAGATCAACTTCAATGACTACTAAAAAAGCTCTAAGAAAGAAAAAGAATAGGAATAGGAAAGAAGAAGGTAAGAGAGAGACTTCTCTCTCTCTTTTTATTTTTATATTAAAACTCCACCAAGAGGAGCATCCCCTCCTTAGAGTCCTAATCCAGTTAAAAAACAAACCTAAACTGATCCCTAAGTGTCCTATTAAAAAAATTCTTTAACTACTTAATTAAATAAATAAATAAATAATTTAATTAACTAATAGTTTATCTTAATTAACTAACTAATTAACTTAATTGTTATGGGGTCCACTAGGCGGTGTCCCACCCTCTCTAGAGTCATCTAGAGTTTTAAAGACCCTCCTAGTGATGTCTCTAGAACTTGTAGTAGATCCCACTTGGGTTCATATCTAAAATGATTCAGATTCAAAAAACTTGATCCCGATCCAAAAGTCTGATCCAGATCCAGTCTTCATTTGAGTTGGATCTAAGAACTAAATAAAGAAATATAAATTCAAAATCAATTTAAATATCCATATCTAAACATGCAATCCAAATTCATATTGGATCCGAACCTAACTCATCCAAGATCTAATTAACCCTGAGTCACCCCTGAACCCCTGTGGGCTACCCTAACCACACCTAACACCCCACTGAGTTGAGCGTGACCCCTCTTAGCCTCTTCTGGAACCTGGTTTGAGTCCAAAACACAACTCGATCAACTTAGACTCTTGAATTTTGCGTAAGTATAAAAACTGGTTTTAACCAAAATTTAAAAGTTAAACTAAAACAAAATCTCAGGTGTTACACCAACCACTCGTTGGGGGGATCGCCAGCGTCATGGGGACATCCTCCCTATAGTCTTGTTCGGAGAGGACCAATGAGGAACCATGGATGCAGGGGTGCAATGACTTGTGGTGCAGGTTATAGTAGACCCCGCTATGGCCACAATGGGGCAGAACCGAGCAGCGCTATACCTGCCAATAGTGGTGGAAGGAGTCAGGAGCAGCAAAGAACAACCTATCACAAGGATGTTAGGATGATAATAGTGTGATAAAGCAGGAGCAAAAAAAGAAGGGAGTATTTAGAGAGGTAGAGTTCTACCTTTGGTAGAACTCCACTCTCTATGAGAGGCTATCTAGAGAAGACGTCACCCTCTAGATACGAAGATAATTAAAGAAGTAAATAAATAAAAGATAAAATAATAAGAGGATAACCTCTAGAAGAGATAGGTAGAACTCTACTCTCTAAAGGAGAGTCATCTAGAGGAGACGCCACCCTCTAGAGAGACCGCTTAAGATGAAATTTAAATTAAATAAAAATAAAGAAAAAAAAACAAAGAAATAACATTATAAAAGAGGAGGCTAAACGCCTCTCTCTCTCAAATCTTATTCTAGAGAGAGACCAACTCATGGGAGAGAGAGAAGAAAAGGAGAAGAAAGAAGAAAAAGAAAGAGAGGGAAAAGGAAGAAAAGAAAAGAAGAAGAAGAAAAAGAAGAAGAAAAAGAAGAAGAAGAAGAAGAAGAAGAAGAAGAAGAAGAAGAGGAAGGAGATAAAGAATTCATCTTTCTCACTAATCATCCATCATTTTTCAATCTTTTTTCACATCCGAATTAAGGTATGGGTTCCTCTCTAGATTCATACGGAAAGAAATAGTTTTAAATCAGGTTCATGTAAAATTTTAGATGGGAAAAGGGAAATCTGATTAAAAAACATGAATAAAAAATGCCTTGATTCACAATTTCATAAATTTTGACTTGTTATGAGCATGTCATTTATCTTTCATGTTTAAGCATGTATTGAACATGAATTTATTCTAGGAATTACATATCATGAGAAAAACATGTTGTCGATTTCTTGATTTAACCCTTTTATATTGAATATATATATATATATATATATATATATATATATATATATATATATATATATATATATATAGCCCTATCAATTTTGGGCACATGCTAACTTTTGGGTTCATGTTCAAGCATATCAATATACTTTGTTTGAATCAGACTTGATCCAAATCAGGTCACTGATTTCATCATATGGGCATCCTGATTAGATCTGCCTATATGCTTTCATGGGCACTCTAATCAGACTTGGCAACGGGCATACATGTTTTTTATGGTTGAATTAGTTTTATTTTCATGTTTTGATGCAAACAACGTGTTGCTGATAAATTTCTTTCAATGTTATCAAATCTGTGTTGTGCTAATATGTTAATCAGATGTTGTCTTGTATTTGTTGTGCAACCTAATCAGTTTGCTTATGCATATGTGCATGAGCAATCTGATCAGGTCAACACTTTTGGGTGTGGGTGCAGTCTGATCAGAATGGCCTACATGTCATGGCAGTGCAGGCTGATCATAACTACTATGGATAAATTTTCTTTATGATGTTATCAAAACTAATTTTCCTACGTGTTATTTTGATGGACAATTATAAAAAAATATGTTTTCAAGTGGTTATGTTAGTTGTGATTAAATAAGATTTTACATTATGTTTTTCTTGTTGCGATTAAATCGAAATACATGTGTTACCTGTTATCATATTTAGCAACATATCAGTTTGATGGCTGCCATCAAATTCATGAATATGCTTAATTTGTGATTGTTATAAAATCTATTTTTTCTGCTATAGTATGGATTGATATCAGATTTGATTACCTGTACTTTTATGGATTGTTATCAAATCTATTTTGATGTCGTTATGTTGATTGAAATCAACATTGTTTTGATGTTATGTTGATTGACATCATCACTATTTTGATGTTGTTATGTTGACGGTTATCAAATATGAACCTATGTTGTTATGTTGATTGTTATCAGAACTGTATATTCGTGTTCTATTGGCTGTCAATAAGACTGATTATTTTGTTAAAAGTGTGGATTGTTATCGACTTCATATGAATGTATTTTTTTAGGTTGTTTAGGGCAGCATTGCTACACATATATGTGTAGTATTACCACACTGTCAACAGCATGCTGTTGTGCACATTTTTGAGCAGCAACAACATGATGTTGACAACATGTTGCTGCTCACATTAGTGCAACAACGACATATTGTTGACAACATGTCGCTGGGGCACAATTATGCAGTGAAAATAAGTTTTTGCTGAGTAGGATGTTGTGTGCGATCTAACAAGAATTGGGCATTGTTTGTGCATATAAAATCTGATCAAATTTGACACCGACTGCATATGTGCAATCTGATTAAATTTGATAGAGTGTGTGCTTGTGCCTTCCGATCAGATTGGCCAGGGTCTTTTGCTGGTACAATTTAATCAATTTTGATAGCTTTGATGCATGTTTAATCTGGTCAGGCTACCAATGGATGTTACTTGATTGTGCATGTTTATGTATTCAAGCACTATGTTGCAAATGTGCATATCATGCACATAAAAATTCTGAGGTTTATTTTGATATTTGCATAAATACGATCATATGCATGGTTGGGTGTTTATGTATGAAATTGATTATAATAATATGTGTTGCAAGCATTTGTTCGTATGCGTATGTAATTGGCTTTATGTGCATTCATGTTGTGTAATTGAATGTGCATTGTGAACATATTTTAAAACAAGATATTTGTTGAATGTTCACTAAAATTTTATAAAAAGATGCATAAATCATTTTGAGATGCCTTTGTAGTCAGATGTAAACCACTGCGGGTCGTGTGGGCCAGAAGCATGTGTTTCTCCAATGTTGTTGATCTTATTTATGCATTACAAAATTTATTTCTGGAAATTATTAGTTTTCTTAAGTTAATTGTGTTGTTAAAATGTGGCAGGTTAGAGCTCAAAGTTGGTTTTGCATGTGGATTTGCAAAATGGTTCTTGTGTAAAGAACTTGAAATGATTTAAAATGGTAAAATAGACAAAAAAATCTAATTAATCTCTTCTTTGATGTCCCTTTCACAGTGTGGGAGTCTTGGATAGTGGTCATGGAGGATCGTGAGAATACTAAAACTCCGTGTGCGATTATGCTCTAAACTCGATATGGTGGTTCACTTTTCGACCGTGGTTTTAAGAAGATTTTAGCTACTTTTTCTGGGGGTATTGTTGACATAGCTGTAGTTTTGGTATACCAAGAAAGTGTCGTCAATGGTTGAAGATTTTCATTGATATCCTAACATTAGGTGAGGATTCTTAATGTTTCGATGGAATGTATGAATTTATGATATCGCTCGAGAAACAAGTATGAAACCCAATAATAAGATATACATTGTGTATTAAGCTACAACAAGAAACCTAATTTGGACTTCAGGAATTTGTGCCCATTTTGAGTATCTACGGGTTTAAGGAAAAGTAAAAGCTAAAATTGTGTGCATTTAATAGGGACATGCATATAAAAGCAACTCTGATAAATAATTTAATAAGTTATTCGTGCATGTGTATTGAATCATGCATATTTACTGTTCTGCATTAGTTCATGCATTGATGCATTTTTCTATTTCACATGATATTTATTGTTGCATGATACTTGTTTAAATGCTAGAACTGTAAGTTGATTATAGTGAACTGTTATTGTGATATTCCTCTAAAATTCTGCATGAATTTGGTTTATGCTATTTCTTTACTGTTTAATTTTTTAGAGAAATTTATACAAAGGACTTTGGTTCTTACCCGTTTTCAAACACCATTTTACAGGTCTAGGTGCTCAGTGATGGATTGACTTACAAGCTGGAGACTGCGACTCTTGTATAAGTAGTTTTGGGTTCTTGACAGAGTGGCTCCTTGACATAGATGATTTTTTATTTCAACCTATTTGACATTTATTCAATTGATTAATAAAGTTAATTATCGTTCGTTGATTCAGTGCACTATCTGTTGTGGTTTGGTATATATTAAATCTGTGAGACCCCAGATCCTTAGGTTTTGTTTATGCAATTATTTTAAAAAAAAAATCACTATTTTTATAAGGATTAGTTGGAGTCATTACAGAATCATCGCTATCTGATTCTGCATTATGCCTGTCATCGTTGCTAGCACAAAACGATTAATCAGCTACACAAAGTAAATCAAAACTTGTTGTTTCTATAACTTTCTTTGCTTTCAAAAATGCAATATTCCTACATTCTCAACTTTCAAGATTAACAAAAAACATAACACCTCTGGTTCATGCATAAATTAGAAAGATTGTCAAACTTTACCTATATTTGTAATATAACATCATGCAATAAAGATCATCGGTACTTGTTTGTCTAAGTAGTTTCACATCGTTTGCAGTGATCCTCTCATTATTAACTGTTGGGAATAATGATCTCAATAGCTGGCGGCAGAGATAGATGCACATTATCTACAAGATTTTCATCATTTTATTCTTATATATCACTTAAGGCTGTCACTTGATGTTTAACTATGCATCATCTAACTTCTTGTTTAATTATGCAAACATTGTCAATTCATATAGCTTTACTAGTAACTAAGTAAATGTTTTCCTCATATAACATTGATTGTACATTATCGCCATCCAAGAGATTATCCATATATTTTCACCATCTAATTTTAGAGTGCACTTATACCGGAGGACCATTAACTCTTACATTTATTCAATTTTACAAGACATTAATGCTACAAATTTCTTATAGTTGTTTTCAGAAACCATTATAGATCTTCAAAGGGGTTACTCGGTGTCACAATAAACTACAATACCCCCACAACGAATCACTATTCAATGCTTGTGCACAATCAACCCTAACCAATCAAACAAAAATAAATATTGACAAGCAATAGTAAAAAAATAAGTAACTATATAAAAAATCTCTCAAGATCGTAAACCTTAAATGACAAAAGAAAAAAATAAAAAGATATTGCAACCTTAATAGCTAACCGAAGAAGTGGAGGAGCAGGATATCACAACCTTGCATAAGGTGGTGCAAAAAAACTTTCACAGAAATCACTGAAAGAGTTGGGATTCTAGAGGGGGGAGGATTGGGGTAAACACTCATTCTAGATACAAACAAGAAAAAGAAAAAAAATTAAATGCACGACAGAATTTTGCAAGAAAAAAAAATCGCAATATAGGTAAGATGTAAATAAAAAATTTTGCAATATCAGACTTTCGCAAATGTTTTAGAATTTTGCAATACCTCATGTGATACTTGTCAACAATTTTTGGACTTCCACAAATTTTATGATTTTTGCACGTGATTGCAGGAAACTAGTCATGAGCTTTGCAAATTGTTTAAAATTTTGCAATCTTTTTTTAAAAAACTGCAATCTCATATGTGATTTTATGAATGAGCTCCTTGGGTGTTTTATTTTAGCGTCATGACAAGTAAAAATCAGAAATTCACAATTGTAAAAAATAAAAGCATCAAGAAAAAATTGAGAACCTACAATATTATCCATTCGATTGGTAAATTGCAATGCATTTTTGGAAATACATCATTTTTTTGTACAGATCATTTTTCATAAAATATATTTGTTACTAGTTAATGAACTTATACGATTGTTGGCTTGCTGAGACTATTTCATAAGTTCTTTATGAGCCAAACACAACCAGAGTCTCGAGCAGCTCCTCCCATATTCCAGCTCTAATTGGAAAAATCATCTTATAGATGTCATTAATCAAACTGCGTTGAATGGGACAAATTCTAATAGAAACTTCAAAATACAAAAAAAATTGCAAATTCTAAAAATAAAATTGCAAAACCCCACCTCTTGGCATGAAACTTTTACTCTAGGAATATAATCAGATTCAACAAAGCATATAAAAAACAAATACAAAATCACTTTGGAATTCCGTGGGTGCTTTTAGGTTCCTATTTTCTAAGAGCCTTAGGCCCTAACGTCTAAAAATCCTTCTGAAGATCCAATTATTGGGTGAGAATTAATTTTGAACCAAATTGAACATATCAATGAGCATTTGCATGATTTCACCATCTGTTCATGCTCAATTTCACAAATGATGCCTGGCCCATAAATCTATCCTTGACCATTGCCCTGCGTAACACCAATTTGTATAGTTTGCCTTTTTCCTCGTGGATTCCTTATCACAGTAATGCAACAATTTCCTTAATGAGTGGGAGTTGAATAGCATGGAGAAAAAAATGAGAAAATATTAGCCTTTTGGCTATAATATCTATAGACTGCACAAATCTCGCTAATGTATAGAATAAAATTAGTCAATTCATTGTCTTTTTCCAGACTTTTTGTCCACGTTACATGAAAACCAAGAAGATATGCACACACTAACAAAAAGAAGCTACTGGAAAAAATGTGAAAAAGAAGAAAATGAAACCGGATGATCCAAAGCCATATTAGCTGAACGGATGACAATGAATCATTAAAACTTTAATTTAGTTCTCCATGTGTTTCCTATGACCTTTCTGGGCGAAGGATCATCGGGCCCCCTGTCACGCTGCCCCGATGTAAAATATAACCAACCATCCCAATACCCAACAAGCGTAGTCTTATCTCTAAATGGCATTCTCCCAATCACTGACCATTCCTGCATGCAGAGTCAATGGAAATTTAGCTCACATCTTGCATCAAGATTGAGTGGGTAATGATACTAAACTGGTAATAATCGAACTTGCTTCATTTAATTAAAATATTGCAAATAAATTCGAAAGCAATGAACCCACTGTAAGCAATACAAGTCCAGCATAAAAATGGTTGCTCATTGTAGAAGCTAATACAATGCTCCAAGGCTTATTACAGTGGAAGGCAAAGCCTACCAATCTCAACTACACGGTTACAGTGGTAGTAATCATGCAAAATTCAGGATAAGCAATAAGAAACTCTCTTGATCACGAGAACATAATTGCTAAAAATAAAGTGTAGCAGAAAACCAACAAGCAACAGTAGTATAATGTCATCAGAATCAATTTAACTTGCAGATTAACACCATAAGAGAATTGAAGAAAACTGAGCAGCAGAAATTGAAGAGCACAAATCACAGTCAAAAGATTAGGTAATGCAACCAACTTGGTGCTATTTTGTTGGAGCACATAAACCAGACTAGCTGTATGATACACAAAATAAGAAGATGCACATAAGAATCTAGAGTGTTGCCTGGTTGTTAGTCTCGTGACAGATGAGTAAAAATTCCAGGAGAAGCCCTAAATCCTAATACAGGTAAGCCAAATTGTACCCGACCCATGGCCAACAAACTCAACCTATAGAATGAAGCATGAAACAAGGCCAATTGAAGATAACTTGAATATCTGACCATTAGACAAGATCCCAGGTCTCCTACAAGGTCCAATGCACAGAACCCCATGCAAACCTGATGGTTTTCAGTGCCAAACTATTACACAAAAAACAATGACTGTTTGAGAGCCTTTGGGATAGATCTAACGGCATCTATATCATTTTCCCAATTCTGTAAAGTTAAAGATTGTAGTAGAAAAGAGGCATTAAAACTGATTTTCATTTTGTTCATCTTTAGATCAAAGTATTCAAGTTGGTAACCATGTAATTTACTGTAAGGATTTTCTGTACATCAACACTACACATGGGATGATTAACAATTGGAAGACCACATCCAAGTGTTCGTCAGTAAAAGAATTCTTCCAAGAAACAGACGCAAGTTCCCAAGTCTTTAACTTTACAATTTGAGGTGTGGACTAAATAACCTAACCTAGGCACAATTGAATGACTCACATATCTTTCAAACTCCCAAAAGTTGTGTAGAAAGATAAATTTTTTCCATCATTAAACCTTTGATTAATAAGAAGATTAAATCATACCAATGTATCCAAACGAAATCGGAAGATTTCCCCAACAAGCATCATCCGCTTTGTCACTAGATGCTTCTCTGTTGTGCCTCCCACAATTATGATAGAATTGTTCAAAATTATCCATGCACACTCTATATGAGAATCAGGCTTTGGCATGGGAGGCCACTGGTTCCAATTTTTACCATCATCTGTCATGTAAACATCACCATATACTACCTGGAAACAGATCATAAGATGAACAAGTCAGTGCAGGGACAATTATTGGAAACAATATCCCTTGGCACTTAAACACCTACAAATTCTTTCGAGGAAAAACAAAAAATCCATGCACAAGGAGCCCAAGTGAACCAACATTCCCTTATAACGAACATGTACTACCAGAATGGAACACAAGGAATAGATACCTCATGCCTGCGGGAGCATTTGAAAATAGGTGATCCTGGTTTGGCCTGAAAATCACCCTCTTGACCCCCAATTACAATCAGACGATCATCGACAACAATACATGCCCTAACATCAAGAATTAAAAGTAAAAAACTTAGAATAAAATATCTCAGGAAAATAACAGGTTCAACAGAATAACAATGTCCGAGTACAATAGAGTACTTCTAGAGTAAAGTTGAACAAACAAATTATATTTTACATGATGAAAATTTCTCATTACCGCAAGTATCAAAATCTCCAACTTATTGATTATAATTATAACTGCAATCACATAGCTCGGTCAATTAACCAATTGAGCTTCTTTCTATAGATGGCAATGCCCAGACTAGTTGTATGAAGATCAAGACACTCAATCAGTTCAGTAAGCATTGCCTACTATTCATGCATTTCCCCGTCTGTAAGCCATTTGTCAGTAGATGCTAAATTGCTAATGACAACGCAGAGAAAATGACATGCCATATGGCAAGAAATGAGTCTTATAATAGTTGATAGGTACAACTGTCAGCTAAGGTTCAACGACAGAATTCTTGCATACCCATGCTAGGTTAAACGAAAGCATGATAATATCCTAAAGACAATGAAACACAGTAAAAAGATGCCAATTTCCTTCATCAGCTATTGAGAAACTGAGCAAATAGGCAAAAGGTAATCAGAAATTGTTATTTTGATCGCATGGAATGAGGGGGAGAACTTACTGCAATCCACTAAATAAAAAGCCCAGCTCATCTAAGTAGCACAGCTTAACCTCTCTCTCTCTCTCTCTCTATATATATATATATATGAATAGTGTTAGAAACTAAAATATTACCAAATGAGAGATATATTTGCAAGCCACCACAATTAGGGACATCTAAGAAGACCATGTCTACAGCATGGTGGCAATATTTCTGAAAAGGACACACTCCTATTTCTATGATTGAAAAGAACCTCACCTAGACACTGTGTGCTGCACATTGACCATAAGCCAATTGATATTCAGCACTTTGACTACAAGAGAGGCAGCAGAGGGCTCAAATGAGATGGATGGTCTAGTTACATTATCATAACCAAGATGTCTCAGATTTGAAGTCCATGGGGGGTTTATCCCCCCCCCCCACACACACACACAGAGAGAGAGAGAGACTGACAATTTTTATTTTGTATCAAAAGGTTGTCTTCAATCCAAACGTCAAATTCGGTTAGTTCCCAAGAATGAAAGATTTGAAAGAAAAAGGAAGATATGTGTTAACATTGCCAAATTTAGATAGGAAAACGAGACTTGGTTCTTTATGAAAGGTATGTACAACAAAAAAGACCTTGCAAGAAAAGACATAAGTGTCTGGGACTATTTTACTGTCTTGTCCCTTCTTTGGGATGAGTTAGCACTTTTTGAACTTATACGAGTAGCCACCGCAAACGTGGAACTTAAGCGTGAGCAAATAGAAAAAAACACAACTTTCAATTTTTACCAGGAATTCGAACAAGTGAGGTTTTCCCTTCTCCACAGACCCTCTGCTATGCCTCTTGAAGAGGTGTTTGCCAAAATATGTCAAAAGGAAACTCGTCTTTGAATGACTATAAAAGGAGGAGATAAAGTATTAGTCGAGGCTAAGCCCGGTAACTATATGAAAACATTCAAACCTCAACATTTTGGAAGACAAAATTATAATGAAGGATCACGAAAAATCATTTGCCACTATTGTAATGAATCAGATCATATCAAACCGACATGTCCAAAATAAAAGGTGGCTTTCATTGGAGAATCCACATCCAAGAAGAATGAAAAGACAAACAGAAGAGATCTTAAAATTTTCATTAGTCAACTAACAAACACACTCCAATAATTCTTCAAGACATCTTCTTTAACTTCGGGTGCCACTATTGCTTCATTATCTCCTCCAGGTATGTGCTTTTGAATTCTTGATTCAGGGGCCTCCTTTCAGATGACTCTGCATGAAAGTGTTCTTTAAGATGTATGCACTAACCGAAAATTGACTTGCGTTTCAACCACCTATGGGACATCTCTAAAAATCAACAATATTGAAACTTTGAACTTTCAAAAATTCTTTGTTACAAAAATTAGAGCTCCTAAATTGCATTTCAATATTTTTTCTATTTCACAAATTTCTGACGATGGATGTGAAATCTTCTTCTCAACTAAAGGGTTCACAGTGCAGGATCTCCAATCAAGAATGTAGATGGCATAAAAGACTTGGACATCCAAGCTTATCTAAGACGTTTCTTTTTCCTTTTGCAGAAAATTTTTTGAATAAAAAATATATTGTTTGCAAATATAGCATTCTTGAAAAATAAAATCAATTCATTTTCCAAATAGAATCTTTATTTCTAAAAAACAACCTTTTGAGTTAGTGTGTTCAAATGTAAGGGGCCCATCCTCGGTCATGTTAAAAGGTGGCTATTCATATTATGTTACATTTATTGATGATTTCACTAGATATGTATGGGTTTACTTCCTTAACTTCAAATCGAATGTTCTCATGTTTTAAGAAATCTCACATGATTATTAAAAATCAATTTCAAAGCAATATTTTTATACTTAGGTCCGATTTGGGTGGAAAATATATATCAAAATATTTTCAAAATTATTTAAAACAAAATAATTTTTTTCATCAAAGATCTTGTCCTAGGACTCAACAAAATGGATTGGTGGAAAAAATAGATATATCATAGAAATCGCTAGAACCATACTTATTTCTAAAGATATTCCTAAAAGTTTTTGGGTTGAAGCCGTCTTGACTTCAATTTATTTAATAAATAGAATGCCTTCATCCTCTCTGCAAAATATTTCTCCATTCGAAAAATTATTTAACATAACACACGGTTTCAAGCGATTACGAATTTTTGGTTGCAAATATTTTGTTCTTACTCATAAAAATGCCAAATTGTCTCCAAAATCCTTTGAAAGTGTTTTTGTTGGGTATGGTAAAACTCACAAAGGGTATAGGTGTTTTGATCTTAAAAGTAATAAACTATATGTTTCTAAAGATGTAACTTTCTTGGAAAGTGAAAATGGTTTTGATAAAAAAGATAACAAAAAGGAAGTAGACTATAGTTTTTTTTTTATCTTTTGCCAAAATAAGAGCATGGTTTCTATGAATCAAATGATTGTGAGATAAATCATGATAGCAATTCTATTTGTGACAACTCTTTAGATTAGATAATGATGTTGATGATAGACATCATCATGTTGATGATAATTTAGAGTCATCTCATAATAATGATAATGTGGTTGAAAATTCCTCTAATGATATGCATGTCTATACCCAACGTGAGCAAAGAGATCAACCATGTACTTATGAAAAGCATTCATAAGGTGTACCCATAGAAGAGTCAACCCTTAAGAGATCCAACTAAGTCTTTAATCCACCAAATAGGTTTTTGTCATATGACTTATTTTCTCTAAACTATAGAGTTTGTTTAATGGCACTCCACTCTTACCATGAACCATCACATTACAACGAAGCTAAAAACTATCCTCATTGGATTGAAGCCATGAACATAAAACTAGATTCCCTTCATAAGGCCAACACATGAAGTAGTTAGTCTACCATTAGGAAAGAAACTCATAAGACATAGATGAGCATTTAAGGTCAGAACTAAAAGTGTTGAAAATCTTTAAAGATACAAAACTAGGTTAGTTACCAAAAGGTAT
The DNA here is from genome assembly GCF_984573655.1 of Nuphar pumila. NCBI lineage: Eukaryota > Viridiplantae > Streptophyta > Magnoliopsida > Nymphaeales > Nymphaeaceae > Nuphar > Nuphar pumila. The sequence goes on along the minus strand of NC_143252.1, from coordinate 122,113,189 downwards.
GCTCAAGAATATGAGATTGATTATAAGGAAACCTTTGCATCGGTAGCAAGAATAACTAGTGCAAGAACCCTGATAGTCGTTTCCTCTATCCAAAAGTGATCAATTTACCAGTTAGATGTCAAAAATATCTTTTTCAATTGAGGACTTAATGAAGAAGTTTATACGGATCCTCCGCCGGGGTTTGACATTGATAGAGGAAAAACTCTTAAACTTTTTGTATGGATTTAAACAAGCCACTAAGGCATGGTATGATAGATTCAGTGTTATGATCAGTTTAGGTTATCGCTCTTGTTATACTCACATTGTTCTTTTTGTCAAAAATACAAGTACTAACATTGTTATTCTATTGCTTTATGTATATGATATGATAATCATAAGAAATGACAAAAAGGGAGCTGATGAAATTAAAACTATCTTAAAGAAAAAAATTGATAAAAACTATCTTAAAGAAAAAAATGGATATGTCTAATCTGAGCTTTTTGAGATATTTTTAGGTATTGAAGTTGCTTACTCACTCATAAGGTATACCTTGTTTTAAATGAATCTTGTTGCAGATATTTGTGATAAGTCGGGAATTTCTGATGATAAGAAGGTGGGCACTCAAGAAGTTGTCAATGCGAAACTAAGGCTAGAAGATGAAACATTGCATGAAGATCTTACTGCTTACAAATAGTTGATTGGATCACTCACCTACTTGTCTATCACTTGACGAGATATAGCTCATGTTGGTCATGCAACAAATTAATTTAAGCATGCTCCAACTACTGTGCACATGAGTGTATTGTTAAGGATTGTCAGATACAATAAAAACTCCATCACTAAAGGGTTTTTCTTATCCTCATCTTTGTCTTTAGATTTACTTATATTGATGCAGATTGAAAAGGAAATCCTAATGATAGAATCTCAATAACTAGTATTTATGTTTTCTTAAGAAATTCTTTAATTTCTTGGAGATGCAAGAAGCAGCAAAAAGTTTCACTATCACCCATTGAAGCTAAGTATCGTGCAAAGACTGCAACAACCACGACACATGTATGGCTAAGAAATCTTCTTAGAGATATGGGTGTAAACATCTCCAACCCTTTGAAGATGTGTTGCAATAATAAAAGCTCAATTTACATTGCAAGCAATCACACCTTCCATGAGCGAACAAAACATATTGAGATAGATTGTCATTATGTACGAGATGAATACCTGAGATGGACTATCGAGTTACAGCATGTTACTTTTGAGTATCAACTTACAAACTTCTTCACTAAAGTTCTTCATGCACCTTGGTTCATCTTTCTCCTTAACAAACTTTCGGTAATCACACCGTAAGTTTAAGGGCGGGTGTAATATATATATATATATATATATATATATATATATATATATATATATATATATATATATATATATATATATATATATATATATTGATGTAATAGGCAATATCCATCAGGGGCATTTTGGTCTTTTAGCCTACGTAATAGGGTCTGTCCATTAGGGACATATTTGTTTTTTTCCTTTCTTATTTTCTTATTTTATTTTTATGTCTTTTATTCATTGTGTAGGGGTTCTATGGTCAAAAGACCATAGAGTTGTTGGGAGCAATCCCAATAACTATAATTCTAGTCGTTGACTCTATTGGGAGCTCCCCAAGGCCATCTAAGTGTATATATAGAGAGTGTTTCCCCCTCTTTTGTTAATGCTTTCCTTAAGCATTTGTTAGTCAATAAAAGCATTTTTTATGTTGTTTGTGTTCTCTTGATTGGCCATTAGTAGCCACCGTATGCACTTTTGTGCTTGTGTGTTCTTGTATTGGCTTTTGCCTTTTGTATTGCCCCTTAGTGGACTTGTATTTGTGCTTAAGCACTTTGTTTTTGCATTTCCACTTGTTTCATTACAAGAACAAGTGAAGCTAAATTCCTAAATAGTTCTTTTTTATTCACTTGATTTTAGTTTACCAGTTCATTTATGTAAAAGACATTTTTTCTTTAGCATTTCTAACAATTATTCTACAGCCAAACTTACATATCTGCCTTAAAAGAATCGACGAAAGATTGTAAGCAAAAACATGTATAATAATCATCTTCACGTTCAATATAATTAATGCCTGTAAAAACACTAGTAGAAAAGACTGAACCACTAAAGAATGGCTTGTTACACAACCAGAGGATGATTGAGTCAACCAAGGAAATGGCTTCACATATGTTACACATTGATGAGGCCATTAGGCCCCCAAATATTGATGGTCTGGCTTTGCAACAGAGAACAAAGATGTTTGTGCAACAAGAAAATTCAAGAGTCTCCATTTTGTTTCTTTTGAAATGGAACAAAAAACAAACAACAAACAAGACATTTCTGTTTTGTTACAAAAGAAGATGGGGAATATATTGCCGATATTTGGAAATAGTGCAATAATACAACAAATATAGGTTGCAGATATTAAAGGACATATACCACAATATCTTCAAAATATTGGTTATGTCAAAAATATTGCAATATTATTGCTATAATATCACAGCATTTTAGAAAAAACATTATTTTGTATACTTAAATATATCTTTTCTTGATTCTTTTTTTTTATGTTTTCATAAAAAGAATACTGCTAAAACATATAATATCACAGCAATTTAGAAGAAACCTTACTTTGTATACTTAAATATATCTTTTCCTGATTCTTTGTTTATTTTATTTTTAAAAACTTTGTTGATTTTTTTATGTTTTCATAAAAAGAGTAGGGATAAAACATATTATATCATATCCTTTTTAGTTTTTTTTTATTTGTACATATGTTAAAGGATCCAAGAGTTTTTTGAGAAAAACCACTTTTGGACCTTGCCGAGAAATTACCTTGAACAATATTTGTGGCTATGCTTTCATATCGTTCCATGGGCAAGGATAAATCTAAGTGACTTTTTCTCTTAAGAAAAATCAATATCAGGTGTGATTCCAAGTAACATAACCAGAGAAAACTTAAAAGGAAAATGTGTTGGCACTTCACATCAAAAGAAAAACAAGAGTAGCCATTCAGGCTTGGATTAATTATTTTATCATCTGACATCTAAAAATTACCAGAACAACCAACAAACCTGTGAGGCCCACCACGAGGTATAGGAGTCTCGGATCTCCACTTCTTTTCTAATGCTTTGCCATCATTTACAGCAATACTCCAGTGCTCCACCCCAGGTTCATGGCGATCCTCTTTGCTACCTCCCATTACATGGAGTCTACCTCTCCACAGTTGGGTAGCTGGTGCATACCTATAAGCTATCATGTTATAATTTTTTGAACTCCTCTTAAAAGCATGACGACTCTAGCTAGCAGCTCTTAAGTGCAAACGGCAAGAAAAATTCTGAATGGCTACCAGACTTCATCAAAGCAACAAGAATTTCAAATTTCAAAGGACCAAAAGCATGAAGCCTACATATTCTGCAAGAACATCTATCATGTGTGGTTCAGTTCACAAGCATGAATCATATTGTGCGTCTTCCTGGGACACAACTATTAATTATTCCATGAAAAGGCTGTGTTTATAATGGAAACAATGTATCATGGATGCTGCAAAACAAGAAAACTTGCTTTGACCAACTACACGAGAAGAGTAGGACATATAACATATTACACCAATGCTAAGGTAAATTTATCCAGGTGCTGCTTAATGATAAAGAAAGAAAATAAGAAATCTATAGACAGAAAAAGGACACATCATGTACTCATGCGACATTCATGTACTCCAGTTAGCTATATCCATAATTTCATTACAATGTCAAAAGTCAAAACTAATCTTACTTCCAGCAGATGACCACTGCAATCTCATGCAGATTGAAGAGGGTGGCCTGATCCTATCTTGGATAGGGAAGGATACCTCCTACTACAAACAGTTTTTTGCGAAAGCAAATCACCTAGAAGCAAGGTCTTAAAAAAGCTTGAAGTGGAAATGAAGCAGTTCTCAGACATTCTGAAATGAGGATTACGCCTGGAGGTGGTCTAAGGTGTAAGCCTTTACTTCAATTTTCCACTTTTTCTTTTAAAGTTAAGTTGGTTGGACTTCTAATCCAACCTAGTTTTTTTTTCATCAATGCGTACATCCAATTAATTCTTCAAAATATGATTAAACCATGGTCCAAACCCATCAAAGATGAGTGACAACAGTTGATGACTGATTGATGAAAACCATCGTTCAGTTCAGACCATATTAACCATTATCAATCTCGTGATGATATCATTAAGGGGTTTTCTCCAGACATTTAGAAAAATGACTCCCTCCATAATGTCTCAGGATTTTTAACTGAAACATAAAAACTTGAAGAATAGATCTGTTAAGAATATAACATGATAATGCTGCAAATATTTTCATTTTTTAAATTTCAAAGATATTTTTGGAGTTCTTATCAATTTGTGGAGCAAAAACTTTTAAATATGCAATAAAATTGAAAAATAACTTAACGATTGGTGTCTCTGGTTCCAAACCAATGGTAAGGATCTGAAAAAGTCCGTGCTCAGAAAACTGATTATTGCATGTGAATTGGTAATGAAGGCAACAAAGGTGGAACAATAAAATATTGTTTCCAAGCTAATGTTAGGGATGCAAATGATTTTTTGCCTTGCTTCAAGAATTTCTCCCTTTTAGACACAGACTAGAAGAACAATGGCTTTTCCCAGAAATCTAATGATAATGTTCCATCAAAAGTAAACGACCTTTTCTCCACTGTTGATTTCATTTCATTTGAAGATATATTTGTCGCACAAATAAGAATTTAACTATTCTATGGGCATTCTCTTACACAGATTTAAAGTGAGAAGAGAGGGAGACAAGGAGAAACAAGGTCTGGGTAAAAGTATAAAGAAAAACAATATTGATAACAATGTGACTCAGAGCACAATAGTAGCAAAAGGTAGACATCTCTTTTTTTTTTCAAATTTTGAGTACATAATGATGGATTGTCAAAAACTTATGAGGTTATCTGAAAGGATTAGGTGCTTAGTTTCACCAATTTTTGCTATCTTATTGCTTACCCATTTTTCCAGATTATGTCTAATATTGCAGAAAAGGAGGGCCATATTGTTAAGATTTGTGTGTGTGTGTGTGTGTGTGTGTGTGTGTGTGTGTGTGTGTGTGTGTGTGTGTGTGTGTGTGTGTGTGTGTGTATATATATATCACTGTAATAGGTAAATACCCATCAGGAGTATTTTTGTCTTTTCACATATGTAATAGGCTGTGCCCATTAGGGGCACTTTAGTTTTTTTTTTCCTTTCTTTCTTTTGTCTTTTTTGGATTGAGCTAAGGGCATTAAAGTCCTTAGCTCATAGATCCATTGGGGGTGGTCTCAAGGGCTCTTGAGCTCCCTTTTGTATATATAAAGGGGGTAATCCCCCTCTTGTAACTTAATGCTTCTCTTAAGCATTCATGCTCAATAATATGAATATCTTTTATGTTCTTGTGTTCCTCTTTTTAATTTTTTGATGTCTTGAATGCACTTAGTGCTTGTGTAGTGCCTTTGTGCTCTTATATTGTCCCTTAGTTGGACTTGTGTATGTGCATATGCATATGCATGTGCACTTTGTGTTTAGAATCTTGTAAGCCCTTAGAGGCCCTTGCTTATATTTATGCATATTTCATTACACGTATGTCAGCATTATCGGTACAAGCAGATAAGATTTTTCTGACATGTGATAATCAAATCTTAAAGAAGAGAAACAGTTATTTCTTGGGTTCCAAGATGAAGGAAATTAGAAAAAAAAAGAACATCAAAGATTCAGTTTTTCATCACTTGAGAGGAGATTTCATGACCATAAACAAGATTGCAACAAATGAACAAATTAGTGTTTTAAAGATAGATGTTATGTAATGTATGCACTAAAGAAAGCACCTGGGGAGAGGTAATGGAGGCAGCTCCCCCCACTGCTTTGTCTCTGTGTCCAGTACAAAGCATTTAGCTGTTGGCCCTCGGCATTGTGGTCCATACTGTCCAGTAACAAGATAAATATATCTGCCATCTGTTGCCACTCCTAAATGTGAATGTGCCATTTCTTTTGGTGTATCAAATCTTCCTCCCCACGTGTTATTACTAAAATTATAAATATCCACATGAGAATGAACCTGGAGCACAGTAAAATCAGAAATCAATAAAATGCTTAAAACTAGAAGGTTTCTTTCCTTGTTGAATTCATAATTTTATGTTAATAAGGAAAATCAAAAGATTCAGAAGACTTGTGTCTGAGAAACAAAATCTATGCATCACATTATAACATGATCCTTGATAGGCCACATACAAAAATTTTCATCCCACCACTTATAAATGTTCCATCAAAGGAAATGTATTATGTGTAGAACTGCACGTGCACATGTGTAGACACGGTGTATGTTTGAAATAGTAAGACATGAGTGGCTAAACCAATAATAAATGAACGAGAGACTAAAAGACAATAAAATACTTGCATTTCATTCAATAAGTTTTCTAAATGATCCACATAAAACCATCAAGATATGATTCCACACTTAATCATCGAGGTGCTAGACACTTAAAACAAAGTTAAGCTGATAAACAAATATATATATATATAGAGAGAGAGAGGAATGAAAACCTCCCCAATAAAAATGGTCCCAAACCTACCAAATGGAAAAAATTTGGTGTTTTTTTTCAAAATTCTGACAGTACTGATGTGTTCAGCATGATTGATTTACTAGAAATCAACTCTTGGATCATGAATTTTGGATAGAAAAAATGGTATTTGGAGCCTTGAAAATTTATGAAAATTGTACGCCATTGATTTTTGAAACTTATAAAAACCTATCCATGCAATGGAATCAAATGCTCCAAGAACTTATTCCTATAAAAACAAGCATATAGATCACATCTGTTCGGTTGGAATTTTGAAAAAAACACCAAAATCCAATAAAACGTCCAATTGGTAGGTTTGGGAGGGTTTTCCATTGGGGAGGTTTTCATTCCTCTCTCTCTCTCTCTCTCTCTATATATATATATATATATATATATATATATATATATATATATTCCATAAGTGCAGCCACTACATGTTAAACACTAATATCTCCAACAGTGTCCGATAATGGTGCTACCAAGCATTGGACGATGAGCTAGCTGGTAAGTGGTATCATAGGTAACGAGTATTCCCTCACAAAAAAAAAACATAGTTAACAAGTAGTAATGCAGCTTTCTTGAATTTCATGCACAGTTTTTCATCACATGTAGATGTTGTCCACTTGAAGTTTCAAAACCTAAATTATCAAAAATCAACACAGGAACAATAAAATCTCAGCAGCTTTGAGGAGGCACTGCTTCGCCCCATCTCTCCAAGTTTTAAGGCCAATCATGCATGTGATCTAGACCATCACCTCCAACTACTAATTGCTTGTGCCATGTACTGCACTACCAGGATAAGCCTTCTTAAATCAAATACTGGCTACTCATCCGTGCATCACTGCTACCCATGGTAAATTATATTTGGCATTCAAACTTCGTCAGGTGATTGTTTTATAAGATCACTTTCTTTCTATGATACAACAACAAAAGGAAATCCTTGATATACATCAAATATAGCTAGTACCACATAACTTGAACTTCCAAGATAGAAACTATCATTTGCAAATTGCAACATGTTTTTATATGATCTTATCCCTTAGTAAGTAAAAATGCAGCAGCACTGTGCATTATTAGCTACTTGAGCCACAATTGATTGGACACCCTTCTTTTCTTCCAAATCTGCACTTGAGTTATTCACCTGTTCACGCATCCTTGACCAGAAATGCAAGCAATCAAGATTTTAATACCAGATTATATATATTTTTTATATTGGAAAGAAAGAAGCAAAATGAGGAGGGAGAGCAACAAAGCCTAGAGTGCTACAGCATCTACTTCATGAAGATAGTTCTTGGCAAAAGACTGGGGCTTTTGATTAGTCCCACACCTATCTATCATCATGATAATGCAGTACTATATGTGCAACCATGGATAGGATTTTCCACGGAGAAACCTGGGCCTTATATCAATTAATTTAACCCACCTGAAAATAATTGTTTTCTCCATAATGCCTCAAACCAAACCTGGCCTTGTCCTCCTATTCTATTCTTTTCTTTTCCGTTTCTATAGCATAATCAGCAACAAAAAAATAAACAGGCAAACTGTTGAACTTTATTATTATTCTTTTATATGCAATTTATTATTACATATTTTCCTTTTGACAAAGTATGATTTTGAGTTATAAACAACAAGCAATCCGATCACTATGCACACCTGCAAAACCTAATCATTATAGCAAGACAATACAGAAAAATCACTATTCTTCTATGCTCTCTGCATATTTTCAAAATTCGTAGAGGTTCCCATACTCACGTAATTCACTGGTTTAATGTGGCTATCCATAACACCCATCAAATATGCTTTAGTTACATAATTCATCATGGAAAACAAGCATTTCTATCTCTGATCTTTTTAACTAAGGCTAATGAAACACTTTCACATTGATTGATGGTTTAAAAGCCAGAATATAGCCCCAAGAAATATGATTTATGTTTTAAAAAATCTTTATTATCTCTCTCTCTCTCTCTCTCTATATATATATATATATATATATATATAATATATGCCTACCACTTTTCTGACCTACCGCCAGCTTACCGGCCTTTTGAAGGTTTTTTTTTCATGTTTTCCTTAAATCTGACCACAGATGTGTTCTACATGCTTGATTTTACAGGAATCGACTCTTGGATCGTCTCATTCTGACATTCAGTTAGGTTTTTATTAGATTTAAAAATTGACGGTCTAAAATTTTCATAGATATTTAAGGCTTAAAAAATTTAATTTTTTTATCGAAAAAACATGATTCAAATGTTGTTTCCTAGCAAATTAACCATGCCGAACACATCTGCAGGGTCAGATTAGCGAAAAAACCCAGAAAACACCCGTTCACTCACAGTAAGCAGACACCACCTACTCTATATATATAATTTTCAGTTGTTTGTACATGAAATCTAGTAGACAACAGTATTTTTTCACTTTTCCCATTAATTTTTGCAGATCTAACCTTATAGATGTGATCAACATTGTTTATTTAGTAGAAAACAGGTTTTGGATCATGTTTTTGTAATATGTAAGTTGGTTTTCCAAGAGCTTCAAAAATCAATGGTCCATAATATACCAAAATTTCATCACACAAAAAAATCATATTTTTACATCAGAAAAAGATGATCCAAGTGTGAGGCAGGAGACATAATCAGCAGTAGATTTTGCAAGATTTCAAAGACCCAAAGTTGCTATGGATGAAAGAGTGAACGTTCAAGAGGAATCTAGAAGTGGTGGAGAATGGGAAGCTTCAGACCCATTAAATAACTGAAAGGTGTTTGGTTGTTAGAGATACTACACAAGGATGATGGTGGATAATCATGTTGCTGTTGGAATTTGGTCAAAGTACAAGGTAAGGTTTTCTCTATATATGTCAAAGGTCAAGCTCTCATAGCCATACATGTTTTGACTTCATAGAAACATAGAAAGCCATGGATTGGAAAGACAACCCATCCACCTCATTACACAGACAATGAATGACTGTAGCATCTACATGCTTAACAACTCAAGGACCTTAATCACCCATATAGAAAATAAAAACAAAAGGCATCAACTATTCCAATTAATCCAGGTTATAAGAGAACACAAAAGAGTACTAATATTGACTAGAAAACTATCAACATCTTAGCATGCAATATCTGACACACTGACAATTCTCTTTGTTCTAAGTCAAGGCTTACAACTGATTAAAAGGAAAAAAAATAAATTATCACAGAATGAGCTGCTACATCTGAAAAGATGACTGAACACTCACATGATCAAGGTTAGCATATCCAGAAAACACATACAAAAGATTCTTAAGCTGTACAGCATAACCATCTAGACGAGGCACAGGTGCTTCTTCCATCTCCTCCCACTCTAACTCAGGTGCAGGTAGATCAGCATAGGTTGCATTCAACTCCAATTTCTGAAAATTAGCAGGTGCTTTCTGGAGAAAACAAAAGAAGAGATCGTTAATGTCCTATTTGGTATAGTAAACCATATTAAAGACATTCACATCTATCTGGATACTTTTCTTAGTAATAATGTTAATATTTTCACTATCTTTTTTTTATAAGCAACTTGTTAAATTAATTATATATATATATATATATAACTGTATATATTTTTTTATTTATATAATATAGCATATATATAAATATAATATTTATTTAGTAACCTTGCACTTTCAAAAATGTCATTATTTTAAGAGTGTTTGTCATTTTAACACGGTTGAATCCATCTAATGTTAAACACAACTAGTTTAATGTTAGATTCACCCTCTTTCTCTCTCTCTATATATATATATATATCCCAAGTTGAAGGAAGAATCAAATATTCAGTGATAAAATCATTCACTCCAGAGTATGGCGCTGGGAGAGAAATGACTACATAAAAGCAGAAAAGCAAGCTAGTTCATTTACGCATAACAGACAATCCGGACGATGAAAGACAACAACGCATTGAATCATCCAAATCGATCAAAACTTCCAAATTCTTTTCACCAACTGAGCATATATTGTTTTCTTTACAGATTGATATTACGTTCACATTGCTACACAAAATTTCCTAACACCATAATAAGCTAAAGCGACGACATGCTCAAATAATAAACCTCGGAATCTTTATTAATTCTTTTCCCGCTGAAACCCCTTTCTAAAAAAAAGATAAAAGAAAAAAAAAGACCACTAACCATCAATACAACCATTGATTCAGCCACCCATAAAGAAACAAACACACCCTCACAACTGAAAATCCGAAATCAAAACGTTATTTCCAAACCATAAATCCCAAAAAACCCACCAATATCTCCCTAATCACGAATGGTGACCCAGAAAACCCCAAAAAAAACGGAAGAATCAGAAAACGAAGCAATGCGGGTCGATTTGGACAGACCTTCGTCTTGTGTTTCTCGACGGGAACGACGAGCCTCCGCACCCTGGAGATGGAAGAGAAGTAGGAGGAGGAGGAAGATGATGATAAGGCCCAGAGGAGGTTGAAGAGGAGGGCGGCCGCCAGAAGAGCGAAGCAGGCGAAGAGGACGACCTGTCTTAGAACGGGATGCTTCCCATTGATCCCTCTCACCATCTTCATCTCCTTCGACGACGCAGATAAGGTTTGCTGTACCAGCACGCTCTTCTACAGCATCGATCTCGTTGGGGAGAAAACGGAGAAGAAATAATGGCGGAGAGAGAGAGAGAGAGATGTCTGTGGGCGCTCTCTGTATTTCAATTCTTTGCCAGCGAGTTAATTGCGAAAGGAAAACATTGGGCTGAAATAAAAATTAAAAAACAAGTTATTTGAAGTTTTATTTGCCACGTATTTTATTTTTTGTCCAGGTTTCCAGATTTGCCTACTGTTTGGTGAAGGTGAAGGCATTTTGAAATGGACTTGATGGTTGCGTGAAATCTAGTGTCGCTACTTGGTGTTATGTTCTCTCTCTCTCTCTCTCTCTTTTCTTTTTAGTTTTCTTTTTTTTTTCGAACGATCCGCAAGCGGGTTTTTAGGCCCCAAGAAAACCCGTGGGACGGACAAGCCCACCGAATCCACCGACGCCAGTTGGTTGACGGCAGGGACCTCGAGGTGGATCGGATCCTAAAATATAGGACCCGGTGATGGTAACTAGTGGCACCGGTAAGTCCTCATTAGGTCAGGCTGAATCATTGGTCTAACCCTGTAATCCCGGGTCTATGGGCCCGGAATATCTTAATTTGTTAATTTAGCATCTGATCCTAGAACCACTAAGGATCCATATCAGCATCCGTATACTGGTAAGTACTTATTACACCTGGTATGGACCTTCACCGATAACAGATTCACTTAGGGATGCAAATGGGTCAGATGTGACCAATAATACCATATCCAATTAATTGAATGTTGGCTAAACGGATTTGAAAATCAATTCGGAACTGAATGATGAAAAGCTCATAGTCATACCAGATCCGATTTTTACATGTAAATGGATTCAGATATTCATCAAATTCTGATATTTGTCCCATTTGGTAGCAAAAATTCAAAACCATATCTGCATCCAATTATAATTGGATATGGTTTTGACTTACCAAATGCAACTAAACCGAATCGAATTTGGTTAGATATTGGATAAAATCTGATTCATTGACATCCTTCACCAGAAGCAAATCAGTGATGCATATAAAAACCTGGCCTGTTTTGTGTAACTTGGATTTGGAACCATATAAAAACCAAGGAACCGGTTTTGTTGGCAAGGACCCGTAATCTGCCTGAGTCTATGTAACTAGCTACTTGCTCCAAGTGGGTCGGGTCCATATGAATCTTGTGACAAGACCCTAGTGGGCCTTTCACATGGTATCCAACAATGTCCAACTTGGTCAATCCCAAGTTTTATAATTTGGATTGAAAGCCAAGTACATTCCTACAGATTGGGCATACAAGGGGCCCCTCTCTTCTTTTTTTAATTCTTGGAGTCATGTTAGGGTTACTCAAACTTATTTTATTGGAGTGTCAAGTTCATCACATGTAGATGTAGGGACGTCAACGGTCGGATTTGGGTCAAATATGTAACTGAGTGCAAATCCATTTAGCAAATTAAACAGATTCCAATTAAAAAACGGATTTGGGTTTGATATAAAGCTTTATATGTAAATCCAAATCTGAGCTTGAATTTGAATCCAAATCCAATGGATATCAGAATCAGCTTGTGGCAAAAAGCCTAAAACTATGTCGTGTTTAGCTATATCCAAGCTATTCAGATTTGGATTTGGTGCCATCCTTTTTCATCTCAATACTAACTTGATTCCAAATTAGATTGGATCAGATTCAATAACTTAATCGGACCCATTTATATCTAGAAAACCAAAACTGGAAAATCCACAATTGATGCCTCACCAAAAGCTATTTATGGACCCATATAGTGGGGCTGTGGTGGGAGACCCTCAGGTGGCATGGGCTCGTAAATAGTTTTGGTAGACCCCAGATCCTCTCAACCCTATATCATTGGGTCAACTTGACTCTCATTAACACACTGACACTTGCACACACAATAACCACATTTTATAAAAAACCCTTCGCTTAGGATCCCTTTGTTTCATTCAAATCTATGGAAAAAATGCTTATTTTTAATAAAAATTTTGAGGGTATGCATTTTTAATATGTTTTTATGAACCGAAAAAACTGGTATCTTCATAGCCATTGATTTTGGATCACCGAAAAAACCTGTTCCTGTGATCCAAAAACTGGTTTCCAATAAACAAAACATATAGATCACATCTACGGTATTAAATGTGAAAAAAATACTTAAAATTATGATTTTTGAAAGGGTTTAAAGGCTTAAGGAACACATTACTCATGAACATATTAGGCCACATTCTGCTGTATAGGTTTTAAGTGTTTTAATGATAGACATGAAGCATTAGATTTGTTTAGCGTGATGAATTTAGTGGGAATCAATTCTTGGATCATATTTTTTTGACTTAAAAATATGATTTTATTAGCCAAGAAAAATTGGTACCTTCCTAGCCATTGATTTTGGATTACCGGAAAAAACTATATACAAGTCATATTTCGGCAATCCAAAAGTTGGCACACACAAAACGAAACCTATAAAAAATACTTAAAACTATGATTTTTGAAGGAGCTTATGGAGACCTAACTAAAAAGGAGGCTTAAGGAATGCATTACTGAACATATAAAGTAATGTGTTCCTTAGGCTACCATTTCTGTTAGCTCTCGTTAGGCCCCTTCAAAAATCATATTTTTAAGTATTTTTTTTCTCACGTCTAACACTATAGATGTGATCTATAGGTTTTGTTTAGTGGGAACCGACTTTTGGATATCCAGAATCTGACCTGTATACAAGTTTTTCCGATAATCCAAAATCAATAGGTACAAAGGTACCAATTTTTCTTAGCTCAGAAAAACATATTTTTTGATTCAAGAATCATTTCCCACTAAATCGTGCATGCTAAACACATCTAAAACACTTAAAACCTATAGGGCAGAATGATAAATGGGGCTTAATATATTCAGTTCTCATGTAATGGGTTTTTAATAAATCCATTTGGTGCTAAACCGCGTGCTAAATGGGGTTTTTAGCTTCTCTGGTGCTTTTTATGCCGACCTTATAAATGTGTTGGACATGGTCAATTTACTAAGAATCCTGGATCATGTGTTTTTAATGAAAAAAGTGATGTTGGGAGCCTCAGAGATTTTGAATCATTGATTTTTTGAACTTTATAAACACCTACCCATGTGTTGGAATCAAAAGCTTAAGAGCTGATCCTTGTACATAGATCATATCTGTACGGTAAGAATTTAAAAATAAAATGAAAAAAGCCCAAAAAACTATTTAGTACAGGGTTTAGCACCAAATGGGTTTAACACATACCCACATATATATATATATATATATATATATATATATATATATATATATATATATATATATATAGTGCAATCTTTAGGTGCCCAGTTACCTGTGCACTCACATTGGCTGTCCATGGCAGCCTTAATGGGCGACCAATGAATTCTGTTTTTTTCTACTTTTTTAAGCCTTAGCGCTTTTAGAGCGGTGATAAAGGTCCCAATAGAATTAGGACCTTTAGCGGCACTCAAAAGCATCAGTAAAGCATTTAAAGAACAGGATCATCCTTTAAAAAGTGTTTTAATGATGCTTTTGAGTGTTGTGGACCTTTAGTGGCGCTTTGAAAGCACTGGTAGAGCCTAAAATAGTGGAAAAACTCAATTTTAGTGCTGGTTGTCCATCAAAGCGGCGATGTATGGCCAATATGAGTTTAATGATAGTTGTACACCTAAGGGTTGCACAACTATATATATATATATAGGTCGAACGAGTTTTCCTTCAAACACAGTGAAACGCCGCACAATCATTTTTTGAAAAAACAAGATTTAGTGGCAGTTTTCTACCGCCGCTAAATCCCTATTTTTTGCCCAACGATTTAGCACAGTCAAGACCGGCACTAAATCCTATGTGCGCCCAAAAAAAATGATGCAGCATCACGGTTTGATCATGTGCGATCTACGGCGATGCTTCTTCTAATATATTTCAAATACTTTATTTGTTTGAATATGCAGGTTTCTCTCTCTCTCTCTCTCTCTCTCTCTATATATATATATATATATATATATATATATATATATATATATATATATATATGAGGTAGCTGCATAATCCATAAGTGCGCAACTCCCAATGCAGTTTTGTTGAGTGTTCATCGTGGAGTGATGGACTCTCAGCCTTTTCCCGCAAAAAAAGCTGAAACAACTTTCAGTGGCATTTCTGAAATGCTCAAAGACCTTTAGCGACTGCTAATTTTTTTTTATTAAAATACTAGGCACGCCTCTTAGGGGACGTTAGCGATGGTTTGGATCGTCGCTAAAGGCAAAAATGCATTTTTCAGTATTTTTCGTGTTGTTTTCGCGTGCTAGCCGTCTATCACTCACGCTGATGGACAGTAAGCGTGATTCCGCTTGGGTTGCGCACGTAAAGCTTGCTCAGCTACGATTTTTTTTCTATATATGTATACACACACATGCACTCATGCATGCTCTTACATAAAAGAGCAAAAAAACTTTTATTATTAAGTAATACTAATCGTTTGACTAAATGTTTGTCATCCAATAGTGATACAAACAACCCTAGAATATGACACCTAAGAAGACGGTGAGCATTTTGTGTCCATTGAGACTTGACATGGTCTTCACTTACTGATGGTTAAGCATTAGAAAGAAAAAAATTAAGAGTCATTTCTTCTTGAAAGAGGTGGACTGAGCGGAAATTGAGCTCTCTCTATTGGTTAGTCACCACTAAATATACTAAGCAGCCATAGAATAAAGGATCTCCATAGCCCCATGAAAGATAAGATATACCCAAACTCATAAATCCTCAATGTGCAATCCTTGCAATATAATTTAAGATAAATAAACGGCAAACTAAGGGTACGTTGGGCTGCTCCTTCACAAAAAACATGATTAGGAATCACTTTCTAATTTGCTTGAGATTCAGAATCACATGGGGTCTCATGTGATATGTGATTCTGACTCTCAAGCAAATAAGAAAGTGACTCTCATTTGCTGCAAATGATATTCACTTTCTCACACCTTAACTTTTCACGTTCGGCTGCTTATACAAATCAGATTCACTTTCTCATTCAAATGAGAAAGTAAATCAAAATGATCCAACCAAATGTGCCCTAAGGGTACCTTCAAGTGCCTCAACTCGATGGAATTTGGAATCAGAATGATGTGGATGCCGTGATTTTGAATCAGAATGATTCAAAACCAAAGGCTGTTGAACATGAGATTTCAAGCTTTTAGAATCGCTTTCTCAACGATTCTGTGGGAATGAACTGAACGTCCCCTAAGAAAGTCGATATGCATTGTTAATGAGAAAGGATCATACTCTATAAAATGGTTGAGTGACCTTTTCCTAAAACAAAAATTCTAAAGTTCATCCACTTTGATACACATGATACAGGTGCACTTGTACCCTCTTTTAGCTTAAAGCAGTGGCGAAGCCAGGGGTGGGCATGGGTGGGCGGTCGCCCACCCCAGAATTAGAAACTGAGTCAAGAAAAAAAATTGGACATGTGTCGGGCATGTGTCAGACACGTGTCGAGGGTGCTCCCTTAAGTCGGACCCGGATCGGATCCAAGCCAGACCCGGGCTCGACGGTAAAACCCTTGCCACTTCCCCTCTCTCCTCTGCTCCGCCCCTCCGTTTCCCATCTGTCACCGACGACCACATTCGTCGGTGCTCCTCCCCCGTGCTCTGCAACCACCAGCAACTACGCCGTCGGCCTCCCTTCGGTGAACCCGCGGTGCCCCCCTCCGAGCATCTCCCACTCTCCTGCAAACTCCGACGACGTGAGTCGCCGGTGTCAGACCTTCCTCCTCCTTCGTCATCTTCCTTTCGCCGATGACCATCGCCAGCGGCTGGTCGTCGCAGGTAACCTCCCCACTCCCTCTCTCTTGCTTTTCTAGTCGATCGGCAGGGGCAGAAGCCCCTGCCTGTCGCTCCATTTTTCGGCAAGGCGCGACCTATCGGCGGGTGTGGTCGGCAGGAGCTTTGGGGGGCCCTACCTCTTGATGTTGTTTGGCAGGGGGCTTCGCTCCCCCTGCCTTGTGTTGTTTCTCGACAAGGGGCTCCGCTCCCTGTCCCCTTGTTTCCCGGCGGGGGCCGAGCTCCCCCCCCCCCCCCCCCCCCCTCCCTCTTATGTTTTTCTGCAGAGGGCTCTGCCCCCTGCCTCCTTGATGTTTTTCTAGCAAGAGGGTGAAGCCTCCCTTGCCCTCTTCCTGGTTCTCGATTGGGGGTGACCCCCTCCTCTTCTGCTATTTTCCGGCAGGGGGCCGCCCCCTGTCTCTGCTGGTGTTTCCGGCAGAGGGCTTCAACCCCCTTGCCTCTGCGAGCCCTTCCCAATCGGGGGATTTGCCCCCCCTGTCCATCGATTGTCGACAGGGGCTCTGCTTCCCCTGCCTCCTCTGATTGCCGACAAGGGGCTTCGCCCCCTGCCTTGTTCTTGTTCTTGTTGCCAGCAGAAGTGGAGCCCCTACCTTTCTCCTTTCCAACGGGGGAGGGGGGTTGCGCCCCCCTGTTCTATTGTGGCAGGCTCGACAGGGAGTCCATTCTCCCTCCCCTGCCTTCCTTGTCCTGGCAAGCAGGGAGCCCTTGCTTCCTGTCTCTGCTGCTCTTTGCCAGGCAGGGGTGAGGCCCCTGGCACCCTTGCAGGTATGGTGTGATGTCTCTGCCCCTGCCTCTGCAGCTTGCAAGCATGGAGCCTCTGCTGCCTGCAAGCGGGGAACCGATCTTCTTCGTATGATCATACGATGATGGGTTAAGACTCAGTTTATGCTTGTATGTTTATTCTTTTAGCAACATATTACTAATGTTTTAAGCATAGCGGCATATTACTAGCCTCATAGAAGATTATCATTTTCATTTTGCTTAATCCTTTTTTGCAATGAGATTTGGCTCATATTGTGTTATTTTTTTCGTTGCATAGGAATGAATAAGTTTATAATGAAAAGGCCAATCTTTGATAAATCTTCTGTAACAAGAGAAGAAGAACCAAGTCAGAAAATAAGCAAAACAAAAATTGATAAATCAGAGTTACCTGCAGACCCTGCACTTCGTCCTTCTATTTTTAGTTATCATCCTAATATCCAAGATAATGTTCGTAGAGCATATATGATCTGAGGTCCTTGTTAATCTCGAGATTGTATATTTCAACTAAACCATAAAAAATGAAGGTTCATTCCAGCTTGGTATGATGCGTATAAGGATTGGTTGGAGTATAGTACAAGTAAGCATAAAGTATATTGTTTGCAGTGTTATCTTTTCAGGCCAAAAAGCACAGAAAAGATTAGTGCAGAGAGATTCATATTTAAAGGATTTGATAACTGAAAAGACAGGAAGAGGTTTGATAAACATGTTGGAAGCTCTAGCAATTTTCATAATTGAGCACGAATGAAGTGTCAAAATTTGATGCAACAAAAACAACATATTGATGTTATATTTTATAAACAAAGTGTTCGACAGAAAGATGAATATAGACTTCGCCTTTGGGCAACTGTTAATGTAATCAGATACTTGTTAAGTCAAGAATTGGCATTTTGAGGGCATGATGAAGCTGAAAAATCTCTTAATAGAGGAAATTTTATTGAGTTGTTGAAGATATTTGCAAAGATCAATGATGACATAAATAAAGTTGTATTGAAAAGTGCTCCAGAAAATAACAAATTGATCTCCTGATATACAAAAGGATATTGTCAAGGTTGCTTCTATACAAACCAGAAATGCTATTATCATGGAACTTGGAGATATTTTTTTTTCTATTTTACTTAATGATTCTCGTGATGTATCAACTAAAGAACAAATGACTATTGTTTTACGGTTTGTTAATTAAAAAGGTCGAGTGATTGAGTGATTTCTTACTCTTGTGCATGTTCTTAAAACAAGTTCTATGTCACTCAAACAAACAGTTGAAGAAGCGTTTTGTAAGAATAAATTAAGCATATCAAGTTTGTGTGGACAAGGTTATGATGGAGCAAGTAATATGAGAGGGGAGTTTAATGGATTGAAAAGTCTTATATTACATGAAAATGCATCTGCATATTATAGTCATTGTTTTGCACATCAACTTCAATTGGCATTAGTTGGTGTTGCTAAAAAAAATTCATTGCTTGATGTGTTTTTCAATATATTAGGCAGGTTGTCAACTTTTTTCTCCACTTCATGCAAGAGATCTAAGCTTATTCGAGAAGCAGAATTTATGTGAATTGTTGAAGCACTTGCATTCAGTGAACTTGAAACAAAACGAGGATTAAATCAAGAAATAAGTTTCAAACGACCTGGTGATATTCGATGGGGTTCTCGTTATGATGTTTTGGTTAATTTATTCAGTATGTATTCTTTTGTTATTCAAGTGTTAGATTTCATTGCAGAAGATATATATTCAGGAAAAAGTTTAGATGCAATTATTTTATATCATCAGTTGTAAGATTTTGAATTTGTTTTTTGCTTACATTTGATGCGTAAAGTTTTGAGAATAACTGATGACCTTTCACAAGCACTTCAACAAAAAGATCAAGACATTGTGAATGCTTTGAGTTTAGTCACTACATCAAAACAGTGCCTTCAAGGTCTGAGAGACAATGGATGGGACTCTCTCATAAACAAAGTGTCCATATTTTGTAAGAGATTTGATATTCTGATTCCTGGTCTAGGAGACTCATATACACCTCAAGGACGAACAAGAAGTAAGGTTGAAAAGATCACCACATTGCATCATTACCGTATTGATGTGTTTTATGCTATTATTGATTTGCAATTTCAAGAGTTGAATGATCGTTTCACTGAAGCAAATACAAAGCTCCTCCTTTCAATGGCATGCTTGAGTCCAAAAAATGCTTTTCTGTTTTGATAAAGATAAGTTGATCCGTCTTGCTGAGCTTTACCCTAAGGACTTTTCTAGAGTAAACATAATTAGACTTGAAAATCAATTGAATATATATATTGCAGAAATGTGAAACAGTGATTAGTTTTCAAGTTTAAAATCTTTAACAGAGCTAGCAGAGATGATGGTAGCAAATCAAAAGCACATTGTATTTTCTCATGTGTATCTATTGATTAAGTTGACATTAACTTTGCCAGTTGCAACAACAAGTGTTGAAAGAGCATTTTCAACTATGAACAATATCAAAAGTCATCCACGTAATAGAATGGGAGATGAATGGATCAATGATGCTTTGGTTACTTACATAGAGAAGGAGACATTTGATACCATCAGTGATGATGCAATTATGAATTGTTTTCAAAATATGAAAAATAAAAGATGCCAATTGTAAAAAAATTTATGAATTTAGTTGTTTGTATTTCTTAAGTGAAAGATCTTTATTTTAGTTTAAAAGTACAATTTAAGGTTTTAGCTTATTATGTTCATAAATTTAGTTGTTTGTTTTTGTAACAATTGTTATTTTAATTCAAAGGCTTATTTCAGTTTTATCTTTCCATGAACGATTGTTCCTCCAGCAAAAAAATTCTGGCTCCATCACTGGTCTGAATAAATGGATCGTCCTTCAAGACCATAACATTGTCCTCGAGACCCGAAGTCTGCCCACCCAACGAAAAACTTTTGGCTCCGCCACTGGCTTACGAGACTTTCTTCTCAAAAAAGATAGCTCTTACTAACTTCGCCATCCGAAAGTCAAAGGTCGGTATCCCCAAATTTGTAACCTCAATAGTCTTCATGAGCAACTTCTTATTGAGTTGCCACTATCAACCAAAAAACAGACAGAGAACGAGGGGAAAATAAAGAACAAAAAATGACTATATTGTTCTTATAAAAATGACATATTTTTTAAAATGCCTCTCAATTTGCCAAAATATTGATTCTCAATTTTTAGGACATTTTTGTCTTTTGGTCGTTGCAAACAATTTTTGCAAATGTCATCCAAAATGTGTGAAACCCTTTTAACTATATATTCATGATGTACGTTCGCAAATATAGTACAACTTTCCCAAATAATGTTTGTAAATATTCCCAAAATATGTAAACCTCCTTTAACTAAACACTCCCGATATACATTTTCAAATATAATATGACCTTCGTAAATCATGTTTACGAATGTTCTCAAAATATGTGAACTTCCTTTAACTATTTCATGAAGTACATTCACAAATACAATACAACCTTTGCAAATCATTTTTGTGAATGTTCTCAAAATGTGTGAACCTCTTTTAACTAAACACTTTTAGAGTATATCTGTAAATACACTACGACCTTCACAAATAATTGGTGTTAATGTTCCCAAACTGTGTGGACCCCTTTTAATTATATTTTCTGACATACATCCACAAATATATTGAGACTTTCACAAATCATGTATGTGAGTGTGAACCTCCTTTAACTAAATACTCCCCTGCATATACAGTATGACATTCACAAATCATTCTCAATGTCATTTTGCGAATGTTCTTACATTCACATATTTTATGATTCATATATAAGGTCATTGTGGTTCTTTTTTCTATTTTTTTTCTCATTAAAACCCTAACCATTTTCTCTTTATAACCCAATCCCGTTTTTCTCTCCCATTTGTGGCGATTTCTATAAAATTCATCTTGCAATATTCTGGCAAGGTTATGACAACCTTTCTATCAACTTTTCTATCTTCTAATTAGGTGAAAAGGTGAGTTATATATATATATATTATTTTGTTGCATTCTTATGTTTTTTTTGTAGATATATATTTAATAGCATTGTAGTATTTGTGTTTGATTTATGTATGTTTGTCTATGTTTTATTTAATATTTGACACCAGATTTTTTGTTTAGGGTTTTTCTTATATATAATATTGGTGTTGTATATGTTTGTTCGTTTGTCTTTTATTTAATATTTGCGGAGCTTCCTTAGCCATACCAGGTACTACAACAAGTTTATACAGAAATGTACAGACCACCCAACTCCTTAATACTCTGTTGAAGGACTTTTGTTGGAACAAAGAGACTGTCAGGGCCTTTCAGTCCTTGAAGGATGCCATGACACAGGCCCCTGTATTGACCGTACCAGATTTTATAAAGACTTTTGTGGTGGAGACAGACACGATGATTGTGCAGGAAGAAAACCCATTAACCTATTTTAGTAGGGTGACTGTAGAGGGAAAGTACAAACTCTCCACATATGAGAAGGAGTTCTTGGCCATTATACTCATTATAAACAAGTGGCAACTGTATTTGATTGGTCGGCATTTCGTGGTACGAATAGACCATCAAAGCCTCATGTACATGCTCGAGCAAAGGGTGAGTACCCCTACCCAGCAGAAGTGGATCTCGAAGCTCCTCGACTATAACTTTGAGATCCAGTATCACAAGAGCACTAGCAATTGGGTGGCAGATGCGCTCTCGCGACACAAACATAAGGATGAGCTATCGTGCTTCATCATGACAATGATGATGTTCTAGTTCTTAAACGACCTTTGACAGGAATACCAAGTGCATGAGTTCCTCACTACTATCTGCACACAGATCCAGAGAGGGGAGGCTCCTGGATTCAAGATTCAGGAAAACTTGGTGATGCACGGCGGGCGAATAGCAGTCCCTCTCGAATCAGATCTTATAGGGTTTGATAGAGCAGTATCACACCACCCATTAGTAAGACACAATGGGGTTCAACAGATGCATTGACAATTGAGTACGTAGTTCACGTGGATGGGTACGAAAAATCAAGTACAATAGGTAGTGGGACAATGTGATGTGTGTCAGAGGGTTAAGTATGAAGCAACCTCATCCGTAGGGTTACTGCAGCCTCTGTCGATACCAGGAAGACATCTTGTTGGACTTCATCAATGGACTTTTGTCCATCCAAGTGAAGTCCATGATTTTGGTGGTAGTAGACCTTTTGTCTAAGTATGGGCACTTCCTCACTGTGTCTCATCTCTACACCGCCAAGTTCATAGCTGAGTTATTCATACAAAAAGTATTTTGGTCTGCATAGTATGCCTCACACTATAGTCAGTGATCATGATCCTTTTTTCATTAGCATGTTTTGAGTAGAGCTTTTTTATTTATAGGGGACAAAGCTGGCAATAAATATTGCATACAATCCCCAGACAAAGGTGCTAAATCATTGCTTGATGGACTAACTTCGTGTATTTGTGGGTGAATGACCCAGGGCCTGGGTGGGTCTCTTGCCCTAGGCAGAGTGGTCATATAACATGACCTATCATTCATCGATACAAGCGACTCTATTTCAGACTGTGTATGGTAGGTCTCCTCCCACCATTGTGAAATACATTAGAGGCACTACACTTGCAAATGTCATGGAGGCATCGTTGCTCGAGAGAGATCAGTTGTTGCGGTTACTACGACACAACATGACTACAACCCAATAGCAAATGAGATATGACATAAAGCATGACCCGTGATAGTTTCAGGTGGGTGACTATGTGCTCCTTTAATTGCCACCCCACTAGCAAGGCACAATTCGACGACTCCCACACCACAATCTGGCACATCGATTTTATGGACACTTTCTCATTCTGGAGTGGATCATTATAGTGACATATCGCTTGGACCTTCTTCTAAGAGTTGAGGTTCACCTCGTGTTTCATGTTTCACATTTGAAACCCTATAAGGGAGAGCCACCATATAAGCTTCTTGTCTTGCTCAACCTGGGAGAAACATCGTAGACATAACCAACTCACATATTGGGCAAACGATGATGCAAATAGAACGATTGCCTTATCACCGAGGTACTAGTGTAGTGGAGCGAGAGCAGAGTAGATGAGGTGACCTGAGAAGAAGATAATTGAATCTTGACTTACTTTTTAGAGTTTTCACCTTGGGGATCAGGCCAGTTTGAGAGGGGTGGATTGTTACGGACCACTCTAGTCCATCCAAAGGAGCGACTCGATTGTCATGATCCGAATTCAGATCCGCCCAGGAGTCCCAACCAAATAGGGAGTGTAGAACATCCCACCTTTCTGGATTCCTACTTCTTGGATTCTCGTTCTCTTTTGGACTCTATATTTTCTTAGGACTCTTGATTCTTATGAACTATGAGGTATATTATATATAGGTGTTTGTTCTTGATTTATTCTTTAATGAAGTTTATTGAGTGAATCTATATTCTTCATTTTTGTTCATGATTTTCAACTCCCAGTGATCGATATTCTCCCTCTACACGCCCCTACCATCTTCCTTGCATAGGATGCTGAACAAGAGGGAATGCTTTTCTCTCTCCTCCCCTTTGACATCTCCTTTTAGGACTTATGCCCAGGCCTTCCCCATGGCTAGATTTGCCAAAATGCCCCCCCCCCCCCCCCGGGTCTGACACCCTGATTAATGGTTATGTTCCTAATTCTAGAGATGGTCTAAAGAAGCTGGTACTCATGCATCTCAATACCTAGTGTTTCCCCATTGTTTCTGCTTATATGTGTTCTAGGCAATTGATAATATTTTAGTAATGGGGCTTCTGTTGTCTGGCATATAGGGTTAATGAACAGGATCCATCACTTGAAACTACATGAAGGTATATCCAATGTTTTACTTGTGCTTAATTCGCTTCAAGTTGCATTGATTCATATTTGGCATGCAAGCCATAATGACATAAGTTAGTAAAGTTAAGTAAATTCCATCTTCATAAGAATTATTGATAATTCTTATCTTAAAAAAAAGTATTATCCAACTTATAATATTGTTTTGATTCAATATTCCTGCTTGTGAAAAACAAGTTGTCAGAAGTCATTTTTTTGTGAATATTGAAGAATAGGCAAAGTGGTAAACCACGAAAGAAGAGATTGTTAAATCACTGATTAATGACTTAGTAGTGGTGTTCATATGAGTGGTACGGGTTGACTGAAACCGGCTCACAAAATGAAGTACTAGGTCAATATTATTTGTCAGGCATAGTTAAACTTGCAAGTATCCAAGTCCTTTGTCTGCCGGCTATAATCAAAGTTCTCCAATCAAAAAGTAATGTGCTTTCAAAGAAAAGATAAAAAAAAGAGGGAAGATGCAATTCAAGTAATATAGAAGAAAAAAAAACTAAAAAAACAATTAAAATATTTATTTTTTTCATATATAACTAAACATTCACATAGAACACAGAAGAAAAGCAATTAGAATGTATCATTTTTTCATATACAGTAAAGCTAATTAAAATTTAATATAGGAGCACGAGAGAAAGAGATGAACTTATATAAAAATCTGAAACAAAAAATGAAGACTGAACTTAATCCAATTCCTAGACCCCTTAGATCAAACTATAGAGGGCGATTCTACCAAAGTAACCAAAAAAAGAGAAAAAAAAATCAAAACGAGTACAAAATCCCTAAAGAATTAAAGAAAACAAGAAGAAAATATTGTTGATCATGCAACTATCAGCAACTCATGGTGCATTTCTAGAAACAGAAAAGGGAAAACACTTCTAACCATGCTATTTAAAGGATTTCTAGACATTCTTAGTTATAAAAAGGAAAAAAAATTGCTTGAATTTCACAAAATGATAATGAATCACACAACAACGAAGAGGAATGACAGAAAATGGTTATCTCAAGAGATCTATGCTCTCAAAAGACTTACCACCAATCTCTCTCTCTCTCTCTCTCTCATATACACACCCATGGGACCAACGCCTCTGCATAGTTGCAAAATCCTCTTTCACCACTTTCCTTCTTCCAAAACCGATATCGACAACAATCCACCCTCGCCAACATCCCAATCTCCTACCACAAGCAACACAATACCACCCTACCCATGGCCCAAAGCATCACCACTAAGAAGAAGAAGAAGAAGAAGAAGAAGAAGAAGCGTCTTCTCCTCCTATCTCCCTAAACTGAGGGCGGCGTTGACGTCCAGCCTCCATGCGAGCAACTCGCCTGCTACCCTCCACACGTCAGCCGGCACCGTCACCTTCCCTCCCCTCCACTCCACCTTCACCATGCATGCCAACACCTTCCCTTCCTCCTCCTCCCCCACCTCTACCTTCCCTCCCGTCCACAGCACCACCGCCCCTCCCCACCACACACCATCTTCCGATACGCGTCGTTGGTCCACCCCACCGACCCGTCTGGTCCCGATACGAATCCGGTCATCGGGTCCGACTCCATCGTCCTCCTCACCTCTCCCTCCGTGCGCCCCGAGACGCTGGCGCCTCCGGTACGCACTCCACCGTCACGCACGATCCCACGAACAAAATCGGCGGAGGCGACGACACCGTCGGGGGCCGTGGGAGCGTGCATCGGCCGAGCGTCAGGTCCAGAGATGGAGACGCCGCCGCTGCGCCCCTCTGGCGGCACCTCTTCCTTGCCCTCGGCCGGTTTGGGCACGATAGGCCGGAAGGACCTTCGGCCCGAATCGGTCGACGCAGCACGAACCGGGCGCCCTCCGCTTCATCATCGAAACCCTAACACCGTCATTGCCCCCGCTGTCCTTTTCTACCCGAACACGCACTTTCACCTTCGTCCTAGCTGGTCGACAAGTGAGGGCACTCAAAGAGACGCACATCGATCCGCCGCGTGGAATAAAGCTCGTTTCTCATTGGTAGAATGGTTCTCGGTGGGCCCCGATCGCTCCGTGGCAGGAAACGTGGCGTGATCTTTGGTTGATGTGACCTGGAACTTTGTTGACAATGTGGACTAATGGGAGGACCTTGTTGAGGGATTGAGGTGCTCCCCGTTTCGCTACACCATTTTACTGAGAGATCTGCGTCGTACACGTGGCCACCTAAGTTGGTTTCGACCGGACGGCAGCAAAAACGATGTTAGATCTTGGCCAGATCCCTGACGTAAGTACGACTTCACCACTTGATGCGGATCTCGCGGGTTGCCCGTCTCTTTTTCATAAATGACATCTATGTTCCTCTAATTATCCAAATGGCTGACGTACGACGAGGGCCAGGTTCGCTTTGTATCGAGTGGGGCTCGCCACACCGACTCGGACCAGGGCTAGGCTGGGTCTGTCACCTTGAACCGAGCTCTTTTGTTGTCCAAACTAAACCAACTTGGTTGGCTGACTCCGGGGGCAATTTTCAGTTTGGAAGTATATGATTTGTGTGTATGCCCGCGCTGGGGTTAGGCAGACCCCTATCAGAACAACAACCGCCCCATGTGGCAGAGGGATTCGATCCTGGACCTTCAGCTTGACATAGGACCTCACTTACCACATGGGATACCACCTCGGTGGTAGATGACATAGAAGTTACAAGAATGAAAAATGAATAATTGGAACTAAGTTGCTGAATGATGCACAACCCCAAAAGATCTATAGTTTGGGGGAAATATTGCTTACACTCTTTGGTTGAACTCGTAAGAGGAGGCCATTTTATCCCAAATCTATGTGAGGGCCATGGTGGGCACGTGCCCTCCTCGACTCCAACTCATCTCTCTCTCTCAAACGCTGCTCTCCTCTCTCTGACTCGATCCTCTTGCAGCGTTGTTGTGCTACTGTCCACTAGAGCAGCACTAGTAGTGCCAGTGGCCCTACGTCCACCATCCAGTAGCCTCCTTGGCGGCACATGATCCAGTAACCATTCCCCCCCACCCACTCTCTCTCTCTCATGAACAGATCTTCTTCCTCTTCTTCTTCTATTTCTTTTCAATCTATTTTTCAAATTAATCATTTTCATAAATGAATGCTTGATAAGGTTTTGATTTTATAAGTTTTTTTTTTCAATTAGCATAATGTATGATGTTTTTTAGGGTTTAGGGTTTTGATTTATTTATTTTTTTAAATAGCATGAATGTTTAATTAGAGTTTTTGGGTTGTGTGTGTGTTTTTCAATTAGCATTAGGCATGACTCCATAAATAATGAATGCTTGATTTTTTGTTGGAATATTAAGTTTTTTTTTTTTGCTTTTTTAATTAACATAAATCTATGATTTTTTAAGGATTAGGGTATTTATTTGGATTTTCCCCAAATCGCATGAATGTGGTTTTAGGTTTTTTTTTTGTGTTTTTAAATTTTCAATTAGCATTAAGCATGATTCAACAATGAGTGTTTGATTTTGGTTATTGAACCCCTGCATCTCTCTTTTTATTGAGTTTAAGTTTTTTATTTTGGCTTCTCAAATGACATGAATTTGATTATACTTTCTAGGTATTTTTTTATTTTTTGTTCATCAACATTAAACATGAATGCCGTGCTTTGTTTTGGTTAGCATTTTAGGATTTTTTTTTAATTAGCTTGTCCATGAGTGATGTTTGTTAGGATTCAGTGTTTTGATTTATTTTTTTCTTAATGACACAAATTTGTAATTATGGTTTTAAGATTTTTTATGTATATATTTTTTTTTCAATTACAATTAGGAATGAATTCATGAACAACAAATGCTTGATTTTGATTAAAATATTAGGGCTTTTTTTATCAATTGTCATAATCTTTGATGTTTGTAGGAATCAGGGCTTTGATTTATTTTTTTTAAATGACATTATGGTTTTACCCTGTAGCCGGCTGGGTTGCTCTGGGGGTCTGGCCGAGACTATGGTTTGTGTTGTGAAGGCTTTACTAAAATGCCAAGCCACACCCTATCTCGGTCACATGGTTTTACCTGCTGGCCCGGGCTTCCACCGCATCAAGCTTGCCCTTGTGGACGGTTTTTATTTTTTTAAATGACAGCATGAATAGATGAATAATGAATGCTCAATTGTGGTTAGAATATTATATTTTTTTTATCAATTAACATAAAAGAGAGATCTATGATTTTTAATTGGATTTAATGTTCTTGATTTGCATTGTTTCAAATGACATGAATGTTTAATTATGGTTTTGGGTATTTTGTGTTTTTAGCTTTTCAATTAGCATTTTATTAACAATAATCATGATTCTATATGTGATTTCTATTAGGACTTTAAGGATTCTTTGTGTTTTCAGTTAGCAATAATTATGACTCCATGTTTGATTTCTGTTATAATTTTAAGGTTTTTTGTGATTTTTTTAAAGATTTGTTTTAGGCTTTCATATAGCTGTACTTTTATGGAGGTAGTTTGACCATTCAATTATTTTTACATTATAGACATCAAATTGATATCGCAGACTTGGAACTTCATTTATCGAAAGGTTCTAGAGAGACTATATCAATGAGGCTCATCATTAATATGTTTACAAACTTCATTATTTTTACATCACACATATTTAATGTTTGAATTTAAGGTTATTTACAAAAAACATGCTCATTTTTCACTGATAATTCAGATTAATACCCCAGAAAGCTAGCAATTCAAATACATGCTTCACTAATTTGATGGTTAACCAAAACCATACCTTTAGTTTCTTAGACTGACGGTTCACATTCTCATTTCAAATTTTCACTTTATCCTTATTAAAGAAATTAGCTTTTTCCTTCCATGTTTGCTTCTTTATCTTATCTCTTTTCTAATTCATACTTGTAAAATACCATGTTTGCCCCATCTTCTCCATTTACGCATACATGAGTCTCCATCTTCCACAAGCAATGTAAAACCTAATTTTTTCAGAGAAAAAAAAACTTTTGCACTCGGGGCGGATCCGACCCGGACCCGTAACCCATTAGGGTTATAAACCGTTATCGTGAGGGTTTTAAACCCTCGCCTTTTTTTTTCTTTTCTCCCCCCCTTAGCTGCTCTGTTTCCGTCCTCTCCTTTCTCCATGGAAAAGGAAACCCCGCTGGGGTTTCTCGATTCATGCCTCCCCTTGGGCCCTTTAAGAGGCCGTGCAGAGGGGAAAGAGGGCACATGCGCTTCTTTCCTCCTCTCCCTCCCGATCGCCCTTTTCTCTCTATCTCGCTCTCCCTCGATTCCTCGGAGCTAGCCCAAGTCGCCCTCCCATTCGGCGTTCCCTGAACACCAACGACTCCTTGTGGGCGGCTACGACCCCAACGCCATCCCCTCCCTCTTCTCCCAACCGTTGTTGCCTCTGCCATTGCCGTGACCTCACATGTAAAAGCTCCCCTTGATTTCTTTTTTCTTTCCTCTCCCTCTCCTCTGTTACCGGCCAGAGGGTCGACAGGCGGCCGGTGACCCTGTTGTGCCTTCCCCCCCCCCTCTCTGGTTGTCGTAGAGTCGACAGAGGGCTGACGACCCCTGTCGGACCGGCCATTCCTCTCTGTGGTTGTCGGAGGACCGACAACCTCTGTCGTGCCCTCCCCCTCTCTTGTTTGTTGGTCAGAGAGCCGGTAGGAGGTCGACAACCCCCTCTCACGCTCTCTCCCTCTAGATCCCGACAGGTATGGGTTCACCCCCTGCAGCCTCTAGGAGTCTGGCTGACAGAGGCATGGCCCCTGTCGCCTCTCGTATCCGGTAGACAGGGGTGAGGCCCCTGTCACGTCCCTGTTCTGGCCGGCAGGAAGAGGCAATGCCCCTTCTTGATTCCCCATGCGAGTGGGACCAAACAGATCTCCTCGGGTCTTGTTTGGTAAGAGTTATTAGTTCACGTTACCCTGTGTTGGGACGTTGTATGTCCAAAGCCCTATGGTGTCGAATCACGAGTTGGGGGCGACCCCTAACTCGGTCAATGCTTGCAGTATGTTAATAATCATGTTCGTTTGTTTGCAGTTTGTATGACGAACCCCGCTTTGGCTTCGTGGCCTGAGCCTTGCATCATCTACGCTCGTAGACACTCGTAGCGATGCAACCTCCCAAGGTAGGGTGAAGTCGCGCAAAAAGGGCAGCAAATGAACCAAATTAAGTTGAAATAATTAAAATGGCCATGGTAGATATGCTTAGATTTATTTTTAGTTTTTCTATACTTATTTTGTGTTGCGTATTTACTTGTCTGCATGTTTATGGGTCGAGGTATAGTTTCGTTCCTCATGCATTATTTGCATATTTGCTAACTTGCACAGATATGTAGCCGAGGTGTGGTTTCGTACCTCATGCATTATTTGCGTATTTACTTGCCTGCACGTTCATTTGGATGAGGTACAATTTCATACCTCGTGCATTACTTGTGCCCTTATTTGCTTGCCTGTACATTTGGCCGAGGTACAATTTCATACCTCATGCATTACCTACATATTTATTTGGACGAGGTACGGTTTCATACCTTGTGCATTGCTTATTCACTTTACGCTTGATATGTGGCTTTGCAAATTGAGTGTTGCTTTGTACTTGCCCCCATGCTATAATGTGCATATGCTCACATTTGTGGTAAAGATGTACTTACATGAATGCAGCTTTGTTCATATCCTATTTTCACACATTTTCAAAATAATGGAAGTTGTGTTGTGCACTATAGTTCTTTAAAAAAAATGATTCCTTACATGAATCCAGTTTTCTTCAAAATGCGTGATATGTTGACATTGAGGTAAAATGGGATGCAAGATCCATAGTGATCTCATATGTGGGAATGACACAATATTGT
This sequence comes from Nuphar pumila, assembly GCF_984573655.1. Taxonomy (NCBI): domain Eukaryota; kingdom Viridiplantae; phylum Streptophyta; class Magnoliopsida; order Nymphaeales; family Nymphaeaceae; genus Nuphar; species Nuphar pumila. The sequence continues at coordinate 122,081,806 of NC_143252.1, read as the reverse complement.
ACTATGGTTTTAAAAGATAAAACGTGTTGAATGAGCACTTTGGTATTCCTTGAATCTTTGTGAGATTTTGCATTGGGGTTCATCTGAGAAACCTATACCTCTTCGTCGTAACATACTTGTCGACATGCACAGTATGGTAGTACTACGATGATCGGATGAGAGATCCGAGGCGATCTCGTATTGTGCAATATGCCATTGTTATTAATATAATTTAAAAGACTTGATCTAGTCAAACTGAGTAATTATTATATATATATTTTTTATGAAAGATAAGTGTTAGGGTATCTTTTGAGAAATCGTTTCTCTTTTTATCGTAGTCGTACCTTTGGACATGTACGTTATGTTGGAGTTACGATGAACGGATGAGAGGTCTGTGAAAACCTCAAAATGTATTTTGGTACATTATTGTAATCATATAATGTTGTTATTCGCCTAACAGGCAAGAGGCTTGTAAGGGTCTAAAAGACCAGAGCATGACAAGTTTTAACTTGAATGGCTACACTATGTATTATTGGCAAAGCAATGTTGTGAGGATTCCCTTTGAAAAATTGATATCCCTCTCATTGTAGTTGTACTTTTGAATAGGTATGTTGCGTACTACGATGAGTAGGATGAGAGGTCTATGTCTACCTTGAACGTGCAATGACATATGTTTGAGACCACAAAATGATAACGTTTTTACTATCATAATAAGTTGACCCCTCTCATCGTGGTTGTACTTTTGAACATGTATGTTACGTACTGCGATGAGTAGGATGAGCGGTGTGTAGTTGCCTCGAACGTGCACTGGCACGTATGAATCACCTAATGGTGATGGTTTCACCTTTACAAGCAAGATGCTCGAGTGGGTCTAACAAATCAGAACATGCGGAATGGGGGCAGTGGTTAAGAAAGAGAACATGATGGTATAAAACTGTTGACTCCCTCCAAGAGAGAGAACATGATGGTATAAAACTTTGATGGACATGCCATTAATGGTTATTTCAGGCAAAAGACTCAGCTTTACCAGTCATCAGAGTTAGGGAAAATGAGCTACAAAGATAGCTTTCAGACCACTTCTGCAGAAGTTTGGATGCATCCACGGGCCACCTATGTCTTTGGTGATTTACTCTCTTGGTCACTGGTCGTCCCCTTAGGAGTGAGCTCAGTCAGCCATCCGAGTTATCTAAAATAAAATAAACCCCCAGACTGGTCTCGGCTGTTTCTATATTTCGTGCCTTGCGCATACCCGCCTGACCAACTAATATTAAAACATAAGTTAACCAATTCACATTATTTGAGATGTGTGGGCTGTGACATGACTTGCTTGTTTACTCAATAGTTCAATATACTACTCATTGAATTATGCATGCCTGTTATAGCGTTACACTAGTTCTTTGCTAGTGATAACTAGCTGCTTGAACTAGTTAAATGCTTATGATAATAGCATTTTGCTAGTTGCAATATGATGCATGTGACTTGCTTTACTACTTGGTTAAACTATTCGTGCTTGTTGTAATGTAGCACTTATTGGCTTGAGTCTCTTATGACTAATGTGAATGCTTACAACTCGTAATCTATGAACTATTCATATTTTATGGCCAATGCAATTGCTTGATTGTGCAATTGCTTATAGTTTGTAATTTGCACACAACCTATACCTTATGATTGGTAGAATTGCTTGCAATGTAATGACTTACAAATCGTAATCTACAAATTGTTTACAACTAGGACTAATGTATCTGCTTACAGTCTGTGATTAATATAACTGCTGTCATGCGATTGCCTACCACATATAACTTATAAACTGCTTGTGGTGCAATTACTTATAGCTTATGATTTACGGACTGCCTGCGCCTTGTATTAATAGAACTGTTTGTTGTGTAATTGCTTGCACCTCATGATTAATGTATTTGATTGTCGTAAAATTGTGTATGTCTTGTGTAAAATGAACTCTTACCCTGTGATAGTTGATAGCTCACTTGATTTTATAGTAAATTGCTCACATTGAAAACCTTTATTTGTTTGCATACTCAATTTTTCATGTTAGAAATACTTATTCATTTGTATAGTCTATTATATAACTCATCGTTTGTTCTAAATTGCTTATTTAAGTTATATATTACCTCACTTGTGCACTTATCATTTTTTTGTAAAACTGACTCATTTTATGGGCATGTAATGTTTTCAGACTGTGATGGCACAATGGCGTGATGAGATCAAGATGAGACTATTTCCCTAATGTTTCGCTTTTGAGAATATTTTGGTAAGTTTGCATAAAAGTTTTCTTGAAATCTCTTCTTTGCACAAGTCTTAAACTATTAAAAAATATATTTTTATAATCTATTTGATTTCTTAAATGTACGGTGTTGCAAATCCGTTGTGCAAAAGAAAGTTTGCGCTGTAATGCACCCAAGGTCCAATGACTAGCCATTTTAAACACCATTTTTCGCTGAATTATTATTTAAAAACTCTAATAAATAAATGATTACAAAGCTTTCCACATTTTTATAAAAAGTTTCAAGTCCCGAATTTTTGGGGCATTACAACCAAGCTTAGAACTTCATAGAAGATATGGATTCACGAAAGACAACAGCCATGTGTGAGTGGGTCTCTTCAAACCTCCATGTCACTTTTTGAATTAGCCATTCTTTTGATGATTTTGTGTTGTAGAGGGGCTTCAGATCTAGTTGAAAATAGGTGAAAAAAAGAAGAAAATAGAGGAAAGCCTGCAAATTTCTTTAGGTTGAGCAATCACCCACTTGAAAATGGCGATTTTGATCGATCAATACTATAGATAGGACCAAGACTTCCAAGCAGAGAGAGAGAGAGTAATGACATTACTTAATTAGGATAAAATTGGTAGTTATTAACTATGGTTAAAATGAGGGTAGTTACATAAACTTAAGTATGCATTTGAATTATAAGTGTTTTTAAGTATGAATTTGAATTTAAAAATAAACTGGGTATGTTTTTGCAAATAACCTGTGAATTTTACTCAAGTTCTCTTTTATTAATTAAATGCTTATTTACCATTAGTATATATCTTTAGGTGGATTTTGAAAAACATTGGTTGGTTGATAACTTGATTAGAGAAATAGACTAATAGTCAAATCGATTTCATTTAACTATGTTATTATACAAACACAGTTTATTAGTAATTATTTTTTCATTTTTACTGTACTCTTGTGCCCACCCTAATTTACAGTGTTGGCTCCATCCGAATATACATAAACACTTTTTTTACTCGTGGAGTGTGACCAACATTTTTCCCTATAATTGGTTATGTCATATGCTAAATATAACAACAAAGAAAAAAAAAGGGAGACAAGGGAAACATAGACTATTGCAGCAGCAGGGCTGGTTTCTGGTTTGAATCATATCAAAGGCTACCCCTAGGTTGCCTATGAAAAGCCCAAAAACATAAAGGAAACAACTCATGGAAAATGAATAGAAGATCAAACTTTGATGACTAGGGACTTCAATATCTTTTACTCACTTCATCCTCAATGCTATATTTTTCTCATGAGGATGATACTTTTTTCTAATGAAAAACTTTTCATATGAAAATAAAATGGTAGGAAGAACTTGACATCATGCTTGTTTCATTGATCCGGAAACTTTATATTAGAAAGATATGAGAAAATCTAAAACCACCATGTGAAGTGGGTGGTAGAACAATGTTCGGGTCTCTTCTTCATATACCCAAACCACATAATTTGAGTATGGTTATTAGTCAGGTCCATCCAGGATGTAGGCCCAGGTCCGAAATATCTGTGCCTACAAGATATGTTCTATTTGATTTTGCATCCCTAGGAAGGGGCGGTCTTTTGTTTTGAGAGAAATTTTCACCAGGACAGCAGTCATATTGTTTAAAGATTCTACCCACACTTTGTTGAATACAAATTTGAAATTAAGTTGAAATAAGGAATAGTGTCATCCAAGTGAATCAAGTCTTATTTCATGCAAAGATGGTAATTTATCTTGATCTTGAAGAATTCAGATTCAAATTGGATGACATAAAACATAATTATAGTATCTGTTGGTTACAGTTGGATGTATGTGAACCATATTCCAAATTTTTAGAGTTTCTTTTTCCTTATGTAGGGGTTAGCAAAACTTTTCGACCCTGAATTAGGCCAAAAAATTTGGGCGGCATTTGAAAATTTCCCTAAACTTAAGTATGCATTTGAATTATAAAAATAAACTAGATATGTTTTTTTTTAAATAACCCTTGAATTCTCTTTCATTATTTAAATGCTTATTTACCATTAATATATATCTTTAGGAGGATTTTCAATGCTTGGTAACTTGATTAGAAAAATAGACTAATTGTTAAATCTATTTCATTTAACTATGTTATTATACAAACATATTGTTTACATGTTTATTAGTAATTTTTTTCATTTTTATTGTGTGCTTGTGTCCACCCTAGTTTAGATTCGGCTCCATCCTAATATATATATAAACACTTTTTCATTAGTGGATTTAGAATCCACGAGTGTGACCAACATTTTCCCTATAATTGGTCATGGGTCATATGCCAAATGATGACAGCAAGGAAAAAAGAAAAAGAGAAACAAGGGAAACATAGGTTACTGGGAAGCAGATCAGGTCATGCTGAACATGAGCATTTTTGCTCATGCCGACCACAGCATGGTAGGAGGTAGGGGTGGAAAAATCGGACACGACCCGCCAACCAGCTTCTTAGGCGGGTTAGGGTTTGGCTTAAATGGGTTCATGTCATAAACGGGTCGACCCACCTAACCCATTTATTAAACAGGTCGGGTTCGTGTTAGGGGTATGCCGACCCGGCTGACCCGTTTAATAAACGGGTTAGGCAGGCGGGTCAACCTGTTTAGCCAAACCCGACCCACCAACCCGTTTACCCGACCTCTTTATTGAATGGGTTAACTGTGTCATGTCGGGTTACTCGTTTAATAAACGGGTCGGGTTCGTGTTGAGGTATGTTGACCCGCCAACCCGCCGACACGACCAACCCGACCCGATTGCCACCCCTACATAAAACGTGATATGATGCACCCATCTTGGATGAAACCCCAATCGCAAGAGGGAGCTCTCCAGGAACTGACACGAAACTTTATCATAAGCTTTCAATAAGTCCAACTTCAAACAAAGAGTTGAGATCTTACTCTTATCAATAGAATAAAAAACTTTATGAGCAAGCAAAATACTCTCGTGAATATCTTTACCCTTTAGGAACACTCCATGATTCACAGAAATCATTCTCTACAGAATCGATCTCATCTGATTCACCATCACTTTAGATATAATCTTATATAAGAAGTTGTCGAGTGCAATAGGGAAAAAATCCTTTAAGTTATTGTGCACCAAGGAATTTAGGATTAAGAGAAACCAACGTAGAATTAACATTCTTAACAATCTTACCCTTTGCAAAGAAGTCTTTGATGGCTGCAATAATATCTTCACTCACAATATTCCGATAATTTTGAAAGAATTAATAGCCCAGGAAAGCCATCCAGTCATGGGGCCTTCTCCCCCATTAGCTTGAAAAACAACAAATTTAATCTCCTCACTCGGAACATGGGCAGTGACGTAGATGATCTTAGCTTTTATTGAAAATAATTGCTAATTGCAAGTTAGATAATATAACATGGCCAATTTACTGTTCACTCGACACTTTTTTCTTTTGTCGTCTGAGTTTTCGGGCGACAACCGACATGATGCCTGGTTTTTCTAGGCGACAACTTACATGGCACCTGATTTTTCTAGTTGACACATATATAGACAAAATGATTTAAAGAAGGTGCCTACTTTTGTAGGGGACAAGAGGGCAAAGGTGTTAAGTAAATAGTAAATTGGCCATGTTTGTTATATTTTAAGTAGTAAATTAGCCATGTTTGTTATATTTTTTGAAGTTGCAGTCAAAACTCAAATTTGTGCCAAAAGTGAGTACCATCTACATCATTTTCGGTAGAAGTTATTATGGTTAACTATGGTAATTGTAAATTTGTAAAATGTTGTGGTAATTATAAAAGTTTACTATTTTACTAGTTCTAGTCTGGGTTTGATACTTTTATGGTATCCAGTATGACCCAGGTACAGTTTTGCTTATGGTAGGTCCAGTCAGACATGAACCTAGATCTAGCGTCGGCACTGAGTCAGTTATGGGTCTAGACCCACTAGATCAGTGAAGGCCTGATCGGCTAGCGACCTTGAAATCCATGGCATCTTATGTTGTTACACTACAAGAAAAACGTTAATTAGCGACGGCAATTTGCGATAGATTATTTTCGTCGCAAATTTGCAGCGGATTAGCTAGAGAAAACTAGTTATCCCTAAAATTGGAATTAGCTACGAAATTAGCGACGGAAAATTTCTGTCTCAAAATCCGTCGCTAATTAGCGACAGAAACATTTCATCGCAAACTCCGTTGCAACTTCGCGACGGATGAGCGACAAAATTTTTTTCATCGCTAATTAGCGACGAATTTTAAGACAAAAAATTTCTATCACTAATCCTTCACTATTTTTTTATTTAAAACTGCCCATTTAGGGTGCAAAATTCTCATCTCTCTTTCCCCAAATATCGCCACCTCCGAGCCCTTTAAGAGCATCACTGGAGGTGAGGGTGGGCTCTCAGCGCCGCGCCACTCTCCTCCTCCCCTGCTTTCCTCCCTCTCCTCTGCGCCACATGACCCATCTCCCCTTCTGTGCCGACGACCTCCCCCTGCCACCGATCCTCGCAGCATCGCCGGAGCCCCAACGCCGTAGTCATTCAGGTAACCCCCTAGATCCCTCTCTTTCTCATGCTCTCTGTCTCTCCCTGCGCCCCGTCTCCCTATCTATGTGCTCGCTCTCCTCCCCTGCTCGCCCCTCTCCGGCTTCTATTGTTCCCCTTGTGGCCGCCGACGACCTCCCCATTGTCATCTCTCTGTCTCTGTCGCCTTTCTTCCTCATCTCCCTACATGTGTCGGCGATGCCTGGCATCCTCTTGTCACCTTGATCGCTGCTGTCGTTGCTCAGGAAGCTTTGCCGGTGCCTCCTCGCCGGGCGACCGACCCCTGTCCGACCACCTTTGGTGAGATCCCCCTTTGTGTAACCGCTGGCCACTTCCGATCTCCTCTTTGCATCCCGTCTTATTCCTCTTCTAAGCAGTCGCCGACAATCGAAGCCGTCGGCGACCTCCGTGCACCTCTGACGACCTCGGTACCCCTCGACCCCTGCCATGCACCCCCTTCCGGCAGAGGGCTTTGCCCTTGCCACTCGCTCTCTGGCAGATCGGCAGGGGCTGAGCCCCTGCCGACTGAGTTCTTTTGGTGGGTCGACAGGGGCTGAGCATTTTCCTGAGAATTTTCTGGCAGTTCAAAATTTAAAACTTATGATATTTTCCTGAGAATTTTCTGAGATTTTTTTTGAAAAAAAAAATCTTTCAAGAAAAACCTTGTCGAGAGTGACATTGGCGACTATAATTTTAAAAGTATTGGATGATGAAAACAATGCATTCAGTAATAATTCTGTTGTTGCATGTCGTACGTCAATTGGTTGCTTCAATTAACTAGGTGTTTTCTATAATATGAGAATTTGAAGTATACTGCTATATTGTGTAGTGGCAAGTAACAAAGAAATTATTAGATATATAATTTGTGGTAGAAATGCATACGTGAAGATAGATGTCTGAGTTGCACCTTGACAATTTGTCCAATTTATTTTGATACAAAGTTTTCTTTGCTTTTCAAAATGAAAAAGTGAAGAAGAGGGAGATAATCAAGAAATGTTGTCTGAGATGGTTTGTGCAGGTCACTTTTAGACCTTGAACAATAATGATAAAAAAAGGAGGACATAGTACATGATGGAGAAAGTATGAAAAGGAGACCAGCAAAGACTTTTTTTTCTGTATATTAATTGCTATTATTGATTTGGGGTCTCTGCCCTCCTTTCGTCGTGCTTTTGCATTTGCTTATTTCCTTAAGCATACATTTTTACCATCAGATTGTTTGACTATTATCTTCATTATTGCTTGTAATCACCAAACCTGACTTTTATAGATTCTTTAACATTGTTTGGTTTCTTGACCATACAAGAATAACCATTAAGGTTATAATTCAATTGCCATTTGAAAACTCATCTCCTTTAAACCCATACAATTAGTTGGTGTGCTATCGATCCTAATGGTTCTTTCCATTGTGAGAAACACTTGAAAAATAGGGAACTATCCTTTTCCATATTATTGTTTATCTGCCTATCCTGAAGTGTCCCGTTAGATTGTTTCTCTTCAAAACTGATGAGTATGCTTTCCTTAAATTGATTTTTTTACTTCTCTTTCTTTGCTATGTACAGAGGGGCTTGACAGCTACAAATGTTTTTGCTGTAAAGTGGATAGAGACTGGTGTAATACACTTTAGCATGACTGTTTCATATTATGGGTTTGTTAGTGATGGTAATTCATTAACCGTGCTTTGTTTGCTAGTGAACATTTGATTGCTGTTAAATAAATATTGGATGCTTCTAAAGCCCTTCTATTGCTTTGTTTTGTTGCACATGGTTCTCTATTGGCACATAAAAGAGTAGATGTTAGCTTGATTCTCCTCTTGACATGGGTCATATTTGCTTTCTGCATTTCGTAGATGTAATAGACTTAAAATTGCCAACTTAGGTGGTCTTGTCACTAATGCAAGTATCTAAGAAATAAAACATGAACATTCATTAAATAAAAAATTAACATTAACAACGAAATGCATATTAGCATTAACAATATCATGTCATAATTAGAAAATGTATTTTAGCATTAACAACCAAATGCTAATATATATATATATATATATATATATATATATATATATATATATATATATATATATAGAAAATACATGTTTTCATTTTATCAAATCTGGGTATAGTTTTTCTTATAAAAATCCAGTTAAACCTGAATCTTGATCTGATACCTACATTACTTAGTCGGATTTAGGTTTGGATCCACTCATTTTAACATAGGTCCAACTGATGAGTTGTGGAGCCTGATTCAGAGTTTTTGCCCTTGCAGTAAGGGGGGTCCGGGGGCTCCCCCCCCCGACGCGGGTCCCGGTTTGAGGACTTTGACCCTCATTTGACTAAAAAATTCAAGGTGTGTACTCCTTGGCTTGAGGCACGACTTGCCTCGAGGCGTGCACCTTAAGGCGTATGAGGCGCACGCCTCAGAGCTGTTGCGCTTTGTACATGCGCCTCAAGGCATAAAGCCCCTCGCCTTGAGAAGAGGCATGCTTTTTGCGCCTTGAGGCATATTTTAATAACACTAACAAACAACATTTCAGGTCAGTTTGAGTTTATTTTTTTCTTTTTTTAAAATTTTTGCGACGAATTAGCGATGAATATTATCTGTCACTAATATTTAGCGATGAATTTTTGATGTTTTGAGATAGATTATATTCCATCGCTATTTTAGCGACGGAATATAATTCGTCGCAAAACCAAATCAGTGCTTATTTAGCGACGAACTCGCAATGGAATATGTCATTCGCTAATCCATCACAAATTAGCGACAAAAGTAGCAACATATAAGTTCTGTCGCTAATCAGCAACCAGGAAATTATGACGGACGATATCCGACGCTAATCCGTCGCTAAAATATTTAGCGACAGATTGGCGACAGATATCGTTCGTCACCAATCCACGTTTTTCTTATAGTGTTATTTGGCTTAAAATATAACCTTTTGAAACCAAGTTTTTTTGGCAAAATAACCCTTTCTTATTACTAGTTGTTTGAGAAAGTCTTTTGGAGGGAAAAGCCCATTTTATGAAAAATGTTTTGTCCTGTATTGATCATTATTGAAAAACTTTATAAGTTTATAATGAAAAAAGTTGCCTTAGAAGGCAAGGTCCTCAAGGGAATTAGATATTGGGCTTGTTAAATGCTTGTCCAATGAACTTTAAATATTAATATTAATATTAATATTTAGATTTGGATCCAGACCCAAACCCAAACCCAAACCCAGACCTGGTCTTGGCCCTGGGTTTGGCTTTGACCTTGACTTTGACCTTTAAAAGTTTTTAAAAGGTCCTTTATGACTTTTTTGGAAGGCAACACTTATCCTTTTTTGATAGCTTCTATGTGTAAGCACGTTGAAAGGTCAGTGTCATGTGACGTCCATGTTGGGATGGTGGCCGCCCATGATGTGACACTAGTGACACATGACATCCATGTTGGGATGGTGGTCGCCCATGATGGGACTCTAGTAACATGTGGCATTCATGTTGGGATAGTGGCCGCCAATGATGGGACGCTAGTGTTACGTGGCACCCACGTTGGGTCGGTGGCCGCCAAGGATAAGCGAGTTACCTTGTACCACTTGGTTTGGTATACCCGAACTACCTAATATGGAAAAAGATTTTCAAAAAATGAGTTAACTTCTTTCAATTTTTTGCTTTTTTCTAAGTCTCTCTACTACTCTCTCTACCTGTGAAGTTGTTTAGGGTAATTGTGTCATGATGAATAACCTAGCCAGTGCCAGAAGAGGTTAGTATTGCACGAGAGGTGCAGACTTGGTTGTATCTTGAAAGTGATGTTGTGTTTAACTCTAATGCATCTGGGCTAAGTCCTGGTGGGGCAACTATCGCTTTCAAGATAGTGCCTTTATTGCAGGCCTCCAAGCTTCAATCTCAACGATATGAGAAGATTTCTACCATATATCCAATAATTTCAAAGTGACATGTCTAGCTTCATGGCGTCTACTGTGAAGATCAAGAACCAGGAGATTCTCAAACTGTCTCAGTTCGATGAGACTAATTTCAAACGTTGGCAGAACAAGATCATGATCTTCTTGATCATGGCCAAGGTGGGGTACATGCTCACTGAACCATGTCATCCTAAATGAGAAGAGACCATTGTTGAAAACAAGAAGTGCCAGAAGTGGATGGAAGATGACTATATGTGCCGAGGGCACATTATGAATGCGTTGTCTGACCCCCTGTTTGATCTCTACTCTGAAGTAGTCTGCAAAAAAAATATGGGAAGCTCTTCAGAGCAAATACAATACAGAGGATGAAAGTAGCCGCAAGTTTCTAGTTAGTAAATATATGGATTTCATATTTATTGATAACAAACCACTTATACCCCAAACTGATGAAATGCAATTGTTGGTTCATTAGCATAGGGTTGAAGGTATGAATCTTTTCAAGTGGCAACTATAATTGAAAAATTACCTAATTCATAAAAAAGCTATTGTAATATGTTAAAACATAAAAAAAAGACTTCACTTTGGAACAACTTCTTTCACATCTTCGTATTGAAGAAGAAACATGTCATAGAGACAAAAAAAAAAGTCAAAGAAGTTGGCATCAAAAGTAAATATGATGGATCATAAGCCAAGATTCAAGACTGGTTTGAAATCTAAAAACAAGAAACTCAAACATTTTAAGAAATCTAAACGTGAAATTATTTCCTACTATGTATATGGCAAACCGAGGCACTATACGAGAGAGTGTCGTCATCGTAAGAGACAAGGCACAAGCTTCCAAAGAGAACCTAGTAGTTGAAGTAAGTTCTGTTTTCATGGTTCAAATGAATTATAAGTCTACAATTTATACTTGTAATAATCAGAGTATGTTTAAAACATACGATGTCATGAGGGAAGACAATCAAGTCTACATGGTAGACTCCCATCCTACAAAGGTTGAAGGAAAAGGGATTGTGGAATAAAAATTCACATATGAAAAATGTCTTATCCTTACAAATGTGTACCATGGACCCGTTGTGACTAAGAACCTTGTATCAGATTTCCAACTTATCACACATGGTTTTAAGCTTGTCTTTGAATCTGGCAATATAATATTATTGAATAATCATGTATTTGTTGAAAAATGTTTTGTTTTTTATGGATTGTTCAAACTGAATATGATCAATGATAATATCTATGTTTTTGTTTACTTGCGTGACTCTCTTGATGTATGGCATGCTAGACTTGGTTACGTGCATTTTGAATCCATTGAAAAAATGGGTAACTTAGAATTAATTTCTATTTGCAAGAAGCATGATCATTATAATATATGTGGCATGTGCATTCAAGCAGAGTTCTGTAATAAACCTTTTTATGGAGTGAAAATAAATTCTAAAATTCTTGAACTCATACATAATGATGTTTGTGATTTGAAAAACACTCCAACTCGTGGAGGTAATATGTATTTCATAACTTTCATAGATGATTTGTCAAAATTTGCTTATGTTTATCTTATGAAAAGTAAAGATGAGTCATTCAAGAAATTTAAGATTATTAAGGCTGAAATTGAAAATTTTCACAATGGCAAAATTGTTTCATTTACGTCTGACAGAAGTAGATAATATTTATCTCATGAATTTATTAAATTTTGTGAAGAACATGACATACATAGACAGAACATTGCACCTTATACTCCCGAGCATAATGGTGTTGCAGAACGAAAAAACAAAACTTTAATTGACATGATAAATGCAATGTTAATTAGTTATGAACTTAATTTTAATTTATGGGAAGAAGCCCTACTCAATGCATGTCATATTTTGAATTGTGTGTCATATTCAAAATTACATGTTACTTTATATAAATTATAAAAAAATAGAAAATCAAATTTAAGCTATCTTAAAGTTTGGGGTTGTGTAGCTTATGTTAAATTAAATGAACCCAAACAAACAAAATTAGGAGCTAAAACTAATACATGTGTTTTTATTGGTTATTCTTAAAATAGTAAGGCATATAGATTTATGAACTTAGAAACTAAAGTTATTCCTAAATCTATACAAGCTAACACTATAAAAAAAATGTTAATTAGCGACGAAAATAATCCGTCGCAAATTTGTGACGGATTAACTAGAGAAAACTAGTCGTCCCTAAAATTGAAATTAGTTACGGTATTTGCGACGAAAAAATTCCGTCTCAAAATCTATCGCTAATTAGCGACGAAAACATTCCATCTCAAACTCTGTCGCAACTTCGCGACAAATTTTTTTTGTCGCTAATTTGCGACGGTGTTTGAGACAAAATGTTTTCGTCGCTACTTTTCGATATAAAATGGCCCATCTAGGGTGCAAAATTCTCTCCTCCCTCTACTCTCTCTCTCCCCTCTTCCGCTGATTGCCCCCGCATTGCTCATCTTCTCCGCCCCCGCTCTCCGGTGACCCACCATCCGACAGCTCCCTCCCCCTCTGATGTAGCTCTCCCCCTCCCTTTGTGATTGCTCCCCGCTTGTTCGACCTATGAGCTTCGGCCTGCAGCTCGTCGAAGACCTCGCCGGCCACCTTCCTTTCTCCTCCCTCGCTTGTTCCCCCTCTGTCGCCTCTTTCCCTCGGGTGAGTCCTCTCTCTCGCTCACCGTATTCTGGCCACCCAACGCTGGCAACCCCCACTCCCTATCTGGCCCTCTTAGGTGATCTCTTCCCCTCTCTCTGTTGTCTTCTTCATCTTCTTTCTTCTTGTCTCTCTTCTCCTTCTCTGATTGTTTATGGCAAAGGGGAGGGCGCTGCTGCCCTCCCCCTCACTTGCTCTGGGTCAGGCTCAGACAAGCCCACCCCCCTCGCTTGCTCTGGGTCGGGCTCAGGACCCTCACGAGCATCTGCACCCTGCCACCTCTTTTGCTTTTGGGTTTCTGCTGGGCGCCCTACTAGCGCAACCACTCGTTCCTTCTTTTCGCTGAGAACCTTAGTGGAAGGAGGCCACCCATAGACCCCTCTTCTGCTGCTTCTTCTTCCTCCACCTGATTTTTGCCAAGAACCACCACTATGGCCCTCGCCGAAGGCCACACCGCTCTATGCCACTGTGCCCCCTCTTCCCTGTTAACTCTCGATCGACGCTACCGCCGATATCATTGAACCAGCCCCTCTCTATGTCTCTTCCCTGACGCCTCTCTCTCTGCTCTGGTTTTCTGCTGGACTCCATCAAACCGTCTGTTGGTTGGGGCTAGGTCTTCTTATTCTTATTCTTGTTTCCAGTCTTCTTTTTTTAATATTACATGAATTGATAGGGTTTTGATTTTAGTTTTTTTTTTCAATTAGCATAATCTATGACATGATGTTTATTATCTAGTTTTTTGTGTGTGTTGTGTATACTCAACTAATAAAAAAAAACGTGTTTAATGAACATGCTTAGCTTTTACTTTTTCTCCTCTAATGGATCTTTCTTTTTCTCCTCTCATCTTATTCTAAGTATTGTCATATACTTTGTGATGAACATGCTTAGCTTTTACAAAAACAATTAAAAGAAAAATGGTTATTATAATGGCTATAAGGGATTCATGAACAGAAAAACAAGGTGATTATTGACACAACCATCATAACTATGCTAGCGGATTCAAAAAAGGCAATGCAATTTCGCTATGGTTTAACTCTTTCCTAGAACTCTTATATCATTTGTGTTGTTTTGCCATAATGTGTAAGCTTGCATTCAAAAAGTCCATGTGCTTTTCATTTAACTAAACCAAAAAAAATATATTGACATTGAAGGGAAAATGCTTTCAGCTAGGTTGTGCAGGTGATGCACATTCCATCTTAATGGATTATTGTATGTATCATTTGGGCTAATATTGACTGTATTGATCCTATATTCTTAACATGATGCACAATAGATGAGACTCTAAACATAAAGTTCATCCATAATTGAAAGTTTGCTGAAGGTGGACTTAGATCATGCCCCTTTACATATTAGGTTTAATTTGAAATCAGTTCTTCTTTAACTTGTGCAAGCTTTATCACTTAAACTTGCTAAGGAGAACGTCTTTTAATGTACTTTCTTATCTTCATGCAGAGAATTCTTGATGGTGGAAAGGAAACTCCTAGCAGGCTTTATAAGTTTATTGGCCTTATGTCTCTATTTAACAGCCTAAGAATGATAGTGCAGGAACCATTTGGAGGGCACTCAATCTTGGTGCTAATGTTCGGTTTTATTTGACAGATATATTTTGTTGTTTTAGCCTTCACCATGGGTCTGTTATCATGTATTTATTTTTAATTCAAAATACTTATCAAGGTCTATGAAGATGTCCAATAATAAAAATAATGCAAGACTTGTATGTAGGCTACATGCATGTTTATTAAAATTATAAAAAACGATTGAAAAATAGTTAAATTTAAAGTTGTAGGCAGGATAGTCATTATTCACATATAAGCATCATCTTAGTGAAAGCATAGGCCAAATTGATTCATGTTAAATTCCATGCATACTTAGCATGTACATGCATAGTTATAAAACTGATTCATTTAGGACCTTTAAATCTTTACATTTCATGCATATGTCATATCCATGCATGTCATGCTAAGATCAAGAGTTATGTAAATGATCCAAATAATATTTTTATTCATTAGAATATAGTTCATGGAGGTCGCAGTGGTCGAGCACCCAGTGGTCGAGGACCAAGTGGAGGCCATGGGACAACATTAGGAAGATGTCTTTGTGTTATATTTAAATATAGGCATTCATTATGTTTTTGCTTATATGTTGATATAAAAATTGTTACTTGTTAATCTTCTTTATAGGATCCCAGCTCAGTAATCGTCAGTCTCAGCCTTCGTCTTCACGTACAACTTCGATAGGTATATCATTTTAATAATTATATACTTGATTAGTTTAAATGTGTATTGCGTGGATTTCTAACTCATTGTTTTATAGATGATGTTTCGCTTGCACATGACCCACCTACATCAGCTACTCATACACATCATGAGTCAATGCCGGTTGGTATGTATAATTCCATAATGGTTAAAGTTACTTACTCAACATGTAGATAGAATGTGTATATGGATTTTCTTATTTTTGTACAACAGTCCAAAAGAGTGGTACAGATGCTGGGTCTTCTCAGTCTGACACACGATGACTCATTGAAATAGTGTATATCGATAGTCGATCATAAGTATTTCATTGTCACTTGTCCAATACTTATCTTATAAATAGTGTATCTCGATAATCGATTGTTAATGTGTACCAATTCATATGCAGCGCGAGGTTCGAGCTACAAGAAGTGATTCGAGAAATTAGGAAGTCACTAGTTCAGTATCTTTCAGGACCGGTCACTCAATGAAAATAGTACCTGAAGGAGGTGTTGGACAGATTATAGTCCTCATCATGTTATACAATCGTTTATCATAGCTAATGTATTTCATATTTAATTTTTTGTTATAGTCATGTATACTAACTTTCTGAAATTAATTGTAGGCTTCAAATCGCTTCACGACTGCGAAGGAGGAGTAGGATGCGAGGCTAGTGTGGAAGAAGGTGACTGTCAGTTGATTTGCCGACATGCTTCACAATATAAAGACTGCAGCAATAAAAACAGCTGGTGGGATAGTTGATCCACTGCAGTGGAAGAGCCATGACCCTTCTACTATCAGGACAGATTATTGGGATGCAATGTGCAACAAGTGGGCGAGCTATACATTTCAAAACCGTTCAGCAAAGACTACACAGAACCGAGCGAAGATGCCTGATGTCCATCTGCACACAGGTGGTTTTAGGACTTTTGGGAGCCACTAGAAGAAAATGGTAACTAATCAATATATATATATATATATATATATATATATATATTGTCAAATTTATAAGTATTTTTGCATACTTTCTAATTGATTTTTTTATCATTTAACCTTGCAGGAAGCCGAAAAAGAAGGCCTTGTGCCTTACAAGGATGTGTTTATTGAAACACATAAACGTAAGAGCACAGGAGAGTTCATATCAGAGAAGGCGAGAACGACAATGATATGTATTTATTGTATTAATAAACATTATAATATACAAGTTACCATAAATTACATTATCATAAACATTGTAATTCTTAATTATTAATTCATACTGTAATCATTACTTTGTAGGAGTCATATGAGTAACAGATGGTAGAGTGATATGGCAGTGACTCTACTCAGCATCCGCCTTTTGATCATACAGCATGAGTGACTGCAATCGGTGAACCCAAAAAGGGTCGTGTGTTCGGGTTTGGGAGTAATATGAACACCACAACAGCCGTTGCCTCCTCCAGCCAGGGCTCTCAGAGTTCTCCTACCTGCATCAACTATCAGCGTCCGATTGAACCTGCTATTTCTTGGGATGGTGTCCGCCAGCTTTTTCAGAACATAATGCGTGACTTTTTACATGAAGCCATTCCCAACCTTGTCCATAATGAGTTGTACAACTTTTTTCGGGATAACAAAACTTTGTTTGCCTTCAACATGAGCTTCGATGCCCGTTAGGTACGTATAACGTTTATTTTAATACATATCTAAAGTTTCATGTCATTAGATTTCAATACGTATATGCTTATAATATTTTATTATGTCATTAATTTTTAGGGACTCTACATGTACTGTGCGTTAACCTCTGAATTTTGTTAATGTCTTTCACTTTATTGCTAGTCTATGTGTCATTCATCCATATTACTTTGATTGCCTTAGATTAGGTGCATTGCATATAATTTATTTCATTATATTTTGTTTATCAATACTAACATTTCGGTTCTCTTGTAAGATGCTGGAGATGATCAGCGTAGAGGAGCTGATGGAGGCATGGATGGAGGGGCAGATCGAGACAATGAAGATGATGATGCTCTGAATCTTGGTGAGGAGTAGCTTCATGTGTTGAATTTGTTTCACATACTTGTTATTTCAAATGAAACTCTTTGTATTTGTTCACGTACTTGTTGTTAAATTTGTTTCACTTATAACTTGTGTTAAATTTGTTTCACCTACTTTGTATATGTATTTTTTATGTGTACTTTGTCTTTTATACACAGGTTATATAAATTGTATAACGAGAAATTTTTTCTTGATATTTATATTTTAAACAAAATTGTTTTATTTTTTAAAAATTTTGTGACAGATATTATCTGTCTCAAAAACTTAATCAGTCGATGTTTTGTGATGGAATGTAATCCATCGCTAATCCGTCACTAAATTGGTGACAAAATTTAGAGACAAATACGTATTCATCGTTAAATTTTTGTGACAGATTAGCGATGGATATGTATCTGTCTTAAAACCAAATCAGTGCTTATTTAGCGACGGACTCGCAACGGATCATGGCATTTTCTAATCCGTCGCAAATTAGCGACAAAAGTAGCGACACATCAATTTTGTCGCTAATTAGTGACCAAGGAATTGTGATGGACGCTATCCATCGCTAAGCCATTGCCAATCCATCGCTAAACAGTTCAGCGATGGATTTGTGATGGATTAGCGTCGGATAACATCTGTCGCTAATCCACAGAATTCTTGTAGTGTAAGTTTAGAGAAGATCTATTTTTCAAAGACTTGCAAAATCTTTCTTTCTCCCATCGGTTTTCATGATCATGTAACCAAAAGACCTGCTTTGGAACATGAAAATACAAAACTTAGAAGAAGTAAGAGGATTAGGAAACCAAAAGATTTTAAAAAAGACTTTCATCTCTATATGATTGATAGAGATCCTTTAAGTTTTTCTTAAGCTATGTCATCACCCAATGCTGCATCTTGGAAAAAAGTGATTTTAAGTGAAATTGACTCCATATTTGAAAATAAAACCTGGGTCTTAGCATAATTACCACCAGGATTTAAACCACTTGGCTGCAAATGAATTTTCAACAAGAAATTTAGAAAAGATAGATCAAATGACAAATTTAAGGCAACATTAGTAGAAAAAGGTTTTAAACAAAAATCTAAGATTGATTATTTTGATATGTTTGCTTTAGTATCTAAGATCACATCAATTAGAATTTTTATAGCTTTAGCTTATATTTTCAAACTCGAAATTCATCAAATGGAATATCAAAACTGCTTTTCTAAATGGCAACTTAAAAGAGATTTATATGGATCAACCTGAATATATGGGGCTTGTTGTTGTGATTCTAGGAATCAAACTTGTGAGATATAAGCATGGATATGGCTTAAATCAATCAAGTTATGTGGAAAAAGTGCTTAGAAAATTTAGTTGTTTTGATTGTAAATATGTCGATACTCTGTTTGATCCCAATGTTAAATTATCTAAATACACTAGATGAGGTATTTCTCAACTTGAGTATGCTAGTATTATGAGAAGTCTTATATATGCTATGAATGAAACTAGACGAGACAAAGTATTTTGCATGCCCAAACTCAGTAGATATACTAACAATTCAGGACCAAATCATTGGGATGTTGCTTTTAGGGTTTTGAAGCATCTTAAAGTGATTTTAGATTCTGGGTTATTCTATTCAGAGGAACCCACTAACTTTGAAGGTTATAGTGATGCTAATTGGAACTCCGATAGAGATGAATCGATATCTACAAGTGGATGGGTATTTATCCTTAGATCTGGAGCTATTTCTTGGGCTTCTAAGAAACCAACCATTATAACACAATCTACTATAGAGGTTGAGCTCATAGCACTAGTATATGCTAGTATAGAAGTTGAATGGCTAAGAAATCTCTTGATTAAGATTCCATTGGGTAGCAAACCCTTGTCTCCTGTGGTTATTTACTGTGATAGCCAAGCTGCTATATATAAAGCAGGGAACAATATATACAATAAGAAATTTAGACATATTAGTCTAAAATACAGGACTGTGAATAACTTACTCAAGCAAAGAATAATTTTAGTGAAATATATGAAATCTTGCCAAAATTTGTCTAATCCATATACGAAAGGCCTTTCATGTAAAATCATTAAAAATACATATAAGGGAATGGGATTAAGACCCACTAAAAAGATTACTCGTGATGGAAACCCAATGAGTGACTTGGGTCACCTAAGTTTTTGGTTTAATGGGAAGAACAAGTCATTGGAGTAATTAGGTGAGTACAAAGGAATATATGAATATAATGAGTATCTTTAAGTCCCATTCTGATGTAAGTGCTCGAAAAAACTTGTTACATAAGGATGAGTCTCTTGGCTCTTAATGAGATCTGTAGGCCAGATTGGCTAAAGTGTTTGAAACAAGTTTTTACCTTTGACAGACTCACCTATATGAGTGTGAAGGTGTGGGTCACCTTTTATGAGATGAAGGTTGTCTCTAGAGCACTTATGAATTGGGATACTGCCTAGGACCTTTAATAAATAAAGCCTTTATATATTTGATGACACATATAGTTACTTGAAAGGAGCATGTGTGTGAATATGCTTAAGAAGTTCACATTAGAGACTAAGTTCAAAGCCACTAGCTACTTAGTTTCTGAGACTATTTGAATCTTGTTCACATTAAGTATAGGTTCAAACAAAAAAGGTACCTTCATTTAAGCATATGACTTTCATGAATAGCTTCATTCATTTTTTTTATCCTATATTTTGACCCACATGGAGGATTGTTGTTATTTGACTCAAAATATAACCTTTTAAAACCAAGTTTTTTGTCAAAATAACTCTTTCTTATTACTAGTTTGAGAAAGTCTTTTAAAGGGAAAAACCCATTTTATGAAAAATATTTTATCCCATATTGATCATTGTTGAAAAATTTCATAAGTTTATAATGAGAAGAGTTGCCTTAGAGGGCAAGGCCTTCAAAGGCATTAGATCTTGGACTTGTTAAATGCTTATCAAATGAACTTTAAATGTTAATGTTAATATTAATATTAATATTTGGATTTGAATTTAGATTTGGACCTGGACCTGACCTTGGCCTTGACCTTGACCTTGACCTTGACCTTTAAAAGTTTTCAAAAAGTTCTTTTATGACTTTTCTGAGACGCGACACCTCTCCTTTATATGGATTGCCTCTAGGTGTAAGCTCGTTGAGAGGTCAATGACATGTGGCATCTATGCTGGGATGGTGGCCGCCTATGATGGGATGCTAGTGACATGTGGCATCCATGTTGGGACAATGATCACCCATGACTCATGTTGGGTCAGTGGCCGCCCAGTATGGGCAAGTTATCTTGCACCACTTGGTTTGGTATACCCCAACTGCTTTATATGGAATTTGTTTTTCAAAAAATGAGTTAAGTTCTATCAGTTTCTTGTTTGTTCCTGAGTCTCTCTACTATTCTCTCTACCTGTGAAGTTGTTTAGGGCAACTGTGTCGTGGTGACTAACCTACTCAATGCCAAGGGAGGTTAGTATTACACGAGAGGTACATGCTTGGTTGTATCACAGAAGCAAGGTTGTGTTTAACCTTACTAAACCCTGGCTAAGTTCTAGTGGAGCAACTGTCGCTTTCAAGATAGTACCTTTGTTGTGTGCCTCCAAGCTTTGGTCCCAACAATCTGATAAGAATTCTACCAAATATCCAACAATCTAAAATGTCCTAAACTTGTCACCTTTTTTCGCTCATAACATATCCATCATAGTAGACATGGCTCTCAAATGACAATGAGAGCTATCTTGCCTTACCCAATCACCCATCTTCCTTGCCCATACCCATGTTGGAGAGGAGAGCTCCCATCCACAATGGGTCTTGAACTAGTTTGATTTGGCATCCTAATCTGCATGGAACCCTATTCTTCCCCAACTTGAAATGGGTTAGAGATTCCTAAATCCGTTTTAAGGGCCTTTTCGAGTACCCAATTAGGGGTGAAATGAGAGGAGCTTCGCGTGGCTCGGCTTGTGAACATCTTGTTCAAACTCATAAAGTAGGCTCAACTAGCTGAACATGAACAAAAAATATTTGGCTCAGCTTGGCGCATATAGGCTCATTGATTAGTAATGCATATATTACCATTCGATCGTTTTATGTTACAGAATGCAGATAGTTGAAGTGTTTGGCTTGTCAAAACTAAGTTTAAGGTTCAAATCTTATTCCTTATAGCTTTGAATCAACCTATTTATTTTGTAAATAAGCCAGTTTGAGCTTGGTTAATACGTCTGGAGTTTAAATTCTATCATTTTCTATTTTGAAGAATGTACTTTTTTTGTAAATGAGCCTGCTCATTTTGGCTCCTTCAACTTGGGCTCACCATGAACTTGAGATGGACTCAGCTTGCGACAAGAACGAGCCAGGCTTGAACACCTTCCGATCAGTTTGCTCGGCTTGTTTATCAGCCCCACCCAACACCTCTATAGGGTCTTAATCCATGTCCAAAAACTTGAGTGTTTGACACCAATTAACTCAATTTCATAAGCACTTCGGGTCAAACCGAGATCCAGTGTTATAGTTCACTCCATTTACTCCAACTCAAACTCGAGAAGATAAAGACTCACCTACATCATATTTAAAATGGATGTTTGTATTATTCGTTTTCAAATATTATTTCTAGTCGCTATGTTGTATTTTTTTAGTTGACCAATAGGATTTAAAACATGCATTGCTACTGCTATTAAAATGCATACCAATGTGTATTTATTCACTTTCACTCTCAATTCTTGAAAATATTGAGTGTACAACAGTAAGCAATGGTGGTACAGTACCACAATAGAAGTGCTATATATATATATATATAGTGTGTGTGTGTGTGTGAGAGTGTGTGTGTGTGAGAGAGAGAGGGGGGGATTGTAGTACCCCTTTTTCTTTAGGTCACCGTTGGGACCCTCTAAAAACCATACTTTTAGATATTTTATACTAGATCTGAACCGTTAGATGTGTTTTTATTGCTTATTTATTAAGAAGCAAGCTTTGTTTCAAATTGATTTGATGTAAAAATATGAATATTTTATCATCAAATTTTATATATAACAATATCAACCATTGATATAAACATTGGTAAACACATGTAATGTAATGGTTCGGATCTAGCATAAAACATCTAAAACTATATATATATATATATATATATATATATATATATATATATATATATATATATATATATATATATATTCTTTTCATATCAGATTATTTTTAAACTTGTGCACCTTAGTGAGTTGATGTCTTTGCATGTGACAGCCAATCGGTTTTTCCATAATAATGCTAGAAGCCTTTTAGAAGACTTTACTGGAAATTCTTCCAAAATTCACTTATAACCAATTAGGGAGTGCTGAAATTTAATTAAATCAATTTTCAACACTTATGGCCATTTCAAGGATAGCATATTCTTAGCATCTTGTTAATCCTGGCTCAGCTCTTCCATTATGATCTTGAAGTTTGGAAAAAAGATTTTGTCATGCACAACTTAACAAGATGTTGGCATTATTGGCAAGGTTTTGTTGTTGCACTGGTTTTAAACTCAAATTTAATGTTATTTCTTATGAAGCCAATCATAAACATGCTGTCGAGGGTAGCAAAAAAACATTAAAAAATAAAAAACATTCCAGCTTTTTATTGAGGGTTTCCTTACCTACGAGGGTAGCAAAAATTAACCCTATATGTAGTTTTAATTAGGGGTGACAAAATCTGACACGACCCGCCAACCCGCTTCTTAGCCGGGTTCGGGTTTGGCTTAAACGGGTTCGTGTCGTAAACGGGTCGACCCACCTAACCCGTTTATTAAACGGGTCGGGTTCGTGTTAGGGGTATGCCAACCCGCCAACCCGTTTAATAAACAGGTTAGGTGGGCGGGTCAACCCGTTTACTTGTACCCGACCCGCCAACCCGTTTACTCGAACCCGACCCGCCAATCGGCCCGCTAACCCGCCAACCCGTTTACCCGACCCGACCCATTTATTAAACGGGTTAACCGTGTCGTGTCGAGTTACCCGTTTAATAAATGGGTCGGGTTCATCTTTGCCACAGCCGACCCGTTTAATAAATGGGTCAGGTTCATGTTGAGGTATGCTGATCCGCCAACCCGCCGACACGACCCGCCAACCTGACCTGATTGCCACCCCTAGTTTTAATACACAATTTAAAGGTCAATGTTTTATTAAAAACATTTGTAGATATAAACACCTTTGAATCTACATGGTACTGCTTGTTTTGATTCAATCGGATGATAGAGATATATTCAGCGTGTCCAAAATAGTAGGGTTTGGTTTTCAAAACATGTTTTCTTGATGAAAAAAAAACACAATTTTATGACTTGGGAAAGTGCCAAACATCATAAGTCATTAGCTTTTGAAGCCTTAAAAAAAGTACACACATGTAATTTTATGATCTAAGGGCCCTCAACATATATTTTTTTTCATTGGATGCCCTAATTTTGTTATTTATTGAGTGAATGCATGTTAAATTCGATCTTTTTCTCATATATGATTTAGATTTAGTTGTTTTGTATTTTAATTCATAATTTTATTATTTATTTAGTTAATGCAATCTAAGTTTGATTTTTTTCTCATATATGATTTAAATTTTAGCGATTTTGCATTTCAATTTCTAATGTTGTAATCTATTTAGTGAATTCGTGTTAAAACTATGATTTTTTTCTTTTATATGATTTAGATTTTTGGGGGTTTGAATTTTAATTCTTAATCTTATAATCTATTTAGTGAATACATGCTAAATTTATTTTTTTCTTATATATGATTTATATTTTAGGGGTTTTATATTTTAATTCCTAATTTTGTTATTTATTGAGTGAATGTATGCTAAATATATTTTTTTCTCACATATGATTTAGATTTTAGGAATTTTGCATTTTAATTCATAATTTTGTTATTTATTGAGTGAATGCATGCTAAATCCGATTTTTTTCTCATATATGATTTAGATTTAGTTGTTTTACATTTTAATTTAGAATTTTATTATTTATTTAGTGAATGAGTGATAAATCTTTTTTTTTCTCATATATGATTTACATTTTAAGGGTTTTGAATTCTAATTCTTAATTTTGTAATCTATTTAGTAAATGCATGTTAGATCTTTGCTTTTTTTCTTATATATGATTCATATTTTATGAGTTTTACATTTTGATTTTTAGTTTTATAATGTATTTAGTGAATACATGCTAAATCTGTTTTTTTCTTATATGTGATTTAAATTTTAAAGGTTTTATATTTTAATTCCTACTTTTGTTATTTATTAAGTGAATGCAGGATAAATTTTATTTTTTCCATATATGATTTAGATTTTAGGAGTTTTGCATTTTAATTCTTAATTATGTAATTTATTCTGTGAATACATTCTAATTTTGTTTTTTATATATATCATTTAGATTTTAACTTATTATTCAATTTTTAATAGATGCAAAATCTTATGCTAGTATTATCACAAACATCGATGCATGAATTCAAGGCACATGTTGAGTTATTAGGTATTTGCTATGTCATATTAAAAATTTAATGTTGTTTATAGTAACTAACAAATTATCAATGCATGTCTTTTCAATATAGTACCTAGGAGGACAAGAGGGTGTACACATGCTTTGGTTACTAAGACAGAAGTATAAGGTTATCATTAATCAGTATGGATAACCCATATGATGAGAGACACAATACCTTAGTAGCTTTGTAGGAACCATCACACAAGATCCTTATTAGACATCTTTATATTTTTTTACCAGGCATGCATTACCAAATTCTTACAACGAGGATGCTTGGGCTTCAGTTCTGATATGTATATTTCTTATATATATATTGTAATTGATTTGATCTTTAACATGTATTCTTTCAACAATATATAAGATACATATATTGTTAATGCATGAAAATTATAAAATTTTAGAGATGATGAAAGGATGAGGGATAAAGGAATACACTAAAGCCTAGAAAAACTTTAGGTTGAGTTTAAGATGATCTACAAATAACATAGTACTCTCGAGGAGTGCCTCACTACACATTCACCTTACTTCCATGACCATCAGTGAGAATGTTTGATGCGTCATTTTGATTATCGTTAATCGAAGGTTTGCATTTTTCATTATATGTTAATGTTGTATGCATTCATTATATTCAATTGTAATAGTGTATATATATCTCACTTCAGGTCTTTGTATGTGCTAAGTACAAAGAACACAATAAATCGTACACAACAAAATTTTTTGCACACTACGGTTATGAAGAATTTTACACGATATTGAGAAGAGAATGTAGGTATCTTTTGCATGGTTGTCATTCATGTGTAGGACTTTACACTTTTTAACCATATTCTATTTATTTGTAAGTTAGTGATGATAGGGAGGGACCTTCTCAAGGGCAGATGTTTTGCATGGCCTGTATCAAGTTGTCAGTGCAGAAACAAATGAAGTGACTATAAGACCTATTTGCTTTATTAGGATTCATTGTTATTTATAAATGAATTATATATGAAAACAAAATATGTAATTCATATTAAATTAATATGTTGTCTTGCCGATGAAGATTAGAGACAAGATAATTCAGTTGTCTCAGATATCGGATGCATCCATAGATGACCCATCAAGAGGGGATGTCCTCTCTCAGGTTTTGGGACCAGACAAATATGGACGTGTACAAATGTTTAGCAAAAGTATTTGGTGTAGGTCTAGGCCGAACAAAACTCTTGCATTAAAATATTGTGTATTGTGAGAAGATAGATGTAATGCAAGAAGGCTCACAGGTTTGGAATCTGAGGTCATAGGGTCGAAGGAGTTATTGTTGAGAATGATGTCCAACAATCAATTAAGTTTTTCACAAGCTGCTTAGGTAAGTTGATATAACTAAAGATTTTTAAGTTTGGTTATATATGTATGTATGCATGTGTGTGTACAATTCTTTCATCTATTGTTTATATGTATGGATTTTTATATATTGGTTTGAATATATGTTTAAACTTTCAGACTATCTCCTCTTTATGCATGAATTTTTTATAGCGGGTTGAATATATACATGATGAAGTTATAAAGAGTTGGAATTATATATGTGTATATATGAATGTTAGAGTTATGGAGGTTGGAGTTATGCATGATTAATTGAAGCAATATATATAGTTGTGTCTATATATGTTTAAAATATTATATTTTTTGCAGAGCTTAAAATGTGAATATTAGATTTATGAAGGTTGAAGTTATGGGGGGTTGAAGGAAGAAAATATATAGTTGTGTGTGAATATATGATTTAAATATTGTCTTTCTTATAGGGCTTCAAATGTGAATGTTAGAGTTATGGATGGTTGAAAGAAGAAATATATATAATTAAATATGTTTATATCTTTTAAATATTATGTTTTTTTAGGGCTTTAAATGTAAATGTTAGATTTATGGAAGGTTGAAGGAAGAAATCTATATAGTTGAGTGTATATGTGCTTTAAATATTGTGTTTCTCGCAGAGCTTTAAATGTGAATATTAGAGTTATAAATGAAGAAATATATATAATTGTATATGTATATATGCTTTAAATATTATATTTTTTGCCAAGCTTTAGATGTGAATGTTGGAGTTATGAAGTGTTGAAATATGAAATATATATAATTGTGTGTATGTATGTATGCTTTAAATGTTGTGTTTCTTATACGACTTTAAATGTGAATATTGAAGTTATAGAAATTCATTATTGAATTAATGAAATGAATGAGAATTATGATTTATAATTAATGAATGTAAAAATTACTTCAAGTTAAATGAATTAATGAATGCATGTATGAGCATGTTCATTTTTTAATTAATGCATGTATAAACATGTTAATTTAGTGATGAATCAATGAATGCTTATAAGAGTTTGTTCATATTGAATGCAAAAAAATGAATGTATGTATGAGCATGTTTATTTTATAATAAATAAAATAAATGAGCATATTCATTTTGAATGAATAAAACCAATGAGCAAGTTCATTTTAGATGAATGTATGAACTAGTTTATTTTTAAATGAATGAATTAATGAATGAGTTGGTTCATATTGAATGTAAAAATATAGTATGTATGAACATGCTCATTTTAGAATGAATGAAATGAATGAGCAGGTTTATTTCAAATGAATCAAATGAGTGGATGTATGAACTGATTTATTTTTAAACGAATGAATGCATAAATGAATGTATGTATAAACAAGTTCATTTTAGAAAAAATGAAATAATGTACGTATGAGCAAGTTCAGTTTTTGAATGAATGTATAAGTAAGTTACACGAGAAAAAAATTAAATTAGCAAAAAAAACTATCACTGACGCCAAAATCACACAAAAAAATGCCTTTTCTGGCGCTAAAATAACAATAGAAAAAACATCTTTTTTGGCACTAAAATAGCGCCAGAAAATGTATCTTTTTTGGCACAAAAAGTTGAAACTTGGTTAAGCTCAACAAAATGCAAGCCTAGTCATTTTTTATCTGGGTCACTAGTTTTTTTTTTAACCCAAAGTTTCACATTTGGGTCTCATGGAACTTGTCCACATTCAACCCGTTGACACTTGACAATAGGGGTGTAACCGGGTCGGGTTTTGTTATACCCAATTTTGAATCAGGTCTAAAAGTAAGACCCAAACTCGGTCCAATCTAATTCAGGTTTGGGTATGGGTTAATGGGTTCGGGTATACATTAGGTCAAGTATAATCAGGTTGAGTCTTCATTAGACCCATTTTGATTACGTTGAAAACAATCTCGTCTTTTCAAAGAGAGGGTAATGTTTGCATTGTTGTGGTGGGCTGTGAAAACACAACATTTTTCGTGCATTTTCAAATAAACCTGAGGATTTTCACAGCAGTCAAATGCACGCTACATGTTCATATCCAGACTAGAACCTGGAACTTGGTTAGGCTCAACAAAATAGCCGCAAGCCTAGTCATTTTTTATCTGGATCACTACTTTTTCTTTAACAAGGAATTTCACATTTGGGTCTCGTGGGTACCTGTCCACATTCAACCCATTGACACTTGATAGTAGGGGTGTCATCGGGTTGGGTCTTGTTAGATCTGATTCTGAATCAGGTCTAAAAGTAAGACACAAAACTGACCCAATCTAATTCGGGTTTGGGTACACAGCTAGAAACTGTGGACCCATATGGGTTAACAGGTCCGGGTATACATTAGGTCGAGTCTCTAGTAGACCCGCTTTGATTAGGGTCAGTCGGTTCGGGTCTGAAAAAAGTAGACCCATATAAGTTAATAAGTTTGGGTCTTAACTGGTTCGGGTTTCAACTCTAGTCTTGATATGATTAGTATTCTAGACCTAATTAGTCGCCAATAAAAAAAACTTAAATTAATATAACCAACTGTTTATTAAGAAGATTTTATGCTAATAAAATATAAATTTGATATTTATTCAAATAATGTTAAAATATAAAAAAAACACTTCAGCCAAACATATTAAAAAACCCAATGATATATCATATTAAAAAATGTATCAAATTCAATGAGTTCTCGAGTATTCTAGGATTCATTTCAATCCGATTCCATCACAAATGGGTAATAAGAAGTAGATGAAAAAATGAATTAAAGTTTAGATTACTAAAATGCAATGCATATTAATTCTAAATTTATCAACATATTCAAATATTTAATTGAATATATAATATTTACCAATTGAAAACTTTCAGATAGATCGGATATGAAGCGAGTTGGTGTGAAGGTTGTTTGAGGGGTATAGTTGGGTCGGGTACGGGTCGATTCAGGTTCAGGTACATGATCGAATCAGGTTCGGTTTTAAAATATAGAGAACCATTTGGGTCCTACACAGCCGAGAAAGTAGAGTCACAAGATCACCAAATTCACAGGATTCAAGGCCAAAACAATCACATCTGGCATTCATAGTTGTAGCTTGTACTTTTCTTATGCTTCGCTAACATTGAAGAAGTGTCGTGATTGTGAATTACAGTAACATAATCTTAAGAAAATCCAACAATCTGTTCAATCGAAAGGTTGATTCTTAGCGACAACTAGAGGATCGAAATGATTCATGCAATGTGACTCTTTTGCTTTTCTCTCCCTTCTTTTGGACCGACTTTTTATTTTTTGTAGAAGCCTAACAATTGGACCGATCACGGTTGATGGGAAATTGCCATTGGGAATCCATAAAGAGCACTCATAATGAGATTCGTGTTTCCGAATTTCTTAATATAAGCCTTCTTTTTTAAAAAACTATCAAAAGGTGACCTACTATTAGGGCTGGATAATGGGCCTGTCAGCCCGCCGCGGCCGGTGGTCCAGCCCGAACGAGTCAGGCTTGAACCCAGTTTTCGAAAGTTTTGACTCAAACTGAGCTTAAACCCAACACGACAAAATTATGGGTAGGGTCAGGCCAGCTTGCAGGTTTCTCTCTCTCTCTCTCACACACATATATATATATATATATGAGAATATTTTCTTAGTAATGAAGGTAAGGAACTAATGAAATAAAAATCATAGGTATAAGTTGTATCAACTCAATCTAACCATAGATGTATTCAACATGATTGGTTTGCTAAGGATCAAGCCTTGAATCGTTCTTTTTTTTTTTAAGTAAAAACAAAATTTTGGCACATTGTGGGATGTTGCTTTTTGGACCATTTTAAAAAACTTAATTACATTTGATTTACAAAAAATAAAAATAAAAAAATGATTTATACTCATTAGTTTCTTACCTTGTTTAGTAGCTAATATTTACCCATTATATATAGTCAAATTGAGTCAAGTATGTGATTCAAAACATCGATCTCATCTAATCTTCTGTATTTTTTAAAATTTTGCTAAGCATATAAATTTAAAGAAACAAATGAGAAATGTTGTGACCTTCTAGGAATGCATTCATTTCTCCTGCATCGACCCCCATGTATGATACTATCGAAGTGAAACAAGGGATCTAAGGAAGAATTGAGGCCCGACTTTATTAGTAGCAAGTAAATCATTTGTACGTAAGAAGACTCTAAAAAATAATAGTGTGCACCAATCACAAGGTATGAGAACAATAACTTGCAGCCTCACCCAACCCAATCCGAATTAGGCCTATGAGCCTAACAGGTATTAGACTCGGGCCCGATCTAAATCGGGCCTAAGCCCAACCCAGTTGGTCAATGGGTCGGGCTTGACTAGGCCCAACCCATCAACGGCTTAATCAACCCATCCATTAAATTCTCAGGGCTGGCCCAGCCAGCCCTTTGTCCATCCCTACCTACTCTTATCATTGACCACTAACTTTGGTTAAATCTCAGTTAAATTGAGTCAAATTGATAATAATACGATCCGATGATTAAAGCACGCAACCTTCTCTTCTTTATGAGAGTAACTAATCATTTTCAGAGGGCAATATAAAAAACTCAAAATAATCTTGTTTTCCAAGTTGTTGAAGGTTAATGAGACTCATTTCTTTTTTTGGAAATATTCAAGAAACCTGTTTTAATATCAGGAAATTCTGGTAAATGAGACTCATTTCTAAGAGCAAAAGTTTGGGCTGTAAATGAAATATTCTCTCTCTTTTTTTCTGTCTGCAATCAGCTTGACACAGGACCCCGCTTACCACATAAATACACAGTGGTAATTATCCTAGTGCGATAGTGGGCCTTCTTCGGGTCAAGGTGCCACCGACATTTTTTTTTTAGATTTATAACTAAAAAAAACTGCACCTGACATGAAAACATGATTGTGTTGGCTCAACCTACACTTAAAACTGAGGTTAAACTCCTGCTCTTAGGGCCTATGCTTGCTCCAAAGGGTGATGCCCATGAGAATTGAATCTTGACTGCCTGTCTAGCAGCCGATGCTCCACCCCACTATGCTCACCCCCCTTGGAACACAATTAATTTCTTTAACACTTAAAAAAGACAAAGAAACTAATATTTAGGGCTTGTTTGGTAACCAAACATCCCAAAATGAAAATAAGAAATAAAATGTGAGTTTGAAATCACGTTTGGGGTGAATCTCATGTGATTTCAAATTACAAGGTGAAATATGTGATTTAATAAAAGGTAGCCTTTTTGCACACTTCTTTTTTAAAAGGCAAGCTGGGGTTAGGAGGACCCCCATCAGTTATTATTCAACGTACCACTGGGTTCTGAACCTGCAATGTCCCACCACAATAGCTCTTACCAACCACGCGGAGCCCTCGTTGGTAGGGATGGCAGTTGACCGAGAGAAAGTCGGGCCCCGCCCCGTTAGGACCGAGAATGAAGGGATATGAAACAGGAATGGAGGCAGGGATGAAGGTTAAAATCCATCCTCGTTCGGGAATGGAGGCGGGGATGTACTTACACTTTTCCCCGCCCGATCCCCACCACGATCCCCGCTTAGCGTCTCGCCCCATCTCTAGTCCTTCTAAAGGATGGCAATAGACTATGGGAAAACGGGCCCCATCCTGCCTCATCCCCGTTTGAACTAGGGATGGAGGACATGAAATGGGGATGAAGGTGGGAGTGGTGGTTAAAATCCATCCCCGTGCAGGAATGAAGGCGGGGATGAAGGTTCTAATCTTGAGACAGAGCGGGGGGGTGGAGACCCTGTCCCCCTCCCCCGCCGTGGTCCATTGCCATCCCTACCAGTGTTGTGAGAGGCGTACGCCTCAATACCTGAAGCGTACGCCTAAGTACGCCTCAGACGCGAAGCGCACACTCAAAGTATTGAAGTGTTGCAGTGAAGTGTTTCAGGCTTGAAGCGCACGCCTCAAGTCGAAACGCGCTTTGCTTCTAAGGCGTGCGCATCAATGCAATTTGTGAAGGGGAAAATAGTATAACCTTCAGCTTGTAGGGGTTGGGTGGCCTCGGCTTAGCCTCCTCGCCGTTGTCTTCGTCAGAGTGACTATCATCGTCGATTCTTTGTGAGGGAAGGCGTGGTCGCCTCCACCGCCATGGAATTGATGGCTGACCTCCACTCTTCATCGCTGACCTCCTCACCACTGTTGTTGTCGTCCCTCATGGTGCCTCTCTCTCTCTCTCTCTCTGCTTTTTTGGCTTTTTTTGTTGGTTTCTTTTTTTTTTGTTTTTTCTTCAATGTCAATGCTTGATGGGTGATGCCTTGCTTGTTTCCATTGTTTTTTCTTGGGTGAATGCATGAGTTGGTAGTGTTTTTTTTGTTTAGAAAATGATGGTGTATGTGGTATTTGCGTGCTTGTGGACAAGGTTGCATGACATTGGCAATGTTGAATGTTTTTTTTTCTCTTTTGATGGTTATGGGTTTCCTTTATTCTTTGCTTTTTCTTTTTTGTTCTACTTTTTTGGTTGTGGTCTTCTTTTGTTATGTTGGTTCCACGATATGGGTGTTTATGTTGGATTACAATGTGTTTTGTTGACCATTATCTGTTGTTTTTTAAGAGAAAAATCTCTGTTTTTAAAGGGTTATATAGTTTTAGCTCCTGCATGAATGCTCCATCGTATGAATGGTGCAGTTAATCAGACACTTCCTCATGCATGATGTTACTGTTTATTGGTTGCTGTCTGGAGGTCAACCTTTTACCTTTCTCCTTTTTCGCGTACAAGTGCTTACTTTTTGTTCTTATTAGATCATATACAGATCATATTAGAGTTGGTACCTGATTTCTTATGTTTTGGGTATTTATTGTACCTTCCTTTTTCTGTTAAAATGGTTCATGAATGTCCTTTTTTTGTCATGCTTTCTGTGGGAATCGATTTTATGTTGAGATATATCAGAGTGATTCAGCTGCATCCACAATTTGGAGGATTATCTTGACAAAATTTGCTTCTCCATTGACATGGTGTCTTATAATACATTGTGGTTGCTGCACCACTACAATTAATAGCATTGTATTTGAAAAAAAAATAAGCCTTTTTAGTATAATATCTTTCAGTACAATAAAGGCTTCAAGCAACTTATTGCAAGATGCCTTGAAATGAATAGTGTGATTCAAACAAGCAACCAACTTGTCCAATTCGACTCAAGAAAATGAACAAGAAATCCGGATTTGTTCTTTTGCTTAGTTATGCCATCTGAAACGCAAAGCACTCAACATAATGAACATGCTGCAAATTCCTACATGTCCTACTGAATTAATTCATTTGTTTGGTTTCCCTGAGTGATCTAGTGTCTGTTTAAGACTTTCAGCTTCAAGTGAAGTCAATGTGATAGTTTCATTCGTGTTTAGTTTTAATATTTGGATATTTCCCCTTTTTAAGCATTCTCTGAATCAGATATGCAGAACTAGTGGTCATGAGGCCCAATAGAGCTTGTCTAAGTGAAAGGAAAATCAATGGCTTCACATAGTTAAATTCTCGAGTTTGTGGATCCTTGAAGTACCTTTTCTATTGCGCAGACTTATCTTCTATCTGGTTTATTGAACAAATTATTTTATACTGCACAATTTCATTAATTTTTTAATGTCTCATTAACTACCAAATCTTTATTTCATGTCTTCCAGTTTTTAATTGATGCTGTTCTGGAAGATGGTACTAAAAATTCTACAGAATGTCAAGGAAAAAAATATTTTTTGTTTTAGTCTATATCTTGAGTTCTTGATTATTGTTGGATTGCAAATGTGGGGATTCTTTAAACTAATGCTGGGCTTATGTCAGTAGGTTTTGTTCTTGATCCTTCAAAATGTAGCAAGCTGACCATGGAAGAAAAACAAGAGCTAGTGTATGAACTCTCAAAATGGCCAGAAGGTGCTCCAGAGCTTCTACAGTCATGGAGCCGATGGGAGCGCCTGGAGGTGATTTGTGCTGCCATGGGGAAAGAAAGGAAATATACGGGCCTACCAAAATCTAGAATGATAGAATGCCTGCTTAGGGTAGTATCTGAACATAATGATGAGAGTGCACAATCTGGAGCACCTCCAATACTGCCAAGTGTACTCAAAGTACTCCGAGAAGGTAGAGGAAGACTGACAATCCTTCCTGATTAGCAATTGACGCTAGAAAGAGTTGCATCCTCGTCTTGGTGATGTCATTTATTAGTAGTTTTTATTTAAAATTTGTATTATTTTATTAATATTATATATTTTATTATTTTGATCATGAAGCTTACGCTTCAACGCCTGACTTCATAGCAGGCTCATCGCCTGGATTCGCCTCATCACATTTAACAACCTTGATCCCTACTCGTTGGTGCACTCCCCAAACTGCAAAGGTGATGGAGAATCAATCGTGCATTTGATGGGGTGCGTGGGCCCCACAAAAAAAATGAAAGTTATTTGATTTGAGAGTATTAATTGGCGCCATCAAATACGCTCTTTGATTGGAGGCCCATATTTCTTCATATTTTTTTTTTCATTGGATGCCCTCAACATGTAAAATATAATATATATTTTATTTTAGTCTTGAGGCGGTGGGCTCAAATATCAAAGAGACCAGCCGGCCCTGCCCTTAGATGTCAAAGCTTGTGACGTCCTTGAGGTTGGTGAAACAGCGGAGTCGGCCTAATTACCAGACGAGCAGAGAGCCCTCATAGCTGATTGTCTGTGTTTAACTCTTAACGAACTGAGTTTATTTCCCTGTTATGGATTCAAATCAGGAAGTGCGTTTAGTTGTCTGGATTGCAAGGATGGTCTCAGGGATCAGACTTTGGGTCCTGCAAAACATGGTCTGACCCTGTAGGTCATGCATTATGGACAGGGCCCAGATCCAGCCAATTTACGACCTCAGAATCCAACGCTTTACCCATTCTTTTTTCATGTGCTACTTCACCAAAATGTTATCAAATGAAAAAAGAAATGTTAAGAAGAAGTTCTTCCCCATATAATTATGAACAAACGACAGACCCAAGTCGCAGTTTCTTCAAGACAACAGCCATTTCCACGCCACAATCTTATAAAAATAAAGTGCCCACGTGATGGCTAAGATTTTTATGCACTCCCTTCCAAAAATCCATTGAGTGGTCAATATTAAAAGGGACGTCTGCCCACGGGATAAGTCTTTCAGTGTCTGCTGTTGCAATCAATGTTTACTGAAATGGTTCAATAATTGAATCGGTTTCTCAAATGAACGAAGAAATCGGATCAGATAAAGATAATTTCAAAGATTAATTGTTTATTTTTTATCAGATATTTTTTTTTATAAAACCATTTAAGTGAAGCGATTCAGGGTATAGAATCAGCTCATTCTGTCAATTAATTAAAAAAAAAGTCGGCCGATGTGTTTGAAGGGGACCGAATCGACCCCTATATCATTTTGGCACTTGGCCGATTCGATTCAGACAGATTCAGATTGATTTTGACGGCATTGAATAGCAACAACTTGTTCCTATAAATATCACTACGACTTTCCCAAACATTGAAGATAACATAACAATGGCTCGCAGGCTTGATGAACCCCTCCTTGGTTCTCCCAAGAGGATAAAGTCTCTAGGCAAAATCCTCTTCCTTGGTGTCTCCTTGGTTGCCATACTATGGCTTTCTCTTCACCTTGCACTCCATGAGAGAACCACCTCCCTCTTCCTTGAGCCTGTATCTTCCCATATTTGTGCACCCACACTTGATCCAGTTTCATGTTCTAGCACCTTTGCCACCTTAGGAACATCACCTACAACTGCTGGAACAGTCCTTAGACACATCCTCAATGAGTCCATCCGACGCCTAAATCAACATGTTGGCATGACTCGCCTTTTGACACACAATGGAAAACAAGAAGCTCAGGCGATCGCCGACTGCCTCGACCTCATGGACCAGACACGTACCCGATTATTTGACTCGCTCGATGCGGTCATCGAGCCCACAGCTCGATCCCATGCTGATGTGCAGACCTGGCTCAGTGGTGCACTTACCAACTACTTCACTTGCTCGGATGGACTCAATGGTGCTGCCAAGTTAGCAATGGAAGCTGAGGTGAAGGACACTGTGGCCCTTCTCAGCACCTCACTAGCTGTGCTCAATCAGAAGCCGACTACTGAGCCGATCACCAGCATGATTGGGGAGTTTCCGGCATGGGTGACGGCCATGGATAGGAAGCTTCTAGCAGGTACTTGGAATAAGGCAGTGAAGGCAGATGTGGTGGTGGCAAAGGATGGCAGTGGAAAGTATACAACTGTGAAGGATGCTGTGAATGCAGCACCATCTAATAGCAAGACGAGGTACGTGATATACATAAAGTCAGGGACATACAAGGAGCAGGTGATCATACCAAAGGAAAAGAAGAACATAATGCTGGTTGGTGATGGCATGGGTGCTACCATAATCACAGGCAGCCTTAACGTCGTGGATGGCTCCACCACCTTTAATTCAGCGACTATTGGTATGTCCCTCTTTCTTGAACTTTTTTTTTAAAATTTATAACCCCAAAAAATCACACCTGGCATGAAGACCTGGTCGCACTGGCTCAGCCTGCCATACCTACGATAGTCT
Organism: Nuphar pumila; assembly: GCF_984573655.1. Classification (NCBI taxonomy): domain Eukaryota; kingdom Viridiplantae; phylum Streptophyta; class Magnoliopsida; order Nymphaeales; family Nymphaeaceae; genus Nuphar; species Nuphar pumila. The sequence continues at coordinate 122,045,006 of NC_143252.1, read as the reverse complement.
TGCCGGCAGTGTAAAACTTTGAGGTTAGGACCTCTGTTCCTGAGCTTATGCTACGCATTGGCTTGCGCAGAAGAGTGATGCCCATGACAATCAAACCTTGAGTGCTCATCTAGCAGAAGGCCCACCTCACTAAGCCAACCCCCTTGGAGCCCTCTTTCTTGAATTTAGTCCTACCTTTTTTAGGTCACCCCTTCCAAAACAAAGAAAAGTTAGCTTCCACTCATCTCCTGTTTTCTTACACCTTGAATCTTGTGATGCAAGTTGTTTTGATCACATCTAGACCTTATAACTGGATTCAAGGTGGCCGATTTAATAAGAGTCACCCTTGGATCGTATTTTTCTAATTGAATTTTTTTTTGTGATTTTTTTAAATCACATTTTTTTTTTGTGTGTTCTGGACATGGCGTTGGATAGAAATGATTGGAGGAAAAGGATTCATGTGGAAGACCCAAAATGAATTTCTTTTTGGTTCATATCGCTGACCCCAATTGTTTTGGGATGAAGGCGTAGTTGTTGTTGTTTGTTTTGTTGTTATTTTTTTGTGTTCTATCAACTATTGATTTTTGAGTCTCTCAAAAAATTCTCAACACACTTAGGGTTTGGGATCATCAGTAAATGAATGATGTAGATCACATAGCGGAACCGATTCGGTGCCCCTCTTGTGAAATCACCAACCACATATTGGCAGACCACTGGGTGGTAAAACTCTTCAAGCCTGCGCTCACCGGCATGGGGAATACACCAAGTCTAGCCTTGTGGCAAGAGACTCTTACTGTAGGTTTTGAACCATGGTCGTCTCATGTCAGGTGATAAATCAGTTACGCCTATTTGGGAAGGGAGAGCTCTTGCAGGCACACTTGGTCCTACTTTAAGATGCAGTACCATGAATAAAGGGAGCATCATGAGTGTCCAATTTTAGGTCTCGACAACCATAGTGACAAATATGGGTGGTACTTTATAAAATATAACAAAAAACAAATTGGTCACAATTTCAGCATCCAAAATATCAAAGATATTTTCAAAATATCACGGTGTTTATCATTTTAACTTAAATATCATGATTTAATTATGAAACTTCCATTTTTACGATTTTTTTGGAAGAACCATTTATTTTATTATTTACACGTTTTTATCTCTCTATTTCTTTTTACATATTTTGTTCTTACTGTTTTAATTTATTTATTTTTGCCTATATTTTCCCAATGAAAATAAACAGAGCTGGCCGCCAGCACCCAAAACACCAAAAAAAAAAAAAGGCAAAAACACAAATTTGCGCGATTTTAACGGAGGCTAAAGGTCCCATAGAAAACATTTAGCCGCTGTTGCAAACTGTAGCTAAAGGGGCAAAATGCGCAAATTTGCATTTTTTTCCTTTTTTTTGTATTTTTTTTACTGTAGCCATCCATCACGTTCTGCGATGGCGGTCACAAGGATCCCATCAATAGCTGTGCACCTAAGTGTTGGGCAACTACCACTATATATATATATATATATATATATATATATATATATAGAGAGAGAGAGAGAGAGAGAGAGAGCATACTAAACGGGCAACTTGCCTGACAGCCATCCTTATTGGCATTTCTCGAGATGGGTGCATTGTCCATCTTGAGATGGATGGTTAGCTAAGCATGCAGTCACTGGATAAAAAAATGGCATCTTTTAAGATATGCTTTTCTACATAAATGCACAAAAGAAAAAGAACAATGCTTTTCTGTAAGCTCAGTTTTTCTATTGTGTCAAGTGGCCTCTTGTCCCAACTTTTTCTTTCTATTGTGAGCTGTGAGTCCGTGACCTTCAGTTTCCACTTTGGTGAGCGTGGCGGGGGTACCTTTAGTGGTGCCGTACACGTCCTAGGCTGCTGTGACTTGAAAATGAAATGCGGGGCCCAGTGGAAAATGCTGCCCCATGTGATTGGTTCCATGGATGATCCTGTCATTTTCTAACAATTTATCACCATATCTTTAAGCTCAACCGCCTCACCACAAGAGCTCCATACACTTTGGCTAAGTAGGTTAGCTTAAGGTGTTCAAGTTGAAGGACATCACGAGTTCAATATCTTGGGTGTCTACTTAGCCAACTGAAGCTTGTTTGCATGTTCACTGTATGTGGTAGCTAACTAACTGCTGCTTGATTGTTTTGATTCAGCCTCTGTGGGCGATGGGTTCATAGCTCAAGACATTTGGTTTCAAAACACAGCAGGACCTGAGAAGCATCAAGCTGTAGCTCTGCGAGTTGGAGCTGATCAATCCGTCATAAACCGGTGTCGGATCGATGGGTACCAGGACACTCTTTACACGCATTCGCTCCGTCAATTTTACAGGGACTGTTCGATTTCTGGCACTGTCGATTACATCTTTGGTAACGCAGCTGTCGTCTTGCAGAGCTGTTCAATAATTTCACGGAAGCCATTGAGCAATCAGAAGAACACCATTACTGCACAGGGACGAACGGACCCGAACCAGAACACGGGCATATCGATCCAAATGAGCAAAATCCTGGCAAGTTCCGATCTTGCACCCGTGCAGTCGACTATCCCAACGTATTTGGGACGCCCATGGAAGCTGTACTCCCGGACTATTTTTATGCAGTCCTTCCTGGATAGTCTTATAAACCCAGCAGGCTGGTTGGAATGGGACGGCACATTTGCCTTGAACACACTGGAGTACCGTGAGTATATGAATACTGGACCTGGTGCAGGCACCAGTAAGAGGGTGACATGGGCTGGCTATCATGCCTCGACCAGCACTGCTGAAGCCAAGGCATTCACCGTGGCGAGCCTCATCCAGGGAGCACCATGGCTGACATCTGCTGGTGTTAGCTTTACTGAAGGCCTTTAACAACCAAGGAGGTGATGAGGATGGTCTTCGCATTATGGGCACCCCTGTAAAGAAGAGTTTGCTTCCATATATGAAAGTGTACCACTTGCGAAAATTGGCCAGTGTATGAAATCGTATGAATAAATAATTTCTCATGTTTGTTTTGCTTCCCATGAAAATAAATATAATCTAATAGGGGCAATTTGTGAAAGTCGCCTAGCTGAAGGGACATCATGAGTTGTGAAAGTCACCAAGCTGAAGGGGCTACCCTTTCTGCAAGGCTGAAGTTGGGTGTACCTCTGTTGTGTAAGGGGGCTTGGGTTTTTTGCATCAATGAGCTTTTTAAAAATAAAGAACAAGAACACACCACAAGACGTTTTTACGTGGTTCAGTCAAGAATGGCCTACGTCCACGATATCCTACTCTCTCTCACATGACTTTTGAGAGTTTCCAATACCATTCAAGATATAGCTTCCTTTTTGTTTTTCCAACTGTTCACCTACATTAGTAAGCTTTCTTTTCTCATTACAATTCAATCCATCATGAATAAATGAAAGATTTATAGAGGTGATGATGTGCTGGAGTCTTTTATTTCCATTTTCATTGGCTGCCCCTCTAGATCCTTCTCTTAGTTTTGGATCTTTCTTGGAGATATCAGATCCTCTTATCTTAACATGCCCCAGCAAGCCAATCTCAATATTTTTTTATATTGAGCTTGCATCTGAGATAACAAAATCTGGGATCAGGCAAAGCCTTGGTAAGTATACCTGCCAGCTGATTGTCTGATATGATTTAACTCTTCTCCTTTAGCAACTTTTTCACAAAAAAAGTGAAAATCAATCTTGATGTATTTGGTTCTAGCTTGGAAGACTGCATTGTACCGAGTTTATCACACCACAAAACCGGAGTTGAAATAAGATCAATATATGCCCAAATCTTTTATCAATTGTTTCAACCAAAACAATTCTGGCGCTTCTTCTCCAGCAATAGCCTTATACTCAGTCTCGATACTAGACCTGGCCACCGTGCGCTGCTTGGTCAAACTCCAAGACAAGAGGTTTGAACCCAGAAAGGTCAAATAACCATTGGTATATCCCTTGTAAATATGAGCAACGAGCCCAGTCAGCTTAAGAGAAAATAGATAACTCAAGAGAACCAAAGTTTACTGTGCCCTTCAAATAATGACAAATCCTCTTTACTTAATTAAGACCAATGCTCCACAATAAGCTGATGCATAAACCGACAAGCCTTATTAATAGAATAGGCTATGTCAAGTCTTGTGAGTACGGCATACCGAAGGTTGCCAAATATACTACTGTAAAATGTGCCATCATTCATATAGTTCTCTACAAACTCAAACAAATTTACATTTGGAGTAGTAGGAGTAACACTGGGTTTGGATTCAACCATTACTGTTTTCACTAGGAGACCAAAAATATATTTTCTTTGTGTTAAAATAAATTCATTTGTTTTGGCAACTTCAACTCCCATGAAATAATGAAGAGCGCCAAGATCCTTAATGGAGAACTCCGTGTTGAATTCTCTAATTAAATTTTGAATCTCATAATATGAACCCCCTAGATTATTATATCATCTATATACACAAGAATATACAATATATTTTTATTTTTATTTTTTTTGTAAAGAGAGAAATCAACTTTGAAACTTCTAAATTTATTCTCTCCAAATAGTTTTTCAATCTATCAAACCAAGCCATGAGTGCTTGTTTTAGCCCATACAATGCTTGGTCAAGCTTTCACACATAATTTGAAAATACTTTATTTTCAAATCCTTTTGGTTGAGTCATAATTTTTTTTAAAAACCTCATGAAAAAAAAAAATTATTGACAACTTATGGCAATCGCTAACGGTTCAAATAGTGGTAGGCTTAACCACTAGGTTATAAGTCTCAAAGTAGTCAACTCCTTGTTGACTATACACTTTGGCCAAAAGGCAAGCCTTATATCCAGCAATTGGCCCATCTATATGTCATTTAATTCGGCAAACCCACTTACATCATACAATATTATCTTACTCTTTTAGTGGAATGAAAACTAATGTGTAGTTCTTGTGCAAGGCTTCAATTTCCTCTTACAAGGCTAATCACTACTTTTCTTCTTTGCTAACTTGTATATAAGCCTTAGGTTCCTCTCCTTAAACACTTCACATTGAATACTTAAATGCACAAGATGTTTTATGGCAATAAAAAATATTGATTTCAATGTAAGACTCATGAAAAAGAAAAAAATTATTTGGATCTAGGCTGGATCCGACCAGATCCATGTCTATACACCCCCCCCCCCCCCCCCCCTTCGTGTTTCTATTTAAACCCCCCACAGGAGGTTTTCTTTTTTAAAACCCCAAAGACCCGACTCTTCCCTTGCTCACCTGACTCCGGACTCGCCAGCGCACTCTCCTCTCTCCCTCTCTTTGCTCGACCTTGACCCCCCGTCGAGATTCTCCTCTTTCTGCTGAACCCAGACACCCCCCCCCCCCCCAGGTATGAATGTCTCTCTCTCTCAACCCTACTCAAGTCGAGTTAGGCTCTCAGGCTTGCTGCCTGCGCCATGCATCCAACAACTTCCCCAACAAGATAGCACGCCACAAGCTTCTCGCCTGCAGTAGCTCCTCGGTGCCTTTGGCTATTCCCCGTTGGGTGGCAGCCTCTGGTGCACCCGTGGCAGATCTCTCTCTCTTTTCTACCAGATAGAGGAAGAGGGTCATCCTCTATCTCTTCCTCTTCAGTTATGGACGGACGCCATCCACCTGAGCCTCGCCCTCTTCTTCTCTGCTCCCTGTTGATGCCGCCTCTCCCTCCCCTATTTTTTGAAGGCAGCAACAAACGAACAATTGTTACTCTTTAGCTGCCCCCGCCCCGCCCCCTCTTTCTTAGGGCTACCGAAGAACCAGAGCCACCAATAGTGGTGGCTCTGGCTCATCAAGGGAGAGAGGGTGTCAGACACCCTCTTCTCCTTCTTGTTTTGTCTAGGTAGAGGCAGAGCACATAAGTCTCCTCTGCCTTCTCTCCTTGTTGGCTGGCGGTGGCAGCCATTGCCTCCGGCAGTGACCTGACCGCTGGCTCGCCTCACCCCGCCTCCCTTATGTTCCTCTTCCTCGTTGGTGTTTCCTGCCAGATGTGAGAGGCAGACGAGACCCCTTGCTGCTCCCTTCTCGGCTTCCTGGCACCAGGTGGACCAAGGGTTGACCCCCCCTCCCCCCCCCTTGTCCCCTTTTTGTTCCAAGACTGATTCGGTTTGACCAAGCCGGCTTGGTGGTGGATCTCATTCCACATAAACCGATTCCTAACTCAGTTTTCTTGAAATCGAGCTTGACTTGGCTCATCTGTATCGAGCTCAGGTCTTTTTCCAAAATGTACACATCTTGGGTAACTCCTTGCCAAGCCGGGCACCGGGTTGCGAACGAATCTGAGCCAACTCAGTTATTTCATTAGCCGCTTTAAGCCCGACTCGGTTCAGTCGTCCTGAGCCAGGTTCGTGTTCAACCCTGATGACACGATGATTGTCTCTTTTCTCCAGAAAATGGTTTTATAACATCATTTTTTTTTCGCAACATGATAAAATACCTTTTAGTACACCACATCGATGCAATGGTCGAGACACATTTATCGAGGTAGGAGCCCTTGAAAACCTATGCTAAGAATCATCAGTGAGTTCAACTATTTTTGAGGTAAGGAAAAGTTGCATATGAGAACAAATGACAGAATATTTCTAACTTATACGTATTCTATATATATATATATATGTGCTTTTAACTCAAAGATGAAATTTTGAGTATTCTTGTCCATTTAAATTCTGTCATTTACTTTGTCGTCATGCTGTAATATGTATAAGCTACTACTTACGCAATTTATTTAGCTGATGTATGGTTTCGTACATCGTGTATCGCTTACGCAATTTATTTTCGTACATTATGTATCGCTTACATAATTTATTTAGCTAATATATGGTTTCGTACATCATGCATCGCTTATGCAGTTTATTTAGTCGATGTACAGTTTCATTCATCGTATATCGCTTACACAATTTATTTAGCTCGATGTGTGGTTTTGCACATCGAGCCTTCGTTTATGTCATTTAGTTTGCCGTCACGCTGTAATGTGCACAGGCTTATGCTTTAATATATATAACTTTGTGAAGTACACAATTTTACATACTTTTGGCTACTTTGTATTATGCTTGTATTAAAAGACACATATTTGTGCATCCTCACCAAGTCTTTATTTTTAAAAGCTTTTCACATGCGAGATTTCAAAGCTCGTAAATTCATTGTCTCAAAAAGCAAAGCCAAGTATTTGGTGTTTGTGTGTTCGCAATCGAGTCTTTACCTCAAACCTATGTAACAAAAAAGTTTTGACTACATATACCTAAGTGGTACGTACGTTCGATCCTTCATTTTGGTATCTAAAATGACTCAGATATTCTCTGATCTAAAGCACAAAATATTGAAATTTCTAAATGATTTTGAGGTTTCTTTCTGAGAAACTGATATCCCTCTCATCGTAGTGGTACTATTAGAGATGCATGACATGTTAGTACTACGATGATTGGATGAAAGATTTATGATAACCACGTAGGATAAAAATGCATAAAAAATAAATGAAAATCACATAAATGGTGATGATCGCCTTCACAGGCAAGATGCACGATTTGGTTTGAAAGACCAGAGCATGTAGAATGGGTCGTCAGTTAAAATAGAACCTGACATACCTATTTGTCTCTTTGGTTTCGTCAACAAGGATGATGAGATAGTACAAAAACTCTGATGGACAAGTTGTTAACAACTACTCTTCTCGAGTAGCAATTGAACTCGGTATCCCTGATCATTGGAGTTAGGGGACGGGACTACCAAAAATTATCCTAGGTGGTAGATCTCATGGACTTCTGCAAAAGTTGGATGCATCCCTTGCCATGAATACCTCTAGGGAATTCTCTCTCGGTCACTGGCCGTCCCCTTAGGAACAAACGTATCAAAATACATAGAATAACAAACCCTCGGGTAATCTCAGTTGTTTTTACGTTTCTCCTTTGCATACCCTCAGGACAATTAATATTGAAACAAGATTATCATGCTTAATTTATTTATTTTGAATTGCATATCACAAAAGGAACAACACATATGTTAGTCTTGTTCTAAATTTTGATATCTATGTACCTACCAAATTTTTATAAGTCTAACCCGTTTTATACGGTATAGGTGATGATTAGGTCGGTATAGCAAGAGATGGCGCGATGACATGATGATATCAAAATCACATTCGTTCTTTAATGTTTCAGTCCCGAGCACATTTTTTTATAATTTTATATAAGCATTTTCTTTAGAAATTCCTCTTTTGCATAAACTTTAAATTATCAAAAACCTTGTTTTAAATCTATGTGGTTTCAATGCTGATATGGAGATATAAATATATCTGTGTAAAGGAAGGTTCATCTATAATGCGCCCAAGGTTCGTTGACTTGTTATTTCAAACACCATTTTTCGTTGAACTGTCATTTTAAACTCTGAAAAATGATCGATCACAAAGCTTTCAATTTTTTTCTAAAAAGTTACAAGTTCAAGATTTTGAGGTGTTACAAATTGTATCAAAGCTAGGTGATGATTAGGTCGGTACAACAAGTGATGGCACGATGACGTGATAATATCAATATCCCACTATTTCCCTGACATTTCGCTCCTTAGAACGTTTTGTAATTTGTTATAAGGGTTTCTTTGAAATTCTACTTTTCGTGTAAACTTTAATTATTAAAAACCTCATTTTGAATCTATATGGTTTCAATGATTGTATGAAGATACAAATCCGTTGTGTAAAGGAAAGTTTGCCTATAATGCGACCAAGGTTCATTGACTTGTTATTTTAAACACTATTTTCCACTAAACTGCTATTTTAAACTCTGAAAAAGGAATGATTACAATGCTTTAAATTTTTTTCCTAAAAAGTTATAAGTTTAGGATTTTGGTGTGTTACATTCAAGGTTCCATACGGCCTGCACTCTCCTTCTCGAGGTATAAAACTTTTTCTTCTTTGATTTTTCTCTGCATGTTCACTTTAAATCATTTTCGCATTTTCAAACTTTTTCCTATCTGTGTCATTTTAGTTGTGGGGATATACCTGAATCCCCGTTAGCGAGGTGGTTGCTTCACCTTCCTTCCGTCGTCTCTGCCTTGGTTGGTGGTCAGCCCACCATAAGAGTGACGAGCACTCTCAGAGGGAGCTTAAGGAGGTGATTGACTCCCTCGATCACTCCAAGGTAAAAAATGTATACCTTTTCTTTCTTTTTCTAGTTCTTTGCTTCACCTTCCCTCATGATTCTGTTATTTTCTAATTTTGGCCTTTTTCTCTTTTCATTTTTTAAGTGTTGTAGAGGCTCTACACCATCAAGAAGGAGCAACACCCAGATGGTGCCTTGCTGCTAGACTATGCCATGTGTACTTTGTTGTTTGACCAAATCAGGGAGTTGTATTATCTATACCAGGCGATGTAGCAGCTCAGCCTTAGGAAGAAGATTATGGTGGCGCCAACGAGACATTGACTCTTCACTTGCCCCTAAACGAAGGTGAGAGCATAGAAGATGTAACACCCCAAGATTTTTAACCCAAAATTTGCGTAAAAATTTAAACTTTTTTTTGTCTTAAATCATCAACAAAAACATTTTTAACTTTAGTTTAAAATCTCAGGCAGGTTACAAATCATACAATGTGATGATACTGAATTTAAGGCAGATAATGTTACTCATTTAAAATACTTTGCTTCAACAAACAAAATCAAATCATACAATGTGATGATACTGAATTTAAGGCAGATAATGTTACTCATTTAAAATACTTTGATTCAACAAACAAAATGATACATATCCAAAATGAGCAATAATGTTTTTTCAAAATAAGTAATAGTGTTTATCCAAACATTCAATTCTCAAGAAAGAAAAATAACTGTCTCATTGATGTTGTCGTAACATTTTGAATTCGCTCCACAACTATATGTCATACTTTACCTAGAATCACATAAAAATGTTCAGACCCGTGAAAGTGAGGGATGTGAGAGAGAGAAGAGGGTTTGAGGGACATGAGTTTTTCTTTCTTTTTTTTAACATATTGGCGCAATTCTTTTTGTGCCAGTAAAAACCTTTATTTAGGGCTTGTTTGGAATCTTGCCGCTGAGATGGGCGTTTATGCATTTGGGATGGGAAGTGAGGCCCTTTCTCCTTTGTATTTACACTAAATCATGGATTGGGGAGCTGCCACTTCTTTAAATGCATAAACTCCATAAACGCCCATCCCAGCTACAAATTCCAAACATGCTCTTACATCTTTGCTAGCACGAGCATATTTCACGCTAGTAAAGATGTTTACTTCACTGATGCGAATATGTTTCACGCCAGTAAAGGTGTTATATTGATGCAATGTATGTCGCACAAGTATAATGTATCTCTTTAATGAGGTAAGCCTATTTTGCACTAGTAAACATAATTCATTATTGGGACTGCATAGGAGGCACACTATTAAGAAGGTAATTCCTTGTAGTGGTCACTCACTATTCACTAACTTGCATACACCCGTCTTGCTTTGTCTGAGGCTTGAGTTGGTCCACCACTCTAGGATTACTACATAGGTGCTCAAAGGAAGCTTTTGAAGCTCAACTTTCTCAGAAAACCTCAGCTTTTGTTACATTATCCGTCACCACTTGGAGATGAACGGTTTGACCTCGTACCAATTGGGATCCCACAATGTTTTGAAAAGAGGTCAGTTTTCAAGATTACTACATAGGTTCTCAAAGGAAGCTTTTGAAGACCAACTTTCTCAGAAAATCTCAGTCTTTGTTAGATTATCCCTCACCACTTTGGGAGGAACTGTCTGACCTCATACCAATTGGGATCCCACAATGTTTTGAAAAGAGATCAGTTTTCAAAGAAATATTTTTAAATAAAATCTTTGTTTTCAAATCCTGCAGTCTCCCACAGTTTTAGGGTTTTAAGCCAAAACGACCTAATTGATCAGTAGTTTTTATGGAAAATGGAGAAAATAAGGAAAAATAAGAAAAGGAGAAAGTTTTTTTCTGAGAAGTATCTCTTTTATGATCGACCCTCTGCATTTGAAATGGTTCTGCGCAGTTGAATCTGATGCAATCTCGCTTGCGGGAACCAATGTTCTTTTGAAAATACCAATAATAATAGAAAATTCTTGAAAAATATTTGAAAATGGTGGAAATATGGCCTCAAACAGGTTTTATCGACTTTTTGCCACCAACGACAATTCATTCCAAATGACCTGTTATTAGTAGGCCAGATATTGTCAGCAACAAGTCTGGAGTGTTGTTAGCATTTCTCTTTAGAATGTCGCTAGTAGTTTTAGAGTTTCATTAGTAGATTTCTTCACAAGAACAAAGTCGTTGTTCAGAGTGTCATTAGCAGTTGTTTAAAGTGTCATTAGGTTTTTTAGATTATCGTTAGTAGTCATGAATTGTCATTGGCAGGAGCTGATATGTCGTTAGCATGTATTCATTCCTGTGACACCCAAGATTTCTTAGAAGCTCCCAAAACTACCTATTTCATGCATGTGTCCATTGTATGTCCTAATTTTGCATCCATTCATTCATTGTTTCATGCAAACAGCATAGGAAAAACAAAATTTTCATTCATTCATCAAAGCTTTTACATCTATATGTTAAAAAAATAGAAAAACCCTAGAAAAGCTATCATGGCATCCTAGACTAGATCTAGGAATCCTATAGGAAAGTTGCTCAATATGGAAAGTCAAAGGTATGGACGGATGTCCTCCCACCAATGAAAATAACCCTCAGTAACGTTTGGCTTATCACAACCCTTAAGCAAGCTTCCCACTCAACATTTTCTATCTCGATCTCATGTAGCTTTTTCTCCACCATTTGATTGCTAGAAAGCCTCTGAATGTGCATGAACTTGAAGGAGCGTGGATCAAGATCACCATAGAGAATGCAAAGGTGTCTGAAGACCATTACTCCCTTCAATCTCATGTCTAAAACCGATGCTCATAGAACCAGTCGATCTTTAGGAGAACCTTGCTCACCAAAAGGCATCCATCTCATTGATAGTCAAAGGCACTCAAGCCTCGGTAAAGACAAGCCAATGTCACCATTCTCAAGGAAAGATGTTTTCCATGGTGAAACCAATGCTTGAAAAGATGGACATACCGAAAATTCATCAACTCAGGGCTCTCTCAAAAGATGATAAGGGCCATAATGCAAAGTCTGACATTGCTCAGATAAATTTGGATCGCTTGTCACACCATGATATGCATGCCATAAAGCCTATAAAAACAAACAAGGTACTTCATGCATGGTGAGTTATCCTCAGCCATTGTGCACCACCAATCAAGACATGCAAAGTGGTACGATAATCATAAGGCACGACATTGTGGAAAAATTGATCTTGAATTGGTTTTTCCCTTTGAGGAAAATAAAGGCCCACAATCTCAATGGCCTCATCCAAGGTGATTGTCATCTCACCCCTCGGGAGCCAAAACATGTTGGTGCGTGGATTTCACAGCTCAACATAGCAGTCACAAGTCCTCCATTTACTTGGAAATCACAAAGAAACTCTTGATGAATAAGGAGAAACTACGCAACACATTTGCAACACCAATTGGGAGAAGATCGAGAAGCAATATAGTGTTGGGTGTTCTAGCATAGAGAAACCCCAAAATGTCAGGAAAGTCATTATGATAAGCAAGGAAAAAAGGGCTCAAAATAAAGCCAAACAAGGCCTTACCAAGTCTCTTCCATGAATCTTGGGTACTCGTGCACCAAACCCAAGCCATGGAATTGCGGAAAGACGTTGCCCTTCTCTATTTGCACCATAGTGAGGTTGGAGGTGCACACACAACAGAGAAGAAGACACAAATTAGTAAAATTCATGTTCTAAGTGCAGCAAAGGCTCTCAGGGTAAAAAATCTGAAGAAACCTATTAATGACAATCTTAAATTATCGTTAGAAGGTTCTAGAGTGTCATCAGAAAACCCTAAAGTGTCATTAGCAAGAAATGAAACATTACCTCTTTCAGCTTGGGAAGATTGGATTGTCACCAGAATTTGGAAGCTTTGAATTGTTGTCAGGAGTCTTGAATTGTCGTCAATAGTTTTCTAACGATACTTCTAGATTATTGTCAAGACTTCTTTTTTTGGAGAAGCCCAGTTTCTTATTGAGATTCCTCTAGTACACATTCGCATGCATTTTCATGCATAGTTCTTGTGTTTCTGCATAGCTCTAACATGTTTTCATGCAAGAATTCAGTTATCCTATTAGAAAAACCTTTTCAATCCTATCTTAGGATCACCATGTTAGATAAATGGATGTTAGGTTCATAGGTTGTCCAAAGGACTAATGAAGTAGTCTGATACCCAATTGATGAAAGCATAATTACCCAAATATCTAAGACATCTGAGCCAAAGTGTCTCTCTAACAAACTCAAGTTTTGCAAAAGGTTCATCTCTATCCTTGTCTTTTTTATGGAAGTCTTTTATCTTTTTTAAAAACTTATCAGTCGTTTGCATGTGCACTCTTACATGACAAGGCACGTGTTTCATCTTTTGCTTAACTTCACTCAATGAAGACTCTTCGCTCACCTAACTGAGTTCAAAGAAAAGCCCTTATGTGAAACTAAGTACTAGCTTGGTCTTTGCTAAGGTCATTAAGCCAAGTCCTATTTGTTCATATAGAAAGACATTGTAGAGAGACCCTCACATGAAGCTACACCTTAAGCTATAGAATGCATATTTATCATCATGTCATTGTCTTTTCATAGGACTTTTTGGAAAAAACTAAGTGTCAATGTCAACCCTTCCATCTCTTCAAAATCAATGTCTGTTTTTTTTGTCATCGATTGAGTTTCACATGCATAACAACAAAGACGTGCATTTGTAGAGACCCTAATTTTGACCAAGTTATCTTTAGTCAAAAGTCATATGTCAGAATCTTGTGTCTTTAACCCTTTATCAAAGTTTTTTCAACTTTAGCTTTATTTTTAGCATTCAAAAAGACATCTTCAAAGTTTTTGTCCAAAAGATACAATAAACTAGAGGATTTTTACTTTAAAAAGAACAAAAATCTGGTCAATCTGATATCGAAGTAAAAAGTTATGATGAAAATAAGATGATTTGTTTAGTCAAAATCTTGTTTTTCAAAGACTTACTTTGGGGCAATTTTTGACCACCCAAATGTTTGAATTTGGTCACACTTAAATGAATTAAAGTAAAGAATGTTAGCTTTCTAACACATCAAATATTATCTCAATTTGACATCTGGATGAAAAGCTATGGCCAAACAAGTCAAGCTATTGGAGTTGTCGTTAGTAGGCTTTGAGTTATCATCAAAATATTTGAATTGTTGTTTGGAATATATAATTGAATTGTTGTTAAAAAGGCCCAAAATGTGGATTCTCATTAACACCTTCAAATTGTCGTCAGTAGTCTCTAAGTGTCGTTAGCCCCAATTATCTTAGCACTATGTGTTATTAGCAAACTAATTGCCTCATTTGGCTAAGATGTACATGGAAAATGAAGATAAGCCCTATGCTACTTTTCCCAAGGTCTCAAGATTTCTATTCAATGTATCTAGACACTATTTAGGAACCCTAGGTCCCATCGCTCGAGGACTAGCAAACGATAAGCATGGAGGAATTTGATCATGCATATTTTGCATTTTATTCATTCTATTTTATGCATGATCCGTTGAAAAATCATGTTAAAAACCCAATCTTATCGATATTTTTGAGAAACTATATTTAAATTAAAAATAAAGGAAAAACTATATCTTTAAAACCTTCCCTACATTTTTCAATGCTTAATTTTGTTAAAGAGATTTTAAGTAGTGTTTTAATTAGCGTAGAAGTGTTTAAGTCATATTTTATTTAGTTTAGGAGATGTAGTTTTGTAAAACATGTTTTTTCAGAAACACTGTTTTGAAATTTTTTAAAATATATTGGAGTTTTCTGGAAAAAATATGTTAACCTAATTTTTAGTATAAATAGTATTTTTTAGTCACATCACACATTTTTCCCTTTTCTGTAGCCTGCCCCCCCCTCTCTCTCCTCTCTGCCACCCTTTCTTCCTTTCTCCCCCTTTTTCAATCGACCGGTTGCCTACCTTTTTCTTCTTGCTTCTTATGCTTTTCAATCCTTCTTCTAAAATCCATCGTCGTCGGTTCCTCACATCCCCTCTGTTGGAAAGAGAGCAGAGTTTGTTCAGTTGAAATGGGAAAGACCATCTTCTCTTTCTCAACCCTTCCGTCAGAGGTGAGCCAAAAGGTGAATCTCTTCTTCCCCATCTCTGTAGTTTTTAGGATCATATTATTGCATGCATATTTATTTTCTGCATTGTCATGGCATATAGCATGGTCTAAGTTCTGCTTATTTTATTTTCACATCTTAGACTAGTTTTTGTGCCTCATATAAATTAGGTTTATTCAATTTTCTGGTTATATTTGGTTTGTGCTTGATAGTTTTAGTTAAAGTAGTGTAAAATTCTAATTTTTAATAAGAACCGGTCCATAGATTTCATTTTAGCATTTTTGCTTGGTTTCATCTAGTTTTTGGTTATTCATTTTATTATTTCGTAGCTAGGTTTAGTCTTCACATTTGTTTTTAATTGTAGGTGAACAGCGTTAAACACGTTGTTTCCATTTGGGATCAAACCAGCGTAAAAAATGTTCTGAACCCCATCGTGTTTAACGTTGTTCAGGCCTGGTTTGTTAAAGATCTCTTTGACTTTAACCAAACTGTTTAAGTTAACTTAGATTAGAATTTCTTTTAGCAGTTAGTTAATTTAGTTGCTTAATATTAATTTTTTTGTTAGCACTTGCACGATCGAATTACAGCATAGGATCGATCATTGCACATGCAGCTTCGGTTTTGCATGATAGTAGTTGCATCAAACACGCTGTGTGTGGTTGATGCTGGCTTGAAGTTCAATATGGTATTTTAATCTTTTTAGCCTCAATCACTGTGTGCAAAAATAGTGTTTCCATCTTTTGTTTGAAGTCATAGTGTAGAATCATGATTGTTTTTGTGTTTATGCATTAGCTAGACTTAATTAATTCAAGTTGTTTATAGTTAGTTTGATTCAATCGATTATACATCTATAGATTAGTTTATGATTAGCTGGATTTGATTTTACCAGTGCATATTTAGTCATTTAGTTAAATTTCATACTTCGTTATATAGTTTGTTCTTAAGTCATTAGTTAGTTTTACTAATTCATCGTTTAGTCAGTTTTTTATTAGTTAGTTTCTTGATTATCTTTAGTGTGTTATACTTTAGTGCTTGTTAGTTAGTTTGTTTTGTTATTTTGTCTTTTAGTGAAGTGGTTAGTTAATTTTATTCTAGTTTAATTCATGATTTTGTGATTTTTAGTTAAAACTAACATTGAATTTCTGTGAGTTTTTGTGTTTTGTCTTTTGATTCTTGCAGGGAATTGTTTAGACGTGCGATGAGCCCTCGAAAGTACTTCCAAAGAGGCCTCTAAGGTCCCAAAAAGGTCCCTCAAGGAGCCCTCAACTCTATCAAATGGCTAAAACACCAAGGGACTAGAAGCTTAGAGCACTGGAGACTATTTTCTTTTCTTTTAGCTTAGGTTTTTATTTAATTTAATTCAATTCAATTTAGGGTTTGTAATAAGGCACTTTATTTTTTATTGTTTAAGCCATCCACAGAGGGCCGCACTTTCTTGTTTAGATTAATTAATCAATTTTGTTTAAGGCAATAAAGAGTAGTTTAGTCTTCTGTAGAATACAAAGTATTTTTCCAAAGTATTTTTCCTTATTCCCTGAGTTTGACCTAGACTTCACCACTCATGCGAGCCAGTTTTTATTATTTTGTGTCTGGCTTTCACATTGTTTTTACATAAAATATTGTTTCAAAAATCATTTTCATAAAACTTACACCACGATCCAAACCAAAGTTTAGATCTAGTGTTGTTTTGGATCTTATGTTTGGATGTAGATCTTAAATTTGGTTTTATTTTTGGATCTTTTTGTTTGGTTCCTAGATCCAACCCAACTGGAGATCCACTCAAGGTTCTATAGACCATTTTGGATCTAGATCATTTTCAGATTTGGACCCAAGTAGGATCCATTCAAGGTTCTATAGACCTCATTAGGAGGGTCTTTAAACCCTAGGGGACTCTAGAGAGGGTGGGACGCCCCCTAATGGACCCTATAACTAATTAGATTAATTAATGGTTAGTTATGATAAAAATAATAGTTAATTAAATTAATTACTTAATTAATTTAAGAGATTAGTTAGAATATCTTTGGAACAGGCCCCTTAGAGATCAGCCTAGCTAGAATAAAGTTTGTTTTGGACTCCAAGGATGGGACATCCCCCCTTGGTGGGTTTTCTGGTATAAAAGGAAAAAAAAAGATAGAGGAATCTTACTCTCTTATTCTTCATCTTCTTTCTTATTTTTTTTTCTTCTTCTTCTTCCTCTTCTTTCTTTCTTCCTTTTTGGAGCTTTTTCAACATCCATTAAAGCTCTTCCAAGGTTTAAAGATGGGCGACGAAGGTTGATCTACACTTGAGAACTCAATTAAGGTAGGTACATTAATTGCGTATACATAGATTTTTTTAAACCCATGAAATATGCATAGAATAATTTTCAGATCTAAACCAATAATGGATTAGACCTTGAAAATACCTCTCTAAGAATTATTTTCAATCTGGAGAATATATTTTTATGGATCTTTGTTACCATGCAATAAAAAAGAAAAATGATTTTTGAAAAAAGATTATTTTTGGGTTTCTTTTGTGAAAAATGATTTGAGAAAAACTTTTTTCTTATGATTTTCTAGATCTTATTTATTTCAGCATGTTTAATATATTAATCTTAGGTTATATTGCTAAAGTATAAGTTTTATGCTTGAATCCATGTTCATGTATACGAAAAATTATTTTAAAGAAGGTTTTGGTAAAAACATTTTTAAGGTTTTGATGGTTTTGATAAAGAAAGTTGATCTGAGCATGTATGATGGATTATTTCATGTTTAGCATGATTAAACAACATGTTATTGGATAAAGAATTCATGTTTTCATGATTATTTAGAGTTTCTTATGATTCTTGCATAGATATAATCATATTTGAGATATTTTTTAAAGGTTTTGTGATTCTTAGATGATGTATATTATTGTTTTCGCAAGATTAGCATGAATATAAGCAAATATGTATTGTATGATGATGTAAATATGTTTAGAGTATAAAAAATTATGATTGTATGGATTTTTACCATGAATCTTGTTCTTGCTTAATCGATCTTACATGAGTTTGAATCTTGGTTTTTCTGTTCTTATTTTTTATCCTAATTTATTTTAAACAAAAATTGATATCTCCATGAAAATAAAGTTAATAAATTAAAATAAAAATACTAGAGTTTTCTACACATTTAGAGCTTGAATTTGGATTCTTGTTTCAGTTTATTTGGATCGGTTTTGAGGCCAAAATGTCTATTGAAATAGAGCATAAGTTTTTTGTCCTGTCTGCAGGACTGTTTTGACCAATGATTTTGATGGTTCTAAACACCCAACCAAAATCAATCAAAATAAATTGAAAAAAATCTAAATGAAAGGTACCATGTATAAGAAGATCCTGTAAAAAGGGTTTTGTCAAAAGATGTTTATGTAGGTCTAGAGAAATTCTCTAAACCGAGATAAATTTTTGCAGTTGATAGGATCTGTCTTATATTTTTACTAAACAAGGTTTAGTCCAAAAAAATTCTGATTTTATTATAACGAATGTTTAAGTTATGTTTCTTGGACTGTTTTTCTGAGAGATGGAGGCATTTCTAATAAAATTGGGAGAGTGTAATTCAGTTTTTATGATTTTTGGTAGGTTTTTCAAAACTGGGTTAACAAGAATCCGAATTTACACATTATGACATATATGGATGTTTAACTGTATTTTACATTATGCAGCACGGTTATGGATGTTTATCTTAAAATTTGAGCTGATATACATGCAAACTTAATGTATTTCATGTTATTCTTGATTTATAACCATTCATATGACATTTGTGTTAATAAACATTGAATATCATAAGACATGATCAGTGTAAAGTAAATGGTTACACATGTTGCTTGTCTAAGCAAGATCATGAATTGCATACGGTTGCAACCTTTATTTATAAATGTGAGCATATGATATGGTGATAATGACATGTGATATGAGTTTGTGTGTGGCTTGTTGTGAGTCTGGGTTTAGTGAAACCTATGGGCATCTGTGGTGCACCAGAGACAAAAAAAATATCCATGCACAATCACATAATTGCCTCATGGAGGTCAGGCTCACAATGTGAATTATAGGTATCTGAATGGGTCAAAACAGGCTTGCTTATAGAAACTCCAATTGAGAGGTTGGGCTTGTGAGTTTGAGTGTGTGTGTTGTGAGCATATATAATTTAATTTATGAACCTAATAATAAAATAACACCTATGACGCATTCGGAACAGGTCCTTTGAACTAAGTCTCACTTTAGAGAGAGTGGAGGTAGACATGATCGGTTGACTGTTATTTTGATTTAGAGGGCAGTTGTGTCTCTTGGTCCCCTATCACCAGTTGTAGGGGGAGCAGACTATCAGGTGTCCTAGGTGGTATGTTCAAAATCTCTATGGAGTAAGAATCGATTTTGCATAAAACCACTAGGAGTTTTTCTCGGTTATGGACCGCTCCAGTGGAACCTCGATATGAAGTTATAAATTCTTCAATTCAATGAGGTTAATAAAATACATAGCACAATATACCTCTTATTAGATTGGTTGAATCAAAGTTAGGAACCCGAGAGTGTACCTTCGGGCAGGAGGAAAAGTTGAACATAAGAAATCAAAATAGAATAATTGAAATATTTCAGTTTGTGCATAAATTGTTATTTCATTGGAATAATATATTATAACATATTTATCCTATAACATAAATTCAAGCATGATTAGTTGTGTAGATATGATTTATGCTTAATTTTGATATTATAATGTTGCATGATTTAGATGATATCTGAAAATATGCCAATATTTATTTTTATGATTGAAATATTTGTGTTCACGTGTTTTGGTGATTACTTACTGAGGTTGTGGACTTATGCATCTACCTATAATATTTTAGGTAATGAGTAGGCTGGAGGGTGATGAGAGTTGGCTTGGGGTGGCACCAAGAGGGTAATAATTCTTAAAGGCTTTAAGATGACTTGATATTTTATTATTTATTTATTTGATTAAGTCTTGTAAACTTTGATAATATTTAAGACTAGTATTTGATTTATTTTAAATATAGATTATGGTTTGATTCAATTATTCTAGTCTTATACGTGTGTGTTGTATTTGTAACCTGCCCAAGGCTTGAACCGTATCTAAAAATAGTTTTCACTATGTTTCTTGAAGATTATGTAAAGGGATTTAAAAAAAAAATCCTTAAATTTTTAGTTTAAAAAAATTAGGGTGTTGCATCTTAACGCCCCTTGCACTGACAGAATTCCTGTAGAATCGAACCTAGCCTAGTTTAAGCCCATATTGAGCCTAGTCTAGGACTTTGATCCCCTAATCTCACACCCATATCGAGCCCGCACAAAGCTAAAGTGTAGCTCATGCTCCTGCACTCGTCAATCATAGAAAGGGCTACCTAAGCCCGAGGTGGGATTCAATTCTCTTTATTCTATTTTATTTATTTATTGCATTTATATAAATATCAAAATTCTACTTTCATTATTTTTATATTTATTTTAAGTTTTGGGGGTTCCCACCACCAAACTCGTATTTTTTATAGGATTTTACATGAGGTACGTACTATTGCAATACAACCATCCCAAGACAAAGATCAGAAGTCCCTGATGTAGTTAATCTCTGCTCAATTAAGGAGGATGTTAAAGATCTGACCCACCCCCAGATCTGATCCAGGGAAGCCACCCTAGGATCCAATCTAGAGGACTCGCCTAGCCTGGAGTATCACTCAAGTTGTGATTGTGCAGGGAAACCAGCCCAACGTGGATTTATAGATTTCTCTAAGATTCATTCTTGGTTCATGTTCATGTGATTTGAGGGAACATATTTCTCCTTTGCTCTCTTCCACGCCCATTATTGATCCGAAGAGAACACCTTTTTTTCCTTCGTTGCTATCAACCTTGTCACTAGACGTCCCTCTTTCTACAATCGTTTAGAAGAGATAACCCTCGTAGTGTGCCTCCCTTGCTCGAGTCATGCTTCACACCCCTACTTGTCATAATCCATAGGATCGACCTCTCTAGAGCTCAGGTTCTAACAATGATACCAGAGCATTTTTTTGGGAGCTACACTGACCAGCAAATCTTGCTTTGGATGTTACATCTGGGCCCTCACCCTTCTCGGTTTTTGTTCAGGTTTGAATTGACATTTTTTTAATTTTTTGGGGTTGTATTTAATTTAATAGCATTGATCTTGATTATTGTGTAACATTAGATCAAAACTAATGCTAATCTGACCTGAATTCAGAGGATTCAGCTTGACCTACGACCTCCAGGTCATTTCTTGTTTGAGCAAAGAGTCAGATGATAGTCCTCAACGGCTTTGTAGACATGTGGTTGATTCGTTCCCAGCCCGCACTGAGCCCAAATTCATATTCTGGTATAGCCAAGATACTTTTGAGAGGGTCTGACCAACCCAGGTGTTCAACAGCTGTTCTAAGACATTTCTACCTTATGTGCAGGAACCCACTCTTCTCCTGAAAAATAATAAAGTAATTTATGTCAAACTATAACCAGCCTGCGTAGGAGAATACTATGATTTTGCAGATGTACTATGTAACAAGTATGCAATGTGTTTGCTTAATTATAGACAGTGAAGCATGATACTAAACATGGCATAAAGAAATAAGTAACATGAAATAATTTATTGCATATCACTATTCTAACTCACAAAAACCTAACATAAATTAACATCTAATTAGATAAGTAAACACTAGTTTAAATACTTAATCACATACTCAATTATCTAATCAGAGTTAGCAAGTTCAAGCACAAAGCTCACAATAATTTGTCCGATTGATAAGAAGTAAAATTTAATGTTTCTCTTAAATTATCCCACGGGTACTCGCAGACCAAGGCAACCGTAATAGAAGAGAACATTAGAGGGTTTATTATGCATTAGTATTTTATTAACCCGAATGTCTAACTGGAACTGAAATCCTAAGGGAGCAGTTGAATAACCAAGAGAATCTCCCAAAATCCCAAGACAATAGAATGTATCCCTAATTTCTGCAGAAGAACGTAGAGCTACCACCTATGACAAATTCGGTAGTTCGGGTCCCCTAACTCTGAAGACTGAAGACTAACGAGCCATTGCCACTCGAAGCACAACAGTACATGTCCTCGGAGTGGTGTACCACCAATCCTCTCCAAGGTAAGCTCGAAACTGAGTGAATTGGTTATCTAATTAATTTTATTTGTTTTCTGACTTTTCAGGGTTCCCTGATCTGAACTCAATAGCTCAAGCTATGGGTATCCACTAAAATCATATATCATACCATAACAAAATATGAGCAAAACCTACCTTTTTTTACAAAGCTTTTCCCCCCCTGTTCGAGACGCTCTTGTGCAACCGTTTTGTGTGAACCCTATTCCTTTCCTTGAATCGTGAGAGAGATGATGAGAGAAAGAAGAGAAGGATAACGAGAAGGAGAGGTGGATGAGGGTTTAAAGAGGAGAGGGAATCATGAGAGATCATGGTGGTCGTAGAGGGAGAAATCGGTTACCCCTTTCTGGCTGTGTGAAGACAGTTTCACGTAGCCTCCCCTTCTTCCCACTTTCTTAATTAGACGCAAACCCTCTTTAGGGTTTGCATGTTTTTTTTTCTTTCACGCGTGGTAGCGTGAAGCGGTTTTTACGAGTTTGAGTCTGGTGACCCGCGACCCCTTTTTACGGTTTGGGTCCAACCTCGAGTATCTGGATTTGTTTAGATAATTTCTCAAAAAAAATTCTCAAGCTTGGGTCGGCTCTCGACCCAATTACCTTACAGATCCATCTTATGCTATTCAGATCCAAGGATCCAAATTCTTCTAGTTCTTTTTGTTTCGACCTTTCACAATAGGTGCCCACGTATTATGGATCCAAATTAATATTCATGGATTCAAGCAAATTATTATGGATCCCAGTGAAGTGTTATGGGTCCAATATAAATTTTTTTTATTAATGTCTGATTTAAACTTTGCGGATCCACTCAATTCATTCTGGATCCAATATCAAATCTGACCATGATATCAAGGATCCAATATCAGAGGTCTGATCTATTTTACTGAAATCTATTATTTGGTATCTGATTAAAATGTTTGTGATCCGATATCTAACATCGGTATGGAATACCGAAGATCTAAACAGGATATTAGGGATCCAACATTGAAGATCCAAGTTGGATATCCGAGATCCAAATATGAATAAACAAATGTGACACTAAAAATATCCTTGTATCAGCTTAAGGATATAAATTTCAAGTTTATTTATCTGATAAAATTCACGGGTAATACATCTTTTCCCCCTAAAAAGAATTTTGTCCTCGAAATTTTCATACAAGGACTACTCGAAAAGACTGCTGTACTTTTCTCGCATATTGGCCTCAAGTTCCCATGTGCTTTCATTGATACCATGATGTTGCCATCTAACATTGACGAGAGGGATGGTCTTGGATCTCAGCACTCGTTCGCTTCGTTCCAAGATTTTTACCGGCTTCTCTTCCATTGTCAGGTCTTCCCATATATCCACGTCATCGTACTATATGACATAGGATGGATCATGAATATACTTCCTCAGCATAGACACGTGAAACACATTATGAATTTGGGCATATTGCGGAGGTAGAGCTACTTAATAAGCTATTTCACCAACCCGTTTCAAAATCTTGAATGGTCCCACATATCTGGGACTCAATTTTCCTTTCTTGCCAAATCGAAAAATACTTTTGGTTGGTGACACTTTCACGAAGACCTGATCTCCCACTTCAAAAGTGAGTTCCTTGTGCCTTTGGTCTGCATAACTCATCTGTCAGCTCTGAGCTGTCAGCAATCTATCTCTTATCATCCAGACTTGTTGGGTATAGTGTTGTAGTATGATTGGTGATTCCCTTGATCATTCACCAACCTTGTTCCAATACACTCGCGATCTGCAGGGTCGTCCATACAGAGCCTCAAAAGGAGCCACGTCGATGCTCACATGGTAAGTATTATAGTAAGCAAATTCAGCCAAAACCACATGCTTATCTCATTCGCCTTTCTAATCCAGCATACAGGCTCACAACATATCTTCTAGAGTCTGTATAATCCTCTCAAACTATCCGTCGTTTTGAACATGAAAAGCAGTACTCAGTTTTAGCTTTATACCCAAGGCCTGTTGTAACTGTCCTTAAAATCCAGAAGTACATCGAGGATCTCGATCAGATATGATTGAAACTGGCACTCCATGCAATCGAATAATCTCTCTAATATATAAATTTGCTAAGCTTTCAAGAGATTGATTGATCTGTATGGGTAAAAAGTGAGCCAATTTGGTAAGTCTGTCCACTATTATCCATATGGCATCATGCTGTTTTGGGGTTTTGGGCAAACCCACCACAAAATCCATGGTGATTTCCTCCCATTTTCACTGCAGAATCTCTATATGTTGCATCATTCCTCCAGGTTTTTGATGCTCAATCTTGACTTGCTAACAAGTCAGACACTTCGAGACATAACTTGCGACCTCGCATTTCATTCTGTTCCACCAATATCCCCGTTGTAAGTCTTTAAACATTTTTGTACTTCCCCGATGTACAGTGTACTTGGACTTGTGTGTCTCGCCCAATAGTTTTTCCTTTAACTTAGGGTTGCTAGGGACCCAAAGTTGCTTTTGCATCAAGATATTGCCATCTTTCTTTAGTGTGAATAAAGAATCTTCTTGTTGAGCAAGCGACTTAAGCTTCTCATATTGGGGATCCTCCTTCTAACCCTCAACAATTCTTGTGAGAATCTCAGGGAGAGCAGATAGACTAGATAGCTTGATGATTCCCAGCTTGTCTCTGAACAACTTCTAGTCAGTAAACTCTTCCATCAATTTCCATCCCTTTGCCACTAAACTGAACAAAGTGCAGCTCGCTTTGCGACTAAGAGAATCTGCTACGACATTTGCTTTTCTCGGATGATAGGAAATAGTAAAGTCATAGTCCTTTATAAACTCCAACCAACGCCGTTGTCGCATATTTAATTCCTTCTGTGAGAACAGGTATTTAAGACTTTAATGATATGTAAATACCTCAAAATGTTCTTCGTATAGATAATATCGCTAGATCTTTAGAGCGAAACTATGGTTGTCAATTCTAGATCATGAGTCAAATAATTTCACTCGTGGATCTTTAATTGGTAAGATGCATATGCTATCACTTTGCTATTTTGCATTAAGACACATCTCAACCTTGTACCTGATGCATCTGAATACACCATAAAACCACCCTAACCCGATGGTAAGGCCAGGACGAGAGCAGTTGTAAGCCTCTTTTTCAGGGTTTGGAAGCTCTCCTCACACTTATCCATCCATTCAAACTTGATTCCTTTTCTAAGGAGTTTGGTCATAGGCATGATGATCCGCAAAAAGTCCTGAATGAACCTTCGGTAATAGCCTGCCAAACTGATAAAACTCCTGATGTCGCTAATATTTTTTTGTTATCCCAGTTCAATACAACTTCAACCTAGCATTCGACATCAATTAGCATAGTAATTTTATTGTTTTATCTACATTATTCTTTCGATATGATGTTGCCTAACAACATGAACTTATCAAGCCAAAATTCACACTTGAAGAATTTAGCGAAGCGTACGCCTCATAGGCGAAGCGCAAGCTCAAGGAACCGAGGTGCTGTAGTGAGGCATTTGTAGGCTCGAAGTGCACCCTTCACATGGGTGAAGCGCACTCCTCGCATCGAGGCGGGCTTCGCTTTTAAGGCGTACGCATCATGTTTGAGGTCTGCTCTTCTGTGCAAGAAAACACTTGGTTCCACATATTTCTTTTTCATTGAGTTGCCTACCAAGTTCTAAACTTGTGTGGCATTGAAGCTTACTCTTCAACGCCTAAATGATTTACAATGCTCTAAAAATGAAAGAGAAAAAAAAGAAAAAAAGAAAAAAAGAAATGAAGGATCATTCAGAAGAACCCAAGTAGGAAGTGAAACCCTAGAACGATGAGGCAGACGATGTGGACGGGAAGAAAAGCCTGACCATGGAACACACCATTTCTGTTGTTGCTGGCCTTGCAAAACCCTAGCTTCACTACGTTGGTGCCAGAGTAGAGCACATTGTCGGGCCGCACCAATACATGATGTCGTCGACGCCGCAGGTGGGATCCGTGGTGAAGCAGGTCACTGGGCAAGAGACCGACGATGATCGAAGGGGCGCTCACCGAAACTTCCCTTCGGTAAACGAATTGCCGCAAAGGAAAGGTCGAGCTTGCACATGGACGGCCAGAAAACAAGGAAGATAAGCAAGAGGAAAATGATCGGAAGCCGAATGTGGTCCACCATATCGCCGAAAAATATTCTGGCATGATTTATTTTCAGGCGGGCGACGAAATCGCTAGCCCGAAAAGAACAAGGGAAAGAAGAGGAAAACATGCGTCAATCGCTTTCTGTCTGAAGAAACGATCGATGTTTTTTTCATAACGAATATACTCTTGTCATTTTTTGAGAAAAATCATTTCTTTTTTACTCGAAATGGTGAACCGGGTCTTGTGTATATGGACTTGGGATGTCCTATGGCGTTTGGAACCTTTGTATGAATCCATCTTATCCAGGAAAAGAAAACATGATAAGTTGGCATCCTGTGTCCCCCACATGGCTAGCAGGGTGGTCGTGAAGGGTTGAGATGATGGCACTCTTGAAGCTTACGCTTCAATGCCTCGAGGCTTACGCCTCACTTCATAACAGGCTCAACGCCTCACTTTGCCTCATCGCATTTAACAACCTTGAGATACATATTCGTCGATAATCCGTCACTAAAATTTAATGATGGATACATTTTCTTCGCTAAGTTCAATCACCAATTTATCGACAGATTCACGATGGATTACATTCTGATGCAAAACATCGGTTGATTCAGTTTTTGAGACACATAAATATTCATCCCTAATCCATCGCTAAATTCATGACGGATATTAGTGACGGATAATATCCGTCGCTAATCCGTTGTAAAATTTTAAAAAAATAAAAATAAATTATTTAAAATATAAATATCGAGAAAAAAAATTCTCGTTATACAATTTATATAACCTGTGTATAAAAACAAAGTACACATAAAAAATACATATACAAAGCAGAAACAAATTTAACATAAGTTATAAGTGAAACAAATTTAACAACCCACTATAATCTTCGCCAAGTTCTAATTAGTTAGAAGTGAACATATACAAAGAGTTTTGTTTGAAACAACAAGTACGTGAAACAAATTCAACACATGAATCTAATCATCGCCAAGATTCAGAGCATCATCCTCTTCATTGTCTTGATCTGCCCCTTTATCTATGCCTTCATCAGCTCCTTTACGCTGATCATCTCCAGCATCTTACAAGAGAACCGAAATGTTAGTATTGATAAATAAAATATAATGAAATAAATTATATGCAATGCACCTAATCTAAGGCAATCAAAATAACATGGTTGAATGACACATAGACTAACAATAAAGTGAAGGACATTAACAAAATTTAGATATGCGTTCTAAGGCTGACAAATAAAATTCATAGTGATTCAATCATGCATATATGTGTTCTAAGGTTGTCAAAAAAATGTCATAGTGATTCAAGCATGCATATATGGTTTATAAGGTTGTCAAATAAATGTGTTATGTATCACAATCATGCATATATGTGTTATAAAGCAGTCAAAAAACTTTTATAGTGATGAAATCATGCTTATATGTGTTCTAAGGTTGTCAAAAAACTTTCATAGTGATGAAATCATGCATATATGTGTTATAAGGCAGTCAAAAAAATTTCATAGTGATGAAATCATGCTTATATGTGTTCTAAGGTTGTCAAAAAATTTCATAGTAATTCAATCATGCATATAAGTGTTTTAAGGCAGTCAAAAAATATTCATAGTGATGAAATCATGCTTATATGTGTTCGAAGGTTGTCAAAAAACTTTCATAGTAATTCAATCATGCATATATGTGTTATAAGGCAGTCAAAAACTTTCATAGTGATGAAATCATGCTTATATGTGTTCTAAGATTGTCAAAAAACTTTCATAGTGATTCAATCATGCATATATGTGTTATAAGGCAGTCAAAAAACTTTCATAGTGATGAAATCATGCTTATATGTGTTCTAAGGTTGTCAAAAAACTTGTATAGTAATTCAATCATGCATATATGTGTTATAAGGCAGTTAAAAAACTTTTATAGTGATGAAATCATGCTTATATGTGTTCTAATGCTAGCAATAAAAATTTATAGTGATTCAGTCATTCATATATGTATTCAATCATGCATATATTAGCTTGAAATCTAACGACATGAAACTTTATACCTGACGGGCACCAGAGCTCATGTTGAATACAAACAAAGTTCTCCTGTCCCGAAAAAAGTTGCACAACTTATTATGGACAAGGTTGAGAATGACTTCATGTAAAAAGTCATATATTGTGTCCTGAAGAAGCTAACAGACACCATCCTAAGAAACAACAGGGTCAATCGGACGATGGGAGTTGATGCTGGCCGGAGAACTCTGACAGCCCTAGTTGCAAGAAGCAACGACTGGTGTGATGTTCATGTTACTCCCAAACCTGAACACATGACCCTTTTTGGGTTCACCGGTTGCAGTCACCCATGCTGCAGGATCAAAAGGCAGATGACTCCTACAATCTGCTCTACCATATGCTGCTTGTATGACTCTTACAAAATAATGATTACAATATGAATTAATAATTAAGAATTATAATATTTATGATAATATAATTTATGATAACTTGTATATTATAATATTTATTAATACAATAAATACATACCGTTGTCGCTCTCGCCTTCTCTGATACGAACTCTCCCGTGCTCTTACATTTATGTGTTTCAACAAACACATTCTTGTAAGGCACAATACCTCATTTTTCGGTTTCTTGCAAGGTTAAATGATAAAAAAATCAATTAGAAAGTATACAAAAATACTTATAAATTTAACAATATATATATTGATGAGTTACCATTTTCTTCTAGTAGCCCCCAAAAGTCCTAGAACCACCTGTGTGTAGATGGGCATTGGGCATCTTCGCTCGATTTTGTGCAGTCTTTGCTGAGCGATTTTAAAATTTATGACTCATCAACTTGTCGCATATTGCATCCCAATAATCTGTCCTGATAGTAGAAGGGCCATGATCCTTCCACTGCTCCCACCAGCTGCTTTTATTGCTGCAGTCTTCATATTGTGCAGCATGTCGACAAATCGATTAACAACCACCTTCTACCACACTAGCCTCACATTCTGCTCTTCCTTCACAGTCGCGAAGCGATTCAAATCCTACAAATAATTTCAGAAAGTTAATGCCCATGACTATAACAAAAAATTATCGAGAGATATCTATCCTAGTAGTTTCTCTCATTTCTAGATTAGGCTTTCTATCGATTGCAAACCCTCACATCCTGTTGGCAGAAGAGATTTAAGTTTACAGAGGTCTCAAGAGATTTAAGCTTGCCTTAAAAAAAAAATCATTAGGACGTGATGTAGTTTACATTCTCGAAATGCGGTTGGAAGGTTGTGAAAAGTCGGGGTGGGAGCATTAATCGATACCTAATTTTCAGTTTATAAATTAATGTCTTAAGATGTGGACTCCCTAATTACTGCAACGTAATTCTCAGATGTTTATCTCACTTGGTTGTCCTCTGTCAATTTTGTGCTTGGAAGGACCAGCTACCATATTAGTATCTATGCATGTCCCATGCGTTGCATTGTACACGCCCGCAATCAAACGACAGATTCTGTTGACGCGTGTTCTGTTCATCCCTGGGTACGCCACAATACCGTAACACCCCCTGAAACTAAACTGTAGGAACAGGGATGATATTCACAAGTTCAAAAAAATTAACGTCTGTGGGGTATTACCACCAATTCCATCTCTCTCTCTCTCTCTTACACACTTGTGCGGCGGTGACAGCCCAGCGGTGACCCTGCTCTCACTCTTTATATCTTTCTCTTCCTCTTATTTGTTTCTTTATTTCTTTCTTCTTCAGCTTCTTTTTCCTCTCTCTCTCTCACTGTGGCTGGTTAGGGTTTCATTAATTAGGGTTTTTGAATTAAGGCTTGATTGATTTGGTCTTTCAAATTTGGCTTTGAATTAGGGTTTGATTGATTAAGGGTTTTACCTTACTGTTAATTGATTAGGAGTTTTGAATTAGGGGCTTTGAATCAAGTTTTATTGATTAAAAGCTTTTGAATTAAATTAAAGTTGAAAATAGCACAAGAAATCATTTTATGTGTTTGAACGTAGAATGTGATTTTGAATACACATTTTTTGAATTTCCATTTTATGTAAAAATTACCCAATTTGAAGTTATTTTGGTATTTGGATCTATTAGAGACCCATATTGGGGGCTAAAATGCATCCTTTTTTTTTTTACATATTTTCATGATTACATCCAATATGACATCCATTAAAGCATTTGTATATCAAAATATATATATATATATTTTAATTAAACAAATTTAATACTTTTTTCATATTTGAATCCAATCCAAGGTCCATATTGGAGGCTAAAATCCAATCTAAACATGTCCAAGCATTGAAATGATGCGATGATCCCAAACACAGCTATCTGACCTATCTTTACATGTGTCCAAAGCAAATGCGGGACACAAGAAACACATGTCCTTGTTGAGTCAAAGCAAACAGTAGACAAGTATAATTGTTCATGTTCTGTCCAAACTTGGATAAAGCAACCAAACATAAGTGATCTTGAACTCTAACTTGTATTTTGACCCGTGTTGGATTATGTAGGGTGAATGTATGGTAACAAAAGAAGGATTCCAGTACAGGTTATTAAATGAGATAGGTATGGTTTATGAAATTTTATACTAAGCCCGGATCCAACCTGAGTGCCAATTAAGATTTTCAAATTTTCAATGTAGAAAACTTAAAATATTATTTTTCTGAGTATGGACGACCATGGCCTGGGGGAGGTAAGTTTTATCGGATCCGAGTATGGTTTTTATGAAAGATCCGATCGGTTCCGGATCCGAACCCAACACCAGAACACCTCAGTAAAAACTCTCTCTCTCTCTCTCTCTCTCTCTCTTCTCCTCTGCGTACAGAGCCAGAGAGATGCCACATCCAGGACAAGGAGTTAGCAAAGGATGGCGAAGACTACTACTATTTCTCCCTCTTCTCTTCCTGCCTCTCCTATTCTCAGGTACGTTTTCACACCCAACACGACGCCTCTGCATCGCACCATCCTCTTCCCCACCCCCCCTACAAATTCTCATTTTTGCTTGCATCTCATGTGATTTGAAATTACATGTAATTTTCCATCTCATGTTATTCAAATCACAGGGTGGATAACGTGATTTGGAATCACATGAGAAGTGAGTAAAATGGCTTGAAATGCGATCTCGAAGCTCACTGCCCCGTTTTCTCACGTCTGCTTGCTTGTGAGAAATGGGGTAAACGAGAATAGTTCTCACCATTGTGAAAGAACAATTTTCATTTGGGCCCAAGCAAACGTGCATAAGATTCCACGTTCTCCTGATTCCATTTTGCTTGTTCCACACTTCTTTCTCAGTAATGCAGGTGGAGGAATTCCATGATTCCAAGAACGTGGAAGAGCGCAGTAAGCAACCCATTAAGAAATTTCATCATCTCGTCTTTGGGTCTGCGGCAGGGCAGGGCTTGCCTGGGCGGATTCAATGCGATGGTAATCCTTTTTCCTGAGATTCCATTTTAGTTTTGGTTGCAGGAGCATCTTGATATATTCTTTTGTTGCTATTCCATTTTCTTTCCGTGTTTGGCGAGAAGAAGAGCTCGAATCCTGGTGGGGTTTTAACAATTACAGTCATTTCTAGATTGAAAACATTAGATAACAGCTTTCTGTTGATCTTTCCCTCCACTTTTTGTTGGGCATTCATTTTTTTTATCTTGTATTAAATTGTGTAGGTGTTAGCTGTTGATTGTATGGGTGTACAATGGTTGCCCCTTTGAAAGCATTACGCGTTAAGAACCTTACAGTAAAGAACGTGTGATTTTGAAGCTCGATTTGCGATGAAATGTAGTTTTTCTCTGAATTTTACTGAGAAATAGTTTTTCATGGTCATGCTTTTCAGTTAAATCCTATGTGACTTCGAGCTATAATTCTGTGAAGCATAATGGTTGCCCCTTTTCAGTAATTACTTAATGGATTTTTTTTGGAAAGCATTTAAACATAATGGTTTGTGATTTATTTTTGAGATTGTGAACAATGGTGAAACATTTGAGCAAGATATTGTGATGATGGAATTAAGTTGGTGAGTTGTAATTCTGTGATGGTGATGTTCTGCTTCTACTATTGGTTTGTGGTAGAAAGTTGGATCATGAGGTGTACTCTAGAATGACATAAGCAGCCATTGCTTATGATTGAATGGGGAGTTCCAGTCACAATCCCCAATGGCTTTACATTGCACAACAAAGCCCACAAGTCACTGTTAGCTATTATGTACCTTCACAGGTTGCCCTTCCTCAGGATAGCATGCATAGTTAAGTCATAGGTGCAACTCCGTCTTCCTGATTGTACTATCTTCATTCTTTTAAAAGTTAAATGAAAATGAAAAAGGTGTGGAAAAGGGATCCCTTTCAATCCACATGTCAAACACCCTCTCTTGGTTGAGGTTGAGTCAATCTCATGCTGTTGAATGTGGCAGCAAGGTTTTCATGATTAATTCGAGCTCGATTAATAGAGACTTTAACTAAGTTGATAATAAATTTAGAGTAGTGTATTTTTAACTCATGGCACCCACACTGGTTGTTGGAAGATCCTGGTAGAACACGGTGGCCAAAAAACAAGATGTTGGAAAATTGAGATCCCAAACCTAGAGGTATTTTCTTAAGATCGCTATCTTTAGAACTTCAATCTCCACATTTGGGATTTCCGAATATGTGTGCTGGGATGTTGTGCGATTGAGTCCCCCGGATACAACTAGGCTTGAACCTCAAGAGTGTAACTGCTTCACAAGACCAAATAACCTCTCCCACACACGAACTTGCAAGCCGAACAAGAGTCAAAAGGATAGAAAATGGGAAAAGCTTAGAATCAGAAAAATCTGATCATAAACAAGTTGTGAATGAAGAGTTTTATAGACTTAGGAAGACAACGTTTTTGGCTGATAAATAAATTTAAATGGCCATAAATAAATCTAATGGTCAAGGACCTCCAAAACTGTCCAACAGTCACAAAGGCTCATAAAAACCTTTAAATGCTCTCAAACAAGCCAAAGAATATATAGAAACCGAAAGTCAGAGCAGCCAATGTTGGTTCGGTAAAAAATAGTCAAAAGTGGGCTTGGATCGGTCAAAACAGTTCTAAGCGCCTCACGCTGTTGCGAGCATGCAAAGTGAAAAGTGCGCATCAATGCCACATTGCACTTCAAGCACCCTTTGTGCCCAAACGCCCTTACGTGCACACGCGCTCCTGTGTGCACAGTCAGTGTGTCCGTTCCTACGTATTGCCCAACAACGCCTGCAAGCCACCATAAGACACAAGAGTTTTTCAAAGTATAACTAAATAAAAAAACTCTATTTAAACCCCCAAAAGTTTCTCTCCCTCCTAGATATGTGACTAAACAATTTTCAAAGGAATTTGGAAGGAACAAAAGAAAGGAATCATTAACTTATAACATGCATGTGATTAAGTACTTTCCCAACATAGAAAAGAGTCTATTTTGAAACTTTTTCCAACAGATTCAACATTTCATTATGTCTAAACTTTTTACAACAGATCATTGGATTCCTCACAGTGGAGATATGACCAACTTGCGGTGAAACATTTTTAGGAAGAAGCAACAGACAACAATCACCCTTTGACTTGTTACCTCTTGCATGCCCTCTTTCTTCAAATGAATTATTCTATGTCACACGGACACTCCATTTTGCCCTCCGTACCTGTGTCGACACACGTCAACACTTGGACGTGCCATTTTACCCTCCATACATACAAGTTTGTATTCAATTTATAATTATATTTTCATTTTATAACTTTATATTTTAGATATAGCATATATATTTAGATTATATTCAGTTTATTTTGAATTTATTTTATATTTATGTGATATTTAATATATATATATATAGCCGTATCCCCGTACCTACATTTTTTGAAATTTCCATGTCGTACCCTCCGTACCCGTATCAGTACCCATGTGACATAGGAATTATTTGATTGGCTTCTTCCTCGACCACTTGCAGTAGACAGTTTTAAAATTTGTTGGGTTGTGTTCCTGTTGCTTACCTTTTTCACTGCTAACATGCCCCCTTTCATACTTAAGAAGAATAGGCTCCAAACCCTCCAAAGAGAGCAACTGTGGTTGGCATGAGATACTACTAATATCTGATATTTAAAACCTAATCCAGGCAGGATTTTTTGCACCTTATCCTTTTCCAAAATTAAGGTGTCTAATAAGATCTAATTGGTCTACAATGCCCTTTATCCTGTTTTTTATGATTGAAAGATCTTTTCTTTAACTCGGAACTATGTATGTGGCTGCTGCCCTATGTCACATGGGTGCGGGTGCGGGGGCGCGGCACTTTCAAAAAACTTGAGTGCGGGGATGCGGCAAAAATATAAAAAATTATATATATATAAAGTCCACAAGTTGGACATAAATAACCCTGGGTGCGTTGACTGCACCCAGGGTCAGGTTGACCGCATCGGGTGCGGGTGTGACGCGGGTGCAGCACCTAGTTGAAGAGTCCCTGTGACATAGCTGCTGCCCCATCTCCCTTCTTGGTCTTATTCTTCTCAAGAAATTTTGGCGGAATAGATTTAGAACCATACATGTGCCCCATAACATCGGGAATATATAGGGTTATGTAGCATCTCTGGATGAAATGGTTCAAGTCAACTTCTCAAGCACCAGCTGAGGGAGGAAAGATGAACTAGTGGGTAAAAGGAAGAGAGTGTCCATGATCTAGAAAAGAACATTGAGAAAAAAAACAGAAAAAGGATTGTTGCAACTATTGAGAGAGACCACAACAAAATAAATTGCGAGATTAGGTCATGGAGGCTACATGAATTTTATTGCTCTAATACCATCTAAGATTAGGAAGAAGAGCTCAAGGGGAACATGTTGCATAAGAAGATAGAAGTTCATGGTTTCTTTATGTGGATCATCTCTTATGTTTCAATTTACACTGACAAAATATCCTTACATATACTTTGCAATTACAATGTAACAACATTACATGTAAATTTAAATACTGCCACAAATTTGTGTTTTTTTAACTTGAAGTTTGGAGTTACAATGGACATCACTTCCTATAAGCATGGTGTGTGCTGGGAAACATTCCTCTGCACTTCAATCTATGCTACTGCCTGAAAAAACATTGCCTCAACTGGAAAATATTTTTGGTTTGCCCAGGTTTTAAAGCTATTAACAAGACAAGGATTTTGCCTTCATCTTGCTTTCTTAAATTTCAAGAGAGCACATCAGTTGTCACCTTTTTTGTGGTGTACAATCATTCTTTATTGAGAAGTGAAGAAAAATTTTCAGACATGGTAACTGTTGGAAACATCTCATATGATAAAGCGGGAAGGTCGTTGGCCATTCTCAATGTTTTCATCAACTTTATCCAGGTATGTAGCTTTTATATTTGATTCATTATTGATTGTTTCATGAAGATTAATTTGGAAAATACCTTGAGAATGTGATATTATGGTGGAAAAGAAGCATTGCTGAGGTGCTGTCCAATTATTTTGCCTCAATATTATTATAAAACAATTCAATAATTACTTTTTCCTTCCCTCTATTTATAGGCAATGCCTCTGTCTTCTGATCTAATTGACTTCACTTAATGCTTTTGTTTTATCCACTCTTCTAGAGTTGTCTTTATTAATTACCAATGAAGTCACTGATAGGGATTTTATATTGAATACTGAAACCATGTTTTAATATATCCTCCTTGTTCAAATTTTCTCAGTATGCAACCATCTCCACAACTTTGCTTTTGTCTTAAGACAAAGATGGTGCAAAAGAATAGGCTTTTTATGAATTTAACTAGTTGCCAAACTTTTTGTTCGTCTATCATCA
This sequence comes from Nuphar pumila, assembly GCF_984573655.1. Lineage (NCBI taxonomy): Eukaryota > Viridiplantae > Streptophyta > Magnoliopsida > Nymphaeales > Nymphaeaceae > Nuphar > Nuphar pumila. The sequence goes on along the minus strand of NC_143252.1, from coordinate 122,008,927 downwards.
TATAGGCTAAATCTTATCTTCTGTTTTTTTTTTGAAATTGAACAATCTTCTATCTTTTAATTTTTAATGTTAGCTTTTAGAACTTTTTTCCTGTTTTTTGTTAGTTGTGCTATTAAAAAATGTTATTATTTGAATTGTTCTATTCAAAAGTTTTGTCATGATGTCAATCAATGAGCTTGATTTCACTTGAATGCACCTTATTCAATTTCAGACATTAAATTTGAACAATTCTAGGGTCATAGAAGTTCTTATGTACATTATGTTAGCACTTTCAGGTTATTATACTGGAAGTTTGTTGATTACAGCATTTTCCTCCAAATAAATCGATAAATGCATATATAAGAGTTGATAAACACAAAACACCCCTAACAATGTAGCAAAATTACACAAAATAAAAGTCATGAAACAATCCCTTGAAAATTTTAGCAGGGTTCCAAATACCTAATGGACTTGCTAATGGCAAATATATCTCTTAGGTACTTGTATACTGGTTTCAGCCAAAACTTGGACGTAGTTTTAGTTGTTTCAGCTCCTCAACGTTGATAGTCATCATCATTCAGTCTTCATTATCATTTCCTACATTCTTCATACTTGAACACTGGTTTGCGCTAAATTGGATGTAATATCCGTACTTTTGCACATTACTGTATCCTTTTTTCCCTTAATGTTGATGTAGTTTGAATTAAAACTTCTTGCATTTTATTTTTCTTTGACACCTATTAGCTTGGAATTAAAAGCTTAAACTCTGATGCTAGTTATAATTTTGTTAATTCATCCATGCTGGAATCATGTTGCTCTACTGCTTCTTCTTCTTCTGACTCTCATTCTTGATAACATATCATATACACGAATAGTATATCAGTGTTTGATATGTTGTAATTTTCAAACATGTTCAGTTTGCAGCTTGGTTATTAGTGTTTTTCCATTGTATATTAGAATTAATTTAGTGTTGCATTTCTTATGTGGTTTCTTAACATCCATTTCTTACTTCCTCATATGTAGAAATTCGCAGGTGTCAATGGCCAGAAGTAATGTTATTATTTTGACAGACCCAGCTTCCAACCTATCATACCACAGAAACAATGTTGTCGTATTCCCCATCCATGGAAACTATTCAAGGGAGAATTTGATGCTTCAAAGAATTAAAGCTTACATTGTAAGGGTGAATTTTCATTTTTCAGTGTTTGAAAATCTTGGTTGTGTTTATGCTTTTTAAGGCCACACATGCACACACACACAAACACATTGTTTAGAGTTAGTGTTATTAGGTTAGGCTTGCGTGTCGAAATGCCTTGCTGGATAGTGAGCTTTTTTTTACTTTTCTAGCGCATCATGCTTATGCTTAAATTATGATCCTTTAGAGCTATTCATGTTGACTGATGCTGATGCTCTATCAATGACTGTTAGTGTTGGTTCTCGTATTCAGAGTTTTGTTGCTGATGAAACTAAATAATGCCAGCACAAATGAATGTTTGGAGATAATGTCCTGAGATGGGGCAGGTTTTCATGATGATGATGATGACAGTAATATGATGTTCCTACATGTTCCTGACCTACACTGGTGCTACCCTTCATGACTTTTTTGGGTTTAGTCTGAAAACTGATGCAACAACACACATGCCTATGTATGTTACACATCCATACAATATTTGCATGAGATTGCACTGTTTTTATTATGCTAATTTGGCTGGATGTGCTGCTCACAATCTATCTATAACTGCTTGCTGCACCCTTCTTGGAAGAACTAAAGATTGCTGGTAAACCAAAGGCTCCGCCTGTTTGGGCTTCGCTCATTAAGGGTGAACCCCTGCTCAGGCTTGGCTCAGGCTCATGAGCTCGTCACGAGCTGAGATAAGCTCGAGCTCGTTACGAGCTGATTAGGAGCTGGCTTGTTTTTTTTTTATATTTACAAAGAGAAACCGCCCTCAGGATCGGAGGCCTAGCCGTGCTGGCTCTGCCTGCCATACTTACAGTCGCTGTCCTGGGAGTGTAAAACTTCGTGGGCTTATCCCTTGTCTCCAGGGAAACTGGCTTGTTTTCTTTAAAAAACTATTTTAAGTGTTTTTAAAAATTTTATTATAGAAATTGCAGAGGCTTTGAAGAAAATGAAATCAAGAAGGGCAGTTGGGCCAGATGGTATACCTATCGAGGCTTGGAAATGCTTGGGAGAGAAAGGTTCAGAATGGTTGACAAATCTTTTTAACAAGATTTGGCGGACAAATAAGATGCTACATCGTGGAAAAATTCCTTCTATTGTTGATACTATAGAAGAGCTCACTATGGAGGAAAATAGACTTAGAAAAAGTACTCCAAAAGTTGATGATGACTCCGTTTTAGCTGTATCTAGACCGGGGAATCATACTCGTACTTATAAGCCGCCTCATTTTGGAAGGCAAAATGACGACTTTGATAAAAGAAAAGTTATTTGTCATCATTGTCATGAACCGGGGCACTATAGGCCTCAATGTCCAAAGTTAAAAAGAAGAGAAGAAAAAAGAGTTGCATCTGTTGAATTTGAGTCAAAAGATCAAGATGCACCTGTGTCTATGGCTCAACTGATGGAAATCCTTCAACCTCTTCTCAAAGGGGTATCCTCCTCAACCGAAGCCTCAACTGGAGCGGCAGTTGCATCTTTCTCCGGTCCAGGTAACTTTCGTTGGCTTTTAGATTCTGGTGCTTCTTTTCATATGACCCCAAATGTTAATAGTCTATCTGAATGTCTTAAAAATAACTCAAGTGTGTCAAAGGTTTTTACAGCCGATGACACATCTCTTGAAGTAAAAGGAATAGGATGTTTTGAAAATCTTCAAAAATCCAAAAGATTTTTTATCCCAGAAGTTAGATATATCCCTAAACTTAATTTGAATCTCTTATCTGTCTCGCAAATATTTGATTATGGATGTAATATCTCCTTCTCTTCTCATGGTTGTTGGGTACAGGATCGCCAGTCAGGGAAGCTGATTGGGGAAGGCCATAGAGAAGGAGGACTTTATTACATGGACTTTTTGGAATTACCCAAGAATGCATTTTGTTATAATATTTAGAAATTAGAATTAGATTTATGGCACAAAAGGCTTGGCCATCCTCATATGTCTAAAATTCAATATTTTCCAAGTTTGGAAAATTTTTGTAATTCTGAAAATTTTTCTTGTAAAGACTGCAATTTTGGCAAAATGAAAAGGTTACCATTTTTTAGTAGAACTTTTGTTTCCTCACGACCACTTGAGTTAATACATTCGGATGTTTGGGGCCCCGCACCAGTTATTTCCAAAGGTGGTTATACATATTATGTCATTTTTGTTGATGATTTTTCTAGACATACTTGGATTTATTTTCTTAAACATAAATCTGATGTCTTTGCTAACTTCCAAATATTTCATAAAATGGTTAAAAATAAGTTTCAAAATGATATTTCTGTTTTTCGCACTGATTCAGGGGGAGAATTTATGTCCAACGAATTCAAAGACTATCTCAATTTACATGGTATTACACATCAAAGATCATGTTCACACACTCCACAACAGAATGACCTAGCCGAACGCAAACATCGGCACATTATGGAAACTACTAGGACATTGCTAATTGCAAATCAAGTTCCAAAAAGTTTTTGGGCTGAAGCGGTCCTAACTGCCACCTACCTCATTAATAGAATGCCATCTTTCTCATTAAAGAATACAACTCCAATAGAAAAGCTTGTTAATTTAACTCCAGATTATTCTAGATTAAGAGTCTTTGGATGCAAATGTTTTGTTTTCACCAACAGAAATGACAAACTCTCTCCTCGTGCAATCCCATGTGCTTTTTTAGGATATGCTGATAATAAAAAATGCTACAGGTGTTTCGATTTTCAAAATGACAAATTATATGTGTCAAGAAATGTATCTTTTTTGGAAAAAGAAAGCTTCTTTGAATTTGAAAAATCCAAGGATGTCACTGAATACTCGTTTTTAATTGATCCAACTTCAAAATCCAATGAATGTGATGTTGGATGTGACCTTGACAATGATCAAAGTCCTATTGTTGTTGAAAATGATGATAATGAAGAGCAAATCCATAGGGATGTTAGTCTACAATATTCAAGACGTAGAGAGCAAAATCTTTCATGTGCATTACAAAAATACTCTGAAGTCTCACCTAGAAGAACGTCTAGAATCTCTAAACCTCCAGAAAAATTTGTGTCTTATGAATCTTTTTCACCCACGTATAGGGCCGCCATTACATTAATACAATCATATGTTGAACCATCATCCTATTCTCAAGCCAAAAATCATATAGAATGGATATAAGCCATGAAAATAGAATTGGATGCACTAGAAAAGGCCAATACTTGGACGATACAAGATATCCCTCCGGGTAAGAAACCTATAGGTTGTAGGTGGGTATACAAAGTCAAAATCAAAAGTGATGGGACCCTAGAAAGATAAAAAGCCCGTTTAGTAGCAAAAGGATATGCCCAAGAGTATGACATCGATTATGAAGAAACATTTGCTCCTGTGGCCCGTATGACCACTGTTAGAACTTTAATAGCCTTGGCCTCCATTAGAACATGGCCTATCTTTCAATTAGATGTCAAAAATGCTTTCCTGAATGAGAATCTCGTTGAAGAAGTATACATGGAAGCCCCACCTGGTATTAGTATCCCTAAGGGTAAAGCTCTTCGTCTAGAAAAAGCTCTTTATGGTCTTAAACAGGCTCCAAAAGCCTGGTATGACCGATTTAGTCATGTTATGCTTGATATTGGTTTTCAACCTTGTTTAACTGACACTGCTTTGTTTGTTAAGAAATCTGATGCAGGCATCATTATTCTTCTTCTCTATGTGGACGATATGATCATCACCGGAGGCGACAAACAGGGAGTTGCAAATATCAAATCTCTTCTTAAAACTCACTTTGAAATAACTGACTTAGGTTTATTAAGATATTTTTTAGGCATTGAAGTTGCTTATTCCCTTCGGGGGTATTTGATATCTCAATCTAAATTTGCTCTTGATATCGTTTTCAGGTCTGGAATTACAGATGATAAGAAAGTAGACACTCCAGAAGTTGTCAATGTTAAAATGAAAATTGATGATGGAGAACTTCTTGATGATCCTACTCCTTATAGACAATTTGTTGGAGCTCTTTCTTATCTTTCCATTACTAGGCCAGATATAACTTATGCAGTTCATACAGTCAGTCAGTTTCAGCATGCTCCCACCTCCATGCACATGAGAACGATTTTGCGTATTATTAGATACTTAAAATCCTCTCTTTCACGATGACTCTTCTTGTCTGCTTCATCTTCATTAAATTTAATTGTATATACTGATGCTGACTGGGGAGGTGATCCCAATAATAGACACTCAACTACTGGTTTTTGTGTGTTCCTAAGTGAAACCTTAATTTCGTGGAGGTGCAAGAAGCAGCAAAAAGTCTCTCTTTCCTCCACCGAAGCTGAATACAGAGCCATGGCAACCACCACTATGGAGGTTGTTTGGCTCGGACGATTGCTAGCAGATATGGGAGCTAAAGCAACGCAAGCTTCAAAGATGTGTTGTGACAACAAAAGTGCGATCTACATTGCAAGCAACCAGACATTTCATGAGCGCACTAAACACATTGAGATGGACTGTCACTATGTCAGAGAGGAATACTTACATGGAACCATTGATCTGCCATATGTTACGTCAGAATATCAATTAGCAGACTTCTTCACCAAGCCTCTCGCTGCTCCCAAATTTCACTTCTTCTTAGACAAACTTTCGCTCATTGTACCGTAAGTTTGAGGGGGAGTGTTAAAATGTAAACTGTAATATATATATATATTATTTAATATTATTATATTTTCTTTTATTATTTTTCTTTATTTTCTTTTTTAGCATCTAGTTCAATAGAAACTAGATATTTGATCCAGTCAAGTTCCAACAGGAACTTGACTGTGCAAATAGCTGTTGGACTGTAGTCCTACAACTATAATAAATGCTGTTGGACTATAGTCCAACAGCTATAATAATAAATGCTGTTGGACTGTAGTCCAACAGCTATATTAAGAGACGTTGGAATCCAACGTCTCTTTTGGAGAGCTCAAAATGAGCTCTCCTCTCTCTTCCACTTTTTTGTATATATAGGGGTGAACCCTTTCAATGTAAATAACCATGCTTCTTAAGCATTTTGTTCATGAATAAAGTATTATTTATTTTTCAAGTGTTCTTCCTTTTATACCCTTTCAAGGGTCATGCTTGTAGTGTCTCCAATAGACACTTGTTTGTGAGTTATTTGTGCATTTGTTGAAGACCACCATTTCATTACAGTTACCTGGATCCGAAAAAGATGCAACAACTGCTCCAATTGAGGCTTCAGTTGAGGAGGATGCCCTCTTGAGAAGAGGTTGAAGGATCTCCATTAATTGAGCCATAGATACAAGTGCATCTTGATCTTTTGATTCTGATTCAACAGATGCAACCCTCTTTTCTTCTTTTCTTTTTAACTTTGGACATTGAAGCCTATAGTGCCCCGACTCATGACAATGGTGGCAAATGACTTTTCTTTTGTCAAAGTCACCATTCTGTCTACCAAAATGTGGCGGCCTATAAGTATGCACATAGTTTTCCGGTCTAGACACACAGATAGAACAAAATCATCTTCAGATTTTGGAGTATTTTTTCTAAGTCTATTTTCCTCTATAGTCAGTTCCTCTATAATATCAACGATAGAAGGAATCTTTTTATGATATAAAAGGGCCGATTTGGTTGACTCAAATTCTGGCCTTAAACCATTTACAAGTTTTTGTGTGTTTTTAGGTGATTCTCTCATTTCTTGAAAATGCAAAAAACAATAGAAAGTGTCTTTATTCTTCACAGAAGCTGAATATAGAGCAATGGTTATTGCAACAACCGAGATCGTGTAGATGAAATCTTTACTCTTAGACATGGGTGTTGATATTTCAGAATCTTCAAAGTTATGCTGCGACAACAAAAGTGCCATATATATTGCCAGCAACTATACATTTCATGAAAGAACAAAACATATCGTGATGGATTGCTACTATATTCGAGAAGAATACTTGAAGGGGACGATTACTTTAACATATGTTCAGTTCGAGTATAAGATTGTGGACTTCTTCACCAAAGCTCTTCCTCTACCTCTTTTTTTTGTTTCTTCTTAACAAGCTTTCGATGATCTCACCGTAAGTTTGAGGGAGAGTGTTAATATATATATATATATCAGGGGTATTTTGGTCTTTGTGTATATATAGTCCAATAGGGGCGGTATTATACTCTTTATTTTCCTTTTAGTTTATTTTTTGTTTTTCTTTTGATTTTTGTTTTTTTTTTAAATTTTTTTAACTTGTTGACTGTTGGGAAGCAGTCCAACTAGTCGTTGGACTGTTTCCTCCTTTATGTTGTATGGATTGCTCTATAAATAGAGCCCATTTGTAAAGTGTAAAGTATGCTTTTTAGTATGTAAGTTGTGAATATAAAAAAACTCTTATTTCTATTGTGTTCCCGGGGAGATTGTATTCGGTCCATTAGAGACCATATTGTGATCAACTTGTGTAGCCCTTTGTTGGCATTGTGATTGTGCACTCCATGTTTCATTTCAGTGGCAAACTGTTCTACATGACTAGAGGAATTCTCGTATGCTATGATATTTTCCATTGTGATTACCTATACTTTCCCCCTGCTATTGATTATTCTTTTCTGCAGGCTTTTCTAGGAGCAAAGCTTGATGAAGTTGAGGGGCAGAAACTTATCTCACATTTCATCTTCACTGATTCAGACTTGGCAATTGTTGATGATCTTAGTTGTGTATTTGAGAACCATCCACAATTTCATCTGGCTCTCACTTTTCGGAACAATAAAAATCAGCCTCTTAATTCAGGAGTAATTGCAGTAAGGGGCACACGTGATGGAATTCTCATGTGTGTACAATGTCTTTTCCTGTATCCGTTTGTAATGCAATTTTCTGTTGTCATTCATGCTCTTATCTTGTCTTTTATTTCAGGGCAAAGGCATTTCTGGAAGAAGTACTAAAGATTTATATGACCAAATTTATTAAAGCTTCTTACATGCTTGGAGATCAACTTTCCCTTGCTTGGATTGTAAAAGACCACCCTTCATTTGATTCTAAAAGATTTACCAAACCAGAAGCTTTTGTGGATGAAATACATGGAGCAGTGGTGTTATTTTTACCGTGTTTAATTTACAACTGGACACCGCCCGAAGGTGCAGGGCAGTTTCATGGAATGCCTGTGGATGTAAAGGTAAGGTTTGCATCTTCTAAGTACATGTTTCATATTATCTGTTTATTGTTACATGTAGAAGTTTCCTGTGTATGGCCATGTGCATACAGTTAATCTTCAATCACGGTAATGTTTAATAAGCTTGGTTCTCGAAAGTTTGAATGCATTGTCTAGTTAACAATGTTATTGTAGAGACTTTCCCCATTAACAAAGAAAAAGAAAAGAGTAATAAGGCACTGTGCTGTGGTCAATGTGAACATAGGAATAATGAAAAAACTAATCAATCAGATTTGATTAATCAAGAATCTGATCAAAGGCACATGTTCACTGTGTTCAAGTCTCCTGATCAGATCTAAAGATCATAGGTTAGAGACCTTTTGGCACTCTGATCAGTCTATTATTCAGATCTGACGGGATTGAAACAGATCTCATCAGAGACATCGAGTGTGCTCTGATCAGGATCAATACCAAACCAAATTGATTGACAATGGAAACAGAACTGATTAGAAAAATCAAGTGTATTCTAACCAGATCTGAGAAAAGTCTAAAGGGAGCAGAAGTGATTAGAAACAGTAAACTATATTCTAATCAAATCTGAGGAAAAACAAAAGCCAGGAAGAAATAAGGGAAGATAGGAAGAAAGAGGAAATCTGAAATGAAAAGAAGATGAACAACAGAGAAGAAGAGAAAGCACACTATTAAAACAGTAAAACACGATGGATATAGCTTACTGAAAGAAAAGTAAACCTGCAATGAACCGCTGGCTCTAATACCATTTAAGGAAGAAGGGGAGAGAAGAGAGGAAGTACTGACTCAGAAAGTTGCCCATACAATCCCTATTGTGGGGCACCCTCTATTAGCAGCTATTTATAATTAGAATATTGCCACATGAGTACTACGTTGTTGTTAAATATATGTGTATATACATATAATATAATATATATATATATAGGGATGGGAGTAACGGTGGATGACATCTCATCCACTGGTATGTCGGATGCATGCCCGCCACTGATCGCGCACGCAATCAGCGGCAGGTGCGTGTTAAGGGAAAAACACCCTTTAGTGGCGGTCGCGACTGCCACTAAAGTGTTTTTTCCACTCAGGTCTTTAGTGGCGGTCCAAGACCACCACTAAAAACCTATGTCACATGGGTGCGGGTGCAGGTGCGGGGGTGCGGCACTTTAAAAAAACTTGGGTGCGGGGGTGCGGCAAAAATATAAAAAATTATATATAAAGTCCAAAAGTTGAACATAAATGACCCTGGGTGCGTTGACTGCACCCAGGATCAGGTTGACCGCATCAGGTGCGGGTGTGACGCGGGTGCGGCACCTAGTTGGAGAGTCCCTGTGACATAGCTAAAAAACCTTTTTTGATACATGCGGCGTGCTGTAGCGCGTTCGACGTTATTGTCGTCTGCCATTACTCTACTCCCTATATATACACCTTTGTAGTATATATATATATATATATATATATATATATATATATATATATATATATATGTGTGTGTGTGTGTGTGTGTGTGTGTGTGTGTGTGTATTTAGGATTTTATCTCTTGTATTTTTTTTGTTTTTTTATTTCCTGTATTTTATCCCCTTTATAGGGGTATTTTTGTCATTGTTAGCTAGCTGTTAGGCTAGGTCTAATGGCTAGTTAGTTAGCCATTGGACTAGGCTAACGGCTAGTCCTCTCTCTCTTTGCCGTACATATATGGGGTAAAACCCCTCCTATCAGTTTTTTGTCACTAAGCTAAAGTGGGATCATTGTCCACTTGTTGCTTCATGGCCCTGTACCGTAGCCATATTATAATTAACTGTGTGTGTGTGTGTGTGTGTGTGTTCCTACCATGGAACAAAAATAGGATGTCATGTCCAACAATGACCTGTAAACAGGTGAACAATTCCATTAGAGGTTTGGGCATTCCTTCTAGCCACATTTCTACCAGGCAACAATTAGACACAATTTCAGCAGTTTGCTTTCGGTGGTCGCATTGCAAAATACAATTATGTGAATCTCTTTGATATAATTGCCACCCCTCTACGATTCCTTCCTTCTTGGTTGTAATCAATGCTACTAGTGGTGATTTCAAGTTTCTTGAAGAATAAAGTATTTTCAATTTTCCATCATGCAAGCAATAGGAGATTTCTAAAGAAAATGTACTCGTGTTCAGTCATTGAATCATCTAACTTCAAATGCACATTATGTCAGCACCGCTACAAAAGGCGAAGTTCATCATTTTGGATGCACCCTAAACCCCAGAAAGTCTATTTATGAATCAAGAAAAACAATGCATAAGTATGCTATGCAAGAAAAGTAAAATAAATATAACTGAAACATTTCCCAACATCTCCTTGCCTAAGTTGCATCATCAAAGGCAGCATACACATTCTTGAATAATCTCATGAACAGGCACCGATGCACGTCTATGTCTAGTGACTTTTAAACTTCTGCCTAGAGGAAATGCTATCAGACACTAGGTATTCCTTATTCTGTAATCTAATAACAATGAAGGAATACAAGGCTACAAGCCAATAACACACACCACTAAGGGCAATACAAATGCACTATGCAAAGAGCAAGAGAGCAGCATAAAAAATATATATTTTATTGACAAATAATTCTTTTGGGATGAAGGCGTAGTTGTTGTTGTATTGACAAATAATTCTCATGAATCATGCATAATAATGGGTTGACCCATTTAAACACATATGATAGAGGAAAAAGGGAGACCACACTAGCCGTTGGAAGTGTCTAACTGCTAGTCTAACTAGCTGAACTCCTAATCGCTAATTCAACAACCATAAAGCAAAAAAAGAAAAAAAGAAAAAAATATATTTTAAATATATTATACATATACATATATATACATTAAATATACATACATATATACATAAATAGTGTATATATATATATATATATATATATATATATATATATATATATATATATATATATATATATATATATATAATTGGGTAGTCCGTCTGACGTTACATCGGACAAGCGTGCGCCACTAATATTTTAAGCGACTGGCAACACACGCTAATTCAGTAGAAAAGGACCATTTAGTGATGGTCTAAACCACTACTAAATGTCTTTTTCCTACTAAGACCTTTAGCGGTAGTCCATGACTTCTGCTAATTTGTCATTTTGCATAAAATCAATACGTCCCGCATGTTCGACGATCGTTCGATGATTGACTTGTCACGAAACATTAGAGCAGAAAGATAATGTCACAAAGTGATTAGAAAATACACAAGCACACAAGCAATAGGCCACTAATGGGCAAGAATACAACAAGCCACAAAGTGGCAACAACAATAAAACTAAGAAAGAGAGCTAAAATATAAGAACTTTCGTAGAGAAAAGCTTAAAGAATACATGGGCCAATGCCCCTTATTTATACACAAAATGGGACCTAAGGAGGGGCTTCTATAGAGTCGTTGGAGCCCCTCCAACAGTCATATTTATGATTGTTGGAGGGGTCCAATGACTCTATGGTGGGACCCCTCCAATGATGAAAAAATGAAAAAAGTAAAAAGAAAAAATAAAAAAGACAAAAAAGGAAAAAAAGAAAAAAAAGGAAAAAAGGAAAAAGCATATTAAAAAATGAATATGCGTGTTAAAAGGAAATAGCTATTTTACCCCTAGTGGGTATTACAAAATAAATATATATATCTAGGTAGACACGTAGACATATATATTGAATATATATGTATATGTCTCTCTCTCTCTCTCTCTCTATATATATATATATATATATATTACAATACAATTAAACACCCCCCCTCAAACACATGGTGAGATCACCGAGAGTTTGCTAAGGAGAAAGTAGATGTGAGGCGATGACAAAGCTTTGGTGAAGAAGTCCGCTAGTTGATACTCAGAAGTAACATAGGGTAGTTGAATGGTACCCCATAAGAATTTGTCGCGAATATAGTAGTAATCCATCTCTATGTGCTTTGTTTATTCATGGAAGGTGCGGTTGCTAGCAATGAAAATATATCTCGTTATTTCATTACAGCTTCAAAGGAGTAGAGAAAAAAACGCCTATATCTTTGAGCAAACTTCTCAACCAGACAAGTTCAGTGGTAGTGGTGGTCATCGCTCGGTACTCAACCTCCATGGAAGAAAGAAAAACTTTCTGTTGTTTCTTATATCTTCAAGAAATTAGTGACTCTCCAAGAAAAGCACAATAACCTGTTGTAGAAATACAATCATCGGGGTTACCCCCCAATCAGAGTCAGTATAAGCAAGTAAATTAAGACATGAAGAGGATGATAAGAATAGTTCTTTTGTTATGGTTTCCTTTAAATATCTGATAATCCTCATAACGACCGCCATGTGAATTGAAGTAGGAGCAGTCTGAAATTGACTTGTACTGTGAACAACATGAGTAATATCTGGCCTGGTGATAGACAAATATATGAGTGAACCAATCAGCTGATGATAAGGAGTGGGATCTGCTAAAGGAGTTACATCATTGACTCTCATCTTAGCATTGATTACTTCTGGAGTCTCCACTTTCTTGTCATTAGTTAATCCAAACCGAGTAATAATGTCTGATGCAAGCTTCATCTGAGATAAAATATACCTCCTAGGAGAGTATGCAACTTCAATCTCTAAAAAATACCTTAAAAAACCAAGATCAGACATATCAATTTTTTTTTTTGAGAATATTTTTAATAAGCTCAATGCCTTTTTTATCGTTTTCAGTGATGATCATATCATCAACATATAACAATAAGATAGTTATGCGATCTTCTGTAGTCTTAACAAATAAAGCAGTATCAGTATAACAAGAGGAAAAACCATTAGCAAAAACTACTTTGCCAAATAAATCATACCAAGCTTTTAGAGTTTGTTTGAGACCATAAAAAGCTTTGTTAAGTTTTATAACGTTTCCTTTACCAATCTCAAGACCCGACGGAGGATCCATAAACACTTATTCACAAAAATTTCCATTTAAAAAGGTATTTTTAACATCAAGTTGATAGATAGGCCATTGTTTAATAGATGTTAAAGCGATCAAGGTTGGTACACTAGTCATCCTAGCTATCGAAGCAAAAGTTTTCTCATAATCGATTCCATATTCTTGGACGTATCCTTTAGCAACTAACCTAACTTTGTATCTTTCTAAGGTTTCATCGCTTTTAGTTTTGACCTTATATACCCATCTACATCCAATAGCCTTTTTTCCTAATGGTTGACTTACAATGGTCGAAGTGTTTGCCTTGTTAAGAGCTTCTAGCTCAAGTTTCATAGCATCAATCCAATGTGGATGTTGCCTAGCTTCTTTAAAATTGAAAGGCTCATGATAGGAATGTATCATCATTAGACAAGTTCTATATGTCGTAGAAAAAAAGTCATATGACACAAATTTTTGAGGTCTACTATTTCTAAAGGATCGTCTAAGTTGGGTTTCTTCAACTCGATCTTCTAAGGAGAGATCTTGAGAGTATCTATTGAAAGCATTTTGATGTTCATTCCCCTCATGCCGAGTATATACATGAATATCATTAGAATCCTCATTGCGAGGATTATCAATTATATGTGACAAATCAACATTTTATGTGAATTGTCATTACAACTATGATCACAAATTAGATCACTTGTAGACTTAGTTCTAGGTACTAAGTCAAATAGAAAAGAGTAATCAACTTCTTCTTTAGATTTTTGAATTTCAAAACCATTTGTTCTTCAAGAAAAGTTACATTTCTTGAGACATAAAGTTTATTGTTTTGTATATCATAACACCTATAACCTTTTTTATTTTCACCATAGCCAATAAAAGCACATTCAAGAGCTTTTGGTGATAATTTATCTTGTCCTTGAAAAATAACAAAGCATTTACAAAAAAAAATTCAATCTTTTAAAATCTGAAGATATTTTGAATAATTTTTTGAAAGAGAAAACATTTTTTAAAGAGGAGGAAGGCATACGATTTATAAGATAAGTTGCGGTAATAATAGCTTCGGCCCAAAAATTTTTTGAAACATTTTTAGAAACGAAAAGAGTTCTTGTTGTTTCAATGAGATGCCTATGTTTCTTCTCGACAAGTCCATTTTGTTGAGGAGTTTTTGGACAAGATCTTTGATGTATAATGCCGTTTAGTTTAAGATAGTTTGAAATTCTTTTGACATGCATTCTCATTCAGAATTAGATCTAAAAATAGCTATGTTGTTTTGAAATTGATTTTGAATAAGAACATGAAATTCTTTAAAATTAGAGAAGACATCGGATTTGTTTTTAATAAAATACACCCATGTATATCTAATAAAGTCATTAACAAAGACAACATAATATGAATAACCTCCTTTGGACATAACGGGTGCCCGTTCCCATACATCGGAATACACTAGTTCAAGTGGTCTTTTGGAAACAAAATTACTATGTGAATACGGAAGCAAATGTATTTTTTCAAGGATACAATCATTGCAAGTAAATATTTTTTCATTACAATTTTTTTCCAAGAATGGAAAGACAACTTGAAAATACTAGGATGACCAAGTCTTTTATGCCAAGTCTTAATATCTTTAGATTGAACATAATTACAAAAAGATTTGGATGGCAAAAACAAAAAATCCATGTAATATAGATCTTCTCTTCTATGGCCTTGTCCAATCCGCTTTTCAGACCGGAGATCCTGCACATAGCAATGGGTTGGTGAAAAAGAGACATTACATCCAAAATCAGTGATTTGAGTGTAATGAAAAGAGACGGAAGCACCAATAGAGCAAAAGTCACTCCTTAAGAGTGACTACAAGAGCCAAGAACACAAACACCAAATGTGCACACACAAAAACTCACAAATATAGGAAATGACTTAAAGTCATAAGTTGGATTTATTGAAGAAAGGAAGAGAAGGGTGTAAAAACCCATACATTTAAGAAGGAAAGACCTCCGCTATTTATAGAGGAGGGAAGCACTAAAAGGAACCACAAGGGGGGCTCCCTTGTAGTCGTTGGGAGCCCCAACGGTCAGAAATCTGACCGTTGGAGCCCCAACGACTACAAGTGTGGGGCCCCCTTGTGGTCATTACAAAAAGGAAAAATAAAGAAAAAAAAGAAAAAGGAAAAAAGAGAAAAAAGAGAAAAAATAAAAAAGAAAAAGATACATATGTGATTTTACAAGAATACCCCTATCGGGTATTTATCTAAATGAGAAATAGTATATATATACATATATGTATATATATATATACTTATATATATACGAATGTATATATATATATATATAAGTATATATATATATATATATATATATATATATATATATATATATATATATATATATATATATATATATATATATATATATATTAACACGCCCCCTCAAACTTTATGGGGAGAAGATCGAAAGTTTGCTAAGGAGGAACATAAATCGTGGAGTTGGAAGCGCTTTGGTGAAAAAGTCAGCCAGCTGATATTCTGAAGTAACATATGGTAATGAGATAGTCCCTCTGAGATATTCGTCTCGAACATAATGGTAATCCATCTCGATATGCTTTGTCCGTTCATGAAAGGTGTGATTGCTGGCAATGTATATCGCACTTTTGTTATCACAGCAGAGCTTGGTAGGAGTGGAAATGAGGACGCCCATGTCAGCAAGGAGACTTCTGAGCCATACGATTTCCATAGTTGTCATCGCCATAGCCCGATACTCAGCTTCAGTAGATGATAAGGAGACTTTCTGCTGCTTCTTGCATCTCCACGAGATGAGAGATTCACCTAAAAAGATACAAAGACCCGTAATTGAGATTCGATCATTGGGATTGCCTCCCCAGTCAGCATCAGTAAAAGCAGTCAATTCAAGAGATGAGGAAGAGGATAAGAAGAGTCCCTTTGAGATGGTGTTTTTGATATATCGCACAATTCTCATTACGGCCGCCATATGAACCGTGGTAGGTGCGTGCTGGAACTGGCTTGCTGCATGAACCGCATGAGCTATGTCAGGACGGGTGATGGATAGATAAGTGAGGGATCCAATTAATTGACGGTAGGGAGTTGGATCTTCAAGAAGAACACCATCTTCAAGTCTAAGTTTTGCATTGATAACTTCGGGAGTCTCAACTTTCTTTTCATCAGATATTCCTGATTTGGTACAAATTTCAGCAGCTAACTTCATCTGAGATAAGATGTATCCACGTTCGGAATAAGCCACTTCAATACCTAAAAAATATCGCAAATAACCAAGGTCAGACATATCAAAGGTATCTTTTAGCATAGACTTAACATCATTTACTCCCTTTTTATCATTCCCAGTGATGATCATATCATCAACATACAGCAGAAGCATAATAATGGAGTCACCTGTTCTTTTCACAAAAAGAGCAGTGTCAGTATAACAAGAAGAAAATCCTAAATTTATTAATACGTTACTAAACCTATCATACCAAGCCTTAGGTGTTTGCTTAAGACCATATAAAGCCTTTTTTAATTTCAAAATTTTTCCATTTAAATCCATACCTGGAGATGGTTCCATATACACTTCTTCATTTAAATTACCATTCAAAAAGGCATTTTTAACATCAAGTTGAAAAATTGGCCATTTTTTAACTGCGGCTATAGCAATAAGAGCTCGAACACTAGTCATTCGAGCAACGGGGGCAAAGGTTTCATCATAATCTACCCCATACTCTTGGGCATATCCTTTGGCTACCAACCTAGCCTTATACCTTTCCAATGAACCATCACTCTTAGTTTTTACTTTAAAAACCCATCTACATCCGATGGGTTTCTTGCCATTGGGAGGATCAATGATTTCCCAAGTTTGTGCCTTTTTAAGAGCATTAAGTTCAAGTTGCATAGCTTCATTCCAATGAGCATATTGCTTAGCATCATTGTAATGAGATGGTTCATGAAAAGAGTGAAGAGCAAGAAGGCATGCTCGAAAGTTAGGCGAAAAAGAATCATAAGAAACAAATCTATTTGGTATTTTGGAAATCCGATTTGATCTTCTTTGAGAATTCTCTTCGGTGAACTCATTTTGGGAAAATTTTTCAAGGGCACAAGGAGGATTCCTTTCATTCCTTCTAGAGTAGACTTGAATTTGTCTTGAAACATTTTCTTCAAAGTTTTGATTTGATCATCGTTTGGATGTTCAACAAGATCTTCACTAAGAGATTCATTAGAATCAATATGATCATCTATGATGTTTTCTTTAGGCAATAAGTCAAATAAGAATGAATAATCAATATTTTCATTCGGTTGGTGCGAAAAACCACTTTACTCTTCAAGGAATGTGATATCTTTAGAGATATAAAGCTTATTTTTAAGTATGTCAAAACATCTATACCCTTTTTGTTTTTCGCCATATCCCAAAAAAATACATTCAATAGCCCTAGGGGAAAGTTTATCATTCTTGTGAGTTAAAACAAAACATTTACATCCAAAAATTCTTAGCCTTTTGTAATCGAGAGACATATTGTAAAGTTTTTCAAATGGAGAAAGATTTTTTAAAGAGGACGAAGGGGTTCTATTGATAAGATATGTAGAGGTTAGAACCGCTTCGGCCCAAAAGGATTTTGGAATGTTTCTTGAGATTAATAACGTTCTTGTAGTCTCTATTATGTGCCTATGCTTTCTTTCTGCAAGTCCATTTTGTTGTGGAGTGTTGGGACAAGAACGTTGGTGGAAAATTCCATTTTCTTTTAAATAGTTTTGAAAATCATTGGACATATATTCGCCTCCCGAATCGGATCTAAGAATAGATAAATTTCCCAAAAATTGGTTTTTGACCATTGCATGAAATTCTTTAAAGAAGGAGAAAACTTCGGATTTGCGACTTAGGAAGTAAATCCACGTGAATCGAGTAAAATCATCAATAAATACCACATAATACGAAAAACCTCCTTTAGACAAAATAGGGGAAGGTCCCCACACATCGGAATGAATAAGTTCAAATGGCCGAGTGGTAAAGTAACTTCTTTGTGGAAATGGAATAGCTTTAGATTTCCCAAAAATGCAATCTTTACAAGTCATGTGATTGTCTTTACAAGTATTGTTCAAAAACGGAAAAAGAGACATTTTTACAAAATTTGGATGGCCAAGTCTCTCATGCCATATTCCAATACTTTTGTCTTTTACAAGATTTCATGATGCCTTAGATGGGAGAGTCAAAAAATCCATAAAGTAGAGGTCACCCCTTCTATGGCCTTGCCCAATCAGCTTCCCTGGCTGGAGATCCTGCACGGTGCAATCCTTAGGTGAGAAAGAGACTTGGCATCCATGATCGGTGATCTGAGATACGGAAAAAAGATTTAAATTTATTTTAGGAACGATTCTTACTTTAGGAACAAAGAAGTTTTTAAAATCAAGAGATCCAATACTTTCAATTTTTAGTGATGTACCATCGGCCGTTGAAACACAAGAAGATATAGGTTCGGAAAAAATATTTGAAAGAGAATTTTTATGAGATGTCATATGAAAAGAAGCACCGGAGTCTAGTATCCACATACCTGGAGGAGATGAAGAGTAGGCAATGGCGGCCCCGGATGTTGAAGGAGAAGTCTTGAGAAGATGTTGAAGAACTTCGGAGATGTGATTTAGAGTTTCTTTGATATCTCCTTCTTTGGTACTTTCTTCCTTCTTTGGAGAAGTTTCCCCAACCACGACAACTTTTCCTTTGAGTTTTGGACAAGCCGGTCTAATGTGACCCGGTTCATTACAATAATGGCATATTATTCCCCTTCTAGGCCCATTGATATTTTTGTTAAAGTGGGGAGGTCTATATGCTTTAACATTTGATCCGGGCCTATTAACGGCCAAAACTTCATCATTCCTAATGCTCAAGCCAAGTCGAGTTTCTTCTTGACATACCTCGGCAAGAGCATCTTCAATAGGTAGGGCTTTGCTTCTATGGAGAAGAGATGCCCTCACTTGTTCAAATTCCGGGCGAAGTCCATGAAGGAATTGAAAAAAGTGCTCCTTTTCAATTTGTTCCCTTCTTAGTTCAATGTCTTTTGGAGCAACCCATTTGGGCTCAAGAAGGGCAAGCTCATCCCAAAGAGGAGTTAGAGAGCTAAAATAGTCCCGGACACTCATATCCATTTGTTTGGTGGAACGAATTTTTTCTTGGCAAAAGAATTGCCGAGCAAGATCCTTTTGGGTATACATACCCTTAAGAAAAAACCAAGCCTCATTGGCTCTTCTAAACTTGGCAATATTGACACAATTTTTAAGATCTACGTTGTTCATAAACCATGCCAAGATTTTAGCATGGTTGCTTTCCCAATCCTCGATTTTGGATTGATGTTCATTAATGGCTTTGATGCGCTCATCGCCATCTAAAGCCTTTTCAACTTCATTTTCAATTTTGGTAAGAACAAGAGAGGGTTCGGGAGTAGTCCCCATAACAAAACCCCAAAGTTTCTTACCTCTAAGATGATTTTCCATAGCGGAGGCCCACATGAGATAGTTGGACCCATTTAGCTTGAAAGAGAGCTCCACTTTAGAGTCACGTTCCATCGGCACCAAATATACTTCCTTTCTTCAAAACTTTGAGAGGCACGCTTTCCAAGATGTCAAAAGAGAAGCCCAATCACCAACCGAGCTCTGATACCATGTAATGAAAAGAGGCGAAAGCACCAATAGAGCAAAAGTCACTCCTTAAGAGTGACTACAAGAGCCAAGAACACAAACACCAAATGTGCACACACAAAAACTCACAAATATAGGAAATGACTTAAAGTCATAAGTTGGATTTATTGAAGAAAGGAAGAGAAGGGTGTAAAAACCCATACATTTAAGAAGGAAAGACCTCCTCTATTTATAGAGGAGGGAAGCACTAAAAGGAACCACAAGGGGGGCTCCCTTGTAGTCGTTGGGAGCCCCAACGGTCAGAAATCTGACCGTTGGAGCCCCAACGACTACAAGTGTGGGCCCCCCTTGTGGTCATTACAAAAAGGAAAAATAAAGAAAAAAAAGAAAAAGGAAAAAAGAGAAAAAAGAGAAAAAATAAAAAAGAAAAAGATACATATGTGATTTTACAAGAATACCCCTATCGGGTATTTATCTAAATGAGAAATAGTATATATATACATATATGTATATATATATACTTATATATATACGGATGTATATATATATAAGTATATATATATATATATATATATATATATATTTTAACATTGAGAGACCAAAAAAATATTTAAATTGAGTTTTTGAATAATTCTTATTTTTGGAATATGAATTTTTTTGTTTTGACCATAAACTTTTTCAAGGTTTTCTATTCCTTCAACATCTAATGATGTTCTATCGACGGTGGAAACAAATGATAAAAGTATTGAGACTTGGTTTTGATAAAAGAGATGCATTCAGAGTCATATGGAAAGAGGCACCCGAGTCAAGAATCCAATAGGACATACCTGGAATTGATGAGATTGCGTCACTGGAGGTGGAAGGTGTGGAAGAATTGATTCTCATGAATTGTTGGAGAGTTTCGGTAAGTTCTGCAATAAAGTCTTTTTTATCTCCATCTTTTTTTGATTCTTTGCTTGAATTGCTAGGAGTCTCTCCAACGGAAGCCACCTTTATTTTGAGCTTAGAACAATCCGGTCGAACATGACTCGGTTCATTACAATGGTGACAAACAATTTTTCTTTCACCACCATTGTTATTTTTCCAAAAGTGAGGCAGTTTATATGTCCTCACATTGTTTTCCGATCTTGATACCGCATGTACCTTATCAATATCTTTTTTTAAAGCCAAGCGAGTTTCTTCTTGGCACAAATCAGCTAATATTTTACTAAGAGGGGTAGAAGCCCTATGAAGAAGGGACCCTCTTAACTATTCAAACTCGGGACGGAGCCCATGAATAAATTGAAAAAATCTCTCTTTCCATTTGCTCTTGCCTCATGATAATAGTACTTCCTTCCCATTGTGGTTCGAGAAGGGCAAATTTATCCCATAATGAGGATAAAACACTATAGTAGTCTCTAATACTCATGTCTCCTTGTTTAGTTTCTCTTATTTTTTCTTGCAAAAAGAAATGCCTAGCAAGGTCTTTTTGAGTGTACATACTTTTTATAAAAAATCAAGCTTCATTTGCCTTCTTGAATTTTGCAAGATTGACGCATATTTTGAGCTCCACATTGTTCATGAACCATGACAATATCTTGGTATGCTCGCTTTCCCAATCTTTCATTTTAGATTGGTATTCTTGAATAGCTTTGGCCTTCTCTACTTCATTCAAGGCCTTCTCTTTATTTTCCTCATTCTTTGTGAGCTTTAATTGTGGTTCCGGAATGGTTCTACACACATAACCCCAATTTTTTTTACCTTTAAGATTATATCTATGGCGGCCGCCCACATCCTATAATTTGTTCTATTCAACTTGAATGAAAGATCAATCTTTGAGTCTTTGTTGGCCATTGTGGAGGAGATTGATGAAGAGCAACAAAAAGAGTGATAAAAATTACTTCACGCTTGAGGGGAGTACTCCAATGGTACTTTCACAACCAAAGCTTTGATACCATGTCACGAAACACTAGAGCGGAAAGATAATGTCACAAAGTGACTAGAAAATACACAAGCAATAGGCCACTAATGAGCAAGAATACAAGCCACAAAGTGGCAACAACAATAAAAATAAGAAAGAGAGCTAAAATATAAGAACTTTCATAGAGAAAAGCTTTAAGAAGCTTAAAAAATACATGGGGCAATGCCCCTTATTTGCGCACAAAATGGGACCCAAGGAGGGGCTCCCATAGAGTCGTTGGAGCTCCTCCAACGGTCATATTTATGACCGTTGGAGGGGTCCAAGGACTCTATGGTGGGACCCCTCCAATGATGAAAAAAGGAAAAAGTAAAAAGGAAAAATAAAAAAGAAAAAGAAGAAAAAAAGAAAAAAGCATATTAAAAAATGAATATGCGTGTTACAAGGAAATGACTATTTTACCCCTAGTGGGTATTACAAAATAAATATATATATCTAGGTAGACACGGAGACATATATATTGAATATATATGTATCTCTCTCTCTCTCTCTCTCTCTCTCTCTATATATATATATATATATATATATATATATATATATATATATATATATATTAAACACTCCCCCTCAAACTTACGGTGAAATCACCAAAAGTTCGCTAAGAAGGAAAAAAAATCATGGTAAAGGTAGGGCTTTGGTGAAATAATGCACGATTTGATACCAGATGTAACTTAAGGTAACTCAATAGTTCCCCTTCAAGTACTCTCAAAAGTAGTGACAATTCATCTCAATGTGCTTGGTTTGTTCGTGGAAGGTATGATTGGTAACAATATATATGGTGCTCTTATCGCAACACAACTTTGATGGTTTTGAAACATCAACTCCCATATCTCTAAATGGCTAGCCAAATCTTTTTTTTTAAGGTGGGATTTTGGAGTTTGAGTTGGGGGTTAGACCCTGATTAAAACTGGTTAGGAGGTGTAAAGGGCCTTCTAGGTTCTCCATAAACCAGGTTTTGGTTAAATCCCGATTCATGAAAAGCAGGTTCTTTGTGGCCAAACAAATACATGACCTGGTTTGGCCTCTAAAGCCTGGTTTTCAAGGCCTAGGATTTTTTTATTCATTCAGATGAACCATTGCTTATTCTTTTACCATTAGATCAGGACCCAGCTTTTGGTGAAATTGTTTCTCCGTGTTTTCATCTTGTAAGCCAATATGCTATGTATTATTTTCTTTTGGTGAAACTGTTTCTCCACATTGTCAACTTGTAAGCCAATATGCTATGTACTATTTTATGCTTGCGTAGAGAGAGAGAGAGAGAGAGAGAGAGAGAGAGAGAGAGAGAGAGAGAGAGAGAGAGAGAGAGAGAGAGAGAGAGAGAGAGATTATGCTGGGTCATTTATGTACAAATCTTACCCTCATATGCCAAGGTGGTTAAATACTTTTGATTACTATTCTCTACAATCCAAACAGCAAAACCATGTTCTCTAGCAACCGAAATGACTTGGATAAAAATGGCCCAAGTTTTCTTCACTTTTTTTTCTTTCTGAACTTTTGTTAGTCATGGAAAGATCTTGTCTCTCATGTTTTTTGTTGTGCATGTTCATATCTTGATATTCTGAACATCAACGTTACTGAAGGCTGCATGGTTACGAAACTTGTCACTTTTATGACAATCATTGGTATCATCATTGTGATTTCTCTGTTACAGGCTGCAATTAACCATGAATGTCTTTTGATTTCTGAAATGCACACAGCTTCTGCAACTCATGGTGTTTGACTCTTTGCAGATCATTCATTTCAAGGGTTCAAGAAAACGGCTAATGCTTGAAGCTTGGAACTTCTTCAATTCGTCGTCTTCTCCTGATGACTTCTCTGACATGATGTGCCTTATCCTAAAAAGTGGTAGGACAAAATATGATTTTTAAGTTGAGGGTTTACTAACATTTGGATTCCGTCATTTCTTAAATTCTTTAAATCGATGGTATATTGATGTAGTTTAACATATGCTTATATGAAAATATGCCATGCTTGTGGAATTGTAAATTAAGTACAAATCAGTTGAACTGTCATGCTTTTTTCTTTTTCTGTGAATGCATATTTTCGGATGTTACACTTACTGATGCTGGTAGGAATGCAGCTAGTTAATGAGGGAGATGTTTGAGACTCATCAATAACCCATTAAAGCATTTACATGTATACACTTGCTAAGACCTAGATTTTGCAAACGTGACCATTATGATAATAAATTAATTTAGTAAAAATTTTCTTCCACCTTTGGCTCAGAGTTGTCCAAATTGTTTAATTTCCTAAAAAAATTTATGTTTGTTAATGTAGGTTTTCTCTAAAAAATTTCATTCCTCAAAAAAATGTGGATTTTGTTATTCATGCATTTTTTCACATTGTTGCATAATCTTTTGAAGTTTTTTATTTTTCATTTAATATTTCCTTTAATTCAAAATCCATTAATAAAATAAATGTGATTGAGTGTTCAGCCATATGCTATAAAGCCCTTTGCGTGGATTGAAAGGAGCCAAGAGTGTTGCTTCCTTTGTGTATGTCATGTTGTCAAAACAATCTTTTGAAGCATTAAATTCAGATTTTGTTTTAAAAAACTTTGCAGACAAAATAGAGGAAACAACAAAAAACTGAACATTGTTAGTAAAAAAAATGACATTGAATGTGCCTGAAAGATATCCACTAGCTCCTCAAAAATGCACTTAGAAAATGAAAAATTAATCCTCTTTGTGATCGTTTCATGTGTTAAAAATAGGAAACAGATATGGTTCCATTTTTAATGGTAGAATCAACAGGTTCTACATTTCTTTAAATTTGAGAAAAAATTGCACTTTTTGGCCTCTATAAAGCAGTGCCAAAGTATCCACGTAATAGATGATATAGAATGAAGCTTGAACAACATGGATTTAAGATTTGAGATCACTAGAGGACTTGATAATTAAAGTAATAAAGGAAATTTGAGAGTTATAGATCTTGGATAACGGCTTTTGTTTTGATGAAAATTACTAGCTTTTCATTGTCTACCTGGGGGGTGTTTGAATCCCTGTCCCTGGGATGCCATTAGCATGGGCCCCATGTGTGTCCGCACACCCATGCAAACGCGGGACATGTGGACACTGAAATTGTGCATCCTGCGGGTGCTGAAACAACTCCCACTGCTGCTTTGTGCATCCCCACTCCCCTTCCCCCCCCCCCCAAACATAACAATTGCACGGCGGGATAGTGCATCCTATCCTATCCGCAGATGTGCATGGACGTCCCAACCCGTCCTGACCATGCACATCTGTGATTCAAATACACCCTTAGAGTATGTTTGTTTCACAGTGAAATAATTTCACTCTGGATGAAACAAACGTGCCTTCCACTTTCAAAGGCTTTTGTTTAGACAAAAGGGCCATTCCTCAGACAAAAGTCCAGAGCTACAATGGCGAGGGAAGGGGAAAGAATTTTGACCTCCATGAAAAAAATGGAAGGCCCTGCATGTTTGGCTTTGGGGCCCACATTTTCCCATAAGTAGTGGTTTTCTCATATGAAAACAAATGTTCTCCTGCAAGGAAACATGAGGCCCACAGGGGGGCCTGACTGTTTCGAGTGTGAAACAAACAGGCCCTTATGGATAACCTGGGTGATCCATCCATGACCAGGATGAAGATTTGATGGAGCCAGTCCGGATTGACCCTTCCTCCACGTGGGTATCAATCTCTTCCCATCGACATTCTTTCATTCAATCCCCTTGTCCCTCATTTTTTGAGAATAAAAAAAGTAATTCTTAATTCATGAGTTGTGGTGAGCAACTTATGATACCAAAAACATAAACTAAATCTAGTCTTGGATTCAAAGCTGGTGTTAAGGATTACATATTGACTTATTACACTCCTGATTCTGAAACCTTTGCTGATGTCTGGGGTGAGCTTACTAAGATGCTTTCAGCAGTTGTCCACTCCGCACTTAGTTACTTGGGGCAATAATAACAAGCCTTTGATGGTAACTACAGAGAAGTTGACACTGGTTTTTGAAACTCGAAGTCCTGGAGGACGGGGCTGTGGCCGTGGCCGCGGGGCCCGCTGCAGGGCGGGGCTTCTTGAAAAGGGGGGAGTGATTATTTGGACATACCAAGAGTGCCCATCTCTTTCAAGAGGATTCATGGCATGTGAAGCCGTAGTAGGGTTCTTCACTTTGCATCAAATTAAACTACATGTTCCATTGCTTGTGCGGGCCTGGTTAATTCTTTTGAGTTTCATTTTTGCAAACGTACTCTTCGGGCGGGATACTTAACATGTTAGCTATAATACTACATGGGTCCATACGTGCAACACCTAGTATCCATCGTTTACGGCTAGGACTACTGGGGTATATAGTCCCATTCGCTCCCCTAGCTTTGAACCAACTTAAGTCTTGAGTTGGGACATACATTGCAGAGTCCGGATCCTAAGGCGATGAAAACAATGCTCCTGGAGCAGGTTGTTAACTGGGCATCAAGGCTATGTTTCAGTTCTGTCAAAAAGAATTTCCAATATGTTGTGGACTTCTGTGGAAAATTTCAGGTCATTGAGCTACATATGGCATTCAGTGCACCATGAACAGATTGAGATCAATTTACTTCCGATTAGATCGTGCCGAAAATTGTAACAAAAGCCTCAGAATGAAGAAAAAATCGATACCCAAGAAACTTCCCCCAAAATTCGCATAAAAAAACCCCTGATGCAAACGGAATCAAGAGGCGTGAAATAGGAGAGCCAGCTACAGAGCAACCGAGCGGCAACATCATACAAGGGATCCAAATAAGAATCAATCGAAACAGAGAGAGATGAGTTACCGAGAAGACGGATCATTTCGTGGTTTCCTTTTATGAGAGACGAAGGCGTGGAAGAAGAGAAGATAGCAGGCGAGTTGAGAAAATGCTGAAAGAGGAAGGAAGCAAGCAGTAAAGGCATCAATGTTAACTCGTATACCCTGAACGAGAGGCGGGTCGGGTTGGACCTCACGTAAAAAGGTCCATTGGACTAGACGCTCACCCTTGTTTTACTTTTTAATAACGGTTCTGACCGTCACTAAAACTAAAAATCAACGAGGTGCAAACATTTTCTTGTAGTGTAGGTATGATCCAATCCCAAACTATATTGATTCGAGTAGAGTTAGGATTTGGTAAAAAAGGAAGAAGCCCAATTAACTATCTGGGTCAGACCTGCAAGGTCCAATTAGCATACAGAGTCAGGTACCGTTTATGAATTTCATATCAAACCGGGTCAAACCCGAGTTCTGATTAAGACCCCACCAATCTTCAATGTAAAAACAAAAAAGTATTATTTTACCCGGTATGCAAGATGTCTAATTTATGTATTCCTTATCACATCGAGGTAATGGTTTTTCTTATGAAAGATTCAGTTGGACCCAGTCTGCACCTGGTGCAGACACTTCTTAATCTGATGATGGTATGGATCCACCCAATTCTAGCAGAGATCTAACCTGTTGACACCCCTAATTAATGATTTGGACATTGGGTTAGGCCTTCCCTATAGGGATGACAGTGGACCTGGACCGGGGCGAGGGTGGGGGCAGGGGACAAGGTCTCCATCCTCACCCCATCTCAAAATTTGAACCTCCATTCCCGTGTATGGATAGATTTTAACCTCCATCCCCGTTTTATGTCCTCCACCCTCGGTCCAAACAGGGGCGAGGGTGGGGGCAGGGGACAAGGTCTCCATCCTCACCCCATCTCAAAATTTGAACCTCCATTCCCGTGTATGGATAGATTTTAACCTCCATCCCCGTTTTATGTCCTCCACCCTCGGTCCAAACAGGGGCGAGGTGGGGTGGGTGCCCCATTTTCCCTCCGTCTATAGTCATCCCTTGAAGGATTGGGGATGGGGCGGGGCAAGGCGGGGATTGGGACAGGTACGGGGCAAGGCAGGGGAAAGCGTAAGTCCGTCCCCGCCTCCATCTGTGCACGGGAAAAGATTTTAACCTTCATCCTTGCCTCCATCCTTCTTTCATGTCCTTCATCCCCAGTCCAAACAGGGCGAGGCGGGGCAGGGCCCTGTTGTTCTCTGGTCCACTTTCATCCCTACTTCCCTAAGCCCCTAAAGGGAGTTGATGATGGTTTGGGCTTGCACGCCAGACCCTGACCCTAACCACCAAGTGGGTTGGCCTCCATTAATATACTTTTCGTCCATAACTGAACTTGGTTCTGCAAAGACAACTACGAGCGCTATGACGTCTGCGAGCAGTGTCTTTGACTTCTGGCTCCACTCGACATGTTACTGCACGCAACCCTGTAAGGATGGCACATGTTGCTGCCGTAGGGTCTGCTTCTTCGCTCACACCCTTGAGCACTTTCGCTTCGGGATTGCGCACACCAAAAATCCTGAGCTCTGATACCACTGTAGGACTTTTAGGATCGGGGTGTGCAAGAGAAGAAACAAAGAGAAGAGGATTGATGGTTGATTAACGACCTGCATCGGGGGGATCCTTGATCTTTTTTGGATGATTATGCAGAGGCAAGGGGTTGGAGAATTTAACCTTCCCTGATCCAACCTAACTGTCTCATTGGATTCCCAAACAAGCTGGAAATCCAATGTATAATGGGCCCCACCATGATTCTGGTGGTGTATATCTCAATGGCTCATTAAGTGGGTCATTGGATTCTATGTGAGACCCATTTGGTCACACTGGATCCATACCAGGATCCAACACCTTGATCATTGAATACTCTGAAATTTCAATCTGTCCTTTTGCAGGCAGAGTTTTGTTAATGCTGGGAAAAGCACAGTATCAGATCCAGAAATTTGTTGATATCTATGTGAGACTATGGCTTATTGCTTTGCTGGTTACTTTTTCAATTATTTCTAGCTTTTTTATTACAGCGCTCACATATTTCCAAGACAATTACAATCCATCTAAGTCTCTTCTCAATGAACTTCAAACGGTGGAGGTTGGTTATGCATTTAATAATTTCCCTGTCCTTGAAGAACTGATATCTTGTCCAAGATGAACCCTTCTACATATCATGAGGCTGTTATACTTTTGATCTGCGTATTCTATCCTCATGCTTAGGAATTGATTTTTAGGCATTTGTTATTCATGTGACACATGCTTCTGCATGCAATTGGGTCCATATGTGTGTGTGTTGCTCACCAGGAGGCTATGAGGAAATTTTCCAGGATACATACAGGTGTTGGAAATTCATGTCTCTGATTTTGTAAGCAGAAATATATATTTTATTGATTTTGTGATTAATGGTGTGTGAAATTGAGTAATTTTCTTTGATAAGAACCATATTCGATAATTTTCTTTTGCAAAGGACTTGATTTTGAACATCAATTTGTTTATAAGAATTTAAACTTAAAACCATGGAATTTGGCATTTCTGGAAACTTATGGAAGTTTGAAGTTTTGATTTTGGAAACCAATGCCCAGATAATCAGAACACCAGAGAACTAGAAACTCTTTTGACTATTGAGAAAATTAGTTTTTTTCCGATCTCTATTAGCATACAACTACATTTTCTCTGATCTTCAGCATCTTTTACCTTTTTATGCACCCCCTTCATCTTGTTTCAAATGATAATTTACCTTTTCAAAGAAAAAAAAATGATTTTGAACATCAATTTGTTTATCTACTTTGGTTTCCATTGCCTGGGGGTGTTTGTTGTAACATAAAGTGTTTTTTTTTTTTCAAAATCATGTCAATTTGAACGATTTCATACTTTCTTTCTGTACACACGATTGAAGTCAATAACACCTCATGCAACTTAAGAAGCATATTTTTTCATAGATTTACGTAAAATTCCCTGTCATAAATAATGACAAGGAGGGGCTCTTCAAACGTGAAAATCAATTAGGGTTTCCAACAAAAGCTGCCCAATGCACGTGATGTGAAAATGCTTATTGTGCCCCCGTTGAGAACCAAAACCAATGAGGTCAAAGTGTTCTCCAGTTGCAGTTTTGGAGTCATTTGGTCTTGGACATGGACCCACCTAATCCGATCAGATAGGTGGGTCAGGTTGGTATCATTGGAGACCTATCTAGTCTGATGTCGATCTAGGTTCAAAATTTTGAACTTGGGTCCTGGATAGTGATGTCAATGGATAGGATTTTATCTGACATCTGACTTCACGGAGCACCTTTGATCCCGAAGAAGCGAAAAAATCCCTATGTTACCCTATTCCTATGTACGAAAATCAATGGAAAGCAAGAAAATAAATGAATTATAGAAAAATTGAAAAATTCATAATATTCAATCATCCATTTCTTAATCCACCCCAGATAACAAGCATGAGATAGATTCGTTACATAAAAAGATCCAATTCTAAACAAAACCCAAATACAATAAAAACCCTAAACTAAAACAGGATCAAAATGAATCCTTCGGACCTGGATTGTCCCGCTCTACCTTTGCATCACTTCAACTTCAATTAGTTACATTCAGTAAGTCAAATGGAATCCGATTAAGAATAGGACACAGATTGGGTTTTGGGTTTTGCTACTGAATTTGTCGGATATCATGATTTGATGGATATCTGAATCTGGTTAATGTCAAAAATCAGAATTTGTACAGACCTACTGCATGCGAATCTGAATCCAGATTAGCCAATGTTGGATTAGGTCAGATTCAGCAAAGAGTACATCCAACCCGAATCCAAACCATTTTCATCCCTAATCCTGATCTGACTAATTTTATGTTACATATGAGAAAACGGGGATCTTACCTAGTGCGTGGGAAAGTACCACTTTGATTCAGATCCACTTTCGTTGGAATGCACATGCCTGGACCAGAATCCAGATCCGTGGAACTAATCAATGACAAAATCATGACATCTGTTTCGAGGACTAAAGACAAATTGAATTTCGTGAACTTGGTCACGTTTCAAATGATGCACATACATGCCTAGCTATGAAATCATGATGTTCTTTTGACTAGGAGGGTTCATCATAGTCACGAGCATCAACAGCATTTTCATAATATCAAGATTTTATTGCAACGTACTTAGAAAACAATAAGTCTTAAGAAAATCATGATATTTTCAGAAGATTGCTTATTTTCAAACGGTATAATTTTGTTGCCACCGAGAAAACAAAAAAGTATCTGTTCTGTCTGTTCCTCGAACGCGCCAGCAAACACACCCTAAAGGTTCTCATCATAGATCCCGAACTCACCAACAATTGGGTCCCACTAGAAGTTACGAAAGACTTCTTGACTTGTCACTTTTAAGTTATTACAGTTAACTGCTAGACCTTTTTTTTAATTGTCAGCTATAGGGTGAAATTATTTTTCTTGTCCTTCATTAGCAAATTAACTGGCCAAACGTTTTAATAGAAAAAACTTAAATGTTGACATAATTTTAATGATTTTGTTCGGCCATATCATGGTTAACCGAATATAAGATCAGGTAAAACTTTTTTGCTGAACGAAAAACTAAACGTGAATAGGTGGTAAGTTAGCATTTTTTTTTACCTTTTTTACTTTTTTAGACAGAGAAAACTAGGGTTAGGCAGACCCCTACCAGTTATACAACCATACCATTGGGATTCGAATTTGCAACATCCCAACACAAGATAACTGCTCCTGCAAGACAAGCTGAGCCAGGACCTCATGGAATCACAAAAAGATGGCAACGACTTTCCATATTTTATGACAATTTTAAGTGTCAATCATGAGCAAAAAAAGTTTTCTAAATTAAAATAGTTCATGGGGTTTTCTTTTTTTTTAATGCCAAGGAACCTCCGTAGGAATGGACGGTAGATCAGGTGCAACATCTTTGCATGAGATCTTGGTATCATTGCAAATCTAGAGCATGGATCGTGAAGGACTAAAAGGTACTTTATGACATCATGTGAAACATGACCAAGATCTTGAACTTGGTCATGTTCCATTTGCTGCCAAATGCATCTTAGGTTTTCCAGATATTGGGCTCATCCGATAGACATGAGCTCATGCCATGATTAATCAATCCAAAGCATTAGTGATCCAGTTACGTGAAGCAGCTAAAATCATAAAATCATTCCTACAATATGATGAATACCTAAAAAGATGCAATGCTAGAACTCAACCTTCCTTGCAAGAGTACACCACCGTAGCACTATTCCACAAGACACTCATGTGGCATACTGATTACCAAATTTACTTTGTCTGCATACTTTCTTCACTTAACCATCTCTACACCATTGATTAGTGCCCAACAATTTTTCCCTTCTAGTATCGGCTTGTCATATAGTGTTTGCCATCAATAGAATTGTCTGGGAAACAGCCCACAAGGGCTCCACTGGTTTGGTAGGGGCGTCTTGTAAACTCTAAGTTTTCTTTTTGAAAAAAAAGTATAATTATGAATTAACTGTCAAGATGGAAAGAATTACATGGAAGATTTTAAGTGATGAGATATCACTCAAAATGAGAGGTTGATTACATTAAAAGATTCTTACTCATCCCATAGGTAAAGATCCAACAAAATCGAGATTACAATTGAAGACTAAGCACATCTTGAGATCCTTCTCCTTGAACACTGCAGGAAGATTACTTGGAGTTCACACTTAGCATCTCAATTTCAGTTCTTTTAGTCCTGCACACCTTTTTAGCGTTCTTGAGTACTAACTAACTTGATAGGGGGCATGGAAGAAACATTTGTGTAACTAGTTTGGGCATCATAAAGTGTATGTGCAAAGGTACATTGAGCTCCCTTA
Source organism: Nuphar pumila (assembly GCF_984573655.1). NCBI lineage: Eukaryota > Viridiplantae > Streptophyta > Magnoliopsida > Nymphaeales > Nymphaeaceae > Nuphar > Nuphar pumila. Next base: position 121,976,573 of record NC_143252.1, on the reverse strand, counting down.
ATCGATTGTCTAAAGATCATGTTCGAAAGTAGTGGAGCATGATCACACAAAGGATCTATGTTGCGAACCTTAGCCACTATCTCAACTTCTTGCTTCTTAAGACGACAAAAGCCTGAAGGAGGATCAAGGTCAGAATAACAAAGGTTGCCAAAAAAGGTATCAGCAATGGTATCATTTGTGTTGTGATGCATATGCATAGAGTTAAGAGAAGTTGGGTTATCGATATCTTGGGCAGGGACACAAGCATCAACTTCTTTCTCCCAAACAAGGCAACTTACAATCTAAACAACAGAAGGAGTATGTTGTTTCCTAGGATGAGAAGTGCATTCAAGACCAACAACATACCTTTTTGGCATAAGCAACAACCTCTTCCTCTTCCGGATTCTCCTCAAGAATCTTAAAGAATTATGATTTTCAAATGAAACTTTCGGGATGCATACCTTTTTGTCTTTGCGCTTCTGCTGCTACCACCCTTTGCTAAGACCAGGCACATTAGATGCTTGATTCTTGTGCGAGCAATTTATAGTAGCCCAATTCAACTTCAATATAAAGCTAATTCTTATAGAACCTGTGCAAGACAATGGAGACCAAATCAAAAATTTTTATATGGGATTGAACTTCTACAAGGATCCTAGCAAAATGCAAGCAAACTTGGACAGAGGTCCTATCATCGATGGCGATCAACTTTTCCTCTAATGCATCTGCTATCAAGCAGAAAACATCATTGCACCAATAAGCAGATGGAAGACCATGCACTCTAATCCATATCAGAATAGACCTTAAACCCTAAAATTTAGGCAATGCTATATCTATCTCAAGTTTTTATAAGTAAAGTGAGACCAACAACCATCCACGGTCCTTTTTTTAAAACTAACGTCTGTGATGAAAAATCCATCGAAAACTCATTGTTGCAACACAAAGAAGATTGGGTTAATAGGGAGCTTATGTCGCTTACAAAACTCATGAACATAAAAATTTTGTTCCATCGCCTTAGTGTCCCACTTACAAACCAAAAAATGGTCGAAAGATTTCTATTTCTCATCACAAAATGATTAAAAAAAAACAAACAATGTGTTTTCCATCAATCATTGAGGGCTTGAGAATGTGCTGATTAGGCAAAATCTATGAGCAACCTCCCACTTAAGCCTAGGAGCGAGAAGCAACAAGATCTCCATAAGAAGAATCAATAGATGCCACAAGAACAACCTTGTGAGGAACATTAGGAGACAATAAAACATCTCTAGTTGGGGTCATGGGAGATAGAGTGTCTTCTACAGAGGTCACAGTTGCATGATCCTCAGACAACTCCGTGAGAGATCAAACACAACCATGTTCATCTCCAAGCTAACCATTATCACCACAGAGGAGGGAGGGAAGAGGAGGCACTGGAAAAAAACAACAACGAAAAATGGGTATGTTCTCAGACACAGTGGAGAGGTGTTTGGACTGTGGGAGCCATGCATACACCCCCCCCCCCCCAAAAAAAAAAATGCTCTCTCCACTGGGTGCAAGGCCCGTGGCTCAACGCAGCTCCTGGTGATGACTCATGTGAAGCATCCTTTGCCACAAAACCCTAAACTTGATAGGATGCCACATGTTTAGAACTCACATGAAGCATCCTTTGCCACAAGGTCTAACCTGAGTGTACTCCTGATTGGCATGAGAAGCCTCAAGGGTTTTATTAATTAAAGGCCTACCAACATGTGGTCAATGATGATGGGGTCTTTTATCTTAGCCTACTCAAGGAGAAAAAAAGGTTAAGATTAAGAAACAAGATGAATCACTCATGGTTTAACTTGTGCTTGGCTCATAAATAAGCTTTGCAAGCCAAAAATAAATCGTTTGGCTCAAATTCATACATGTAATAGTTTTTTTTTGTGAAAGCTATATAGGTATATTTTTGCAATTGTCGATTGGTAGTTGGCCAAGTTGTAATATGAAAGTTATGCAACATACAAAATAAAATTACAGTTGAGAATTGAGAGTTATTCGAGTATGCATGGAGGCAGTTCACAGTTCACGAATAGATTATCAAGAGGGTCTACCTTGTTGAAAATCCAATAGTCCTGACTTCAACAATTGGGAACCCCCCCAACCCAAGTGTTGTGAGTGTCATGAATTTTGGACCTGCCTTGATCTATGATCCAGCCCAAAATATTTTGGTGATCATATAATATGGATTATTAATGAAGGTTTGTGGTGATAGTGTAGGGATGGGGCCAATGACTCAAGACTAAAGCTCACCATGAATCCTTTCTGGGGTGCACAGGAAAAGTTCCCATGGTATAGGCCTGTCCAGTTTGTAATTTTCTCTTTTTGTACCGATTAGGGTTTTATGTTCTTAGTCCTTTTTATATCCACCTCCTTTTGAGAGTTAAGCATGAGAATTTTAAGTGTATTGGAGATTAGGGTTTTAAGAGCTCTGTATCCCACCTTTGTATTTTTTTTTGCATTTGTTAGTGGATTTCTAGTTCTTCCTTCGTCTATGGATGTAAGCAAGGGTATCGAACCACGTAAATCTTGTGTTTTCTTGTTCTTTTCTTCTCTTTATCTTATGGTTTGCTTCATTTGAGTTGTAGTTTACATAACACCAAGGCTAGATAAAGGTGCAGATTCAAAATATAGAGGAAAGGCTATATAATTAGGAATCAAGAAGGTTGGTTTCTATCAGCCGCTAAGTGGATTAATGGTCAAATTCTCTTATAGAAAAGAATGAAAGTATTGGAAACCAAATTTACAGTAGGTGGGGAGCAAAGCAAAGTAATTATGAAGGCAACAACATACTAAAGGGATAGGTCAACCAGATTAGAGCCCAATCGGATTATGCAGATGATATTTACAATTTCATCGTTTGTAATTATTTATGTTCTTGACCTTTGTTTTTGCCTATAAATTTTGCAATGGGCATCAATCTCACCAATTACTTAGGACAAACCATTTATAATACATATCTTACAAAGTTTTTTGGAAGAATACACTTGTAAGGGTCTGCCTAACCTCAACTTGCTTGTGAAAAAAAAAAGATTTGCTACAACCATTTGTATGTATAAATCGCTTAACAAAACTTTATTTTTTACAACCACAAGATTGGATATCTAGCCAGTAGAGTAGTTGTAAGGGTGATGAGATAAAAAAAACCATTGGCATATAGTTGTGTTTGTAGCTTTCAAAGGTGGCCACTTAAGGCATATTAAAATCTAAGATAAGGAAGTTTTGGATTTAGAGTCCGCAACTAGAATAATAACAAATCAAGCAAAGGATGCCTTGGAAGGTGAGAAGAATTTAAAATCAATTATGGTAAGGAATCAAACAAAGGATGACTGTCAAATCAGCTATGGTAAGGATGTAAGCAAAAAGCAACTATGGTAAGGATGACTTGGAATGTGAGGAGGATTTGAAATCAGCTATGGTAAAGGATCAAGCAATGACAAGTACCAATCAAGGTAATCTTGAATCTATGGTAAGAATAAATCAAAAGAGGACAGGTGATGAGGACGGCCATCATATGGAAAGAAAGAAGAATTGGAAAGAAAGAAGAAAGAAAGGTTGACTAAGCCTACTTCAAAATATTTTTCCTTTTGTTTCTTTCTTTTTATTCTCCTTTTTATCTCTTTACAACATGTAACATGATCCTCTTTCTTCTCTCCTCTCTCAACGTCTTTCCATTGTATGATATAGTTTTTTTATTTTGAATAAAGAACAATTAGAGCTCCTTATTCCATGGATGTAGGTTCAGTCATTGAACCAAACCACATAAGTTGCTCTCTCTCTCTCTCTCTCTCTCTTGCATCGATTCTATTTATGGTATTAGTGCTTTATGCACCACTTTTTCTCTAACATAATGGAAGTCAATCTGAATATGCTTAGTTCTGCTATGAAAAACAGGATTAACAGTCATATAAAGAGCACTTATATTATCACAAAATACGACAGGCAGATTTTTTAAAAGAATTTCAAGATCTTCTAAAATAAAAGAGATCCAAGTGAGTTCAGTGGTTATTGAAGCCATTAAATGCTATTCAACTTCAACACTGAACCTGGCCACAATGCAGTGTGTTGCTTCTTAGCACTCTAGGATATACAATTACTACCAAGAAAAGTACATAATCATGTGGTGGACCGTCTAGTAATATTTCATCCTACCCAATCAGCATTAGAGAAGGCATATAAATCGAGAGTACTCTTAGCATGAATTTTCATCCCAATGTCAGTCATACCTTTCAGATATAGCAAAATGTGTTTGAATGCTTAATAATGTGTTATAGTAGGATCATGCATAAATTGACTAACATAATTAATGCTAAAAGATAGCTCAGGTCTCATTATAGTGAGATATTTTAAAGCATCAACAAGACTTTTGTAATGCATGTGTTCTTGAAATTTATCATTACGCTTTCTTTCTGAAAACTATTTGAGGCCATGGGTGTGGAAATAGGCTTATAATCCTAAATTTTGGTACGTTCAAGAAGGACTTTAGCATATTTAGTTTGACAAAGGAAAAAGACCATCTCTACTATGATGAATCTCTATTCCCAAAAAGTAATGAATGTATCCTACATCTTTCATAGTAAATTCATGGTTAAACTTTAAAATAAAACTTTGTACAACCATATGTTTATTTCTGATGACAATAATATCATCGACATAAACAAGTAAAATAATAAGTATTTTTTTCACTATAAACAAACATTGATAGATCAACAATACTACAATAAAACCCATATCCTAATAAAAAGATACTAAGTTTATCAAGCCATGCTTGCGAAGCTTGCTTAAATTCATACAAAACCTTTTTTAAATTGCAAACTCAATCTAGATGTTTTTGGTCTTCATATCCAGGCAGATGTTTCATGAAAACCTGTTCTTTTAGAAAACCAAGAAGAAAAACATTTTTGATGTCTAATTTCTTATTTTTTAACAGTATCAATAGTGAAGACAACCTGAATAGGTTTTCCAAAAATCTATACCTTCAACCTGATTAAAACCCCTCAACTAATCGTGTTTTAATTAAACAATCTAAAGTTCCATCAGATTTAAGATTTATTTTGTATACCTATTTTGACCCAATAATATTTTACTTAGGATCTTTTGAAAGAAGTTCTCAAGTATTATTAACTTTTAAAGCTCTCATCTCTTCATCCATAGCTGCCTTCCACCCTGGGTGAGCAAGCACAACCTTTATGGGTTTTAGTTCTTTGAAAATAAGACCTTTTTGTTCATGAATTATACATATTTCAGGTTTGGCTTAAAGATACCTTGCATACCTCGCGTGACTATATATTTATTTTGACCTTGGACTTCATCTTAGGAAGAACCTTGACTTCTAGAGTCATGTTCTTCGTTATGTGAATTACCTGCATTAGTATGTCTCATGCATGTATTATGTTTAATCTGCATATTTTAAACAATATATTGTTGTTCTTCTTTATATTCAATTGTACCTATATCATTCTCATTCTTAGTTTGCACGGTTTCAAAAGAGGCTTGTTGTTCTCTTTCATTTTCAACACTTCCTACATTACTTTCTTATACAGTAATATTTTCAATCATATTTTGTTGTCCATCTCCTACACAAACATTTTTTTGTCCAGTATCATTTGTATAAGAAATATTGTTATCAACATAATGTATTCTATAACCACCACTATTATTTTTCAGCATATATATTCTTATGAGAAAAAATATTATCACTAACTGCTTTTCAATTAGAAAAAGTGGTTGGTTTAACTTCTACATTATTACTCTTAAATAAAAGTGCAGGATTTACAAAAGGTAATGTTTTCTTGTCAAAAACATGTTATAAAAAATAGTTTTTTCTAGTAGGAGGATAGACACATTTATAGCCTTTATGAATCATACTATAACCAAGAAACACACATGGCAATGACTTATGATCGAATTTAGAATTACTTTGATCTCGTAAAAATGAAAAATAATGGAAACAAAAAATCCTTAAGCGTGAGTAATTATGATGTTTTTTTTAAGCTTAAAATAAAGAGATTGCATGTCCAAAGATGTCATTGGTAGCCTATTGATTAAAAACACTACAATAGAGAAAGCATCTACCCATAATCTCTTAGGAACATTAGCATGAATCATCATTTTCAACCCAAGTTTGGTAATGCTTTTATGTTTTATTTCAAAGACCCCATTTTGTTTTGGGGTATAAGGGGATGCCACTTGATGTTTTATTTTTGAATTATTAAAAAAAATTAAGAAAAATTCACTAAAATATTCTTTATCTCCGTCACTTTGATTTTTTTTTATTTTCTGATTAAATTGGCAATCAATAAATATAAAAATGTTTTAAAGCTTCAAAACAATCATATTTCCTTTTTAAAGGGTAAAACCACATGAAACGTATGTGATCGTCTACGAAGATAACATAAAACTTAAAATTATTCTTTGACAAGATATGAGCGGGTCTCCATAAATCAGAATGAATCTTGTAAAAAGGTTCACCAAAAAATTCGCTAGAAGAAATAAAAGGCAATCTACATGCCTTCTCCCTCTGACACAAATCAAATCAAATCTTTATTCTAACTAACAACATCAATTAAATTGTTCTTATGCAAAAAGTCAATAGTTTTTATTAGTTTTTATTGTGGATGGCCCAATCTAGCATGCCACTTATTTGTTGAGGCTTTTTTAAATCGATTTAAAAAGAAAGCAACCGGTTCTTGATCCAAGGCATATAAGTCACTTCTTCTAGTGCTTATGGCTACTGTCTTGCTTGTCCTCCTGTCCTTTATCATACAACCCAAAGATGAGAACTCAAAAATATATGGAAAATGATATGTTAATTGGCTAATTGATAAAAGTCTTTTTTATATCTAACAAATATAAAACATTTTTTAAATGTATAAGAGAGGGTGTCACCTCAATTTTGGCTTCCTCAATATGAGAGATACAAAGTCTTTCTCCACTTCCAACCATAATAGTCTTTCCCAAAATATAGTTTTAAGTTAGATAGTTTACCTACATCACCAATCATGTGAGAAGAAGCTCTTGTGTGAGGAAACTATTCTAAATCTTGGGAGTCAACAACTGTCATAGCAGTAAAGGCTTGAGGAATATTGCCGGCTTGGAATGAGTGATTGAAATGATTATAAAAATTGAGAGCTGAATGATTATGTTTATTGTAGATCTAACATACTACTACCTCAATTTTTTCTTTGTTTCGATTTTGACTGGCATTGTCTTCTCGATTTTGAGTGTGTCTAGAGTTTTGAGCCTGACTGATATTTTGTTCTCTCTTGTTGGAGTTTCCGCTTGATAGAATTCACGACCCCTTGAATTGAAGCATTGACTCCCATTTTCTCTCTTCTTGTATTGGCCACGCCTACTGAAGTAGGCTGCTTGAGGTTGATCAGTGTTGTTAAGGTTATTTCTTGCCTAAAAACTTTGAAGCAAGGGTACTATATCTTTGTAAGAAAGAACGTGCAGTTTTAATATAGTAGTGTCAAACCATTAGTAACCCTGGTCTAACCCTTGCAATAGCCAAAATGTTTTAATTAACCCCATCCTCAATAGGTTTTCCAATAGTAGCAAGGGCATCACAGACTCTCTTAAATTTTTTTTCACATATTCAGTCAAGTTGTCGAACCCTTCCTTGATTGTGGTTAACTGTTGCATGAGATAGAATTCTCTTTCTTGTGAATCTTGGGCAAAAACCTCAACAAGAGATGTCAAAATCTCTTTAAAACTCTCTAAACCAACAACCAAGCTAAGGACACTCTCGGATAGAGTTCTTGTTATCCAACCCTTTAACAATCTATCCGGGTTTTTTTTAAGTTGTATATGTAAGGTTTGGAACACGATTATGCACAACATCAATGTTGTTAGTGTATTAATGAATAGCTGGCATGGTTGTCTCATCAATAAGAAAGCCCTACATATCTTGACTCTCTATCAGGGCCAACATTTGCATCTTCTACAATAAAAAATTTGAGTGATTGAGTTTGATGGAGACGAAGTTGGACACATTCATGCTCACAAGATGAGGATAAGATAATATTGCATTACCTGTGTCAGTCTATTTACTAGAGTTATGGTATGCAAAGTCCATTGATGCCATGACAGATCACCACAGAAATAAGATAAAGGCAGTGGATCTGACGAATCACCAGGCTAAGGACACTCTTGGCCTATGTTTCGGGCTAAGTTTGAGGGGGATATTAAAATCCAAGAAAAGGAAGTTATGGATTTGGAGTTCACAACTAGAATAGTAAGAAATCAAGCAAAGGACGATGTGGGCAAGGAGTGAGAAGGATTTAAAATCAATTATGGTAAGAAATCAAACAAAGGATGACTGGAAAATCAGCTATGATAAGGACACACGCAAAAAGCGACTATGGTAATCATGACTTGGAAGGTGAGGAAGATTTGAAATCAGCTATGATAAGGACTCAAGCAATGACAAGTACGGATCAAGATAATCTTGAATCTATGGTAAGAATAACTCAAAAGAGGACAAGTGATGAGGATGACCATTTTATGGAAAAAAAGAAGAAAGAAGCTAGAAAGAAAAGTTGACTAATTAAGCCTACTTTAAAAAAAATTAAAATATTTTTCCTTTTATTTATTTCTTTCTATTTTTGTTTTTATCTCTTTGTAATGTGTAGCATGATCCTCTCTCTTTCTTCTCTCCTCTCTTAATGTACCTCCTTTGTATGATATATATATATGAATAAAGAATAATTAGAGCTCTATTTCGTGGATGTAGGTTTGATCATTGAACCGAACCACATAAGTTGTTGTCTTGTAGTTCTCTCTCTCTCTCTCTCTCTCTCTCTCTCTCTCTCTCTTCCATCATTTCTCTTTAAGGCAGGGTGGTCATGTGCCCCCACCTGGGGTTTTAATTTCCTCGCTTTGACATGGGTTCCTCTTCACAAAAAACAATTTATTTTTTATTTTTTGAATAATTATGACCTTGTAGATAGAGTCTACATAACCACATTTGTGGGGTTTAGGCTGGATCCTCATGTGCAAGTGACTTTTTTTTTGCCACCGAAAATATCAAATGTTATGAATGCTTTAAAATTTCTTGACTCATAAAGACTTTATTGTTTGTCAAAAAAATTTGATAAATGGTGATTCTTACAAAATTGAGCATATAGAACACATCTATGTTGCTAGAATGAGTTGAAAAGACTTGCAATATGAGATCTCAACTAGATTGCATATACAAATATTGTACCAAATATATATCCTTCTTTATATCATCACACAATGTAGTTTAAAATAAATACTGAAAATTGTTTTGCACGCAAGCAACAGGTTTAGAGTTCAAATCCTATTACTTCTAGGTTTGAGACAACATATATATTTTTTTTCTTGAGCTTGGCCAAATAGGTATGAAGTTCAAATCCTATTACTTTATGATTTAAAACAATGCATTGTTTTGTAAATGAGACATCTCGAGCATGGCTTGGCTTGCCACAAAAAACATCCCAAACTTGAACACCTTATGTTTGGTCATTTTGGCTCGTTTAGCAGGCTTACTAGTAGTTAAAAAAACAAAAGTGAGGGTAGGGGTGTAATCGGGTCAAGTCTTATCAGACCCAATTCTCTATCAGGTCTAAAAGTAAGACACCCACACCTGACTCATTCCCATTCGGGTTCAGGTACACCTAGAAACTATGGACCCATATGGGTTAACAGGTTCGAGTATGCATCAGGTCGGGTATAATTGATTCATGTCTTAAATAGACCCATTTTGATTTGGCTTGATTTCGGGTCTGGGTATGGCTGAAAAAAGTAGACTCATCTAAGTTAACGATTCAGGTTTATCCATTTGGGTCTTAACGGGTTTGGGTTTCAATTTGGGTCTTGATATAATCGGTGTTTTAGACCAAATTACTCGTCAACAAAAAATATAAATTAATGAAATCAACTATTCTTTAAAATTATATGCTAACAACTCAAAAGCTTATTAACTATTCTCAATTTTTTACTTCTCTTAAAACAATAATGTCAAAATCTGAATATAAAAAAACGTTTGCATGTCAACCAATCATTTCAAGTTGAAACAAAAAAATCAATGATATATCATATTTAAAATGTATCAAATTCAGTAAGTTTTTGAGTATTATTCTGGGATTCACTTCAACTCGACAATTTTCATGAGAGAACAATGGGAAGTATCTGCAAAAAAAATGAATTAAAGTATTGATTACTATAACGTTTTGCATATTAATTCTAAGTTGATCAACATCTTTAAATGTTTAGTTAAATATATAACATAATATTTACCAATTAGTATTTTCTCATACTCCTCCATTATAGTCAGTTCAGGTATATAGTCGAGTTGATTGAGTTTTAAAAACATGGAGAACCATTTAGGTTCAGGTACATAATCGGATACATTCGGGTTTAGGTCTTCATTTATAATACCCAAGATCCAACCCGTTTTCACTACGAGACTAAATTTTGAACCCGACCCAAATCAGCAGGGGATGGCCATTCTTGGAGTATGTCCACGTCAATCAAGTCAAGATAACTGTCAATGTTGAGTAAGTACCAACTTGTGGCCTGGCCATTAGTAGTAACTCTGTTTGTATCAAGTTGGTTGGCTTGGACAGTGACTCAAGAGAGTTCGTAACATGTCAAATCAGCAAAAAGTGTGCCAAGTCAACTTGCACTTGCCAGCTTTCACCAAAACAGGTTATATGTTCCCCCCCCGAACAGGGCAGTTAGCTACATCTCATGCTCGGGGGTCCCAAAGAGCACCACGTATGTAAGCATGTGTGTCTCGTATCCCCATGTTTGTCAGCATTAATTAGCATTGGAGTTTGATGCGATTGCAAAGACTTAAGTACTCTCTCCTCCATTGGTGCAAAAAAAAATGACGATTCTTGAAAAGGAGTGGTTGTAAAGACTTAAGTGCCCCGAAGATGATTATTTAAGACCCAGTCTCTGCACTGCAGGATTATCTGAGAAAGAAATCTCCCCTTGAAGAGGCCATGAACATCAACCCTCTCACACTCTCTCTCCCTTCTATTTCTGCTTCTATGCACATCCAACAGAAGATCTTACATTGCTCCATCAAGCACCGACTGACCTGCACATTGACTGTTGTGGAGCCTGATTCAGAGTTTTTACCCTTACAGTAGGAGGGTTTGGGGGTTCATCCCAGCGTGGGTAGCATCATTCAACTAAATGAGTTATAAATCCTAATTCAGAGTTTTTACCCTTATAGGAGAGGGGTCTAGGGGCTCCTCCCAACGTGGGTAGCATCATTCAACTTGAAGAGTTGTGGAGTGTGATTCAAAGTTTTTACCCTTACAGAAAAGGGGGGTCTGAGGGCTCCTCCCAGCGTGGGTAGCATCATTCAACTTGAAGAGTTGTGGAGTCTGATTCAAAGTTTTTACCCATTCATATTTTAAGGCATTAGATCTCATTTTTGAACATCCACGCATGTGCAGTTTGCTTTCATCATGTTCAGTTGCTTTCTAGATTATACTTTGAATTCTGGTGTATTTTAGATCTATCGATTTGTATGTAACCAGAGATCATTTTAATCTGAATTTTTTACTGCAACTTCATGCATATGTCTTCATGCTCTCTACCAAAAATCAAATCATTTTGAGTTTGTTTGGCCCACTTTAAAAATCGAGATTCAAAACCGAGACATGTTATAAAATGTTATAAAACTTAAAAAGTTTGAAACTTCCTCTATATGTCTCGGTTTTTAACAGGTTTGAAATATCAAATGAGCATAAAAAGTTATAAAACTTTTCAGATATAAACTAGACACATAGAGAAAGAAAAACTTTTTTACGGATTTGGAAAATGATCTTCCGTTGGGGAGATATGACTCTTACAAAATGAAATAAAAACCTATGTCACTCAAATAAGGCAGACTGATAGGAGTCTGGTTTTAGATCCAAATGGGGTAACAAATGACCATAGAAATCGTTGAAAATTTACATAAATAAACTAGACTTCATAATGAAGACACCACTTTTTACGGATTTGAAATCTGATCTCTGGTTAGGGAGATATGACCCTGACAAGTTGGTCCTGATTCGGAGAGCGATTTGTATCACAAATCGCTGTAGTGTTTAGCGAGAAACACTACAAATCACTATAGCGAGGTCCAGCAACACTATAAATCGCTGTGAGTCTCGTTAGAGACTCGAAAACACTATAAATCATAGTTAAAAGACCGAAAAACACTATAAATCGTTGTGGGTCTCGTTGGAGACCCCAAAGCACTATAAATCATAGTTAAAAGACCAGACAACACTATAAATCATTGTGAGGCTCGTTGGAGACCCAAAAATACTACAAATCATAGTAGAGACTCATTAGAGACTCGAAAAGATCATAACAATAATTTGCTGAAGAATATTGTCAATCAAATAACGATTTGTTGTAGAAGTGCTACAACAGTCATGATATGGGGGCCAAAATCAGAACATTTATAAAATCTGGATACAAGGTTATGGTATTTAATCAAAATAAAATAGTAATTGACCATGAAAAATTCTGAAAATTTACAGGGATGAACTAGACACATAAACGAAGATAACTCGTTTTACAGAATTGAAAAATGATCTCCCATTAGGAAAATAAAATTCAAACAAAATAGATCAAAATCTGAGCCGTTAAAATGACACAGGGTGATAGGGTTATGATTTTTGACCCGAATCTAGTATGAAAACACCATAGAAATCGCTGTAATTTGGTATGAACAAATTAGATTCAATTTAAAAACAACTCTTTTTACGGATCGGAAAGATCATCTGTGGTTAGGGAGAAATCACTCCCGCAAGTTGGTCCCGATTCTGCTAAAATCCTGACGGTGCAAAATAACAGGTTTTGAATCTCTATTTTTAAAGTGGGTCAAACAAACTCAGAATGATCTGATTTTTTGTGGAGAGCATGAAGACATATGCATGAAGTTGCAGTAAAAAATTCAGATTAAAATAAGCTCTGGTTACATACAAATCGATAGATCTAAAATGCACCAGAATTCAAAGTATAATCTAGAAAGCAACTGAACATAATGAAAGCAAACTGCACATGCGTGGATGTTCAAAAATGAGATCTAATGCCTTAAAATATGAATGGGTAAAAACTTTGAATCAGACTCCACAACTCTTCAAGTTGAATGATGCTACCCACGCTGGGAGGAGCCCCCAAACCCCTCTCCTGTAAGGGCAAAAACTCTAAATCAGGCTCCACAACTCATCAAGTTGAACGATGCTACAGTTAGTGTGCAGGTCAGTCGGTGTTTGATGGAGAAATGTTGGATCGTTTGTTGGATGTGCACAGAAGTAGAAAGAGAAGGGAGAGAGAAGGGAGAGAGTGTGAGATGAGGTTTTACCCCTCTCTTGTAAGGGTAAAAACTCTGAATCAGGATCTACAACTCATTTAGTTGAATGATGATACCCACGCTGGGAGGAGCCCCCAAACCCTCCTCCTGTAAGGGTAAAAATTCTGAATCAGGCTCTACAAGAGTCAATGTACAGGTCAGTCGGTGCTTGATGGAGCAATGTAGGATCTTCTGTTGGATGTGCACAGAAGCAGAAAGAGAAGGGAGAGTGAGAGTGAGAGTGAGAGTGAGAGGGTTGATGTTCATGGCCTCCTCCAGGGGAGATTTCTTTCTCGGATAATCCTGCAGTGCAAAGACTGGGTCTTAAATAATCATCTTTGGGGCACTTAAGTCTTTTCAAGAATCCTCCCTTGATTTCTTCTCTAGAGAGAGAGAGGGTTTTACAATGTTTTACGGAGAAAGAAGAAGAAGACTTTGAAGAGTCAACATCATCCTCGACTTTCTGGATGGAGGACATGTTTGTCCTTTTTTTGAACTATTTGTTTTTTCTTTTTTGAATGAAAGACATTTTTGTCATTTTCTCAAACCATCACTTTATGAGAAGAATAGCAAGAAAGGGTACTTAAGTCTTTGCAACAACACCAGAGTCCGATGCAAAGTTATGTCAACATACACGGGAATACGAGCCCCATGTGCTTGTATACGTGGTGCTCATTCAAAGCCCCGAACACAGACGTGGGATTCAGTGAATCATCGGGGGGGAACATACACCACCCTCTCAGCTTTCACCAAGCTCATTTACGACCAAGCAGAATCTAGCTGATTAGGTTTAGTGCCAAGTTTTTTTTATTATTATTATTGAAAGGCAAACTGGGGTTAGGCTGACCCCTACCAGTTATACAACTAAACCATTGGGTTTTGAACCTGCAACGTCCCAACTCAAGGTGACGTGCACTAGCTGCTCTTACCAGACAAGCCGGTTTAGTGCCAAGTTGCAAGTCAACAAGAGTTCAAATTCAAACACAAAGAGCTTTTTACTTTCCTAAAACCATCTTAACTCACTAATCTCTTCATCCATTGGGTTTTTTGCAAAATAATCCGTCCCTTGTCAGGGTTTTGCAAAATAATCTGTGTTATGCGTTTTAGTACAAACTTGGTCCTTCCTTAAAGTGCCTCAAACTAATCATGGTCAAACATTGAGAATGGTTTGATGTACTGCAAAATTATCATTATACCCCAAAAATCATAATGAGGGGTTGAGTTCGCTAAGGGGACGTTCTGGTTTGTCCTGGATTGGACGAAATGAACAAAAAAGATGGAACAACACACTGGGGTTGTTTGTTCTGTAACAGCTATACCAAGTCCAACGTTTGCTTGGACCATACTTGATTCAAAATGTTCGTTGTTTGATGACCATGTGCAGACAACTTAGATAGTCATGAATAATGGGTCAGATTATTTTGTTTTGGATCCTATGACCCAATCCACCCACCATTTAACATAAAAGAACATTTAAAATATAAAATCTTGGATCAGATGTAAAAACTAAAAAATGTTTAAAAATGTTCAAAAAATGTATATTCAAAATCACATTTTATGTTAAAAAACATAAAATGATTTCTCGTAAGATTTTTAACTTTTTTATTTTTCTTAGGTTCTTGTCGGCAAAATTTTGAGAAAATAAAAATTAAATAATTTATCAACAAAATCTTAGAAATTTTTCAAAAACAAAAAATAAAATTGTGAGAAAATAGATATCAGATTGGATCTTTTAACATGTTTATTATATATTTTAACTTTGGATATAGATATAGGATTAAATCTAAAAACATGGTTATGAGTATACGACTGTAAAAGCTAGATGCTATTATACAGGGGATGCAACAAATTTCTAAAAGAAATCAAGTTGATAACAGAGAAAGAAATTTTCAGGGCATGAACCTTCCACTCAAAGAAAAATTCAATCTTTTGAAATCTTTCAACAATAGAAAATCCATGATTGTTCCAAATTTATCAAAACTGAGCAAAAAAAGATCAAGCCATAAACGAACTCTATTTCTCAACATAAAACCAACAAGTTCTCATATTTACCCTCAATTCCCCCTTACTAGCAAATCATTCATTTTCATTTTTGTGTTCATACAAAAGCATGTCCGCACTTACTAACAAATCGAAGCATACTATGATCTCAGGCCTGCCATGGGGATTCAACCTTAGCTCCATTCAATCGTTAGACAATACATTTCTATTATAAGGTTATCCACTGCTCCACATCAAGCTGAAAAAGCTTATTACCAATATTTCACATCTTAAGCATCTTTATACGCCACATTGCATTTGCTACTTAGCAAATACAACAAATTTAATCTCTTAAAAGGATTCTTTGGGGAATGCTTTTATTTCTAGGCAGTGATATTGAATGGCAGAACTTCGTTATAAAATAAAATCAGATTTGAGATTTGAAAACAGAATTAGATGGAAGAGAAGAATGACAACAGTACTCCCATTCTGCTAATATATAAATATTTTCAAACTTCAGGAGCAACTAATGCACAATTATACAAACAATAAAGCCAACCTAATATAATCATCACAAAATTCTCTCCTTTTGGCTTCATTTGGACCTTCCCAATCAAGATTTAAAACATAAAAGATAACACATGATGCAAAAGATAGCGCAAGAACATCCAAACGCTTTAGAACAAAGAGGTAACTTTGTATTCTTCTAACACGAATCTGAGCACTCAATTCCAAAACATTAATTGAATCTATTCCTTTTCCCGAAAACAATAGATAAAGAACTCGAAAATGAGCAAATATTGTTGGGTATCCTCCAGGGACCTGCGCACAACAAAACAGAGAAAGAGAAAGTGTACCTGATGCCACCATCGGTGAACCCGAATCAATGGTTGGCGGTAGGCGCTAGTGGCTGGATCGAGATGAGCTTCGCTTCTCAGTCGAACTGCAGCCCTTCGATGAGCGCAGACTCCTTCAGCAGTCGGTGAGCAGGATCCCTCTTTCCCTCCTTAGTCGAAAAAAGCTCAGAAAATGTGTTGCTTTAACTCTCTTCTGTGTTTTTCTCTATATGCTTGCTTGCTTCAGGGTCGCTCATGGATACCCTTTTATAGCTGTAGCAAAGGAACAGTTAGTGTAACCGTTCCCTCCCTGTATGCTTATCGGATAGAACACCAAAAAAATTTTTACCAAAAAATGGGTAACTGCCACCGCATATCGTGGCTTATCCCAACATTCTCCCACTTGTTACGACGATAAACTAGTAAACTTTATGGGAATTGCTTGATGAATAGATTGACCTTTAAAAAATCTATTCTACAGATCCTTAGTTAAATCTCTAATTCTTATGAGATTAACAACAACTACAATGAGAATCAATAAACTATATGTGATCACTTTATTCATGCGCATATGTCAAAAAGAGTTTAACAAGCTCATTCTCAATACATGTTCGGAATATAATCCCGGTACTAGCCCTTTAGTACGAGGATCAACAATCATCTCTTTGGTACCAATATTAACAATATGTACTAGATGATTCTTTGTCCTTTCTTTAAAAACAAAATACTTTAGCTCCATATGCTTACATGACGTAGTACTTTTGTTGTTGTTCGAAAAAGACATTGCAGCTTCATTATCATAGTAAACCTTCAGTGGCTTCTCGATGAAATCGACCACCTTTAAATCTGATATGAAGTTCTTCAACTATATGGCATGCGAAGTAGTCTCGTACAATGCTATGAAATTTGTCTCTATGGTGTGAGCAGCAGTGGTCATCTGCTTCCCACTCCTCCAAGAGATCGCGTCCCCAGCAAGTAAGAAAACATACCCAGTAGTAGACTTTCTACTATCAAGGCATCCTCCTAAGTCCGCATCTGAGTAGCCAGTGACCTCGAGGTGATCAACTTTATGATACGTTAACATATAGTCGTTTGTCCCTTGCAAATACCACAAGACTTTCTTAGCAACCTTCCAATGAGATATGCCTAAATTAGACTAGAATCTACCAAGCATTCCTACTGTGAAAAAAATATTTGGATGTGAACAAGTCTGCGCGTATTGCAAGCTGCTAACAACTGATGCATATGGATAAGCACTCATCTATGCTTTATCAACTTTGTTCTGTTGACAATCCTTTAGGCTCAATTTGTCACCTTTTGATATGTGTGTTGAACCAGGAGAACAATTCTTCATCCCATATCGCTTTAATACCTTATTTATGTAGGATCTTTGGGAAAGTCCTAGAAAACCTTTTGCTTTGTCTCGACGGATCTCAATGCCAAGTACATAAGCAGCCTCACCCATATCTTTTATATCAAAATGTGATGCAAGAAACTATTTTGTCTCTAAAAGTAACTTTATATCGTTGGTTGTCAGCAAGATATCATCCACATACAACATCAATATAATGAACTTACTCTCACTTTCCTTAAGGTATATACATTGATCAATAATGTTTTCTGTAAACCCAAAAGTCACAATGACTTTAATATACCACTATCGGAAGGCTTGTTTAAGTCCATATATTGATTTGTTAAACTTGCAAACCAAACAATCATCTTTAGATAAACTAAGAGGTTGTTCCATGTATACCTCTTCATTTAGATCCCCGTTGAGGAACCATGTTTTTACATCCATCTGATGTAGCTCTAAGTCATAATGAGCTACGAGGACCAAAATTATCCTCATTGACTCCTTAGTTGAGACAGGATAAAATGTCTCATTATAGTCAATACCTTCCATCTGGGTGAAACCTTTAGCAACCAGTCTTGCCTTATGCTTTTCTATATCACCTTTGGAGTCTCTTTTGGTCTTAAAGACCCATTTACACCTTATGGGTTTTACTCCTTTAGGTGACTTGACAAGATCCTACACTTGATTCTTAGCCCTAGAGTCCAACTCTTTTTTCATGGCTTTTATCTAGTGCAAAGATTGTTTGCTTTCAACAACTTTCATAAAAGTCAATGGGTCATCATCTATATCTATGAAATCATCAGGCTCCTGAAGGTACACCACATAATCAGGATGTATGGTAGATTTCCTAACTCTTGTGGATCTCTAAACATGTCGTTCTTCAGGCTCAGATTGAACATGTTCATCTTATTCGTACTCTTCTGCATTGTCCATAATATGTTCACTTTAGATTTATACATCAACAACCGGGTGATCAACCACATCATCATTAGGGATAACAATGTGGTATCTTTCGGTGTTTTTCTTAACAGGTAATGAAAATGGATCATGTATTTCCTCAAAACTAAGGTTTTGAAGTACACTTAATCCAACTGAATCATCTTCAAGAAATTTTACCTTATCTGTTTCAATAATCTGTGGTGAATGAGAAGGGCAATAAAACTTGTATTATTTTGATCTCTCTAGATAACCAATGAAATATCCATTGGTTGTTCTTGGATCAAAGGCTTTAATGTGGGGGTTATACAACTTAGCCTCTGCAGGACATCCCCATATATGCATATAAGACAATGATAGTTTCATACTTGTTCACAGCTGATAGGGAGTTTTAGGCACAGATTTCGTAGGAACCTTATTCAAAATATGCACAACAATCCTTAAGGCTTCACCCCATAACTTCATGGGAAGTGTTGAATAATTCAGCATAGCCCTGACCATTTCTTTAAGCATACAATTTCTCTTTTCAGCTACACCATTCTGGTAGGCACTACCAGGCATGGTATACTTAGGCATAATGCCTTCCTCTTTTAGAAATCATGCTAATGGTCCTTCCCTTTGCCCCATCTCAGTAAACCTACCATAATATTCGTCACCTCTATCAGACCTGACTATCTTAATAACTTTATAGGTTTGTTTCTCTACTTCTTTCTTAAATTCCTTAAACATCCGAAAAACATCAGATTTTTCAAAAATCAAGTAGAGATACATATATCATGAATAGTCATCACTAAAGGTGACAAAATATTTCTCGCCTGTGTAACAAGGGGTAAACGGTTCACATACATCCGTATGGACTATCTCCAATATCTCACTATTGCGTTTGACACCCTCTTTATATGTATCTATATGCTTAGACTTTATGCAATCAACACACAGGTCATTGTCGGTAAAATCTAGATATTTCAAGATCCCTTTATTTACGAGTCACTTTATTCTTTTTTCAGAGATATGACCCAACCTTCAATGCCAAAGCATGTAGGATTTATCATTAATCATGTTATGTTTATTCTCAACTAATACATATTCAGAAGTCAAAGACTCCTAGGTTTTAATCCTCACATTCAATTTATACAAACCATCATAAACTGATGCAAAACCAATTTCAATAAAATTTCTGTATATGAATAACTTAGAATTTTTAAATTTAAAGCAATATCCAAATTTATCCAATCTTGAAATTAAAATTAAGTTTCTACTATATGATGGAACATAAAAGACATCATGAAGATCCAAATTTATGCTTGTATTTAAAGTGATCATGCAGGTCCCAATACCCTTCACATGTGAACACATCTTATTCCCAGAATAAATTCTTTTCTCATGCATTGTTGGTTTCCTTCTGTTCAGGAACGACTGTAGACAGTTGAAAATATGAACAGTAGCACCAGAGTCAATCCATCAACTACTTTCAGAAATTTGTAATAAATTACATTCATGAAAAATAAATAACAAATTATCTTTCTTTTCCAACCACTTCTTATACTTTATGCAATCTGCCTTCCTGTGTTCCTTCTTCTTGCAAAAAAAATACTTTATGGGAGCAGAGTCAGATTGCTTGCCTTGGGATGTCTTATCCTCTGCTGGCTTCTTCCTAGCATTTTTCTTGAATGCATTCTTCTTTGGTCCTACCTTGGAGCCATGAGAAGCCATATGTACACTTTACACATTCTCTCTTTTTAATCCCTCTTCCTCTTCAACACACTTGGACATAAGTTCAGTGAATGTCCATTCATCATTATGTGTGTTATAAGAGATTTTGAAAGGTCCATACTTCAAAGGTAAGGACGCCATAATCAAATGTACTAGAAAAGAATCAGAAATGGTCAGTTTCATGTCATTCAGCTGAGACACTATGTTCCTCATTTTCAAAATATGCTGGTGAATATTACCCCCTCTAGAATATTTTATAGTTATAAGCTTTAACATTAGGGTACTAGCTCTAGCCTTATTTGAACTCATAAATTATGCTTTAATAGTATTCAAAAATTTCCTCACTGTCTTGTATTGTGAGATAGTACTGTGAATATTCTTAGCCACTTTAGATTACAAAAGCAACAAGCTAAGCCTATTCGAGTGCTCCCATTTCTCAAAAGTAATCTTTTGATTAGCAGTACTTTGATCAGTGAGGACAACAGATTCATCTATCCTTAGAGCCAGATCTAAATCCATATACCCTAATGTAAAAAAAATAGTTTCTTTTCAATCACTAAAGTTAGATCTATCAATAAAATGTATTGAACTTGAGCCATCTAAAATCACAGAACTAAAAACTGTATGACAAAAGACATGTATCAAAAGAAAGCATATACGAGACAAAATTAGATGAAAAAAGCAATAAATAAAAGGCCCTAAATATGCTTATTTCCAGGCGAGTGTAGGGGGTCATCGGGGAACTACTTTGGTAAGAGCTCTGACACGCGTAATCACTATGCCTACTGACCATAGTTGGTAAAACTGAGGCTCATATGAAGCTAGACCATCGACAATGGTACCTTTAGATACATATGTGCGTTGTATCTCAAACACACTTGCCTCATTTTACCCTACCTAAATTCTAAACATGATGAAACTACCTTTGGGTTGTTTATCATTTCATGAATCGAAGTACAACAGTAATATTGGCTAAATTTATATGATAGTATAAAAATTTGACAACATACGTGTATTCAGTCACTTTAGTGACATGAATTCACTAAGTCATCTAGTTATCCTTGATGCCAATGTTATATATTCATTTATGCATGCATAATTACAAATAAATGCATAAACAATAACAAAATTCAAGCTTAAATGGGTAAAACCCTGGGTCCACAAGCAGAAACCGGTCTGAAAGCACTCTGAACCAGTCTGAAACAACCTCAAACTGATCATCCAAGGGTCTGAACCGGTTTTGAACTTTATGAACCGATGTCAAGTATGAATAAAAATTCATAAAAATCCTATAACCGTATGCCAAAATCCCTGTGTCTTCTTATATTTATGAAAACAGAGTCTTAGCATCTCGAAACCAGTGAGAAACTAGAAAGAACCGATCAAAAATGGCTCTGAACCGGTCCCGAAAGGGGTCAAATCAGTTCTTGATCCAGTTCAGGCCAAATAGTGCCTAGACCCTTACTCGATCCGGGTCTGATCCAGTTATAACTTGATCCGAGTCTGACCCAGTTACTGACCAGATCCGGGTCAGACCCGGTATTAACCAGATTCGGGTTTGACCCGGTAAGAACCTTATCCGGGTCCGACCTAGTATGAACCTTATCTGGGTCCGACCTAGTATAAACCAGAATGGACCCATACCCGAACCCAATCTGGATTCTTCGTTAAAATCAGAAAAAATAGGAAACCTGAGGGTTTTTGTTTTCTATAAAAAACGAAAAAGAGGGTTTACCCACTTGGCTTGTCGATGACCGATGTTGCCTGCCGGCGACCCACACCGGAGCTTCGTCGGCCATGTATCTCTGGCAACGCATACTGGAGCCCTGGCCGCCTGACACAGGCCCACGGCTGAAAGAAGAAACCTCAGACGCCTGAGAAAAAAGGGAATACAACATCCCATAAGTTGCAAGTCGTCGGACGACCCCTAACACCGGTGAATCGGACGTCGAACGCCGCCATTTACCAATGATACACCCTCATGGCTACCCCCATCGCCTGATAGTATAGGGGAAAACCAAAAAGAGGTTTCTGCTGCCCTGAATGTCGCATGACGCTGGATGGACCACGACGTCCTACAGATGGCAAAAGTCGCCTCTTCCCGATGACGCACCCATGACGTCCTACAGACGGCGGTGAGAAAACCTTGTTGCTGATGACAAATGAAACAAGGAGAAGGGGTTTTAAAACCCTTATGTTGCACGTTGCCGGATGCAATATCGAAGATCCAACGAAAATAGCCCCCCCTTTCGACAACAGTCCGCGACTGCCTCCGGCGATGGCGAAAGCTCTTGCAGCCCGACGGCCACAGGTAAAAACCCGATCATTTTTTTTTACTGTCGCCCCACGGTGACAGTCACTGATTACCTGTGACATGGGCAACCTGCTGACGACTGCCATCACCTCAACGCCTCTCTATGGCAATGTCGCTTTGTCGGAAAAGCTCTGTCGCCTCATGGCGACAGTCGCCGGAAAACACCAACGAGCTCGCAGTGGATGCGGGTGTGAGCCCATAACCCAATGTTGGGTATCCTCCAGGGACCTGCGCACAACAAAACAGATAAAGGGAAAGCATACTTGATGCTGTCATTGGTGAACTTGAATCAGTGATTGGCGGTAGGCACTGGTGGCTAGATCGGGATGAATTTCGCTTCTCAACCGGACTGCAACCCTTCGATGAGTGCAGGCTCCTTCAACAATCCGTGAGCAGGATCCCTCTTTCCCTCCTTAGTCGAAAAAAGCTTGGAAAAGGTATGTTACTTTAACCCTCTTCTATGTTTTTCTTTGTATGCTCATTTGTTTCGGGGTCGTTCATGGATATCCTTTTGTAGCTGTAGCAAGGGAATATGCTTATCAGATGAAACACCAAAAAAGAAAATTACCAAAAAATGGGTAACTGCCACCGCATATCGTGGCTTATCCCAACAAATATCTCATTCAATTTGAAATAAAAAACACACCAATCGAACTTGTTGACAAAATATATCAGTGTCATGTTGCAGGAGAGCTTCTTCTCTTCTAGCATCGGCAAGACTCTCTGACTGAAGGGGCCTTAAATCAACAAACCTTTCTTAGTTCTATCAACACACACTCTCTCTCTCTCTGATTGAGTGGTAGCGGTGGGAGAAGAAGCCTATAGTCACTGCGTTTGGATGGGGACGAGAACGAGGACGGGAGGAAGGCCCGGCGTGCCACCCACATCCTCTCTGCATCCTTCGCGATGGGGAAGCCACATGGGTACCCCTTTCCACGAAAGAGGGTCGCGCCCGTCGAGGCAACTTCGTTCTCCGTCCATGTTCTTTTTGTAACAGGGTTGGCGGTGGAGCAAAAATAACATAGCCACCGCATCATGTTTGTTAAAAAGTACATTCTCAGCATCTTTTTTGTCCCGCGCGATGCATAGGACAAACCATCAAATGTGTCCTAAACTAACAACCTTGTTCAAGTCTTTCGTTGTCAAGTAGGCATTCACTTCGACCAGTTCATGTGCAGTTCAACGGGAGTTTGGTTGTCTGTTAGGAGCAGCTAGTGTACGTCACCTTGTGTTGGGACGTTGCAGGTTTAAAATCCAATGTTATAATTGTATACACCAGCTTTGCCTTTCCAAAAAACAAAGTCTTTCTCTATCAGTGGTAATTTCTGCACTGATCAAAACCCTGATTTGATCCTGGGCCTTCAGCTTGAGACAGGACCCCGCTGACCACATGGGCAACCACCAATGGTCTCCGTTAACACTTTTTTACAGCTTCGCTACTACAATAATGTTTTCAGGCATCTTTTGCAGAAGCATCATACCTTATGGGGTTTTCCTCAAAAAGGTTCTTCAGTAATAACAAAATAGTAATTGTATTGCCCTTAGGTTAGGAGGGTGAGATCTCTATTAACTTTGAGGCTAGGTTGATAAAAGAGCCAAAGTAACTGACCGGAGGGTGTTAAGTTTAGCTCATGTCTTGTATTGAGCCAAACCGAGTTTCAGCTTATCAAAAGTGAGTGTGAGCAAAGCTTATTTATGAAAAAGTATATTTTCATAGAGTTGAAAATAATAGAATTTGAATCCTAAACCTACTAAGCCAAGTTAAAACCGACTCATTTACAAAATAAACAATTGTTTCAAACTTGTAAGTAATAGGTTTTGAACTTTAAGCTTATTTCTTGCAAGCCAAACACTTCATTCATCTTCATTCTATAATATGAAATGTGTACAATATATTTATTATTAGTTAACAAGCTTATACGAGTCAGCATAGCTGAACATTAGTTGTTGATACTCGAGCTTGCTGAGCCTATTTCACGAGTTTGAATGAATTCTTTATTAACCGAACATGAGCCAATC